>NC_140996.1:211011665-212211665 GCF_052327205.1 Somniosus microcephalus | reverse complement strand
AGATGAGCCATGAAAAATAAGGCAAATAAAAGTGTTTATAACCACCCTTGGGTCCATCCCGATCACACTGGAGGAAAAATGATTGTCCTTAGAGACGCTCCTTTACAATAAGTGAAGTCACCGACAGATAACCTTTACAAGCAGCTCAATTCTGGTGACTAAAGACAGCAGAGTTACTATACACAGGGCAGTGCTTTTCCTTTACTCCTTAAGACATTGTGATCCGACTCTCACATGGCGATCATATTTCCATTTCTTCTGGAGGAAACCATCTCAGAGCTGTGCATTTCTGAACTGTCAGTGCAGCCTTCACTTTCCACACTGTGGTCTAACCGCTCGTAATGTACGCTCCCATTGGCAGTAAATCCCTTCTCCTCCTTTCTCATGAACACAGGCAAAGTTGCCAGCGTTAAATTGATATCTTTAAAGGCATGCAACAGAAAGATGCCCACTATGATGGTGAGGAAGCCACTCAATGTGCCAATGATGTCATCATTGTCCATATGATACCATTCTTTAAAAAGAATAGCGGAACAGGTCAAAACAGATGTGGTGAAGAACACATAATAAATGGGAGTCACTAAGGAGGTGTTGAAAATATCCAGGGCCTTGTTCAAGTAGTTTATTTGGGTGCTTACACAAGCTATAAGGCTCAGTAGAAGCATCCATGACAGAGAGTGAGTAAGCACAGGCTTCCCTGCAAACAGTTCCTTAATAGCAATACCAAGGCCTTTCACACAGGAGACAGAGAGGGCGCCGATTACAGAACAGATGGTTATATAAACCAGGATATTCGTCTGCCCATGACGGGGTCCGACAACAAAAATAAGAATCAGGGAAACAATGATGACAAAAGTTGCGAACAGCACAAAACCTGAAAGAGAAAAAAACACGAGCGAATGTAATTTTGTTTCTCTCTAGCATTAACATGCACAATTCTTCAGCAGCGAGAGTAGGTGGACAGCCAGCCTGCTCTTTATCCTCACCCCATCCTCCCAGAAGATGCCGAGTCTGGGTGGATTTTGGTTCCAGTCACTGGCAGTCCGCCATATGGGGCACTGTATAGGAAACAGGACTGAGATTTCTGACCGATTTATCACTTCGGGTGCTGAAGCCAATTCTAGAAGCCCAGCTGCTGCCACAGCCAAGATCCTCTCACTCAGCACAAATTGAGAATCAAACCAAGCATCTTTTGGTCCGTACAGTTTAATAACACCAAACAATGCCTTTACCCTATAAGGCAATTATCGCCTTGCAACCTTCTCTCTAACTAGCCACCAGGGCTAGAGCAAGGGTGGCTCTGAGTGACTCGCCCTTCAGTTCTTCCATTAGCAAAGTGCAGAAGCTCACTGCCTCCACTCAGTGCCTTGGTCTGATCGCATGCTGAGATCTGTAACATGGCTGCACTATTGGAGGTGCCATCTTTCAGATGAGGCATTAAACCGAGGCCCCATCTGCTTTCTCTGGTGGACGTAAAAGAGCCCAAGATCTGGTCATCATCTCATTACTGTTTGTGGGATCTTGATGTGTGCAAATTGGCTGACATTTTTCCTACATTACAACAGTGACTACACTTCAAAAAAGTACTTAATTGAGAGGCATAAGACAGAGTCCTTCCATGCCTGCCACAGCATACTCTACTATTGGGCATTTCAGTCACAAAATAAACCATTTTCTGCCACTTTAAAGTTAATCCTCTTCAGCACAATTCTTTATTGCAGGGTTTTCCAATCTTTCTGAAAATGCCTCTAAAGACAAGATCTTAATATAATGACACTTCCCGTTAAAACTCAAAAGGATAAGAAAGTCATTCAGCAAAATTGGCAGATTGTAAAATAATCCAATTTTCAGATGCAAAAAGCTCTCGTCATTGGGCTCTATTATGACAAGACACTGAAATCTCACCTGAAGGATTCTGGAATAAATAGATCATTGGTGGCGATGATTTCAACAACCAATCTGCTCACTGTCAAAACAAATCTGCTTTGATGGATTCAATTTCCACAGAGGAGGAAAAGCTGAGAAAAATAAAGCTGGGAGAATGGCACATTCCTGGGCTTTATAGGTGGTGAAAGTTGAAGACCATTTGAAGCACCACCCATCTGTAATGTCATGACAGCATTTTCCTACAGATGGTCAAAATGTTTCTTCAGACCCCATCAAACCACTAGGGTGTGTGCAGGATGTGAAGTGATGATGAATGAAGGTTTTGCATATCGGCCAACTTAACCCCTATTCATAATTCAAAAATGCAATAGCAAAATATGCTTTACTAGCTGGGGGGCCCGGCGTTGCCAGGGCTTTTTTGGGCCGCGCGGTTTATGGCCGTGCGCTCTGTGCCACTCTGACTCTCTCTCGCTCTCTGGGGAAGGGCTTGGAAAAATTGAGCCTGGCCGGGCTCTCGGGCTGAGACTGACCCCAGTTGAGCTCCCGGTGCAGCCGGCCGCGGGCCGCGCTGTTAACGGCCGGCCGTTGCCGCTCCCCTGCCCGCTGTGTCTCGGGCAGAGTGGTTGTCAGGCCCGGCCCGAGTGAGCCCAACTCACCTGCCGCTCCAGCGGGCCGGGAGCAGGATACTGTGCAGGAGCCGCAATGTGGGGGTATGTTGTGCTGGTGCTGTCGGGATTTTTAAAATGGCGGCAAAGTTTCGGGAGGCTGCAGGATTAGGCCCGCCCACATAGAATGAAACGCCCCCCGTGACGCACCGATTGGTGAACCATCAGGTCACTGAACTGTAGGATTGGTCAACAATCACGTCACTCAACGCTAATGAGCGGTAGGATTGGTCAACCGCTAATGAGCGGATGTGAACGTTTTTTGCATACTGTCCGAACAATTTTTGTCTGACCAAAAGGTACGCTCTATCACTTGAGTGTATAGCAGACAGACATATACACACACACATACAAAAGATTGCAAACAGTCTGGTTCAGCCTCAGCGAGCTGCCAGGCAGAGATGGAATTGGTGGCTAGGGAATGGAGTCTGTGGCAGGGACAGAAGACAGTGTTTTCAGTATTTAATTGGAGGAAATTTCTTTATCCAATACTGGATGTCGGACAAGCAGCGTGACAAATCAGATTCAGTGGAGGGGTCGAGAGAGGTGGTGATGAGGTAGAGTTAGGTGGAATCTGACGTCATGTTTTCGGATGCTGTTGCCGAGGGGCAGCATGTCGGTGAGAAATAGGAGGGTCCAAGGATAGATCCTTGGGGGACACCAGAGGCAACGATGTTGGAGTGGGAAGAGAAGCCATTGCAGGTGATTCTCTGGCTACGACTGGATAGAGAAGAATGGAACCAGGCGAGTGCAGTCCCACCCAGCTGGACAATGGAAGAGAGGCATTGAAGGAGGATGATGTGGTCAACCATGTCAAAGGCTGCAGACAGGCCAAGATGGATGAGGAGGGATAGTGCACCACGGTCACAGAGGATGTAATTTGCGACTTTTAAAAAGTGCAGTTTCAGGGTTGGAAATCTAATTGGATAGGTTCAAACATGGAGTTGCAGGAGAGATGGGTACGGATTTGGGAGGCGACAATACATTCAAAGACTTTGGAATGGAAAGGGAGGTTGGAGATGGGGAGGTAGTTTGCAAGGACATTGGGGTCGAGGGTGTTTTTTTTTTTTGGAAGATGGGGGTGATGGCAGATTTGAAACCGAGGAGGAACAGTAGCAGAAGAAAGTTCACAAGATCAGCTAGCACAGGGGCCACGAAGAGAAGTTGGGTGATCAGCAGTAGAGTGGGAATAGGGTTGCAAGAGCAGGAGGTGGGTCGCATGGACACGTTGAGCTCGGAGGAGAAATAGGAGAAAGGTGCATTCAGGGCTAGGGCAGGGGGGAACCTTGGCTTGGTGGGCTAGGCTCATCCAAAACTCTGCTGCCTGTATCCTAACTCGCATCAAGTCCCGTTTACCCATCACCTGTGCTCGCCGACCTACACTGGATCTAGCAATGCCTCAATTTTAAAATTCTCATCCTTACGTTCCAATTCCTCAATGGCTTTGCCCCACTATCCCTAACCTCCTCCAGCCCTAGAACCTTCTGAGAACTCTGCATTCCTCCAATTCTGGCCTCTTGTGCATCCCCGATTTCCTTCGCTCCTCCACTGGCAGCCGTGCCTTAAGCTGCCTCAGCCCGAAGCTCTGGAATTCCCTCCCTAAACCTCTCTGCTCCTTCAAGACGCTCCTTAAACCCTACCTCTGATCCAGCTTTTGGTCACCTGTCCCAATATCTCCTTCGGTGGCTTGCTGACAAATTTTGTTTGATAACACTCCTGTGAAACGCCTTGGGATATTTTACTATGTTAAAGGTGCTATATAAATACAAGTTGTTGTTGTTCATGCTGCGGTCATGGCAGCTCCAGGATGATTTGGACAGGTTGGGTGATTGGGCAGAAGCATGGCAGGACCTGGGGGAGAACAGCAACCGGAGGTGAGGCTTAAAAGCGGCGGCAGCAGCGAGGCCCGACCACAGCGGTCGGACCTGTACCTGGGGGAGCACAGCGACCGAGGCTGAGCATAAAAAACGGCGGCAGCAGCGAGGCTTGCCAACTCGGCAGTGGGGAGAGAGGTAAAAAGTAATCAGAGTGTGACGTCACCAGGGAGCAGGTAAGTGATTGGTTGGCGAGTATTTCTCTAGTTGTTAAACTTTAACTCTGTGGTTGGTGAGTATTTCTCTAGTTGTTAAACTTTAACTCTGTGGTTTATAGTTGCTAAGGTCTTTCTGGTGTAGCAGGGACAGTTGGTAAACCATACAAGCGCCCGAGAGTATATCTTTAACAGGTGGTATTGAATTAATTTAAATTAATTAAAAGGGTAAGTCATGCCAGGAGAGCCCAGCCCCGTGTTATGCTCCTCTTGCTCTTTGTGGGAATTCAGGGATGCTGCCAGTGTCCCCGACAACCACGTGTGCCAGAAATGCATCCAGCTGCAGCTACTAGCAGACCACATGGAGGCGCTGGAGTTGCGGATGGATGGGCTTTGGAGCATTCATGATGCTGAGAGGGTCGTGAATTACACGTTTGATGAGTTGGCCATGCCGCAGGGTAGGGCTGCACAGGCAGAAGGGAAATGGGTGACTATCAGGCAGAGCAGTAGAGACAGGCAGGTAGTGCAGGGGACCCCTGTGACCATCCCCCTTTCAAACAGGTATACCACTTTGGATACTGTTGAGGGGGATGACTTACCAGAGGAAGGCAGCAGCAGCCAACTTCCTGGCACCAGGGGTGCTTCTGCTACTCAGGAAGGGAGGAAAAAGAGTGGGGGAGCAATAGTGGTAGGGGATTCTATCGTAAGAGGAACAGATAGGCGTTTCTGTGGCCGTAGACGTGACTCCAGGATGGTTTGTAGCCTCCCTGGTGCCAGGGTCAAGGATGTCACTGAACGGCTGCAGGGCATTCTAAAGGGGGAGGGTAAACAGGCAGAGGTTGTGGTTCACATTGGGACCAACGTCATAGGTAGGAAGAGGGATGAGGTCCTGCAGCAAGAATTTAGGGAGCTAGGTAGCAGATTAAAGAATAGGACCTCGAAGGTTGTAATCTCTAGATTACTCCCGGTGCCACGTGCTAGTGAGTGTAGGAATCGGAGGATAGAACAGATGAATGCGTGGCTAAAGAGTTGGTGCAGGAGGGAAGGCTTTAGTTTCCTGGATAACTGGGCCTGCTTCTGGGGGGGGAAGGTGGGACTTGTACAAGTCGGACGGGTTGCACCTGAACCAGAGCGGGACAAATATCCTTGCGAGGAGGTTTGCTAGCACTGCCCGGGGGGGGGGGGGGGGGGGGGGGTTTAAACTAAAATGGCAGGGGGTTGGGAACCTGAGCAGGGAGACAGAGGAAAACAGAGACAAAAGCAAAAGATAGGAAGGAGAAAAACAAAAGTGGCAGTCAGAGAAATCAACGGTTTAAATCAAACGTGGCCACAGTAAATAATAATTCTAATAGGCCTAAGAGCGTTAAAAAACAAGCCTGAAGGCTTTGTGTCTTAATGCGAGGAGCATCTGTAATAAGGTGGATGAATTGGCTGCGCAAATAGAGGTAAACGAATATGATTTGGTTGGGATTACGGAAATGTGACTCAAGGATGGCCAAGACTGGGAACTCAACATCCAGGGGTATTCGATATTTAGGAAAGATAGGCAAAAAGGAAAGGGAGGTGGGGTAGCATTACTGGTTAAAGAAGGGATTAATACAATTGTAATGAAGGATATTAGCTCTGATGATGTGGAATCTGTATGGGTAGAATTGAGAAATACTAAGGGGGGAAAAAAACATTAGTGGGAGTGGTATATAGACCTCCCAACAGTAAGGCAGAGGTTGGGGATGGCATTAAAAGAGAAATTAAAGCGTGCAATAAGGGCACAGCAGTCATCATGGGTGACTTTAATCTACATATAGATTGGGCCAACCAAATGAGTAACAATACTGTGGAGGAGGAATTCCTGGAGTGTTTACGGGATGGTTTCCTGGACCAATATGTCGAGGAACCAACCAGAGATCAGGCCATCTTAGACTGGGTATTATGTAACGAGAAAGGATTAATTAGCAATCTTGTTGTACGAGGCCCCTTGGGTCGGAGCGATCATAATATGATCGAATTCTTCATTAAGATGGAGAATGAAGTAGTTGACTCAGAGACTAGGGTCCTCAATTTAAATAAAGGAAACTACGATGGTCTGAGGAGCGAGTTGGGTAGGATTGATTGGGGAATGGCAGTCAAAGGGTTGACAGTGGATAGGCAATGGCAAACATTCAAAGACCAAATGGATGAGCTACAGAATTTGTTCATCCCAGTTTGGCATAAAAATAAAACAAAAAAGGTGACTCAACCGTGGCTAACAAGGGAAATTAGGGATAGCATAAGATCCAAGGAGACGACATATAAATTGGCTAGAAAAAGCAATAATCCTGAGCATTGGGAGCAGTTTAGGAGTCAACAAAGGAGGAAAAAGTGATTAATTAAGGGAAAATAGAATAGGAGTAAGCTAGCAAGGAACATAAAAACTGACTGTAAAAGCTTTTATAGATATGTGAAGAGAAAAAGATTGGTGAAGTCAAGTGTAGGTCCCTTACAGTCAGAATCAGTGGAATTTATAATGGGAAACAAGGAAATGGCAGACCAACTAAATACATATTTTGGTTCTGTCTTCACAAAGGAGGACACAAATAACCTCCCAGAGATGCCAGGGAACATAGGGTCTGATGAAAGGGAGGAACTGAAAGAAATCAGTATTTGTAGGGAAATGGTGTTAGGAAAATTGATGGGACTGAAGGCCGATAAATCCCCAGGGCCTGATGGTCTACATCCCAGGGTACTTAAGGAAGTGGCCCTAGAGATAGTAGATGCATTGCTGGTCATCTTCCAGAACTTGATACTCTGGAACGGTACCCATGGATTGGAGGGTAGCTAATGTTACCCCACTATTCAAAAAAGCTGGTAGAGAAAAAGCGGGGAATTATAGACCGGTAAGCCTGACATCGGTAGTGGGGAAAATGCTAGAGTCTATTATAAAAGATGTAATAGCAGAGCACTTGGAAAACAGTGACAGGATCGGACAAAGTCAACATGGATTTACAAAAGGTAAATCATGCTTGACTAATCTACTGGAATTTTTTTTGAGGATGTAACTGGTAAAATAGATAAGGGAGAACCAGTGGATGTAGTGTATTTGGACTTTCAGAAGGCTTTCGATAAGGTCCCGCATAAGAGATTAGCGTGCAAAATTAAGGCACATGGGATTGGGGGCAAGGTATTAACTTGGATAGAGAACTGGTTGGCGGACAGAAAGCAAAGAGTTGGAATAAACGGGTCGTTTTCCGAGTGGCAGGCAGTGACGAGTTGGGTACCGCAAGGATCGGTCCTAGGACCCCAGCTGTTCACAATATATATTAATGATCTGGACGAGGGAATTGGATGTAATACCTCCAAATTTGCAGACGACACAAAGCTGGGTGGGAGGGTAAGCTGTGAGGAGGATGTCGTGAAACTCCAGTACGATTTGGACAGGTTGGGTGATTGGGCAGAAACATGGCAAATGCACTATAATGTGGATAAATGTGAGGTTATCCACTTTGGTGGCAAAAACAGGAAGGCAGATTATTATTTGAATGGCAATAGATTGAGAGAAGGGGAAGTGCAAAGAGACCTGGGTGTTATTGTGCACCAGTCGCTGAAGGGAAGCATGCAGGTGCAGCAGGTGGTTAAGAAGGCAAATGGTATGTTGGTCTTCGTAGCAAGAGGGTTCGAGTACAGGAACAAGGATGTCTTGCTGCAGTTGTACAGGGCCTTGGTGAGACCACATCTGGAGTATTGTGTGCAGTTTTGGTCGCCTTCGAGTCATAGAGTTTTACAGCACAGAAAGAGGCCCTTCGGCCCATCGTGTCTGCGCCGCCCGCCGCTCAGCCTTACCTGAGGAAGGACGTTCTTGCCATGGAGGGAGTGCAGCGAAGATTCACCAGGCTGATACCTGGGATGGCAGGAATGACGTATGAGGAGAGATCGTGTCGATTGGGCTTATACTCACTGGAGTTTAGAAGATTGAGAGGGGATCTCATCGAAACCTATAACATTCTGGCAGGTCTGGACAGACTAGTTGCAGGAAGGATGTTTCTGATGGCCGGGGAGTCCAGAATCAGGGGTCATAGTCTAAGGATAAGGGGTAAGCCATTTAGGACTGAAATGAGGTGGAATTTCTTCACCCAGAGAGTGGTGAACCTGTGGAATTCTCTGCCACAGAGGGCAGTGGAGGCCAGTTCATTAAATATATTCAAGAAAGAGTTGGATATATTTCTTGAGGCTAAAGGGATCAAGGGATATGGGGAGAAGGCAGGGACAGGGTACTGAAATTGGATGATCAGCCATGATCTCATTGAATGGCGGAGCAGGCTCGAGGGGCCGAATGGCCTACTCCTGCTCCTATCTTCTATGAATCTATGAATCTATGCAGTATAATGTGGATAAATGTGAGGTTATCCACTTTGGTGGCAAAAACAGGAAGGCAGATTATCTGAATGGCAATAGATTGGGAGAAGGGGCAGTGCAACGAGACCTGGGTGTCCTTGTGCACCAGTCGCTGAAGGTAAGCATGCAGGTGCAGCAGGCGGTTAAGAGGGCAAATGGTATGTTGGCCTTCGTAGCGAGTGTGTTTGAGTACAGGAGCAAGGATGTCTTGCTGCAGTTGTACAGGGCCTTGGTGAGACCACATCTTGAATATTGTGTGCAGTTTTGGTCGCCTTATCAGAGGAAGGATGTTCTTGCCATGGAAGGAGTTCAGCGAAGATTCACCAGACTGATACCTGGGATAGCAGGAATGACGTATGAGGAGAGATTGGGTCGATTGGGCTTGTCCTCGCTGGAGTTTAGATGAGAGGGGATCTCATTGAAACATAAAATTCTGACAGGACTGGACAGGCTAGATGCAGGATGTTCCTGATGGTCGGGAAGTCCAGAACCAGGGGTCACAGTCTATGGATTGGGGTAGGCCATTTAGGACTGAAATGAGGAGTAATTTCTTCACCCAGAGAGTGGTGAACCTGTGGAATTCTCTACCACATAAGGCAGTAGAGGCCAATACATTAGATATATTCAAGAAGGAGTTAGATATATTTCTTAAGGCTAAAGGGATCAAGGGATATGGGGAGAAAGCCAGGACCGGGTACTGAATTTGGATGATCAGCCATGATCGTATTGAATGGCGGAGCAGGCTCGAGGGGCCGAATGGCCTACTCCTGCTCCTATCTTCTATGTTTCCCAATTGTGCTCAATAGGTCGGAGTTTCATCAGTCCTCATACAGACTACCAGATAGGTCGTCTCAAGCATAATCGCAATACAGACAAGATAATCAGGGTTACAATTATAAGAAAAATGACATAAGGAGAAATAAAATCAATTTGTAAAAATTGTTAAAACAGAAATGAAAGGAGTAAGAGATAGAGGTGAAAGGAAAAGGGATATTTCTTTTTAAATTCCCTCCTCACTTGATTTTTTTCTCGTTAGCAAGTTGGGTTTAAAAAAACTCATTTCTATAGCATCTTTCACAACCTCAGGGCATTGCAAAGTGCTTTGCAGCCAATGAAGTACTTTTGAAGTCTAGTCACAGCCAGTGTTGCAACAGAGTGAAGACAGCAGCCAAACTGCACACAAGGTCTCAAACAGTAATGAGACAAGCAGCCAGATAATGTTTTTGGTGGTGTTGGTTAACGGATAACATTTTGGCCAGGACACCAGAGAACCCCCACAATCTTCTTTGAATAGTGCCCGGTCTGCGAGAGAGGGTAGACAGGATCTCGGTTTAATGTTTCATCTTAAAAATGGCACCTCTGCCAGTACAGCCCTCCCTCAGCACTGCACTGGTAGTGTCAGCCTAGCTTATGTGCTCAAGTCTCTGGAGTGGGACTTGAACCCACAACTTTGACTCAGAGGCAGGAGTTACCCACTGAGCCAAGGCTGATGCCTTATTTAAATTACAGCTATATAAAGCAACTAGAATGTGAAAGTGTGTGTTGTACCTGGATCTTTAAGTTTAATGGCCATTGCATGTATGGTTTCCACCTCTTCCTCTTGCGGTGCATGTATTACCATCACTGTTGAACCGACGACACTTAGAAAACAACCAAGTTTGCCATGGAGATTAAGTCTCTCATTCAGAAAGTACGATGACAGAACAGCACTAAGGAAACAAGACAGTCAACATATAAAGTGATATCATGTTTGAAACAGATTAGATATTAAAGCATACAGAAACTAAATGTAGTCGTGGTCATTTTTCTAGAGTCACAATTGAAGTTCAATAATTGTTCATCATTGGACTGTCCTAGCACCACACGACAGGAGACATCAAGAAATAGGCCGGTTTTTGTTTGACTTTCATGCTAGCTTGCCCATCTGCTTGTGTTCTCCCTTATTCTGCCAGATGACAGGAGTCTAGCATGCTGAAAAAATATTAGACTAAGGTGTAAGGGAGGGAGATAGAGGTGGGAATTCCCCCAAAATTAAAAGGTGATGTATATAAATGTTGACTCACCAATGAGTAACAGATTTAACACAGCTTGTTTATACTTGTAACCAAATGCCTTTTAGGTGTATCTCAGTACTTGACTAAGCTCATTAATAACAGCTTCACACTGACTGGATACTTTGTGTATTGACAATAATTACAGACAAATGCTTTTCATTTGCTTTGGATACCCATTCATTGTGTGCACATGTGCCAATATGCATTAATGCACATTAAAACCCATCCACGAATCATTAGCCTTTCGGGTACTGCTGTGGACTCAAGAACCACTGACATTTCCCAGTCTAAGCGAGTGCGGATTAGCATCCAGTCTGGTCCCAAAACTGGGATTTTCCAGGTTTCTCCAGAAGTGATCATTAACTGCCATGAGGGAGTGCAAGTCGCATTGAGTTTAAGCAGAGTTTGGTAAGTGGCAGAAAAAGTCTTTTAAGTGCATTTACTGAATTTTAGTGATGAAAAAAGTTAATTATTTGAAGTAAGTTTAATTTTTTTATATAGAGTAAATTAAGCTGTTGGGGAGTTTAAACCGGAAGTAGAGTCCGGGTATAAAAAGGGGCGGGCTGAGTGCAAGTCGCATTGAGTTTAAGCAGAGTTTGGTAAGTGGCAGAGTTTGGGCAAGTGGGAGGTGAGGGGGTGCTTTTTGCTCTGTTTTGCTCCCCTCAGGCTAATCCAACACTGCGGAAGCGGAGCAGCGAGACAACTCAACCGGACAGGTCCCCTAGACAGCATTCACGAGAGAGGGAGGTTGGTGATCAGCTGGTTGGTAGGTCCTCTTCCTTCTCTTCTATACCTTTAAGTTGGTAAGTCCTATTAAATAGTGGTGTAATATCATCTATATCGGGGCAGAGGGTCTTCATATCTAATAAGAAATTTAATTAATTACATAGATATGGGTGAACAGGTGATGTGTCACTGTTGCGAAATGTGGGAGCTGGTGGACCCCATTGAGGCTCACGGCGATTACATTTGCAATAAGTGCTGCTAGAGGAACTCAAGCTCCATGTTAAAGAGCTTGAGACCGAGCTTCAGACACTGCGACACATCAGGGAGGGGGAGAAGTTCCTGGACTCTGTTTCAGGAGGTAGTCACACCTATGAAATTAATTAATGCAGATGTAGTCCGGGACAGGACAGTGTGACTACGAGTGAGGCAGGTACAGGGATCCAGGAGGTAGTGTTGAAGGAGCCGCAGCCCTTGCTCTTGTCAAGCAGGATCGAGGTTCTTACTCCGTGAGGGCGGGAGCGGGGACTGCAGGGAGGATGAGCAACCTGGCCACAGCACCGTGGTACAGGGGGCCATTCAAGTGGAGGGAGTAAAAAGAAATGTTGTAGTGGTAGGGGATAGTATCGTTAGGGGGATAGATAGGGTTAAGGACATCTCTTCTGGGCTGGAAAGAAACTTGGAGTGGGAGGGGGAGGATCCAGTTGTCGTGGTCCATGTTGGTACAAACGACGTAGATAGGACAAGGAAGAAGGTTCTGTTAAAGGAGTATGAGCAGCTAGGGGTCAAATTAAAAAACAGAACCTCAAGGGTAATAATCTCTGGGTTATTACCTGAGCCACAAGTGAATTTGGCTAGGATAAATAAAATTAAAGAGTTAAATGCGTGGCTCAAAGACTGGTGTGGGAGAAATGGGTTTTGCTTCTTGGGACACTGGCACCAGTACTGGGACAGGAGGGAGCTGTTCCGTTGGGACAGACTCCACTTGGCTAGTGCTGGGACTAGAGTCCTGGCGAATCATATAACTAGGGCTGTAGAGAGGGCTTTAAACTAATTAGTGGGGGGAGGTTTCTAGAGAGCAAATAATAGAAATGACAACGGAGAAGGTCATAGACTTAGGTAGCAGTGGGGGAATTAAAAAACAGAACGTGTCAGGAAGGGACAGAAGGTATGGAGTAAAAGTAGTAAAAGGGGAAAAAACAGGAACTAAGTGTCACAAAACATATTTGAAAGTTCTTTATCTGAATGCACGTAGCATTCGTAACAAAATGAATGAGTTAACAGCATATGGGTATGATCTTGTGGCCATTACAGAAACATGGCTGCAGGGTGACCATGACTGGGAATTAAACATACCAGGGTATTTAACAATCAGGAAGGACAGGCAGGAAGGAAGGGGAGGTGGGGTGGCTATGTTAATAAAGGAAGGAATCACTAATAGAGAAATGATATTGGGTCAAGGGAGCAGGATAGTGAAACAGTTTGGGTGGAGATAAGGAATAATAAGGGGAAAAAAACACAAGTGGGCATAGTCTATAGGCCTCCGAACAGTTGCAACTCTGTTGGACGGAGTATTAATCAGGAAATAGTTGAGGCTTGTAATAAGGGAACAGCTATAATTATGGGGGATTTTAATTATCATATTAACTGGACAAATCAAATTGGGCAGAGCAGCCTTGAGGATGAGTTCATTGAGTGTATTAGGGATGGGTTTCTTGAGCAGTATGTAACTGAACCGACCAGGGGGCAAGCAACCTTAGATTTGGTCCTGTGTAATGAGACAGGATTAATTAAAAATGTCCTAGTAAAGGATCGCCTTGGAATGAGTGACCATAACATGGTTGAATTCCATATTCAATTAGAGGGTGAGAAGGTTGGATCTCAAACAAGCGTGCTGAGCTTGAATAAAGGAGACTATGAAGGTATGAGAGCGGAATTGATTAGAGTGGACTGGGAAAATAGATTAAAGGATAAGACAGTACATGATCAGTGGTGTACATTTAAGGAGTTATTTTACAACTTCCAAAAAATATATATTCCACTGAGGAAAAAAGGGTGTAAAAGAAAAGATAGCCATCCGTGGCTAAGTAAAGTAATTAAGGATAGTATCCGACTAAAAACAAGGGCATATAAGGTAGCCAAATCTAGTGGGAGGATAGAAGATTGGGAAGTCTTTAAAAGGCAGCAAAAAATAACTAAAAGATTGATTAAGAAAGGGAAGATAGATGATGAAAGTAAATTAGCAAAAAATATAAAAAGATAGCAAAACTTTCTATAGTTATATAAAAAGAAACAGGGTGGCTAAAGTAAATGTTGGTCCCTTAGAGGATGAGACCAGGAAGTTAATGGTGGGAAACACGGAGATGGCAAAAACGCTGAACAAATATTTTGTATCAGTCTTTACGGTAGAGGACACTAAGAATATCCCAACACTGGACAAACAGGGGGCTCGGGAAGGAGCTAAATACGATTAAAATCACTAAGGAAGTGGTACTTGGTAAAATAATGGGACTCAAGGCAGATAAATATCCTGGACCTGATGGCTTACATCCTAGGGTCTTGAGGGAAGTGGTGGTAGGGATTGTGGATGCATTGGTAATAATTTCCCAAAACTCCCTGGACTCAGCAAAGGTCCCGGCAGATTGGAAAACTGCTAATGTAACACCCTTATTTAAAAAGGGTAGTAGGCAGAAGGCTGGAAACTATAGACCCGTTAGCCTAACATCTGTGGTTGGTAAAATTTTAGAGTCCATTATTAAGGAGACAGTAACGGGACATTTGGATAAACATAATTTAATAGGACAAACTCAGCATGGTTTCATGAAGGGGAAGTCATGTTTGACAAATTTGCTTGAGTTCTTTGAGGAAGTAACATACAGGGTGGATAAAGGGGAACCAGTGGACGTAGTGTATTTAGACTTCCAAAAGGCATTTGACAAGGTGCCACACAAAAGATTATTGCTCAAGATAAAAAAAATCACAGGATTGGGGGTAATATTCTGATGTGGGTGGAGGATTGGCTCTCTAACAGAAAGCAGAGAGTTGGGATAAATGGTTCATTCTCAGACTGGCAATTAGTAACTAGGTGTTCTGCAGGGGTCAGTGCTGGGTCCCCAACTCTTTACAATCTATATTAACGATTTGGAGGAGGGGACCGAGTAACATATCAAAGTTTGCAGATGATACAAAGATGGGAGGGAAAGTAGTGAGTGAGGAGGACGCAGCACGGTGGCATAGTGGTTAGCACTGTTGCCTCACAGCGCCAGGGACCCGGGTTCGAATCCGGCCTCGGGTGACTGTCTGTGTGGAGTTTGCACATTCTCCCCGTGTTTGCGTGGGTTTCCTCCGGGTGCTCCGGTTTCCTCCCACAGTCCAAAGATGTGCAGGTTAGGTTGATTGGCTATGATAAATTTGACACTTAGTGCTAGGGGGATTAAATACGTGGGGTTACGGGGATAGGGTGGGATATGTGTCGGTGCAGGGATTACGGGGATCGGGTGGGATATGTGTCGGTGCAGGCTCGATGGGCCGAAATGGCCTCTATCTGCACTCTGGGGTTTCTGTGAAAAAAAAACCTGCAAAGGGACATAGACAGGCTAAGTAAGTGGGCAGAGATTTGGCAGATGGAATACAATACTGGAAAGTGTGAGGTTATGCACTTTGGCAGGAAAAATCATAGAGCAAGTTATTATCTTAATGGCAAGAAACTGGAAAGTACTGTAGTACAAAGGGATCTGGGGGTCCTGGTGCACAAAACTCAAAGTTAGTATGCAGGTGCAGCAAGTGATCAAGAAGGCCAATGGAATGTTGGCTTTTATTGCTAGGGGGATAGAATATAAAAACAGGGAGGTATTGCTGCAGTTGTACAAGGTATTGGTGAGACCGCACCTGGAATACTGCATACAGTTTTGGTGTCCATACTTAAGAAAAGACATACTTGCGCTCGAGTCAGTACAAAGAAGGTTCACTCGGTTAATCCCGGGGATGAGGTGGGTGGTCATATGAGGAGAGGTTGAGTAGATTGGGACTCTACTCATTGGAGTTCAGAAGAATGAGGCGATCTTATTGAAACATATAAGATTGTGAAGGAGCTTGATCGGGTGGATGCGGTGAGGATGTTCCCACTGATGGGTGAAACTAGAACTAGGGGGCATAATCTTAGAATAAGGGGCTGCTCTTTCAAAACTGAGATGAGGAGAAACTTCTTCACTCAGAGGGTGGTAGGTTTGTGGAATTTGCTGCCCCAGAAAGCTGTGGAAGCTACATCATTAAATAAATTTAAAACAGAAATAGATAGTTTCCTGGAAGTAAAGGGAATTAAGGGTTACGGGGAGCGGGCAGGAAATTGGACATGAGTCTAGGTTCGGAATGGTCATGGCCCTGTGGGTAGTGGAGTGGGCCCAGGGGCCGTGTAGCCTGGTTCCGCTCCTACTTCTTGTGTTCTAATTCTGTTAGATTTCAGGAGATGGTTTTATTCCTGTTCGTTCCTGGCTGGGGTGGAGATCGCCTTTACAGAAGGTAAGTACTGTAGAAAATATAGGGACAGTGTGATCTCCTGGACGAGTTTCGATCGCCTAGATGGGTCGGAGAGGAATTTCCCAGATTTTTTCTCCCAAATTGGCCATTGGGTTTTTTGCCTCTCCCAGGAGATCACATGGGTTCAGGTGGGATGGAGTGTGATAGAAGATTTGAGGTTAGGATCAGATCAGCCATGATCTTATTGAATGGTGGAGCAGGCTCGAGGGGCCAATTGGCCTACTCCTATTTCTTATGTTCTTATGTGAGCCAAAAGCACCAGAGGGAAGAACTCGTAATGAAAATGCAATAAGGTACGATTCTATATTACATCGATAGGGGGAGTATTTTATATAATGCTATACAAAGATTTGTAAATCGTTTTTTTCCTCTGATGACCAGCATCAATATTCTTACCTTACAAGAACACTAAGAGCTCCCAATGGGGTCACTAACGTGGCCGGGGCAAACGCATATGCAGCAAAGTTAGCAGCTTCTCCAGCACCCACTGCAAGGAAATGTAAAGAACCCAGTTAAACTTCTTGATGCCTTTCCCGAGTCACAATTTTAGTTTGTTAGCACTGTCTGCATAAAAAGTAATAACATTTAACAAAAACACACTGAATAGCTGTGAAAAAGCTCATGGTGCAACTATCCAAGTATCCCATCCTCCCCGGGGTGTGCAGCCCACAAAGGATTTTTTTTCAAGCATTTCTAATGCACAAAGGTGAAGCATTTATCTGGTCATTATCACAATGTTGTTTGTGGGAGCTTGCTGTGCACAAATTGGCTGCCGCGTTTCCCACATTACAACAGTGACTACACTTCAAAAATACTTCATTGGCTGTAAAGCACTTTGAGATGTCCAGTGGTCGTGAAAGGTGCTATATAAATGCAAGTCTTTTATTTAGATCTCTACAGGGGTACAGAGCAGACAGCAAGCTGGGGACATATTGGTGTCCTCAAAGTAGCAAAGTCAAGCATAAAAATTGCATTTAACTTGAAATTATTAAATTCTTGACAGGACAGAATATTAAAAAGTAATTTGACAATAACATGGCAGAGCACTTAGTTTACAACCACAAATTACAACGGCCAAGTTCAAACAATAGTTAATTTGTGAGCAGTCATTTAGCCGTGACTTGATAAGAATCCACACGAGTGGAAAATTTTCCAATGTCTACCAACTCCTGAAACGACAAACAATGCACTGCATTAACCTATTTAGTAATAGTTTTAAGTAGGCAACAGTTGGTTAAGTAAATAGATGACTAAGGAGCCGACCAATACAAACCAGGACGTTCCCAGGTTTGATGTTTGGTCTTTGCCAAGTTAGTTGATTGTCCAGTTAGTGGTTGTCCAGATATTACAACTTTCCCTGGATGAGAAAAGGGAGAATCATCCAGAGTGCCTGCTCACCATCAGACAACACTTGCTGGAAATGCATGCGTGGGGACCTCGAGGCGAGGACAGAGATCAGGCTCAGTCAGCTCTGATGCCCACTATGGTCAACTGATAAATTCTAGGCTGAGAGATAAATAATAAGTATTTGGGCAAGGTACTGGACAGAGTGCCTATTGAATATTTCAGTAAGAAATTAATGGCTTCAAGAATGAAAGAGATGAAATAGCATAAAGAAAAAGAAAATGTAGCCAATGGGTATTTCATTAGAGAAGCCATACTGTTCTTTCTAGTACTTACTTGATAACAGTCCAGCCCACCACAGCCACTCTTTAAGATATGCATGTCCTCCCTGACCTGTGGATTAACAGGAATCAATACATACAGAAAGAAGAAAATAATCAGCAATACAGAGACATTAAACAAGCAGGGGCGCAGTACAGGAGCAGTCTACTTGGTGCAGCCAACTACAGTACTTTAAAGCAACCACCTGCAGAAAATCTCCAATTCTTCCTTCTCTCCACCATCCCGGTGATACTGATGCAGAAAATTCTCACTTCAGTTTCAGAAGGTTTTAATGATCACACTGCTTCAATTTATTTTTCAGGAATTCCCTTCTGATTTTAATGATCCCCTACCATCAGTGGAACTGGAGCTATTTGGGGGCAGGGGACAGAGGAGAGAACCTTGCATGCCCTTATTCACATGGGAGCAAACACATTTACTTCACATAGCTAATGGATGTTTTTTCCTCCAAATCTATCCTCGACTTCTTGAAGGTACTGACTCCTGTTAAGTACAGGTTACATGGTCACCCATCACCCAGGTGTCCTTTCTTCATGCGAGCTTATACAATGAACATCGACAGGCAATTTGACATTCTGGACATCACAACCAAGTCCATTTCTGTCCTCAGTTGACAATCCAGGTTCACTGGAAGGCAATCATGAATAGAAACCTTGGCTGATATTTTTTCACCCTAGCCCAGGGATACTGAATTTGGTTGTACTATCACCCTAACAGAGAACAGCTAACTCAAAATAAACCAGAGATCAAATGTGGGAGCTTTGCGGTCCGTCACCTCCGTTACATTCCAGGCTGTGGACAACTAAGCTACCAGAGCGGTCCTTCCAATAAAAACACAAGTCTAGTTAGTAATTAAACCCATCAGAATATCTATCATGCAAATTAAAGTTGGGACTCGAAGAGACAGTTTAAATGGTATAATTTTAAAGGGGGTGCAGGAACAGAGAGACCTGGGGGTGTACGTACACAAACATTTGAAGGTGGTAGGAGAAGTTGAGAAGGCTGTTATAAAGGCATATGGGCTCCTTAGCTTTATGAATAGAGGCAGGGTACTAAAGCAAGAAAGTTATGCTAAACCTTTATAAAACACTGGTTAGGCCCCAGCTGGGGTATTGTGGCCAATTCTGGACACCACACTTTAGGAAGTTGCCATGGCCTTGGAGAGGGTGCAGAGGAGATTTATTAGAATGGCACTAGGTATGAGGGGGGACTGGAGAAGCGATTGTTCTTAGAGCAGAGAATGTTAAGGGGAGATTTGATAAAGATGTTCAAAATCATGAAGGATTTTGAGGGTAAATTAGGAGAAACTGTTTCCAGTGGCGGGGGAAAAGATTATGCAGCGACTTATGATAATCTGGCTAAAAGGGCAGTGGAAGCAGATTTAATAGCAACTTTCAAAAGGGAATTGGATAAATACTTGAGGAAACATTTGCAGGGCTATGGGGAAAGAGCAGGGGGAGTGGGACTAACTGGATCGCTCTTTCAAAGAGCCAGCGCAGGCACGATGGGCCGAATGGCCTCCTTCTGTGCTGTATGCTTCTATTAAATTAATGTTTCCAACTAATCTCCCAGAAAAACACAAGGGCAGAGATACAACACATTTTAAGCTACAGAATTAATTTTAAGCATCCACCTAATACCTTGGCTGGTAGTATTTTCACACCAAGATGAATTTCTATGGCCAAAATTACTTAAAATTAGTTATATTACTTAAGAAAACATTATATGCTATATGGAAATGTAACTGAATTTTTTTTTTTTTTAATGTTCTCGGGATGTGGGCAACACTGCATTTATTGCCCATCCCTAGCTGCCGAGTGTGTGGGGTGCTGGTGCAGGAATAGTGATTGAAACAGATTAATTGTATTCACATATTATAACATTACTGCTGGACTGTTTTGCAAAGAATATCTCACCTGCTCTCATGGACCCTTTTTTGGCCAGTCTGAGGAGACCTTTCTTTTTTAGGATGAAACTCCCTCCAATAAAGATGCTGGAGCTAATGGCTAATGCCAAGCCAACATAAAAGTCATACTTTCCCTTATCCTGGCCCATTCTTCGTGCTGGCAAGCAGGAGTTGATCGCATTAAATACCAAACAGAAGGGCTGCCACTGGGGCGGAGGCGAACAAGTAACGGTGACAGCTGGAGCTATGATCAAAACAAACATTAAAAATAGGTTAAAACATTTTCCAACATCAGATGCCACAGAAATGTAAGAAAACCAGAACGCATTTGACATTGTTTCCCCAGTGGCTTATTTGGGGGATTTTTCTGTCACATACCCTCTTCTACATAAGCAGAGACAGTACAGGAAACTCTTTTATCCGGCACCGACAGGACCGGCGTGGTGCCGGTTTATCAAAAAGTCCGGATTACAGAGAGTTATAGTTAAAAGGTACGAGAGCGCCGTACACAGCAACAAATCCAGGCTTCCCTGTTGCTTAGCAACAGCTGCAAGAAGCCCGGCCACAGACCAAGCGTCCCTGTTGCTTAGCAGCAAGTGCAGAAACCCCCGATTACACAGCCAAAAATCAAGAAACGGCCACTAATATGAAGAAAAACTTAACTGAACCTACTCCTGAATTTTGCCAGTTAACCGAGATTTCTGGTTGTTTGGGTGCCGGTAAAGCGAGTTTCCTGTACTTGGGCTGTGCAATCAGACCCTTCCTATGATGCACTGCCAGGCTCCAAGTATTCTCATGTCATTTAATGGATTAATTGGGTAATTTGCAAGGCACAGAACTAAGATTATTTTCAAAAAGCGATATAGGGTATAGTTTCAAAGTTTTCTTGCATGATTGCGAATATTTTAACACAAGCTAATCGTGATGACAGCCGATAAAAGTTTTCTCTGGAATTTGTGACTAGAAAGTTTCAGGAACAGAAAACCAATCATAATTCAACCAACATGCTTTTTCACATTTCACAAACACTTAAATTAACAAATAGAAAGACGAACAAAAATGCCTCAAGTGCCGTGGTGGAGTAAGCAAAGCTTGTTGGAAACAGCCCAGTGAATATTTCTCAATTGCACAATCCAACCCAGCCCAGCCCAACCCCGTTCTTGGCTCTCCGCAGCTTCCCTATGTCACTCCTCTTCACCCAACCCCAGCTCCCAGGTCACGCCTCCTCATCCAACCCGAATACCAATGTGAAGCCTTACTCACATGATACAAGTTTCATCAGCAACTCTCACACTCAACTGAATGACATATATGGACAATGAAATTCAATGGTAATTTCAACGTGTCAGACATTTTTCAGATATGAATACACTCACTACAAGGAATGAACTTGTGTGAGCTGCCCTTCTAGTTGGGTGAGGAGAGGTGACAGATAGATTTACAAGATGCAGCCATAGCTTCTGTAAATCCACAAAAAAAAATTGCTGATTGACTTTCCCCTTCTTTCACATAACAAATCTCCATTCTGAATGACAGTTCAGTAAACACTTTCCATTTCCTACGGTGCGATGCTGTACAATGCTTAACATGGCATCTTCACTGTCTTTAACTCGTAGTTGTTCTTTGGCGAGGTGGAGTGGAGGGGAAGCTACTCTGTACGAATTTCAGGCTATGAACAAAACCGAGACTAGCAGTAGTGACAGAAGAAAAGTTCATTAACACGTTTGCTCACCAGTTGAAAAATCACATTTGTCTTTACAGTACAATAAACACCCAGATTTATTTAATGAGTGAGTGAATAAGCAAGAGAAATACCAAGCCTCAAAAGACGATTGGGTTTGCCTCACCAACGACCTCAAGAGAGAGAAAATAAATGGAAATAAATTTTTACGGGTAGGTCAAAGGTCTCCATTTTGTCCTACTATAAACTCCCAACCACAGCACACATACTGAAGAATCATTTGTTATCTTCTTCGTTAACATATGTCAACTTCAGAGCTTCTAGTCTGCAATTTATATTAACTACATTTATTGACATTAAATGTCACATGCCACACATGGGCCCGCTCCCCCATCCCATTTAGATCCAATTGTAGTCTTTTTCCCCTCATCCAGGATTCTAACACCAACACAAATCTTTGTGCCATCCACAAACTTAGTGACAGTTCCCACAACATCTTCATCCAGATCATTAAAAAAGACAATGTAGAGCAATGGTCCCAACCCAATCCCTGTAGGACTTCACTACAACAACTTGTATTCATATAGCACCGTTAAAGTAGTTAAATATCCCAAGGCACTTCACAGGAGTGTTACAAAAGAAAATCGACACCGAGCCACACTAGATATTAGGGCAGATGACCAAAAGCTTGGTCAAAGAGGTAGGTTTTAAGAAGCGTCTTAAAGGAGGAGAAACAGGTAGAGGTGGAGAGATTTAGGGAGAGAATTCCAGAGCCGAGAGCCTTGGCAGCTGAAGGCACGGTCACCAATGGTGGAGCAACTGAAATTGGGTGCTCAAGAGGCCAGAATTAGAGTGCTTCAGATATCTCAAGAGGGTTGGAGGAGATTACAGAAATAGGGAGGGGCGAGGCCATGGACAGATTTGAAATCAAGGATTAGCATTTTTAAAATTGAGGCGTTGCTGAACTGGAAGCCAATTTAGGTCAGCGAGAACAGGGGTGATACAGGTGAACAGGACTTGGGAGAGAGTTAGGATACGGGTAGCAGAGATTTGGATGACCTCAAGTTTACAGAGGGTAGAATGTGGGAGGCCGGTCAGAAGTGCATTGGAATAGTCAAGTCTAGAAGTAACAAAGACATGAATGAAGGATTCAGCAGCAGATGAGCGGAGTCAGGGACAGAACCAGGCGTTGTTCCGGAGGTGGTAATAGGCTGTCTTAGTGATGGTGCAGATATGTGGTCAGAAGCTCGTCTCAGGGACAGGTGACACCAAGGTTGCGAACAGTCTGGTCCAGCCTCAGACAGTTGCCAGGGAGAGGGATGGAGTTTGTGGCGTGGACTGAAGACAATGGCTTCGGTCTTTCCAATATTTAGTTGGAGGAAATTTCTGCTCATCCAGTACTAGATGTCGGACAAGCAGTCTGACAACTTAGAGACCGTGGAGGGGTCGAGAGAAGAGGTAGTGAGGTAGAGCTGGGTGTCGTCAACATACATGTGGAAACTGATGCTGTGTTTTCTGATGATGTCGCTGAGGTGCAGCATGTGGATAAGAAATAGGAGGGGGCCAAGGATAGATCCTTGGGGGACACCAGAGGTGACAATGAGAGAGCGGGAAGAGAAGCCGTTGCAGGTGATTCTCTGGCTACGATTAGATAGATAAGAATGGAACGAAGCGAGTGCAGTCCCACCCAGCTGGACAATGGTGGAGAGGTGCTGGAGGAGGATGGTGTGATCAACTGTGTCAAAGGCCACCGACAGTTCGAGAATGATGAGGGCGGCTAGCTTACTTTTGTCACAGTCAAATAGAATGTCATTTGTGACTTTGATAAGAGCTGTTTTGGTACTGTGGCAGTGGTGGAAACCTGATTGGAGGGATTCAAACATGGAGTTCCAGGAAAGATGGGCACGGATTTGGGAGGCAACATCACGTTCAAGAACTTGAGGAAAGGGAGGTTGGAGATGGGATGGTAGTTTGCAAGGACGGAAGGGTCAAGGGCAGCTTTCCCTTTAAGCTGTGCGGTCACTCAGCGCTCAAGCTCCTGTGCTGCCAGCGCACTGGCTTTTAAAGGGGAAAAACCGTGCATATGTGGTATTTTGAATGGGCCGTGCACCCAAAAAAAATTAAAGGGAACATTGGTCAAGGGTTGGTTTTTTGAGGGGTGATCAGTTGGTAAGCGGTCTCCATAGAACCACTACCATTATAACTACTCTTTGCCTACGAAAATACAGCTAATTCCTTATCTAGCGAGAACTGCCCTCCAATAGACAGGTCTCTTATCTTCCAAATTAGTCTATTGTGTTGCACCCTGTCAAAAGCTTCTTGAAAATCCAAATATACTATTTTCCCAGGTTATCTTCATCCAGCAACTGAGTAACCTCCTGAAAAACACAATCAGGTTGGCAAGACATGACCGTCTGTGTGGAGTTTGCACATTCTCCCCGTGTTTGCGTGGGTTTCCTCCGGGTGCTCCGGTTTCCTCCCACAGTCCAAAGATGTGCGGGTTAGGTTGATTGGCCATGATAAAAATTGGCCCTTAGTGTTAGGGGGGGATTAAATACGTGGGGTTACGGGGATAGGGCTTGGGTGGGATGGTTGTCGGTGTAGGGACCAGGTGCTAGGGTTTGGATGATCAGCTATGATCTCGTTGAATGGCGGAGCAGGCTCGAAGGGCCGAATGGCCTACTCCTGCTCCTAGTTTCTATGTTTCCAGAAACCACGTCAAGAGTCTTTAATAACGCCTTCGCTGTCCAGGTGGTGATAGAGTATCTCTAATGATCTCTTCTAGTAACTATAACTAAAGTAAAGCGAATCGCCCCAAGTTCTGACTTGGTGTTCTTTTTTGAATATTGTTACATTAGCCTATGTTGGATTGAATGTCTGAATGGAAAATTGGGGCCGAACTTTCACCTTTGGCTGCGTGTCCTAAACTCCCATTCAGAATGAAGATTTGTCATGGGAAAGGAAGGTCAGCTCAGCGCAAACAGCAGTGACTAAAAAATTGACAAATTTACAGGGGTCGTGGCTGAAAGGCTCTTGGCAATGGAAAGGAACATTATTTGGCAGGTGTAGAATGGGCAGCCCATCTACTGCTGCCCATTTTCTGCTCCAGCCAGAGTTGAAAGTTCCACCCATGGAGTTATAGGCCTAAGGATTGATCTTTGTAGCCGTACATTTGCATAGCCTTGCCCATTACATCAACATTTGTTGTAGTCCATTAAACCCTAGCAGGAAAGTAGTGCTTCTACTGAAGCTGTGAATAAGAAACACCATTATGATGGGTGAGTGACTGACCACGGTAAAAGATAGCAAATTAAGAAAAACCTTGACTATGTACAGACTTAGTGAGCATAGCCTCGCCATCGAAAAAGGCAGACACAGACAGGCCGGTCTGCCAAGAGAGGACAGGATATGCTCTCACTGCAGTCAGGGAGTGGTGGAGAGAGAGATGCACTTCCTCACAGCTTGTGGAAACTATCAGGACATAAGGGGGAATTTCTACCCAAAATTCATAAAAATATGCCCTGAATTCAAAAATTTGAATGAAGACCAAAAACTCCCATACCTAATAGGGAAACAGAGAAATTGCGTAACCTTAGCAGCAAACTATGTTACAGCTTGCCACAAGCAGAGGGACAACCACTAAACCCAAGAAAAGATTCTATGCAAATTATATGAGTGTATATTTATACACACAGGGATATATCTGTTTATACACTATGGATAGATCTGCGTTTGTGTTCAACCATAAATGTTTTTTCGGTGCTTTGGCAACATAAGATGTACCTTGTCATGCCAATAAAGCAATTTAAATTGAATTGAATTGACTGAAGCTCTATTATAGCCCTTGTATATGAGAAATGATCATTTTCCCCAAACGCAATCATTCCTATAGGATGACTGCTGGGAGCACTCCAGGTTGATGACTTATTGCGGCCCACTGAACGCATCATACATCATTGGTCAAGTTCTGTATGTTTACTGTGCAGTCTCTCAAACACACACACTGGATCAAGGTTTGCCAAATGCATAGCCTGTCAAATATTGGGTTTTGCTTCTTCAAAAAAAGTGATTTATATAAGCACAAGGCATTTATATACCATGCAGTGCTCCGAACTAAAGTCTGTTGAGTGAGGAGATCTGAGTGTTGTACCGCATGAGTCTCTTAAGATTCATGATCAATGCCGCAAGGATATAGTAAAAGGATAAAAAGGGTATTGGGATGTATTGTTAGGACAATCCCATATAAAACAAAGCACGATAATGTCCTTGTACAAGACCTTGGTTAGGCCTCATCTAGAATACTGTGTCCAGTGCTGGTTCCCTCACTTGATGGGAGATAGAGGTCCTTAAAAAAAAAAAACTCAGAGGAAGGCAATTAGGATGAAACCTGGGTTTAAAAGCCCTTAGTTACCACAATTGATTTGAGAGCTGGGTCTCTTTACTCTAGAAAAGCATAGACTTCATGGAGATTTGAGCGAGGCATTTAAAATAAAGAAGGAATCAGACTGTGTCTGTGTGAATAGACTATTTGAATCAGATTGGTCAGGGAAAATTAGAGGACATGCATATAAGATATGCAAGCACAGAACCAGCCTAGATGTCTGGTGTTTTTTCCCCCCCTGCAGAGAGTCACTGACCTCTGAAAGAACCTGCTGGCTTGTGCAGGGAGCTGTTTGAGTTCCTGGCTGAGGCCAATATCGCTGCGCACAAGATAGGCAAGAGTTGGGTGAGATGATTCAGTCACTGGGGTCTCCTGAAATTTATTTTAATTGCCTTTGGGGGCTGAAGAGGAATTACCAACAATAACTTGCATTTATATAGCACCTTTTAACACAGTAAAAACGTCCAAAAAGGTGCTTCACAGGAGCGTTATGAAACAAAATTTGACACCGAGCCACATAAGGAGATATTAGGACAGATGACCAAAAGTTTGGTCAAAGAGGTAGGTTTTAAGGAGAGTCTTAAAAGGAGAGAAAGAAAGAGGCAGAGGGGTTTAGGGAGCGAATTCCAGAGTTTAGGGCCATGACAACTGAAGACACGGCCACCAACAGTGGAACGATGAAAATCAGAGATGCACAAGAGGTCAGAATTGGAGGAGCCCAGAGATCTGAGGGCTGCAGGAGGTTACAAAGAGATAGGGAGGGGAGAGGCCATGGATTGAAATTTTAAAATCGAGGCAGTGCCAGACCGAAAGCCAATGTAGGTCAGTGAGCACAGGTGATACCCACAATTCTTTTCCCCTGAATTGGCCTCGAGTTTTTTCCGCCTCTCTTGGGAGATTACTTGATGGGCCGAATGGCTTCCTTCTGTGCTGTACTATTCTATGATAGTATTCTATGGCTGCTGGCGGGCGGCAGAATTGGGAGTCATGCTGCTTAATTGCATCAACTATGTGGGAACAGGCTTGATAAATCAGCTCGTCGTCTTCTTCTGTCCATCATTTTCCTATGCTCATAGAGCCAGCTATATTTTGTAGCTACATTAAGCAACTGTTGGTCAGAATGCCACAAAACCCTACTTGCACAGAATATGTAAAGAGTATTTGAAATGCTGCACAATTTCTGTAAATTAGAACTGAAGAAACAGCATGAAAAGGTGTTAAATCGCAGAGACACAAATGTTACTAATATTGCACGATGGACCTTAAAAGTGCCTGCACATGGTCACCAAGAACATGCTTTTGGATGGATTACAATGGGGTGAATGGCATTTCTCATCCACATTTATCTTGTGGCATTAGATGCCTTTAACTAACTAGTAATTATATAAGACAAAACTCTAGCAATGGTTAAGTAACTACTACGAGTACCTTATGCAGTTCTTTATTGAAAAATGTTACCGTGCAGTTCTTCTTTTCAATAAAATGCATTGGAGTTCCATTCACAAATGATACGCGATGTGTCTGTTGGGGGAAATAAGGCATTGTTTACAGAGAGCAAGGAACAGGAGGAAAGAAATCATTGCGAACAAACAGAGCGACCTGCGCAGCTCTCCCTTCTGTCTAGTGCGCGTTGTGACCAAAGTGCACATTGGGGTGAATCCCTTGTCTGAACGTCTTGCATCTTAATTCACGTAAACATTACAAAATACAAAATCATTTCTGCGCAACTAAAGATTTGAATAAACCAGCAGCCTGGACTGACCCTGCGCTTTGGTTCAGGGATAAATGACTACAGAAGATCACTTTTCATTCCCGTGAATCTCCCATGGCCTTGCTAAATGTTAGTTAAAGGAAATGGTAGATATTTTAGATTTGTTAATAGTAACAGGTTGACAGACATTACAGCACCATCACTGGAGCAAAGAAAAACAGATGTTATCATTAACGTTACAGCGCTGCCTATTGACTTCAAAAGAACTAGGAGAAAAAACACAGCATTACCAACTCGAGCAAGAGAAAAATACTGCGGACGCTGGAAATCGGGATTTAAAACAAAAAGAAAAGCTGGAAATACTCAGCAGGTCAGGCAGCATCTGTGGAGAGAGAAACAGAGTTAATGTTTCAAGTCGGCGACCGTTAGTTAATTACCTTTCGTCTGATGAGGTCATTGACCTGAAATGTTAACTCTTTCTCCACAGATGCTACCTGACCTGCTGATTATTTCTAGCATCTTCTGTTTTTCCTTCCAACTCAAGGATTTTTTTTAAATAAATCTGTTCTGTATGTTTTACATTTCCAAGAAATTCATTTTTCAGCGTCATTATTCCACAAATTAAGTTGCGCCCTGCAGTTAATGCACCCAAGATTTATTTTATTCTGCTTTCCAAGAATTCTAACAATGTCTAACGCATAATATACATTTGCTTGGCAGCCTTTCAATGTCATAAATTAAAAGAGGTTGCGATCCAAGCACAACTCCTTTACTCTTCTGTCACAGGGGCTGGGTCTGGTCCTTATGGCCCATGTATTTTTCTAAACAATATTGATTTTGCCCTGAACTAGATCTCTCCTCATTCTCCTGTGTCTAGGCTCAAAGTCCATATTTACAGGTGAGCAGGGCCCTGCTCTGGAAGGCTTCACCCGTGATATAGGCTGGCTACTGAATGTCTCCGTCTCCTGATACCCAAGGGCGTGTGCAGTCTCTGGCCACCCTCCTGGCGTTATTCCCTTCTCTGGTTTCGGACTCTGCTGGCTTCATAGGATGCCTGCCGTAACTTTGCTGCTTTCAGACTTTATATAAACCGTGCCGTGCTTACGCTGCAACTCATTGTGTTTATTAACCAGAACATGCATGGTTTCAGTTATTGTATGTAAACCTTTGAAAAAGCTATCAACACTTTTATATAAAGTGATTTTCTTCCATATATTTAGACATTGTGATGTCTTTGATGGCCAGGGAAGACGAGGCTATATGGCAGCAGAAAATAGAAATCAGGGCACATGTGAAGCATCCTGGAAAAAATTAAAGACATTATTTTAATTCACGATAGCAAAATACTGCAGATGCTGGAAATCCAAAATAACAGAAAATGCTGGAAAAATTCAGGCCAGGCAACATCCGTGGAGAGAAATTAGAGTCGACGTTTCAGGTCTAAACCCTTTTTCAAAACTGGAAAGGAAATGAAATAGATCGAAAGGCAGGGCTGGGAGAGAACAAAAGAAGTGAAGAGACATTAAGAGGTATTCAAAACGAGACGAGACGGTGATAGGACGAGTGGAGACAAAAGACGGCTCTAGATTAGGTGTGAAATGTTCTGGCAGAATGAGAGACAGCTGCCATGTGGGAGAGAGGAAAAAGGGGGGGGGGGGGGGGGGGGGAAAAGGAGGTGGATAAAAAAAGTAAAAATGTAATAGGGGCCGAGTTTATGATCTGAAATTGTTGAACTCGATATTGAGTCCGGAAGGCTGCAGAGTGCCTAATCGGAAGATGAGGTGCTGTTCCTCGAGTTTGCGTTGAGCTTCCGTGGAACAATGCAAGAGGCCAAGGACGGTGAGGTCCGAGTGGGAATGGAGCGGTGAATTAAAATGACAGGCGACCGGAAGCTCAGGGTCCCCCCCCCCCTTACGGACTGAACGGAGGTGTTTCGCAAAGCGGTCACCCAATCTGCATTTGGTCTCCCCACATTCGGTTGATGATGTAAGTAATGGGCATCTCCCAGTCAAGAGGTGGAATTGCCTCACTCTGCCTCCTCTGCACCCCCCCCCCCCCTTACACTTTCCAACATCTTAAGCCTGTTTATTAGAGTGCTATCAAATATTTTTCTGCACTAGCTCTGGCATAATGATGAGTTATTAACTATGATTTTACGCTGCATTGGAACCCATTCATAGTTCACCAAGCAATAATCTCCTGCACTTTGTCAAAAACAATGCAATATTCCTCAGAAACCAATGGAAACTAGTGCATGTTTATTCAGAACTTGTTTACATCTGTCGACCCTACCAGACTCTTGCAAGGTATCCTAAACTCTATTTTTAAATTAAATATATGCAGTTGTTCTTCATTCCGAGTCACAGTACAGAACTCGTTATTTTCAAGAACTATCACAAGGGCTGTGTCCTTAAAAAAAAAAGATATCCAGGTTGTCAAAACTACGAGGAAAGATCTGTTCGGTTGGGGTGGTTCTCTCTGGCAGAGGAGAGATTTAATTGAGGTGAATCACATTATGAGGGGTCTGGATCGAATGGATAGGAAGGACCCATTCCCCTTAGCAGAGAGGTCAATAACCAGGGGGCAGAGATTTAAAGTAATTGGTAGAAGGATTAGAGGAGAGTTGAGGGGAACCTTTTTCACCCAGAGGGTGGTGGGGGTCTGGAACTCACTGCCTGAAAGGGTGGTAGAGGCAGAAACCCTCACCACATTTAAAAAGTACTTGGATATGCACCTGAAGTGCCGTAACCTACAAGGCTACGGACTAAGAGCTGGAAAGTGGGATTAGGCTGGATAGCTCCTTTTCAGCCGGCACAGACACGATGAGCCAAATGGCCTCTTTCTGTGCACAGAGTGGGATTAAAAAGGAGTGTACTTAACAGTGTTTTATTTGGGAATTTGAAGAGGGGGGGAAGGAGTTGCTGTTTTTTGCCTACACTATTTGTAGTGCTGTGTGTTACAGGTAGATATTTAATTTCAGTACCCATAACTTAATCTAGATCAAGTAAGTAATCAAGAAACTACACTGTAAACGAAGTTACCCAATTACAAATTTAATTAAAATAAAACAAGGTCATATAGGGATGGCAGTGCAGGCGGTGTGCCACAACTGCAGCATGTGGGAGTTTGTGGAGAGCATTGTGATCCCGGACAACCACGTTTGCAGCAAGTACCTGCAGCTTGAGGAACTTCAGCTCAGTTTTTGAGCTGGAGTCTGAGGTGCAGACATTGCAGGGCATCAGGGATGGGGAGAGTTACCTGGACACTTTGATCCAGGAGGCAGTCACACTCCTTAGGTTAGGTAGTGGTACAGGTCTCGTTAGTGGTCAGGGACAGGACGGTGAATAACTATGGCAGTAGACAGAGCTTTAAACTAATGAAGGGGGGGTGGGAGGATTCAGGAAAGAGTAAATTTAAAAGCAGCAAGAGAAATGTCAAGGCTCTAGAGCAGAGTTTTTGGTAAAAATAAGCAGTGGGTCAGGAAGGTACAGAGAGTAAAAGAGGTAATAGGGCATCAGTGACTAAAGTGACAGCAGGGAAAAATAAAAATGTCAAAGCTAAAGGCACTATATCTGAATGCGTGAAGCATTCGCAACAAAATAGATGCATTAGCGCAGATAGAAATGAATAGGTTTGATCTAATAGCCATTACGGAGATGTGGTTGCAATGTGGCCAAGGTTGGGAACTAAATATTCCAGGTTACTTAACTTTTAGCAGAGATAGGCAAAATGGAAAAGGAGGAGGGGTAGCCCTGTTAAAGGATGGGATAAAGATAGGCGAGAGAAAGGATCTTAGCTCCGAAAATCAAGTAGAATCAGTTTGGGTGGAGCTAAGATACAGCAAGGGGCAGAAAACATTGGTGGGCGTTGTTTATAGGCCCCCAAACAGTAGTTGTAATGTAGGGCAGAGTATAAATCAGGAAATCAGAGGTGCATGTACCGAGAGTAATACAGTAATCGTGGGGGACTTTAATCTACATATAGACTGGGCAAACCAAATTTGCAGTAATAGTGTGGAGGACGAATTCATGGAATGTATGCAAGATAATTTTCTAGATCAGTATGTTGAGGAATCAACTAGGGAACAGACTATTTTAGATCCATTATTGTACAATGAGAAAGGGTTAATTAATAGCCTTGTAATAAAGGGGCCTTTAGGGAAGAGTGACCATAATATGATGGAATTTTATATTACTGTAATTTGAAAGTGATTTAGTTAAATCCGAAACTAGGGTCTTAAATCAAAACAAAGCAAACTACATAGGTATGAGGGGCAAGTTGGCTAAGGTGGATTGGGAAACTAGATTAAAAGGTATGATGGTAGAGAAGCAATGACTAGCATTTAAAGAATTAATACATCATTTACAACAAATATACATTCCTTTAAGACACAAAAACTCCACAGGAAAAGTGGTCCAACCATGGCTAACAAGAGAAGTTAGAGTATTAGATCAAAGGAAGAGGCTTATAATGTTGTCAAAAAAAGAGTAGCAAGCCTGAGGATTGGGAGGATTTTAAAATTCAGCAAAGGAGGACCAAGAAATTGATAAAGGGAAAATAGAATACGAGAGTAAAACAAGACTGTAAAAGCTTCTATAGGTATGTAAAAAGGAAAAGATTAGCGAAGCTAATGTGGGTCCCTTATAGGGTGAGACAGGAGAAATAACAGGGATTAAGGAAATGGCAGAGAAATTAATCAAATACTTTGTGTCCGTCTTCATGGAAGACGTAAAAAACTTCCCGGTAACAGTGGCGAACCAAGGGACTAGCGAGAATGAGGAACTGAAAGAAATTTAGTAAAAAAAAAGGTACTGGAGAAATTAATGGGACTGAAAGCAGATAAATCCCCTGGACCTGATGGCCTACATCCTAGGGTTTTGAAATAGGTGGCTAGAGAGATAGTGGTTACATTGGTTGTCATTTTCCAAAATTCCACAGATTCTAGTTCCCTTGGATTGGAAGGTGGCAAATGTAACCCCACTATTTAAGAAAGGAGGGAGAATAAGAAAGGAGGGAGAGTGAAAACAGGGAACTACAGACCAGTTAGCCAGATATCAGTAGTAGGGAAAATGCTAGAATCTATTATTAAAGGACAAGGCAACAGGGCACTTAAATAATAATAGGATTGGGCAGAGTCAACATGGATTTATGAAAAAGAAATTATGTTTGATGAATCTGTTGGGAGTTTTTTGAGGTTGTAATTAGGAGAATAGATATGGAGGAACCAGTGGATGTGTTGTATTTGGATTTTCAGAAGGCTTTTGATAAGGTGCCACACAAGAGATTATTAAACAGAATTAGGGCTCATGGGATTGGGGGTAATATACTAGCAAGTATTGGTTAACAGACAGAAAACAGAGTAGGAATAAACGGGTCATTTTCGGGTTGGCAGGCTGTAACTAGTGGGGTACCGCAAGGATCAGTGCTTGGGCCTCAACTATTCACAAGTCTGTATCAATGAGGGGACCAAATGTAATATATCCAAGTTTGCTGATGATACAAAGCTGGGTGGGAATGCAAGTTGTGAGGAAGATGCAAAGAGGCTTCAAGGGGATAAAGACAGGCTAAGGTGAGCAGCCAAGGACATGGCAAATGGAATATAGGGTTGCGAAGAGGTGGAAAGTTTCTGGTAAATTTCCCACGGGAAGTTTAGCTTGGGAATTTTGCCCAAAAAAGCACATGCTAGCATAATATTGGTTTTTTTTGTATTTTCTTCATTTTTTCCCCCCCTCTTAAAATTACTAACAGATGGAATCTTAATTATGGAATTTCTTACTTGGCTTGTTTTAATAATTACAAGTTGTGTGCGATTCAGTAATGGTCTATTGGGCACGCAGCTCATGGGCTCAACCTGCTCCTCAAGGACATCATGGGTTTGAGAGCCATGGAAACACTGTACAAGAGAGCCAAGCAAGTTGTTAAGTATGTCGGGGGAAAACAGGTAGTTGCAGCAACCTACAACTCCAAGCAAATGACAAAGAACAAGAACACCACACTGAAGCTGCCCAGCAACACTAGATGGGGTGGCGTTGTCATAATGTACAGCAGCCTTCTGGAGGGTAAGGAGTCGCTGCAAGAAATGGCAATATCCCAGTCTGGGGATCTGGACACCACCATCAAGAAAATACTGCTAGATGATGTGTTTTGGGAGAGAGTGGTTAGCAGCCTTAAACTACTCTCACCAGTAGCACCTACAATTGCTCAGATTGAAGATGATGCTGTCTTGTCATATGGTCTCAGGCTTTTTGCTGATTTAAAAGAACAAATCAGCATTGCCCTACCCACATCCCTGCTGCTCAAAGCAGAGAAGGCAATTGTTCAATTCATACAAACGCGTCAAGAATTGTGTCAAGCCGATTCATGCTGCAGCATACATGCTGGATCCAAAGCATGTTGGGAGACCAAGACTTTCTGGAGAACAGATCAACACGCTCAGTGTGATTTCTACCCTCTCACGCCACGTCAATCTGGACGTGGGCAAAGTTCTGGGAAGTCTGGCAAAGTTCTCTACCAAGCAAAGTCTTTGGAATGGGGACGGGATATGGGAATCATGCAAGCACATCAGTCCACGGATGCTGCCTGGCCTGCTGAGTATTTCCAGCATTTTCTGTTACATCAGTGCACATACCTGGTGGAAGGAACTTTGTGCATCTGAGGCCCTGTCACCCATTGCATTGGTGATACTCCAAATCCCACCGTCATCAGCGGCCTCTGAACGAAACCAGTCACTTTGGGAATACGCATACAAAGGTGTGCAACAGGCTGACTAACGAGAGAGTGGAGAAACTGGTGGCTATCCTGGCAAACCTACAACTTATTGAGCCAGATACAGAAGTGTCTACCACACAGCTAGACAGTGACAGAGGAGGAAATGGACATGTCAGAGCCAGAGAATCAGGAGGAGCAATGATAAGTAGAAGACTCAAAAGGGACAAAATAAGGACAAATTACAGGCTAAATAAGCTGACGTGCTCTTATTTTAGATGGGTCTTTTTTGTGGGGGCTCAATAAAGTTCAAAATTATAACCTAAATAAAGTTTTGAAAGCCTGTACTTGTATGGAACAGTATGTCTATTTTGATGACAAAGATAATATAAGGGTCAGAGACAAAAACCATCAGTGTGCAAAAAAAACTAAAAATTCCCATGGAACGATTCCTCTTAAATTTCCAGAATTTTGCAACCCTAATGGAATAATGCAAAGTTATCCACTTTGGTTGGAAAAATAGAAAAGCAGAGTATTTTTTTAAATGGAGAGAGATTAGGAAATGTTGGTGTTCAGAGGGACCTGGGTGTCCTTGTACACAAAATCACTGAAAGTTAACGTGCAGGTACAGCAAGCAATTAAGAAAGCAAATGGTATGTTGGCCTTTATTACAAGAGGATTTAAGTACAAGAGTAAAGACATCTTACTGCAATTATATAGGGCCCAGGTGAGACCACACCTGGAGGACTGTGTACAGTTTTGGTCTCCTTACCTAAGGAAGAATATACTTGCCATACAGGGAGTGCAACAAAGGTTCACCAGACTGATTCCTGGGATGGGGGGATTGTCCTATGAGGAGAGATTGGGTAGACTAGGCCTGTATTCTCTAGAGTTTAGAAGAATGAGAGGTGATCTCATTGAAACATACAAAATTCTTACAGGGCTTGACAGGGTAGATGCAGGATGTTTCCCCTGGCTGGGGAGTCTAGAACCAGGGGTCACATTCTCTGAATAAGGGGTCGGCCATTTTAGGACAGAGATGAGGAGAAATTTCTTCACTCAGAGGGTGGTGAATCTTTGGAATTCTTTACCAGAGGGCTGTGGAGGCTCAGTCGTTGAGTATATTCAAGACAGAGATCGATAGATTTTTGGATATTAAGGGAATCAAGGGATATGGGGATAGTGCAGGTATGTGGAGTTGAGGTAGAAGATCAGCCATGATCTTATTGAATGGCGGAGCAGGCTCGAAGGACCAATGGCCTACCCATACTCCTATTTCTTGCTATGTAAATTATGATTCTAGGAAAACATTTGGATGTTACCCAAATGACTGAGTAATGACCTCCTCCCCCCCGACATGCAATATATAAAAGTGCTGTGGAACAGCCTTCAGATTGTTTTCCCTTCTGCGTAATCTTGGTGCTCTCATTTCAAAAGGAGCCTTTTGTTTTAGTTACGCAAATGGTGCTAGCTGTCACCTTGTGTTTGAGGAGCAGCATGAGGGGAACCATACGAAAAATGAGACGATCACCAGGATTTGAAGAACATGTGAAATCTAGTCAGGCTTTCTTGTGGCAGATGGCCACATTCGAAGGGCACTTTTACCATTAAGGTCAGTAAGAGTGGGTACAAGGAATGATGCCAAAGCGACACATGCCGAGCTCCTGCCTTGTTCCAGTCTCTGTGCATCCAAAGATCTGTTCAGGAGGAACATTGCATCATGAACAGCAGGCACGCTGGGAATTTGATACGGAGCCTGTCCTGTTCATCAGCGTGAAGCACTAAGCCAGCATAGGCCACAGGAGGTGGCCATTGTACCAACAGGTCACATATTTCCACCAGCAAGTGCTGTTAAACAGCATGAGACCCCCGCTGTCTGAAGTGACAGCACTCTCAAAATAAAAGCATTACAAATGTTCCAAGACACCTCTCTTTGATGTATGGGGTAGCAGGTTCAAACAGAACCTGTTGAGACTAGCTGAAGAAATGAGAAGCCATTCTCTAGGAACGGTCCCCCAAATACCTCAAGCGACCAAATCTTTATTATCTGCAGTATCATCCGAGGTGCAAGTTGAACTTGCAAGTTACAATCGCGTCAGCCCCACGTTCTGGTATATCAAAAGCAACTTCAACTCATTTCCTAGCTTAGTTGTGCCCATGACCAAGGTACCAATGTACAAAGATTGTACTTTTCAATCTCCAGTTCTGAATGACAGAAATTCAGGACTAAAGGGTTATCAATTAATGTTTCCATACAAGAACTAGTGGGCTGTATCAGCTGTGGCTCAGTGGGTAGCACTCTCACCCGAGTCAGAATGTTGTGGGTTCAAGTCCCACTCCAAAGACTTTAGCACAAAAATCTAGGTGGACACTCCAGTGCAGTGCTAAGGGAGTGCTGCACGGTCAGAAGTGTCATCTTTCGGATTAGGCGTTAAACCGAGGCCCCGTCTGCTCCCTCGGGTAGACGTAAAAGATCCCATGGCACTATTTTGAAGAGGAGCGGGGGAGTTAACCCCGGTGTCCTGCCCGATATTTATCCCTCAATCAACATCACTAAAACAGATTCTCTGGTCATTATCACATTGCTGTTTGTTGGAGTTTGCTGCAATTTGGCTGCTGCGTTTCCCATGTTACAACAGTGACTACACTTCAAAAAGTACTTCATTGGCTGTAAAGTGCTTTGGGACGGCTTGAGGTTGAGAGAGGCCCTATATAAATGCAAGTCTTTCTTTTAAATTAATCTTCTAAGTTAAGTCCAAAGATGTGCGGGTTAGGTTGATTGGCCATGATTAAAAAAATAAAAAATAAATTGACCCCTAGTGTTAGGGGGGATTAAATACGTGGGGTTACGGGGATAGGGCTTGGGTGGGATGGCTGTCGGTGTAGGGACCGGGTGCTAGGGTTTGGATGATCAGCCATTATCTCGTTAAATGGCGGAGCAGGCTCGAATGGCCTATTCCTATCTTCTATGTTTCTATGTTAAGTCAAGCTTAGGTCTTGGTGATAGATTCTAACATCCTATTTGTGGCATTGCAAGTACCTCAATTGTACCTGCACCCCTGCTGGATTCCCCCGCCCCACACCGCACAAGGCTTGAATGCTGGGGTTGACTGGGTGCTGCCAGTCTTTCATTGGCTTCCCTAAGTGGACATTCGATTTGACTGGCACCATCACAGCTGAGCCAGATCCAGTCTATGCCCAATGTCTACTACACACTTTCTAGCAGGGATCAATTACAGCAGGAACCATAACTGACTTTTATCCTCCTTGGCCTCGAGGTGTTAAGTAATTGAATTTGGTATGCTGGGATCAGAACGGCCTATTACTACAATGAACTGTGTCTTTAATCACTATCTTTCAGTAGCTCTTTTTTTTTTTTTAAATGCGATTAATGCAAAGATGGACAAGAGTTTTAAAGATTTCTGTTCTGAAGGTCCTGTTTTCAGTGTGGTACCTGAGGTTAGACCCATGGAGAAATCAAATCTTTCATCCACTGCAGGGTATGCCCTCCCACCTTTCCCTCAGAAATTTACAGCACAGAAGGAGGCCATTCGGCCCATCGTGTCTGTGCCGGCCGAAAGAGAGCTTTCCAGCCTAATCCCACTTTCCAGCTCTTGGTCTGTAGCCCTGTAGGTTACGGCACTTCAGGTGCATACCCAAGTACTTTTTAAATGTGACGAGAGTTTCTGCCTCTACCACCCTTTCAGATAGTGAGTTCCAGACCCCCACCACCCTCTGGGTGAAAAAAGTTCTCCTCAACTCCTTTATTCCTCTCTGGACCATAATCGGGAGGAAGAAAGAAATGTGCAATTGTCCTTCAATTATGATCTGTGAGAACCATTTGTATAGGGTTCACCACTCATCTTAACTCCTTTGTGAGCCTCAAGTGACCGACTCGCCTGTCAAATGTTTATTATCTGCAGCGGAGAAGCGATATGACAACACGAGCCGACTCCTGCTCCAAATGTTCATTGCCTCATCTGATCCACTGCGTAGGTCTCTATCGGAAGGCCTCGTCAGTCTCAAAGAAACAGAGTTTCTAATTTACAAATGACCAAGATTCAGAAGCTCAGTGCAAATTGGTAAAAGAGGCACTGGAATCAAAGACCGAGCACAAAAACTATTAAAGAGTTGGACAAAATACATAAGTAGGCAGTAAAATGGCAGATGAAATTTTACTGTGAATGTGACAGGTAATACTAATAGGAAGGGGGAAAAAAATCGGCAGCACATATATTCCATGAATGGTGTAGAAATAGGTAATTAAGTTACATTGTATAGTACTGTATATTCTGAGAAACAGAAAAATAAGAGCAGGAGTAGGCCATTCGGCCCTTCAGGCCTGCTCCGCCATTCAATATGATCAAGGCTGATCCTCTATCTCTACCATATTCCCGCTCTCTCCCCATACTCATTGATGCCTTGTGTCTAGAAATCTATCTATCTCCTTCTTAAATATATTCAGTGACTTGGCCTCCACAGCCTTCTGTGGTAGAGAATTCCACAGGTTCACCACCCTCTGAGGGAAGAAATGTCTCCTCATCTCAGTCCTAAATGTCCTACCCCGTATCCTGAGACTGTGACCCCTCGTTCTAGACCCCCCCCCCCCCCAAAAGCCAGGGGAAACATCCTCCCTGCATCCAGTCTGTCTAACCCTGTCAGAATTTTATACGTTTCAATGAGATCCCCTCTCATTCTTCTAAACTCTAGTGAATGCAAGCCTAGTCGACCCAATCTTTCCTCATACGACAGTCCTGCCATCCCAGGAATCAGTCTGGTGAATCTTCGCTGTATTTCCTCTATGGCAAGTATTACATAGAATATACAGCGCTGAAACAGGTCATTCAGCCCAACTACTCTGTGCTGGTGTTTATACTCCACGCGAGTCTCTTCCCATTCCATCGACCTCATCTCAGTTGAGAGAGACCTAGGAGTCGGAGTAGACTTGATTGTAACATGTCCAGCCAATGCACAGCAACAATCAACAAAGCTAACAGGATGTTGAACTACATAGCCAGAACAGTAGAATAGAAGTCAGACAAACACATGATCAAACTATAGTGCTCTGGTCAGATCAAATCCGAAGTGCTGTGCCTAGTCCTGATCACCAAAACACAAGGGAAACATTCAAGCTTTGGTGGCAGTGTAGAAAACAGGCACGAGGCTGATCCCAGTGTCGAAGATCGGAGCTAAAGTTTGAAAAAACCTCAAGCTTTTCAGTCTTGAAAAGATGGGCAAAGTGATCTTAGACGTATATAAGATAGTTAACCGTATGGAAAAAGTAAATGTGGGGAATTACTTCAAAGTAAATAGCATGTACAGGACTAGGGAACATGGGTTCAAGCTAATGAATGGCAACTTCAGGACTAAAACCAGAAGTTCATGAAAACTCCTGCAATAATTTTAGATTCCATTAGATGCTGCAAAGGGAGGGGTTTAGGGTATTTTTGGATGGATGAACTAAGATGAATGGAATGGTGTCCCTTATCTTTAATTATCTTGTGATCTGCAAGAAAGATCTGTCTCCAATTGATCAAGCATTTTTTCCAAACCACATCACTGCAGCTTTGGTTTGTAACATACTACATAAACTGTGGCTTTTATATTCATATTCGTGGAAGTACATTGATCAAGGTTAATGGATAAGTAAGCTTGAGATGTATGTTTATTTCTGGCATCTATTTCAAAGGCTGTCATTCTGCTATCTCAAAGCTTAACTTGGAACAAAGCCTAGATAATGCTAGCCTAAAAGCCACTTCCATACTTGCATGCAATGTGGTTGACTCTTAACTGCCCTGTGAAATGGCCTAGCAAGCCACTCAGTTGTAAGAATAAAATTGGACGGGCCACCCGGCATCGACCTAGATACCAGATTTGGACACAGGCACAGCCAGCCTAGTCAACCCTACAAAGTCCTCACCAACATCTGGGGACTTGTGCCAAAATTGGGAGAGCTGTCCCACAGACTAGGCAAGCAACAGCCTGACATGGTCATACTCACAGAATCATTCCTTTCAGCCAATGTCCCAGACTCCTCCAGCACCATCCCTGGGTATGTCCTGTCCCACCGGCAGGACAGACCCACCAGGGGTGGCGGCACAGTGGTATACAGTCGGGAAGGAGTGGCCCTGGGAGTCCTCAACATTGACTCCGGACCCCATGAAGTCTCATGGCATCAGGCCAAACATGGACAAGGAAAGCTCCTGCTGATTATCACCTACTGCCCTCCTTCAGCTGATGAATCAGTACTCCGCCATGTTGAACACCACTCGGAAGAAGCATTGAGAATAGCAAAGGCACAGAATGTACTCTCGAGGGGCTGCAAAGTCCACCACCAAGAGTGGCTCGGTAGCACCACTACTGACCAAGCTGCCGAGTCCTGAAGGACATGGCTGCCGGACTTGTCCTGCAACAGGTGGAGAGAACTATCACGAGGGGAAAAACCTACTTGACCTCGTCCTCGCCAATCTACCTGTCGAAGATGCATCTGTCAATGACAATATTGATTGGAGTGACCACCATACAGCCCTTGGAGACAAAGTCCCGTCTTTGCACTGAGGACACCCTCGATCGTGGCACTATCACTGCTAAATGGGGTACATTCAGAACAGATCTAGCAGCTCAAAAATGGGCACCTATGAGGTGCTGTGGGGCCATCAGCAGCAGAATTGTATTCCAGCACAATCTGTAACCTCATGGCCTGGCATATTCCTCACTCTACCATCAAGTCAGGGGAACAACCCTGGTTCAATGAGGAGTGTGGAAGAACATGCCAGGAGCAGCACCAGGCATACCTAAAAAAAGAGGTGCCAACCTGGGGAAGCTACAACACAGGATCAGATCCTGATCCCACAGCCAACGGATCAGATCAAAGCTTTGCAGTCCTGCCACATCTAGTCGTGAATGGCGGTAGACAATTAAACAACTAACGGGAGGAGGAGGCTCCATGAACATTCCCAACCTCAATGATGGCAGAGTCCAGCACGCGAGTGCAAGAGTAAAAGCTGAAGCGTTTGCAACCATCTTCAGCCAGAAGTGCCGAGTGGATGATCCATCTTGGCCTCCTCCTGAGGTCCCCACAATCACAGAAGCCAGTCTTCAGCCCATTCGATTCACTCCATGCGATATCAAGAAATGGCTGAATGCACTGGATACAGCACAGCCTATGAGCCCCGACAACATCCCGACTGTCATGCTGAAGACTTGTGCTCCAGAACTAGCAGCAATTATAGCCAAGCTGTTCCAGTATAGCTACAACACTGGCATCTGCCCAGCAAAGTAGAAAATTGCCTAGATATGTCCTGTCCACAAAAAGCAGGACAAATCCAATTTGGCCAATTACCACCCCAGCAGTCTACTCTCAATCATGAGTAAAGTGATGGAAGGTATCAACAGTGCTATCAAACAGCACTTACTCACCAATACTCAGTTTGGGTTTCACTAGGACCACTAGGCTGCAGACCTCATTACAGCCTTGGTCCAAACAGAAAAAAAGAGTTGAATTCCAGAGCTGAGGTGAGTGTGACTGTCAAATGCTGTCTTGGTGTCCTAGGCAGAGTGTGGCATCAAGGAGCCCTAGTAAAACTGAAGTCAATGGGAATCGGGGGGGAAACTCCACTGGCTGGAGTCATACCTAGCACAAAAGGAAGCTAGAATGAATACATAGAATTAACAGCACAGAAACAGGCCCTTCGGCCCAACTGATTTATGCTCCATACGAACCTGCTCCTAACCTTACTCCATCAAACCCCATCAGAATAACCCTCTATTCCTTTCTCCCTCATGTACTTATCTAGTTTCCCCTTAAATGGATCTATGCTATTCACCTCAACCACTTCCTGTGGTAGCAAGTTCCACATTCTCACCACTCTCTGGGTAAAGAAGTGCTACCCTAATCTTCATCTTCTCCCTATACCGCCCCCACCCCCACTGAAAGCACAGACTCCTGCTGGGAGTCCAAGGGTGCCCAATCTAGGTGGCCAACATCCAGAAATGGTTGTTGGAGGCCAATCATCTCAGCCCCAGGACATTGCTGCAAGAGTTCCTCAGGGCAGTGTCCTAGGCCCAACCATCTTCAGCTGCTTCATCAATGACCTCCCCTCCAACATAAGGTCAGAAGTGGGGATGTTCCCTGATGATTGCACAGTGTTCAGTTCCATTCGCAACTCCTCAGATAATGAAGCAGTCCGTGCCCGCATGCAGCAAGGCCTGGACAATAGTCAGGCTTGGGCTGATAAGTGGCAAGTAACATTCATGCCACACAACTGCCAAGCATTTTTTTTTGGGTGGGGGGGGGGAATGAATTTTGTGCTCATTGAGATGTTAGCAATGACCATCGGTTTCCTATTTGCACGAAATGAGGTCAGCTGATAGAGAAACTCACTCTCCAACAATGTGCTTTGGCATCAATTGCAGAAAGCCATTTCCTGCTGCAGTGAGAAATGTTCCACTCAACACTAAATATATGTTGGTGGCATTGCCAATTGTGCCATTATAGAATATTAGTTAGACCACACTTAGAGTACTGTGCACAGTTCTGGTCCCCATGTTACAGAAAGGATATAAAGGCATTCGGAAGGTGCAAAAAAGATCAAGTGTAAAGTCTGTGTGTTCTAGTTGTAATTAATAACACACAGGCTACAAGATTAAAGTTCAACAGGTCTTTACTGGTTGGAGGTCAGGACTATATCTGAAATACATCTTACTACACAGTGCTTATATACCGGTGGTCACCACCGGTATTACGTATACAGCAGCCAGAGAAAGTAGTACATCTCTTAAGGTGGAACAGGCTTAAGTTCTCTTAAGGTGGAACAGGTTACGTACACCACAAAAAGGATACCAGAAATGAGGTTATAACCATCAGGACAGACTGAATAGGCTGGGGCTCTTATCTCTAGAAAAAAGAAATCCAAGGGTTGACCTGATAGAGGACTTTCAAATTATGAAGGAGTTTGACGTAGAGAAAATGTTTCCACTTGTGGGAAGAGTCCAAAACTATGGGTCATAAATATAAGTTAGTCACTGATAACTCGACAAATTTCTTCACCCGGATAATGGTTAGAATGCGGAACTTGTGACCACATGGAGTTGATATAAATGACATTGCTGAAGTAGCCATGTAGCGGACTATTCTTGCACAACTAGCAGTAGGGATAAGAACAGAAATACGAGGTCTGTTGCCTCTACCTCAGAATTGATGTGCCATTTTCACTCAATTTTCTTTCCATTTAAGAAAGTAAGTTCACACAGCGTTTGATGTTTTTGGAAAGGTGATATGTTCATTCAACACCTTCAGGAGATTATACAAATTAAGCAGGAGTCCACAATAGTGCAAGCTGCATACAAGTTGTCGAAAGAAGCTGGCTCCTTTTCGGCTTTATGTTCTCAAAAAAGGTAAATCTAGCACCATCGTCTGGTTAATGACACATTTCAGATAGCTCCAGATATGGATTCTGTTAATAACCCCCCCCCCCCCAAAATAGTGTATTATTTTTCATGATTGAGAGATTTTGCAGTGCCGTCGGCAAATTGTTTCACTTCGAGCAGAGAAAAAAATCCCAATTAGAGCCAGCGAAAGCAATGAGTCCCTCTAACCTAGAAGTCCCTCTCATCCTACTGAAACATCGCCTAACGCTAATTGTAGATTCTACATCGTGGGAAAGGTAAAACTTCAACTAGCCTTTAAATTCATGATTCAGAGAACCTACCAACAAATGAGGAAAAAGAAAATCAACATTCTGCAACTGCTTTCCTGCATCCATTTAGAAGCATCTATTCAAGGCACTGCAATTTCCATTATGAAACAGTTAAAAAATAAACTTGAACAACTTCACAGCACTATACAGAGAATTGCATAGAATACACAGCACCGAGACAGGTCATTCAGCCCAACTAGTCTGGGCTGGTGTTTATACTCCACACAAGTCTCTTCCCATTCCATCGACCTCATCTCAGTTGAGAGAGACCTAGGAGTCGGAGTAGACTTGATTGTAACATGTCCAGCCAATGCACAGCAACAATCAACAAAGCTAACAGGATGTTGAACTACATAGCCAGAACAGTAGAATAGAAGTCAGACAAACACATGGTCGAACTGTATAGTGCTCTGGTCTGATCGAACTGTATAGTGCTCTGGTCAGATCGCATCCAAAGTGCTGTGCCTAGTCCTGATCACCAAAACACAAGGGAAACATTCAAGCTTTGGTGGCAGTGTAGAAAACAGGCACGAGGCTGATCCCCAGTGTCAAAGATTGGAGCTAAAGTTTGAAAAAACTCAAAGCTTTTCAGTCTTGAAAGATGGGCAAAGAAGCGATCTTAGACGCATACAATATAGTTAACAGTATGGAAAAAGTAAATGTGGGAAATTACTTCAAAAGTAAATTGCATGTACAGGACTAAGGAACATGGGTCCAAGCTAATGAATGGCAACTTCAGGACTAATATCAGGAAGTTCTTCATACTAAAGGTGATCAATGGACTTCTTGATTGAGTAGTTGGTGTGAAAATCATGCAATCATTTTAGAAACCATTGCATGCTGCAATGGGAGGATTTTGAGCATAGCTAAAATCACTCCGGCTCTAATAAAGAATTAAAATGCCAAGCAGTGTTTCAAACACAGGATGCCTTTCAATGAATCATCAAACTCAAGAGCTACCAGCTAACAAGTTTTCTGTTAGTATCTTTCTTCTGAAGAATGTGCTTTTAACCACTGCAGGATTTAACATTATTTTGTGTGTATTGCTGCTAACGGGGTGCGTGCCAATCAATAGCAATCCTGTGATGTAGAACTTCGAATACTGCCAGGTGTGTTTTGGAAGCAATTTTTTTTTGTAACGCAGCAGCTAGCTTTCATTCAACAGCCCTCATCAATAATATGAGATAACAAAGACTGGGGTGCATTTCAAGTCAGGATCACATGAGATGCAAGTGTACTGATTCTCTCATCTCTTTCTCCCCGCCACCCCCCCCCCCCACCCACCCAAGATAACAGGACTGAAAGAAGCCATGACACGACGAGTGCGCAGTGGGGGGAAAAGGCTTTTTGGAGGTTGGGATGAGGCCAATTTATCGCTCCTAAAGTACAGAAGTTTTTCCCTGATCCTCAGTGAACATTAGTTTGTTTCACTACATTGCTCTCTTGTGACCAACTCTTAATGAACACCACATTCAATCTCAATGCAAGGAACTCCAGGAATTGCACTTAATTATAGAGATAGAGTATGGGGAAACTCTATTGTCCTAACTGTGCCATTTCTGACATGGGATTGCTCGATGACAACTCTGGAAAGTGTTCCCATTCCCCAACACTAACTTCTTTAGTGAGCATAAAACTTACAGAAAGATATAAAATGATATATACACCTGTCATTTGTTGGTACTATCATAATGTTTGCCCGGAGACAGATGTCTTCGCAGGTAACAAGGCTTTGCTGACCAAATCGCCTGGTTTGAGATGGGCTAACATTATGCTTTATTTTACCGTGTGCGCGACAGGAAAATAACACACCCAGCATACAAGACAGTAAGACACCCTAGAACTCAGATAGCAATGGTAAACCTTTGACCTTTAATTTTTTTTTAATCAACGCAAAGATATGTTTCTGGCTTGTAACAGACCTATGTATCCATTAAGCTGCAAATTAAATAATCTAGATTAACACAGCTATAAAACATCAGTATTAACTTCTAGATATCACAGAATACCTGATTAGGAATACCTTGCAATTGCATCTTTAGGAAGGCCAGCATAATACAGCAATGCCGTGTTAAACCCATAGGTTGCCATCATTTCTAGCGCACTCCACAGCAAGATTTGAAAAGAAACTTTCCTGTATTTAATCATCATTTTGTACAAGATTGAAAAAAACAAAAACCAGCCCATTTCAAGGGTGAAACACACTGAAGGGTTGAAATGAGATTGACTTCCAAACCTGATGCACAAGTTGCATCTTCACTGATCATAACTGCGCTTTAAATATGAGGGCCAGTTTATATAGTAGACAACTTGGCACCTTTTTAAACTTGTTTTACACCAGTAATATATTTGTTGATATATTTTCCTTAATGTCATACACTATTAATGCATCTGTACACCTTCCTCAAATTGCATTATTCCTTTGAAACACATTGTAAAGTATCTATTATTCGTTAATATTTACAGTGGTGCGCCCCATTAACCTGCTGACGAGCAGTGCTCACATGATGCCATTAGTCTCTGGGTTAAAATGCCACCAACTGTGCCATTTTGACACTAAGCTCAATCTTTGCAGTTGTATTGGTGTAGTGATATCAAAAGGAACCAATTATAAATGCCAACATACTGAAAATATCTGGAATGTCTTTGGGGCACAAATCCTTGTGATGGTCTTGATTTCCTAAACATGCAGATACTCAGCCTTCAAGCAATCGCCCTGATGGCCTTCATTTACCAACTACAGTCCTAAGAAATTAGCTATAATATACTAAACATATGATATATATCTTCAAAATAAAAAAAAAATACTGCAGAATGAATTAAAGGCATTAATCAACTCTCAGGGTTCAGAGAATGGTCATAAATCACTCAAGCTTTGACTTGCTGTTTCTGAACGGTTTATAGAATTAGGGCCTTGTACTGTACTTTGCAGCATTGTATTTTATTCTACGTAGTAAAGCCCTTGGCATAATTTTTTTTGTCCATTCATATAATCCTGCTCCAGACTGAATTTTATTCAATCACTTTAAAGTGTTACTGTACACTACAGTCTACTCCTGGATAATTCAGGGTTATTTGGCGCTAAAAATTTGAATGATCCAGCAATTTGAATTCAGCAATGTAAATAATACAGATAACCGTGGGAATTTCAGTGTTAAAGAAACTGCATTTTCAGATCATTTGAGTTAAGCAACTTTGAACGAAGAGGAATAAAGAACAAACTTGCCAGTATTTGGCACCTTTCACAAGCTGAGGACCTCAAAGCGCTGTACAGCCAATGAAGCACTGTAGGAACATGGTGTAAAAATAGCCACGGATAACAGAGACCAAGGAGTCTTAGAAGACTTGACTCTAAACATGTCTTGACCAATGCCAAGCAGTAATCAACAAACTTGTGATTGGCATGTATAGTGCTCTAGTCAGACTGCATAGTGCATCTAGTTCTGGTTGCCGAAACACAAGGTAGACACTCAAATGTTGAAGCCGGTGCAGAAACGACCTATGAGGCAGGTCCCTCGGTTCTAAGGTCTGAATTATGACAGGAAAGATTGGAGCTATCTTGGAGCGGCTTATCACCTTCTCAAAGGCAATTAGGGCTGGGCAATAAATGTTGGCCTTGCCAGCAACGCCCACATCCAGTGAATGAATAACAAAAAAGCTATCTTACCGGAGGTACATGATAAGGGAATGGAAAAAGTACATTAAATTAAATTGTGAAAGTAGGACAAGGAGACATATGTTCCAACTAGTAAAAGATAAATTTAGGACGAATATCAGGAAATTCTTCACGCACAGCGATGAATGTATGGAATGGACTACCAAAGAGTGTCAAGGCGAAACCCTGGAATTTTTAAAGAAACAATCAAATGCTGCAATGCACAGACTTTAGGATTTTTTTTGGATGAATGGATGAATTAAAATGGGGCAAATGGCCTTGCTCGTCCACCTGGTACCATGAATCAAGAATTGCTGTAATGCTGCATTTTTCTCACCACCTGGAGTGACGCTCTTGTTTCTCATAACAATGCACTCGCTGAAGGACAACACAGTCAAAACCGGTTTGTTTTCTCGTCTATGGCGGCATTAGGAAACTTTCCATAGAATTTTGGGTCATGCACAAAAGCATGCACATGTAAAAATGAGACAAATTTCAGTACAAGTTTTAGAATGCTATACACAATGTTACAGCACAGCTACAGAACAAAGGCTGGCTGTGATGTTATTTTCATTCCCAGCTTGTACTGCATCAAATAATGACACTGCCCCACTATGGTGACAAAAATACATTACAAGGACGATTTCTCTACAGCACAGCAATAAATGTTACAGGATTATCATCTCACTACAGACTATTAAAACTTACTTGTTAAATAGGACGAAGTGAAGTCAAAGCACCATTCTCCGTCACAATGGGCACACAAAGTTGTGCTGCAGCACAAATCACCTTCCCTTCTCCTTTCCCCTCTGCCAAAACTTGCAGACGGACTACTAAATTTGACATTGAATTTACCCTCAGATTGCCTGGCAATAGTTTTGTGCTACCTCATCAAATCTCAATCATGCGGAACAAGTTGCGCAAGTGACCGTTTTAAAGATGCATTACAGTCTTAGCTAAGCGCCAGTATTTCAGTGACTTGCATTTAAGGTATGAGAGTTCCTAGCCTTCACCTGAATACCTGAACTTGGTGACCTCAACTTGTCTCATTGGTTCACACCAGTGCACTGCACTTTTTTTCCTTCGTGGTGGGAGGAGAGATAATGGAGGAATGTGGGCAGGGCTGTTCTCTCACACTAATCAAAAGGCTTTTCTTGTCAGCTAACCAAAGAGCAGCCTTGATGGCAGGCAGAACCCCTGCCCCACATCATCACACCACCACCCTAGCAGTACAACACTGATGGCTGCTGGTCTGAATATGGAATAAATAATTGGGGAGAAATAAATAAAATCGCAGACAAATAAGTAACCAGAGTGTTACTTGTCTATACAGCTCCTCTATTTAAAAATACAAATGCAAATTTGAAACACAAATTTTATGAACTGGGCTCACACAAATGCAACTTCCTCTCCCTTTCTTCACCTTTTAAATTATTAATCCCAGACAGTTGCACTGGGGAAAGATCAAGCATGAAATTTGCATACATAATCCAAAAATTAGACAAATCAGACACCCATTTAAACACCAGAAGCTGTCCTCCCCACTCCATACATACATCAAATGGGATACAATTTCAGAATTGAATTTCCTAAAACAGACCTAAATAATCTGAATGCAATCCACCCAATGCTTCAGTTGTACAAGGTATTGGTGAGACCACACCTGGAATACTGCATAGTTTTGGTGTCCATACTTAAGAAAAGACATACTTGCTCTCGAGTCAGTACAAAGAAGGTTCACTCGGTTAATCCCGGGGATGAGGGGATGGACATATGAGGAGAGGTTGAGTAGATTGGGACTCTACTCATTGGAGTTCAGAAGAATGAGAGGCGATCTTATTGAATCATACAAGATTGTGAAGGGGTTGGATCGGGTGGATGCGGGGAGGAAGTTCCCGATGATGGGTGAAACTAGAACTAGGGGACCTAGTCTTAGAATAAGGGGCTGCTCTTTCAAAACTGAGATGAGGAGGAACTACTTCACCCAGAGGGTGGTAGGTCCATGGAATATGCTGCCCCAAAAAGCTGTAGAAGCGACATCATTACATAAATTTAAAACAGAAATACAGTTTCCTAGATGTAAAGGGAATTAAGGGTTACGGGGAGCGGGCAGGAATTTGGACATGAGTCTAGGTTCGGATCGGACATGGCCCTGTGGGTAGCGGAGCGGGCCCAGGGGCCGTGTAGCCTGATCCTGCTCCTATTTCGTGTGTCTAATTCTGTTAGATTCAGGAGATGGTTCTGTGATAGTAGATTGGCGGTTAGGATCAGATCAGCCATGATCTTATTGAATGGCGGAGCAGGCTAGAGGGGCCGATTGGCCTACTCCTGCTCCTATTTCTTATGTTCTTCAGTTGGTAATAAAATGTACCTCCATGCATAAATCAGCAAAAACACATCTCCAGTCAACATGAATGTAGCTCCATGCAGTTGATGAAATTGGTTTCCTTAAAACTGAAAATGATTGCTTCCATGCAGAGGATGAATATAAATGTATCTCTACATAGTTGATGACATTTATTTCAGTTCAACTGCTAATTTTCTCCAAACAATGCAAAAAAAATTGCTTTATAAAGTCAGATTCAAGGAAGCTTTTTCTGTTTTCCCACCTTAAACATAATTACAAATTAAGGACAACAAAAAGAAAGACTTGCATTTATATAGCGCCTTTCACGACTACCAGACATCCCAAAGCACTTTACAGTCAATGCAGTACTTTTTGAAGTATAGTCACTCTTGTAATGTAGGAAACATGGCAGCCAATTTGTGCACGGAAAGCTCCCACAAACAGAAATGTAATAAAGACCACAACATCTGTTTTTAGTGATGTTGATTGAGGGATAAATATTGACCAGGACACCGAGGATAACTTCCCTGGCTCGTCTTCAAAATAGTGCCGTGGGATCTTTTACATCCAGCCGAGAGAAAGAGCAGACAGAGCCTCGGATTAACGTCTCGTCCGAAAGACGGCACCTCCGACAGTGCAGCACTCCCTCAGCACGGCACTGCGAGTGTCAGCCTAGATTCTTGTCTCTGGAGTGGGGACTTGAACCCACAACCTTCTCAGAGGCGAGAGAGAGTGCTGCCCACTGAGCCTGGGGCTGAAGAGATTTCTTAATTTAAAAAAAGGACGGGGGGGGGGGGAAATACAGACAGGAACTAAAAAAAAAGGGAGTGGTGGCAAGTTTGTGGCGGCAGGTGTGTGTGTGTAAGAAACAACCGTGCCAGCATTGTAGAAGCAAGCAAGAAGGAGGAACCTTAAGAAAACCGGTTCTGGTGAACAAATTCAAGGTTATGAGCAATGCAGCGAAGGTGGGGGGGATGGTGTGGGCTGGCCGGACCGACCCTCTGCTGCTGGCTGGCCGCTGACACTCGATGTTGTGGCCCTCACGACAGGAGCGCCGATCTCCCCAGGGACAGGGGACACTTTCTCTCCCCCGCCCCTCCACCCTCAATCACCGAGTGAATCCACTCCGGTCGCCTCAGGTGAAGGAAGAGGAGGGAGGAAACACACCGCGGCCTGTGAGGCGTTTCATCCGGCGCTTTCCTGCTCGCAACGCCGCCCTACCAGGGTAGTGAGAGAATGGCCGGCTCTCACAGTCTTCTTATTGTACCTTTTCGCCCGCTTGCTGCTTGGTGTTTTTTTAACTCACCGCCTGTCCCCGCCGCTGCCGCGCTCCTCCTCATCCTCTCTGTCTCACTCTGCCCGCCTCTGGTTCCCTCACACACACACACACACACCCCGCCCCCGGGACCACACAACACAGCGCTCAGGCTCACCGTGTCAAAGAGCAGCCGCGCCCGGCCCGGCCTGGCTCTTCCCCCGCCTCCTGCAACCGCGCCACCTACCGCCCGGGAGGCCGCTTCACCCGCACACAGCGCTACTTGCTCTCAAAAACAGGATACTTACCAAAGACTTGCATTTATACAGCACCGGTCGCCTCAAAGTGCTTTACAGCCAATGAAATACTTTTTTTAAGTGTTGCAATGTAGGAAACGCGGCAGCCAGTTTGCGCACAGCAAACTCCCCCCCAACAAACAGCAATGTGATAATCACAGAAACCCCACAGTGCAGATAGAGGCCGAAATGGCACCGACACATATCCCACCCGATCCCTGTAACCCCACGTATTTAATCCCCCTAACATTAAGGGTCAATTTATCATAACCAATCAACCTAACCCGCACATCTTTGGACTGTGGGAGGAAACCGGAGCACCCGGAGGAAACCCACGCAAACACGGGGAGAATGTGCAAACTCCACACAGACAGTCACCCGAGGCCGGATTCGAACCTGGGTCCCTGGCGCTGTTAGGCAACAGTGCTAACCACTATGCCACCGTGCTACCCGACCAGATGACCATAATGACCAGATAATCTGTTTTTGGTGATGTTGATTGAGGGATAAATATTGGCCAGGACACCGGGGATAGCTCCCCCCCCGCCTGCCCCCCCTTCTTCGAAATAGTACCATAGGCTCTTTTGCATTCAGTTTAACGTCACATCCGAAAGATGGCACCTCCGACAGTGCAACACTCCCTCAGCACTGCGCTGGAGTGTCAGCCTAGATTTTTGTGCTCAAGTCTCTTCTGACTCAGAGGCGAGAGTGCTACCCACTGAGCCACAGCTGACACTCAGGAATCATAGAATAGTAAAAAAATATCTTTCATTTATATCAAAAAAACACCTCACTAGCTGTAAAGTGCTTTGGGATGTCCAGTGGTCACGAAAGGCGCTATATGAATGCAAGTCTTTCTTTTATATAGTGCCTTTCATGACCACCGGCTGTCCCAAAGCGCTTTACAGCCAATGAAGTACTTTTGGAGTGTAGTCACTGTTGTAATGTAGGAAGTATAGCACAGAAGGAGGCCATTCAGCCCATCCAGTCCACGTTGGCTCTTTCAGAGAGCAATCCCGTTCATCCCACTCCCCTGCTCTTTCACCACATCCCTGCAATTTTTTTCTCCTTGCAAGTATTTATCCAATTCCCATTTAAAGGCTACTATTGAATCTGGATCCACCACCCTATCAGGTAGTGCATTCCAAACCCTAACCACTCTCCATGTAGTAGAAAATCCAGTATTTTTTGATCTAAACAAAGACTTGCATTTATTTATTTTTATTTTTATTTGTTTATGGGATCTGGGCGTCTATTACCCATCCCTAGTTGCCCTTGAGAAGGTGGTGGTGAGCCGCCTTCTTGAACTGCAGTCCGTGTGGTGATGGTACTCCCACAGTGCTGTTAGGTAGGGAGTTCTAGGATTTTGACCCAGCGACAATGAAGGATCGGCGATATACTTCTAAGTCAGGATGGTGTGTGACTTGGAGGAGAACTTGGAGCTGGTGGTGTTCCCATGCGCCTGCTACCCTTGTCCTGCTAGGTGGAAGAGGTCGCGGGTTTGGGAGGTGCTGTCGAAGAAGCCTTGGTGAGTTGCTGCAGTGCATCTTTGTCCTGGATGGTGTCAAGCTTCTTGAGTGTTGTTGGAGCTGTACCCATCCAGGCAAGTGGAGAGTATTCCATCACACTCCTTACTTGCACCTTGTAGATGGTTGAAAGGCTTTGGGTAGTCAGGAGATGAGACACTTGCCACAGAATACCTAGCCTCTGACCTGCTCTTGTTGCCACAGTATTTATATGACTGGTCCAGTTAAGTTTCTGGTCAATGGTAACCCCCAGGATGTTGATAGTGGGGGATTCGGCGATGGTAATGCCATTGAATGTCAAGGGGAGGTGGTTAGACTCTCGCTTGTTGGAGATAGTCATTGCCTGGCACTTCTGTGGCGCGAATGTTACCTGCCACTTATCAGCCCAAGCCTGAACGTCGTCCACGTCTTGTTGCATGTGGGCATGGACTGCTTCATTATCTGCGGAGTTGTAAATGGTGCTGAACACTGTGCAGTCATCAGCGAACATCCCCATTTCTGACCTTATGTTGGAGGGAAGGTCATTGATGAAGCCGCTGAAGATGGTTGGGCCTAGGACACTGCCCTGAGGAACTCCTGCAGCGATGTCCTGTGGCTGTGATGATTGACCTTCAACCACCACAACCATCTTCCTTTGTGCTAGCTATGACTCCAGCCAGTGGAGTGTTTTCCCCCTGATTCCCATTGACTTCAGTTTTACTAGGGCTCCTTGATGCCAGACTTGGTCAAATGCTGCCTTGATGTCAAGGGCAGTCACTCACCTCATCTCTGGAATTCAGCTCCTTTGTCCATGTAATGAGGTCGGGAGCTGAGTGTTCTTGGTGGAACCCAAACTGGACATCAGTGAGCAGGTTATTGGTGAGTAAGTGCCGCTTGATAGCACTGTTGATGACACCTACCATCACTTTGCTGATGATTGAGAGTAGACTGATGGGACGGTAATTGGCCGGGTTGGATTTGTCCTGCTTTTTGTGGACGGGACATACCTGGGCAGTTTTCCACATTGTTGGATAGATGCTAGTGTTGTAGCTGTACTGGAACAGCTTGGCTAGAGGTACAGCTAGTTCTGGAGCACAAGTCTTCAGCATGATAGCCAATGTTGTCGGGGCCCATAGCCTTTGCTGTATCCAGTGCGCTCAGCCGTTTCTTGATATCACGTGGAGTGAATCGAATTGGCTGAAGACTGATTTCTGTGATGGTGGTGATCTCAGGAGTAGGCCGATATGGATCATCCACTCGGCACTTCTGGCTGAAGTTGGTTGCAAATGCTTCAGCCTTGTCTTTTGCACTCACATGCTGGGCTCCACCATCATTGAGGATGGGGATATTCTTGGAGCCTCCTCCTCCCGTTAGTTGTTTAATGGTCCACCACCATTCACGACTGGATGTGGCAAGACTGCAGGGCTTTGATCTGATCCGTTCATTGTGGGATCACTTAGCCCTGTCTATAGGATGCTGCTTCTGCTTTTTAGCATGCATGTAGTCCTGCGTTGCAGCTTCCCCAGGTTGGCACCTCATTTTTAGGTATGCCTGGTGCTGCTCCTGGCATGCTCGTCCACACTCATTGTTGAACCAGCGTTGGTCCCCTGGCTTGGTGGTAATGGTAGAGTGAGGGATATGTCGGGCCATGAGGATACAGATTGTGGTGGAATACAATTCTGCTGCTGCTGATGGCTTACATTGCCTTATGGATGCCCAGTTTTGAGCTGCTAGATCTGTTCTGAATCTATCCCATTTAGCATGGTGGTAGTGCCACACAACACGATGGAGGGTGTTCTCAGTGTGAAGACGGGACTTCGTCTCCACAATGACTGTGCGGTGGTTACTGCTGCCAATGCTGTCATGGACAGATGCATCTGCAACAGGTAGACTGGTGAGGACGAGATCAAGTAGGTTTTTCCCTCGTGTTTTTTCTCTCACCACCTGTCGCAGGCCCAGACTGGCAGCTATGTCCTGAAGGGCTCGGCCAGCTCGGTCGGTCTTGGTGATGGACATTGAAGTCCCCCACCCAGAGGACATTCTGTGCCCTTGCTACTCTCAGTGCTTCTTCCAAGTGGTGTTCAACATGGAGGAGTACTGATTCATCAGCTGAGGGAGGGCAGTAGGTGGTAATGAGCAGGAGGTTTCCTTGCCCATGCTTGACCTGAAGCCATGAGACTTCGTAGGGTCCGAAGTCAATGTTGAGAACTCCCAGGGCCACTCCTTCCCGACTGTATACTACTGTGCCACCACCCCTGGTGGGTCTGTCCTGCTGGTGGGACAGGACATACCCAGGGATACAGCACAGAAGGAAGCCATTCGGCCCATTGTGCTGGCTCTTTGAAAGAGCTATCCAATTAGTCCCGCTCCCATGCTCTTTCCCCACAGCCCAGCAATGTTTTTTCTCCCTTCAAGTATTTATCCAATTCCCTTTTGAAAGTCCACCACCCTTTCAGGCAGTGCATTCCAGATCATGTCAACTTGCTACGTTAAAGAAATTCTCCTCATCTCCCCTCTGGTTCTGTTACCAGGAGGAGGTTGCTGAAATAATTGCTGGAAATGCACAGTAACTCTCTCAGCAAATGAAAGAGAAAGATACGTTAGTGTTTCCAGTGTGACCCTTTGTCCGACTGGCCAGTTCTAACCAATACATTTATTGACCACTCACTGTTCTGATGACCTTTGATGATTTCAGATGCTCCAAAGCCCCAATCATCGTTTTACCATGGACTTTGTTTTATTGTGCACCTTCCTCCCGCTTCAGGATGAGCTCCAAGGTCACAGAATCACAGAATCTACAGTGCAGATAGAGGCCATTTCGGCCCATCGAGCCTGCACTGACACATATCCCACCCTATCCCCGTAACCCCACGTATTTAATCCCCTAACACTAAGGGTCAATTTATCATAGCCAAATCAACCTAACCTGCACATCTTTGGACTGTGGGAGGAAACCGGAGCACCCGGAGGAAACCCACGCAGACACAGGGAGAATGTGCAAACTCCACACAGACAGTCGCCCGAGGCCAGATTTGAACCCGGGTCCCTGGCGCTGTGAGGCAACAGTGCTAACCACTATGCCACCGTGCCCCTGATTTCTTGACTAGTGGCCAAACAAATCCCCACCCACCTCCTCCGCATGTCTGAACTTATTTTCAACTTGAACAACTCATTTCTCCAGACAAAAGGTGTTGCTGTGGGAGCTACTCCCAACGATGCTGTCTCTTTACAGGATTCCTGCAGGGCACTCTTTGTTCCAATCCTAGGTTGTATCCAACCCCAACCTTTTCATACATTGCTGACCAGGTTGGTAATGCTTCCTGCTGTCACCCTGATCTTGAAAATTTCATTAAGTGCGCTTCCACTTTCCACCCATCCTTCGCTTTCATGTGGTCCATCTCTGACTTTTCCCTTCCCTTTCTGGACTTTTCTCTTTCTATCTCTGGCGATGGGCTTTCCACAGAAATCTATTAAAATCACAGATTCCCTCAACTACCTGGAGCATGATTTTCCCCAGCCTGATTTATGTAAGGTCGCTATGCTGTTCTCCCAATGTCTTCATCGCCGTTGCTTCTGCTATGATGACTCCATCTTCCACACCAGAGCCTCTGAAATGCCCTTTTTCTCAGTCGACATTTCCCCTCCATGAGGGCCAATGGTGTCCTTGAGTGCATCCATTCCATTTCCTGTGCCTCTGTTGTCACCTCCTCCCCTAACTCTCACTCGAACAGGGTTTCCCTTGTTCTCACCTTCCACCCCACCAGCCTCCGTATTTGCCAGATCATCTGTCATTTACACCACTTACAACGTTGATCCCACCACCAAGCACATCTTCCCCTCCCCATCCCTCTCCATTTTCTGGAAAGAACTTTCCCTCCACAATATGCTTGTCCACTTTTCCATCACCCTAACTTTTCCCCTTCCCCTTCCAACTGGAGCAGGTGCAACACTTATGTTCAAGAGGGCAGGGGCAATGTGGCTGTAAGAGCGGTCACTGATGCTGAAACAGGGGGAAGTGAAGAACAAGGAGTAAACCCAGTGAAAGAGGATTCTGAAAGGGACAGCTGGAGAACATCACTGAGGGAAGATGGGATGAGACCATGGAGGGATTTGAAGGCAAGGATTAGAAAGTCAGTATGTTGTGGCATGGGAATCAAGTACAGCTTGGCAAGGACAAAGGTGATGGGAGTGCAGCTGAGGACATTTTTGAGTAAGTTGTAGTTTTTGGAGCATGGAGGCTAGCAGGAAGGGTATTGGAGAAGCAAAGCTGCACTATGATAAAGGTGTGGATGACAGTTTTGACAGCAGTGGGGAAGAGATAGGTGAACAGGCAAGCAATATTCCAGAGGTGGAGGAAGGCAGTTTTGGAAATAGATTGAATGTGAGGAAACCAGCTCAGGGTTGAGCACTGTGTCAACGTTCCACATCTCTGGAATTACCCTAAGACAGCAGTTGGAAAGGTTTAAGAAGTCAAGGCCACAAATGTTGTCAAGAATGGAAGAGGATGACTTTGATCTTGCTGACATCAAGGAGGTGTTTCTGGATGATATTGTCAAAGGGTAGTTTATGAATATTGAAAAGGAGGCGGCCAAGGGAGAAAACCTCTGGTAAACTGGAGGTGTTGTTTGGGAATGGAAGGAGGAACCATTAGAGGGGATGTAATACATTTGCTGCTACAGACATGAACGAAAATATAATAAAACAATGCTGTAGAAGTGGATTGCAGAGAAGAGACATTGGAGAGCGATGGAGTTGTTGGCTGTGTCAGAGGCAACAGAGTTGTCAAGGAGATAACGAAAGACAAAAACAACTACGTGGTGCATTTATCACTAAGGAAGCCAAGAAGTGATTTTTCAAAATAGGTGTCACTAAGGAAATACAGCATACACCAAAGGCAGAGAAAATTTGGGAAAGAGAAAGAAACTGGAAAATATATAATAAATGAAGTTTCATTCTTCAAGCAGGTTGCTTTCATAGGAACAGGAGTAGGCCATTCAGTGCCTTGAACCTGTTCTGCAGCAGGGAGTGTTAAAATGTCAGTCATTTTTTTACCTTTGATTTGTGATTGTCTTATACAGTCATGGTTCATTGCAATAGACCTTACGTTACAAATATATGCATTATATATATTGAACAACTTGACATATGGCATGCAACCATCAATGGCTTGTGGACAGTTCCGGCAATTTGTTTTATTTTTTTTTTGTTGCCTCCTTGGATACAGGCATTCAGAAAAGCATTCTATAAATGTCTTGGCTTTTTTGATCCATATCCATATGGCTCCCTTCCAGCTGGGCGTCTTGCCATATAGATTCCTGTTTGCGTAATTCATGTAAAGATATTGCTGGTTTGGCTTATGTGGTGCTGGCAATAGGCCAGAAACAGAGACTGCAGGAAGAAGGAAACTAAAGAAAATAAAAACAGAAAATGCTGGAAATACTCAGCAGGCCAGGCAGCATCTGTGGAGAGAGAAACAGAGTTAACGTTTCAGGTCATTGACCTTTCATCAGAACTGGAAAAAGTTAGAGATTTAGCAGGTTTTAAGCAAGTACAGAGGCAGAGTAAAGGGAAGGTCTGTGATAGGATGGAAGGCAGGAGTGATTAAATGACAAAAGGGATTATGGGGCAAGGCAAAATGGGGTGGTAATGTGACAAGTGAAGAAACAAAAGATGGGTCTAGTTGAGCTGTGAATGACAACAGCTGAACCATTACCAGAGCCTGCTGTGCGAAAAATTGGAAGCAGTGGTTATGATCTGAAATTGTTGAACTCGATGTTGAGTCCGGAAGGCTGTAAAGTGCCTGATCGAAAGATGAGGTGCTGTTCCTCGAGCTTCCGTTGAGCTTCATTGGAACAGTGTAGGAGACCGAGGACAGAGAGGTCAGGGTGGGAGTGGGACAGAGAATTAAAATGGTAAGCAACCGAAAGCTCAGGGCCACACTTACAGACTGAGCGGAGGTGGTCAGCAAAGTGATCACTCAATCTGCGTTTGGTCTCCCTAATGTAGAGGAGACCACATCGTCAGCAGCGAATACACTATACTAGATTGAAGGAAGTACAAGTAAATCGCTGTTTCACCTGGAAGGAGTGTTTGGGGACCTGAATGGTGGGAAGGGAGGAGGTAAAAGGGCAGGTGTTGCATCGTCTACGCTTGCATGGGAAGTTGCCGTGGGAAGAGGAGGGGGTGTTGGGGGTGATTGAAAAGTGGACCAGGGTGTCAGGGAGGGAATGGCCCCTTCGGAATGCTGAGAGGGGAGGGGAGGGGAAGATGTGTTTGGCGGGGGCCTCACGCTGGAGATGACAAAAATTGGCAGAGGAGGATCCATTGAATCTGAAGGCTGGTGGGGTGGAAGGTGAGGTCAAGGGGAACCCTATCGTGGTTCGAGGAGGTAGAGCAAAAGTGCGGGAAATGAAATGGACATGCTCAAGTGCCCGGTCAACCACGGCGGAGGGGAATCCTCGGTTGTGGAAGAAGGAAGACATATCGGAAAACGGGAAAGCAGGACATAAAGAAAACAAAAGAATTTGCTTGTATTCAAGTCTAGAAGAGTCACCAAGGTGAATGTCAGGAGACTGTGCTGGGTTCAGCCCAATGATGAACAGAGTAATTGCTTTGATTTCTCCAACATATTTTGTCAGTGGGAATGAGTTTTTGGGGCCACCTACAAGACAGAGGTTAGTGTCCTTTTACCACAGCTGCTCCAACACGTTCCTGAAAGTTTGGGATTCTATATGTAAGTTACTATAAGCTTATCAAATGGTCAACTGATTACCAGAACATAAGAACATAAGAAATAGGAGCAGGAGTAGGCCAATCGGCCCCTCGAGCCTGCTCAGCCATTTAATAAGATCATGGCTGATCTGATCCTAACCGCCAATCTACTATCACAGAACCATCTCCTGAATCTAACAGAATTAGACACACGAAATAGGAGCAGGATCAGGCTACACGGCCCCTGGGCCCGCTCCGCTACCCACAGGGCTTTGTCCGATCCGAATCTAGACTCATGTCCAAATTCCTGCCCGCTCCCCGTAACCCTTAATTCCCTTTACTTCTAGGAAACTGTCTGTTTCTGTTTTAAATTTATGTAATGATGTAGCTTCTACAGCTTTTTGGGGCAGCATATTCCATGGACCTACCACCCTCTGAGTGAAGTAGTTCCTCCTCATCTCAGTTTTGAAAGAGCAGCCCCTTATTCTAAGACTATGCCCCCTAGTTCTAGTTTCACCCATCATCGGGAACATCCTCCCCGCATCCACCCGATCCAACCCCTTCACAATCTTATATGTTTCAATAAGATCGCCTCTCATTCTTCTGAACTCCAATGAGTAGAGTCCCAATCTACTCAACCTCTCCTCATATGTCCATCCCCTCATCCCCGGGATTAACCGAGTGAACCTTCTTTGTACTGACTCGAGAGCAAGTATGTCCTTTCTTAAGTATGGACACCAAAACTGTATGCAGTATTCCAGGTGCGGTCTCACCAATACCTTGTACAACTGAAGCAATACATCCCTATTTTTATATTCTATCCCCCTAGCAATGAAAGCCAACATTCCATTGGCCTTCTTAATCACTTGCTGCACCTGCATACTAACCTTTTGAGTTTCGTGCACCAGGACCCCCAGATCCCTTTGTACTTCAGTACTTTCCAGTTTCTTGCCATTAAGATAATAGCTTGCTCTACGATTTTTCCTGCCAAAGTGCATAACCTCACACTTTCCAGTATTGTATTCCATCTGCCAAATCTCTGCCCACTTACTTAGCCTGTCTATGTCCCCTTGCAGGTTTTTTATGTCCTCCTCACTCACTACTTTCCCTCCCATCTTAGTATCATCTGCAAACTTTGATATGTTACACTCGGTCCCCTCCTCCAAATCATTAATATAGATTGTAAAGAGTTGGGGACCCAGCACCGACCCCTGCAGAACACCACTAGTTACTGATTGCCATTTTGAGAATGAACCATTTATCCCAACTCTCTGCCTTCTGTTAGATAGCCAATCCTCTATCCATGCCAGAATATTACCCCCAATCCCGTGATTTTTTATCTTAAGCAATAATCTTTTGTGTGGCACCTTATCAAATGCCTTTTGGAAGTCTAAATACACTACGTCCACTGGTTCCCCTTTATCCACCCTATAGGTTACTTCCTCAAAGAACTCCAGCAAATTTGTCAAACATGACTTCCCCTTCATAAAACCATGCTGACTTTGTCCTATTAAATGATGATTATCCAAATGTCCTGTTACTGTCTCCTTAATAATGGACTCCAAAATTTTACCTACCACAGATGTTAGGCTAACCGGTCTATAGTTTCCAGCCTTCTGTCTACTGCCATTTTTAAATAAGGGTGTTACATTAGCAGTTTTCCAGTCTGCTGGGACCTTTGCTGAGTCCAGGGAGTTTTGGAAAATTATTACCAATGCATCCACAATCCCTACCGCCACTTCCCTCAAGACCCTAGGATGTAAGCCATCAGGTCCAGGTGATTTATCCGCCTTGAGTCCCATTATTTTACCGAGTACCACTTCCTTAGTGATTTTGATCGTGTTTAGCTCCTCCCCCCCTATAGCCCCCTGTTTGTCCAGTGTTGGGATATTCTTAGTGTCTTCTACTGTAAAGACCGATACAAAATATTCATTCAGTGTTTTTGCCATCTCCATATTTCCCACCATTAATTTCCCGGTCTCATCCTCTAAGGGACCAACATTTACTTTAGCCACCCTTTTTCTTTTTATATAACTATAAAAACTCTTACTATCTGTTTTTATATTTTTTGCTAATTTACTTTCATAATCTATCTTCCCTTTCTTAATCAATCTTTTTGTTATTTTTTGCTGTCTTTTAAAGTTTTCCCAATCCTCTATCCTCCCACTAGATTTGGCTACCTTATATGCCCTTGTTTTTAGTCGAATACTATCCTTAATTTCTTTACTTAGCCACGGATGGCTGTCTTTTCTTTTACACCCTTTTCTTCTCAGTGGAATATATTTTTTTTGGAAGTTGTAAAATAACTCCTTAAATGTACACCACTGATCATGTATCGTCTTACCCTTTAATCTATTTTCCCAATCCACTCTACTCAATTCCGCTCTCATACCTTCATAGTCTCCTTTATTCAAGCTTAGCACGCTTGTTTCAGATCCAACCTTCTCACCCTCTAATTGAATATGGAATTCAACCATGTTATGGTCACTCATTCCAAGGGGATCCTTTACTAGGACATTTTTAATTAATCCTGTCTCGTTACACAGGACCAGATCTAAGGTTGCTTGCCCCCTGGTCGGTTCAGTTCCATACTGCTCAAGAAACCCATCCCTAATACACTCAATGAACTCATCCTCAAGGCAGCCCTGCCCAATTTGATTTGTCCAATTAATATGATTGTTAAAATCCCCCATAATTATAGATGTTCCCTTATTACAAGCCTCAACTATTTCCTGATTGATACTCTGTCCAACAGAGTTGCAACTGTTCGGAGGCCTATAGACTACGCCCACTAGTGTTTTTTCCCCCTTATTATTCCTTACCTCCACCCAAACTGTTTCATTATCCTGATCTTTTGACCCAATATCATTTCTCTGTATTACAGTGATTCCTTCCTTTATTAACATGGCCACCCCACCTCCCCTTCCTTCCTGCCTGTCCTTCCTGATTGTTAAATAACCTGGTATGTTTAATTCCCAGGCATTGTCACCCTGCAGCCATGTTTCTGTAATGGCCACAAGATCATACCCATATGTAGTTATTTGTGCCATTAACTCGTCTATTTTGTTACGAATGCTACGTGCATTCAGATAGAGAACTTTCAAATATGTTTTGTGACACTTAGTTCCTGCTTTTGCCCTTTTTATTACTTTACCTTTTACTCCATACCTTCTGCCCCTTCCTGACATGCTCTGGTTTTTAATTTCCCCATTGCTACCTAAGTCTATGACCTTCTCTGTTGTCATTTTTATTATTTGCTCTCTAGGAACCTCCCCCCCACTAGTTAGTTTAAAGCCCTCTCTACAGCCCTAGTTATATGATCCGCCAGGGCTCTAGTCCCAGCACTGGCCAAGTGAAGCCCGTCCCAACGGAACAGCTCCCTCCTGCCCCAGGGATTATAACTAGTGCATTTCTATTTTAAATCTGGTATATATCATTATATAAATAGCATACATTGTAGTTCTTCTTCTTAGGCATCCCTCAGAACTGAGGATGACTTGCTTCCACATGAAAAATGAGTTCGCAGGTGACTGATGAGTCCAATGCGGGACCTACAGTCTCTGTCACAGGTGGGGCAGACGGTGGTTGAAGGGGCGGGTGGGTGGGGTGCTTGGGTTGACGTGCGCTCCTTCCGCTGTTTGCGCTTGGCTTCCGCTTGCTCCCGGCGAAGAGACTCGAGGTGTTAGGCGCATTCCCGGATGCTTCTCCTCCAGTTTGTGCGGTCTTGGGCCAGGGATTCCCAGGTGTCAATGGGGATGTTACACTTTTTCAAGGAGGCTTTGAGGGTGTCCTTGAAGCGTTTCCTCTGCCCACCTGGGGCTCTCTTGCCGTGCCGGAGCTCCGAGTAGAGCGCTTGTTTTGGGAGTCTCATATCGGGCATGCGGACAATGTGACCCGTCCATCGGAACTGATTGAGCGTGGTCAAAGCTTCGATGCTGGGGATGTTGGCCTGAGCAAGAACACTGACTGACGTAAGAAAACTACTAGACACTTGGTCTAAGCATTAAACAAAGCTTTAATCAACTGTTTTTCAACATGGAGATCTAGTTGTGTCCTTCGCTAGTTCCTGTTAAAGAATGTCCTGAGCAAGCTGGGCCCATGCCCGAGTATTTATACTCTCCCTGGACAGCACCACCAGCAGGCCGCCCAGCATTATTTCATAAGTAATTTCCACATGAATGACAAGATTCATGTCACTGACGTTGATGCGCCTATCCTGCCAATGGATTTGCAGGATCTTGCGGAGGCAGCGTTGGTGGTACCTCTCCAGTGCTTTCTCGTACATACCTCACCACCCTTTCAGGCAGTGCATTCCAGATCACAACAACTCGCTGCGTAAAAAATGTTTCCTCATGTCACCTCTGGTTCTTTTGCCAATCACCTTAAATCTGTGTCCTCTGGTTACTGACCCTTCTGCCACTGGAAAGTTTCTCCTTATTTACTCTATCAAAACCCTTCATGATCTTGAACACCTCTATCAAATCTCCTCTTAATCTTCTCTGCTGTAAGGAGAAAAGCCTTGGCTTCTCCAGTCTCTCTACATAATTGTAGTTACCAGGCAGTGTGATACTATATTTCAATAACTCATTCCCGTCTGAAAATAATTTACTCATCACTTCAGAACACTCATGTTCCGCAGTCAGATATACTTGCACAAGTATTATATCACACCAGTAGCCTTGGGTACCAAATGGTGGATTATTGGCAAGAAATCAAGGTATTTTATAGTAATAGAACTAGGATACAACAATTAACAAATTCTATAGTGCTCTTCACGTGCAGGAAGATGTCTCAAAAGCATTAGGACAAAACAATGGATGCTGAGCAGGAGGGAGAAAAGGGAAGAATGGAGAAGGTAGAGTTGAGGAGAAAGAATTGGAGCAGCGAGGGAGGTGGCAAGGTGGAGGCAGTGCCCGACCAGCAGGACCAAAGTGGCTAAAAGAGCAGCCAGCAACAGTGGATCAAAGAAGCCCAGTGTTAGGATATATTTCATTTGACTGTTAATAAAAAAGACTTGCATTTCTATAGCACCTTTAACGACTTCAGGACATCCCAAAGTGCTTTACAGCCAATGAAGTACTTTTGCAATGTAATCACGGACGTAATGTAGGAAACGCGACAACCAATTTGCGCACAGCAAGCTCCTACAAACAGCAATGTGGGTAATGACCAGATAAATCTGTTTTATAGTGATGTTGATTGAGGGATAAATATTGGCGAGGACAATATGGAGGGGGTGAGAAAATCAAATCCTTAAGAACTAATTTAGAAGAGCCAAATCGTCTTCTTCTCAGGCAGTCCCTCGGAACCGAGGATGACTTGCTTCCACATTAAAAATGAGTTCTTGGGTGACTGATGAGTCCAATGCGAGACCTACAGTCTCTGTCGCAGGTGGGGCAGACGGTGGTTGAAGGGGCAGGTGGGTGGAGTGCTTGGGTTGACATGCGCTCCTTCCACTGTTTGCGCTTGGCTTCCGCTTGCTCCCGGCGAAGAGACTCGAGGTGTTCGGCGCCTTCCCAGATGCTTCTCCTCCACTTTGTGCGGTCTTGGGCCAGGGATTCCAGGTGTCGGAGGGGATGTTGCACTTTTTCAAGGGGGCTTTGAGGGTGTCCTTGAATATGTGTATGGAGTATGCCAATTGACAGTGATCTATAAATTAAGTCACTGAAAACTAAAAACTGTACTTGAATCAAGGGTTAAATGAAAGGCAAAGATAACACTTCACCACATGCTCAGACTGCTGGGCCTCGATTTTCATTGGGCTTTGAGGCAGGCGGGGGGTTAAAATCGCAAAAACTGGGGGCCGGGACCCCCCCCGCCTGGTTCCCGCCTCCACACCATTTTAACCTAGGTGTGTCTGATTGACCCGTTTCAGTCCCACCTGCAACAGGCGGGACTGGTCTTTAGGGCCCTTAAACAGCACTGATTGGCCTTTATAATCCCATTTTAACAGGCCCTTGCCTGTTTAACCCTTTTCCCACGTAAAACGCGCCTGGTGGGGATGACGCCTGTGAAACCTGGCGTGAACACTACTGGCTTGCTGACTATCAGCTGCAGGTCCAACATTAAAGAGGATATTTGATCAGTCATCATTTGCAGGTGGCAGGACTTTGTTGTCTCAGGTCTGGGGCAACTTTTACCAGGCCTAACCACACCTGTGGAAGGTTGGAGCCCAGTGTGACCTCCTGCGAAACCCCTCTCACCAGCCTCACTCAGCGCTTCCTCAACTGAGGCACCTACCAGAAGCATGGGAGGCCTTTTTCTCCTTCTCCTTTTGGCATTAGAGGACCTCCAGCCCCATTTGCGAAATGACACACGCCACAACTGCAGAAGTTGCCATCAGAATTTTTATCAAAAACACACAACTGATGGCATTTTCACAAAATACACAGCATTTCACCCAAGTGACTACCCTTGTGACTATTTGTGCTTTATTTTCCTCTTACGCATGCTCCTACGTAGTGATTCCCCTGTGGCTTCGGCAGATGTGGAGGCCCCTTGCTCACTTTCCTGCTGCTCCTGTCTCGACACCTTTGGCGGGCGTCCTCTGGGATGGCGAGCCTGTGAGGGCTCGTCAGCAGTCTGCTGCTCCTGCGGCTATGCAGAGGTTGAGACCTTTATCTCCGTTGGGTGTGGACTCCGGCGGGGCTCTGACCGAGGGCTCTGCAGTGGCATGGAAGTGTGAGCGCTTGGAGAGGAGCCCCCACTTCCTTGAGGTCTGCCACCAACCTCCCTCTCATGGGTCAGGCCCCCCTCAGTGCCTGCAAGTGGCTTGAGAGCAGCTTGCTGCACATCAGGGGGGCCCATGTGGACCTGTATCTGCAATGGCAGTCCTACTCAGAAGGACTTCCATGAAGGTCTGGTTTCTATGTTCAATAGATGCCCATTGCTCCTCAAGAGATGTCATTCTATTCTGAACACTCACCATGTTTTCCATACCCTGGTGACTAACCTCCTCCATGGCCGTAGCCCTCCTCTCCTCTACCGTAGCCAGCCTTACCACGGAGGCAGCAATCATTTCCACGTAGGTAGCCATCCTTTCCGTGTTGATGCGTTCATGTGCCAATGACTCCACAAAGGCTCTGCTCATGTTCGCTATGGACTCCTCCATTCGCTCCACACTCGCAGCTGTTGTGTATGTACCTTTAAGAGAAGAACTGATTTTATACTGCAGTACCGGCAGTGACCACACCTGTATAAAAAGCCATAGCAGGCTTCTGTACGTCAGTCTTAAGTTTACCCTCTGTTCAGTAAATACCTGTTTTATTGTTCTCCTGCAGTCCGTGTATTATTGATACTCGGACACTACACTGGCGACGAGCAGGTTCGAACTCACCTGCAGTACTACATCACCTCATGGGGATCTTTCCCCGAGAAGAAGCTTCTTGGAGGTCGAAGTCAGAGCAACGGGCGTCGACCGCGGGCAACCGCCCAAGGATCCATCGGTGTTCGGAGAATTGCAGGAGAGGCTGTGGCGAGCTGGGCTTGGCTCCCCAGTCAAGGTGTTCCAGCAAATCGTGCTGGTAGCAGGTAGTGCGCTGACCCTTCCGGACTGCGGCGGGCTCGAGCTCAATCGAGCGGCTCTGCAAAGGGGCCACGCAGCGTCGTCGGGAGGAAAGGGAGAGAGAGAGGGTGGAGTGCACAGGGCGCGGTCGGTGCTCAAGAACTGGGCAGCGTAGAGAAAATAAAACGAGGGGAAGGAAAAGTGAGACGCGCCGAAGCCACGGGTCGCCGCCATTACCCTGTAGAACGCTAGGAGCAGCGTGGCAGCAAGGAGAAGAAGGAAAAGCGCGGGAGGCGCCATTTTATTCCATTGGGGAAGAAGAAAAAGCGCGGGAGGCGCCATTTTAAATCACCCAAGATGCCGAAGAGTGGCAGTATCACTGCTTTCGACAACGAGGTAGAAGACTGGACCACGTATGTGGAAAGAATTGAAGTGTACTGCAATGCCAATGAGGTGGCCAATGGAAAGAAGGCGCCGGTATTATTAAATTTGCTGGGCGCGAGAACGTACGGCCTATTGCAGAATTTAATTACCCCAGCTAAACCAATGGAGAAAAGTTTTGAAGAGATTGTGAATATCTCTAAACCCTACACTGCTGCTGATGGCAGAAAGATTCAAGTTCCATAAAAGAAACCAGCACAACGATGAGAACAATGCTGACTATCTTACGGAACTACGCAAGTTATCGAAGCACTGCCAGTTCGGAGCAGGACTGGCAGGCACCTTACGGGATAAGTTTGTCTGCGGGCTCCAGAGTGAAGGAACCCAGAAACGACTACTTTCGGAAAAGGACCTGACGCGAGAACAGGCTTTCAGCGTGGCAGTATCCTACGAAGCAGCAGCACAGGGAGCTGCGGAAATACAACAGAAACCACAAGAATACAGCGCTAACGAAATGGCATGTGGAGCAGAAAAGTGCTATCGCTGCGGCAGAACGACCCATGATCAGAAGGACTGCTGGTTTAAGGACAAAGTATGCAGGCAATGCGGGAAAATGGGACATATAGCAAGAGTCTGCAGGTCGGGAAAGAAAACCAACACTGCAAGAACTACTAAGGAAAAGTACAAGAAAGTAAAAAAAATGACAGACAGTAGTTCGGAAGATCAGGAGAGTGATAATGACTCCGGGAGCAGGAGACTAAGTTGTCTAAAGTTACACAACGTGATCGCAAAGGAGGATCACCGAACCATTTGGGTCACCCTCATGACAGCAGGGTCCCAAGTAAAGATGGAATTGGATACAGGATCAGCCCTAACTGTCATGAATCGACGAGACTATGAGCGGCTATTCTCACACATACCCTTAAAGGACACGTCCATTGTATTGAAGACATACACGGGGCAAAAAGTCTACCCCAGAGGAAAAATAAGGGTGCCAGTTAAATACAAGGACTTGGGACTCTAAAAGGAGTAAAGGCAACGATAAAAATCAAAGATAACGCAAACCCAAAATTTTTAAAGGCCAGACCGGTACCGTACGCGATCCGCACAGCCGTTGAAGCAGAACTGGAGAGTCTGGAGTGTTCGGGTGTGCTGTCCAAGGTGGACTGGAGCGAGTGGGCCACACCCATCGTTCCTGTAATGAAGAAATCATTGAGCAGCACGCCTGGGGAGTCGAAGAAGGTTCGCATCTGTGGGGACTTCAAGGTAACTGTGAACCCAGTCCTGCACACAGTACAATATCCTCTTCCACGGATAGAAGATATTTTCGCCTCACTATCTGGAGGGAAATGCTTTACGAAGGTTGATCTGGCCCAAGCGTATCTACAAATGGAGGTGGAAGAAGCATCTAGGAAATACCTCACGATAAACACTCACAAAGGCCTTTACCAGTACAATCGACTGGTATTCGGGGTAGCATCAGCCCTGGCTATTTGGCAGAGGGCGATGGAACAAGTCCTGCAAGGGATCCCGGGGACCCAGTGTTATTTGGATGACATCCTGGTTACGGGCGAAAATGACAGTGAACACCTTGCCAACCTGGAGCAGGTGCTCACTAGATTGCAGGAATATGGGCTATGAGCCAACCGCCCCAAATGCGAGTTCTTCAGGAGACAAATCTCGTATTGTGGCCACATGATTGATGAGGAAGGGTTGCATAAGTCGCCAGACAAGATTGAGGCTGTAGTCAAGGCTCCAGTACCGGATATTGTGTCGCAACGGAGGTCGTTTCTCGGGTTGGTGAACTACTACCATAAGTTCTTGCCGGATTTATCTACAATTCTGCACCCACTGAACGCCCTGCTGCAAACTGGAGTAACATGGAAATGGAGTGATGAGTGTAAGTGTGCCTTTCAGAAATGTAAATGCATAATCACTTCAAAAGAAGTATTGGCCCACTACAACCCAACACTACCGATTCGGTTGGCATGTGATGCGTCTCCCTACGGCATTGGAGCGGTGCTGTCACACAAATTCCTTGACGGTTCAGAGAGGCCAATAGCCTTTGCGTCGCGCTCGTTAACCTCAGCCGAGCGTAACTATGCCCAGATTGACAGGGAGGCCCTCAGCCTGGTGTGGGGGGTGAAGAAGTTCAATCACTATCTGCACGGGCAGAAATTCACCCTACTGACTGATCATCAGCCCCTGGTCTCCATTTTTAACCCAAAGAAGGGCGTTCCGGTGATGACGGCGCAACGGCTGCAAAGATGGTCACTTTTTCTAGGGGCACATCAGTACGACATAGAGTACAAGGGTACAAAACAGCATGGAAACGCTGATGGGCTGTCGCACCTACCGTTGCCTACGGTAGAGGAAGCACCTGCAGTGGACCCTGTTGAGATATTCCATGCGACCATAGTCGAATGTCTACCTGTTACAAACTCAAGTATAGAGAAGGAAACCCGAAATGACCCGACACTCTCTCGGGTCTATGATTTGACGGTGAAGGGATGGCCGGCACATGGCGACTCACTGTTGCCAGCATTCTCGCCAAGGAGAGAACAGCTGTCAGTGTGCCGGGGGACCTTGATGTGTGGATCCTGAGTGGTAATTCCACCCAAGTTGAGAGACAGAGTGCTCAATGAGCTTCATGAGGGTCATCTGGGAGGGGTAAAAATGAAAAGCCTAGCCAGGGCTTATGTGTGGTGGCCGGGAATCGATAAACAAATCGAGGACCTGACCAAGAGCTGCTCAGGATGCCAGAAAGTCCAAAAATGCACCACCACAGGCCCCTCTACACCCATGGGAGTGGCCCTCATCTCCATGGCAACGGGTACACATTGATTTTGCTGGTCCATTTATGGACTCAATGTTTCTAATCGCCGTGGATGCCCATTCGAAATGGCCAGAGGTCATCAAAATGTCCTCCACCACCACGGAGAAAACTATTGCAGTCCTACGGACCATCTTCACCAGGAATGGCTTGCCAGAACAAATTTGCTCCGACAATGGGCCACAGTTTGTGTCCGAGGATTTCCGGAGGTTTCTGAGGAATAATGGGGTGAAACATTACACATCTGCCCCATAGCATCCAGCCACAAATGGATTGGCTGAGAGGTTTGTTCAGACCTTTAAAAAGGCAATAAAGGCGATGTATAACGACGACATACCACTACAACACAAGGTAGATAATTTCTTGTTTGCTTACCGGAATGCGACACATGCAGTCACCAACCAAGCTCCAGCCATAATGTTCTTCAACCGAAGGCTAAGATGTTGCCTGGATTTGCTCAAACCAAACATAAGACGAGATGTTGAGGATAAGCAATTCCAGCACATCAATGAGAAGCCAACCAGGAGCTTCAAGATAGGGCAACCAGTCTTGGCCCGTGACTACCGAACAGAAAAATGGCAGCCAGGAACGATATGCACACAGCAGGGACCACTAATGTACACAGTGGACGTTGGAGAGAGCATCGTGAGACGCCATGCTGACCAGATTCTAGAGTCACAGGAACAAGCCAAACCCATACCACGAGCATGTGCACCTGGTAATGAACCCGAAGTACAGATTGCGTCTACCTCAGAAGCAGTGGTATTGGAAGCTGACGAACCAACCAATGACAATGAGCCAGAACCGACTCCGCCGCAAGAACAGGATACTCGAGAAAGGCACTATCCAGTCAGGATCAGGAAGCCTCCTCAAAGACTGAACTTATAAATAATTATTTCAGTTGATGTATATAGTACAGAGACAATTGTAATTGTAATTAGTTATTATTTAGTTGTTAAATGAATGTTATGTACTGTTTATCTAAAAGGGGAGGAATTGTTGTGTATGTACCTTTAAGAGAAGAACTGATTTTATACTGCAGTACCAGCAGTGACCACACCTGTATAAAAAGCCATAGCAGGCTTCTGTACATCAGTCTTAAGTTTACCCTCTGTTCAGTAAATACCTGTTTTATTGTTCTCCTGCAGTCCATGTATTATTGATACTCGGACACTACAGCAGCGACCCCAGAGACAAAACCTGCCAAAGACTCCTGCATCTGTGCCTGGTGTTCCATCACCTCTGATCTTACGGATGGACCCAGAGGCAAAGGGTTGACATGCAGCTGAGCCGAGCTGGCAGAGTCCTGCGCCGTCCGACGAGAACTCTCCACTGCTGTCCCTGTCTCCACAATCTGCTGATGCTCACTTGTGAGCTGTGATACACCAGGTGACAACTCTACTCTATGTCCCGAAGGTCCCACCAAGGTGTGAGTGTCTGCGCTGGTGCTGGGTGCGCTTATTTCTGCTGACGCTGCGCCCTCAGAGGTTGCAGAATCCTCTGAGGAGTCTGGCTGCTCAGGCTCTTCCTCCTGCACAGTGGGGATGGGGGCTCTCGATGGTCCTGTGGGGGAGTCAAGGAAAAAGTTAGAGATGTGATGCCAAGGTTACATGCACATTGCATTTTGCAGATGATCATAAGTCCATATGATGTAGCTTCAGAATCATTATCAGTGACTCACGCAATGCCAATGAGAGAGATGGAAAAGTATTCTGTCACCAGCTTGCGGGGATGCTCCTGTCTGTCCTTCCCCAACATCCACATCTCGGTCAGCCCCGGCAATCTCCAGGACGCCTTCCTCCCAGGGGGTGAGCTGGGCTAATGAGGGCGGCCCTCCTCCTGTCTTGGCTCACTCTCTCCTGTTGTGAGCTCTCTTTTCCTGCAATGAGGGAGACAAGTGGAGGTTGAGTGAGAATGAAGGAGTGAGTGCAGAGATTGCACAGCATAGATACTTAGAAGGAGACAAAGATGGAGTGAGGTTGCAATACCAAGGGCCCTCTCTGTGTGTTGTCAGTTGTGGTCAAAGCATCAGAGTGAGAGGGAGTGTGAGGGCTGCATGGTGGCATAGTTCTGTGAATGTGAGCATAGAGAGAGAGGGAATGGGTAAGGGTGCATGGATGTGAGTGTCTAATGGGATGTGCAGGAAGAGATTGCTAAAGCTGAGTGCTGGTGAGGAAAGGCAATGGGGATCAGATTGAGGGTGATGGAAACATCATACAGTACTTACTTTTCCAGTGCGAAGAAGGTCATGGAATCTTTTCCTGCACTGCAACCACGTTCTTCGTGTGAGCCCCAAGCAGTTGACTTGACCTGCCACCTCTAGCCACACAGCCTTGGTCTGGCTGGGAGGCCTCTTCCTCCCTGAAGAAGGGAAGAAGACTTCCATGTGGGCCCTAGCACCATCCAGTAATGCCTGTAGTGAAGCCTCATCAAATTTGGGTGCAGATCTGGCCCTCCCGCTGGCCGTTCCTCCTGCGGGCTCCTGTGCCGTCTTAATGTGGAAGGTTGGAAGCCTGCAGAGGAAGCAAGGCTTAAAAGCAGCAGCAATGATGACGTCATATTCTGCGACTTTCTGACTGGAAATACTCAATTGCCAAGGCTTCCCACACGCTGGAAATCAATTGGCCAATTGAGTTAAAATTGCATCAATCTCAGACCCATTTAGAATCGTGTCAGAATCACTAAATTCAGGGAACCCGCCAATTCCCCGCACCTGAGATAAAATCGACCCCCTAGGAGTACACAAGCTGTCTAGATTCTCCAATTCTACCTTTTATCTCCAGCGATTCAGAACATATATATAATACTGTGGAGATAAAAACAATTGAAAACTAGAAATCTGAAATAAAACCAGAAAGTATTGGAAATGCACAGGAAGTCAGTCAGCATCTGAATGAGAAAATCAAATTGAGTTGGGTGTCAAACTTCCCATTTGTGTTTTTATAAAAATGTGGCCACTTTTAAAACTTACATCTCAAACGTTCAGTGACTTTATACAAAAAAAATTAATTTCAGTCTGCCAAACTCAAAACAGCGCCTGCTTAATAGCATTTTGTTTCAGAATATACTGTAGTAAGATATTATGAAAACAAATAATTAGAATCATTGAATAATACAGCACAGAAGGCGGCCATTCGGCCCATTGTGCCTGTGCCGGCTCTTTGGTAGAGCTGTCCAATTAGTCCCACTTCCCTGCTTTCCCCAAAGCCTTGTAAATTTTTTCCCTTCAAGTACTTAGCCAATTCCCTTTTGAAAGTGACCACTGAATCTGCTTCCACCACACTTTCAGGCAGTGCATTCCGGATCACAACAACTCGCTGCGTAAAAAATGTTTTCTCGTGTCGCCTCTCGTTCTTTTGCCAATCACCTTAAATCTGTGCCCTCCTGTTACCGACCCTTCTGCCACTGGAAACAGTTTCTCCTTATTTACTCTATCAAAACCCTTCATGATCTTGAACACCTCCATCAAATCTCCTCTTAATCTTCTCTGCTCCAAGGAGAAAAGCCTTGGCTTCTCCAGTCTCTCTACATAATTGAAGTGCCTCATCTCTGGTACCATTGTAGTAAATCTCTTCTCTACCCTCTCTAAGGCTTTGACATCCTTCCTAAAGTGTGGTGCCCAGAATTGAACACAATACTCCAGCTGGGGTCTAACCCGTGTTTTATAAAGGTTTAGCGTAACTTCCTTGCTTTTGTACTCTATACCTCTATTTATAAACGGGAACGGTAGCATAGTGGTAATGTCACTGGACTAATAATCCAGAGGTCTGGACTAATGATCCATGAGACGTGAGTTCAAATCCCACCACGGTAGCTACGGAATTTAAATTCAGTTAATTACATAAATCTGGAATAAAAAGCTAGTATCAGTAATGGTGACCATGAAACTATTGGATTGTCGTAAAAACCCATCTGGTTCACTAATGCCCTTTAGGGAAGGAAATCTACCGTCCTTACCTGGTCTGGCCTATATGTAACTCCAGACCCACAGCAATGACTCTTAACTGCTCTCTGAAATGGCCTAACAAGTCACTCAGTTGTAATTCACCGCTACAAAACAAAATAAGAATGAAACTGGACGATCGACACTGGCAACGGCATACCCAGCCCAGTCAACCCTGCAAAGTTCTCCTCACCAACATCTGGGGACTTGTGCCAAAATTGGGAGAGCTGTCCCATAGACTAGTCCCACAACAGCCTGACGTAGCCATACTCACAGAATCATACCTTTCAGCCAACGTCCCGAACTCCTCCATCACGATCCGTGGATATGTCCTGTCCCACCGGCAGGACAGACCCACCAGGCAGGGGTGGTGGCACAGTGGTATACAGTCGGGGAGGAGTGGCCCTGGGCGTCGTCAACATTGACTCCGGACTCCATGAAGTCTCATGGTTTCAGGTCAAGCATGGGCAAGGAAACCTCCTGCTGATTACCTCCCTCAGCTGATCAATCAGTACTCCTCCATGTTGAACACCACTTGGAAGAAGCACTGAGAGTAGCAAGGGCACAGAATGTACTCTGGGTGGGGGACTTCAATGTCCATCACCAAGAGTGGCTCGGTAGCACCACTACTGACCGAGCTGGCCGAATCCTGAAGGACATAACTACCAGTCTGGGCCTGTGACAGGGGGTGAGTGAACCAACACAAGGGGAAAAACCTACTTGACCTCGTCCTCACCAATCTACCTGTCACAGATGCATCTGTCCATGGCAGCATTGACCATCACACAGTCATTGTGAAGACAAAGTCCTGCCTTCACACTGAGAACACCCATCGTGTTGTATGGCACTACCACCGTGCTAAATGGGATAGATTCAGAACAGATCTAGCAGCTCAAAATTGGGCATCCATGAGGCGCTGTGGGCCATCAGCAGCAGCAGAATTGTATTCCACCACAATCTGCAACCTCATGGCTCAGTATATGCCTCACTCTACCATTACCATCAAGCCAGGGGACCAACCCTAGTTCAACGATGAGTGTAGAAGAGCATGCCAGGAGCAGCACCAGGCGTACCTAAAAATGTGGTGCCAACCTGGGGAAGCTGCAATACAGGACTACATGCATGCTAAAAAGCAGAAGCAGCATGCTATAGACAGGGCTAAGTGATCCCACAATCAAGCTCTGCAGTCCTGCCACATCCAGTTGTGAATGGTGATGAACCATTAAATAACTAACAGGAGGAGGAGGCTCCAAGAATACCCCCATCCTCAATGATGGTGGAGCCCAGCACGTGAGTGCAAAAGACAAGGCTGAAACGTTTGCAACCAACTTCAGCCAGAAGTGCCGAGTGGATGATCCATATCGGCCTAATCCTGAGATCCCCACCATCACAGAAGCCAGTCTTCAGTCAATTCGATTCACTCCACGTGATATCAAGAAACGGCTGAGCGCACTGGATACAGCAAAGGCTATGGGCCCCGACAACATCCCGGCTATCGTGCTGAAGACATGTGCTCCAGAACTAGCCGCGCCTCTAGCCAAGCTGTTCCAGTACAGCTACAACACTGGTATCTATCCGACGATGTGGAAAACAGCCCAGGTATGTCCTGTCCACAAAAAGCAGGACAAATCCAATCCGGCCAATTACCATCCCATCAGTCTACTCTCAATCATCAGCAAAGTGATGGAAGGTGTCATCAACAGTGCTATCAAGCGGCGCTTACTCACCAATAACCTACTCACTGATGCCCAGTTTGGGTTCCGCCAAGACCACTCGGCTCCCGACCTCATTACATGGACCAAGGAGCTGAATTCCAGAGGTGAGGTGAGAGTGACTGCCCTTGACATCAAGGTAGCATTTGACCGAGTCTGGCATCAAGGAGCCCTAGTAAAACTGAAGTCAATGGGAATCAGGGGGAAAATGCTCCACTGGCTGGAGTCATACCTAGCACAAAGGAAGGTGGTTGTGGTGGTTGAAGGTCAATCATCACAGCCGCAGGACATCGCTGCAGGAGTTCCTCAGGGCAGTGTCCTAGGCCCAACCATCTTCAGCTGCTTCATCAATGACCTTCCCACCAACATAAGGTCAGAAATGGGGATGTTCGCTGATGACTGCACAGTGTTCAGGGCCATTCGCAATTCCTCAGATGATGAAGCAGTCCATGCCCGCATGCAACAAGACCTGGATGACATTCAGGCTTGGGCTGATAAGTGGCAGGTAACATTCGTGCCACAGAAGTGCCAGGCAAGGACTATCTCCAACAAGCGAGAGTCTAACCACCTCCCCTTGACATTCAATGGCATTATCATCGCCGAATCCCCCACTATCAACATCCTGGGGGTCACCATTAACCAGAAACTTAACTGGACCAGCCACTTAAATACTGTGGCAACAAGAGCAGGTCAGAGGCTAGGTATTCTGCGGCGAGTGTCTCACCTCCCGACTCCCCAAAGCCTTTCCACCATCTACAAGGCACAAGTCAGGAGTGTGATGGAATACTCTCCACTTGCTTGGATGAGTGCAGCTCCAACAACACTCAAGAAGCTCAACACCATCCAGGACAAAGCAGCCCGCTTGATTGGTACCCCATCCACCACCTTCAGCATTCACTCCCTCCACCACCGGCGTACCATGGCTACAGTGTGTACCAGCTACAAGATGCACTGCAGCAACTCGCCAAGGCTTCTTCGGCAGCACCTCCCAAACCCGTGACCTCTTCCATCTAGAAGGACAAGGGCAGCAGGCGCATGGGAACACCACCACCTCCAAGTCACACACAATCTTGACTTAGAAGTATATCGCCGATCCTTCATCGTCGCTGGGTCAAAATCTTGGAACTCCCTGCCTAACAGCACTGTGGGAGTATCATCATCACACGGACTGCAGCAGTTGAAGGCGGCGGCTCACCACCACCTTCTCAGGGCAACTAGGGATGGGCAATAAATGCTGGCATTGCCAGCGACGCCCTGATCCCATAAACAAATAAAAAAATAAAAAATAAAGCTAAGGAACCCATATGCTTTTTAAACAGCTTTCTCGGCTTGTTCTGCCACCTTCAAAGATTTGTGTACGTACACCCCCAGGTCTCTCTGTTCCTGCACCCCCTTTAAAATTATACCATTTAGTTCATATTACCTCTCCTCATTCTTCCTTCCAAAACATATCACTTCACACTAACCTGCATTAAACTGCATCTGCCATGCGTCTGCCCATTTCACCAGTCTGTCTATGTCCTCCTGAAGTCTGTTGCTATCCTCCTCATTGTTTACTCGATTTGCAAGTTTCATGTCATCTGCAAATTATGCCCTGTATACCTAAGTCCAGGTCATTAATATATATCAAAAAGAGCAGTGGTCCTAATACTGACCCCAGGGGAACACCACTGTGCACCACCCTCCAGCCTGAAAAACAACCAACCGTTCATCACTACTCTCTGCTTTCTGTCCCTTAGCCAATTTTGTATCCACACTGCCACTGTCCCTTTAACCCCATGGGCTTTAATATTGCTAACAAGCCTATTACATGGTACTTTGTCATACACCTTTTGAAAAGCCAGATACACAATATCAACTGCACTACCCTAATCAACCCTCTCCGTTACTTCCTCAAGAACTCGACTGTGATAGCCAAACACGATTTGGCTTTAACAAATCCGTGCTGACTTTCATTTATTAGTCCATACTTTACCAAATGCCAATTAATTTTGTCCCGGATTATTGTCTCTGAAAGTTTCCCCACCACTGATGTTAGGCTGACTGGTCTGTCGATGCTGGGTTTATCCCTCTTCCCTTACAGGGGTGTAACATTTGCAACCCTCCAGTCCTCTGGCACCACCCCCAATATCCAAATTTACAGTTAATTTGGTTCAATAAAAAAGAGGACCCCCAATATCCAAAGAGGATTGGAAAATTGTGGTCAGAGCCTCTGTAATATCTACCCTTACTCCCTCAGTAACCTGGAATGCATCATATCCGGACCGGGTGACATTTCTACTTTGAGGAGTGCCAAACTTTTAAGTAACTCCTCTTTTTATTTTATCCAATATTCCTACTGCCTTTCCTTTACTGCTACATTGGCAGCATCCTCTTCTTGAATGAAGACAGATGCAAAGTATTCATTTAGTACCTCAGCTATGCCCTTATGCCTCCACAAGAATATCTCCTTTTTGGTCCCTAATTGGCCCCACCTTTCCTTTGACTACCTTTTACTATTTACATGTTTATAAAAGACTTTTGGGTTCCTTTTATGTTAGCCACTAATCTATTCTCATATACTCTCTCGCTCTTTGCCCCTCTTATTCCCTTTTTTTTTAGATCTCTGAACTTTCTGTATTCAGCTTGGGTTTGCTACTGTATTATGAACCTTATTTTTGTTATAAGCCTCCTTTTTCTGTCTTATTTTAACCTCTATATCTTTAGTCATCCAGTGAACTCTAGCTTTAGACACCCCTCATTTCCCTCTCATGAGAATGTCTCTACTCTGTACCTGAACCATCTCCTGCCTCCCATTATTCAATTACTGATTTGCCTGCCAATTTTTGACTCCAATCCACCCGGGCCAGATCACTTTTCAACTCACTGAAGTTAGCCCTCCTCCAGTTAAATATTTTTATGCTTGATTGTTCCTTGTCCTTTTCCACAACTATTCTGAACCTGATATTGGTCACTGTTCCCCAAATGCTCTCCCACTGAAACATGCTCCACTTCATTCCCCAGAACTAAATTCAGCACTTCTTCCTTCTTCGTTGGGCTGGGAACACACTGATCAAGAAAATTCTCTTGTACACATTTCAGGAATTCCTCCCCCTCTTTTCCCTTTACACTGTTACTATCCCAGTCTATATTAGGATAATTGAACTCCCCTATTATCACTACCCTGTAGTTTTTGCATCTTTCTGTGATTCACCTGCAAATTTGCTCCTCTATCTCCTTCCCACTATTTGGTGGCCTATAGTATACACCCATGTACCACAGGCACCTCAAAGCACTGGAGACGTACCAGCAACGCTGCCTCCGCAAGATCCTGCAAATCCATCGACAGGATAGGCGCACCAACGTCAGTGTTCTTGCTCAGGCCAACATCCCCAGCATCGAAGCTTTGACCACGCGCAATCAGCTCCGATGGATGGGTCATATTGTCCGCATGCCCGATACGAGACTCCCAAAACAAGCGCTCTACTCGGAGCTCCGGCACGGCAAGAAAGCCCCAGGTGGGCAGAGGAAACGCTTCAAGGACACCCTCAAAGCCTCCTTGAAAAAGTGTAACATCCCAATCGACATCTGGGAATCCCTGGCCCAAGATCGCACAAAATGGAGGAGAAGCATCCGGCAAGGTGCCGAACACCTCGAGTCTCTTCACCGGGAGCAAGCAGAAGCCAAGCGCAGGCAGCGCAAGGAGCGCACGACAACCCAAGCACCCCACCCAACCGCCCCTTCAACCACCGTCTGCCCCACCTGTGACAGAGACTGTAGGTCGCGCATTGGATTCATCAGTCACCCAAGAACTCATTTTTAATGTGGAAGCAAGTCATCCTCGGTTCCAAGGGACTGCCTAAGAAGAAGAATAGCTCCTCTATTGTTCCTTAATATTAACCAAATAGATTCTGGCTCGGATTTTTCAGTCAGCAGCGAAGGAACGCCGCTCGCCTTTGACTGCGAAAAAAGCTGCCCACAAAGTTTTAGCGGGCTCTAGCATGCAGACTTCTTGTTTTCTGACATCAGTTTGAATTTGGCGCCTTCTACAGGGGATCTGTGGCATCCAAGAACAGTGCAGGCAGCAGGCAGGCTGTTCAACCAATCTGATTGAAGAATTCTCACAGCTGGCAAAGCAGGAAGTAAAAAGCAGAGAATATAAATCACTTTTAATCATTCTACAGAAAGCACAATAAAGATTCGGACACATACATAGGATTAAGGGAGAAACTTCAATAGCAAAACACAAACTTTAAAAAAGTGTAATTTTTAATTTTTCTAAATCTACAACATTTAAATTTTCTTGAGGGAATGAGACCTCACATTTGTAAAATTAATTTTTCAGGGCCGGAGAGGTTGTTCAGCAGTAATTATGACTTAGTTTGCCGTTAAAAACTCACTTACTCCTGACTGAACAAGGCTTAACTTTTTCATCAGTCTTTACAGTGAAAATAGTGGGTAAATAGTTTAAGTTCACGCCAAATCAGTGATTTGTATGTTGATTCCACCTGGGAAGACTGCAACAGCACATCCTGTGGAGCAGCAGGGTATCTGGAAACATAGGACATAGAAAAATAGGAGCAGGAGTAGGCCATTCGGCTCTTCGAGCCTGCTCCATCACTCAATATGATCATGGCTGATCCTCTACCTTAATACCATATTCCAGCTCTCTGCCCATACCTCTGACAGCAACCTTCGATTTCCACGTTTAACTCTGCATGTGCGGACACCAGGTGTTGCTGTCAGTTTTACCCTGTAATAACAGCGAGCGCCGACAGCCTCGCCATTAGAACCACCGTAAATTCCGGGCCACTGTCTTTGACTCCTTAACTACATCGTCCCTCTTCAGTGCTAGAATAGTTTCTTTGATCAGTACTGCCAACCCTCCTCCTTTTATTTCCTTCCCTAAATACCTTGAGGCTAGGAATATTAAGTTCCCAATCCTTCCATTCTTTGAGCCAGGTCTCTGTTACTGCCACTAAATCATAGTCCCATGTGGAGACTTGTGCCTGTAGCTCACCAACCTTATTTACCACGCTACATGTATTTATGCACATGCACTCCAAACCCATCTTAGACTGCCTCACATATTCCAGTCTGATCCATCCCATTTTGGAACTATTCTTTACTCTAGTACTATTTGTCTCTCCGAGTCCTCTGTGCACTAATTCATTCATTCAGTCAGATTGTCCAATATTCGGACTACATTACATAGAAGATAGGAGCAGGAGTAGGCCATTCGGCCCCTCAAGCCTGTTCCGCCATTTAATGAGATCATGGCTGATCATCCAAATTCAGTACCCTGTTCCTGCCTTCTCTCCATATCCCTTGATCCCTTTAGCCTTAAGAAATATATCTTAATAGATTATCACATCCATATCAGCCTGTTGTTACACGGAATAGTTCATAAATGGAAACCACACTGTATTACTCAGACAGACAACTTACTTTCCATTGGGTTAGTGATCAGTTAATAAGTTCAGTATAAAAAATTATTTTAGCTATTTTTGGTTAACGTTTTGATAAATAATTTTAGTCACATCAAAAAAAACGTAAATACAAAATGAACCAGTTCCTACTGAAACGATGCTAAACCTTTCAATTACTGTAGAGTACAATAATAACTTACATTTCTAGGTACAAAAGGGTTCATTGCAACCATATGCAAACAAATGGTACTAACTGAACAAGATTAATGGAAAAAGACGGAAGAATATTTAATTTATAATTACAGAACACGCAAAGGCGTGCCAGACCTTTGATGTCAAATTGAGATCGCATCGGTCTGTTCCAGTGGACATTAATGATCCCACTGCATTATTCAAAGGGAAGCCAGAGTGTTCTCATTGTCCTGGTCAATTTTCCTCTGTCACAGTACAGTAGCCTGATGATTATGGCAGTGGACTAGCAACCTATATGTGGAGAATTCAAATCCCACTGTCGCAAGTTATAGAATCAAATTTGTGGGCACTAGAAAAAAAATTGACCATGAAAGCTGCTGGATGGTTATAAAACCCTACTGGTTCAATAAAGTCCTTCAGGGAGGGGAACCTGCAACCCCTGTATGTGACTCAAGTCCTGCAAAATGTGGTTGATTCAATGCTCTCTAAACGTGGCCGAGCAAGACATCCATTTGAAAAACAAACAATCACTACAAAACTGAACAATGAACTAGGCATTGGATCAGGCAATCTCAGCCCAGTAGATCCTGCAAGGTCCTCCTCCCCAACATCCGGAGGATCCAAGTTGGGATAGCTGCTCTGTCAGAGGATTGTTTTTAAATTTAGGATTAGATGTTCTATCAATTCCTCAAAGTCAATAAGCTTCTAGAAACGTTAAGGTCAAGTATTCAGAGATTTATTAAGTATATCATCATACACTTAAAATATTTACAACCACAACTGGATTTACAGTTCTGAGCTCAGTATTCAGGTTGATCAAATTCTTTGAATCCAAATCCTCATTACAGTCGGCCACTTTTTATACCTTTCTGCTACTTGACAACCAATATGTCTACTAGATTACATATTTAAACCAAAAATTACCTACTTGTATTTGCTGCACTTAATCCCTGTTCGACCATGAGCTTTTAACTACAAATTACTAACCTAAATGTATTTTCACATCACTAAAATTGCAGATTATAGGAATGATAGGTAATTTAACAATACTTAAGATTGATCGACATGGGTGAAGCTGTAAACATCTCGCTTCCCACTTTCTCAGGCGCCTTATCGCTTTCTCAAGGTCGCAAGACCATTCTAATTTCAGGCATTCTAATTTCTGTACTCTGTCTCGTGGCTCATGTCATGATAAAAATGAAGGTGTTTGCCTTTCTCTCTCTCTCTCTCATTCTCTGGCAGGAAACCTTTCTCCCTGTGATTCATGGAGAACTGAAGTTAGAACTCCACGTTTTAACCTTTTCGTACCCATGTCTCCCTACGATTCCAGAGTGTTCAAGCAACAGTTTTCAACAGAGTCATACTCACAGAATTACATTTAATCAGTGAATATCCCAGACTCCGCCATCTCCATCACCATCTCTGGGTATATCCTGTCCCAGTACTGTACAGTTGGCGGAATTGGCCTATGGGAGTCCTCAACATGGACTCCACGAAGCATCATATTATCATGTGAAATGAGGACAAGTAAACCTCCTTGTGACTGCTAACTACTGTTCGCCCTGCCCCTCTCCACTGATGAATCAGTACACCTCCGTGTAAAACATCACAAGAAAGCAAGGACACATAAAATACTCTGGGTGGGGGACTTCAATTGTATGACCACTGGTTGACAGAAAGGAGGATAAAAACCATATGGAATCAGGACAGCCACATAGAATTAGGACTACTGCTTTTGTGAAGGATAAACACCAGACTGTTAGGCCAAATATTTCCATAATTTTGTATTAACTGTGTAATTCTATTACATAACTTCTTCTTCTTAGGCAGTCCCTCGGAACCGAGGATGACTTGCTTCCACATTAAAAATAAGTTCTCAGGTGACTGAGGAGTCCAATGCGAGCCATGAAAGTCCTGACGTTCCAGGTCCCGAACTTCATTTTAAAAGGGTGGAAGATGCCTGTGCGTGAATTCTTTTAACGTGGGGTGGTCGTTGCACACCAGCTACCACACGGGCTTGACAGAGCAAGGTCTTGGTCCAATGGCAAGGGGATCCAAGACGATTGGAGACCAGGCTCTGCTACAACAGCCTAGCACACACACACACTTGTACTGTCCTCCTCCCCGCAGGTCCTCTCTGCCTGGGTTTCATAGGATGCATTGTGGTCCTCCCGACCTTGCTGTTGGCCCGTGCCGCACCGTCCCTGGGCCCCGACCCCACTGCTGAGCCACGCTGCACACTCTGGAGTCTTGAACTCACTGCTGGGCTCGTCCTCGCTCCTGGGACCCGGCCTCGGACATGAATGATGTTGTCTCTCACAGGATCAAATTAGCACTGATATTCTCGCGATCCCTGGTCCCGAGCTCCACTCGTGATCCTGCCAGAATGGGAATAACCTATTTGACCTCATCCCCACCAACCTGTCACAGACACGTCTGTCCACAATAACATTGTTAGGAGTAAACATTGCATAGTCCTTGTGAAGATAAAAGTTTCATCTTCATATGGGGGGCACCCTCTACTGTATAGTTTGGGACAGATCTCGCAACCCAAAACTGGGCAGCCACAGGTACTATGGTCCAGCAGCAGAATTGTATACCACATGACTCAGCATATCCCTCACTACCAACACAGAGCAGAGGCTGGGTATTCTGAAGAGTGGATCACCTCCCGACCCCCTCCCCAGTGTCTCTTAACAAGGGTCAAGCCAAAAGTCTGATGGAATACGCACCACGTATAACTGCAACACTGAAGACGCTCAACATCATCCGGGACAGAGCAATCCACTAGATCGCACCTTTGCCACCAAACGCAATATCCACCCTCTCCACCACTGGCACACTATGGCTGACGTACAGGATGCACTGCAGCAACTTGCTAGTTGCACAACCCCGACCACCGAGAACAACAAGAGCAGCAACATCATTATTTCCAAGTCACACACCACCCTGACTTGGGCATATACCGCTCTCCGTCATTGTTACTGGGTCAATGAATTCCCTACCTAACACTACCGTGGGAGTACCATCACCACGAGGGCTGCACCAGTTCAAGAAGGCCTTCAACCAGCACCTTCCCAGGGCACCTAGGGATAAGGCAATAAAAGCAGCCTTGCCAACATCACCCACACCCAAAGAACTAAAACGAAACTATCCAAAATAAAAGATTTCGTCTCGCCTTGAATATCTCTTAATGTCTCTTCACCTCTCAGACCTTCCCTTTTGTTCTTTCATCCCCTCCCCCATTTCCCAGCCCCCTAAACTTGCTTTTTCATCCGTTTCATTTCCTGCTTTTTTCTCAGTTCTGACGAAGGGCTTTCGACCTGAAACGTTAACTCTGTTTCTCTCTCCACGGATGTTGCCTGGCCTGCTGAGTTTTTCCAGCGTTTTCTGTTGTTATTTTAAAATAAAAGATTGACTGCTTATATGTCTCAGTTGTTTGTGGGACACTGCCGGCACAGAATGGCTGCCACAATTTGCATCCGTGTACACCTCAAAAAAATTCATCGTGTGAAACGCTTTGAGACGTACAGTTAGGGTTTCCATTTCTGATTGCTGTTCAGTGACCTCTGCTGGACAGTGCGGGCAAGAACAGGACCTAACTCAGCTGTGACAGCCTCCACCACTCCCTGCGAAAAAGCATTCCACGCTCTAACAATTCTCTGCGTAAAGACATTTCTCCTAACCTCTCTCCCTACACTGACAGTTTTAAACTGATAGCCCCTCGTCCCCAACCAAAGGATGTAGTCTTTCCCCTATCAAAATCATTCAAATTAAAAAATATATATTTTTCCAATTTAAAAGGAGCTACTATAGTCTAACAGTTACACACGCGTAATTATATACAATCTGTTATTTACTCATTTTGTTCATCTATTGTTCAATAAATTCATTTGGTAGTTAAAAATAAGACTCACCTATTATAGCTTAATTATGCAAGCTTAAATATCTAGCGTAAAGAGGGTGGCAAAGACCCAAAAAACATAAATGGTTTTAACACTTTTTCCTCTGTAATTAATTCTAGCAATGAAGGACTCAGTAATTACCAGCACAACATATGAATATTAGTCTTTATTACAGGATTCATGTGACAGGATACAGTATTCTAAAGCAGTTTTAAAAATACATACTTTTCCATTCTTGCCATAAAACACACATGTATTACATACGCACATCTATTAAATAGATTTCTGAATTACTTTCAGTTGCAGTCTGAGATTCTTTTCACAACAGCAGCCCTGATGCAGAATAATTAAAACTTCCAAGATGCAATTAAAATTATACCTCCATCAGTTTTATAAATCATCACACTCTTAATACAATTTCACAAAACTTCAAGTACTCCATTAATTCCAACGCAAGCGGAATATTCTCTCATCACAACACCCACCCCCCCTCCGACGTACAATTTGCGACTTGTAATATGTTAAAAGATATCTTCAAGTTTAATGCAGGCTTAATACATCCCACACAGAAGAACTAAATGGACATGGTATCTTAAGGTTGAATCATTAAAACAAATACCCATCCATTACTTCAGGACACTAAATATTTGATCAGGTTTTGAATGCCACAGTTACATTTAAAAAAAAGTGAGGCAAACTGACAGAAAAGTGCCAGCTCGCTATAAAATCCTTGAAAAGAAAACAAAAAGAGAGTTATTCAGAAGTGTCATTTTGGAAGGCGTATTGTGCAGAGCTAACCAACCAAAATTATTCACATCCATCATTTTGAAAACCACTAGTTTTACAGCTAGCTTTTTAATGAACCTTGTTACAGTGTATTCACCCATTTTAATACATAGGAAAATTGAACTAAACAACAAAAACCTTCAAGAGATTATTAGAGACACTAATCAGGATGACTTGTATTCAGAGCACTTCAGCCTCCATAAATCAAAGGAATGAACAAACGGTAGACTTTAACTTTGGGAGAACCAATACTGCAATCGCATCATAAAGCAACCCAAGCTTTCTTTCCCCTCCAGAGACTAGTGGACCTCTGGAACAGGCTGAGGGCTCGTGCGGTGGAGGCTGATCGCCGAATTCCTTCAAGCGAGAACTGGACCCGTTTCTGGGAATTCAGGGCCAGGGAGTGATCTCCTGGACTAGTTTTGATTGCCTAGATGGGTCGGAGAGGAATTTACCAGATTTTTTCTCCCCCCACAAATTGGCCTGGTTTTTAAAAAAATCTGTTTTTTCGCCTCTCCCAGGAAATCACATGGTTATCGGTGGAGTGGAGAGTATATGTTGTGATACACAAGGTATCGCAATTGTGGGGGACAGGCTCGATGGCAGAGGGTCTTTACTTGTCAGTCATTGTTAATTTAAAAGCTACTTAAAAAAATAATAATTGTGAAGGCAGCTGGGTGGATAAGTCGATAGGAGTCGGCACTATTTGCACATCTCAATTCTGACTCCATTTCCCAAGCCTTGGTGGTACAACCACACATGGAAGACAGGACTGGCTGGATGGAGAATGTGCTGGTAACTTAAAAAATTATTGCTTATAAAAATTACTCACAGCTCATGTGGAATGAAATACAAGAAGCTGCATTCAATAATAATCTCAACCCCACAGCAGAAAGTCACATTAGCGTCAGTCCTGTTCCTGGAAACATTGCTTTAAGTTGCACCTGTAGCCTTTGTTTAACTGTGCGGAGCAAGTTGTATATTTTTTAAAATTACTGTAAGTTGAAAAATCTACAAATTCCATTAAAAAAAAAAATCCATGTAAACTCATTTTAGCTCTCAAAATTATAATCACTTAAAATCTTCCAATTGCATTGAAGATTTGAGTTTTACAGCAGTAATGGTTAGTTTAACCCTTTGATCTGCATTCCCACTAAAGGATCATTTCTGATAAAAAGGCTTGTTCCAGGCCTCAGCACTGCACACTCCAGTGGGAGGCGCAGTCTTTCGGATGAGACGTTAAACCGTGGTCCCGTCTGCTCTCTCAGGCGGACGTAAAAGATCCCATGGCACTATTTTGAAGAAGAAGGGGAGTTGTCCCCGGTGTCCTGGCCAATATTTATCCCTCAACCAACATAACAAAAACAGATTATTTGGTCATTATCACATTGCTGTTTGTGGGAGCTTGCTGTGTGCAAACTGGCTGCCACGTTTCCCACATCACAACAGTGACTACACTTCAAAAGTACTTAATTGACTGTAAAGCGCTTTGAGACATCCGGTGGTCGTGAAAGGCGCTATATAAATACAAGTCTTTCTTTCTTGCTTTTAGAAGTTTCAGGTGACAATTCAGTACTCAAAAGATTAACAATTCATTGCCGCTATTTAGTGGTCACAAACACCGTGCATGAAGGCAATTAATTATATTAAAAGCATCACATGACAAGATTTCAGTTTTCAAAGGAGCAGTAGGTCTTTGGCAAGCATAAAAGAAACTGGAATATAAAGAATAAAAACTAATTGAAGTACCAACACATTAACAAATTCCCTTTTAGTCTTTATAAAACAGTGTTACTGCCCAACTTTCTGTTGTGAGCCATAATTCTGAGCAACTTCCTACTCAGCAGTGACTCTAGGCAACAACCCAAGTGCAGTGTAACTACAGAGTGACGGGACGTGGGTCTCTGCCTGTGATTTCTCATACAGTTAACGCGTCACACGGGCAGTCGCTAAGTGGAGGTTAGTTATTTCCTTGAAAAGAAAAGGTGGGACGAGGTGGGGACATATTACCAGGACCAATCCTTGTATTAAAACTATGGGTCCTACAGATGCTGGCACTGCCCTACTGCCTGGGCACACTCCCTAACATTCTCTCAATGGACAGCAAGTGAAAGATAGTGAATGGGGGCAGCAGGTGAAGGATAGTGAATAGTGAACCAGGGGCACAGAGAAGGAGGTCCGATGAGGGCCACAAATGATGGGGAAAGTGAGTCACATTAATCATACCAAGTACAGGAAACTCTTTTTTATCCAGCACCGACGGGACCGGCGTGGTGCCGGTTGATCAAAAAGTCCGGATTACAGAGATATACTTACCAAGGTACGAGAGCCCCGTACACGGCCACAGGTGCAGGAGCCCCGGTTACACGGCACTTGTGCAGGAGTCCCAGTTACACGGCCACAGATCCAGGAGTCCCTGTTGCACAGCCACAGGTGCAGGAACCCTGGTTACACGGCCACAGATCCAGGAACCCCAGTTACGCAGCCACTAATATATAGTAAAACTTACCTGAACCTACTCCTGAATTTTGCCGGTTAAGAGAGATTTCCAGATATTTAGGTGTTGGTTAAGAGAGAGTTTCCTGTACATGAAAAAGGGTTAAAATTGTTGCAACTTCCATTATTCGTGTTCCAAATGTCCCACGATATTCATTACTGCACAAGTATTTATCTGTTCATAAACTGAAATACAGCTGTGAAAGAGGCAGCAAATTCTTATGTTTCAGTGTTTCTTTGAAGCGACTTTTCTTAAGTCACCGATGGAGATGCTGAATTCCTTGAAGACCTGCAAGAGGATGATCCCAACAGAAACAGTGATAAATCCACACAGCATTCCAAGAAAATCTACAAATCCAACATCACTCCACTCTCGAAAGAGGATGGCGGATGCCAGAATGACCAAAACCGTGAAAACCACGTAGTAGATAGCACTGAAAATGGAGGAATCAAAGTACCGTAATGCCTTATTAATGTACATAAACTGAATGAGAATACTGCAAACCAGTGTTACCAACAGGATGCCAAAGAGGCACAGGGCTCTTCGACTTGACGGGTTATCACTAAATGCATCTTGAGCCGCTAAGCCGATGCCTTTACTGCTGGGTACAGTAAAGGTGCCCAGCAACGAACAAATGCCGATGTAAACCATGACGTTGGTGGAGCCATGAGAAGGTGCAATCCAGAAGATAAGCAGGATGAGAAGTGCGAGAATAACACAGACGTACGCAAGAAACACTGTAAAAGGAAGAAAAAAAAATCATTTTGAAAAGAGAAGTCAAAACTGTTTATATATTTAAAAAAAAAAAAAAATTTTTTTTAACCTCTTCCTTCTTCCACCCCCAATATGCAAAAGTTTTGCTAGTACCACAACAGACCTTGTTATAGGCTTGAATATTTCTAGTGCAGGTACAATGGCCCAAGCAGCCTTGTTCTGCGCTGTACAGTTCTATGATTCTATTCCCCCCTCCCTGATGTGCACGATTCCCTGACTGAGGGCATTCCGGCTGCACCAGTGATCTCAAGCAGACATTAAGCAGGTACAGCAGTGAGCTTGGTACAAGCTTAGTCACGTTCGGATTTTCCCTGCTTCGGTGGAAGACACAATCTGTATCTCATTAGAGAGAGAGACACATTAGCAGGCACATCAGTGGGCATGGCACAAGTTTAGTCACGCTCGGATTTTCCTTCCTTCGGTGGGGAAGATACAACCTTTATCTCATTAGACAGACACAGCTGTGATTCAAAAAAAATCACGAGGGACAACCCACTGTCTTGCACCAAAATTTATTTTTTTTATTTTTTTTAAACTCACCGGGATTTAAATGTTACTGGCACAAAAGTACAGCACTTACTTGCCCATGACGTGCATTTTTTCCATTTCCTTATAAACATTAATTGCACCACACTAAGCAATATAAAAGATTGTTTCAAATTTGGGAAATCTAGTTGAAAGGACAAGGCCCATGTTGCAGGAAAGAAAGACTTGCATTTATATAGCGTCTTTCACGACCTCGGTGTCCCAAAGCGCTTTACAACCGATGAAGTACTTTTTGAAGTGTAGTCAGTGTTGTAATGTAGGAAACGCAGTAACCAATTTGTGCACAGCAAGCTCCCACAAACAGCAATGTGATCATTTTTTTTTTTTTTTTTTATAAAAGTGATGTTGATTGAGGGATAAATATTGGCTAGCACACTAGGGAGAACTAGCGTGTAAAGTTAAGGCACATGGGATTGGGGGCAAGGTACTGACTTGGATAGAGAACTGGTTGGCAGACAGGAAGCAAAGAGTTGGAATAAACGGGTCTTTTTCCGAGTGGCAGGCAGTGACTAGTGGGGTACCGCAGGTAACGGTCCTAGGACCCCAGCTATTCACAATATATATATATATATATATATATATATATATAAAAATATAAATAAATGATCTAGACGAAGAAACTAGATGTAATATCTCCAAGTTTGCAGATGACACAAAGCTGGGTGGACGTGTGTGCTGTGAGGAGGATGCCGAGAAACTCCAGTACGATTTGGACAGGTTGGGTGATTGGGCAGAAGCATGGCAGATGCAGTATAATGTGGATAAATGCGAGGTTATCCACTTTGGTGGCAAAAACAGGAAGGTGTGGCGGAGCCACCAAGGGTCTCAGAACAATTAGTAATAACTACAGTATAGTGCAACCGCGGACTGCACCTTTAAACTGCCTGTTAACTGTACTGTATGGTGTTTTCCTGCACTCCACGTGATGACGTCATGACGCTGCTCACATGACCACCAGTGGCGCGAAGAACGTGATCACGTCAGCTTCCAGAATCTTCCAGTAGTCGTCGAGTGCCCAGCAAGCTGTATAGACCTGTATACCGTTTCTCCTGTAGTTTCCCTGCTAGCTTCATTGTTCATTAAAACCTGTTGATTTGATTCATCGAGTCGAATACTTTATTCAGCTAGGAACCTCCGTTCCTACAAAGGCAGATTATTATCTGAACTGCAATAAATTGAGAGAAGGGGAAGTGCAACGAGACCTGGGTGTCCTTGTGCACCAGTTGCTGAAGGTAAGCATGCAGGTGCAGCAGGCGGTTAAGAAGGCAAATGGTATGTTGGCCTTCGTAACAAGAGGGTTCGAGTACAGGAACAAGGTTGTCTTGCTGCAGTTGTACAAGGCCTTGGTGAGACCACACCTTGAGTATTGTGTGCAGTTTTGGTCGCCTTATCGGAGGAAGGATGTTCTTGCCATGGAGGGAGTGCAGCGAAGATTCACCAGGCTGATACCTGGGATGGCAGGAATGACGTATGAGGAGAGATTGGGTCGACTGGGCTTATACTCGCTGGAGTTTAGAAGAATGAGGGGGGATCTCATTGAAACTTATAAAATTCTAACAGGACTGGACAGACTAGATGCAGGAAGGATGTTCCCGATGGCCAGGGAGTCCAGAACCAGGGGTCACAGTCTAAGGATAAGGGGTAGGCCATTTAGGACAGCGATGAGGAGGAATTTCTTCACCCAGAGAGTGGTGAACCAGTGGAATTCTCTACCACAGAAGGCAGTTGAGGCCAATTCATTAAATATATTCAAGAAGGAGTTAGATATATTTCTTAAGGCTAAAGGGCTCAAGGGGTATGGGGAGAAGGCAAGGACAGGGTACTGAAATTGGATGATCAGCCATGATCTCATTGAATGGCAGAGCAGGCTCGAGGGGCCGAATGGCCTACTCCTGCTCCTATCTTCTATGTTTCTATGTTTCTAACTCCCCTGCTCTTCTTCAAAATAATGCCATGGGATCTTTTACGTCTGCCTGAGAGAGCAGACGGGGCCTCAGTTTAACATCTCGTCCAAAAGATGGCACCTCCGACAGTGCAGCACTCCCTCAGCACTGCACTGGAGTGTCAGCCTAGATTTGTATGCTCAAGTGGAGTGGGACCCACAACCTTCTGGGTCAGAGGCGAGGCTGCTACCAACTGAGCCATGGCTGACACTATGAAGGCAGAAAAAGGTAGGAGAGATGATGATGGAAATAAAAATGGAAGTTTTAGGCTAAAAAAGCTCAAAACAAATAAATGGTATTTATCCCAGTTACCAATAAAGATAAGGGATGAGATTTCTGATGCTCATTATATTGAAGCTGAACACTGACGAGGTCCCAATAGTTTGAAAATAGGCTAACATGGTGCCATTTGCAAAAAGGGTGACAAACACACCCAAGTAACTAGAGACCCAATTGTATTAAATCACGTCCAGGTAAAATAATTGAATCAATTATCAGAGTAAGATCAGGGATCAGCTGTACAATTATAACCCAGCAAATACCAGCCAACATAAATGTAGAAGGGGACGATCCTACCTGACCAACCTCTGACCTTTTCAGGAAGTGATAGCTTAAGCGAATCGTGGACAGCCCTACAACATGGTGGGACTGCATTCCCAAAAAGCATTGGACAAAGTTTTGCATGAAAAGCTACGATTTAAAGTTAAAGCTGTGGGGGTTCAGGGTAAAATTTCAGAATGGATTCAAAAAAATTGGCTCAAGGTTACGAAACTGGGTGAGTGTTGGAGGAGTTACATCAGGTAGTGGGAACTGCTGACTGGGGTGCTTCAGTGATCAGCGTTAGGGCCCTCCCATCCACTCTTTCTAATTTACATTAATGACACAGCACTACATCTACTCAAATTTACCTGGGTCTGTGAGTTTCTCTTCCAGTTGCACCCTCGATGTTATATTCTCCGTTTTGGGAGCATGAATGAGCAGTACAATTGATCCAGCACAGCTGAGCAGACATCCTAGTTTTCCCAACAAGTTTAGCTTCTCCTGCAATATATAGGAAGCCAAGAGTGACCTGGAAAGACAGACCAGGGTAGAAAAAGGATGGATTGGGTTAAAGAAAAGGAACATTGCGCATGCGCACACACACTTTTTAAATTCGTTCCTGGGATGTGGGCGTCGCTGGCAAGGCCAGCATTTATTGCCCATCCCTAGTTGCCCTCGAGAAGGTGGTGGTGAGCCGCCTTCTTGAACCGCTGCAGTCCGTGTGGTGAAGGTACTCTCACAGTGCTGTTAGGGAGGGAGTTCCAGCGACGATTAAGGAACGGTGATATATTTCCAAGTCAGGATGGAGTGTAAATATGTATACATTACACATTGGGGCAGAAATTCCTCCCCAAACGCGTGAGTACGGAAGGGGTACTCACGCGTCTGGACGGAGGAAATGCCGGTTTTCAGCATGCACAGCGCATGCGCTGAAAACCGGCATTTCCTCTCCTCCAACCCAAGAGTTGAAGAGGCTAGCGCGTGCGCTGTGCGGGGCAGCGCGTGCGTCTTGGATTTCCTCTGTTTTGGGGGATTTGCGCATGTGTAAAGGCCTCCGGTCTTTACGCTTGTAAAAAGCACACGTAAGTATTTATTTTTTACAGGTAAGTGGTGTTTTAGTGCAATTTAGAATTTTTTTTCCCCCCCCACAGGTTTACTATTTTAAAGAATCTACAATAAGGTAAGTTTAGTTTTAGACCCTTTTTATAAAAAATTTATTTTTTTCAAAAAAAAATTGTTTAAATTTTTTTTTAAACTTATTTATACTTAATTTAATGATTGGGGTGTTTTTTAAAATTTTATTTAAAGTTTAAGTAGTGTTTTGGGGTGCAGTACTTCTCATGAGTTTGACAGTTCTTACTCTCAAACTTATGAATGAAGTTTCCCCTCCCCTGATTGGCTGAACAGTGCTCACCTGATCCCAGCCGGCACATCGCACTAACTACGCCGCTGGGTCAGGTTAGCACAGCGCGCCGACATCAGAACCTGGCCACTGAAAGGAAATCCACTGCGGGCCAGGTTTCAGATGTCGGCGCGTCGGGTGAGCGCACATCGGGGGCTTGCACGCGCGGCAAGCCCCTGACACCAAGTTCTGGGCCATTAAAAAACTTATTTACTACACTATGGACGGTTGTGCAACATGTCACCAAAGCAGATTCCTGTCCTATTATTTTGAGTTCTAAACAGCTACTTCCCAAGTTCTTCAGCGAAGTCCTTCAGCAGTACATGCATTCCACTGGATTCATATTTTATCATTATTTCTAATTAAAAAGTTGGAGAACAGGAACTAGGTTATAATTACTGAAAATTTAAACATTAAATTGAGATTGTTTGAGAATCTGGGTGCTCCATCTCAGGAAACACTGAAACATCTATCTCTGAGCCGGCTTTGGAAGGGGGATGCGACCAAATCATCTAACACTTAAAGTTAGAACTATTTGTAACAAACACGGATACATCAGCAGGAGTCATACAACTATTAGTCAAACATTTTTTATGATCAGCCAGGCTACTATCATAGCCCTGCAATTGGACTCCGTAAGAAGTAATTTCCACGCCGTACATCAATATATACACAGATATCAAGTAAAAATAGTACCCAAATGGCACACCGAGGGCTCCTAGTGGCGTCACCAGTGCAGCAGGGGCAGTGTTGTATGCTAAGAAGTTTCCTATTTGACCCAGTCCCACTGTAACGAGGAGAAAATTGCAAAATATTAATTCACTCATGCTGGTTTCAAAAAAAGGTGTTGAACCACTTACCCCCAAAACCAAACATCTAGAAGACCATAATTTCAAGAATAAGAGGGTGATGCAGTATCACGGCACAATGAGCGCCAATATGTGACACCAGAGAGTGGCTTTAGTCTTCCTACTCCAACCTCAGGATCTGGACCTACCCGTGAGGAAAGTGCCAAATCCAGAATATAGCAAAAAACATATAAATTGTACTGTTTTTTTTAAAGCAATATATTTTCTGACACTGAACACTTTTTTGTAGGTTTGTGTTTTTAACAATGGCTCAGATTTTGCATTAAGAATAACGATGAGGCTATCAGCGCTCACCATTATGGAGAAAATGGGACAGCAACTTCCGGCATCTGCACGTGCCCAATTAAACGCAGAAATCCAGAGGTTGCTGACCGATTTGCCCTGCTCCTCCACAAGCTGTACTACACCAGTACCTCGCTGATACCCTTCATGTATTTTAATACGGAATCTATGATGTTGCTGTACTTACTCACTAGTTACCCACTAACCATGCCAGAAAAAGTTAGGGCGGGTGTAATCAAGTGTAAATGAATTTTTAACAGCATAAGTCTTCATTACTGCCAAACAACCGAACATTTAATTTTACAAAGTGTGGAGTCTCATTCCTACAGAATTTAATTATTGTTGCAGATTTTTTAAAAAAAACAAACATTTTCTTTGTCTCTGATCTCTCTCTCCCATCTTTCTTTCCCTCTCTTTATTTCGCTTTCTGTGCATGATTTTACATTGAATTAAATATTCTAAGTTATACTTCCTGGTTCAGACTCTGTGTCTCAGTGAGAATTCTTCAATCTGACTGGTTGAAGAGACACGCTGTTGTTTGTCCTGCTCACACACGCCACAGATCCCCTGTAGAGGAGGCAGTGCTGAAAATGATCGCTAAATACCGCAAGTTGCCGCTCACAAGCCCATGAAAAGTACGTGGGCAGCTGCAAGCAACGTTCCCCGTGAGCTGCGCCTTGTTCTGCGCGGCCTGTTTCTTTTATTGCGCAGTCCCTTTGAATTTCTGCGCGTGCGTTATTTACGATGTAAAAGCTGGTGAGCGGCCTGTGCGGGACCTTGCAGATCACTGCGCGGCCATGTCCGCGTGCACCTTAACGGGAACATTGGCTGTAAGCATAATGAATGGCGAACGCTGTTCCTTCGCAGCGGACCACAGAATCCGGGCTTGTGTGTTTTACAAATTCATCGAAACCAAGGTTTGCAAAACTCTTTCTCTAAATAAGCCCAGCACTTCAAATCAAATCCACCAGTTGGATTATTGGGAGTTAAAAAAAAGTTCAATCACAAAATTCTCCTCATCAAGAAATTCAAGACTACCGTCTTCTATTTTATTTCCCAACTTACTAATATGCAAGGTTTAATGAGAATTGGTGACTTAATCGTCTTGACAGCCAATGATAGTTATCAGAAGGAGTACATCTAAAAGAAAAAAGACTTGCATTTATATAGGGCGAGACTTGAACCCGCACCCTTCTGACTCGGAGGTGAGAGTGCTACCCACTGAGCCACATCTGACACTCAGAAATCAGAATAGTAAAAAATAGACTTGCAGTTATATTAAAAAAAGTACCTCACTGGCTGTAAAGCGCTTTGGGGCATCCGGTGGTTGCGAAAGGCGTTATATAAATGCAAGTCTTTCTTTTACATAACATCTTTTACAACCACCGGACATCCCAAAGCACTTTACAGCCAATGAAGTACTTTTGGAGTGTAGTCACTGTTGTAATGTAGGAAGTACAGCACAGGAGGCGGCCATTCGGCCCATCCAGTCCGCGCCAGCTCTTCCGGAGAGCAATCCAGTTACTCCCACTCCCCCCGCTCTTTCACCACATCCCTGCAATTTTTTTCTCCTTCAAGTATTTATCCAATTAACTTCTGAAGTCTACTATTGAATCTGGATCCACCACCCTATCAGGCGGTGCATTCCAAACCCTAACCACTCTCCATGCAGTAGAAAATCCAGTATTTTTTGATTTTTACAAAGACTTGCATTTATATAGCGCCTTTCACGACCACCAGACATCCCAAAGCGCTTCACAGCCAATGAAGTACTTTTGAACTGTAGTCACTGCTGTAATCTACATTAAACTATCCGCTCAAATAAGCAGTTGGGTCATCTTTTAATTTTTTTAAAAAAAGGTGTCAATATTTCCCATGATCCCTTCCCCGCATGGCTCAGTTAATAAACAAATATTGCAAGTGTCGCACAGAACCACACGGAACAGGAAACCCCAGGTTTAAATGCCTAATCTTTGATGAACTAAAACAGAAAATGCAAGAAAGACTCAGCAGGTTAATACAGACCTGTAGAGAGAACGGACAAATTGATGTTGCATTAAAACGGGAAAAAAATAATGCACAGCATTTAAAAAAAAAGAACAAAAAGGGGGGAAAGAAACCACACAGACACGAGAGGAAGTTATGTGTAGAATGGCCATGGTTGCATTTTTTTCTCCTGGGGTTACTCAAACCTGTCCAACTTTGCCAGCTTCCCCCATTTCCATTTCAGGCCTGCCTTATCCCCACCGCCTCAGCTATTCACACACATTCTCCAGGTCTCTTACATATCTTTAATTTCCTTTATTATTATGCTTATTCCTATATTAATAGGACTTCAACATCAACTTGCATTTGTATAGCGCCTTTGATGCAGCAAAACGTCCCAAGCAACGCTCCCTCGAAGCTGCACGGATGCGCTGCAGTCTGTGAGTTCCCGCGCAGGCCGCTCACCAGCGTTTGCATCGTAAAATAAAAAACCCGCGCAGCGCAAAATTTGAATAGGCCACGCAGCAATTAGGGATGGGCAACAAATGCTGGCCTTGCCAGCGACGCCCACGTCCCATAAACAAATTTTAATTTTTTTAAAATTTTTTTATAAAGGGACCACGCACGAAAAAAGAAATTAGAAGGAACATTGGTCCTAAGGCACTTCACAGGAGCGTTAACAGACAGAATTGGACACCGAGTCACATTAGGACAGGTGACCGAAAGCTTGGTCAAAGAGGCAGGTTTTGAGTATCTTAAAGGAGAGAGAGGTAGAGAAGCGGTGAGATTTCAGCCATTTAACAAGCTCCCGTTTTCCTTTTAAGCACTTTACAAGTCATTCTATAAATACTTCCTCTTGTCTGAGTGTTTTTTTTCTCCTCCCCTTTGTTCTGTTCCTATTAAAATACTATTTAACTTTGTTTCCAGTTCTGATGAAGGGTTACAATGAATCATTAGCTTGTCTGTTTCTCCGCAGATGCCTATTGACTCACTCCAGCATTTTCTATTTTTAGTCCGATTTCCAGCATTTGCATATTTTTAAAAACTTTTTATATTTCTTTGACGAACTATTTGATCTCAGCTGGGGTTAGTAGCGAGAAATAGCCACATGGGTAGGAGTCTCTCTCCTGATTGCTATCAAAGTGTGCAGGCGTGATGGGCAAAACACTCAATTAATTCACTGGCACTTACTGTGAAGGCTTAAACATAAATAAATAATCTCCACTTGGACAAGGTACTGGAGGATCAAGATGCTGATGGAGCTTTATCCCAGCAAATGTTGGCTAGCTTCTGAAAAGGGTTTAGATGAAATGGGGGGGTGGAAAGACAAGAGACACAACAACTTGTACTTAAATAGCGCCCTTAACGTAGTTAAACATCCCAAGGCGCTTCACAGGAGCGATTAACAAAATTTGACACCGAGCCACATAAGGAGATATTAGGACAGATGGCCAAAAGCTTGGTCAAAGAGGTAGGTTTTAAAGGCACGTCTTAAAAAGGAGAGGGATAGAGAGGCGAAGAGGTTTAGGGAGGGATTTCCAGAGCTTAGGGCTTTGGCAGCTGAAGGTATGGCAACCAATGGTGGAGCAATTAAAATTGGGGATGCGCAAGAGTGCCAGAATTGGAGGTGCTTGTAGGCCTGGTAGAGGTTACAGAGATAGAGGGGCGACGCCATGGAGGGATTTGCAAACAAGGATGATAATTTTAAAATCGACACTTACTTCCTACAGTTCCAGTCCACCAAACCAATTCTGTTAAATAGGAAGCACCTGTCAAAAGACAAGAGTTAGCATTTTCTCATTAGTAATCATTAGAAAAAGTTAGACCTCTGTTGATTTTTGAAGGAAGGCTGTGTCACGAATAGGGTCGGGACCTTGAGAACTTCTATCCCAAGCACCTCCCTACTGACCGCTATCTCTAGCGAACCAGACTGCGGTTCACTAGCCAGGGTGCGGGGGGATTTGTGCCTTAGGCTCAAGCACGGTTAGCCATACCGATAAATAGATTTGTTTAAAGAACTGATTATTTATTTAACATCAAGTTTCCTCATATACACGAATCGGACTTCAGGTGCCTTAGTTGAGCATCGACAGGCAGACAACAGAAGTTGACTTTACAACAGCAGTAGTCACATGCATTCCAGCTTACCCATAACCACACGACCGACTCAGGGTCATCTGATGCAATCAAGAGGCTTCACCAGGCCAGATTGCCTCAGATGTGTAGCTTACATCACGTTTTCTCTCGCAGCCAAGTCCCATCATATCCCGCAATGCTATTTCGTTATTAAATTCGCTCATCCCCCAATCATAAATTTTAGCTTTGGGTTTTTTCCATTACCAAGTGACTTCGATGGTGTTCAAAAAAAACCACAGCCTCTAGTTTCAGTCTCCTGTTAGTCAGAAATCACACTTCAGTTTGGTTAATCCATTTTCATGTTTTTACAATCTGACTAAGCCAGGGTCAGAGAACATATTTGTCCACTTCCATAGCACATGGGCGATTCCGGTCAAACATTTTTGCCTGCTTCAATAGGAAGTAGACTTTTCTAAATCTGTCACTGCAGCTTTGGTCAGCTTCAAGAGGAAATGAGCGAAGGCCACATGTTAAATACATCATAAATAGGCCCATTTTAACCTATTCATCATAAATAGGCCCATTTTAACCTATTCATCATTCCTTCAGAAATCACTCACATTCTCATACCAACAGAAGAAACGCAATACAGAAAATTTAGCGTGGAGATCACTGAAAGGCCCATTTGAAAAATTAGTGTTTTACTCAACTGTACAGGAAGATCCCAGAATCCATTACATGACAGCTGGCAGGCAGCACCTTAGCCCTTTGGGGTAAAGTATTGAACAGCAGTCATGTGAATTTGTCATCTTCATAATAATGTTTGTTGAATTGGATCTTAAGGCACCTTTTAAGTGAAGCTCCTGTTTAAAAACCATACCAAACAAATTTTTATTATAAAGATCCCAGTAGATTAAAATTTTCACCTAACACTTCCCCTCCCCACCCCAAGAATCCCATTTGCCTTTTAACGGCCTTTTCTACCTGCACCCTCATCTTTTAAAAATTACGTAGCAGCACTCCTTAATTCCATTAAGAATCCACTATTAGTGCACATCTCCTCCTGTGCTAACTGGCCCTCCAGCTAGTACCACGCTCCACAAAGCAGTGATCCACACAGTGTCTACCAATCCTCATTTCCTTCAGAACCAGCCTCCAGAGACTGGTCTTAACTAATTTCTCACATTTCAGACAGGAGATAAAGTTGGTTTGTTTCAGTCCCATTGGCTTCCAACTTGCCTCCTCCTGACTACACCTGCTGGCTTCCCTTGTCTTCCCTTTTCCTGATAACTTCTCTCAGGCCTTCCTCAACTTCCTGGCCAAGAACACCCATACTGTGGAACATCTGGCATAAAACTTTCACATCAACTGGTCTACTACGAAATGCACCGAGTTGCTTCTCAAGTTGACCAACAGTTGCTCAAATGCCATTACTAATTAATGCTTAGTGCAAATGTATTAATCTTCTATCATGCTCAGATATGCATACACATTGCATTTCACTGATCTCACCTTGGTATACACCCTTTATTAAATAACTTGCATCTTTATCTATAAAAGTCTTCTTACCTGAAATTTCTCATCACCCGTTGCCTTTTACAAAAAAAGAGCAATCACCACTTTTTACTCTATCACCCCTAACAGCCCTTCCCCTTCACCTTCCCGTGCAAGCGCAGGAGATGCAACACCTGCCCTTATACCTCCCCCCTTCCCACTGTCCAGGGCCCCAAACACCCCTTCCAGGTGAAACAGCAATTTACTTGGACTTCTTGCAATCTAGTATACTGTATTCGCTGCTCACGATGCGGTCTCCTCTACATTGGGGGAGACCAAACGCAGATTGGGTGACCGCTTTGCGGAACACCTCCGTTCAGTCCGTAAGGTTGACCCCGAGCTTCCGGTCGCCTGTCATTTTAATTCACCGCCCCATTCCCGCTCAGACCTCACTGTCCGCGGGCTCTTGCATTGTTCCACGGAAGCTCAGCGTAAGCTTGAGGAACAGCACCTCATCTTCCGATTAGGCACTTTACAGCCTTCCGGGCTCAATATCAAAGTTCAACAATTTCAGATCATAACCTTGGCCCCTATTACATTTTTACTTATATTTTTTATGCACACCTTTGTTTTGGCCCTTTCCTCCCCCCCTTTTTTTCTCCCACATGGCAGCTGTCTCCCATTCTGCCAGCGCATTTCACACCTAATCTAGAGCCGTCTTTTGTCTCCACTAGTCCTATCACCATCTCGTCTCGTTTTGAATACCTCTTAATGTCTCTTCACTTCTCTTTTGTTCTGTCCCAGCCCCCAAACTGCCCTTTTAACCTATTTCATTTCCTGTGCTTTTTCAGTCTTGATAAAGGGTTTTGACCTGAAACGTTGACTCTATTTTCTCTCCACGGATGTTGCCTGGCCTGCTGAGTTTTTCCAGCATTTTCTGTTGTTTTTATTCACTGCCCTCTAAACCTAAAGCAGTTTCTATATGCAAGCTGAGGACTAAGTGTCTCAGGAAAATTCCCAGCATATATCTGGTCCACAATTTCCTCGGTATATTCACAGTTGCATCATTCTGTGGTACTGTACTGCCTGGTTTAATACCTCAATTCAGGCAGTTTGCTTATAAACAGGCATCTCTTGCTCAAAAAGCAGAAGATTCATAAGCTACAATTTTCGACCATTGTCTTTTCAAATGTTGGCTTCCTGTAGTTAAGCAAGTCATTGCAACAACTTTTGAATTAATTGTGATCTACAAGTCTTTCAACACTGGTACACTGAGGGTAACAATTATCCTATTTAAAATGATCAGTTTTGTAATAAAATAATTCAAAAACACAATCTATGAAATTTTCCTGTAAAATAATGACAACTAAACCCCAATTTCATGTTGTTAAATGGGCTATATAATAAGTTTGAAAAACCAAGCTTAAACGCAAGTCATGTTTGACAAATTTAAGTTTTTGAAGTGACTGATTGGATAGGTAAGTGGAATGCAGTAGATGTAGTGCAAATGGATTTTCAGAAGGCATTCTATAAAAGGTGTCTCGCAAAAGACAATATATCAGCATTGATAGTAAGTTTGACGAGCAAGAAACAATGGCAAATGGATGTTGCTTGGATCGGAAAAAAGAGTTGAAAGTGGTATACCCCAGGGGTCAGTGCTGGCCCACTTTGAGTGTGCGTGTGCACGCGCGAGCGAGAGAGTATATATCCCTAGCTCTTTGTAAAATTGTATATATAGATACATGATTTCGGTTTTGGCACAGGGAGGACATTATTGAAATTTGCTAATGATACAAAAGTTGGGGGCTTGGCAAACAGCAAGAAAGACTGTAAAAAATGTCATAAATACATAGACTAGTTAGCAAAATGCAGACAAGTGGCGAATGCAAGCTAATGTGGAAGAGTGTGGGGTAATGCATTTTTGGAGAAAAACAAGGAATTCGATAGAAAGATGCTGAAAGGTGTGGATCAACAGAGACCTAGAGGTTCAATTACCTGTATATGGCAAAGCATTCTATGCTACAACAACCCTGAATAAAGACGTCTATCCTGACTTCTCCTCACTCTTCGTGACAATTTTAAATTGATGACCCCCCTTATCACCGATTCCCTAACCAGAGGAAATAATCTCTCCTTATTCACTATCAAAACCCCATCATAATTTGGAAAACCTCTATTAAATCTCCTCTCAACTGCTCCACTAGAAAAGTTCCAGTATGTTGAGCCTCTTTCCATAACTGTAATTTCTCATTCCTGACATCATCTGGGTGAATCTATGCTGTAAAACATTAATGTCTTTTCTATAATGGGGTGCCCAGAACTCTGCACAGTACTCTAACTGTGGCCTAATCAATGCTCTGTATAGATTTATCATTACTTCTTTACTTTCGTATTCTATGCCCCATTTATAAAATCAAAAAGCTGCACTCGAACTTTCAGGGAACAATATACTGTACATAGAAAAAGTTTCAGTAGATTTGACAACATCTATGTTGGATAATCCCATTTTTTTCTCTTGTATGACAACATAATCCTTTTATCTTTTTCAATATAACTACAGAATATTTTAGAGGATGCAATAATTTGAAAATATTGTTCTACTGTGAGACGCGAAAGACAAAAACCTAATTCATTGTAAATGCTATAGAACAATGATAGAATGTGTTAGATTTACTTTTTGAAGCCATCAAATGTGTGGCAAAGGCCAAATCAAATCACAAACTCCTTAATACACAGAATTTTACAAACTAATATTAGATAGCATTCCAATATAAAATGGTGGCTATCCAATTTATTTAATATATACACCTTACAAAATTGCTTGAAATAACCAAGCTAATTTAACCTTGTTGGAAAGACTTGCATTTCTATAGCGCCTTTCACAACCACCGCATGTCCCAAAGCGCTTTACAGCTAATGAAGTACTTCTGAAGTGTAGTCATAGGGTTACATAGATATATACGGCACAGAAACAGGCCATTCGGCCCAAACAGTCAACGTTTATGCTCAACTCGAGCCTCCTCCCGTCTTTCCTCATCTAAATCTATCAGCACTGTTGTAATATGGGCAACAGGGCAGCCAATTTGTGCACAGCAAGCTCCCACAAACAGCAATGTGATAATGACCAGATAATCCGTTTTTAATGTTGATTACTAGCACATTATTAAGTGAAAATAACACAGTTAAAACTTCAACTTTATCAGTATTGCTGCTGGTTGAATCGATGTTGTAAAACAACCACATATATGTCATCAGCGTCGAGCATTTCTGCTGCTCCTTCCCGTCAATGCTGCAATGTGGGCAGGCTAAGTCCTTTTCAGAGAAAGTTTGTGATGCAATGCTGCGAGGGCAGAATTTTTTTTTTTTGGGAAATTTGCTCCAAGTTTAATTTTGGAGAATTTGTTTCGGGTGGGAGGAATTCAGAATTTACACACCTCTGCTCTCGGCTCGGAGGATGCCTTTTCTCTGCAAAGCGAAAGTGGAGCCATTCACTAGGCTGGAAAGCAGGGCGATGGTGAGCCCGGTGCTCGCGGCTGCACCCTGCTCCGGGCCGCGTTCCATCCCGCGCGCGCTCGCTCGCTCACCTGGGCCAGGTAAAAGGGGCTGGCGCGACCCAGCCGCACGCCGATTAAACAGCTCGCACTGCACCACAACTCCAACCTGTTCAACAACAGTTAGCATTTAAAAAAATTATAATATCACTAATCAATCCAATGCATTTAATTTCCAAACAACAAAGAACATTTATCAGTAAGATTTTTTTTGTTTCATGAAAGTGATTAAAACAATGCATTTAATTTCCAACCTATCAAAGAACGTTTATCAGTAAGATTTTTATCAATAAAAAGTGATTCAAACAATGCACTTCCGTATTCTGAGACGGACACAACCCGGTTCCTACACATGCGCAGTGGAGAGAAAATAAAATAACAAGTTGCAAAGTCTGTTTCTCCAAGAGATTCCTCGCCGCCTAAGCAGCAGGCTCCAGGGCACCCCCTTACTGTCCGAGCACGGCAGTGCCAGAGACCAAATCTGATGTTAGCACAAAAAAGGGCTTTTCTGTTGGGTTAATCAATTTGCAGACCAGTCAAGTTTCACTCATTACTTTTTAAACGATCCATAAGGATGACACGAGGTTGCCCCTGTGTCATAAACAGATTTTTTTTTTTACACGTGCCACCTTTTTTTTTATTGGTTCAAGGGGTGTGGGCGTCGCTGGCAAGTCTGGCATTTATTGCCCATCCCTAGTTGCCCTTGAGAAGGTGGTGGTGAGCCACCTTTTTGAACCGCTGCAGTCCGTGTGGCGAACGTACTCCCACAGTGCTGTTAGAATCATAGAAATTTACAGCACAGAAGGAGGCCATTTGGCCCATCTTGTCCATGCCGGCCGACAAAGAGCTATCCACCCTAATCCCACTTTCCAGCACTTGGTCCGTAGCCCTGTAGGTTATGGCACTTCAAGAGCATATCCAAGTACTTTGTAAATGTGATGAGGGTCTCTGCCTCTACCACCCTTTCAGGCAGTGAGTTCCAGACCCCCACCACCTGGGTGAAAAAATTTCTCCTCAAATCCCCTCTAAACCTCCAACCAATTACTTTAAATCTATGCCCCCTGGTTATCGGCCCATCTGCTAAGGGAAATAAGTCCTTCCTATCCACTCTATCTAGGCCCCTCATAATTTTATACACCTCAATTCAGTCTCCCCTCAGCCTCCTCTGTTCCAAAGAAAACAACCCCAGCCTATCCAATCTTTCCTCATAGCTAAATGCCCCAGCCGAGGCAACATCCTCGTAAATCTCCTCTGCACCCTCTGTAGTGCAATCACATTCTTCCTGTAATGTGGTGACCAGAACTGCATGCAGCACTCTAGCTGCGCCCTAACTCGTGTTTTATACAGTTCAAGCATAACCCCCCTGCTCTTATATTCTGTGCCTCGACTAATAAAGGCAAGTAGCCTGTATGCCTTCTTAACCACCTTATCTACTTGTCCTGCTACCTTCAGGGATCTGTGGACATGCACTCCAAGGTCCCTCTGATCCTCTGCACTTCTCAGTGTCCTACCATTTATTGTGTATTCCCTTGCCTTGCTAGCCCTCCCCAAATGCATTACCTCACACTTCTCTGGATTGAATTCCATTTGCCACTGTTCTGCCCACCTGACCAGTCCATTGATATCTTCCTGCAGTCTACAGCTTCCTTCTTTATTATCAACCACACAGCCAATTTTTGTATTATCAGCAAATCATTGATATATACCACAAAAAGTAAAGGACCCAGTACTGAGGTAACAAGGAGGGTAGTGCGATTGATGTAGTCTATTTGGATTTTAGCAAGGCTTTTGATAAGCTCCCGCTTGGCAGACCCCACTGGAAACAGCCTTCCAGTCACAAAAACATCCGTTGACCATTACCCTTTGTTTCCTGCCTCTGAGCCAATTTTGGATATAACTTGCCACTTTGCCTTGGATCCCATGGGCTTTTACTTTCGTGGCCAGTCTGCCAAGCGGGACCTTATCAAAAGCCTTGCTAAAATCCATATAGACTACATCAATCGCACTACCCTCATCGACCCTCCTTGTTACCTCCTCAAAAAATTCAATCAAGTTAGTCGGACACGACCTTTCCTTAACAAATCCATGCTGACTGTCCCTGATTAATCCGTGTCTTTCTAACTGAAGATTTATCCTGTCCCTCAGAATTTTTTCCAATAATTTTCCCACCACTGAGCTTAGGCTAACTGGCCTCTAATTACTCGATCTATCCCTTTCTCCCTTTTTAAACAACGGTACCATGTTAGCAGTCCTCCAGTCTTCCGGCACCACACCTGTAGCCAGAGAGGACTGGAAAATGATGGTCAGAGCCTCTGCCATTTCCCCTCTTACTTCTCTTAACAGTCTGGGATACATTTCATTTGGGCCTGGGGATTTATCCACTTTCAAAGATGCTAAGCCCCTTAATACTTCCGCTTTCACTGTGTTTATTCCATCTAATATTTCACACTCCTCCTCCCTGATTGCAATTTCTGCATCGTCCCTCTCTTTTGTGAAAACAGACGCAAAGTATTCATTAAGAACCATACCCATGTCTTCTGCCTCCACACACATTACCTTTATGGTCCCTAATAGGCCCTACTCTTACTTTAGTTATCCTCTTGCTCTTAATGTATTTATAAAACATCTTTGGGTTTTCTTTGATTTTTACTTGCCAATATTTTTTCATGCCCTCTCTTTGCTTTCTTAATTTCCTTTTTAATTTCCCCCCTGCACTTTCTATACTCCTCTAGGATTTCTGCAGTATTGAGCCCTCGGTATCTGTCATAAGCTTCCCTTTTTTTCGTTACCCTTCCCTGTATGCCCCTTGACATCCAGGGAGCTCTAGATTTGTTAGTCCCACCCTTTTTCTTTAAGGGAACATACTTGCTCTGGACCCTCACTATCTCCTCCTTGAATGCCTCCCACTGCTCTGACACTGATTTACCTTCAAGTTTCTGTCTTCAGTCCACTTCGGCTAAATCACATCTCAGCTTAGTAAAATGAGCTTTTCCCCAATTTAGAACTTTTATTCCTGATCTATCCTTGTTCTTTTCCATAGCTACGCTAAATCTAACTGAATTATGATCACTACAATCAATATGCTTTCCCACTGATACCCTTTCCACCTGCCCAGCTTCATTCCCTAAAACTAGGTCCAGAACCGCCCCCTCTCTTGTTGGGCTTGCTACGTACTGGTTAGGGAGGGAACTCCTGAATGTTGACCCAGCCACAATGAAGGAACGGCGATATATTTCCAAGTCAGGATGGTGTGTGACTTAGAGGGGAACTTGGAAGTGATGGGGGGAAAAACTCAGTATCGCCCCATTTGGGGCGCCATTATCGGCCGTGCGCAAAGTTTAGCGCCTGGCGCTACTTATCGCCTCCGACGGCAAACTTGGCTTTTATTGCCCCTGGAGGTGATTGGAGCGCTAAATCAGGTGCTTCACACCTGTCTTAAGGCACAAAGGCTGAGGAGCGAGGCGCTACCTCAGAGCGCTGGCAAAGCAAGGAAGGGCAGATAAACCTGCAAAGTGCTGCTCAGTACTCAAAACTCCTTCACACAGCGTTGAATCTCTTCAGAAGTCTCTCTCTCTCAGAATGCGTGGTGCAAAAATGTCACCGACAAAAAAAAGGCAGGAAGCGGTCGCCTTTAAATAGCGCTCCCCCAGTCCCTTCCCAACTGCAAAACGCTCCCCTCAACCTGTCATTGCTAGCGGCAGGCGGTAAGGCAGGGTTAGTACCACGAGTTGCTGGGCGAGTTCATCATGCGGTGAGTATGGCGCTGGGGCATATCATTATCAGGAAAGGGTACTACACAAACATAGGACCCTAATTTGAATATTTTATTCATTGTTTTAAATAGTTCTGGCATATGCTCTGGACGCCTAGGGAGCAGTCCGATCCAATATGGCAGGTGGTACACTTGCAGCTCGTGATGAGTGCGCGGATATCCCTCAGCCATATTGGATGCTTAGACACCCATTTTGCACCTGAAAAACGGGTGCGGTGACATCTTTTCTAGGTGATATTCATCTCAAACAGAGCAAGCTTCAAGTTGTGCACCTGAATGGGCTACCACGTCTCTTGTGGGATTCAAAGAAGTACAACAGATCAGCCATGATCTTATTGAATGGCGGAGCAGGCTTGAGGGGCTGAATGGCCTGCTCCTGTTCCTATGTTCCTAGATGCTGGCTCCAAAAGCACATCACACAAAAGGCAACTAATCAAGGTGATGCAGGTATCTATCCTCTGATGAAAACCGTAAGTTTCTGTGGCAGTTACTGTAACAAAGAACTATTTGTTATACTATACCAATATATTATCAGTGAATCATTTTGAGACCATAGCCTAGAAATTACTGTTGGTAATATTGGTGAACAAAACCCCAATTTTTTGGTATAATATTCTTCGGTTTGCTATTTTAGCAGAGATGTTAACCTGTTTAAAATAAATGGGTTAACTCCTGCCTCAAAGTAATGGACAAAGAAACATCATATGAATGTATTAAGCATTTCACTAGTTAACTAATTTTTGGCTTAAAAATATAATGATATAGCAAGAAACAAGTTGAATCAAGAAACAAATATATTATTTTACGAATGATAATAATAATCAACTTTATTGTCATTGTTAGTGCACAAGTGCAGTACAACGAAATGTAAGCTTGCGGCTCCCGAGAGTGTACATTTTAGAAACATAGAAACATAGAAGATAGGAGCAGGAGTAGGCCATTCGGCCCTTCAAGCCTGCTCCGCCATTCAATGAGATCATGGCTGATCATCCAAATTCAGTACCCTGTCCCTGCCTTCTCCCCATATCCCTTGATCCCTTTAGCCTTAAGAAATATATCCAACTCTTTTTTGAATATATTTAATGAACTGGCCTCCACCGCCCTCTGTGGCAGAGAATTCCACAGGTTCACCACTCTCTGGGTGAAGAAATTCCTCCTCATTTCAGTCCTAAATGGCTTACCCCTTATCCTTAGACTATGACCACTGGTTCTGGACTCCCCGGCCATCATAAACATCCTTCCTGTATCTAGTCTGTCCAGGCCTGACAGAATTATATAGGTTTCGATGAGATCCCCTCTCAATCTTCTAAACTCCAGTGAGTATAAGCCCAATTGACACAATCTCTCCTCATATGTCATTCCTGCCATCCCAGGTATCAGCCTGGTGAATCTTCGCTGCACTCCTTCCATGGCAAGAACGTCCTTCCTCAGGTAAGGCGACCAAAACTGCACACAATACTCAAGGTGCGGTCTCACCAAGGCCCTGTACAACTGTAGCAAGACATCCTTGTTCCTGTACTCGAACCCTCTTGCTACGAAGGCCAACATACCATTTGCCTTCTTAACCGCCTGCTGCACCTGCATGCTTACCTTCAGCGACTGGTGCACAAGAACACCCAGGTCTCTTTGCACTTCCCCTTCTCCCAATCTATTGCCATTCAAATAATAATCTGCCTTCCTGTTTTTGCCACCAAAGTGGATAACCTCACATTTATCCAGATGATAGTGCATTTGCCATGTTTCTGCCCAATTACCCAATCTGTCAAAATCGTACTGGAGTTTCACGACATAATAAAGTGCATTGGCAGATGCGCAGGCTTTAGAGTTTATTTGCAGAGTTCAATAGGATGACAGCCCTGGGAAAGAAGCTGTTCCTAAATCTGGTCGTTCGGGTGCGAATGCATCTGTAGCGTCTCCCAGTTGGCAGGGGGGCGAACAAACTGTGGCTGGGGTGGGTAGGGTCTTTGATGATGGTCAGTGACCTCCGTAAACAGCGTTTCTGGTAGATGTTCTCAATGGTCGGTAGCCGGGTGCCGGTAATGCGCTGGGCAGTTTTGACTACCCGCTGCAGGGCTTTCCGGTCATAGGAGCTACAGCTACCATACCACACTGTGATACAGTTCGTCAGGATGCTCTCTATTGTGCAGCGGTAAAAGTTAGAGAGGATCTGGGGTGACAGGTTACATCCCTTCAGCCTCCTTAGGAAATATAGGCGCTGCTGGGCCTTCTTCACCAGAGAGGAGGTATTGAGGGACCAAGAGAGGTCTTCCGTGATGTGGACTCCGAGGAACTTAAAGCTGTCCACCCTTTCCACCACAGCCCCATGGATGTGGATGATTTACCACAATGTACAAGGTTCACTATTACAGTTTTCCACCCATCGCAGTAGGGTAAGTTCTCTCTTCTGAAATAGTATACAGATTCTAAAATATATACAGATATATAAAAATTGACTTCAAATTGCACCAAATAAAGTATCCAATCAAAACCCAAACATCCCGAGAAAATAAATACCATACATGGTGTACAGAATACCCACTTTAAAGTTTGCTATTATACAATTGTCTTTCTTTGACAATGCAAAACACTTATGCCTATTAAAATGATGTGCCCTGCAATAGTCCCACACAGATATATGATATGCAACAGTCAACAAGCAAGGCTGGTAATTTTAGAAGCATGGACGCTGAGACCAATGCTTCCTTCTTGGCAAATGTCTTAAGGGTTGTTCACTCTTGCTTAGTTCCTTCCCAGATGCTATACTATTTCCCCAGTATTATGCGGCATAGTGAAGTCAGTGAGAGATACAACTTGGTAAAAGCAGTGTGTGAGGAGGAAACGGTAGGGCGAGAGAGAAAATGAAGCTTGAAAGTTATATAAAATCTATTGGAATCGGTGCTCTATTACATTTAAGAAAACGCCATCCTCTCTGTCCCACACTTTCTACGTATATCAGCCGATTTTTGTTGAAATACATCATACGAAAAACAAAACACAATTTAAAAAAAGCTAACATTGCCACCATCTCTTGAATAACATTACATTACCAGAGATAAAGGTTTGTTTTAAAAAAAAATATTTCCTTCAGAGGCGATATATCTTCAGAGTGTATGGCAGCTCCAAGTCGCTGCATCTTAGAATAGTAAGTAATGAGCTTGATAATGCAATTTCCTGCATGGTGAGTTGTGGGGAAGTGCTGAGCAGAGGCTGCAAGGATGGCAGGAAAATCAGTCACGCTAGGCTAGACAAGCACACTTCCTAACTATCCAACAGCAACAGCGTGGGGTTATTGAACCTGCACCTCTCACTGCTGTGGCGCGGTGCGTTGATGTTCCAGGATGCTGTTCTACCACGCCATTCTAGATTCAACTTAAAAAAAAAATGTGCTGATCAGTGTTAAATATATATTAAAATAAGAACTGATGAAACTGCCCTTCTACCTGTAAGTATTAGTGTATTGAGTTCCTAAGGGAACTTGTGGCAGTTTTGTTGGACAATTGACAACTTCTGCAGGAAACATCTGCATTTTCCCATTCTTATCCATGCTTTTTAATCAAACATGTCCCCTAATGTAAATTTTTTAAATATAGAATTATTTTTGCTTATATCTAAAAAAGTGCATTTAAGCCTTTTATTTTGTAGAGGAATTATATATACAGGTAGACTATCCTTTATCCGAAAACCTCGGGACCAGCCGTGTTTCGGTTTTCGGAGAATTTCGGATTTCGGAAGGTGGGTCGGCAGGGGTCCGCGGGGGGATCGGCGGGGGGTCGTGCGCACAACTTACGCTGACGCGCAGCGTAAGTCGTGCGCACGACCCCCCGCCGACCCCCCCGTGGACCCCCGCCGGCGCCGACCCCCCCGCGGACCCCCGCTGACCCCCCGCCGACCCCGTCGACTTACGGTCGGGGTCGGCGGGGGTCCGCGGGGGGGTCGGCGGGGGTCGGGGCCGGCGGGGGTCCGCGGGGGGTCGTGCGCACGACTTACGCTGACGCTCAGCATAAGTCGGCGGGGGTCGGGGTCAGCGGGGGTCCGCGGGGGGGTCGGCGGGGGTCGGGGCCGGCGGGGGGGTCGGCGGGGGTCAGGGCCGGCGGGGGTCGGGGCCGGCGGGGGTCCGCGGGGGTCCTGCGCACGACTTACGCTGGACTTACGCTGACCGAAAAAACCTTCGGTTTTTAGAGGGTTTCGGTTTTCGGAAGTCCGGATAAAGGGTAGTCTACCTGTACTGGATGGAAGGCTCCATTTACAGTCTGTAAAGCCCGGACATTTCTGGGTCGTGTCTTTGCTGCCGGAAGTGCGATGGAGCACGATTCTCGTGCGTCGACAACCAAAGTTGTAGAACCCATTCTAAATCATGGTGACAGGACCTTTTCCATCATCGATCTAGTTGGTCCTTTCTCTGAGGTGTGTCTTGGGACCTTTGGAAGCCCCAGGACGATCTTAATCCAGCTGGATTTTTTTGGGTGGCGTGAAGGACAGAATTCCTAGGGTAGCCCAGGAATACCTCAGAAATGCCTCCAAAGTCTCTTCCAGACTTTACGGAGCCCTGATTTATACAGCAGTAAGGCTGTCACGTAACATTAGCACACAAGCTTAATTAAATTGAAATTCCTATCACAGCACCAACTATAGGGACAACTGCTGTTGCGTCTGAATATTAACACTTTTGAAATAGATTTTGCCATAGGCAGACACTGACATAGGAGTTTTCAATGAATTTTGAAATGGAATGTTACAACCTACTCATTGGTTTTAATATATACAGTAATAGATACTCCTTTACCTGTATATTTAATTTTTAAAGCAGTACTGGGAAAGGGGTGATGCGATTTAGGCACACTTGGGGGAATGTCCTGCATTTTGGTAGCACTGGGAGATGGTCCTTGGATTTAGTAGCACTGGACAATTATCCTGGAAATTGGGATGTGGTCCTGGGCTTTGACCAAACTGTGGCAAAACTGAGGTTTGACACATCTGGGGTGGAATGTGAGGTTTGGTGCACTGGTGGAATCCTGGTGTCTGTCACATCGCTTGCTTGCACTAAAGGCCTCTACAATCTCAGGCTGAAGGACCTCCCTGATCTGGACACCCCTTTGAAAGAAGAAGAAAAAACTTCCATTTCTAAAGCACCTTTCATGACCTCAGGACGTGCCAAAGCTCTTCACAGCCAATGAAGTACTTTTGAAATGTAGTCACTGTTCTAATGTAGGGAAACATGGGAGCAATTTGTGTTGTATCCGTGTTTAATGGAGACACGGAATGCAGGAGTTGGTTTACAGGTGTTTATTGAACAAAGTCTGGAGGTGAACTAAAAGATACAAGACACTATACAGGCTTATATAGCCCGAGTGGCCACTACCGGCATTACAGTACACAGGGGCTCTTAAAGGTACATACACCACAATTTGCATACAGCAAGGTCCCACAAGCAGCAATTGGCTGAGGGATAAATATTGGCCAGGAAACTGGGAGACCTTTCCTGCTCTTCTTTGAATAATACCATAGGATCTTTTACAGCCGCCTGAGAGGGCAGACAGAGACATCCGAAAGAGGATACCTCAGACAGTGCAGCACTCTCTCACTGGGAGTGTTGATTTGGATTATGGGCTCAAGTCTCTGGAATGGGGCTCAGACATGAGATTTCTACTAATGAGTCAAGGCTGACACAAAGGACTCTCAAGAGCATGGTCCCCATCACACCTCTTTTCTCAGCTGTTCCTTCTCGGAGTCCATCCCTGCCCCCCTCCGCCCCCCCACCAGTCTGGTGCCCTTATCAGCTCCCTGGTGATCTCCAGCACCAAGACCGCCTACTTCCACTTCAGTAACATCGCCCGACTCCACCTCTGCCTCAACTCATTTGCTGCCGAAATCCTCATCCATGCCTTTGTTACCACTAGACATGACTATTCAAATGCTCTCCTGGCCAGACTCCCACCTTGCAACCTCCATAAATTTGAGCTCGTCCAAAACTCTGCTACCCATATCCTAACTCGCACTAAGTCTCGTTCACCCATCACTCCTGTGCTCACTGACCTACATTGGCTCCCGGTCCAGCAACGCCTTGAGTTCTCATCCTTGTTTTTAAATCGCTCCATGGCCTCGTCCCTCCCTATCTCTGTAACCTCCTCTAGCCCTACAACCCTTCATGGTCTCTACACTCGTCCAATTCCTGCCTCTTGCGCTTCCCTGATCTTCATCGCTCCACCATTGGCGACCGTGCCTTCAGCTACTTAAACCCTAAACTCTGGAATTCCCTCCCTAAATCTTTTCGCTTCTCTGTCCTCCTTTAAGTCGCTCCTTAAAACCTACCCCTTTGGCAACCTGTCCTAATATCTCTTCATATTGGTCAGAGTCAAATTTTGTTTGATAATCGCTCCTGTGAAGCACCTTGAGACATTTTTACTATGTTAAAGGCACTATATAAATGCAAATTATTGTTGTTGTTACATAAGAACATAAGACGTAGGAGCAGGAGTCGGTCATTTGGCCCCTCGAGCCTGCTCCACCATTCAATAAGATCATGGCTGATCTGATCTTGGCCTCAGCTCCACTTCCCTGCCCGCTCCCCATAACCCTTGACTCCCTTACCTTTCAAAAATCTGTCTATCTCCACCTTAAATATATTCAGAGACTGTTGGTGATGGTGATCTTCACAACTAAGAACAGATTAGTTTCTCTTGCTGCACTCCGTTTCATAAGAACATAAGAAATAGGAGCAAGAGTAGGCTATTCGGCCCTTCGAACCTGCTCCACCATTCAATAAGGTCATGGCTGATCTTGTACCTCAACTCCATCTTCCTGCACTATCCCCATATCCCTTGATTCCCTTATTATCCAAAAATCTATCGATCTCTGTCTTGAATATACTCAACGACTGAGCCTCCACAGCCCTCTGGGGTAGAGAATTCCAAAGTTTCACTTCCTCAAAGATGGTTTTAGAATAAGCGTGATTTAATTCCCCATATCAGTTAGGGAATTATTCAGATAAGGAAGCTTCTTTATCCGAATAATTCACTAACTGATCTGGGGAATTAAATCATGTTTATTCTAAAACCACCTTTGAGGAAGTGAAACTCTTTGCCCACATGAAGCAAGACCTGGATGACATTCAGGTTTGGGCTGATAAGTGGCAAGTAACATTCGCGTCACACAAATGCCAGGCAATGACTATCTCCAACAAGTGAGAGTCTAACCACCGCCCCTTGACACTCAACGGCATTACAATAGCCGAATCCCCCACAATCGACATCCTGGGGGGTCACCATTGACCAAAAACTTAACTGGACCAGCCACATAAATACTGTGGCAACAAGAGCAGGTCAGGGGCTAGGTATTCTGTGGCGATTGTCTCACCTCCTGACTCCCCAAAGTCTTTCTACCATCTACAAGGCACAAGTAAGGAGTGTGATGGAATACTCTCCACTTGCCTGGATGAGTGCAGCTCCAACAACACTCAAGAAGCTCAACACCATCCAGGACAAAGCAGTCTGCTTGATTGGCACCCGATCCACCACCTTAAACATTTAGTCCCCCCAACGCTGGTGTACCATGGCTGCAGTGTGTACCATCTCCAAGTTCCCCTCCAAGTCACACACCATCCTGACTTGGAAGTATATCGGCATTCCTTCACCGTTGCTGGGTCAAAATCCTGTAACTCCCTCCCTACCAGCACTGTAGGAATACCTTCACCACGCGGACTGCAGCGGTTCAACAAGGCGGCTCACCACCACCTTCTCAAGGGCAATTAGGGATGGGCAATAAGAACATAAGAAATAGGAGCAGGAGTCGGCCATTTGACCCTTCGAGCCTGCTCTGCCATTCAATAAGATCATGGCTGATCTTCTACCTCATCTCCACTTTCCAGCACTATCCCCATATCCCTTGATTCTCTTAATATTCAAAAATCTATCCATCTCTGTCTTGAATATACTCAACGACTGAGCCTGCACAGCCCTCTGGGGTAGAGAATTCCAAAGATTCACCACCCTCTGAGTGAAGAAATTTCTCCTCATCTCAGTCCTAAATGGCCGACCCCTTATTCTGAGACTGTGACCACTGGTTCTAGACTCCCCAGCCAGGGGAAACATCCTCCCTGCATCTACCCTGTCAAGTCCAGTAAGAGTTTTTTATGTTTCAATGAGATCACCTCTCATTCGCCTAAACTCTAGAGAATATAGGCCTAGTCTACTCAATCTCTCCTCATAGGACAATCCCCCATCCCAGGAACCAGTCTGGTGAACCTTCATTGCACTCCCTCTATGGCAAGTATATCCTTCCTTAGGTAAGGAGACCAAAATTGTACACAATACTCCAGGTGTGGTCTCACCAGGGCCCTATATAATTGCAGTAAGACGTCTTTATTCTTAGTGGATAACTTCACATTTCTCCACATTATATTCCATTTGCCATGTTCTTGTCCACTCACTTAGCATTTTCCCTACTACTGATATCAGGCTAACTGGTCTGTAGTTCCCCGTTTTTCTCTCTCCCTCCTTTCTTAAATAGTGGGGTTACGTTTGCCACCTTCCAATCTGCGGGAACCGTTCAAGAATCTATGGAATTTTAGAAAATGACAAACAATGCATTCACTATCTTTATAGACACCTCTTTCAAAACCCTAAGATGCAAGCCATCAGGTCCAGGAGATTTATTGGCTTTCAGTCCAATTAATTTCTCCAGTACTATTTTTTTTCTAATACTAATTTCTTTCAGTTCCTCATTCTTGCTAGACCCTTGGTTCTCCACTATTACCGGAAAGTTTTTTACATCTTCCGTGAAGACAGACACAAAGGGCTCGATTTTCCAAGCCCCGAGGAGGCGGGTTTGGAGGCGGGAGTGGTGGGAAAATTGCAGAATCGGGGAGCAGGAACCCATCCCGCCCCCAACCCGCCTCGGTGCCAATGTCCCAGGAGGCGGGTACCCGACCTGTGCTGGGAGCCGCCTCCCTGAGGCGGGAAGGGGATTAGTGCCAATTAACTGCCTGTTAACAGGTAGTTAACAGGCAGTTTTTTGCCTAATCCCTATTTTTAGCCCTGATGAGTGGGCGTCCGACAGCTCCGAACCACGCCAAGTTAGCGAGGCGGACCGCCAGTCTGCAGGGGTTGGAGGGGTCGAGATGTCCGTTGTGCAGGCGAGCGATGGGTGCATGTGTGCAGAGGTAAGTGTGTGAGGTAAGTGTAAAGTGTTTTAATAAGTTTTACTTACCCTTACTTTCTCCTGCAGGCTTCCTTCCTTCAGGTCTCGGGAGTCCCTCAGTTCACCGGCACAGAAAGCAGAATGGCCGCTGAACTGTCAAAAGCTGCAGCCTCTGCTTTCTGGTCTGGAGAGCTCTCTAACTGAGTCTGAGTAGAAGGACTCAAGTTAGAAGACAGACTGTCAGTGTTTGACAGCTTCACAGAGCTGACAAAGGCTGATTTTTCATCTGTCAAAAGCTCTTGACAGATGAAATGTCAATCGCTGATGTCACCAGTAACCAGGTGTCCCTTAATTGGCCTGCTGAGCCCGCTGGGTGGGCTTAACAAGGTCAATCAAGGGAAAATAGCGTGGGTTGGCCACAAGTCGATGGGGACTACAACCCAAAAAGTGGGAGTCCCGCCTCCAAAAGCTCCCCATTGACAAAATCGAGCCCAAAGTATTTGATTAATTTCTCTGCCATTTCCTTATACCCTGTTATAATTTCTCCTGTCTCAGCCTGTAAGGGTCCCATATTTACTTTCGCTAATCTTTTCCTTTTTACATACATATAGAAGCTTTTACAGTCTGTTTTATGTCTCGCTAGTTTACTCTCATATTCTATTTTCCCTTTCTTTATCAATTTCTTGGTCCTCCTTTGCTGAATTCTAAAATCCTCCCAATCCTCAGGCTTACTATGCTTTTTGGCAACATTATAAGCCTCTTCCTTTGATCTAATACTATCTTTAACTTCTCTTAGCCACGGTTGAACCACTTTTCCTGTGAGGATTTTGTGCCTTAAAGGAATGTATATTTGTTGTAAATTATGTATTAATTCTTTAAATGCTAACCATTGCTTCTCTACCGTCATACCTTTTAAAGTAGTTTCCCAATCTACCTTAGCCAACTCTCCCCTCATACCTAAGTAGTTTGCTTTGTTTAGATTTAAGACCCTAGTTTTGGATTTAACTAAATCACTTTCAAGCTCAATATAAAATTCCAGCATATTATGGTCACTCTTCCCTAAAGGCCCCTCTACTACAAGGTTATTAATTTACCCTTTCTCATTGTACAATACTAGATCTAAAATAGCCTGTTCCCTAGTTGGTTCCTCAACATACTGATCTAGAAATCTATCTTGCGTACATTCCATGAATTCGTCCTCCACACTATTACTGCAAATCTGGTTTGCCCAGTCTATATGTAGATTAAAGTCCCCCATGATTACTGTATTACCCTTGTTACATGTGCCTCTAATTTCCTGATTTATACTCTGCCCTATATGCTGGCTTTGCCAGCGACGCCCACATCCCAGGAACTAAGAAAAAAAAGCTGACAAAGTAATTACGTTTCTTTAAAGGAGCAAAGTTTTGTGTTCAGAGTGAGATTTGAAGCTCTTTTAAAACTCAACGAGGCTAATTTTAATCTAACCGCCCCACTTCCCCAAGGTGGGAAACTAGGGGGATCGAGGCAGACTCCCGTTACATACCCCTCCCCCTCGCTCGATTTTAAACTCCATTGAAGTCCACGGAGAGTAAAATTGAGGGCGGTGTATAAAACAGGCGGCCGGTTTGCTAGCTCCTATTTTTAGCTCCGCCCCCCCCTGACCAATTTAACCCCACAACAAGAAAAAAGAAAGAACTCCCATTTATATAGCATCTTTCATGACTTCAGGACATCCCAAAGGGCTTTACAACCAATGAAGTACTTTTTTGAAGTGTAGTCACTGTTCCGATGTAGGAAATCTGGTAGCCAATTTGCGCACAGCAAGCTCCCACAAACAGCACTGAGATAATGACCAGGTAATCTGTTTTTAGTGATGTTGGTTGAGGGATAAATATTGGTCCAGCACACCGGGCAGAACGTCCCTACTCTTCTTCCAATAGTGCCATGAGATCTTTTACGTCCAACTGAGAGGGCAGATGTGGCGTCGGTTTAACATTTCATCCGAAAGATGGTATCTCCGATACTGCTGTATTCCTTCAGTACTGCACTGGTGTGTCAGCCTGGATTATGGGCACAAGTCTCTGGAAATGATTTGAACCCATGACTTTCTGACTCAGAGGCACTAAACCACAGCTAACACTTGGAACACAACAAACTCATCTCTGACTTGCAGCTGCTCGAGAATATATGACGGTGCACAACTCTCCTCTATTTCTGACAGAACAAGACTGGACCTAAACTGGCTCAACGGGAAATTCACAGAATCACAGAAACCCCACAGTGCAGATAGAGGCCATTTCGGCCCATCGAGCCTGCACCGACACATATCCCACCTGATCCCCGTAACCCCTACACCAACACATATCCCACCCTATCCCCATGTATTTAATCCCCCTAACACTAAAGGTCAATTTATCATAGCCAATCAACCTAACCTGCACATCTTTGGACTGTGGGAGGAAACCAGAGCACCCGGAGGAAACCCACGCAAACACGGGGAGAATGTGCAAACTCCACACAGTCACCCGAGGCCGGATTCGAACCCGGGTCCCTGGCACTGTGAGGCAACAGTGCTAACCACTATGCCACCGTCCTGGAAAGGGTTGTTGAGAATGAAGAACACAATGCCCCAGTAAGGTTTGGACAGAGAGTCAATTCAGCTGGTCGAAGGGGAGATCGGTACTTTTTGTTTTAACATTCATTCTAGGGATGTGGGCGTTGCTGGCAGGGCCAACATTTATTGCCCATCCGTATTTGGCCTGAGAAGTTGGCGGTGGGCCTGCGGCTTGAACTGCTGGGTCGCGGTTTTGGTACAAACTGCGTGGCTCGCTAGGCCACTTCAGAGGGCAGTTAAGAGTCAAACACGCTGGCGTGGGACTGGAGTCACAAATAGGCCAGACCGGGTAAGGAGGGCAGGTTTCCTTCCCTAAAGGAACCAGTTTTTTGACAATGCGACAGCTTCATGGTCACTTTTACTGACACCAGCTTTTTATTTCAACTGAATTCAAATTCCCAAGCTGCCATGGTGGGATTTGAGCTCACACTCTCTGGATTATTAGTCCAAGGCCTCTGGATTACTGGCCCAGTAACATAACTACAGTCGCTTGGGCATTAGGGATATTAAGGACAAGAGCAAGGAACTGGGATTAGAGAGACAGTGCTGTCGTGTCTCACCAACAGACTGGATTTTCCCAAGGGTCCCCAGACGTTCCCTAAAGTTAGAAAATGTACTGAAGGTTTTAGTGACTGAATCAGTGCTGGCGGGAGTGACGTACTCTTCCAATGTACAGAAGGCGGCAGGTTATCCGTGTGTGGCTTCATAAGAATATCCAACTCCCTTTTGAAAGGTAAGATTGAGTCTGCCTCCACCACCCTTTCAGGCAGTGCATTCCAAACCTTAACCACTCACTGTGTAAAGAAGTTTTTTCTTATGTCGCCTTTGGTTCTTTTGCCAAACACCTTAAATCTGTTTCCTCTGGTTCTTGCCGCTTCTGCTAATGGGAACAGTTTCTCTCTATCTACTCTGTCCAGACCCCTCATGATTTTGAACACCTCTATCAAATCTCCTCTCAATCTTCTCTGCTCCAAGGAGAACAACCCCAGCTTCTCCAGTCTATCAACATAACTGATGTCCTCCTGTGATTTGTTGCAGTCCTCCTCAGTATTGACTATCTCCCCCAATTTGGTGTCATCTGTAAATTTAGAAATTGTGTTTTTGATTCCTAAGTCTAAATCGTTAATGTAAATTGTGAACAGCAGTGGTCCCAGCACTGATCCTTGTGGAACACCACTACCCACCTTCTGCCACTGTGAATAGCTACCCTTTACTCCTACTCTCTGCTTTCTGTCCTGAAGCCAGCTAGCAATCCATTTTGCTACTTGTCTCCTGACTCTGTATTCTCTGACCTTGTTCATCAGTCTATTATGGGGTACCTTTTCAAAGGCCTTTTGAAAATCCAGATAAATTACATTTACTGCATTACCATCTGTCAATGGTGAGAGAGGTTGTTCCAATGAGGTGACACTGGATAGAGAGTTTGCTCCAAACACTTGCTAGCTGCATAAAGGTCAATCTGTCTTCCAAATTGATGCGCTATCAATTACTCATAAAAGACTGAGAGTTAGAAGAGTAACTAAAGGCTTTTATTAACAACAGAATGGAGGTCTGCCTCGAGTGGTCGACCGGTCCAGGATACCAAGGGCTGGGGAGCAGTCACCTTTATACTAGGACCTGTGGGAGGAGTCAGCCGAGGCATGTCCAGGCATGTACACAGTGGAATACAAACAGGACAAACAGGAATACAAACAGTGGTTTACCACACAAATGCAGTAAGCAACAGCTTCTAACCTTGGAGGGATACCGACCCGCTGCCAATCTTTGTGATTTTGACAGCGGACCCGCCTCCGAACCCGCTGTCTGAGCGCCGGCAAAATTCTGGCTTATAGAGGGTGATGTGCCTCAATAAATCCGAGACTCAATGTTAGCGGAACAAAACAAGGCTTTTATTAACTTAGAAGGTAACACACAGTGGAGAGGTGTCTTCCATCCAGAGGTCTGCAGCACTGGATGTGAGGCACGCTGAGCCTGCTTACATAGGGGCCAGGTATGGGCGGAGCCCTACACACAATACAATACAAGGTGAGGAAACAGAACTGAGGTAAGGGAAAGGAAACTGAAACTAAACCACAGTCACAGTCACAATCACACAGAGAATACAGATGAGTGATGAATGGCATATTTCATCACAGAGGGGTTGACTGGCCTCCTCCTGTTCTTAACTAACAGGCTTGAGTGGCTGAATTGCCAACTCCTGTTCCTAGCTATCCTCCATCCAAATTAAATAATGGTTGAATGCAAGTAAATTACCTCTTTAAGAGGATGTAGTGGGAAATGAAAGAGTTGACCTGAGATTTTCACCTGATGTGTGTTGACTGTGGAGTTCCCCTTTTGGAATTTCATTTTAAATGATGACGAACACCATTGTGAGTGGGAATGAGGAAGTAGCATGCATAAAAATAGAAAAGAAAGCAATAGCAGAAGCTCACTAGCTAAGAGATTTTGGTCGGATTAGGAGCTGCGAGAGAGAGGACTGGTCTTCAAGGATGGGTCTGGTCCTGGTCAATGCGTTCCTGTGGATTCTGACAGTGGGGGCAATAGACCCGGGGCTTCGAGTGCCAAGTGGGGATGGTCTGGCAGAATGTCGGAAGGGTCAAAGCTTGACCGCCCTGGAAGTTCTGCCGGGAGGAGGCTGGGATAACCTGAGGAACCTGGACCGGGGGCGAGTGATGAACATTAGCTACTCGCAGTGTAAAACCACAGATGACGGGACCTATTTCATCCCGGACCAGGTCTACGTGGTGCCCCAGAAGCAGACCAGCGTTGAGATTGTGTCGGAGCTGATTGAGAACTGGCGGTTCTACAAGAGCTCCACCAGTGCGTCGGTCAACGACGAGGTGTCCTACCTCTCCTTCTTGAACGGCAAGTTCTCCGCGGACAGCGAGAGGGTCAAAACCCACCAGGTGCGGGACAGCAGCATGACCACCAGGATCCAGGTGAGGAACTTGATGTACGAGGTCAAAGCCTCGCCCAATTTCCAACTGGACCAGGGCTTCAAGGGGCAGCTGATTGAGATAGCCAACTACCTGGAGAACAACCAGACGAAAGCTGCCGATTACTACGCTGAGCTGCTTGTCTTGAACTACGGGACCCATGTCTTGACCGAGGTCCACGCCGGGGCCAACCTGGTGCAGGAGGACCAGGTGCGCTCCAGCTTCGTGTCGGACAGCTGGAGTAGCAAGTCCACCATCACCACCTCGGCCGGTGTCACCTTCTTCCACATGGTGAACGTCGGGCTGAGCGCTCAGACGGAGAGCAGCCAGGAGTTCACCAGGCAATATGTGGGCAACAGGTCCCACTCCAGGATCGAGAGCCACGGGGGGGTGCCCTTCTACCCCGGCATCACCCTGCAGAAGTGGCAGCAGGAGATCTCCAACCAGCTGGTGGCCATCGACCGCTCCGGCCGGCCTTTGAGCTTCTTCGTCGGCCCGCACACCGTCCCGGAGCTCCCGGAGCCCACGGTCAGGAAGCTGGCCCGGACCCTCGAGAGGGCCATCGCCCTCTACTACACCGTCAACACCCACCCGGGCTGCGAGGACCTCCGCTCCCCCAACTTCAACTTCCAGGCCAACGTCGACGATGGCTCTTGCGAGGAAACGGGCACCAATTTCACCTTCGGGGGCCTTTACCAGGAATGTGCTGGGTTGTCGGGGGCGGACGCCCAGCCTCTGTGCCAGGCCCTGGGGCAGAGGAACCCCCTGACGGGGTCGTTCAGTTGCCCGGCTGAATACACAGCCATCCACCTGCACACGGGGGTGAAGGAGGAGGCCTACAGCCAGTACGAGTGCCACCAGCACTGCCATTCCTGTTGGATTTTCTTAGAATGCTGCAAGGACGTGTGCGGCGACGCTTACCACGTGCGCAAAGCCCAGTTCAAGGCGTACTGGTGCGCGGCGACAGGCCCGGTGAGCCAGTCCTCGGGCTACCTCTTCGGCGGTCTCTACAGCGCCGACGCCGGGAACCCGCTGACCCAGTCCCGCGCGTGCCCGCCGTCCTTCCACCCGCTGGGCCTCTTAGGAGACCTGAAGGTCTGCGTGAGCGATGACTACGAGATGGGGTTCCGCTACTCGGCGCCATTCGGCGGCTTCTTCAGCTGCGAGGCGGGCAACCCCCTGGCCGACCATCCCGGAGGTGACCGAGGCTCGGGGGGGCTGCGGAGCTTCATGCAGAAGGAGCCGAGCCCTTACCCCAAGAGGTGCCCCAAGGGCTACAGTCAACACCAAGCTGTCATCAGCGACGGGTGTGAGATACTCTACTGTGTAAAATTTGGCGCCTTTGATGCGGCTAATTTGCTCCCCATCAATCTGCCCCCATTCGCGCAGCTCCCTCTTCTGACCGTGGGTTCCACCAACACGGTGGTTGTCCTCTCTGAGTACCAAGAGCCCTGGCTGAAGGACACCAAGACCCACATGTGGAGAACGGTCAAGGCGTCGGAGGTCCACCGATTATTCGACGAGGGCTCGGCCATGTCCGGAGGGGCCGTGGCTGCCATCTCCATCACCGTCACCCTGGCCCTGGTGGGTTTGATTGCCCTTGCTTTCTACGGCAAGAAGCGGTGGAGAAACCGGGGCTACCAAGGTCTGGAGAGATACTCGGTGATTTCCAACCAGGAGACTGCGGAACACCAGGAAACGGCTGCTCTGTGTCCTCAAACCCAGAACGGTGACGACTGATTGGACAAAACGTTGGGTTGGGGGCAGGGGAGGGGAGGTTGCTGTATCCTTGACTACAACTCATTAAACTGGGAGTGCAGACATTCCTATATTCAGTCATGGGTTAGATTGACCAAAAAATATCACTGAGTGGATAGTTAAGTGAGCAGGAGAGTGGGATTAGACTGAATGGGACATTAAAGGGTATGGGGAATGAGCAAGAGTGTGGGGATAGACTGGTTGGGATATTAAAGGGTATGGTAAGTGAGCAGGAGAGCGGGAATAGGCTTGGTGGGATATGAAGGGGTAAGGGGAGTAACCAGGAGAGTGGGAATAGACTGGGTTGGATATTAAAGGGTATGTGACAGGGAGCAGGAGAGTGGAATATTAATGGTATGGGGAGTGAGCAGGAGAGTGGGATTAGACTAGATGGGACATTAAAGGGTATGGGGCAGTGAGCAGGAGAGTGGGATATTAAAGGGTATGGGGAGTGAGTAGGATTGAGTGGGATTAGACTGGTTGGGATATTAAAGGGTATGGTAAGTGAGCTGGAGAGCAGGAATAGGCTTGGTGGGATATGAAGGGGTAAGGGGAGTAACCAGGAGAGTGGGAATAGACTGGGTTGGATATTAAAGGGAATGGTGAGTGTTCAGGAGAGTGGGATTAGACTAGATGGGATACTAAAGGGTATGTGACAGGGAGCAGGAGAGCGGAATATTAATGGGAATGGGGGGTGAGCAGGAGAGTGGGGTTAGACTGGTTGGGACATTAAAGGGTATGGGGCAGTGAGCAGGAGAGTGGGATATTAAAGGGTATGGGGAGTGAGTAGGATTGAGTGGGATTAGACTGTGTGGGACATTAAAGGGTATGGTAAGTGAGCAGGAGAGTGGAGTTAGACAAAGTGGGGCATTAAAGGGTATGGTAAGTGAGCAGGAGAGTGGGGTTAGACAAAGTGGGACATTAAAGGGTATGGGGAGTGAGCAGGAGGAGTGGGATTAGACTGGGTGTGATATTAGAGTGTATGAGGGAATGAGCAGGAAGAGTGGGATTAGACTGGGTGGGATATTAAAGGGTATGGGGAGTGAGCAGGAGAGTGGGATTAGACTGGGTGGGATATTAAAGGGCATGGGGAGTGAGCAGGAGGAGTGGGCTTAGACTGGGTGTGATATTAGAGTGTATGAGGGAATGAGCAGGAGGAGTGGGATTAGACTGGGTGGGATATTAAAGGGTATGGGGAGTGAGCAGGAGAGTGGGATTAGACTGGGTGGGACATTAAAGGGTATGGGGAGTGAGCAGGAGGAGTGGGATTAGACTGGGTGGACCATGTTGAGTTAAACACTAGCACAGACACTGACTGTCCTGTTTCTGTCTGAAGACATTCTGTGATTCGAACTGAATTTCCTCAAATTCCATAATCGGCTGTTCTCTTGATCCTCTCAGTGTTATTTTTTGTTTTACCCCTTTGAACTGAGCGAGGCATTTTGACAAAGAATCACCTTGATTTGATGTTGTGAATCTTCTGTTAATTGAGATTGTGAATGGAATGACTGGGAAATGAGATGTAATTTTATTAACCGCGGTAACCCCTCTATATTGTTTGCAAAATTATACATGTAAACTACTAATGTAACCTCGAGAGAGCGAGAGGGAGAGAAAGCAATAAAATGTTAAAACGCAATTGAGGTGTGTTTGCTAAGTAAATTGAGCCGAATTCATTCACTCGATTTTTGCAGTGTGTGTCCACAATTTTCATTTTTATAGCAGCTTAAACGTGGCAAAACGTCCCAAGGCGTTTCACAGGAGCTAATCAGCAAAATTTTACACTGAGCCACATCAGGAGATCATAGGACAGGAGACCTGGTCAAAGAGGTAGGTTTTAAACAGGGTCTTGAAGGAGGAGAAAGAGGTCGAGAGGCTGGAGAGGTTTAGGGAAGGAACTCTGGAGCTTAGGGGCGAGGCAGCTGAAGGCACGGCCACCACTGGTGGGGTGAAGGGAGTCGCTTTTAATCTTAAATGGAAACAAGAAGCAAAACACCGCCGATGCTGCAATTGTGAAAATTCAGAAAATAACTGAAAACACACTGCTTCTCCGCAGCTGCTGTCTGATCTGCTCTGTGTCGTTCCTTTTTTGAATTCCTGCCTTAAAATTAATCCTGTGCACCAGCTTCGTGGTTCAGTGTTTCTCCGATTATATTTACTACTTAAGATTTAGATATAATCGTAATTTAAAAATATGTTGCCGGCTGTTGGGTTGTCCTGAGGGTGTGAAAGGACCTATAGAAATGGAAGATCTTTCTTCCTTAAAATGTCAAGTTCAAGCCCAGGCTTTTGGGAGGGGCTGGGGCCTTGAAAAGAAGAAAACTTTTGTCGAATGCAATTTTTGATGATAAAAGATTTAAAAAAAGACAATTCAATTGATAAATTTAATCATGTTATTTTGCAATAAGTAACTTTCCCAACTTTCCCCACAATAGACAATAGTTACCTTTCGTTTTATTTCATCTCTCCATCCTTGGAAGGATAGATTTGCTCTTGGACTCCTGCTTTTACTGGCAGAGGAAGTGGCAAATTTTTCTTTCAGGCTGTTTAATGCTGCACATGGCACTGCATTTTCCACTCTAACTTGTTTTTTTGTGCCCAGGTTTGTGTTGATTTGGCTCTCGGTATTGTTTGCATCAATGAATTTAATCTTCTGGTGACCTTCCCAGCTTTATCTGTAATAATATAAGTATTCTTTCCTGTTTCTCCTCCTGTGCTTTCTGCTTCCCAAAATTCGATATTAATTGGCGCTAATTTGTCAGTCACATTTGGACTGATCATAAGAATGGCTGTCGTGGTACAGTGGGCATTTTGGCATCTGAGATCGGGACAAAGCCACAGTATTACAGCAGGGTAGATGAACCTATACTCGGTATCTTATTCATTCTACACTTGACCTGGGTGTTCTGGATGTTGACACAAGGTGCAAAAAAAAAATTTAAATGTTCCACTTGGTAATTGTGAAACACTCACTTTGGTCACCATAAAATGAATGACGTATGAGGAGAGATTGGGTCTATATTCGCTGGAGTTTAGAAGAATGAGAGGGGATCTCATTGAAACTTATAAAATTCTAACAGGACTGGACAGACTAGATGCAGGAAGGATGTTCCCGATGGTGGGGGAGTCCAGAACCAGGGGTCACAGTCTAAGGATAAGGGGTAAGCCATTTAGGACAGAGATGAGGAGGAATTTCTTCACCCAGAGAGTGGTGAACCTGTGGAATTCTCTACCACAGAAGACAGTTGAGGCCAATTCATTAAATATATTCAAGAAGGAGTTAGATATATTTCTTAAGGCTAAAAGGATCAAGGGATATGGGGAGAAAGCAGGGACAAGGTACTGAATTTGGATGATCAGCCATGATCTCATTAAATGGCGGAGCAGGCTCGAGGGGCCGAATGGCCTACTCCTGCTCCTATTTTCTATGTTTCTATGCTCCCCCACTTTTTTTAACTAGGCAAATCAAATTGCTCTATATCTTTAAGTGGTTTCCCTTTCATCAGTTCCATTCAACAGCTTGCGTGTAATCGACAGAGCAACATATTTCTGAGAATTTTTTTAAAGTGTCGTTATTGGCAATGTTTGCATCAGTAGTTCAGGAAACACGCTAAAGCAAATTGGAGCTGTGTCTGTTGGGCCTTTTATTTTTTTGCCATTTATGGACAGGAATCAAAACCCTGTGTCTTCAGGATGTGAGGGTTAGTGTTTATTTCTGGTGCAATGAGGAAAAATCAGGTTTTCGGACTCTGACTGCGATCCCATTCACAGCTGAAACAATGCAATCCTGCAACATCTATCTACACCTCCAACTCCTCAGCCTGGGTGAGTACAACTGCCGACAGCAGCTCAGAACAAAAAATGATTGGGAGTTCAGTTGACTGGGGACAAGTAGGGACTTTTCTTATTAGAGTGGCATTGATTCTTTCAAGAGACTACAAAATAGTGTTGCCGTGGTAGCCCAGCATCATTATTCGTGTCATTTTTTCCAATTCTCCCAAGAAGTCATCTTGAAAAACAGCATCAGATATGATAGACTTCTTTGTCTCCGCAATGGAAAAATTCTTAAAAACAGGAAGGAAAACTAAAGTAACTCATTTACAATCACTTGACAGAGATCTTAACCAGTGAGTTTGGCAGAATTTTTAGAATCTTTCAGCAAACCCATCTTCAGGAAACTCAACTAGTTACGTTTGAGTGGTTTCGATAGGGTAGATAGGGAGAAAGTGTTTCCACTGAGAGGAGGGGCAGTAACCAGGAATCACAGATTTAAGATAATTGCCAAGAAAGCCGGTGGGGGGAGGAGATGAGGAGAATTAATTTTACTCAGCGAGTTGTGATGATCCGGAATGTATTGTCTGAAAGGGTGGTGGAAGGAGATTCAATAGTAGATTTCAAAAGGCAATTGGATATATACTTAAAAAGGAAAAGTTTGCTGGGCTTTGGAGAAAGAGCGGGGGAGTGGGACTAATTGGTAGTTCTTTCAGGGAGCCGGCACAGGCACGATGGACTAAATGGCCTCCTTCTGGTGTGTATATGATTATATGAAAACCCCAAGTGAAAGGCCAAAGCAAGAGACAACAAAGGTTGAAAGAATAGGATAACAGGTGTGGTACATCAAAAATAATGGGCAGGTGACTCCAAGGCTTGGTTTTAAAAACTTGCAGGGAAGAGAACAACGTGTAGAAACTGAATAGCCATCTATTAATACTCTTACAATGCCATTATACAGTACAGTAGAAAGTGCAGTACTGTATCAGCAAGATAATTAAGATAATATTAGCAAATGTGGGTTTTATTCTTTCGGGTTATATGCACCTCATTTTTAGAGATCATGGGGCAATATGCATCGTGTTTCACCTGCCAATCTCCAATCTTAAATAATTTGTTCAAGCCTGCATCTGAATATGGAAGTGTACATCATACACATATTTGTATTTATTTTTGTGAGAGATTTCCCCTCCACTATTTGTCGTTATTTGAGGGAAGGCAAGTTATTATTATTATTTGAAACAAGTTCATTCAGTTTTATAGTTTTATCATTTGGCTATTTCATATCGAGAAAAGCCAAGTAAATCTACACTCAATATAATTGAAGGTAAAGTCAATAAATAATGTTTTAATATTTCAGTCCTTGCATACTCTTAAACATTTCTTTCATCAGGTGTAGTTAGAATCTATTTCTGTCTCTATATAAGAAAAGCTAAACTTAGGCCTTTTAAAGAGGAATTATGTCAATGCTTTATGAAGAATTCTTCTCTCTCATCGTGAATGAATGAACCATTAGGCAAAATTAGATTGTATTGTACAATGGATAAGGACATTTTACACACTGCCTGTCCTCCAGGAGAGCTACTTTTATTGCTGTGTTTAGAACTTTTCTTATATTTACAATATATTTTTCACATTAAGTTGTCAGAATTAAATGTTGTTAAATCTTCTGGGGTGTTCGTCTGAGTACATTATTCGAGCAGAGTAGAGGGAACTTTACCTGACCTGGGAGTGCCTGACATGGGAAAAGTTCCATGCCTCACCATTCTCAAATTCTGCATTCTAAAACAATTTTCGATAGAATATTTTAGGTCTTGAAATGACACTGTGCAAATATTAAACTCTTTGTGTGTGTGTGTGTGTGTGTGTGTGTGTGGAATGTCCCTTGTCCGCTAATTTAAGTGAAAATGAACTTTGGAAATGCCCTTTTATAAAATCTTATTTTGTCCGATGGTGCATTTCTTTACAGTGAGCAAAGAAAATATCTAAGAATTCTTTGTAAAGGATTTTTCCATAACATTCCTTTTCCAACTCACTCAATCCTTAATGGATAATTTTGATTTACAAGGTCAAAGACAATATCAATGTTCAGCAACTCTAATCTGTCTTGGGTTAGGGAAGTAACTGAGCCAGACCAGGCGTGCAGTACTTCAGGCATGTTGATGATTGACGAGCTAGCCTGGCGGCTCATTAATGGAGCATAAAAGGCTTCACTCGCTTCTGGGAGCTGGCAATTTTCTCACTTATCTCCAGATTATCTTGTAAATGAATGCCTGCAAAGAGTAGGGTGGGCTGACTCAGGCTGGATAAACAGGAGAATGTTTACTCTGGTCTGTGCAGATAAGCTATGCAGTTTTATCTGGATACCTGGGCTCATGTCAACTTGTATCGAAACTCAAGATTTAGGTATGTGGCGCACCTTGACGGGAAGAGAGTGTGTACTCGAAATCAGTCAAACAGAAAATCTGCTGGTGTAGATTTCTCAGTATTTTTTTTTGGAGACTCTTAATGATTAGTTTCTGCTTATGTCAGCCACCTGGCCGACTAAAAAAAAAATCAAATTGAAGTTGCATTTCTTATTACAAAAGCAAAATACTGCGGATGCTGGAAATCTGAAATAAAAACAGAAAATGCTGGAAATACTCAGCAGGTCAGGCAGCATCTGTGGAGTGAGAAACAGAGTTAACATTTCAGGTCTGTGACCCTTCGTCAGAACTGGAAAAAGCTGGAGATGGAACAGGTTTTTAAGCACGGGGCGGGGAAAGGGGGGAGGGGAGGAAAGAACAAAAGGGAAGGTCTGTGATAGGATGGAAGGCAGGAGAGATTAAGAGATGGTGCAAGGCAAAAGGAGATGGTAATGGGACAAATTAAGAAACAAAAGATGGCTCTAGATGAAGTGTAAATGGTACTGGCAGAATGCAAAGACAGCTGCCAGGCGAGAGAGAGAAAAAAAAATGATAGGGGCCGAGGTTATGATCTGAAATTGTTGAACTCGATGTTGAGTTCAGAAGGCTGTAAAGTGCCTAATCAAAAGATGAGGTGCTGTTCCTCGAGCTCGTTAACTCTGTTTCTCTCTCCACAGATGCTGCCTGACCTGCTGAGTATTTCCAGCATTTTCTGTTTGCATTTCTTATTGTTCCCCTCCAGTTTTCTCCCCTCTTCTTTTGAAGGCACTGACTCATGCTAGGGTACAGCTTTTTTACATTTGTATATGGGATGTGGGCGTCGCTGGCAAGGCCAGCATTTATTGCCCATCCCTAACTGCCCTTGAGAAGCTGGTGGTGAGCCGCCTTCTTAGGTGCCAGTTATCCTCTATTAAATCATGAGTGATTGTTCTTCATACTTTTTGGCTTAGAAATTCGGTCGCGCAGCGCCCGTTTTTCTGTCGTTAAATGGCCTGATATGATGCCAATATGGCAGGCAGGAAGCGGGCGCACATTTCCATGTTGGAAGTACGCCTGCCAGCCATATTGGATAAGGCAGTTGAGCTGGGGTCAGGAGTGCATGTCGGCAGTATTTAAATGGAGAAATAATTTCTTTCAATTAGGGTCCTGCTCTTCTTGCAGGACCCATTCTCCGTTTACCAAGGCCTCAGCGCCTTCACCCACCCACGTGCTGAACTCGCACAGCACAACGTGTCACTAACAGGCAGGAAGGCCCCCAAACTTACCTGAACGTGGGAAGGAGAAGGAAGGCACATAATGCCAGGAGACAGCATCTCCACTCTCAGTCATCATGAAGAGGAAGCACTGTCAATCAGTGGAACAAACTCTGGACAAACAATTGAGAATGGAGATGGGAATGGGAATCAATTTTTTCTACATTTTCTACATTAAAAGAACACAGGCGACTCCACTGCCCCGGCTACCAATTCTCCCCCAAACCCGGCTACCAAAAATTACCGCCTCTGAATTTCTAGGCTGGGTGTATCAATAGACTATTCAACCATTTAGAAAAAAAAGGACTTTTTTTAACCATTTAGAGCGTCAAAATTATGACCAATCCTGTTGTCACCTGACCACTGTCATGAATCTGACCATTCATGTAGAAATGACTCATGAGATAACACTGGGCGGCCAGCTGGTGGCGCCGTCCAAGGAAAGTATAAATACTCGGGCGTGGGCCCAGCTTGCTCAGGACGTTTTTTCTACATGAATGGTAAGATTCATGACAACCACTGCACTCATCTACTTTCCACGGGAGTGACTGGTACCGGTCAAAAGCAGGAACACTGGCTGATATCTTCCCCTCCCTAATTTAGGGTCTGTTGGGCCAATAGTAACAACCCCTACTGCTATTCCAGTTGAGATCAGCACAGGTTAGAGATAAAACATGGGACCTTTTTAGCTTTAGGATTTAAAATTAATCCTTCTATATTGTAGTCGGACTTATATGAACACATTTTTACAAGAAGTGTGTACTGTAAGTTGTTTGCTTAGCTAGCACATGATCACACCGAGAGTGGTTAGAATGTGGAACTCGCTACCATATGAGATAGTTGAGGTGAACAGCATAGATGCATTTAAGGGGACGCTATATAAACAAATGAGAGAGGAAGGAATAGAAGGTTATGCTGATGGGGTTAAGTGCAGGGCGGTGGGAGGAGGCTCGCGTGGAGCATAAGAAATAGGAGCAGGAATAGGTGATTCGGCCCCTCAAAAAGATCATGGCTGATCTTCTACCTCAACTCCACCTTCCTGCACTATCCCCATATCCCTTGGGTCCCTTAGTATCCAAAAATCTATCGCTCTCGGTCTTGAATATACTCAACGACTGAGCATCCACAGCCCTCTGGGGTAGAAAACTCCAAAGATTCACCACCATCTGAGTGAAGAAATTTCTCCTCATCTCAGTCCTAAATGGCCGACCCCTTATTCTGCGACTGTGACCCCTGGTTCTAGACTCACCAGCCAGGGGAAACATCCTCCAAGCATCAACTCTATCAAGCCCCTTAAGAATTTTATACATTTCAATTAGATCATCATTCATCTTCTAAACTCTAGGGAATATAGGCCCATTCTACTCATCTTTCCTCACAGGACAATCCATTTTAGTGAATCTTAGTTGCACTCCCTCTATGGCAAGTATATCCTTCCTTAGGTAAGGAGACCAAAACTGTACACAATACCCCAGGTGTGATCTCACCAGGGCCCTATATAATTGCAGTAAGACGTCTTTACCCTTGTACTCAAATCCTTTTGTAATAAAGGCTAACATAACATTTGCTTTCCTGATTGCTCGCTGTACCTGCATGTTAACTTTCTGAATACCAACATTTCCCAATCTCTCACCATTTAAAAAATATTCTGCTTTTTTATTTTTCCTACCAAAGTGGATAACTTCACATTTCTCCACATTGTATTCCATCTGCCACATTCTTGCCCATTCACTTAGCCTGTCTATATCCCCTTGGAGCCTCTTTGCATCCTCCTCACAACTTACACTCCCACCCAGCTTTGTATCGTCAGCAAACTTGGATACATTACACTCGGTCCCCTCATCTAAGTCATTGATATAGATTGTGAATAGCTGAGGCCCAAGCACTGATCCCTGCGGTACCCCGCTAGTTACAGCCTTTACAGCCTGAAAATGACCCATTCCTACTCTCTGTTTTCTGTCCGTTAACCAATCCTCAATCAATGCTAATATTGTACTCCCAATCCCGTGAGCCCTAATTTTGTGTAATAACCTCTTGTGTGTCCCCTTATCGAATGTTTTTTTTAAATCCAAATAAACTACATCCACTGGTTCCCCCTTATCTACCCTGCTAGTTACAATCTCAAAAACACAATTTCCCTTTCATAAATCTGTGTTGACTCTGCCCAACCATATTGTGATTTTCTAAGTGCCCTGTTACCACGTCCCTAATAATAGATTCTAGCATTTTCCTTACTGCATGGACCAGTTGGGCCGAATGGCCTGTTTCTGTGCTGTACATTCTATGTATGTAATATGTGGACATGGCAATATCATGCCAAGCACTGCTGCACCATCACCGTCATTCAGAGAAAAGCACCAATCAAACGCATTAGCTCAGTCACTACAGAATCTTATCTGCAATGTATACATTTTTAAATATTATGGGCTGCTGAAGAGTTATTAATGAATTGGCCGTTAATGGGATCTTGCTGTATGCAAACTGGCTTTTGTGTTTGTCTATATAACAACTGTTAGTGAAATCAAAAGTAATTCATCAGTTGTAAAGTACTTTGAGATACCCTAAGAATGTGAAAGGTATATATTTTTTATTCATCCATAGGATGCGGGCGTCACTGGCAAGACCAGCATTTATTGTCCATCACTAATTGCTGTCTTGAAGGGGGTGGTGAGCCGCCTTCCTGAATACAACTGAGTGGCTTGCTAGGGAATTTCAGAGGGCAGTTAAGAGTCAACTACAGGAAACTCTTGTTTAAACGGCACCTAAATATCCGGAATTCTCTATTAACCGGCAAAATTCATACTCCGAAAACAACACCTCAATAACCGGAGATGTTGCCGAGTCCGAGTCAGTCTCCCGCGGTGGCCGAGTTAGTCAGTGGGGGTAGTTCTCCAAACTGCCACTACTTGGCTTCTTGGCGCTGTCGGAAGTCCGAACACCTCAATAACAGGAGTCTGACTCTCTCGCTGCCGGGAGTACCCAATTACTGTATACTGCACATTTCTTGATTTTTTAATTTTTGTTTGTTAAAAATAGCCTCAGTAGATATCCCTCTCCGTCATCCGGAATTTTTAATCAACCGGCACCATCCCGGTCCTGTCGGCGCCGGATACCAAAGAGTTTCCTGGATATTGCTGTGGGTCTGGAGTCAAAAATAGGCCAGACTGGATAAGGGTGGCAGATTTCCTTCCCTAAAGGACATGAGTGAACCGGATGGGTTTTTATGACAATCCGGCAGTTACATAGTCACCATTACTGATACTAGCTTTTTATTCCAGATTTATTTAATTAACTGAATTTAAATTCCCCAGCTGCCATGGTGGGATTTAAATGAGAGTTATTTCTTTTTTTATCTACATCCTAGATACTTTCCTCTGAATCAGAAGATTGTGGGTTCAAGCTCTATTTCAGAACTTAAGCGCATAACTGACACTTCTGTGCAGTACTGAGGGTGTGCTACACTGTCGAAGGTGCCGTCCTTTGGATGAGATGTAAAAGATCCCATGGCCAACGTTCCCTTTAAGCCGCGAGGCCGTGCAGCGCTCTGGACCTCCTACGCAGCTGGCTCGATGGCTTTTAAATGGGAAAAAACGCGCAATATGCAGCGCACCCCCCCCCCCCCCCCAAAAAAATTAAAGGGAACGTTGCCCATGGCACTATTTAAAGAGGAGCAGAGGAGTTCCCCTGGATTCCTGGTTAATATTTATCGCTCAACCCACATCACCAAAAAATACCTGATCATTTATCTCATTGTTGTTTGTGGGAGCTTGCTGTGCGTTAATAGGCTGCCGTGTTTCACTACATTACAACAGTACTTCTCGAGGGCAATTAGGGATGGGCAATAAATGCTGGCCTTGCCAGCGATGCCCACATCCCCGTGAACGAATAAAACAAAATTTCAAAAAGTACTTTATTGGCTGTGAAGTGTTTTGGGACATACTGAGGTCATGAAAGATGCTTTACAAATGCAAGTTCTTTCTTACACACTGCAGTTTTCTATACTAAGGCAGTAAAAGAAAATGGAATTGACAAACTCATTCTTTTTTACAGACACCAAATAAATATAACTGAGTAATCTATAGGTGTGGAATGGTTGTACTTTTTAAAAAAAAAATTGTCTGCATTCCAGTAAATTTACAGAGGTTGGCATCATTAGGTTGCACACAAATTTAGGCTGACAAGGAAATATTATTCTGTGTCTTAAATTGCTCATGTGTGGCCCAAAAAAAAGATTTTTCTTCCTATGTGACCTGAGCAGTACATTTACCCACTGGGCTATCAAGAGAGTCCACACTTAGGAATTTTCTAAACTTTTCAGGCAACATTTTTACTGCACTCTAGTGTGCACTGGCGTTATTTGTAAAATTATATTGTGACAATACACATATACAATTGATTAGAATCAAAATTATTGGTATCATTGAACCCTTTTATTGTCCCATGCAGGCGCATGGGAACACCGCCACCTCCGAGTTCCCCTCCAAGTCACACACCATCCTGACTTGGAAGTATATCTCCGTTCCTTCATCGTCGCTTGGTCAAAATCCATTAACTCCCTCCCTAACAGCACTGTGGGAGCACCTTCACCACACGGACTTCAGCGGTTCAAGAAGGCGGCTCACCACCACCTTCTCAAGGGCAGTTAGGGATGGGCAATAAATGTTGGCCTTGCCAGCGACGCCCACATCCCAGGAACGAATAAAAAAAATAGTTCTTTCTGTCAACCTGTTGCAAATACCAGGGTCCCATTCTGAATACAAAGTAAAGAATAACCGGGTATAAAACTGGAAAACTTATGTTGTTAACACCCTGGATCCTAGTGCCTGCCATGTGATACTGTATCATATTTTATTAAAATAAAAGCAGAAAATGCTGGAAATACTCAGCAGGGGATCAGGCAGCATCTGTGGAGAGAAAAACAGAGTTAACGTTTCAGGTTGATGACCCTTGATCAGAACATATAGGGGGTGAAATTGGTCATGGACGGGGATGCAAAACAGGCTGTATCACATCAGTCGCCTGTTATAGGTTCCGCCCGATATTCAGTTCCATTGACGTCAATATAACTGAATATCAGGCATGTTGTATAATGGTCGGCAAATGCGATTCCGCCTTTTCTGCATTCCTGCCCATGACCAATTTTAAACCCGTGGGGGGGAAAATTCAGTTGTTTGCGCCTCCCGTTAGCGCCTTAAGAGGGCGCTAATAGGGCTCAAAGCAACTAGCGCCCGTGCGCGGCGATGTTTGTGCTGCTCGTGAAATTAACTAGACATTTTGCAGTGGCGCTAAACACTACCACCACGATCTCCTGCGCCGGCAGGTCGTGATGTCAGTCGAGTGCGCAGCGCCCCGACCGGATAGTGAGTGGCGCCCCCTGCCTTACTGCCTGCTGCTAGCAACGACAGGTTGAGGGGAGCGTTTTGCAGTCAGGAAGGGACTGGGGGAGCGCTATTTAAAGGTGACCGCTTATTGCCTATTTTTGTTGGTGACATTTTTGCACCACGCATTCTGAGAGAGAGAGAGAGAGAGAGAGACTTCTGGAGAGATTCAACGCTGTGTGAAGGAGTTTTGGGTACTGAGCAGCACTTTGCAGGTTCATTTTGATTTGCCCTTCCTTGTATCGATTTAGAAGAGACTGTGGGGGCTGCACTGTGAGCTCTTTCCCTGGGCCTCTCGATTGTTCTTTCCAGCAGATTTGATGTACAGGTCTCTCCAGGCCGAGATTCAAGGCTGCAATGAGCAGAGTGTGGATGGAGAGCAAAATCAACCCTCCCCTTTAAGATAAAAACAGAAAATGCTGGAGAAACTCAGCAGGTCAAGCAGCATCTGTGAAGAGAGAAACAGAGTTAACGTTTCAGGCCGATGACCTTTCGTCAGAACTCCCCTTTAAGAACTGGCCAGCGCCAGTGTGTCTGTGTTCCATTGCTGACTGACATCACATGAGCTTCGCCAGCGCTCTGAGGTAGCGCCTCGCTCCTCGGCCTTTGCTCCTGAAGACAGGTGTGTAGCTCCTGATTTAGCGCTCCAATCACCTCCAGGGGCGATTAAAGCCAAGTTTGCCGTCAGAGGTGATAATTAGCACCAGGCGCTAAACTTTGCGCACAGCTGATAATGGCGCCCCAAATGGGGTGATACTGAATTTTTCCCCCATGCTATATTATTATATAAATAAAAACAGAAAATGATGGAAATACTCAGCAGGTCAGGCAGCATCTGTGGAGCGAGAAACCGAGTTAACGGGCTGGATTTTGCCAATGGGGAGCTTTTGGAGGTGGGACTCCCACTTGTCAGGTTTCAGTCCCGCCTCCATCGAGTTCTGACCAACCCACGCTATTTTCCCTTGATTGACCTTGTTAAGCTCGCCCAGTGGGCTCAGCAGGCCAATTAAGGGGAAGCCGGTTACAGAGAACATCAACGTATGATGTTTCATCTGTCAAAAATTTTTGATAGATGAATTGTCATCGTTTGACAGCTCTGTGAAACTGACATTCTCTGTAGTTTGATGAGTTCTTCAATTCAAGACTCATCAAACCTCTTTATTTAGCAGAAATTAGATGGTTGCTGTATTGGAGGATGCAGCAACCATCTGTCATCTCTGCCGCGGAGGTGCGAGACTCTCCACATACCCAACTGTTGAAGCCTGCAGGAAGAAACAAAGGTAAGTAAACTTTTTCTAACACTTTCCACTTACCTCACATACTCAGCTCTCCACACTTACACCCAACACTTACCTTCACAGCGCACCTTTGCACCCCTCCGACCCCCGCAGACCCACTGCTCGCCTCGGTGACCCTGGCGGGGTTTGCAGCCTTCGGGAGGCCTGCACTTGCGTGGGTAAAATGGGGATAATCCTCTTATCTGCCTGTTAACTACCCGTTAGCAGGCAGTTAAGTGGCACTAATCCCCGTCCCGCCTCCAAGGAGACGGGACCCGGTGCGGGTCGGCTACCCGCCTCCTGGCAAGATGGCACGGAGGCGGGTTGGGAGCGGGTTGGGCACCCGCCCCCAAATTCTGCCATTTTCCTGGCAGTCCCGCCTCCATATCCGCCTCCCCAGGGCTGGCAAGATCGCGCCCAACATTTCAGGTCGCTGAACTTTCATCAGAACTGGAAAAAGTTAGAGGAGTAACAGGTTTTAAGCAAGTGCAAGGGCAGGGAAAGGGGGAGGAAGGAGAGGAAAGAACAAAAGGGAAGCTCTGTGATAGGGTGGAAGGCAGGAGTGACTAAATGACAGAAGGGATGTTAGTACAAAGCAAAAGCAGATGGTAATGGGACAAGTAAAGAAACAACAGCTGAGACTAGAAGAGGCGTAAATGGGAATGGCAGAATCATCAACAGCTGCCATCTGAAAAAATAGGGGCAAAGGTTATGGTCTGAAATTGTTGAACTCGATGTTGAGTCCAGAAGGCTGTAAAGTGCCGAATCGAAAGATGAGGTGCTGTTCCTCGAGCTTACATTATGCTTTGTTGGAACAGTGTAAGAGGCTGAGGACAGAGAAGTCAGAGTGGGAGCAGGGTGGAGAATTAAAGTGACAGGCGACCGGAAACTCAGGGGGACTCTTATGGATTGAACGGAGGTGTTTCGCAAAGCGGTCACCCAATCTGCGTTTTGTAATGTATGTACCTTTAAGGGGCGAACTACTTTTTACAGCTTCTGTATACTGTAGTACCGGCAGTGACCACACCTGTATATAAACCCTGAGTAGTGATCTGTATAGTTAGTTCTAGAGTAACCCTCATTCAGTAAACACCTGTTGAATCGTTCCCTTCAGTCTGTTGTCTGATTATTGAAGGACACAACATTAAGATACACGGACATAACATTGGCGACGAGCAGATTCGAACCTACCTGCAACTCTGCATCACCTCCCAGGGATTCGCTCCTGGAGAACAGTGGAAGAAGGTCGAGTCCAGAAGCACGGGCGTCGACCACGGGCAACCGCCAATCATCCAGCGGAGATTTGAGCATCGCAGGGGAGGCTGTCGAGAGCCAGGCTTGGCTTTCCAGTCATGGTGGTCCAGCGAAACGGGCTGGCAACAGGTACTGCGCAGACCCTTCCCGGACAGCGACAGGCTAGAGCCCGACCGAGCGGCACAGATATAGGCCGAGCAGCGTCGACGGGGGAGAGAGAGAGGGCAGAGCGCACAGGGCGCAGCCGGTGTTCAGGACCGAGCGGCGTCAACGGGGGAGAGAGGCGAGAGAGAGCAGAGCGCAGCTGGTGTTCAAGGGCCGAGCAGCGTCAACGGGGGAGAGAGGCGCGCAGGAAAACGCGCAGAGCGCAGCCGGTGTTCAAGGGCCGAGCAGCGTCAATGGGGGAGAGAGGCGCGCAGGAAAACGCGCAGAGCGCAGCCGGTGTTCAAGGGCCAAGCAGCATCAACGGGGGAGAGAGGCGCGCAGGAAAACGCGAGGCGCTGCCATTGCCACGAGGACCGCAGAGAGCGGCGTTGGCAGCAGCGCAGGAGCAGCGCACGAAACCCACAGGGTGTCGCCATTTGTCACGAGGACCGCCGAGAGTAGCATTGGCAGCAGCGCGGGAGACGCCATTTTAAGCTGCAGCGGGGAAGAAAGGAAAGCGTGGGAGACGCCATTTTAAGCCGCAGCGGGGAAGAAAGGAAAGCGCGGGAGATGCCATTTTAAGCCAGTCTAACCGCACCCAAAAATGCCGAAGAGTGGCAGTATCACAGCGTTCGACAATGAAGTCGAAGATTGGACGACATATGTCGAACGCATAGAAGTATACTGCAAGGCGAATGAAGTGCCAGATGACAAGAAAGCGCTGGCATTGTTGAATTCAATGGGTGCCAAAACGTATGGCTTACCACGAAACCTAGTAACCCCAGAGAAGCCAGTAGAAAAGGATTTTGAAAACATAGTGTCAATCCTACAGGACCACTTAAACCCCACACCGCTGCTGATAGCAGAAAGATTTAAGTTTCACAAAAGGAACCAGCATAAAGATGAAAGTAATGCTGAGTATTTAACGGAACTGCGCTAGCTATCGAAACACTGCCAGTTTGGAACGGGACTAGCAGATACTTTAAATCAAATCAAATCAACTTTTACTGTCATTGTTAGGGCACAAGTGCAGTACAACGAAATGTAGGCTTGCGGCTCCCGAGAGTGTACATTTAGATTAAGACATTTAAACATTCAACATACATTTGGCTTGTAATACATTAACATAAACATAACCATAATAAAGTGCATTGGCAGATGTGCAGGCTTTAGAGTTTATTTGTGGAGTTCAGTAGGATGACAGCCCTGGGAAAGAAGCTGTTCCTAAATCTGGTCGTACGGGTGCGAATGCATCTGTAGCATCTCCCAGATGGCAGGAGGGCGAACAGACTGTGGCTGGGGTGGGTAGGGTCTTTGATGATGGACCGTGACCTCCGTAAACAGCGTTTCTGGTATATGTGCTCTATGGTCGGTAGCCGGGTGCCGGTAATGCGTTGGGCAGTTTTGACTACCCGCTGCAGGGCTTTCCGGTCATTGTAGCTACAGCTGCCATACCATACTGTGATACAGTTCGTCAGGATGCTCTCTATTGTGCAGCGGTAAAAGTTAGAGAGGATCAGGGGTGACAGGTTACATCCCTTCAGCCTCCTTAGGAAATATAGGCGCTGCTGGGCCTTCTTCACCAGAGAGGAGGTATTGAGGGACCAGGAGAGGTCTTCCGTGATGTGGACTCCGAGGAAGTTAAAGCTGTCCACCCTTTCCACCACAGCCCCATTGATGTGGATGGGGGTGTGACTTCCGCCTTTAGACTTCCTGAAGTCCACAATGATTTCTTTGGTTTTCTTGATGTTAAGGGCCAGGTTGTTATCGGCGCACCACTTCACGAGATGCTGGACCTCCTCCCTGTAGGCTGATTCATCGTTGTTGGTGATCTGGCCTACTACCGTGGTATCATCCGCAAACTTGATGATGGTGTTGGAGCCATGAACAGCCACACAGTCGTGGGTGAAGAGGGAATAGAGGAGGGGGCTCAGCACACATCCTTGTGGGGCCCCCGTGTTCAGGGTCAGGGGGGGGAGGTGTGGTTACCTAATTTGACAGACTGGGGTCTGTTTGTTAGGAAGTCCAGGGTCCAGTTGCAGAGGGAAGTGTTCAGGCCAAGAGTTTGGAGTTTGGTGGCCAGCTTGTTGGGGACGATAGTGTTGAATGCTGAGCTGTAGTCTATGAACAGCATTCTGATGTAGGTCTCTTTACCATCTAAGTGATTCAGTGCCGAGTGTAGAGCAGTTGTGATTGCATCCTCCGTTGATCTATTTGCACGATAGGCAAACTGGTGTTGGTCAAGAGAGGCGGGAACACTGGCTTTGATGTGAGCCAGGACCAGTCTCTCGAAACACTTCATTATGATGGGTGTGAGTGCGACAGGTCGATAGTCGTTCAGGCACGTCACAGCCGTTTGTTTTGGCACAGGAATAATGGTAGCGGTCTTGAAGCATGTAGGGACTACTGCCTGGGCCAATGACAGATTGAAGATGGCAGTGAAGACATCAGCCAGCTGATCAGCACATTCCTTGAGTACCCGTCCAGGGATTGAATGCTTGCCAGTAACTAACACTGGTATAGAGAAGGAGACCCGAAATCACCCGACACTGTCTCGGGTATATGATTTGACGGTGAAGGGATGGCCAGCACATGACGACTCACTGTTGCCAGCATTCTCATCCAGAAGAGAACAGCTGTCAGTATGCCAGGGGACCTTGATGTGTGGATCCCAAGTGGTAATTCCACCCAAGTTAAGGGAGAGAGTGCTCAATGAGCTTCACGAAGGTCATCTGGGAGGGGTGAAAATGAAAAGCCTTGCTAGGGCTTATGTGTGGTGGCCGGGGATCGATCAGCAAATCGAGGACCTGACAAAGAGCTGCTCAGGATGCCAGAAGGTCCAAAATGCATCACCACATGCCCCTCTACACCCATGGGAGTGGCCCTCATCTCCATGGCAACGGGTGCATATTGATTTTGCTGGTCCATTCATGGACTCAATCGGCTGAAAATTCAGTAGCCTTAGCGCCTCATTTGAGGCGCTAGAGGGCCTTGCGCCGGAGTTATGGCCAGTAGTGAAATTCCCTGGGGCCCTAAATCGGCGTTGCTCCGGTAGCGCTGCGCCGGCACCGATGACGTCATCGGTGTGCGCAGCGTCCCGGTTGCCGTGGTAACCCGCCCGAACTCTGAAATTGAGTTGCGGCCGCCTCGCCCGTGGCAGCCGCAACCAGCGTTTTGTCAGAGGTGCCTTACTGCAGTTAGCGCCGGCGCATTAAAGACCCCGCGGCGGCCGGCCGCTTTCCCGCCGGCCGCCTGCCCGCAGCTCCCTCCCCGGACTTCTCTCCCCCCCCCCGCCCGGAACAGATGCAAGCCCGGCACTTGTCCGAGGTGCTGGGCTCATTTTTAAGCAGATTTCCGCGGGCCGCGGCCAGGTGCAGGCAGCTCCTCCTTAACGGAAGGAGGAGGCCTGCACTTCCCCAGCCTGCCGCACCGCATCGGGTGCCGCAGCGCCGGAATTGCGGCGCGAAACGGCAGTTAGCGCCCTTTTCCAGGCGCTAAGACCCTTCAGTAGCGCCGGCAGCCGTTTGGGCGCGGCGCCACTGAATTTTTGGCGCGCGCAGGGGACTTAGCGCCGGCACTAATTTCCGGCGCTAAAGCCCTGTCTAAGCCAAAACCCAATTTCTAGGCCAATGTTTTTAATAGCCGTGGATGCGCACTCGAAATGGCCTGAGGTCATCAAAATGTCCTCCACCACCACGGAGAAAACTATTGCAGTCCTACGGACCATTTTTGCCAGGAACGGCTTGCCAGAGCAGATTTGCTCTGATAACGGACCACAGTTTGTGTCCGAAGAGTTTCGAAGATTTATGAGAAGGAATGGGGTAAGGCATTACACATCCACCCCGTATCATCCAGCCACAAATGGATTGGCTGAGAGGTTCGTACAAACCTTTAAGAAGGCAATAAAGGCTATGTACAATGACAACATTCCGCTGCAGCACAAGGTGGACAATTTCCTGTTCGCCTACCGGAATGCAACACATGCAGTCACCAGCCAGGCCCCAGCCATGATGTTCTTCAACCGAAGGTTAAGATCTCGCCTGGATTTGCTCAGACCAAACGTACGAAGAGATGTTGAGAGTAAGCAATTCCAGCACATCCATGAGAAGCCAACAAGGAGCTTCAATGTAGGGCAACCAGTCTTGGCCTGCGACTACCGAACAGAGAAATGGCAACCAGGAACGATATGCACACGGCAGGGCCCACTAATGTACACAGTGGACGTTGGGGAGAGCATCATGAGACGCCATGCTGACCAGATCCTAGAGTCACAGGAACAAGTCAACCCCATGCCTCGCCCATACGTACCTGGTGATGAACCCGACATACAGGTAGCATCTACCCCAGAAACAGTAGCATCGGAAGCTGATGAACCAACCGACGACAGGGGGCCAGAATCGCTTCCGCACCAAGAGCAAGACACTCGGGAAAAGCGCTATCCAGAAAGGATCAGGAAGCCTCCCCAAAGACTGAATTTATAAATAGACTATTTTCAGCTAATGTTGCATGTTAAAAGTGTTAATTGTAATTAGTTTGTTATTTAATTGTTAAATGAGTGTTATGGTACTGTTAATCTAAAAGGGGAGGAATTGTAATGTATGTACCTTTAAGGGGGGAACTACTTTTTACAGCTCCTGTATACTGTAGTACCAGCAGTGACCACACCTGTATGTAAACCCTGAGTAGTGATCTGTATAGTTAGTTCTAGAGTAACCCTCATTCAGTAAACACCTGTTGAATCGTTCCCGTCAGTCTGTTGTCTGATTATTGAAGGACACAACATTAAGATACACGGACATAACACGTTTGGCCTCCCCAGTGTAGAGGAGACCGCATCGTGAACAGCGAATACAGTTTACTAAATTGCAAGAAATTACAAGTAAATCGCTGTTTCACCTGGAAGGAGTGTTTGGGGCGCTGGATTATTATGTTGTTTGTGCCATGTTATTTGCTGCCATGTGTCTTGTAGGCTAGCCAGTTCCTAGTAATATAGTCAATATGATTGCTAAAGTAAAGACAACTGGGGTGAAATTCTACTTTTGCAAACCGGGTGGTAGTGGATTGGCTGCTCTTGATACACCCAGCCTGATTTTCAATAGAAAGGAAAATCAGGCAGGGTGTATATCTGGTGGCCGATTTGCTACCGTCCATTTTGCGCCCCTGCTGAAGTTGAATTTTATCCCCAGCAAGTCAGACAACATCCAAAAGAAAAAAAGATAGATTATCATTTGGGTGGGGCTTCTATTTTTCATCAGAGCTGGCTCGAAATGTAAAACTTATCATGTCTTTTACAGAAGCTGACTTGACTTGTGGTGCATTTTGATTTTATTTCAGAATTATAACTTTCATTAGTTTTCTGTTTTCTCTATTGTATGATTACTAACTGCATTGTAGACAGTTATTTTAAAACAACAACAACTTGTATTTATATAGCACCTTTAACGTAGTAAAACGTCCCAAGGCGATTCACAGGAGTATTATAAAACAAAATTTGACACCGAGCCACATAAGGCATTATTAGGGCAGGTGAGCAAAAGCTTGGTCAAAGAGGTAGGTTTTAAGGACTGTCTTAAAGGAGGAAAGAGAGGCAGAGAAGTGGAGAAGTTTAGGGAGGGAATTCCAGAGCTTAGGGCCTAGGCAGCTGAAGGCAAAGCTGCCAATGGTGGAGCGATTAAAATCGGGGACGCTCAAGAGGTCAGAATTAGGGGAGCGCAGATATCTCGGGGGGTTGTGGGGCTGGAGGAGATGACAGAGATAGGGAGGGGCGAGGCCGTGGAGCGATCTGAAAACAAGGATGAGATTTTTAAAATCGTGGCGTTGCTTAACCGGGAGCCAATGTAGGTCAGCGAGCACAGGGGGTGATGGGTGAATGGGACTTGGTGCGAGTTAGGACACGGGCAGCCGTGTTTTAGATGACCTCAAGTTTACGTAGGGTAGAACATGGGAGGCCAGCCAGGAGTGCAGTGGAATAGTTGAAATAAAGAGTAGATTGCCTTTCAAAAGCTAGGCTTTATTAACCTTAAAAAACCAACAAGTACATGTTGAGCACCCAGTCTCAACCACTGTAGAAAACTGAATTTAAGATGGCCACCACAGGTCACATGGAATCAACTAACCAATAAGTTTACAGCATATATCTCAAGGCAGGAAAACAGGCAACCAATTACAATGCTTCTTATAAAACAAGAATAATCACCACAATAGTCAAGTCTACAGGTAGCAAAGGCATGGATGAGCCTGAATTTCTCCAAACACTATCATATAACTGTGTTGTATTACTTGAGACATATGTAGAAGCCTCTGAATTATGACTGACACAAAACTAAAGAAACTTGGACTGAGCAAAATGACAGTGTTCTGAATCACTGAAAGGCCACTCGGACAGTTTATGTGAGCAGCAGGATTGGTGATTAATTTGCAAAGACAGTTTGCATTCATATGTAGAAGGAACAAGCCTGAGAAGAAGACCAGGAAATCATTGGTTAGATCATAATGCTTGAGGCAAACAGTTCAACAACAATGTGCATTTATATAGCACCTTTAATGTAATAAAATGTCCCAAGGCACTTCACAGGAGCATTATCAGACAAAATTTGACACCGCGCCACATAAGGAGATATTAAGACAGGTGACTAAAAGCTTGGTCAAAGAGGTAAGTTTTAAGGAGCGACTTAAAGGAGGAGGGAGAGGTAGAGATGCGGAGAGGTTTGGGGAGGGAATTCTAGAACTTGGTGCCTAGGCAGCTGAAGGCACGGCCGCCAATTCAGCTTTATTGAAGCAATGCATCAGCATGTAACTGAGCCATAAAGTCTGGAACGTCGCAAGTTTTATTCCAGGCATATGTTGAGTTCATTCATTTCATCTGAGGCACTAAACTTTGGCCTCAATGTCACTAGGTTGGAGAGGTTTAGGGCTGGATTTTGATACCGGAGGCGTGTAGGAGGTGGGACTACAACTTTCGGGGTTGTAGTCCCGCCTCCATCGAGTTGTGGCCAACCCACGCGATTTTCACTTGATTGACCTTGTTGAGCCAGCCCAGCGGGCTCAGCAGGCCAATTAAGGGCCACACGGCAACAGCTGACGTCATAGATTGACATTTCATCTGTCAAGAGCTTTTGACAGATGAAATATCAGCGTTTGACAGCTGTTTGAAGCTGTCAAACACTGACAATCTGTACTCCAAGTTAATTCCTTCCTCTCAGGCTGATTTAGAGATCTCTCCAGAACAGAAAGCTGAATGCTGCAGCTTTTGACAGATCGCGGCCATTCTGCTTTCTGTGCCGGTGAGATGCGGGACTCCCGAGACCTGAAGGAAGGAAGGCTGTAAAGGTAAGTAAAGGTAATTAAACTTCTTTAAACACTTTACACACACCAAACACACTTACCTCTGCACTCATGCACCCATCACTCACCTGAACACTGGACATCTCGAACCCTCCAAGCCCTTCAGCCCGACGGTCCGCCTTGCTAACTTGCCGTGGTTTGGAGCCGTCGGGAATCCCACACTTCAGCAATAAAAATAGGGATTAGGCTAAAAACTGCCTGTTAACTACCTGTTAACAGGCAGTTAATTGGCACTAATCCCCTTCCCGCCTCGGGGAGGCGGGTCCCAGCACAGGTCGGGTATCCGCCTCCTTTGAAACTGGCATGGAGGCGGGTTGGGGGCAGGATGGGTTCGTGCCCCCCGATTTCGAGATTTTAACCCCCCACACACCTCCAATCCCGCCTCCACGGCCCAATGAAAATCCTGCCCAAAAAGTCAAGAAGAGTTCCCACTCTTAACTGCTAAACAATAACCCCTGCCGCTAAGTGTGTGTTGGTGAACATTGGTTAACGATAGGGCCAGCCTTGGCTGTGATGCCCTGCATGGTTAAAAAGCTGGCCTACACTCTTTGTATCTCAGTTCATCCAGGAAGAATGGCCACTTGAAGTACCAGAGGGCAATTGCCAGCCATGGAGCTGTACCCCAGCAAGAAGTCAATGCCGTTAGGTGTCAAGGAGAGGGAAGATCTGGCAATATATTAATAAAATCAACTTAGAAACGCATGCAAAAAAGAAAAAATACCTCAAGTGTATTTTCAGCTATTATATTTGCGAATGTAAACTTTTTATTAGAGATAAAAAGAAAAACTGAATGCTGGAAATAAAAGCAGAAAATGCTAGAAATAGACAGTCAGCATGTGAAAGAGTAATGTGGCCCTGCATCAGAACTCAACTTATAGCTCATAGTGTAACTCAGGAACTCAGTCACATTGTTTAGTTGTGTCAGTATTTCATATGTAACCAGCTATTGTCTTAAGTAAGCTTCTTTGTAGTTACAATGGGATACAATGTCTTCTGTGTTGTGTAACAAAATCATAAAGCTGTTTAGAAAGTAGAATAGAACAGAAATCTTCCCCCGGTGTTGGCATCATCATTAGTATTCCAGGAAATGCCAAGATTTAGCAACAGAGGGCAATAGTCAACAACTAGAAGTGAAACGGGCTGAACCTCAGCTCGGAAACAGACTTCAGAAACAAAGAAATAGGATCATTCGAATTTTATTAAGTTCATTATTTCCTTTTAAAGCTTCTTTTCATCGTGTCGTCTTCAAAAACAGTCAGATCTACTTGTATGTAAATGTTATGCAAGTAAATTCCTAATAAATGAATATTCAGCAAATAATTTTCATCTAGTTTTACATATGGTTGTCTTTTCAGCAGGTTATTTGTTTGTGGGAACCATCAGAGCCTATCCCAAAATTATTGGCACCTGATGTCCCAATATATGTATATTCTAACTAAGTTCACTCGATAGCAAATGGAGTGGGAACACTGGTTCATTTTCCCCATTCCTAGCTAAAGACAACTGTACTGCCCCCTGCTGCCTCAGTAGGATGCAACCAATTTAACAAACTATTGTATCTCTGTGGGACTGCCCTTGCATGGTTCCATCCCTACCTATCCAAATGTCGCCAGTGCATCTCCAGAAATGTCTTCTCTTCTCTCCCCTGCACTCTTTGGAACACCCTTCCTAAACCTTCCTGCATCTCTCTCCACCTTCAAAAACCTCTTCACAACCCATCGCTTCAGCCTAGCTTTTAGTTCCTCCTCCCAATCTCTCCCTTCTTGGGTAGGTGTCCATTTTCCTTATGCCTATGTGTAAAGTGCCGAGGGATTTTTTTTTCACGCTAAAGGTGCTATATAAGTGCAACCTGGGACTCATCATTGTACGATAGCATCATTGTACGTCTGCCCTCAGCAGATCTCCAATTTCCAAAATAAACAGTTTGCTACCAATATTGCAAATGTTATAGTTCTGACTAGTTCCCCATTAGCACGGTGTAGAAATGAGCCATAGAGACCAGGAAAGTCACAGTTTTAATCCCTGATCAGCGCTAGGGTGAAAGTACAGGTGATATTATTATCCTCAGTACCCTTAGACTGCAGATAATCACCATCTTGTTTTTTTTATTCCTCATAAACATCACATATGCCATTCTACACACTGTTCTTCCTCACTGAATCCCTGCTGTGTTGAAATTAAGTCCCATTTTATTTCAGTCTCATACACTAACTTGTTCTTTGCAGTACCTCAGAACTATAGGGCACCTTACCTCCCCCCTTACGTCACTTCCTCCTACATGCTTCAGACTTTTGAAACCTAAGATTGATAGCATCTAATCATCACTTCTTGATTTACTTAATCTCCTCTTCTATTCTTTTCAGTGTTGGTGGTGTCCTATACTTTGGACCTTAGCTACCCATCCAGGTTTCTCAATAAAAAGAAAATTCCTACAGTTAATGGTAATTAATGAATTTTTAAGTAACATTGATACTGAAATTATGGTACATAATCTTGTGTTGCTATTTTAGCTCTGCTTGCCTTCATTGAACTGGCTGTTGGAGATAAACAGAAGGAGGTGTCAATGACCGTTGGGAATGTTGCTCCACTTAGCTGCTTAATCTCAGGGCAACTTCCGTATGACCGTCCTGTGACCTGGTATTGGACACCACTCTATCCAGAATGCAGCGGTTCCAATGGCGGCAAGGTTCTGGACATTTATCCGGATGGGCGAACAGTATTCGAAGAAGCGTTCAAAGGGCGCGTGCTTGTATACCGATCAAAAGTTAAAAAGGGTGACTATTCAATCACTCTAAGGGGAATAAAGATACCGGATTCAGGAGAGTTCATCTGCACCCATGAATACCTTTCAGAAGAGCAGAAAGTGAGGCTAATAGTGAAACCAGGTACGTGAGAGTAAAATACAGGCTGAGCAGATATAAAAGAGTTGGTTTGTCTCTATGTCTGTATGTCCGCTATACACTCAAAAGTTATAGGGCGTACCTACACACATGTTATATCAGAAGAAAGCTGATGATCAGGGGAGTGTCATAGGCATATTTACTTTTTGGTCAGACAAAAATTGTTCGGACAGTAGACCAAAAACTTTCAAAAAACTGAAATAATTCCACTCATTAGCCGTTGACCAATCCTACCGCTCATTAGCATTGAGTGACGTGATGGTTCACCAATCGTACAGGGGATAGCATTGAGTGACATGATGGTTGACCAATCCTACACTTCAGTGACCTGATGGTTGACCAATCGCTGCGTCACCGGGGGTGTTTCATTCTGTGTGTGGGCGGGCCTAATCCTGCAGCCTCCCGAAACTTTGCCGCCATTTTTAAAATGCCGAACGCGGGCACCCGCCGCATTAAGTAACACAATTAAATTGTTTTTAAAAAAAGTAAATTAATTTGTAAATATATTTTCTAAGCTCATTAATTTTCCCAGCTTTCACCCTATATTTTTGCTCTTGACTCGCTGCCTCCGCCGGGCGCCGCAACCTTGGAGGGTTACCCCGCCTGCAGGCCTCGAAGCCTCGGCCTCTCCTCGCCAGCCACGCCTGAGCTAGGCACCGCCCGTCCCGCTGGCCCCGATTACAAACAAGCGGCCCGCGATCGCTGCCATCTTCGTAAAGGCTGGCAGGGCGGTACGGAGCTCCGCGGAGCCATCACCTCCATCTTCCTAAAGGCTGGTGGGGTGGAACTGAGGCTGGGGTCACTTGCGCCGAGCCTGACCACTACGCCACCCACGGGGCCTCCGGCTCACCAAGGCCGGGCTCCCTCCCTCTCTCTCCCTCCTCCCCCACTCCTCTCCTCCTCCCCCCTCCCCGTCCCCTCGCCCCTCCTCCCCCCTCCTCTCTCCCCCTCTCTCCTCCCCCCTCCTCTCTCTCCTCCCCCTCTCCTCTCTCCTCTCCCCCTCTCTCCTCCCCCCTCTCCTCCCCCCTCCCCCTCTCCTCCCCTCCCTCTCTCCCCCCCTCCCCCTCTCCTTCCCACCCTCCCCCCCTCTCGCTCCTCCCCCTCCCTCTCCTCCCCCCCTCTCTCCTCCCCCCTCTCCTCCCCCCTCTCTCCTCCCCCTCTCTCTCCTCCCCCTCTCCTCTCTCCTCCCCCTCTCTCCTCCCCCCCTCCCCCCTCTCCTCCCCCCTCCCCCATCTCTCTCTTCCCCCTCTCTCCTCCCCCTCCCCCTCTCTCTCTCTTCCCCCTCTCTCCTCCCCCTCCCCCCTCTCTCTCCTCCTCCTCCCCCTCTCCTCCCCCCTCTCCTCCCCCTCCCCTCTCTCTCCTCCCCCCTCCCCCCTCTCCTCCCCCCTCCCCCCCTCTTCTCCCCCTCCCCCCTCTCCTCCCCCCTCTCCTCCCCCTCTCCTCCCCCCTCCCCCTCTCTCCTCCCCCTCCCCCCTCCACCCCTCCCCCTCTCTCCTCCCCCCTCTCTCCTCCCCCCTCTCTCCTGCCCCCTCTCTCCTCCCCCCCTCTCTCCTCCCCCCCCTCTCCTCCCCCCTCTCCTCTACTTTTTTCATAACAACATGCCGGGCACTCCAGCTGGTATGAATTAAATTGTTTCCCAATTTTCTCAGCTCCTTTCCTGTAGGCAATGATTCTCGCTGGAGTACATTTCCACGGATGCCAGCAGGCTCCAAAATCTGGCCCAGGTGGCCATTCATTACGCATGAGCCGAGGTACCTTAATCTAACTGGTTGAGTCAGAAGATGCAAAGGGTAATTGTTAAGCTTGTATCTACATGGAAAGAGGTGACTAGCGAGGTACTGTAGGATTCGATTCTGGGACTATTTGTTGTTTCCAATGTATGTTTATGATTTAGATCAAGGGAAAGTAACAAAGCTCACCGAGTTTGCTGCTGACACCAAATTGTGAGGAGTCATAAATAGTAGGGAACAAGCGGATCAGTCGCAGGTGGATCTGAGTAGATCAGGGGATTGGGCCAAAAAGCGGAAGATGTTGTTTAATGTAGAAAAGTGAAAAGTTATAAAGTTGAAAAAGAGGAAAAACAATGTGAAGTACAGAATAAATGGGGATAATTTACAGGGAAAGATAAAGGTGAGGGATCTGGGGGGGTTTAGTGAAAAACACACTTAAACCATCAGTGCAGTGTGGAGATAAGTGAAAAAGCAGTTTGAAGGATAGAGCACGTACCCCATCAAGTGGTAGTTAGCTTGTACAAAGCACTGATCTGTTTCACCTTGAGTACTGTGTACAGCTTTTGGCACTATACCACAGAGAGGGCCTTGGAGAAAGTACAAAGTAGGTCAATCAAATTGATAGAGGACCTTAGCTAGGAGGAAAGACAAAAAGATACTAGGGATGTTTACACTGGGGAAAAGGTAGCTTAGCGATGTCCTCAATGAGTTATTTAAGATCTTGGGGACTGGTCCGATGGATGGCGATGGTACTTTCTGATTTAATAGTCTTATGTTCCTGAGAACATTGGGACATATGTAGGATGGGGTAGGCGAGTTAGTTTAAGTATATCTAGTAATGCAACAGGAGTAATCATTGGACTTCTGGAGCTTGCTTGATTGCCTTAGATATTCAAGAGGAAATTCCTGGAGTTTTTTCTGAAATTTATCTCTTTTTTTCTCTCTGCTTGCTTGTCTCCTTCAGGAATATTGATTGTTGGGGAGGGTGATGCATCAGGTTGTACGATTCAGTGAATAGGATGAGCATCGATGGGCCTGGTGGCCTTTTCGCACCTCTCTTTTCATATGTCATTCTTCAAGTATGAGCTTGGACAGAAAATGTTGACAGGCTATTTGATTAGAATTGGCTGGTCAGCCACCACATCCACTTCCCTAGTTCAGGGATGCTGGAGCCCTAATAGCACCCCAGCCATGATCAACACATTCAGCACAGACAGTTGACTGACCCAGGGACCATCCTTGTCTCTAAAGGTTCAGTACCATCTCATAAGGAGCACTTACCCTTGAATCTATATTTAACTGAACCCATGATATTGTACGGGAAGACCATCTGTACAGAGAAGCTGTTTGAAGTCTACCCAAACATATATTTGTTACAGCTACTGTTGTTATTATTTTATATATAATACAGAAAGACTTGTATCTTTTTTTTTCCTAGGTTGCTGGTCTAACCTCCACCTCACAGTGGACCCACCTGTTGTGTCAGTTGGAGACAAAGTCACATTAACGTGCACGTACTGTGGGTCGAAAGTGCTAACGCCCCGAATAAAATGGCAGTACGATGGACTATCTATATCAGATACTGGAGTTGTGAGCATCAACAACGACGGACAGTCTCTTGTTATTAATCGTGTGGATCAGGAGCACTTAAAGAAGTATGGATGTAGTATGGCCAAAAAAGAATCTGTAGTTACTGAAATATGCCTGGACATAGGTAAAAAAAAACTTCCAATCAAAGTAATGGTATCTGAGAATTTACACCAACATTAATGTGTTTTAGGCTGGATGTACCAGAAAATGGGGCCACCCCTCCCAACTAGCATATTGCACTCAACCCCCATAACAGAAGGAACGCAAGGGCTACCCAATGCGAGCAGAGTTGTCAGCACCCTAATGCCTTGCTAAACTTCCACAGGGAGCAAGTGTTATCTAAACCCAGCATCCAGTGAGTCCCCTGTCCCAGCCTCCCCCATGTGTAACCCAAGTCCCGTGTCAGGGTACGGTTTCAGCCCTGTCATCAGTTACTGAACTGTGCTGGTCCCTCACTGTATGCATCTGCCAATATAATCTGTATATCATAATGTACTCTGTATTGTACCATCAAGTCAAAAGGTGCATATTTTGTACAATTTACTACAAATTTACCATTTTAATTTTTGAAATAATTTTTAACGTAATAGGGTAGATCTTGACTCTGAGCGATAGTGTAAAACAGGTGATGTGAGTTGGCAGCCGGGTTTACTTCTCTCCCGATTGAAGTCAATGGAAATAAAAACCGGGAGAGATGTAAACCGGGCTGCTGATTCGCTATCACCCGTTTTACACAAAGTCAAAATCTAACCCTTTTTTTTCGCTCCGGTTTTTCATAAAAATTTCCCCACTCCTTTTTGGGTCTTATAGTTGAGAGCAACGGCAGACTAACCACTTCCACTGCTGCTCTTGACCCAAGTGTGAGCAGGAGTGTAAAAGCAGCCCTGCGAAACTTGTACTTCAAAATTCCTTCCTTGTGGAGAATGTACTCGCCTCTGTTCCGCTTCTATTTCTTATACCACAGCCAAGGTCATGAACTCTTCCCACTGTTTCACCTTTTTCAGACATATTTTTCGGAGCTATGGCACGCCCTGAGGCGGCTGTTATTGATACGGCTCTGCTGCTAACATATTGGGGTGGGGTGGGGGGGCAGTTGGACCTTGTTATTGTGCTCTGTGTGGCTGCTGGTGAAACACTTGGAACCATTTTTTTTCTGCCAACTCCTCATCTCCTGAGGTACAACTCCATGGGCACTGACTGTCTTCCAGTATCTAGTCAGTGTTGACATAAGTGAATTTGGAATCACTCTTCAGTTGGCATGGTGAACTTACACTTGAGTGCTTGCAGGCTATTCCACCACAGAGGATATTAGAGCTGAATCTGATCCCACCCGATGTCCTTGTGTGCACACACTGCCAGCAGGACTCAAGGGATAGCAATTACGAATGAGGACAATGGTTTATTTTCTCCCCTCCCTAACCCAGAGACCTAGGGCGCTATCTTGCCAGCCCTGGGGAGGTGGGTTTGGAGGCGGGACCGCCGGGAAAATGGCAGAATCTGGGGGCGGGTGCCCATCCCGCCCCCAACCCGCCTCTGTGCCATCTTCCCAGGAAGCAGGTAGCCGACCCGCGCCGGGTCCCATCACCTGGAGGCGGGAAGGGGATTACAGCCACTTAACTGCCTGTTAACAGGTAGTTAACAGGCAGTTAAGAGGATTATCCCCATTTTTCCAGCAGAGGTGCGGGCTTCCCGACGTCGGGAAACCCCGCCAGAGTCACCGAGGCGAGCAGTGGGTCTGCGGGGGTCGGAGGGGTTCAAAAGTGCGCTGTGAAGGTAAGTGATGGGTGCAAGTGTGGAGGGGTGAGTATGTGAGGTGAGTGTAAAGTGATAGAAAATGTTTACTTATCTTTGTTTCTTCCTGCAGGCTTCAAACGTTGGGGATGCGGAGAGTCTCGCATCTCACCGGCAGAGATGACAGATGCCTGCTGCATTCTCCGATGTAACATCCATCTAATTTCTGCTCACAAAAGAGGTTTGATGAGCCTTGAATACAAGAACTCATCAAACAGAGATTGTCAGTGTTTGACAGCTTCACAGACCTGTCAAACAATGACAATGCATCTGTGAAAATTGTTTGACAGATGAAACGTCATACACTGACGTTCTCTGTAACCGGCTTCCCCTTAATTGGCCTGCTAAGCCTGCTGGGCGGGCTTAACAAGGTCAATCAAGGGAAAATAGCGTGGTTGGCCGAAAGTCGATGGAGGCGGGACTAAAACCCGACAAGCAGCAGTTCCGCCTCCAACGCATCCCCATTGACAAAATCGCCCCCATTGAGGCCATTTATAGCTCCTCTAATCTGCATTCTATCCAAGTTCGGCTAATTCAGCGAACAGGAGATCAAACCTGGGACTTTCCTGGTTAGTGTTGTTCAGTTACGCCCCACCTTGATGGACCACATGATGGCTTTGTTGAACTCAAGTCAAAGCCACAGGCCTTCAGGTTCAGTGACGGAGCTACAGAGTTGCCTATTTCTCAATTTTTGCAATTCCTTCAGCAGCATCTTGACCTGAAGTGTGTTATAAATTGTGGTGAAACTATTGGCAGTGTTGTCACTAGGATTTCAGTAATGCGTAAAGGTGGGCGCGAGACATTTTTGAATCATATCTACTTCAACTGTGGAAAAAATCTCAGCAGCACAATTATTGATTTTGTGCACCCAAATTTGGGTTTTCGCTAGCAAGAGCTGTACGACACCAGAGTGAAGTACTGGTGGTAACAGGCCTGTCAGTGGTGGTGATAGGAATGGGAACAATTTGACGTGATGTCTTAAAAGTATCGCAAAACATTGGCACAACATTAAAACATACCTTGATTTAATGCTTTGGCTAAAATGTGATTTTTCCTGTCATCAATTCACACCAGTACATTCAGTAAGCCAAGTGACAACACAGGTGTTTTTTTGGCTCTTGTTCAAAAAATCTAAAGTTTACTTCATTGTTTCAGAGCTTGATTTTCTAGACACCACAATGTTTGCTGGAGATTATGATTATCCAGTGAGTACACCAATACCTGTTATTACTTCTGAATCGACAACCACGTCAACCACCCCAGAAACCACTACACCGGTGATACCAACACCCGAGGCCACAAATGCTTCACTGATCATGTGGAACGATCTAGAGTGGATGCAGGACACCTCTCCAGTTACTAGTCTGAGAACTGAAAGTGACCCCACCAGAATACAATCTACAGTCAAAACCGAGGAAACATCTGATCCATGGAATGAAGACGTAAATCACGGTCAACTGGGATCAACTGAAAGAGACTGTCCTGTTGTAGTAGCAAATGGTCGTATGAGTCATCTTCCCACATACATGTGCATCATCCTGGGTGGAATTCTGCTACTTATAATCATCGCATTCCTTATCAAGCGACTCAAAGGATCCTGTAAACGTAAATATTTTCTTCTTTTTAAAAGTAGAAGTTTCCCCACTGGTTGAATGTAAATGTACCAATTGGATGTTACTGAGGCATGCAGGCCCAAGAAGATCCTGCTCTCTGCTGAGCAAGTTGATCTCGACCAGGGCAGCAGTGGAGTGCTCCAATTGGCTTGTGTATGGGAGTGTGGGAGGGGGGTTGATGAAATCAGCCGTGACTTACACTCCCGATGGCTGTTTAGTGACAACTGCTGGAAAGTGAATGCTTGAACTTTGTGTGAAGGCAGAATCAGGCTTGACTGTGATGCTCAGGTGAATGGCCACTCGGGCAACCGACATATGAAACCATGTCATAGCATGAGTCTGCACCTTTACGAGAAGGGGGGTGGGGGGCGCGGGGGTTAAGAGAGAGGAGAAAAAAATATAAAAATAGAGGGAATGTAACAGAGACCTGGTGGTAGAATTTCTGCAGAGTTCGCCCAATGATCTGCCATAACTTAGGTGGAAGATTGGCAGAAACGCCAGAGAAACTGCATAAACAACCATCTATGCTATTTCTCCAGGGTTTCTGCTGAAGTAATGACGGATAATCTGGAGAAACCATACAGAAATTCAGGAGCAGCTCTTTATGTAAAATAAATTACAAGGTGGTGCCTGCCAAGCACCATTAGGCCAACCATGGTTTATTTTGTGGGCCGATGGCTCTCAACAAATATTTTAGTTACACAACACAATTGATTCACAATTTTTTCTTAAGAGCATCGATCAACTTTACTTAGCTTTTCACTGATTTTGGATAGAAGTTAGAGCATGGACTTAGTGAGAGGCTACGGCGCATCACGCGTTCTACCATTGTCTGATGTGACTTGAATTTTTCAAGAAAGGTAACTTCCAACCTCAGTAAAGCTGGTGGTATCAGATCGGCGGCCCGTTATACATCCTGACATGAATCAGTCATTCATGAGAGAAAGACCTATGAAATAATACTGAGCGGCCTATGGGTGGCACTGTCCAGGGAGAGTATAAATACTCGGGCACGGGCCCAGCTTGCGCAGGACATTCTTAACAGGAACTAGTGAAGGACACAACTAGACCTCCATGTTGTAAAACAGTTGATTAAAGCTTTGTTTAACGCTTAGACCAAGTGCCTGGTAGTTTTCTTACGTCACACCCCGCCCCATTTTCCTTTTCACTGAATTCAATAGTAGCGATTGATGCGCCACCGTCCGTTTTGCTCCCCGCCCAAGTTGAATTTTACCCCGGTTTAATGCATTTCAAAGTGAGTGGTTTACAAAAAATAAGCAATGAGGAGCACAAAATGTAACCGTGAAAAGAGAAGCACAACCGCATTTAAGATGTTTGATTTCTGTTTTTTTAACAGGTGGAACCCATGATGTGGAACACAATGCAAGGTACAAACCAACGTGGATTTTCCACATATTACAGACTTTATCACATCGTCCTTGTTCGCACATCCTCAGTATTTTCAGATATGCCAGGCAGCAGGACAAAATGGCAAGGCTCAGGACCGTGAAGACCAAATTTAGGAAAATGTCAAGGGAATATTTGTTCACACAATGAGTGATCAACAGTTGGAACAGGTTGCCAGGGAAAGTGGTGGAGGTCATTCATTCAAGGAACAGCTAGATGCTGCAATGGGAATCCAGTAGGGATGGCACTCAGGAAGCTTATCAAATGAGTCTTCTTCATCTGTACCCATCTGGTGAAAAATTATGTTTTCATAAATATTTTTCTTGATACAACTTGCAGAAAAATTTGAGCCGTACATACACTAAATGGGATAGAATTATCAAGCGCCACAAATTGAATTTCCAATCCTGGCCATGATAATGCAGTTCTAGCTTTTCCCTAAACACTGAAATCAGTTCATGAAATCAGTTGAGAATACATGCAATGGAAGGACTTCCTCTAACCCATGTTTGAGATCTTTGACCAAACTGCATGCTGGAACATAAGAACATAAGAATTAGGAGCAGGAGTAGGCCATACGGCCCCTCGAGCCTGCTCCACCATTCAATAAGATCATGGCTGATCATCGACCTCAACTCCACTTTCCTGCCTGATCTCCATATCCCTTGATTCCCCTAGAGTCCAAAAATCTATCTATCTCAGCTTTGAATATACTCAAAGACTCAGCATTCACAGCCCTCTAGGGCAGAGAGTTCCAAAGATTCACAACCCTCTAAGTGAAGAAATTCTTCCTCATCTCAGTCTTAAATGGCCGACCCCTTATCCTGAGATTATGCCCCCTAGTTCTAAACACTCCAGCCAGAGGAAACAACCTCGTAGCATCTATTGGATTTGTGACAAAAAGGAGAAATGGTAGCAGGGAGGTAGGGCTCTGTCCTACCTCTACCTGTTACTTAGCATTTTGCAGTGGGAGACCGCCTCATGGCACCCCTTATATGAAGACTTCGATTGAACAGTTGGTGACAAGTACATCTGTTACACATCATTATACCTGGATATCTAGGCCATTAAGCTGGTTCGCATATCTTATGCTCTCATGCATAAGTCCATCATGCTAAAGCCAGATGTCTACCATATCGTTTAAGAAAGGCTTGGCATAACAGTTGCTGGAAGGCACTACCTGCAGAACAGTTTGAGACCATGGAGGAGAAATTTGGTATAGCCCCGTTTGGGGGCGCTAAAACTTTAAAAGTTGAAAGGGTAGCACCAGGCGCTAATCATTCTCGCCTCCCGCGAAATTCAGTTTTAGCGCTCCAAGAGGGAAGTGGAGCGCTAAATCAAGTGCTAAACTTAGGGCGCTCAAGTCCGAGAGCGGAGCAGTAGCGGCAGAGCACTAAACAATTTCGAGCGCATTGTAAATGGCACTCTTTCATCATGGAGGCTGCTTCCCTCGCTTAAAGGGAAGGGCCAATGATGCTGCACAAGCTAGTTGTCCGTCAGTTCTGTTTTGCAAGGCGACCTGGGCGACTGCCAGTACAGCCCCAAACACTCTCACAAAGTGGAGGGCATGGACATCTCGCACCAATGAAACATTAAAAACTTTGTGCAGGCACCAGACTGGTGCAAATAATAAAGGTTGCGCTAGCTGAAAAGCATTCCCTTTAATTACTGCCCCCGAAGCGGCCAGCCGAGTTCACAATGCCTCCTCTTGCTGGTGTTGTCGATGCGAGGCGATAAAGCAGAGGGCGAGAATCAATTTTCCAGCTGGGGCGATAACGGGGCGGTGAGCACTTTCTGACGTCACGATCTGCGAGGCACTAGAGGCCCAGGCGCTAAGAGTTACCGGCACTGAAGTTCGTGGGCGTTGCTGCATTCGCCGCGCCCGGGCACTAACTCCTTAACGCCCCCACTAGGCGCTAACGGGAGCCGTTAACATACCGAATTTCGCGGCCACACCTTGAGTATTATGTGCAGTTTTGGTCGCCTTATCTGAGGAAGGATGTTCTTGCCATTGAGGGAGTGCAGCGAAGTTTCACCAGACTGATACCTGGGATGGCAGGAATGATGTATGAGGAGAGATTGGGTCGATTGGGCTTATACTCGCTGGAGTTTAGAAGAATGAGAGGGGACCTCATTGAAACTTATAAAATTCTAACAGGACTAGACAGACTAGATGCAGGAAGGATGTTCCCGATGGCGGGGGAGTCCAGGACCAGGGGTCACAGTCTAAGGATAAGGGGTAAGCCATTTAGGACTGAGATGAGGAGGAATTTCTTCACCCAGAGAGTGGTGAACCTGTGGAATTCTCTGCCACAGAAGGCCATTTCATTAAATATATTCAAGAAGGAGTTAGATATATTTCTTGAGGCTAAAGGGATCAAGGGATATGGGGAGAAAGCAGGGACAGGGTACTGAATTTGGATGATCAGCCATGATCTCATTAAATGGCGGAGCGGGCTCGAGGGGCCGAATGGCCTACTCCTGCTCCTATCTTCTATGTTTCTATACATCCAGGGTTCAGTGCTTGCCAGGTTTGGAGGGGGCAAGAAGTTGCAACTGACACTCCACACTTCCATTTGGGAAAATGTTCTTGTTCAGTGTCCCTGCTCTGCTCAGTGGGATGGTCACACATTGTATGGTAAATTGCGCTACACACCATGCAGCAGAAACCCAGTTGCTCTGATTTCCTTATAAGGGCTGGAACCTCTGTCCACCCCTTACAGGGCAAATGACAAGAGGATGGAGACTCATGATGCCAGGAGCTCCCACTCCTTTGGCTGGAATGGGACCCAGTGTATCAGTGGACGGCAATACGCTGAGTGAAGTGAGGCATACCAGCTTCCTCACGGGCCCCACCTATGGAGTCGAGGCCAGGGAAGTGGCACTGGACCCCTGCAGAATTTTTGTTTCTTAAATTATTTTAATAGAGTGGCCTTTTTGCTCAAGGGGCTGAGGGGACCATGGCCAGGGGGCTGGACACCCTCCAGTGAGTGGTGGCTGAAGTCTCTGCACCATGGGGCAGGTTGGTGTCAGCAATGTGCCTGAACTGGCACTTGTGCTCATCTGCTCCATGTTAATTAGGCTCCTTCTCAGTGACCCCGCAAACTCTGGTGTAGTCAATGCTGGAGGGCGTCAACAGGTCCATCCTCATGTAACTGCCAGAATTGGGTCCCAAGGAATTTCAGCCAGGATAGCTATTACCAGTTAAATGCTAATACATGAATTTTCCATTCAGATTTATTTCTGTGGTATTTACATTTCTTCAGTATTTGGCAAAGTTCTCATTTAAAAAAATTGTTGTTGCAGTGATCCAATCAACCATGATTCCTCGGGCTCAGAGGGAATGCCACTTGGTAAGGAAGAATAAAGCATATCCCATTTCTCTTTAATAGGGTGGTTTGCATCTAAAAATGTTTTTTCTTCTTTTCCGTGCTTGGCATGCTGCATCTCTGGTCAACAACATAGACAAATTAGCTACTCACAGGCTTACACCAATGCTACTGTGAAATCAGATGCTCGGAGGCCTGTGAGGGCAGTCCAATGTGACTCTGTCTTCGATTTTACTTCTTTCTGTGTGGGGAAGCACTTGTCCTCCACTCACCACAGTGGCTACGGCTGAAATTGAGATCAGAGGATTGATGTGTAAACATATTCTCCTACTCTGTGCTGCAGTGTGTCCACACATTGCTGTGCTATACTCCCATGCAACTCTCAGTATCTGTATGATAAAGTGCACTGTCATCAATTTATGCTGTGTTTTTAACAAGGTTCACCTCATTTTGCTATTTGCTGTTTTTTTGAAAGAAACGCAAGATGAGTGCCTGGCGCAGACAGGGAATGAAGATGATGGCACTGGGGGGACTGCAAATGACATTAATGGTGAGTAGAATTACTTATAAGAAAATTAACTGTGCGGCTCATTAACGACACCATTCCATTTGACCAAAAACATTTGTGATGGACTCCAATGTAATATAACGCATTGCTTTTATTTTCAAGTTCACATCTCCCCTTTTATTCGGTCTCCCTACAACATCCCTAACTATGAGGGTGGGAAGACACTTGCTGTCCTATACTAATGTTTTCCTGTAATAAGCTGCCAGGATGTGAAAGTGAGCAGGCCAGGTGACTGTCTCTTTTTCTGAATATCTCTGTGGGGAAGTCTTTGAGTCATGCAAAACACATCGATTCCCCAACTGTGCTGAGTTAGTTGATCTTATCTGAGATGGTGGACCGGTGCTAAAATTAGCTTTAGTTCTAGAGATAGGGAGTGGGGAAAATCTACTGTATATCTCACCACATCATTCTTCTTCTTAGGCAGTCCCTCGGAACCGAGGATGACTTGCTTCCACATTAAAATGAGTTCGCAGGTGACTGATTAGTCCAATGCGGGACCTACAGTCTCTGTCACAGGTGGGGCAGACGGTGGTTGAAGGGATGGGTGGGTGGGGTGCTTGGGTTGACGTGCGCTCCTTGCGCTGCCTGCACTTGGCTTCCGCTTGCTCCCGGCGAAGAGACTCGAGGTGTTCGGCGCCGTCCCGGATGTTTCTCCTCCACTTTGTGCGGTCTTGGGCCAGGGATTCCCAGGTGTCGGTGGGGATGTTACACTTTTTCAAGGAGGCTTTGAGGGTTTCCTTGAAGCGTTCCCTCTGCCCACCTGGGGCTCTCTTGCCGTGCCGGAGCTCCGAGTAGAGCGCTTGTTTTGGGAGTCTCGTATCGGGCATGCAGACATCATTATACTCATCATCATTATACTCCAATCCTTGCTTAGGATATTGGGTGAGGATCAGAAATGCAGTGATATTTCCCCATAGTCAAATAGCCTCCTGCATTCATGGTCTAGGCTCTAACATGAAAAATGGCCACTTGCGTGAAGTACTTGGAGGGAAACTTGTGCCTGTAGAACCATAGCCTAATTTGTCTTCAAGAAAGAAATTAAAGCAGAGGTTAGACATTCAAGCTGCCTCTGGTATCAGCCTGCTATGGCATCACAACTTCCTTGTTTTGTTGAGCACTTGACATCACACACCTTTAAGTGCTTACCATCTCTAGTTGTCACATAGGGCAATTACTGAATTACTACATCTAGATCTTCATAATGCCCACCAATGGGAGTTTTTTCTCCAATTCTTCAAAGACAGTTTCTTCATGTCTTTAGCAAGTCTAACCAACAGTCAAGATACCTTAGTTTTGATGACTCCACTCAAGTCACCATACTGCAATATCCAGATTACCTCATCTTCTCTTTTATTCTTTCCAATCATGATGGTATCCTGCACAAAGGGCCTGGTCCCTTCACCGTGATTTTACAGGACAGACTGTTTTGCAAACTTTGCAACAAAAAAAAACGTTTTACTTAAATAAGAGCCCACAAAGTTGCGACAAGATTTATCACTGTGACATAAGACTGCTTTTTAAGAGTTACTGTGAAAAGGCAATGACATACTGGCTGTAGATTGCTGCATGTTGCTTATTGTCTCTCCAGGCAAAGTGCAGGAACCCAGCAAGGATGAAGATGAGGATACAACAGAATCTGAGGTCAGATCCTTTTGACAAAATGTGCGATAAATTAGTTGACTGAAAATCACTAGATAAACCCGAGGGCATTTACATAGAAACATAGAAAAATAGGAGCAGGAGTAGGCTATTTGGCCCTTCAAACCTACTCCGCCATTCAATATGAACATGGCTGATCCTCTATCTCAATACCATATTCCCGCTCTCTCCCCATACCCCTTGATGCCTTTTGTGTCTAGAAGTTTACAATTGATAACTTTCTCATCATGGAATGATTTTAGGTTGTCGCCCCCAATTTAGGCTAATTTAGCTTATATCACAATGCACAAGGTAAAGTCTGTAGGATTAGTCGTGTGGCTGTTCTACCAGTAATTTCCTTCACCATGAATGTAATTAAATCTCTTTGTATGTAGGTATGAAGTATTGCAGTAGCTGCAGCAGTTCTAAATCACACACTTGGAAATGTATGGAATAGAAGGTAGAAAATTGCAAATGTCATACCATTATTTAAGACAGGAGGGAGAGAGAAACCAGGAAACTACTGGTCAGTTTAACGTCTGCTGTGGGGATATTACTGGAATCTGTCATCAGGAACAGAATGACTGAGCATTTGAACAAGTATGAGGTTATCAGAGAGTCAGCATGGATTTGTGAAGGGTTGGTCATATCAGACTACTATAGTTGACGTGATGAAATATTCCATTCATCACTCATCAGTATTTCTCTGCCTGTGACTGTGGTTGGTTTCAGTTTCATTTCCATTGTATTGTACTGTGTGTAGGGCTCCGCCCATATCTGGCTCCTATGTAAGCTGGCCCAGCCTGCAGCACATCCAGTACGGCAGACCTCTGGATGGAAGATACATTCTCCTCTGTGTGTTACCTTCTAAGTCAATAAAAGCCTTGTTTTGTTTCGCTAACATCGAGTCTCGGATTTATTGAGGCACATCAATTTTATTGACTTAATTTTCAACACAATGGATCAACTCTTGAAACCCAAACGTTTGGATTTGGACCAGCATGCTTCGGACGCATCGGCACACTTCGGACACTGGTTTATGTGTATGGAATTCTTCCTGGACAATTCCGCAGCCGTCAAAGACGCTACGGACGCTGCGAGTATGAAACTCGGAATTCTGCAGAATTGGGTAAGCCACCGGGTTTACCCCCTCATCCAAGACGCCGACACGTACCCGGCCGCCTGCGACATCTTAAAGGCGCATTACCAGCAGCCTACGAATGAGGTGTATGCTAGGCATCTGCTCGCTAGTCGCGCACAGCGACCTGGGGAATCGGTGGAGGAGTTCCTAGGCACCCTGAAAACGCTTGGCAAAGACTGCAAGTGCCAAGATGTAAAAGCCGCAGTGTACACTGACGAGCTTGCTCACGATGCCTTTATCACAGGCCTCAGCTCCACTTACATCCGGCAGAGACTGCTGGAAAAAACGGGATTGGACCTGAAACAGGCTGCGGACACAGCACGATCCCTGGATGTGGCCCAGAGAAACTCGGACGCCTACTCTTCAGCCCGCGCCATCCACGCCGCCACCTGTGCACCAAGGGCACCGCCATCTTGGAAGGCATCTTCCCCGCCCGGCAGCCCGACACCGTCGGGGCCCCGCTCTCCCCCCAGAAGCCCTACGACAGCCGCGACGCGTCGGGGACCCAACTGCTACTTCTGCGGGCAGCCGAAGCACACCAGAAACCTGTGCCCGGCGAAAGGCACCACCTGCTTTAAGTGCGGTAAGAAGGGGCACTTCGGGAAGGTGTGCAGAGGGAACCCCGCCGGAAAACCCGCCACCGCCGCGTGTGCGCCGTGGGAGCGGCCATCTTGGACGCCATCTTGCCCGACCTCGTGGGGTCCGCCATCTTGTGAGCAGACAGCGTGGACGCCATCTTGTCTCGATCAGGGCCCTACAGTGGCATCGGTCACAGTGGACCAGACCAGGCCGCACCCGCTATCCAAATCAATGGTGGACATCGAGGTAAACGGGTGCAGGGTTAAATGTTTAATTGACAGTGGAAGCACGGAGAGTTTTATCCACCCTGAACTGGTACAACAACTCTCCCTAAAGGTGGTCCCTACTCGGGGTACCATCTCCATGGCTGATAAAACCCAGACATCGACCATTATGGGTTACTGCACGGTACAATTGTCCGTTAACGGAACTGTATACGATAATTTTAAAGTATTAATCATGAAGAATCTATGTGCGAGCGTGATCTTGGGCCTGGATTTCCAGTGCTACCACCAAAGCATCACGCTCAATTACGGTGGGTCCCAGCCGCCCCTCACAGTGTGCGGTCTGGCTACCCTGAAGGTAAAGCCGCCTTCGCTATTCGCGAACCTTACCCCTAACTGCCGGCCAATAGCGACCAAAAGCAGGAGGTACAGCTGGGAGGACAGGCGGTTTATCGCGACCGAGGTAGACAGGCTCCTGAAAGAGCGCATTATTGAACGCAGCAATAGCCCGTGGCGCGCCCAAGTGGTGGTGGTAAGGGGTAGCGAGAAGAAACGGATGGTGATCGACTATAGCCAAACGATCAACAGGTACACCCAACTAGACGCCTACCCGCTACCCCGCATATCAGAAATGGTGAACCAAATCGCCCAATACCGGGTGTTCTCCACCATCGACCTCAAGTCAGCGTACCACCAGCTCCCTATCAGACCAGAGGACCGCCCGTACACCGCCTTCGAGGCGAACGGACGCCTCTACCAATTCCTGAGTCCCCTTTGGGGTGACAAATGGGGTCTCGGTCTTCCAGAGGGAGATGGACCGCATGGTCGATGACCACCACTTGCAGGCAACCTTCCCCTACCTCGACAACGTCACCATCTGCGGTCACAACCAGCAGGATCACGACTCGAACCTCGAGAGGTTCCTGAAAACCGCACAAAAACTCAACCTCACCTACAACGAGGACAAGTGCGTTTACAACACCACGCGCCTCTGCATACTAGGCAGCGTGGTGGAGAATGGGGAAATCGGACCAGACCCCGACCGATTGCGCCCCCTACGGGAGCTGCCCCTGCCCAACACTCCCAAAGCCCTGAAAAGGTGCCTGGGGTTATTTTCTTATTATTCCCAATGGGTCCCCAACTACTCCGACAAAGCCCGCCCCCTCTTGAAAGCATCCTCTTTTCCACTCTCTGCTGAGGCCCATGCCGCCTTCAAAAGCATTAAGCAGGATATTGAGCGGGCCACGCTACAGGCAGTGGACGAGAACACTCCCTTTCAAGTGGAAAGTGATGCGTCTGACTTTGCCTTGGCGGCCACCCTCAACCAGGCGGGGCGGCCCGTAGCTTTCTTCTCGAGGACCCTCCAAGGGCCCGAGATCAGACACTCCTCCGTAGAAAAGGAGGCCCAAGCCATCGTGGAGGCAGTGCGCCACTGGCGCCACTACCTAGCCGGCAAACGCTTCACCCTACTTACCGACCAGCGGTCGGTAGCGTTTATGTTCAATAATAAACAGAGGGGGAAGATTAAAAATGATAAGATTCTTAGGTGGCGGATCGAGCTCTCCACCTTCGATTATGACATCATTTACCGGCCAGGGGCCCTTAACGAATCCCCCGACGCCCTCTCACGAGGGATGTGTGCCAGCGCCACCGGGGATCGGCTACAGACCCTCCACAATGACCTCTGCCACCCAGGGGTCACGCGGCTGTTCCACTTCATAAAGTCCCGCAACTTACCCTACTCGATTGAGGAAGTTCGGTCCCTGACCAGGAACTGTCGCACTTGCGCTGAGTGCAAGCCTCAGTTCTACCGCCCAGATAGAGCCCACTTAATCAAAGCTACACGGCCCTTTGAGCGGCTCAGCTTAGATTTCAAGGGCCCCCTCCCGTCCGTCGACCGCAATGTTTACTTCCTGAACATTGTGGATGAATACTCTCGTTTCCCATTCGCCTTCCCCTGCCCGGACATGACCAGCGCCACGGTCATTAAATGCCGCAACAGCCTGTTCTGCCTGTTCGGTATGCCGAGCTACATCCATACGGATAGGGGGGCGTCCTTCATGAGTGAAGAGCTACGCCAGTACATGCTGTCCAGGGGGATCGCCACGAGCCGTACCACCAGCTACAACCCCCGGGGTAACGGTCAAGTGGAGCGAGAGAACGGGACAGTATGGAAAGCAGTCACTCTAGCTCTAAGGACCAAAGGCCTCCCTATCTCCCGCTGGCAGGAAGTCCTCCCAGATGTGCTCCATTCGATATGGTCGCTATTGTGTACTGCCACTAATGCCACGCCTCATGAGCGAATGTTTGTCTTTCCCCGGAAATCCACCTCAGGCGTATCCATGCCGTCATGGCTCTCCACCCCAGGTCCAGTATTCGTGCGAAGGCATGTGAGGGGCCACAAGACGGACCCTCTCGTGGAGTCAGTGCACCTACTCCACGCCAACCCCCAATACGCGTATGTCCGGCACGCCGACGGAAGGGAGGACACCGTGTCCATAAAAGACGTCGCCCCAGCCGGTAACGACAACAACCACGACAACAGCAGCAACAACGACCACAGCAACTCTTACCCACCCACTACTCTTTCATCACCCCCGGAAGAACATCGACCAACGGTACCCCCACCAACTACCCCTTCAACAACCCTGGCGGCACCCCCGGCAGAGACCCAGGAGGCCACCGGGGACACCCAGCCGACACCCGCGGCACCACAACAGCCACGTCGGTCGCAGGGGACTATCAAACCCCCGAACAGACTAAATCTATAGAAGGGGTGAATGTGATGAAATATTCCATTCATCACTCATCAGTATTTCTCTGCCTGTGACTGTGGTTGGTTTCAGTTTCATTTCCATTGTATTGTACTGTGTGTAGGGCTCCGCCCATACCTGGCTCCTATGTAAGCTGGCCCAGCCTGCAGCACATCCAGTACGGCAGACCTCTGGATGGAAGATACATTCTCCTCTGTGTGTTACCTTCTAAGTCAATAAAAGCCTTGTTTTGTTTCGCTAACATCGAGTCTCGGATTTATTGAGGCACATCAGTTGATCGTTTGAGATTACTAATATGGTGGACAGGAGCGTCTATGAATGGTATCTATATGGCCATCCAGAAGGCATTTGATAAGGTTCCGCAAAAGAGATTATCAGCAAAAATGAGAGTGCATGGAAGGAGTTAGTATTTGGTTGGGAAGTAGGAGACAGAATAGGGATAAAGGGAATGCACTCTGATTAGCAGGATGTGACAAATGGTATTCCTCAGTAATCTGTACTTGGGCCTCAGCGTTTCACCGTATATATCAATAACTTGGATAAAGGAAAAGAGAACTGTATATCCAAGATTGCAGATGACACTGTTAGCAGGCACAGTAAGGGAGCAGGAAGTTACAAAGGGATACAGACAGATTAAGTGAGTGGGCAAAACTGTAGCAGATAATGTTCAACGTGGGGAAGTGTGAGGTCATCCACTCTGAATCCAAAACGCCCCAAATCAGAATATTTCTTAATGGCGAGAGACTAGAAGAGCAAAGGGATTTGGGTGTCCAAATTATTAAAAGCTAGTTCACAGGTACAAAAGTAATCAAAAAGGCTAATGGAATGTTGTCCTTTATCTCAAGGGGGTGGAATACAAAAGGAAATTATGCTTCAGTTGTAGAGCCTTGGTCAGACACCATCTGGAATACTGCGTTCAGTTTTGGGCATCGCCTCTCAGGAAAAATATATTGGCCTTGGAGGGGGTACAGTGAGGTTCACCAATATACCAGGGCAAAAAGGGTTAAAATTGTGAGAACAGATTGCACATACTTGACTTGTATTCCCTTGAATTTATAAGGTTGAGGGGTGATTTAATTTAGGTGTTTAAAATGATTCACCGGCAGCAGATGCAGTGAGTGCGGCCCTGGGTGGAGACCGAGCGCAGAGTCTGAGTGCGGTTTAAACAGATTGCTGCGAGTTGGGAATTGGTTCTTACTTTACACCAAGGAAAGAGTCCGAGAGCGGGAGCAGTCAAACAACAACAACTGCAAAGCCGCTAAAGTGACGTCACAACCAGGGAAGGAGCTGATTGGTAAGTACGACCTGGTGAGTATTTCTACAGTCCAGTCGTTAAAGTGAAAGTAAGGTCTCTAGTTTAGAGTAAGTAGTGTTTAAAGTGAAGTAAGGTCCCTAGTGTATTTAATATTCTTTAATTTAAAGGACGTAAAGGGAGTAAATTAAGGGTAGGACATGGCAGGGCAGCTCGGCAGGGTGGAGTGCTCCTCCTGTGCTATGTGGGAAGTCAGGGACACTTCAGGTGTCCAGGGCGAACACATGTGCAGGGTGTCTCCAGCTGCAGCTACTCGAAATCCACGTTTCGGAGCTGGAGCTGCGGCTGGAGTCACTGTGGAGCATCCACGAAGCTGAGATCTTCGTGGATAGCACGTTTAACGAGGTGGTCACACCGCAGGTAAAGAGTGCACAGGCAGACAGGAAATGGGTGACCGCCAGACAGAGTAAAAGAACGAGGAAGGTATTGCAGGAGTCCCCTGGGCTCATCTCCCTCTCCAACAGATTTTCCGTTTTGGATACTGCTGGGGGAGATGGTTTCTCAGGGGAATGCAGCAAGAGCCAAGTCCGTGGTACTACGAGTGGCTCAGCTGCACAGGAGGGGAGGAAAAAGAGTGGGAGAGCAATAGCGATAGGGGATTCTATCGTAAGGGGAACAGATAGACGTTTCTGTGGCTGCAGACGTGACTCCAGGATGGTTTGTTGCCTCCCTGGTGCCAGGGTCACTGAATGGCTGCAGGGCATTCTGAAGGGGGAGGGCGAACAGTCAGAGGTCGTGGTTCACATTGGTACCAATGACATGGGTAGAAAGATGGATGAGGTCCTGCAACAAGAATTTAGGGAGCTAGGTAGCAGATTAAAAAGGACCTCAAAGGTTGTAATCTCTGGATTACTCCCGGTGCCACGCGCTAGTGAGTATAGGAATAGGAGGATAGAGCAGATGAATGCGTGGCTAAAGAGTTGGTGCAGGAGGGAAGGCTTTAGTTTCCTGGATCACTGGGTCTGCTTCTGGGGAAGGTGGGACCTTTACAAGTCAGATGGGTTTCACCTGAACCGGAACGGGACCAACATCCTTGCGGGGAGGTTTGCTAGTACTGTTGCGGGGGGTTTAAACTAACTTGGCAGGGGGATGGGATACGGAGTGGAGCTATAGTAGGGGGTGATGCACAGCCAAATATAGAGGAAAAAACAAGTCAGCCTGGAAGGCAGAGCAAATATGTAATGGCACAAGGGAATATGGCAAGGCTGGATGGCATTTATTTTAATGCAAGGAGTCTTGCAAGTAAGGCAGATGAATTGAAGGTGTTGATGAACACATGGGAGTATGATATTGTTGATATCACAGAGACATGGCTGAGGGAGGGGCAGCACTGGCAGCTCAATATTCCGGGGTATAGAATCTTCAGGCGAGACAGAGGGGGGTGTAAAAGAGGAGGGGGTGTTGCAATATTAATCAAGGATTCAATTACTGCTGTAAGGAGGGATGATATCTTAGCAGGTTCCTCTAATGAGGCCATATGGGTAGAACTTAAAAACAAAAAGGGGGCAAGCACTTTGCTGGGAGTGTACTATAGGCCCCCAAACAGTCAGGGGGAGATAGAGGAACAGGTATGTAGGCAAATCTCAGAGAAGTGTAGAAATAATAGGGTAATAATAGTAGGGGATTTCAACTTCCCCAATATTAACTGGGATAGTCAGAGTGTGAAAGGCTTAGAGGGTGCGGAATTCTTAAAGTGCATCCAGGAGAGCTTTCTGAGCCAGCATGTAGAAAGTCCTACAAGAGAGGGGGCGGTACTGGACCTAATTCTAGGGAATGTAGCCGGGCAAATGGTAGATGTGTCAGTAGGAGAGCATTTTGGTGACAGTGACCATAATTCGGTGAGATTTAAGGTAGTCATGGAAAATGACAAAGATGGACCGGAAATAAAGGTTCTAATTTGGGAGAAGGCCGATTTTAATATGATAAGGCAGGATCTGGCCAAAGTGGGCTGGGATCAGATACTTGTAGGAAAATCCACATCAGAGCAGTGGGAGTCTTTCAGAAAGGAAATAGAGAGAGTACAACGGCAACATGTTCCCGTAAAGGTCAAGGATGAGACCAACAAGCCCAGGGAACCCTGGATGTCAAGGGATATACAAGAATGGATTAGGAAAAAAGGGAGGCTTTTGGCAGATACAAAGGACTAAAAACAGTGGAAGCCCTAGAGGAGTATAGAAAGTGCAGGGGGGTACTTAAAAAAGAAATTAGGACAGCGAAGAGGGGGCATGAAAAGACACTGGCGGGCAAAATAAAGGAAAATCCCAAGGTGTTTTATAAGTATATTAAGGGCAAGAGGATAACAAGGGAAAGAGTAGGGCCCATTAGGGACCAAAGTGGCAATGTGTGTGTAGAGCTGGAAGATGTAGGTGAGGTTTTAAATGAATATTTTGCATCTGTGTTCACTATGGAGAAGGGTGATGTTGGCATAGAAATCAGGCAGGAGGATTGTGATATACTTGAACAAATTAGTATTGCGAGGGAGGAGGTACTAACGGTTTTAGCGAGCTTAAAAGTGGATAAATCCCCAGGCCCTGACGGGATGTATCCCAGGCTGCTGTGTGAGGCAAGGGAGGAGATTGCAGGGGCTCTGACACAAATTTTCAGAACCTATCTGGCCACGGGGGAGGTGCCAGAGGACTGGAGAACAGCTAACATAGTACCATTGTTCAAGAAGGGTAGTGGGGATAAACCAGGGAATTACAGGCCAGTGAGCCCGAGGGACAGAATTAGTCTCCACTTGGAGAGGCAGGGATTAATCAGGGATAGTCAGCATGGCTTTGTTAGTGGGAGATCATGTCTGACCAATTTGATTGAATTTTTTTGAGGGGGTGACTAGGTGTGTGGATGAGGGTAGTGCAGTTGATGTAGTCTACATGGACTTCAGTAAGGCTTTTGACAAAGTCCCACATGGGAGAGTGGTCAAGAAGGTAAGAGCCCATGGGATCCAGGGCAATTTGGCACATTGGATCCAAAATTGGCTTAGTGGCAGGAGGCAGAGGGTGATGGTCGAAGGTTGTTTTTGTGACTGGAAACCTGTGTCCATTGGTGTACCATAGGGATCAGTGCTGGGTCCTTTATTGTTTGTACTGTACATTAATGATTTAGATATGAATGTAGGAGGTATGATCAGTAAGTTTGCAGATGACACCAAAATTGGTGGAGTGGTAAATAGCAAGGAGGGAAGCCTCAGGCTACAGGACGATATAAACGGGATGGTTAGATGGGCAGAACAGTGGCAAATGGAAGTTAACCCTGAAAAGTGTGAGGTGATGCATTTTGGGAGGACAAACAAGGCAAGGGAATACACAATGAATGGTAGGATCCGAGGAAAGACAGAGGATCAGAGGGACCTTGGTGTGCATGTACATAGATCCCTGAAGGCAGCAGGACAGGTAAAGTGGTTAAAAACGCACATGGGATACTTGCCTTCATTAGCCGAGACATAGACTATAAGAGCAGGGAGGTTATGATGGAGCTGTACAAAATGCTAGTTAGGTCACAGCTGGAATACTGTGTGCAGTTCTGGTTGCCACACTATAGGAAAGATGTGATTGCATTGGAGAGGGTGCAGAGGAGATTCACCAGGATGTTACCTGGGCTGGAGCACTTCAGCTATGAAGAGAGACTGGACAGGCTGGGGTTGTTTTCATTAGAGCAGAGAAGGCTGAGGGGGGACCTGATGGAGGTGTACAAAATTATAAGGGGCATAGATAGGGTAGATAGAAAGGAACTTTTCCCCTTAGTTGAGGGGTCAATAACCAGGGGGCATAGATTCAAGGTAAGGGGCAGGAGGTTTAGAGGGGATTTGAGGAAAAACTTTTTCACCCAGAGGGTGGTTGGAATCTGGAACTCACTGCTTGAAAGGGTGGTAGAGGCAGGAACCCTCACAACATTCAAGAAGCATTTAGATGAGCACTTGAAACGCCATAGCATACAAGGCTACGGACCAAGTGCTGGAAAATGGGATTAGATTGGACAGGGCTTGATGGCCGGCGTGGACACGATGGGCTGAAGGGCCTCTTTCTGTGCTGTATAACACTATGATGGCATTTGATGGAGTAGATACAGAATAGCTATTTCCTCTGGTAGGTAATCCAAAACAAGGGGGAACAATCATAAAATTAATTCTAGACCATTTAGGAGTGAAATCAGGAAGCACTTTATCGCACAAGGGTAGGAAATCTGGAATCCCCACTCCAACCCCAAAAGGCTATGGATGCTAAATCAATTCAAATAGTCAAGGCTATGATTGATAATATATTGGTTAGGTTAGGGTATCAAGGGATATGATCAAAGGTGAGTAAATGGAATTGAGGTGCAGATCATCCATGATCTAATGAAATAGTGGAACCAGCTCGAGGGGCTGAATCGCCCACTTGGGGTCCTATTTTGCTATGTAGTGTGCTGTCCATGTAAATCTTGGATGCCATGTTTCCTTTATTAATTTCCACAGTTGAGCTAGAAGGTTCTGCTTTTTGGGAATGTTGTGCTTTGTGGCTATCAACAGATTATTAAGCGTGTTGTAGCTAAATAGATTGTTAACAGTAATTTTCCACACGAATGTAATAGAATGTACACTCGGCTAACTACTCCACGTATACTTTACCAAGTTTGGTTTGTCAGGGGGCGATTTTTCCAGCCCTGGGGAGGCGGGTATGGAGGCGGGACTGCCAGGAAAATGGCAGAATTTGGTGGCGGGTGCCCAACCCACCCCCAAGCCATCTTCCCAGGATGCGAGTAGCCGTCCCGCGCCGGGTCCCGTCTCCTTGGAGGCGGGAAGGGATTAAAGCCTATTAACTGCCTGTTAACAATTACTTAACAGGCAGAAAATAGGATTATCCCGAAGGCTCCAAAACACGCCAGCTCAGCAAGGCGAGTACTGGGTCTGTGGGGGTGCAAAAGTGTTGTGTGAAGGTAAGTGATGGGTGCAGGAGTGTTGAGGTGAGTACCTGAGGTAAGTGCAAAGTGTTAGTAAAAGTGTACTTACCTTTGTTTCTTCCTGCAGGCTTCGGTCGGTGTGTAAGCGGAGAGTCTCGGACCTCCGTGTTGAGATTGACAGGTGGCCGTTGCATTCACAGATGCAACAACCATCTCAATTCTGTTAAAGAAAGAGGTTTGATGGGGCCTTGTATTCAAGACCTCATCAAACTGCAGAGAATGTCACTGTTTGACAGCTTCACAGAGCTGTCAAATGATGACAATTCATCTGTCAAAGATTTTTGACAGATGAAACATCATGCGTTGACGTGTTCTGCAACCGGCTTTCCCTTGATTGGCCTGCTAATCCCGCTGGGCGGGCTTAACAAGGTGAATCAAGGGAAAATAGCGTTGGTTGGCCACAAATCAATAGAGGCGGGACATTGACCCGACAAGCAGCAGTCTCGCCTCCAACGCACCCCCAGTCACAAAATCGCCCCCTCAGTTTTCACATTATGTTTTATAGGGGAGACTGGGGGATAAGTGACAGTGGGGGTAAATTTGACTTTGGGCAATAGTGTAAAATGGGTGATATTGGATCAGCCACCCAATTTTCATTTCTATTCCCTTCTACCGGGACAGATGTTCAAGAGGCAGCTAATCCCATATCGCCCGTTCCACACTTTCGCCCTCAATCAAAATTACCCCCCAGTGTATTCTTTGCATCCCTGTGAAAAAGATGAAAGCCATGGATGGACATTAACATACCAGCCAACTATTTAAAGGAATTGTTAACTGCATGGCCAAACATGATCACAGATAGTTACATAAAGGAGAAGGCAATTTTGCAGATAATTGCCATCACTTGCAGGTATTTCTGGAGACATAAAAATAATGTTTTTCATTTTTAGTTTTTAAATAACCTTCAATTACAGGGCTCCTCCGTGGAGTAGTCAGCCTTCATTTCAGGCATCCATGTAGAGTAGGGCACACGGGTTTGGGCAAGGATTGCTCCTTCAACACATCTTTCCCACAGAACAAGATCTTCTATTGCCAATTACATAGAGTCTATAATTGTGTGGTGGGTATTTCATTTTTCATTCAAGTTCCCTTATATTTTGGGAAATATTAGTTGATGCACATTAGTTGCCCCACGGAACTTATCTCTTCCTATCTTGACTCTATCTTTTCTCCCCTTGTCCAGTCTCTTCCCACCTACATCCGCGACTCTTCGGACGCCCTCCGCCACTTTAACAGTTTCCAGTTTCCTGGCCCCAACCGCTTCCTTTTCACCATGGACGTACAATCCCCCACCCGGATGGCCTGAGGGCGCTCCGCTTCTTCCTTGAACAGAGGCCCGACCAGTCCCCATCCACCACTACCCTCCTCCGCCTGGCTGAACTTGTTCTCACATTAAACAACTTCTCCTTTAACTCCACTCATTTCCTCCAAATCAAAGGTGTTGCCATGGGTACCCGCATGGGTCCTAGCTATGCCTGCCTTTTCGTGGGCTATGTGGAACAATCTTTGTTCCAGTCCTACTCGGGTCCCCTCCCTCACCTCTTTTTCCGATACATTGATGACTGTATCGGTGCCGTTTCCTGCTCTCGCCCCGAACTTGACAATTTCATTCACTTTGCCTCCAATTTCCACCCTTCCTTCACCTTCACATGGTCCATCTCTGACTCTTCCCTTCCCTTCCTCAACTTCTCCGTCTCCATCTCTGGGGATAGGTTATCGACCAATATTCACTACAATCCCACTGACTCCCACAGCTACCTGGACTACACTTCCTCCCACCCCGCCTCCTGTAAGGACTCTATTCCATTCTCCCAGTTTCTCCGTCTCCGCCGTATCTGCTCTGACGATGCCACCTTCCACACCAGTGCTTCAGACATGTCTTCCTTTTTCCGCAACCGAGGATTCCCCTCTACCGTGGTTGACACTGCCCTCGACCGTGTCAGTTCTATCTCCCGCACTTCTGCCCCTCCCTCCCGGAACCACGATAGGGTTCCCCTTGTCCTCACCTTTCACCCCACCAGCCTCCACATTCAACGGATCATCCTCCGGCATTTCCGCTACCTCCAAAGTGATCCCACCACCAAACGTATCTTCCCCTCCCCTTTCAGCATTCCGCAGGGACCGCTCCCTCCGAGACACCCTAGTCCACTCCTCTATCACCCCAAACAGCCCTTCCCCTGGCACCTTCCCGTGCAAGCGGAGATGTAACACCTGCCCCTATACCTCCCCCCTTCCCACTGTCCAGGGCCCCAAACACCCCTTCCAGGTGAAACAGCGATTTACTTGTACTTCTCGCAATCTAGTATACTGTATTCGCAGCTCATGATGCGGTCTCCTCTACATTGGGGAGACCAAACGCAGATTGGGTGACCGCTTTGCGGAACACCTCCATTCAGTCCGTAAGGGTGACCCCGAGCTTCCAGTCGCCTGTCATTTTAATTCACCGCTCCATTCCCACTCGGACCTCACCGTCCTTGGCCTCTTGTATTGTTCCACGGAAGCTCAACGTAAACTCGAGGAACAGCACCTCATCTTCCGATTAGGCACTCTGCAGCCTTCTGGACTCAATATCGAGTTCAACAATTTCAGATCATAAGCTCGGCCCCTATTTCATTTTTTCTTGTAATTTTTCCACTCCTTTCCCCCCCCCCCCTTTCCTTTTGTTTCTCTCTCACACCTGGTAGCTATCTCTTGCCCTGCCAGTACACTTTACACCTAATCTCAGCCTATTACCATCTCGTCTAGCTTCTAATCTCTTTTACTTCTTTTGTTTCTTTTATTCTTTTGTCCAATCGCAGCCCTGCCTTCGATCTAGTTTCTTTTCTTTCCAGTTTTGAAGAAGGGTTCAACCCGAAACGTCAACTCAAATTTCTCTCCACGGATGTTGCCTGACCTGCTGAGTTTTTCCAGCATTTTCTGTTGTTATTTCGGATTTCCAACATCTGCAGTATTTTGCTATCAACTAGATTCTTACTGCCTTTGGTGAAGGTAATGGAGAAGTGCAAAAGTCCCTGGGAAATAGGGAGTGACATAATTAATGGCATAAGTCACTTACTCCATCATTTCCTTACTCCTGCATCATTCAAGGGTCCCTGTGCTAATGGCGCAAGTCCCCAGGAAAATCTGGGCTACAGTTTATGGTCTCATTTACACTGAAAGGATCAGAATTACTTGTGAGTTGCAATGGTAAAGATTTCCAGATGAGTTGCTCCATAGATTTGACCACGTCTCACATTGTGAAGTTAAGTATATCTAATAATGCAGGGTTGAGGAAGAGTGTGAAATGGTTTTCAGTGGGAGGACACAGTTAGAACTTGAATGCTAAAAACAGCAGCTAGTCTAAAACTGTTACATGTAGCCTATTATTTATAGAATACTGGAGTTACATGTCATGACTTAAGCTATACTATAAATAATAACTGTTTCAGTGGCTAGCATGCTGCGCTGTCATTAACCTTGGGCACCCTGGTGGTCTCAGCTCCTAATACAAAATGTTCTCCCCTCCATTTTCAATGCTAATTTCCCATATTACTGCTAGATTATTTCTTAAATTAGTCAGGTACATAAATAATTGATCTGTGCTCCTCACCCATCATAGTTACACAAATAAATCTGTGCTCTTTATACCCATCCGGACATAAATAAATCAATCATCACCCTCATCTGTTCTTGGTTACAAGTAAATCTATGCTCCTTAGCCATGTCAGTTACATAAGTAATTACTCTACCCCATACTCATCCATTACATAAATAATCTGTGTGCTTCACCCATCGCAGCTACATAATAGGTGCCCCCTCATTCATTCTAGTTACCTAAATAAATTAACCTATGCCCCTCACTCACCATACTATAACCATTATTAAATAAATCTGCAACCCATAAATAAATCAATCAGTAGCCCTCAGAGCCCTGTCTCTTGCTGCATTAACCAGAGTTTGAGGCCAGATTGATGTCTCTCCTTATTCATTGGCCTGGAAGTTGAGCACTGCATTTCATAGGCCTTTCATTTATTGTGCTTCTTGGTGAAATTAACCATTATGAAACCGTTCACTGTTGTGCAGCAGTATCTTTGCATTTGTGTTGAAGATGAGGGTATTCATTAGCTGGGTACAAGGAGTGGGTGTGGTGGTAGCAGGGACTGTTGGTGCATTGGAGGCTGTGGAACTGTTCATTGATGATTCGCTGATGCACAGGTCTGGCAGCATTGCTGCCCAATGCTCTTCCTGTTCACGGCTGTAAGGCTTTCGCCCTGCTAAGGGCGAAGTTGTAGAGAATGCAGCAGACGCTGTTTCAGAACACCAATGGTTTGCTCTACGAGAGCTCCGGTGGTGTCCTGGCTTTGATTGTAGCACTGCTCAGCATCTGTCCATAGATTCCCGACAGAAGTTGTGAGCCAGGCGGTCGGGGATGAGCCCTTGTTCCCAAGCAGCCAGCCCAACACCTAATGGCCTGGATTTAAAATAGGAGGAAATTGAGGACTGGCGCAGGATAGAGGTGTAATGGCGACCGGCAAGAAATGGAGTACAGAGCTGCATGATCCGCTGCCTGTGGTCACACATCAGCTGAATATTCAGAGAACGGAAGCCCTTTCTATTGATGAATACTCTGGGGCTTTCATATGGAGCACGCAAAGCTATGTGAAAACAACTGGCGATTCCTTGGACATGTGGGAAGCCAGTAAATCAGGGGTAGCCCAAAGCTCTCTTCTCTTGTTTGGCAGACTCCATAGGAAAGATAATGAATGGTTCCACCTGTCAGAGTGCATTGGTCACCTGCCTTATGCAGCAGTGCACTGCAACTTGACATATTGGTGAGGTCACCTGTTTGCAGCCTAGAATGACCCTGAAACATAGCCATCGAGGGCCACAGTGACCTATACAGCCATGGCAATGCTGTGCATGCCATGCTGCTGGGCTGCAGTTTTTGTGCAACACGTGGCATAGCTCAGTCACAGCCTTCCTGCTGAAGGAGAGGTCACATTGCTCCTCACTGAAGTGGAGCTACAACATTGTTGTGGAAGACCCGTGTGATGCAAGGCCTTTGTGGTGCACCCGACCCTCCATCGCCCTCTTGTACCAGTAGCTGCAGGTCTCTGCTTGCTCCTCCAGCCCCATTTTTCAGCATTGAAGAGCTCAAGCCCCTGAACAAAATGCTGAAGCTCCTGAAAGTCACTTGCCACAAGATTTTCCAAATAGCCACTCAACTTTTCTCCTCTAGTTTGTTGCTAAAAGATTTTACACCCAAAATTTTATTACAAATTATGTATGGACACAGCTTTAAATGCTGATGTTTAAACATTGATCAATACGTATAATTTCCAAGGTAGTTTGTTTAACTGACAAATTTATAGATGAAGACTTGGGTTTTTGAAAATCCTTTGCCAACCTACCTGTGAGTATGTGACCACTGAGAAAAATTAGTGGTGCAGTGTGTGTTAGTGCACTGAGGGAGCTGGTCACTTGCTCGCTGCGTAGCCTGATATAAGGTAGGATGCAGGGAGGAGGTAAACAAAGAGAAAATACATTTAAAGGGTTGGATGTAAAGACATTTTCTTTGCATTGAATATAAAGTATATTAAAATACAAATGCTACTCTTTCTTTAGGTGAAAGAAATTGATGTAGGAGACTCCAATCAGGTAAAGGAATCAGAAGATTTGAAGTTACAAGATGAAGACCAGCAATGAATGACTTCTTCGTCTGTGGCTCAAATTTAACACATTGCATTCCCTAGGATACACAACAGCAGTTTGTGTTAATGTAGTGCCAGTGCTGTGCTTGCTGTCAAACAGCCGATGAATATCATTCACAAGATCATGTTAAGTCAACTAAATGTGCCCTTTACCCTCTCTATAATCTTGTTAATCATTCTAACTTTTAATGAAATAATAATCTACTTTCTGCTCCCTTAATAATGTTACTGTTATAGATGAACAGGACCTTTAAAAAAATCATATTGTACTATTTTATATAATACTACATAAAGAAGCTTGATACAACTGTATTTGTTCCTCGCTTGGTTGAATAAAGTGTGCTGTTGGAATTACTTTATTCATGCTTTCAATTAAGAAGTTACATATAATAAGTTTATGTTGGCCCATGATTAGAAAAGCTTTGGGTTGTATTTCTTACAGAATTACATGATTCTCTCTGACAAGTATTCCAGCTGTTGGTAAATGAGAGCCAGGAACAATTTTTTCCATTAGTCTCTCCCAATCAGTGTCTTCCTTGAAGGGCATTTTCAGGAACAACCCAACATACTGCTTGCACTACAAAGTGACAGGATGTGGGATCGTACCTCCAGTTACCCACAGGGTGAGAGGCTGGTTTTTCATTTGTTCATGGGATGTGGGTGTCGCCAGCAAGGCCAGCATTTATTGCCCATCACTAATTGCCCTTGAGAAGGTGGTGAGCCACCATTTCAGAGGGCAGTTAAGAGTCAATCACATTGCTCTTTGGTCTGGAGTTACATATGGGCCAGGTCAGGTAAGGATGGCAGATTTCCTTCCCTAAAGGAACCAGATGGGTTTTTACGACAATCACCATGGTCACCATTACTGATACAGGAAACTCTCGATTTAACGGCACCTGAATAACCGGAAATCTCTGTTAACCGGCAAAATTCAGGAGTAGGTTCAGGTAAGTTTTACTTCATATTAGTGGCCATTCCTGGATCTGTGGCCGTGTAACCGGGGATCCTGCACCTGTTGCTATGCAACAGGGACGCCTGCACCTGTTGCTATGCAACAGGGACGCCTGGATCTGTGACTGGGGTCCGTGCACCTGTTGCCATGCAACAGGGATGCTTGGTCTGTGGCTGGGGTTCCTGCACCTGTTGCCATGCAATAGGGACACCTGGATCTGTGGCCGTGTACGGGGCTCTCGTACCTTTTACTATACCTCTCTGTAATCCGGACTTTCTGATAAACCAGCACCACGCCGGTCCCGTCGGTGCCGGATAAAAAAGTTTCCTGTACTAGCTTTTTATTCCAGATATTTTTTTTTAATTAACTGAATTTAAATTCCCCAGCTGCTGTGGTGGGATGTGAACTCGCGTCTCCAGATCATTCGTCCAGGTCTCTGGATTACGAGTCCAGTAACATAAACACTATGCTACCGTCCGTGATCGGTGCTGGAAGTGCACATTTGTGAGCTTTGACAATGAATATCTGCAAGCTTTTCAATCAGAGAGCCATTATGGTTGAGCGGGAGGACAGGCTCACACTCAGCTGTGATCGATAAGCTTGCAGACAGTCATTGGCAAGGCCCACACAAGAATAGTGGCCACTTGGATTAGGCATTGGAGGATGTTTGGTACCTGTGGAAACATATGGCAGCAAGGAATCAATGCATTCAGTAAAAGGAGGGGGTAAAATTCTACCCAGTTTAGTCATATTCCCCCTCAATCATTCCTACTTGATGTGGGGCAAATGGTGACTTGGTCCCAAGATTTTGTAATTTGAAGACGACAAGGAGCTACGAGAGCAGCAAGATTGACTTTTTTGCCCATCCCTAATTGCCCTTGAGAAGATGGTGGTGAACTGCCGCAGTCCGTGCGGCGAAGGTACTCCCACAGTGCTGTTAGGGAGGGAGTTCCAGGATTCTGACCCAGCGACGATGAAAGATCGGCGATATACTTCTAAGTCAGGATGGTGTGTGACTTTGGAGGGGAACTGGGAGGTGGTGGTGTTCCCATGCGCCTGGGGAGGAAGAGAAAAGTTACACAGAGGATACCATATTAATATTTCAGAAAGTAAAATTTGAATAGTATACTCTCCCTGTTCCAGACAACCAGTTAGAGACTGGAGGAAAAACCTGCTGAGGTCAGAGCATGAACATCAGCTGAGACTGGAGTTTGAAGTCAAGTTCTCCAATGCTAAACTACTTGACCTATTTATATTTACAGATTCACATTGACTGTATTGTTAGCAGTTTCCCCCAATAAAAGGCATATAGTTATCAACATAATCTTATAATCCACACTCAGTCATTCCAATTTATTATATATAAGTACTCTATACAGAGAAACTATAGCTGCAATTTTTAAAAATGTTAACTTATCCATATCCCACGAGTGGTCAATAACCTTTTGAGAGATTCTCACTCTCAAGATACTTCAATTAGGTCATTATTTTAACTACAGATTCATTTTGTTCTTATACTATGAGCCTCAGTAACTCCTCCATGCCAGCTCTTTGATGATATCATCTAGCATTCAAACTAAAAGACTTACAAAATTCAACAATAAACAAGAAAACCCCCAAAAAAGGACTGAAGATAATCATGATTCTTTCCAACAGGTTTGATGGTGAAACTCACAAGGTGCACGTCGGACTAAATTAACATGTGTCATGTGTTTACCATGTTGCAGTTTCCAGAGATTAGTGTCAGAGAATTATTAGTGCTGGGAGACCAACTTGGAGCTGAAAAAATTCTCTCATTTTTCCTGTTAAATTTTGTATTATTCTCTTGAGATTTATTGAATGTTAATTAACATTAAAGCTCATCAACATATTCTGTGTAGGACGATAGCACTACTATAATTTTCAGAAAGAGCCCTGTTCTTTGCAATACTGCAAGTACTCACAAAGTACTGCTGTGGGTAATGGGTGATGTTCGAGGAACAGGAGTCGGCCATTCAGCCCCAAGCCTGTTCTGCTGTGCAATTAGATCATGGTGTGGAGATGCCGGAGTTGGACTGGGGTGGACAAATGTAAGAAGTCACAGGATCTGCTCAGACGAGGAGGAACGCGATGGACACCTACAGACACTGAAAGACGCCCTTGTAAGAACGGGATATGACGCTCGACTCGTCGATCGACAGTTCCGACGGGCCACAGCGAAAAATCGCATAGACCTCCTCAGAAGACAAACACGGGACACAACCAACAGAGTACCCTTCGTCGTCCAGTACTTCCCCGGAGCGGAGAAACTACGCCATGTTCTTCGCAGCCTTCAACATGTCATCTATGACGACGAACACCTCGCTAAGGCCATCCCCACGCCTCCACTACTCGCTTTCAAACAGCCGCCTAACCTCAAACAGACCATCGTTCGCAGCAAATTACCCAGCTTTCAGGAGAACAGCGACCACGACACCACACAACCCTGCCACAGCAACCTCTGCAAGACATGCCAGATCATCAACACAGATACCATCATCACACGTGAGGACACCACCCACCAGGTACATGGTACATACTCATGTGACTCGGCCAACGTTGTCTACCTCATACGTTGCAGGAAAGGATGCCCCGGAGCATGGTACATCGGCGAGACCATGCAGACACTGCGACAACGGATGAACGGACACCGCGCAACAATCACCAGGCAGGAGTGTTCCCTCCCAGTCGGGGAACACTTCAGCAGTCAAGGACATTCAGCCTCCGATCTTCGGGTAAGCATTCTCCAAGGTGGCCTTCGAGACACACGACAACGCAAAATCGTCGAGCAGAAACTGATAGCCAAGTTCCGCACCCATGAGGACGGCCTCAACCGAGATCTTGGGTTCATGTCACGCTACATGTAACCCCACCCGATGCAGGGTCATCCAGACTCGAGTCGACATTGGCTTGTTCTCTCTACACAAATGCGGCCGGACCTGCTGTGATTTCCAGCCAAAAAAAATGTTTTTTGTCTGTTTTTTTGTTTTTCATACAGACCCCAGCATCTGCAATATTTGACCCCTTGTGACCCCACCTCATTGTTCTTTGATGTAATGTTTCCCTGACTGACCTGTTTGGACACCATTCACACCTTTGACTGCTGTGATTATCTCTCTGCCGAGGTGTGATAAATGGCAGTTGGAAAGGTTACCTGTAAACATCTGACATGATTCTCTGACTATATAAGCTGTGTCTTTATGCATTTCTCCACTTCACCTGAAGGAGCAGCGCTCCAAAAGCTTGTGATTTCAAATAAAGCTGTTGGACTATAACCTGGTGTTGTGTGACTTCTTACAATTAGATCATGGCTGATCTGTATGATCTGACAAGGGCAGAGACTCACCAACTATAATTCCAATTTTTCCAACAGAGAGAGTAGACAATGGTAATGCAGTAGATGTAATTTATCTGGATTTTCAAAAGGCCTTCGATAAGGTATCCCATAATAGACTGATGAACAAGGTCAGAGAATGCGGAGTCAGAGGACATGTAGCAGAATGGATTGCTAGCTGGCTTCAAGACAGAAAGCAGAGAGTAGGAGTAAAGGATAGCTTTTCACAGTGGCAGAAGGTGGGTAGTCATGTTCCACAAGGATCAGTGCTATTGTTCACAATTTACATTAACGATTTAGACTTTGGAATCAAAATCACAATTTCTAAATTTGTAGATGACACCAAATTGGGGAGGATAGTCAATACTGAGGAGGACTGCAACAAATTAGAGGATTACATTAATAAACTTGCAGAATGGGCATATAATTGGCAAATGAAGTTCAACACAGATAAATATGAGGTATTACATTTTAGTAGGAATAGGGAGGTCACTGATGACATAAGAACTAGGAGCAGTAGGCCATACAGCCCCTCGAGCCTGCTCCGCCATTCAATAAGATCCTGGCTAATCTTCTACCTCAACTCCACTTTCCCGCCCGATCTCCATATCCCCCGATTCCCCATGAGTTCAAAAATCTGTCTATCCCAGTCTTGAATTTACTCAAAGACTCAGCATCCACAGCCCTTTGGGGTAGAGAATTTCAAAGATTCGCAGCCCTCTGAGTGAAGAAATTCCTCCTCATCTCAGTCTTAAATGGCTGACCCCTTATCCTGAGACTATGCCCCCTAGTTCTAGACACTCGAGCCAGGGGGAAACAACCTCTCAGCATCTACCCTGTCAATCCCCTTCAGAATCTTGTATTACTTGGAGGGTGTGAGTCTAGGTGGGGTAGTGGAACAAAGGGATCTCGGAGTACAAATACACAAATCACTAACAGTTGCGACGCAGATTAGCAAGGCCATAAAAAAAGCAAACCAAGCACTAGGGTTTATTTCTGGAGGGATAGAATTGAAAAGTAGGGAAGTTATGCTAAACCTGCATCGAACCTTGGTTAGACCACACTTAAGAGTACAGCGTACAGTTCTGGTCGCCATATTATAAAAAGGATATAGAGGTACTGGAGAGGATGCAGAGAAGATTTACAAGGATGATACCACAAATGTGAGGGTATACATATCAGGAAAGGATGAACAGGCTGGGCCTCTTTTCTCTTGAAAAAAGGCTGAGGGTGACATAATAGAAGTCTATAAAATTATGAAAGGTTTTGATAGAGTGGATAGAGAGAGAATGTTTCCACTTGTGGGGAAGAGCATAACTAGAGGCCATCAATATAAGACAGTCACCAAGAAATAGGGAATTCAGAAGAAACTTCTTTACCCAGAGAGTGGTGAGAATGTGGAACTCACTACCACAGGGAGTGGTTGAAGCGAATAACATAGATGCATTTAACGGAAGGCTAGACAAGCATATGAGGGAGAAGGGAATAGAGGGTTCTGCTGATAGATTTAGATAAGGAAAGACGGGAGGAGGCTCGAGTGGAGCATAACCGCCGGCATGGACTGCTTGGGCCGAATGGCCTGTTTCTGTGCCGTATATCCCATGTAATTTACTAAATGTGTGTGTGGAGTTTAATCAGTTAGCAGTTCTGCTGCTATATTCTACATCTTACCACAGGGAAGAAAAAAGGTAGAAACACCTTTAAAATGGATATATATCTAGTGCCATCTTGGGATTTTAGTGAAGCGTAATGGTATACTTTTTTTTATACGATGTTCACTTAAACTATGTAAAACACCCAGTATCACAATTATAGATTTTGTCCTTCCAAATCTGGTTTATGCCTGGCTAAAGTATTTTGCCCTATGTAACAGGGTGGCAGTACTGATGGTTACAGGTCTGTACAGTCTAATAGGGAAAGCAACTTGGTGAATTCAGATATTTTTTCCTACCGAGTAACGTTACACCATAAACTGCATAATACAAGTCACACAGACAGGCATAGGAGTCAAGAAAAAAAATCAGGCTCTTCCAGCTTCTAAGCAAGTGGCTAAGTGCTTGATCGAGGTATCTAAAATAGCAAATGGTGGAGAAACAAAATTGGTAAAGCATGTCAATGGGACAAGGGGGACACATGTTTGAGGCAATCCATAGTACCAAATGGAGAGGTTGGACATTATTAATGGTGCTAAAGATATCAAGCAGACTTCAGAGAGGAAAGTTTGTCTTGTTCAGGGTAAGATCAAGTTGCTCGTTTAAAAAAAAAGGGTTGAGAAAGAGAAATGCATCAGCCCAGCCTGAATATATGAATAAAAACTGAAAATGCTGGATACACTCAGCAGTTGACGTTTCAGGTCGATGACCTTTCATCAGAACTGGGAATATTATTTACCGACACCACTGCTCATTCTAAAACCCTTTTCTTCTATAACAGAGACACAAAAAAACTCCTCTGGTGATAAATTTAAAAAAAGCATTTCCCTTCACATCTACGACCCACACAGGTTGCCCTAAGTGTCAGCTGTGGCTCAGTTGGCAGTACTCTTGCCTCTCAGTCACAAGGTTGTGGGTTCAAGTCCCATTCCAGAGCTTTGAGCACAAAAATCTAGGCTGACACTCCAGTGCAGTACTGAAGGGGTGCTGCACTGTCGGAGGAGCCGTCTTTCAGATGAGATGTTTAACCGAGGCCCCGCCTGTCCTCTCAGGTGGATGTAAAAGATCCTATGGCACTATTTCTAACAGCAGGGGAGTTCTCCCCAGTGTCCTGGCCAGTGTTTATCACTCAATCAACATCACTATACCAGGTTATCTGGTCATTATCACATTGCTGTTTGTGGGAGCTTGCTATGTGCAAATTGGCTGCTGCGTTTCCTACATTACAACAGTGACAACACTTCAAAAAGTACTTCATTGGCTGTAAAGTGCTTTGTGACGTCCGGTGGTCATGAAAGGTGCTATATAAATAGTTATAAATTTTGTCCTTCCAAATCTGGTTTGTGTCTGGATAAAGTATTCTGCACGATATAACAGGGTGGAGCTACTGATGGTTACAGGTCTGTACCGGGGGTGATGATAGTGGAAGTAACTTGGTGAATTCAGAAATTTTTCCTACAGAATAACGGTGCACCATAAACTGCATAATACAAGTCACACAGACAGACATAGGAGTTAAGAAAAAATCAAACTCTTCCAGCTTGTAAGCAAGTGGACAGGAGGGTTCTTCATAGAGGTATCTAAAACAGCAAATGGCAGAGAAACAAAATTGGTTTGCCATGTCAATAGGACAAAGGGAACACATGTTTGAGGCAATCCACAGTACCAAATGGAGAGGTACTTTCATTCACGGGTCACCCAGAGTCTCTCTCTCTCCCTCCCTGGCCAGTGAGCCCCAAAGAAAATAAAGACTTGCATTTATATAGAGCCTTTCACGACCACCAGATGTTCCAAAGCACTTTACAGCCAGTAAAGTACTTGTTTTGAAGTGCAGTTACTGTTGTAATGTAGGAAACGCAGCAGCCAATTTTGCACACAAGCTCCCAAAGAGCAATTTGATAAATACGGGGTAATGTTTTAGAGATATTGATTGACGGATAAATATTAGTCAGGACAACTCTTCGTCGAAATAGTGCCATGGGATCTTTTACGTCCACCCGAGAGGGCAGACGGTTTAATGTCTCGTCGGAAAGACGGCGCCTCCGACAGTGTGGCGCTCCCTCTGTACTGTAGTGGGAGTTTCAGCCTAGATTTAGTGCTCCAGTCTCTGGAGTGGGGACTTGAACCCACAACCTTCCGCGCCGCTGCCTTCAGGTTTGGTTGGTTGCCACTTGCCCACCTGGAGTGAGGCTGGCGAGAGAAAGGGAAAAAAAATAAAGCAGCTGACTGACTGTCTGTTCTGACTGAGTGGGTAGCACTCTCACCTCTGAAGTCGTGGATTCAAGTCCCACCCCAGAGACTTGAGCACAAAAATCTAGGCCGACATTCCAGTGCAGTGCTGAGCGAGCGCCACACTGTCAGAGGTGCCATCTTTTGGGTGAGATGTTAAACCGAGGCCCCGCCTGCCCTCTCAGCTGGATGTAAAAGATCCCATGAAATGGCACTATTTCGAAGAAGAAGCAGGGGAGTTATCCCCGGTGTCCCGGACAATATTTCTCCCTCAATCAACATCTTCTTCTTCTTAGGCAGTCCCTCGGAACCGAGGATGACTTGCTTCCACATTAAAAAAGAGTTCTCAGGTGACTGATGAGTCCAATGCGGAACCTACAGTCTCTGTCACAGGTGGGGCAGACGGCGGTTGAAGGGGCGGGTGGGTGAGGTGCTTGGGTTGACGTGCGCTCCTTGCGCTGCCTGCGCTTGGCTTCCGCTTGCTCCCGGTGAAAAGACTCGAGGTGTTTGGCGCCTTCCTGGATGCTTCTCCTCCACTTTTACGGTCTTGGGCCAGGGATTCCCAGGTGTCGGTGGGGATGTTGCACTTTTTCCAAGGAGGTTTTGAGGGTGTCCTTGAAGCGCTTCCTCTGCCCACCTGGAGCTCTCTTGCCGTAACGGAGCTCAGAGTAGAGCGCTTGTTTTGGGAGTCTCGTACCGGGCATGCGGACGATGTGGCCCGTCCATCGGAGCTGATCGAACGTCGTCAGAGCTTCGATGCTGGCCTGAGCGCGAACACTGATGTTGGTGCGCCTATGCTGCCAATGGATTTGCAGGATCTTGCGGAGGCAGCGTTGGTGGTACCACTCTAGTGCTTTGAGGTGCCTTCTGTACATGGTCCATGTCTCTGAAGCATACAGGAGGGCGGGTATCACTACTGCTCTACCCTTGATAACGTGGACCACGTTCCATACCTCGGGAGCCTACTGTCAACAAGGGCAGACGTCGATGACGAAGTCCAACAATGCCTTCAGTGTGCCAGTGCAGCCTTCGGTCGCCTGAGGAAGAGTGTGTTTGAAGACCAGGACCTCAAACCCGGCACCAAGCTCATGGTCTACAGAGCAGATCAACATCACTAAAAAACAGATTATCTGGTCGCTATCACAATGGGCCAGAAATTCGGGTCCCCACGGGTGAGTACGCACTGTGTACTCACCCATAAGGCCAATGGAAGTGCCGGTTTCGCGCATGCACTGGAATCCGGAACTTCCGTTCCCTTGAAGGAAGGAGTTCGGCAGTCAAACGCGTGCGCCAAAGAGGCAGCGCGTAGACCTGGAACTTTCAATTTTTTTTATACAGGTTTCTCCGTGTGGATAAGTCCCTAGCAGCTGCGCGTGAAAAAAGCAGGCGCAAGGCCTGCTTTTAACATGGTAAGAGGTTAATTAAGTAAAATTAAAACATTTTTTCTTCTTCTTAGGCAGTCCCTCGGAACCGAGGATGACTTGCTTCCACACTAAAATGAGTTCTCAGGTGACTGATGAGTCCAATGCGGGACCTACAGTCTCTGTCACAGGTGGGGCAGACGGTGGTTGAAGGGGCAGGTGGGTGGGGTTTAAAATACTTTAAAAAAAGGCATGTTTATTTTTTAGCCCTGTTAAAAACTTTAAATAATTTTTTCAAAAATTTAAATTTGTTTAAAATAGTTAATTTATGTAATTTATATAGTTTTTAAAAATGTGATGTTTTTAAAAACATTTATTTGAAGTTTTACTGAGGTTTTGGGACCGATCTCTATTCAGATTTGACAGGTCTTCCTGTCGAATCTATGAATGGAGATTCCCTGCTCCGATTGGCTCCCCATGGCCCACGTGATCCCAGGGGACGCTGCGTACTAACTACGCCCCTGGGATACACAAGCACTGCACACCGGCAGCTGGAGGAGGTCCAGGATCGGAATCCCACGTGGGCCCCACAGCACAACGGCCGGCACGCTAGGTAACTGCAGGTCGGGGGGCTTTGCGCCCGCGGGAAGCCTCCGCCCCGAATTTCTGGCCCACTGTTGTTTGCGGGAGCTTGCGGAGTGCAAATTGGCTGCCGCGTTTCCTACATTACAACAAGTGACTGCACTTCAACAAAAAGTACTTGATTGGCTGTAAACGTGAAAGGCGCTGTGGAAATGCAAGTCTGAGAGGGGGGGGGGAAAGAGATTGCTGCTGCCAACTGGTGCCACTGGCTGACAGCAAAAAAAACCCCATCTCCCTCACACAGGTCAGCTCGGTGCGGCTGGTGTTAAAGTGAGGGAGGCGAAACCACGATCATATCGACTTCAACTGTCTTGATAAAGGGTTTTGACCCGAAACGTTGACTCTAATTTCTCTCCACGGATGTTGCCTGGCCTGCTGAGGTTTTTCCAGCATTTTCTGTTGTTATTTCGACTGCAACTGTACTTGAAAGAGCGCCTATTCACTCGACAACCTCACCACCAGCAAGCCGCCCGCTTCCCTCCCTCCTCCCCAAACCGACCGCTCACTCCAACTTGCTCGCGCCCAGGAAGTCCCGCCTCCAGCCCGCCACCGGCCAACCCGATTGGTCCCCGAGGGCGGGGCGGGCGCTGGCGCCGGCGTCCGATTGGCTGGGAGGAGAGGGGGGGGGGTTGCTGTCACTCGCCGTGACGTCATCGCTGCTAATGGCCGCTGCCTGCAGGTTTGGTTGGTCGCCACTTCCCCCCCTGAACTGAGGCTGGCAAAAGGAGAGAGAGCGGAAAAAAATAATAGCAGCTGATTGACTGTCCTGTTCTGAGCCAGGGGGGAGAAAGCGGGCTTTAACGGTATGGGGGAGGCGATGACGACGACACCCCCCTGTTAAAATTATCACAGGGTAAGGCCCGAGCTTGTGCAGACAGTGGTGGGGTGAACCTGGAGGGATTTGTGCACTGCATCTCCATTTATAATAATGCGTGTGTTTTTTACTTCCTCCCCTTTCTCTTGGCATTGAATCCACTTGAAGACCTGAGGTAGGGGGGAAGATGCCTTTCGAGTGTTTCTGCTTGGCAGCACAGGCTCGTTTCGACTCAAAGTGGTTGAAGACGGATTTGCAGGTATTAAAAAATTAAATAGGTGAATTATTTTTCAGGCTATGCGGGTGGAAGCTGAATCTGTTTCTAATCTAGGTTAATATAACTGTGATGATATTCTTTCTCCCCCCCCCCCCCCCCGAGAACTAGGGATGTAAAAGATGGACAGTTAGTGCTAATGTGTGTTTGGTTGGTTGGGTGAGGGATGCAGATTAATGCAGTGTGGTCATATTTCTAGTCTCTTCTGCAGACAAGCAGCCATGGGTCTGGATGGGTCTTTTCTCCCCTTCCCTCCTTTCCTCTACCATGCCTCTGTCAGCTTCAAGGATGGAAATATGAATTTTAAGTGTGATTTAAGAGGGCGTAAACAGGAACGCGTTTAAAAAGAAAAATATATTAATGTACATTTATTAAAGGCCCTTGTATTGTCTTGAGTTCAGTTTGCTCCTGGGGCGTGTATCAGCAGACACTGCAGGCAGTTACCAGTACTGAAACATTATACTGTATTTCAAAGATCAGTATGTACTTTCACTTCAGCATTGGATATTTAAAGAATTGCATCAATATCAACAAAATATCTGTTGCCATGCATTATCCTAATCTCGTTAGGACTTTAAGTAGGCCCACATTAAATGGAGATGCAGTAAGGTGAAGAACAGATGCATTAAAAAAAACCTATCATATAGAAGTATAATTAACAGGTTAACTTTATAAGACTCTCTTTCTGGAAGGTGTATTCATTGTGCTGAATTATTTGCATGCGTTGAGTAGCATTCAGAATGTATTCTATTGGTAGGTTACTTGTTTTGTGAAGATGCACTGTGTGGGGAGCATTCTATAGACTCTGGAACAGTTCCCATGGATTGGAGGGTAGCTAATGTAACCCCAATATTTAAAAAAGGTGGTAGAGAGAAAATGGGGAATTATAGACCGATAAGCCTGACATCGGTAGTGGGGAAAATGCTAGAGTCCATTATAAAAGATGTACTAGCAGAGCACTTGGAAAACAGTGACAGGATCGGACAAAGTCAACATGGATTTACAAAAGGTAAATCATGCTTGACTAATCTACTGGAATTTTTTGATGATGTAACTGGTAGAATAGATAAGGGAGAACCAGTGGATGTGGTGTATTTGGACTTTCAGAAGGCTTTCGATAAGGTCCTGCATAAGAGATTAGCATGCAAAGTTAAAGCACATGGGATTGGGGGATAAGGTACTGAGTATGATTTGGACAGGTTGGGTGATTTGGCAGATGCAGTATAATGTGGATAAATGCGAGGTTATCCAATTTGGTGGCAAAAACAGGAAGGCAGATTATTATCTGAATGGCAATAGATTGGGGAAAAAGGGAAGTGCAATGAGACCTGGGTGTCCTTGTGCACCAGTCGCTGAAGGTAAGCATGCAGATGCAGCAGACGGTTAAGAAGACAAATGGTATGTTGGCCTTCATAGCGTGAGGATTCGAGTACAGGAGCAAGGATGTCTTGCTGCAGTTGTTCAGGGCCTTGATGAGACCACACCTTGAGTATTGTGTGCAGTTTTGGTCGCCTTATCTGAGGAAGGATGTTCTTGCCATGGAAGGAGTGCAGCGAAGATTCACCAGACTGGTACCTGGGATGGCAGGAATGACGTATGAAGTGAGATTGGGTCGATTAGGCTTATATTCGCTAGAGTTTAGAAGAATGAGAGGGGATCTCATTGAAACTTATAAAATTCTAACAGGACTAGACAGACTAGATGCAGAAAGGATGTTCCCGATGGCCGAGGAGTCCAGAACCAAGGGTCACAGTCTAAGGATAAGGGGTAAGCCATTTAGGACTGTGATGAGGAGGAATTTCTTCACCTAGAGAGTGGTGAACCTTTGGAATTCTCTACCACAAAAGGCAGTTGAGGCCAATTCATTAAATATATTGAAGAAGGAGTTAGATATATTTCTTCAGGCTAAAGGGATCAAGGGATATGGGGAGAAGGCAGGGACAGGGTACTGAATTTGGATGATCAGCCATTATCTCATTGAATGGTGGAGCAGGCTCGAGGGGCTGAATGGCCTACTCCTGCTCCTATCTTCTATGTTTCTGAGAGGGAAGGACCCGATTGTCAATATGACTAAAGTAAACACCTATTAAAGGAGTGAATATTTGTGATGTGAATAAAAATTGGAAATTGATAGGATAGGGTAGTAATGCAGTATGTGCTGCAAATTACTTTCCTATGGAATATTGGTGTATAGATTTGTTCTTGCTGTTTTCCACAGATTGAATTTCAAACTCAATTGTGCAAATAGGGGAGAGGCCAGTAGAGGAAATGCATATTCCCATGTAATGCAGGGAGGAGAATTGTCATTTCAATGTGAGCTTATTTTCTCCTCTTGCCCCCCCAGCCAAAATCTTGCTGCTTTAATTTATCTTCTGGCATTCAGTTAGAGAGTAGGGGGAGAACTGAGAGCAGACCAGCTCTTTATCTTGTATGCAAGACAGAGTGATACATACTGAATTATACAGAAATTACAACATGGAAACAAGCTGTTTGGCCCCACCAATCCACATTGTCGTTTATCCTAATTCCATGTTCCTGCCCTCTTCTGATATCCCTTTATTCCCCTTTCCTTCAGTCACCTATGTAACCTATTCTTAAATGTTGATAGGGGCGCTGCTTCAGTCACTAACTCTGGTAGTCTCACAACCAAGAGAAGTTTCTGTCCTAAATCTCTTGCATTTTATTTTACTTGTGTCCCCTTGTTGTAGTCCCCATAATCACTGTAAATGGTCGTTATGATGTAGGAAGAACTGAAAATCCGAAACCATTGTAATTATGGGATTTCCTGCACAATTTCTATTCTCCAACAACCACTGAACTTATAGGGTCTTTAATTAATGCAACAAAATGTCCCAAGATAGAGTGGGAATAACAACAGAAAACTCTGGAAAAACTCAGCAGGCCAGGCAACATCCGTGGAGAGAGAAACAGAGTTAACGTTTCAGGTCGAAGACCCTTCGTCAGGACTGAGGAAAAAAAAGCAGGAAATGAAACAGATTAAGAAGCAAGTTACGGGGCTGGGAAATGGGGGTGGGGATGAAAGAACAAAAGGGAAGGTCTGGGAGGGGTGAGGAGACATTAAGAGATATTCAAGGTGAGACGAGATGGTAATAGGACAGGTAAAGAGACAGGATGGTTCTAGATGAAGTGTGAAATGTGCTGGCAGAATGAAAGACAGCTGCCTTGTGGGAGAGAGGGGGGAAAAAAAGGAAAAGGCACAAACCAAAAAGATAGAGGGGGATTGGACACTGAGCAGGAATTGGGAGAGGTGTTAGGAGAGGTGACTGAAAGCTAAGTCAAAGTGAAGGTTTTGGAAAAACTTCGAGCAAGATGGGGGTTTTAGGAAGAGCACGTCAGAGTGCAGGGCCGTGATAGCTGAAAAGGTTGGGGGCGGTGTTGTACATTAGCGAAGACCCAGCATAATGGAGGAGGCAAGCTGGGAAGTAGGATTGAAAGAGGTTGCTTAAGTAGGGTGGAATGGAGTCATTGAATGATTTGCGGATTGGGAAGAGAGGGTTTTGAAATCTATGTGCTGGATGTTGGGTAGCTAATGAAAGTTGGTGGAACAACAGTGATAGGCAGTGGGACTTGGGGATAAGAATGGAATTGGAGTTCTAGATGAGTTGAAGTAGACTGGACCATAGGCGGTGAACTAGAAGATCCTTGGGGGAGGGGGAAATGAGCCTGGCGATGAGCAAGGCATGGATGAGGATTTCAATGGTAAGACCCAGAGACTGACGTGGAAATACATAGTGCTGGTAATGGAATTGATGTAGGGTTCAGCCAAGGGTGTGCAATGTTGGGTTCAGTCTAAGTGAGCAGTGTGGGGAGGGATGGAATCTGGGCTGAGATGTGGGGGTATCAGCTGATGCATTACAGGGTTTCAGAAAGATTCTAATAAATGAGTTTCTAATGACCAGCACTTGTAGATAATCTGGCATCGTGATGAAGGTATTGAGCAACGGTATTGTCATGCTGTGTTGAAACAGCTTTACAAACCTGGTGTAAACAAATAGATTTAACGTTTTAAATGGATACTGATGAATTTTAAAACATTGGATTTGATTTTTGTTTTGTTAAAGTATAGTTTTGGAATAGCTTTTGTTGAAAGAAACACAAATTTACAGAAAGGAATATTAAGCTGATTCTTTTTGGTCCAAATGATCTTGTTCTGTTTACAGTCTTGTTGTAGTGAACAGAGTTTCATCCGAAACCATTAATAGAAAGAAATGTTTGCATTTATATCACCCCTTTTATGACCACTGGATGTCCCAAAGTGCTTTACAGCCAATGAAGTACTTTTTGAAGTGTAATCACTGTTGTAATGTAGGAAATGAGGCAGCCAATTTGCGCACAGCAAGCTCCCACAAACAGCAATGCGATAATCTGTTTAGTGATGTTGATTGAGGGATGAATATTGGCCAGGACACCAGAGAGAACTCCCCTGCTCTTTTTCGAAATAGTGCCATGGGATCTCTTGTGTCCACCTGAGAGAGCAGACAGTGCCTCGGTTTAATGTCTCATCTGAAAGACGGGCACCTCTGACAGTGCAGCACTCAATTCAATTCAATTCAATTCAAATCGCTTTATTGGCATGACAAGGTACATCTTATGTTGCCAAAGCATCGAAAAACATTTATGGTTGAACACATAAACACAGATCTATCCATACAGTGTATAAACAGATATATCCCTGAGTGTATAAATATACATACATTCATATAATTTGTATATACTCTTTTCTTAGATTTAATGGTTGTCCCTCTGTTTATGGCAAGCTGTAACATAGTGTGCCGCTAAGGTTACACAATTTCTCTCTTCCCCTAGTAGGTATGGGAGTTTTTGGTTGTCATTCAAATTTCTGAATTCCGGGCATATTTTTGTGAATTTTGGGTAGAAATTCTCCCTTATGCCCTGATATTTTCTACAAGCTGTGAGGAAGTGCATCTCTGTCTCCACCACTCCCTGACTGCAGTGAGAGCATATCCTGTCCTCTCTTGGTAGCCGGGTCTGCCTGTGTCTACCTTTTTCGATGGCCAGGCTATGTTCACGAAGTCTGTACATTGCCAAGGTTTTTCTCAGTTTGCTACCCTTTACCATGGTCAGGTAATCAGCCATGTTGTATTGTCTGTTTAGGGCCAAGTAGCAATTGAGTTTGTTTTGGGTTTTTGTTGTTTCTGCCCAATATGACATATTTTTCCTTTTGCTTAGTGACGATTGTGTTGGGTCGAATTCTTTGTGTTACGCTGTCGCTGTCCTTGGGCTGGTTATTGTTACTAGTGTTCAGTACTGTACTGGAGTGTCAGCCTAGATTATTGTGCTCCAGTCTCAGGAGTGGGACCTGAACCCACAACCTTCCGACTCGGGGGAGGGTGCTACCAACTGAGCCACAGCAGACACTTCAGAACTTGTGTATGTTCCCTGTAGAATTTCAATATAATTTCCCTACCACAAAGTAAAAGTTTTCTTCGTTCCATTCTAATGCAAAACAAAATAAATGGACTTGAAAAGTGGTGCTCGCTGATCCTTTGTAAGATTAACAAAAGGATGTTGATTGTAATGAGATGGAACAGATTAGTGATGTGATTTTTTTTTAGACTGATTGCAAAGCAAGAAAGAAAGACTGAGAACATAGATTTTGTCACCGGCAATGTTAGGATTTTTTGAAGAAAAAGGATATCTCTTCCAAACTTCTCTCTTGCCGTAGAAAGTAAAAGTAATGGTTTATTTAAAATTTGATGGTGTTCAGTTTAGGATGAAAGCAAAGTTCTGTGGGCAGTGAACACATTTTAGTAAAAATTGAAGTGCTCTATTTGTTTACTGTGCTCTGGTAGTACTGTGCATTGTAAGTAAGAGTGTAGTCATCTGGAACACAGCCCATTGTACGAAGAAGCTTAAATATCAAGTTAACCATCTCTTGGCTGTGGGAAGCCTCTGACTTGCTCAGTTCCACTCCTACAATTTGTTTGTCTTTTTATGCTCTCAACAACATGTGTCAAATTTGTGATCTGCTATGACAAAAATTGCATTTTGCTAAATCTTTAAGGCAAAATAATGGTAGCTGGGAATGCCGTAATGCATTAAAAAATGTATAATATACTGAACTGAGATAATCTAATCACTATTGGTATTTGTTTCTTGAACACATTTTAAAATTTTATTTAAACTATAGTTACTTTTGCTGATCAGTTTGCTTTGCATCTTTGTCTTGTGAAGGGGAGAGTTTTATTTTTTTTAAACACTGGATGACGATCTTTCAACTGCAAAGTGCAGTATGTCTTTTTCCCCTCTGAGGCATCTTAGTGAAAAATGGTATTTATATGTTGCATCTTAAAAATGTGGATGACATTGCTGTGAAATCCAGATCTGCTATCTACTAATGAGGAATGATCTTTATTGTATTTTAAGTATTTTCTCTCGGGCAGGCTTCTACGATGGGCTTTAAATTCCAACTAAAATGGGTACATGGTACCAGATTTGTAAGCAAGATGTATTTATACAAGTGTATGTTACTGATGCAAATACTAGAGCAATTCGCAGATTTCACTAGTCTTTGTGTGGTGTTTTTAACTTTCTATATACCTTGTAAGTTTCCCAATCTATCCTGTAGGATCACTCATCATCTGTGCTGGCCTGCACAAGTCCTGATGTTGCAGACTTATTAACTGCACTAGCCCACACAGCCCCCACGGGCTCTTGCATTGTTCCACGGAAGCTCAGCGTAAGCTCGAGGAACAGCACCTCATCTTCCGATTAGGCACTTTACAGCCTTCTGGACTCCATATCGAGTTCAACAATTTCAGCCCCTATTACATTTTTACTTTTTTATCCACACCTTTGTTTTGGCCTTTTTCTCCGCCCCCCCCTTTTTTCCTCTCCCACATGGCAGCTGTCTCCCATTCTGCCAGCGCATTTCACACCTAATCTAGAGCCGTCTTTTATCTCCACTAGTCCTATCACCATCTCGTCTCGTTTTGAATACCTTTTAATGTCTCTTCACTTCTCTTTTGTTCTCTCCCAGCCTGGCCTTTTAATCTATTTCATTTCCTGTGCTTCTCTAGTCTTGACAAAGGGTTTTGACCTGAAACGTTGGCCCAGAAATTCGAGTCGGGGGCTTGCCGCGCGTGTAAGCCCCCGATCTGCACTTACCCGACGCGCCGGCCGTTGAGCTTCAGGGACGCCTGGAATTGCTGTTTTAAAATGTTGACTCCCGGGCAGCGTCTGACGTCACGCCGCCCAGGAGTGCAGCCAGCGCGAAGCCTGTAGCGCGCTGTGCAACTGAGACACGCCCCTTGAGGTCTCAGTTTAACAGGACACGCCCCCAATGTTTCTGCCAAGCTGCTAAGCATTTTTACATGCAAAGCAGCAGTTTAAATAGGTTTTTGGAAGTTTTTTGAAGCTTTTGGTAACTTTTATAAACTTTTAAAAACGTTTACATTATTTTGAAGAATCTGAAGTAGTTTTAAACAGAATTAAAGCAATTTAAAGACTTTTAAAAGCCCTAAAAGAATTTTTTAAATTCCATTTATTTATTTAGCAATGTCGTCGTCATACGTGTCTTCACACTGTTCCCTTTGGGGAACTGTATGAAGTGGTGGAAGGATTTATGGCCATGATTAACGCTCATTCCGTGACCGTAACCATCTTTGAACCAGCCATTAGGGCGGTTAGTCCTATGGCGGGAGGGTTTTACGGGCTCCCACAAGCTATACAAGGAGGGGGGGCCACCCACACCCACGGACGCAAATATCCCACTGGATGTCAACCCAGAATTTAGAGCCGGAGCTCCGACTCCACTTGCCGGGACTGTCTGGAGCAGGGTTCGAAACCCTACCCTGATCTGGCCCAGCGGCGGGGATCCTACCGCTATGCCAAAGGCCCAATCCGATTAGCAACGTGAAATGGCTGGAATGAGCACAATTCACGGCATTAAAAGAACTCACAATTGAACTGATGATGACCTCAGCAATCTCCTCAAGGAGGTTGAGGTGCAGCACCTGCTCATCATTGGTAATGAGAAGTCAAAGGCGCCGCAAAAAGGGCAGATGATAGCTTGGTCTTTCAAGTGGCAGCATAGGGCTCCAGTCACAGGGAGGGAAAAGGCGCAGGAAACGTATGGGTGTCACCTTTTGTGCGGAGTGGGCCTTTTGCATAGCAGTAAGCATCCCCGCCGCTGGGCCAGAAGGAGTAGGGTTTCGAACCCCACTCCAGACAGTCCCGGCAAGTGGAGTCGGAGCTTCAACTATAAATTCTGGGTGGACATCCAGCGGGATACTTACGTCCGTGGGTGTGGGTGGCCCCCCCCCCCCTCAGATGGGTTGTGGGAGCCCGTAAAACCCTCACGCCATAGGACTAACCACCCTAATGGCTGGTTCAAAGATGGTTACGGTCACGGAATGAGCGTTAATCACGGCCATAAATCCTTCCACCACTTCATACAGTTCCCGAAAGGGAACAGTGTGAGGATAGGTACAACGATGACCTCTTGCACAATGCACCTCCTTGGACCCTCAGTCGCAGATGCGAGGGGGCAAATCGTGCAATTGTTAAATTTTTCATTTTATTGACATGTAAAATGTTGGCCCAGTAATTCCCTTCCAAATGCGCGAGTACGGTCGGGGTACTTACGCGTCTGGCCGGAGGAAATGCCGGTTTTCAGCATGCACAGCGCATGCGGGGAAAACCGGCATTTCCTGTCCTCTGAACGAAGGGGTTCAGAGGCAGAACGCGTGCGCAGTAAAATTCGCCGCTTTCATTCATGCTTTCAGTGAGGTCAAGTCCTTACAAGTTACACATGAAAAAAGCATGGGTACAGTTGCTCCAGAGGCTGCGGAGGAAGATATTTCTTATCGTGGAGCTTCTGAAAGTATGTATGTCTGTATATATTCCTTTGCGTGTTATGTATATATTCCTTATGTGTATGAATATTATTTAATTATGACTTTCAGAGAAAGTAACTTATTGGAAAATCATAATTAAAAACATACATTCATACACATAAGTAAAGGAATATAAAACATACATATACGTAAAGGAATATATGTGGACATACATACATAATTACTTACTGATGAAAAGTTTCTTTCTTAAAAGTGCTGGAAATGTTACATTACTCATTTTAGAACACTCATTTTCACATTCCATTCACACAGCCACAATTGCTCCTTCTACCTACCGTTCTGAAAACCCATTTAAAAAAAAAAAAAAAAAAAAAAAAAATTTAAACTTTAAAACTTACTTAAAATTTCTTAAAATAACTTCCCCCCCCCTTTCCCAAACAAAAATATTGCCTTTCAGAAGCTCCACGATAAAATATATCTTCCTCCGCAGCCTTGGAACAACTTTACACATGCTTTTTTCAAGTGTAACTTGTAAGGACTTACCCTCACTGAATCCATGAATGAAATCGACGAAGTTCACTGCGCAAGCGCTGCCTGTGCAGTCGCACGCGCTGTGCCTATGAACCCCTTCGTTCCGAGGACTGGAAATGCCGGCGTTCCCCGCATGCGCTGTGCATGCTGAACGCCGGCATTTCCAACGGCCAGATGCGTGAGTACCCAGACCGTACTCACGCATTTGGTCACGAATTTCTGGCCCTACGACTCTATTTTCTCTCCATGGATGTTGCCTGGCCTGCTGAGTTTTCCCAGCATTTTCTGTTGTTATTTCGGATTTCCAGCATCTGCAGTATTTTGCTATGTTGCCAAAGTTGGGCGCTGCTATTGAGTTGCCCCTTGTGTATGGCGTGGGGAGAGAGGAAGAGGAAAAGACCCCCAATGTGATGTGACCTTTACTATGTTGGTCTGTTGTGAGTCCTGGTTAAAGTTCCTGGTGAGGATCGAAATACTTTGGAATGGATAATATAAAGTGACAAGGAAATCCTGAAGGGCTTACAAGTGCTTGACAGAGAAATCTTTATTTGTCTGTTATGTCACTTTAGCCCTGCTGTGCTTAGTTTTACACAGTTTAACCTTTAAACAGCAGAGAAATATTTAAGGTGGTAAAGGAAGCAGAGAATCATCTGGAACTTCAATGTCCAATATGTGTATTGACTATTCTGAACTTCGATGAATTGTGAACTAGCACCCCTCCAAAAAATTGTTTTTCGTAACTGCAGATTAAACATGCTTTGTATTGTATTTTATCTCCATAGAACTTCTGATGAACCACTGAGATTATATAAGGCCTACAGTTTAACTAGTCCAGTTCAAACATTTCCTGTGTGTGTGCCTGCCCTTCCCATTTCACATTGCCAAGCACTTAAATTGTCAGCTTGTATGTTATGAAGGGAAGCTAAACTGAAGAGAGACGGGGTCAGATATTTAACTTTGGCCGTTGCCCAATTTCTGTTTATATCTGTGAAAAGAGACAACTGAGGCTACGAGAAAGAATGGAGAAATTAGATCTAACTGCTCCCCAGTCCCTGCCAAAGATCTTTGTGACAGTTGATGTGAGTCTTGCCCATTGTCCTGCCTATAAACCACTTTTTATCAGGCCTGGAGATCTGGCTCCATTCCAGAGCAGTTGTAAAAGGATACCAAATTTGACATTATTGTACAAGTGCACCATAAAGCTTGTGGGTTTGTTTCAGTCTCAAAATCTACCTGCGACCCATAGCTGAAAATTAGCCCCTTAGATAACTATCCAGCTTTTCTTGAGAATAGTTCTTGGCACTGGCGTACCTGCAGATATATCAGCAACAGCTTACATTTATATAGCGCCATTAACGTAGAGAAACTTCCCAAATCCTTGTTTAGTGGCCTGGCCTGTAGGGGTAAGCCAAGGGTGATATATTGTTGATTCTCTGGAATGCTTTCCAAAGCCTGCTGGAATTCTCGGAATAGTGAACATAACACATGATTCATGTTTTTTTTTATTCCGCGTATAGTCAGCAAAAGTTACAGAAACCAGTGTCCTATGCGTTGTATACAAGTCCATGAAAAACACTATTCTCTTTCGGATCACTGTTAGCTATATTGCCTCTGAATCAGAAGGTCATGTGTTCAAGCCCCACTCCAGGGACTTGAGCACATAATCTAGGCTGACAGTTAAGTGCAGTACTGAGAGAGCATTGCATTGTTGGTGGTGCCGTTTTTCAGATGAGGTGTTAAACCGAATCCCCATCTGACAGTTCAGTTGTACATAAAAGATCCCACAAAAAAATTTGGAGAGGAGCAGAGGAGTTCTTGCTCTGCCCTGGCCAACATTTATCCTTTATCCAACAGCACAATAAACAGATTAGTTGGTCATCTGATTGTGGAATTTTGATGTGCGCAAATAGGTTGTTCGAAAACACAATGGCAGATTCCATATGTACACTGACGACACCCAGCTCTACCTCACTATCACCTCTCTCGACCCCTCCACTGTCTCTGATTTGTCACACTGCTTGTCCGACATCTATTACTGGATGAGCAGAAATTTCCTCCAACCAAATATTGGGAAATATTAGGAAGACTGAAGCCATTGTCTTCGGTCCCCACCACAAACTCTGTTCCCTAGCCACCGACTCCATCCCTCTCCCTACCAACTATCTGAGGCTGAACCAGACCGTTCACGGCCTTGGAGTCTTATTTGACCCCGAAATGAGCTTCAGACCACATATCTGCACCATCACCCAGACTGTCTAATTTCATCTCCGTAACATCGGCCGACTCCGCCCCTGCCTCAGCACATCTGCTCATTCATGCCTTTGTTACCTCTATATTTGACTAGTCCAATGCTTTCCTGGCCGGCCTTCCATCTTCCTCCCTTCATAAACTGGAGCTCATCCAAAACTCTGCTGCTCGTATCCTAACTCGCACCAAGTTCCGTTCACCCATCGCACCTGTGGCCTCGCCCCTCCCTATCTCTAACCTCCTCCAACCCTCTGAGATTTCTGCACTCCTCCAATTCTGGTCTCTTACACATTCCTGATTTTAATCGCTCCACCATAGGTGGCCTGCGAAGTGCCTTGGGACGTTTTACTACATTAAAGGCGCTATATGAATGAAAGTTGTTGTTGTTTAATGACAAAATAACTATGTCCACACTTCAAAAGTAATTTATTGGCTGTAGACCACCGAGGGATGTTTTGAAGATGTCAGTAGTGCTATATATGTCATGGAGACATAATGGCACATAAGGAGGCCATTCGGCCCATCGAGTCCATGCCGGCTCTCTGTAGAGCAATCCAGTCAGTCCCATTCCCCCGCTCTATCCCCGTACCCCTGCAAGTTTATTTCTCTCAAGTACCTATCCAGTCTCCCCTTGAAAACATTGAGTGTCTCCGCTTCCACCACTTCCGTCAGCAGCGAGTTCCAGGTCCTCACCACTCGCTGCGTAAAAAAGTTTTTCCTCACATCCCCCCTGTATCTCTTGCCCAAAACCTTAAATCTGTGTCCCCTAGTCCTTGTACCATCAACTAGTGGGAACAGCCTTTCCCCGTCTAGCCTATCCAAACCCGTCATAATCTTGTACACCTCTATCAAATCACCCCTCAACCTCCTTTGGGACACCACTGTCCACCATCCTCCAGTCTGAAAAACAGCCATTTACCATAACTCGCTGTTTTCTGTCCTTAAACCAATTCCTTATCCAAGCTGCCACTATTCCATGAGCCTCAACTTTGTTAACCAGTCTTCTATGTGGTACTTTGTCAAACGCCTTCCTAAAATCCATGTAGACAACATCCATTGCATTCCCTTTATCGATCTTCCCTAGTACTTCATCAAAAAATTAAATTAGGTTAGTCAAACATGATCTGCCTTTTACAAATCCGTGTTGGCGCTCTTTCATTAGCTTAAACCTCTCCGAGTGTCTGTTAATTTTTTCCTTGATTATTGTTTCTAAAACTTTATCCATCAATGATGTTAAACTGACCGGCCTGTAGTTACTAAGATTGTCCTTGCACCCTTTCTTGGACAGTGGTGTCACATTTGCCACTTTCCAATCCCCAGGCACCTCCCCCGCATCTAGGGAAGATTGGAAAATTATGGCAAGCCCTTCTGCTATCTCCTCTCTCTTTGCCAATCTTATTTTCATCTTCACATCCCCTCTCAACTTATTGTATTTGGTCAGGTTCTCCCTTGAAGAATTCACCTGAGATGCAGCATACACCCTCCTTTGTTTGTTTCATTCCTTCTCTATCTCCCTCACCATCCAAGGAGCCCTTGCTTTGGTTCCCTTACCCTTCTCTCTTGTTGGAATGTACCTAGCCTGTACTTGGAACATCTCCTTAAAGATCACCCATTGTTCTGTTAACAGTTTTTCCTGTCAGTCTCTGGTTCCATTTTACCCTGGCTAGATCCTTTTGCATCCCGTTGAAGTTAGCCCTATTCCAGTTTAGAAGTTCCACTCTAGATTGTTCCTTGCTCCTCTTTATTGCTAATCTAAATCTTATGATACGATGATCACTCGTACCCAAGTGTTCTCCCACAGACACTTGGTCGACCTGGCCCACCTCATTCCCCAGCACCAGATCCAGCAATGGCTCCTTTCTAGTTGGGCCAAGAACATACTGGTCAAGGAAATTCTCCTGAACACATTTCAGAAATTCCTCCCCCCTCCTTTCCCTTTACCCTAGCATTATCCCAATCGATATTTGGGTAATTAAAGTCCCCCAATATCACCACTCTATGGCTCTTGCATATCTCTGCGATTTCCCTGCAGATTTGCTCCTCTTCCTCCCTCAATATTTGGAGGCCTGTAGAATACCCCCAATAGTGTGATCATACCCTTTTTGCTCCTCAACTCTAACCAAATGGATTCTGTCCTTGACCCCTCAATAACATCCTCCCTTTCCAACACTACAATGTCTTCCTTAATCAGCACTGCCGCCCACCTTCCTTTTTTCCTTCCCTATCTTTTCTGAACAGCTTGTACCCTTGAATATGAAGTGCCCAGTCCTCACCGTTTTTAAGCCACGTTTCCGTTATTTCCACAACATCATATTGCCACACGGCTAATTGTGCTTGTAGCTCACCAACCTTATCCACCACACTTTGTGTGTTTACGTACATGCATTCTAAACCCATTTTTGAATTTTTCTTAGTCTGCTTCTATTTAATATGGTACTACTTTCAACTCTAGTACTATCCGACACAATCACTCTTATGCACCTTATTCCTCTTTTCTACTCCTATATGCTGGTGCCCATCCCGTTGCCAAGCTAGCTTAAACCCTCCCCAACAGCACGAGCAAAATTCCCCACGAGAATATTGGTCCCGGCTCTGTTGAGGTGTAACCTCTCGGGCTTGTAGAGGTCCCAACTTCCGCAGAAATGGTCCCAATACCAGGAATCTAAAGCCCTCCCTCCTGCACCATCTCTCCAGCCACGCATTCATCTGTTCTATCCTCCTATTCCTGTATTCACTAGCACGTGGCACCGGGAGTAATCCGGAGATTGCTACCTTTTGAGGTCCTGCTTTTTAATCTCTCCTAGCACCCTAAACTCTGCATGCAGGACCTCATCCGTCTTTCTGCCTATGTTGTTGGTACCAATATGGACAACGACCTCTGGCTGTTCACGCTACCCCTTCAGCCGCTTAGTGACATCCTTGACCCTGGCACCAGGGAGGCAACATACCATCCTGGAGTCACGTATGCGACCGCAGAAACGCCTGTCTGCCCCCTTAACTATCGATTTCCCTACCACTATTGCTCTTCCACTCTTTTTCCCTCCCCCGGTGTGCAGCTGAGCCACCCATGGTGCCATGGACTTGTCTCTGGCTGCACTCCCCAGAGGAACCATCGCCCCCCACCAGTACACAGAACAGAATACTGGTTGGAGAGCGAGATGTACTCCGGGGACTCCTGCACTACATGCCTGGTCCTCCTCCTTCTGTCTGGCGGTCACCCTCTCTGCCTGCACACTCTTAAGCTGCGGGGTGACCACCTCCAGAAACGTGCCATCCACATAACTCTCAGCCTCCATTATTCGGAATGTATTATTCGGCAATATCTTCTGGATCAGTTGGAGCCTGGCCCTCACTGTTGTCCTATATATCATAATAATCCAGCATATTCTAGCATTTCAGTTAATTTTGATGTATAGTTGAGGGGGGTGGGAAGCAGTTGCGAAAGGTAGGTCGTGAGAGGAGCTTTGCCTATCACATAAGAACTTAATTCTGTCTGAGGGTCAGACCCAGGTTAACAGTGAACAACTCAACCATCACTTGAAGAGGAAACTTGAAATGATGTAATTTCTATTTCTCTTGCTCCTGCTCATTACCCAGCCCCAAAACAAAGCATCCTAAGGACCTGGAGTAATCTAATTGAAGATACTTCCCTTATGGCAGGAGTATCCAAACCTTGCAGGTCACATCAATGAACCCATTAATTGTTCATGTATCTCAAGTTACTGATGCTACCAGATTCTGATTCAGGATTTATCTATGAATATGGCTATAGTGGTAAGAACAACTCCTTCCAAGCTTCCAGGTCCATGAAATTCAAAAGGAGTACCAGGGAGTAAGGACAAAAATGGAATTAAATTGCCTAAGATTTGTTGGCTGGATTGACGGGGCTTGTGGTTTGGATGTGGTCCACATGCTGTATCTGGGAAGCCTTGCCATATGGCTTTCTGCATTTTATTGAGGTGAACCTGATTTTAAAGTTATTTAAAGCAGATTGTAGTATACAATCATTACCTTTTAAACTTTTTTAAGAAGCTATTCCATGTAGAAATGGTGTGAATAATGAATAAAAGTATACAGTCCCTACCACTTTATATCATCCATGCTTACCACGGGCAGCTGCCTATATCGGGCAAATGGCGCTAACCATTTGTCATTACCATTGAAGTCAATTACAAAGACGTCGCTAATAACACATTCGGGCTACATGGGAGGTGGAAAATCAGTATTCTTAATGTTCACAAGTTGCCACCGGTCCATTTAAATGCTTTTGAGTTAGCTGTATAAAGACACACAACACTTATTGAATGACTCCGATGTGGTGTAGCAGCAAACCGAGTTCACAAGGGAGTCCGGAGCAATAGGGAGAATCCCAATGATCCAGAGATGGAGACCTGGAGAAAATCCACGATTTTGATTTTTGTATACATCGTGCAGCAGTTTTACTGTCCACTCCCTTAATAGTGGGCAAATCACGTTAACACCAACGCACCCGCTATAAACAGGGACTGTATTTAGGAGTAGATTGCTGCTCAAGTTAGAGATCTTCCAATATTTATACTTTGTGACACGAGTATGAAATTATGTGATTAAAATAATATAACAACAACTTGTATTTATATAGCGCCTTTAACGTAGTCAGACGTCATAAGGTGTTATAAAACAAAATTTGGCACTGAGCGACATAAGGAGAAATTTGGGCAGATGGCCAAAAGCTTGGTCAAGAGGTAGGTTTTAAGGAGCGTCTTAAAGGGGGAAAGAGAGGCGGAAAGGTTTAGGGAGGGTATTCCGGAACTTAGGGCCTTGGCAGCTGAAAGCACGGCCACCAATGGTTGAGCGATTTATAATCAGGGATTTTCAAGAGGCCAGAATTTGAGAAGCGCAGATATCTCCGGGGTGGGTGGTGTGGCTGGAGGAGATTGCAGAGAGAGGGAGGGGCGAGGTCATGGAGGGATTTGATAACAAGGATGCTTAACTGGGAGCCAATGTAGGTCCGTGAGCACAGGGGTGATGGGCGAGCGGGACTTGGTGCGAGTTCGGACACAGGCAGCAGAGTTTTGGATGAGCTCAAGTTTACATATGGTAGAAGGTGGGAGGCCGGCCAGGAGTGTGTTGGAATAGTCAAGTCTGGAGGTAAGAAAGGCACGGCTGAGGGTTTCAGCAGCAGATGAGCAGAGGCAGAGTCGGGTGATGTGATGGAGGTGGAAATAAGCGGTCCTAGGTTTGGTGTGGATATGTGGTCAGAAGCCCATTTTAGGGTCAAATATGATGCCAAGGTTGCGAACAGTCTGGTTCCGCCTCAGACAGATGTTAGGGAGAGGGATGGAGTTGGTGGCTAGGGAACGGAGAGATTACCATAAGAACATAAGACGTAGGAGCAGGAGTAGGTCATTTGGCCCCTCGAGCCTGCTCCGCCATTCAGTAAGGTCATGGCTGGTCTGATCTTGGCCTCAACTCCACTTCCCTGCCCACTCCCCATAACCCTTGACTCCCTTATCGTTCAAAAATCTGTCTATCTCCACCTTAAATATATTCAATGGCTCCGCCTCCACAGCTCTCGGGAAGAGAATTCCAAATTTTCACGACCCTCTGAGAGAAGAAATTTCTCCTCATTTACGATTTAAGGGTGCCCTCTTATTCTTAAATTATGCCCCCTAGTTCTAGATTCCCCCACGAGGGAAAACATCCTCTCTGCATCTACCCTGTCAAGCCCCTTCAGAATCTTATGTTTCAATAAGATCCCCTCTCATTGTTCTAAACTCCAATGAGTATAGGCTCAACCTTCCTTCATTAGATAACCCCTTCATCTCCGGAATCAACCTCGTGAACCTTCTCTGAACTGCCTCCAATGCAAGTATATCCTTCCTTAAATAAGGAGACCAAAACTGTACGCAGTACTCCAGGTGTGGTCTCACCAGTGCCCTGTACAGTTGTAACAGGACTTTCCTACTTTTGTACTCCATTCCCTTTGCAATAAAGGCCAACACTCCATTTGCCTTCCTAATTACTTGCTATACTTGCATGCTAACATTTTGTGATTCATGTACAAGGACCCCCAGATCCCTCTGTACCTCAGCATTTAAATAATTTACTTTTTTATTTCCCACCCCAATAGCCCCTTAATTATCCATTATTGGGATGCTTTTAGTGTCTCTACCGTGAAGACTGATACAAAATATTTGTTTTGGTCTCTGCCATTTTCCTGTTTCCCACGATTAATTCCCCAGACTCATCCTCTCGGGGACCAACGTTCGCTATCATGTAGTACCTTCTCTCCAATTCCATAATGTTTGGTTCAAATCAATAAATGTAAGTCTATTCGTCTCTCTCAGCTAAATGCTATCTATCCCATATATTTATTTGTTTTGAGCACATTTAGTCTGCCTGGAACTTCTATACCATATGGTGAAATCATTAATTGTACTTCGGATATCTTTAGGAAAGGGCATGTTACTCATAACTTCCCTTGTGAATATGCATCTTTTATGGCTTGTACTTCTCTAACTGCCTTATTTAGTGGTAACTGTACTGAATTTTTTTTTTTTTTTTACTGTTATGCTTAACCCTAGCTAGTGCCTATCTCCAAGTCTTTCTTTTGTTTCTCTGATCACCCTTTTAACATATTACTGCACCTTCTATTATATTCATCCCAATGCACCCTTCCCCTTTTTCCAAACAGGATTTATCCAGGCCATTTTCCTCTTTATTTTACATCTAATTTATTTGTTAATCCATTTAGTGTCAAGTTTGCCTAGTCAGAGCTTGTAGGTTTTGGGAATGTTTTTATCCTGCATGCTCAGTGTTATTCCTTTTAAAGGTGCTCCACTTGTCGTCTTCTAAAGCATTGCTGGATAATGTTCTCCAATTGATTTGTTTTAGTTGTTTCCACTTTTATATTTTATTGCACTTTTAAAATTATATACCTGGCTCCTGTTCTTTGGTATTTCTGACTTCCAGGGCATGTTGAACGTTACCATTCTATGGTTGCTGTCCCACAGGGGTGCGACACTTCCATTTCTTGTACATTTCTCGGACATTAACTTAAACCAGGTCAAGAGAATCATTTCCTCCTGCGGATTCCTTGACACGGTAACCTTAGATAATATTGACGAGCAATGTCTGTTAGTGCAAATGTGTGGGCAAACTTGATTTATTTAAACTCCTTTGGGAAGGATTCAAAGAGCAGCTTAGATTAAGAATTCCATTGTTAACATTTTCTACTTAAATGGTCTTGAGAGTTTGCCATGATTGTACTTAATTGAATTTCTTGCAAAATAGTTGCTGCTCTTCCTGTGTATTTATGGTGCCAGAATTGTTTAAAAAAAAAAATTCAGCTTTTTTTTCTCCCTCGGATTTAACTATCTGCAACATTTCTTATTCAGATTTTAGTACCGATGAGGATGTTCCACGAACCACTGCAGATATGCTGTTTAATTGCAACATTCATAGGTTGTGAAGTAGCTATCACATCACTTATGGAGTTGAGATTGTATTTCCATAGTCCAGTTGTGAATTTTAGCAGCTTACTAAATGCCATATTTTTCAAATAATGCAGAAATAATAGAAGCTGTGTACCAAACCAAAAAAGTACGCAATTTACAAAGTTTAGGCTGTGATTTTTGGATATGTTCAGTCAGATTATTATACAAATAAACTAAATTAATGAGAGATATAAACAGAAAATGCTGGAAATACCCAGCAGGCCAGGCAGCATCTGTGGAGAGAGAAACCGAGTTATTGGCCCTGAATTTGCGGTCGGAGGCGTACCAGAAGAATATGCCTCCGAACCGAGAAAAAAATCTGAACTTACCTGGTGTCTCTGGAGCTTCGGACTCTTCGGGTCCTGGGACTGCAGGCATACGCCTGCGTAAAGGCCCACTGATCCCAGGGGCGCATGCGGTTTGCAAGCGTCCCTGGGATCATGTGGGCTCAGTCAGCCAATCAAAACGGGATTCCTATGATGCTTATGGGGATCCCATTTACGTACGGAATCCCCATAAGCATAATAGAAATCACCAAATAAATAAGAATTCACACCACTTAAATAAAAATAAATGATTACATGTTCAAAACTAATTAAAAGACCCTTTAATCATTTAAAATAAAAAAAAATATAAAAGCGATCACCCAATCTGCGTTTGGTCTCCCCAGTGTAGAGGAGACGGCATTGTGATCATCGTTTGCAATATCCTAAATTGAAAGAAGTACAAGTAAATCGTTGTTTCACCTGGAAGGAGTGTTTGGAGCCCTGGAAGGTGGGAAAGGAGGAGGTAAAAAGGCACCTCTTGCGCTTGCATGGGAAGGTGCTGTGGGAAGGGGAGGGGGTGATGGAAGAGTGGACCGGGGTGTCACAAAGGGAGCGGTCCCTTTGGAATGTTGAAAGGGGAGGGGCAGATGTGTTTGGTGGTGTCATCGCGCTGGAGATGGCATTATGGAGGATGGAGGATGAAATTAATATGAGACTCACTTTTTAAAAAACAAACATGTTATGTTGGGATATTCAACTGTGGTCTACTTTGGAGCTGGTAGCTTCAGAATTAGAGAGCTGATTATGAAATTGGGCCTACAGGATCTCTGGGATAAAAACATAAAATGCTGGAAATACTCGGCAGGTCAGGCAGCATCTGTGGAGAGAGAAACGGAGTTAACGTTTCAGGTCGATGAACTTTTGTCAGAACTGGAAATAGTGAAGTCTGCCATGTTGTTTAGAGTCTCCATTAAACCACAGTTGTCTTACTGCAATCTCAAGTGTGCGGGCAAAATGGCTGTCACCTAGAGCCCAAGTTTGTCTAACTCTTCATCCTTTCCTCTTTGCCTGGCCTCCTACCATTTGTTTGACAAAGTACCAAATAGAAGGTTGGTTAACAAAATTGAGGCTCATGGAATAGGTGGGTCAGTGGCAGTGAGCTGTGGTAAATGGCTGTTTTTCAGACTGGAGGATGGTGTATATATATCTGACTGCGACAGGACATAGAAAGGCTAGCAGAATGGGCCGACAAGTGGCAGATGGAATTTAGTACAGCGAAGAAGTGTGAGGTGATGAATTTTGGCAGAAGGAACAGGGAGAGGCAATATACACTTAATGGCACAGTTTTAAAGAGTGTGCAGGGACAGAGGGACCTGGGAGTTAATGTGCATAGGTCCCTGAAGGTGGCAGGACATATTGAGAGAGTGGTTAGCAAAGCATATGGGATCTTGGGCTTCATAAATAGAGGTATTGAGTACAAAAGTAGGGAAGTTATGCTGAACTTTATAAAGTGCTGGTTAGGCCACAACTGGAGTATTGTGTCCAGTTCTGGTCAACACACTTTAGGAAGGATGTGAAGGCCCTTGAGAGGGTGCAGAGGAGATTTACCAGAATGGTTCTGGGGATGTGGGGATCTTAGCTACAAGGACAGGTTGGAGAAGCTGGATTTGTTTTCATTAGAGCAAAGGAGGTTGAGGGGTGATTTGATAGAGGTGTACAAGATTATGACGGGTTTGGATAGGCTAGATGGGGAAAGGCTGTTCCCACTAGTTGATGGTACAAGGACTAGGGGACACAGATTTAAAGTTTTGGGCAAGAGATACAGGGGGGATGTGAGGGAAAACTTTTACGCAGCGAGTGGTGAGGACCTGGAACTCGCTGCTGATGGAAGTAGTGGAAGCGGAGACACTTGATGTTTTCAAGGGGAGACTGGATAGGCACTTGAGGCAAATAAACTTGCAGGGCTACAGGGATAGAGCGGGGGAATGGGACTGACTGCATTGCTCTACAGAAAGCAGGCTCGGACTTGATGGGCCGAATGGCCTCCTTCTGTGCCGTTATGACTATGACTCTATGATCATTTCTCCCAGTCAAACTTTCCTTGCTCCCTGACCTCACATGTTGCTTCTTCGCCTGCTGAACTTGTTTCCCTCCATTGTGATCTTTCCTCTGGATTAATTGTAAGCCTTCTCCCTATCTTCTGGCATGACCCAATGTCCTTCAAAACTGCTTACATCAACCTTTTTCTGTCCCACTTCTTAAAAAATACCTGCGCTCAACACCTCCGTTCTTTCCAACTATAGTCCCATCTCCAACTTTCCCTTTTTCTAAAGTCCTATGATTTGTATTGCATTGGATTTATGTCCCCAACTCGCCTCTCATTTCCTCATTAATACTCTCCAATCAGGCATCTGCATGCCCATAGACAATTTGATCGTAGGCTCAATTCAGCTGCATTGACCCCCATCTTCACGTGATCTCGCGTGTATGCATTATAGCAGGGGTTGCACTAGTAATCAAGAGCAGGAACCCTGGCTTTTCCTCCTCCTTCGGCCAATTGTACTGCTCCAATGCCGTCCCACAGGTCAGTTAACTCATTAAACCTGGAATCTTTGGTCTGTGTAAATAGCAAAAGAAAAAAAGAATGACTTGCATTTATATAGCGTCTTTCACGACCACTGGACATCCCAAAGTGCCTTACAGCCAATGAAGTACTTTTTGAAGTGTAGTCACTGTTGTAATGTAGGAAACACGACAGCCAATTTGCGCACAGCAAGTTCCCACAAACGACAATGTGATAATGACCAGATAATCTGTTTTAGTGATGTTAGTTGAGGGTTAAATATTGGCCAGGACACCGGGGATAACTCCCCTGCTCTCCTTCGAAATAGTGCCATGGGATCTTTTATGTCCACCTGAGAGAGCAGATGGGGCCTCGGTTTAACGTCTCATCTGAAAGACGGCGCCTCCGACAGTGCAGCACTCCCTCAGCACTGCACTAGAGTGTCGGCCTAGATTTTTGTGCTCCAGTCTCTGGAGTGGGACTTGAACCCACAACCTTCTGACTGAGGTGAGGGTGCTACCAGCTGAGCTACGGCTGACACTTACAGTGCAGTAACACGCCATAAGGTGTATTTACTCTTGAGAGCAGCTTAAATGCATGTATTTTTAGGGTTTGTTTTTTAATGTCTAGCTTAGATATTCTTCATGTTGTTTGAATTCAGGCACATGGGTTTAATTCCAACTGATGGAGGTAATATGAGGCCTGTAGCTATGAATATTTTTTGTTTGGTGTTGGCTGCAGGATTATGGTGCTAGTTTCTTAGCTTTGGCAGATGATATCTGTTTTGCAACATAATAACCTGTTGCCAGCCAACAAACTGATGAGCGGGAAGTGACGTAGACTGAGTTCAGTCCAGTAACGTGTACAAGGCTTAGATTGAACAGTTGCCTCTTTCATCATTTGAGTTTTGAAGACTGCATTGTCGGCTGCTTGAGTTTTTAAAAAAAAACTTGGATCCCCAGCAGCAGTAATGAGAGACGATGTGGTTTCACTAGTAATGCTAAACTGTAAAATCAGCATTGTTGTGCGGTGTGTTTTGATAAATCAGTGGCACAAATGAGATAGAGCAATGCCAATATTGCAATATAACTAACGTTAAAGGTTATACGGACGACTGGTGTGAGAAATGGAATAAAATGATTGTCTGTTTAGTAGGGGTGATTTTTGAGTTGATGCCAAGAGGTAGACGATTAGAGGAAAGGTTGCTGTTTATATAAAATAACAACAGAAAATGCTGGAAAAACTCAGCAGGTCAGGCAACATCCGTGGACAGAAATTTGAGTTGACGTTTCGGGTCGAACCCTTCTTCAGAACTGGAAAGAAAAGATAGATCGGAGGCAGGGCTGCGATCGGACAAAAGAATAAAAGAAACAAAAGAAGTAAAAAAGAGACAATGAAAGGTGTTAGAAGCTAGACGAGATGGTAATGGGCTGAGATTGGGTGTAAAGTGTACTGGCAGGGCAAGGGATAGCTGCCAGGTGTGAGAGCGAAACAAAAGGAAAGGGGGGGGGGGTGGGGGGGGGGGAAAGGAGTGGAAAAATTACAAGAAAAAATGAAATAGGGGCCGAGGTTATGATCTGAAATTGTTGAATTCGATATCGAGTCCGGAAGGCTGCAGACTGCCTAATCGGAAGATGAGGTGCTGTTCCTCACGTTTACGTTGAGCTTCTGTGGAACAATACAAGAGGCCAAGGACGGTGAGGTCCGAGTGGGAATGGAGCGTTGAATTAAAATGACAGGCGACCGGAAGCTCGGGGTCACCCTTACGGACTGAACGGAGGTGTTCCGCAAAGCTGTTTATATAACCTGCCTTTTTACGGCAAACTACTCCCACGGCCCTATATCTGCTAGTGGGATCCCAGAGTATAATAATGAAAGTCCCTTGTGATCTAGACTGGACCTGTGTGTCTTCAGCACATTCACTGGGCCTCGGCTTTTCACCATATTAATGACATAAACCAAGGAATAGAGAGTTGTATATCCAATTTTGAAGATGACACTCAGTTAAGAGTCGTGTGGATGGGAGCGGGAAGTTACAAAGGGACATAGACCGAGTAAGTGGGTGGGCAAAATTCACTTTGGATCTGCGAGACAAACCAGAATATTTTTTTAATAGCGAGATATAAGGAGCTATGGAGGAGCAAAGAGATTTAGGCGTCCATGTACATTATTTGAAGTGGAAAGATGAGAGCCTGTATTTTGCGGTCAGCAATCAACAAACGGCACCTGCTGTTCATTACACTTGCCCACAGACTTTCCATGGAGCTTTGCATTGGAACTTGCTGTGATTAGAAAGTCATTTTGGCGCAGCGTCCTCTATAGGGGATCTTGGACCAGTGTGAACAGAGTAAGCAACTGTGTATTTCCTTACGATAGCAAAATACTGCGGATGCTGGAAATCTGAAATAACAACAGAAAATGCTGGAAAAACTCAGCAGGTCAGGCAACATCCGTGGAGAGAAAATAGAGTCAACGTTTCGGGTCAAACCCTTTGTCGAGACTGAAGAAGCAGAGGAAATGAAATAGATTAAAAGGCCAGGCTGGGAGAGAACAAAATCTAGAGCTGTCTTTTGTCTCCACTAGTCCTATCACCATCTCGTCTCGTTTTGAATACCTCTTAATGTCTCTTCACTTCTCTTTTGTTTTCTCCCAGCCTGGCCTTTTAATCTATTCCATTTCCTGTGCTTTTTCAGTCTTGACAAAGGGTTTGACCCAAAACGTTGACTCTATTTTCTCTCCACGGATGTTGCCTGGCCTGCTGAGTTTTTCCAGCATTTTCTGTTGTTATTGTGTATTTCCTTAAGCAATCAGACTGAAGAATTTTTAATACGGCACAAAGAATCTGAACCAGGAAGTGTAAGAATAGTTAATTCAACACCAAATCATGTGCGGAAAGCAAAATAAAAGAGGGAAAGAAAGATATAGTTAAGAGAGAAAAAGTTTTTAATAAAAAGTTATTTGCATTTTATATATTTAAAAAATCTTCAATAATTAAAATCTGAAGGAATGAGACTCCACATTTGTAAGAGTTAATTTTTAGCGCCAGAGAGGTTGCTTAACAGTAATTAAGACATCACGCCGTTAAAAGTTTACTTACACTGGAATGTACAAGCCCTAACTCTGCCGTGTTTAGTGGGTATATATTATGTAAGAACAGCAACTTCACGCCGTTCCACGTGTTTTAATGCTGAGTCTCTCGGCGAGATACCAGTATCGAGCAGAGCAATTCGGACAGCAACTTCCTGATTTCCGCGTTTAACTGCACGTGTGGTCGCTGGAAGTTGCTGTCCAATTTACACTACAATAACTGTGAGCGTTGAGAGCGTTATTTTTACTGCAGAAACCGAGCTGAGGTTATGACTTGCAAATATTTTGAAGAGGAAGCTCAGTTTGCAGTGGAGGGCTATCCAGTTGATTGAGTTTATCTGGATTTTCAAAAAGTGATTTTGAAATGTAAAAATTTGAAAAATCTTGAGTTTCTAATGATGGTGGGTAGAATAAATACATAAATAAATTAGTGAGCTGTATTATGAATCATCTTGGCAGTAGGTAAGAGATGATGATCAATGGACAAGGATTGTTTGGTGGAGTTCTGCAGAAGACCATTATAACAGAAGTCTGCCCGTCAGTTGCCTCTATAGTGTATATATGCCCATTGGATGCGTCACACTTGACATGCAAAGTATGTATGCATTCACACGTGCTCCTGATTAACTCAGATATCATGTTTGTGAAACAGCAACAAATTACAACTGAGGAGGTAGGCTGTGTACCAATGACCAAGTTGCTAATGGGAATGAAAACTACCAATCAAGCATTTCAAACTACTAGTCTATGATTGGCAGTCAGCAAACATAAGAACATAAGAAATAGGAGCAGGAGTAGGCCAATTGGCCCCTTGAGCCTGCTCCACCATTCAATAAGATCATGGCTGATCTGATCCTAACCGCCAATCCACTATGACAGGACTATCTCCTGAATCTAACAGAATTAGACACACAAAACAGGAGCAGGATCAGGCTACCTGAGCCCGCTCCGCTACCCACAGGGCCATGACCGATCCGAATGAACCTAGACTCATGTCCAAATTCCTGCCCGCTCCCCGTAACCCTTAATTCCCTTTTCTTCTAGGAAACTGTCTATTTCTGTTCTAAATTTATGTAATGATGTAGCTTCGACAGCTTTTTGGGACAGCATATTCCATGGACCTACCACCCTCTGAGTGAAGTAGTTCCTCCTCATCTCAGTTTTGAAAGAGCAGCCCCTTATTCTAAGACTATGCCCCCTAGTTCTAGTTTCACCCATCATCTGGAACATCCTCCCTGCATCCACCCGATCCAACCCCTTCACAATCTTATGTGTTTCAATAAGATCGCCTCTCATTCTTCTGAACTCCAATGAGTAGAGTCCCAATCTACTCAACCTCTCCTCATATGTCCATCCCCTCATCCCCGGGATTAACCGAGTGAACCTTCTTTGTACTGACTCGAGAGCAAGTATGTCTTTTCTTAAGTATGGACACCAAAACTGTATGCAGTATTCCAGGTGCGGTCTCACCAATACCTTGTACAACTGAAGCAATACCTCCCTATTTTTATATTCTATCCCCCTAGCAATGAAAGCCAACATTCCATTGGCCGCCTTAATCACTTGCTGCACCTGCATACTAACCTTTTGAGTTTCGTGCACCAGGACCCCCAGATCCCTTTGTACTTCAGTACTTTCCAGTTTCTTGCCATTAAGATAATAACTTGCTCTACAATTTTTCCTGCCAAAGTGCATAACCTCACACTTTCCAGTATTGTATTCCATCTGCCAAATCTCTGCCCACTTACTTAGCCTGTCTATGTCCCCTTGCAGGTTTTTTATGTCCTCTTCACTCACTACTTTCCCTCCCATCTTAGTATCATCTGCAAACTTTGATATGTTACACTCGGTCCCCTCCTCCAAATCGTTAATATAGATTGTAAAGAGTTGGGGACCCAGCACTGACCCCTGCGGAACACCACTGGTTACTGATTGCCAGTCTGAGAATGAACCATTTATCCCAACTCTCTGCCTTCTGTTAGATAGCCAATCCTCTATCCATGCAAGAATATTACCCCCAATCCCGTGATTTTTTATCTTAAGCAATAATCTTTTGTGTGGCACCTTGTCAAATGCCTTTTGGAAGTCTAAATACACTACGTCCACTGGTTCACCTTTATCCACCCTATATGTTACTTCCTCACAGAACTCCAGCAAATTTGTCAAACATGACTTCCCCTTCATAAAACCATGCTGACTTTGTCTTATTAAATTATGATTATCCAAATGTCCTGTTACTGTCTCCTTAATAATGGACTCCAAAATTTTACCTATCACAGATGTTAGGCTAACCGGTCTATAGTTTCCAGCCTTCTGTCTACTGCCCTTTTTAAATAAGGGTGTTACATTAGCAGTTTTCCAGTCTGCCGGGACCTTTGCTGAGTCCAGGGAGTTTTGGAAGATTATTACCAATGCATCCACAATCCCTACCGCCACTTCCCTCAAGACCCTAGGATGTAAGCCATCAGGTCCAGGTGATTTATCCGCCTTGAGTCCCATTTATTTTACCGAGTACCACTTCCTTAGTGATTTTGATCGTGTTTATCTCCTTCCCCCCCCCCCCCCCCCCCCATAGCCCCCTGCTTGTCCAGTGTCCTCTACTGTAAAGACTGATACAAAATATTCATTCAGTGTTTTTGCCATCTCCATATTTCCCACCATTAATTTCCCGGTCTCATCCTCTAAGGGACCAACATTTACTTTAGCCACCCTTTTTCTTTTTATATAACTATAAAAACTCTTACTATCTGTTTTTTTATATTTTTTGCTAATTTACTTTCATAATCTATCTTCCCTTTCTTAATCAATCTTTTTGTTATTTTTTGCTGTCTTTTAAAGTTTTCCCAATCCTCTATCCTCCCACTAGATTTGGCTACCTTATATGCCCTTGTTTTTAGTCGAATACTATCCTTAATTTCTTTACTTAGCTACGGATGGCTGTCTTTTCTTCGACACCCTTTTTTTCTCAGTGGAATATACTTTTTTTGGAAGTTGTAAAATAACTCCTTAAATGTACACCACTGATCATGTATCGTCTTACCCTTTAATCTATTTTCCCAATCCACTTTACTCAATTCCGCTCTCATACCTTCATAGTCTCCTTTATTCAAGCTTAGCACGCTTGTTTGAGATACAACCTCCTCACCCTCTAATTGAATATGGAATTCAACCATGTTATGGTCACTCATTCCAAGGGGATCCTTTACTGGGACATTTTTAATTAATCCTGTCTCGTTACACAGGACCAGATCTAAGGTTGCTTGCCCCCTGGTTGGTTCAGTTACATACTGCTTAAGAAACCCATCCCTAATACACTCAATGAACTCATCCTCAAGGCAGCCCTGCCCAATTTGATTTGTCCAATTAATATAATAGTTAAAATCCCCCATAATTATAGATGTTCCCTTATTACAAGCCTCAACTATTTCCTGATTGATACTCCGTCCAACCGAGTTGCGACTGTTCGGAGGCCTATAGACTATGCCCACTAGTGTTTTTTTCCCCTTATTATTCCTTATCTCCACCCAAACTGTTTCATTATCCTGATCTTTTGACCCAATATCATTTCTCTGTATTAGTGATTCCTTCCTTTATTAACATAGCCACCCCATCTCCCCTTCCTTCCTGCCTGTCCTTCCTGATTGTTAAATAACCTGGTATGTTTAATTCCCAGGCATTGTCACCCTGCAGCCATGTTTCTGTAATGGCCACAAGATCATACCCATATGTAGTTATTTGCGCCATTAACTCGTCTATTTTGTTACGAATGCTACGTGCATTCAGATAGAGAACTTTCAAATGTGTTTTGTGACACTTAGTTCCTGCTTTTGCCCTTTTTATTACTTTACCTTTTACTCCATACCTTCTGCCCCTTCCTGACACGCTCTGGTTTTTAATTTCCCCACTGCTACCTAGGTTTATGACCTTCTCTTGTTATTTTTATTATTTGTTCTCTAGGAACCTTCCCCCCCCCCCCCCCCCCTAACCGCTACCAATTGCAAGGAACAGAAAGGGAACTGATGAAAACACTTAACACTTTTTCAAAACCTTTCCGGCCGCCACCTTTCCCTCTTACTAAGCTGAGAGACATAGGTTTAAATGTGAGGAGTTTTGATTATAAAGACATAAAAAATTCATAGTTCATAGGAAAATGATTCAACTTAACTATATAGTTGCCTTTGCTGTGTTTAAAATACCTGCAACATTTTTGTCTGAGGTCAGTTCCTCTGAAGTTTGGGGCTTCAAATCATGGGGGTTTCCCAGAGCTTTCATTAACTTAGCTGAATGGAAAGGCTCAAAGAAGAAGCAGACCAACTCCCAGCATAGACCAGCATCATTATATGGAAGTGGTCAATGCAGTACAAATCCTAGAATGTAGATAAAGAAAGCCTCCCTTCAGAATTTTTTTAAATGATTCATTCATGGGATGTGGGCGTCGCTGGCAAGGCCAATATTTATTGCCCATCCCTAATTGACCTTGAGAAGGTGGCGGTGAGCCGCCGCCTTGAACCACTGCAGTCGGTGTGTTGAAAGTACTCCCACAGTGAGTGGCTTGCTAGGGCATTTCAGAGGGCAGTTAAGAGTTAACCACATTGCTGTCTGGAGTCACATATAGGCCAGACCGGGTAAGGACGGCAGATTTCCTTCCCTAAAGGACATTAGTGAACCAGTGGGTTTTTACGACAATCCGATAGTTTCATGGTTACCATTACTGATACTAGCTTTTTATTCCAGATTTTATTTAGTTAAATCTAAGGAACACCACCATATTTTGGAGTTTGGGGCACGTAATATATTTTGGAGTTTGGGGCACGGAATCGACCACGAGTACATGTCCAATCACAAAGCATACCCGGCTTGCTGTTTGCAAGGTTCCCTCCCCTGCTAGTCCTACGATGGAAAAGGCCTGATAGCACTGAAACCAGGAAAGCCATTATAAGGACTACCAGCACAAACTTGAAGTTATCTGAATTGTTTCCTCCAAAACAGTGAAACATGAACTTTCGAGGTAACTTTAAAGGAAAAACAATGTATAAATAACTATAAAAAGACAGCAATGTCTTGGTGAATGGCGGGGGGGGGGTCGGCATTGTGGGGGGAAAGATCTATATACTGAGTCCTAGCACAAAAAACTCCCTATTATTGGCAGCCCAAGATCAATTCAAACTGTGTATTTTGTATTTTGAAAGTGGGGTGCCCACAACTGTAGGTAATATTCCACAGCACAGTGATGCATTGGAAATGGTTCAGGAAAGAGCAACAATGATTATGCTGTCTTTTTTCGATTATAAGAAAAATATAGCAGAAAAAATGAATGAAAGAAAACACAATTCAAATAGATAAAAAACTGCAAGATTGGATAATAAGTGGATTATGTAACTTAAAGTGCAACTCCATAATTAGAGGATTCTTGAGCCTCAAATCAAACGAGAGATTAGAAAGAATTTTGTTTCTTTCCACCACTAAGTATATCTCTGGAATTGGCTCTTGAGAATAGTTCATGCTCTTTCAAAGTTCCTTTTTAAAACAAAAAGAAATGAGTTTTATATCTTGAAGAATGAGACTGAAGGTTACAAATGATGAGATGACCTGAACAGCACAGGTGGTGAATTGTCTTTTTGAAGGAGCGGACAGATGGCTTTTTTTTTTTGTTCCATATTTAGTTCTCATGTTCTCAACATTAAAAGGTGCTCAGTCTTTGGTGCACCTGCCATCTTCCTTATCCAGTTTCATTAAGGTTTTTTTTTGCATTTGGCAGATGACCTTTGTATTCATATTGGCTTAAATAGAGGTTCATTCAAACACCTTTTTGGTACATTGGAGTGAATTTCCGCGTGATCGCTTTCATCGGGTGGGCGGAGCGAGCCCATCACCCACCCAATCAGTTGTGACGACAAAATAAAACTCCTGGAATGGAGCTCTGTTTAGATTTAACAAAAAAAAAACCTGCCACTCTGAAGATCCCTGAAAACCGTACATCATTTGTTGGTCAAGCTGTCTGGCAGTGCTACTGCTGTCAAGATGGTCACTCGATGTTGCTTAAGCAGTTCCCCAAATCTATGTGATGGCACAGCTGAGCTGGGGCACTTGCTGTGTGCCAAGTGATTGCTACATCAACCCGATGCATTGCTTGCAATCCCAGATATTTAATTGTTTCTGACCATTCATGTGAAGGGGAGTTCGTTCAGTAAAATGTATTCAACTGTCTGGGTTTAAGTGAGTTCCAGTTCATATGGGGTAATAGTTTTTAGTTTTGTAGGGAGGGGGAAGGACCTAAATATTGTAATATTCCATTGGTGTAGCGGCAGATGCAGCACACTGGCATCCTACTCTCATTCCTAGCAACCACGACACTTTCCATGTAGAATCTTTCAAAGAAAAAAAAGCACATTGGCCCAGAAATTCGGGTCTCCACGGGTGAGTACGCACGGAGTACTCACCCGTAGGCCCACTGGAAGTGCCGGTTTCCTGCATGCACTGCGCATGTGCAGGAAACCGGCACTTCCGTTCCCCTGAACGAAGAGGTTCAGAGGTCGAACGCGTGCGCGGGAGAGGCTACGCGTGCGCATCGAACTTAGGTTTTTTTTTACAGGTTTTCCTAGGAGGGTAAGTCTCCAGAAGTTAGACATGTAAAAAGCAGTCGCAAGGCCTGCTTGTTACAAGGTAAGTGGTGAATTAATTAAAATTAAAACATTTTTTCCACAGGTTTATTATTTTTAAATACTTTAAAGCAAGGTAAGTTTATTTTTAGCCCTGTTAGAAAATAAAATTATTTTTCCCAAAAATTTAAATTGTTTAAAATAGTTATTTCATGTAATTTATAGTTTATTTAAAAAATGTGATTTAAAAAAAAATTATTTGAAGATTTAGTGCTGTTTTGGGGCCGTAGTATTTATAACTTTTGACAGGTCTTCCTGTCAATCTTATGAATGGAGCATTCCCTGCTCCGATTGGCTCTCCATGGCCCACGTGATCCCAGGGGACGCATCGAACTAACTGCGCCCCTGGGATACGCAAGCACTGCGCGCCGGCAGTTGGAGGAGGCCCAGGATCGCAATTCCACGGGGGCCCACAGCTCAACGGCCGGCGCGTAAGGTAAGTGCAGATCGGGGGCTTGCACCCGCGAGAAGCCTCCGCCCCGAATTTCTGGGCCATTGCTAATACTAAGGGCACTGGAGTTACTTTAGTTTGGGAAGGAAAGGAATGAAGCAGAAGAATCTGTGTATAAATTCATTTCTGGACCTTTCTAACTTGCTCTTTGGAACTGTAGACTCTGTTGCCTTTACTTCTGAAGTTGAGGGGTTTTAAACTATTAAACTGTAAAGATAGCACTTAGTCATCTTTCTATTTTGCTTTAATCTTAGCTTGCCTTCACTCGAGATGGACTCTGTGGACTTTGGAATGAAATGGTCAAAGATGGCGAAATTGTTTATACTGGTCCTGAAGCGATGCAAAATCTCAATGACTCACTAACATCGAAAGGTAAGAATTTAAGTATGGTGTGAAATGAATATTCTTCATGTGACTGTCAGTCGTGTCAAGTTTCTTATCTTCGATTTTTCTTCTTCACTGACATGTTTAAGGGTTGTGTTTTAAAACGAAGTACATTTGCAGAAGTTTAAAAAAAGAAAGGCTACAGGCATTGGATAACATATGCGGGAAACTCTCTTTTTACCGACACCTAAATAACCGGAAAAATCTCTTAACCGGCAAAATTCAAGAGTAGGTTCAGGTAAGTTTTACTATATATTAGTGGCCGTGTAACCGGGGTTCCTGCACCTGTTGCCATGCAACAGGGACGCCTGGATCTGTGGCCGTGTACGGGGCTCTCTTAGCTTAGTAAGTATACCTCTCTGTAATCCAGACTTTTTGATCAACCGGCACCACGCCGGTCCCGTCGGTGCCGGATAAAAGAGAGTTTCCTGTATTAAAGCCAGTTGGGGAAATGTCACAATCAGTATTTCAAAGACCAATTCTTTTCATGTGGGCATGGCATGAGGTAACTGCAAACAATATACGCCTGAGAACAGGTAGATGATTTCGTGGTCGAGCCTACTGCCAAATCCCTGCACAGGAAGGTGCCAGAGACACCGTCCTCCTGTTTCCTGGGGTCAGAAAGGACTGTGACACACGGCGCTTGGTTGAAGCTGGAAGCTTAAAAATACAAGTAGGTCATGTCTTGTAGTTAGAAGTTGTCTGGAGAGACAGGAATGTCAAAAGCAAGTCGTCCCAAGAAAAGGGACAGTGTGTGGTTCATTTTTCCCCCTATTTTTTGAGAGGTGTGGAACTTGTTTTGACTGTTACGCTTTATGTTCACTTGCTGGTGGAATAAAACAACTTAATGATTTGTATCCAGGCTCATTCTCACCAAGGTCTGCCTTTGGAAAGATTGGAGAAGCACATGTAAGAGCAAGTGAGAAAGATACAATATCCAGTTCTGATCACTCGGATTATGCTATTGTATAGTTAGATATTGAGCAGTACTGGTACACTTCAGCTGCTCAGACTATTTACGGGTGTGACCAGCACTACTGTAACTGAGAGACTCCACGGACTCTAAACTTGTAGGCCACTTAACTGTGGGGCTATAACACCCAAAGCCAGTCCAATCTTTTGCTTTTCCACGTCATGCACCATTTTTGGGCTGAGGGAGTTAGTTGGCTGTTGATAATGAAGCCGCTTTTATTTTAATCAAATGACTGCTCCCGGTGTGTGAGTCTCAAGCAGCCAGCGGTAACATCCCTCTGATTACATTACCTGGTTTGCTAAGACCAGGGGTTGGGAAGAATTGTTTCTCTTATTTTTAAACTTGATCTTTCTAACTACTGCTAGTCTTTGAGGTTAAAAGCACTGATTCATTGTGTGCAGCCCATTGCTGTGACATTGTGACCCTCCATAGTGGTATGATACTAGCACAAAGAGGCACGTAGTCGACTCTTTTGTGTGCTTAAAAGACTGTCAGTGGTGAATGCGCAAGCATGGAATACTGGTCATCTTTTTACTTTGTACGTGTGCACAAATACTGAAGATTAAGTGCCACAATGTGGCTGCACTGTGTGGATGTAAACACGGAAGAGCAGCGTAATGAGGCTGCTCCATTCTGACCTAGCTTTAGAATATGGCATTGGGAGTTGTCAGGGTGGCCTGAGCTGACTGGTGCTGAGGCTTCTGCCCTTATCCCTGTGGAAAAACATCTGACAGCCACTTGTGGCCTCCCACGATGGCATTGCTGAAATTGGAAATTCGTCTTGTTGGTAATCATAAGTACCTTGGACCTCCAGTAAGCTGAGATGTCCCAATTGCAAAACAAACCCTGAGTCATGCACATACATGGTACTTATAATGCACTATTTTCTTGGCTTGCAAAGACAACATCCCACCAATCTTCCGCCGAATTTTAAAGTTGAGTGCACGGTTCTTTTAACGGGCTGCGCAGCCCATTCAAAGTTTTGCGCATGCGTGAAATTTCACATTGGAAAAGCCAGTCCTGGGCTGCGCGGGACTGGCAGCTTAGTGGGAACGTTGCATCCGACCCATAAGCCACCTCAATTCCATCATATATGGCAAATACAGTTCAGATTTAAAATAAAATAAGACAAACAGATCCTCCACCCTATCACAGACCCCTTTGTTCTTTTCTTGCCCCCCCTCCCCACCCAGATCTTTCCTGGCTCTGCACTTGTTTAAAAGCAATTCATTTCTAACCTCAGTTCTGATGAAAGGTCGTCGACCTGAAACATTAACTCTGTTTCTCTCTCCACAGTTGCTGCCTAACCTGCTGAGTGTTTCCCTGCATTTTCTGTTTGTATTTCATATTTCCAGCTTCTGCAGTATTTTGCTTTTGTGTCGGATTGTAAATCACCTGATTCAGAATAAACCATTCTTAGTGAATTTCTAATTATTTTTGTTGTCGTGAGAACCAAAGTAACTTGCGAGTGACAAAAATCCTACATCTTAAAAATACTTTTGGTTTCCAAGTTTTGTAATTGAAATCACAAGCTTTGTATCAATGATAATGCACAACCGTTAGACCAGCCTTGATGTGATTTGATATGATGTATTTTAATTTGGATGAGGTTACTATTAATAATTTTCAAATGGTACCTTTCTTGATGTTCACCCAACCAATTCTATGATAATCTTTGATTTGCAATGTTGTTTTGAAAGCCTGACAGAACATACGCAGTCAAATTTCAAGGCTTTGGATCATTTTTCTTTAACTTTAGGTGAAAAATTCCAGAGCAGGTATTTTTCTGAACACCCTCTTACAGATGGATTGTTACTTTAATGCTTCTGACAAATAGTGTAAACTGGGTATAAAAGAGTTTTCTATTACTTAGCAATGCTGCTGGTCTTAAATAGGATGCATTTCACCTTCATTATTATGATTGTTACTGTGATATCGGATACTAAGCTGCTGTGACAGATACTGGCCTAGAAATTTGGTTTTGGCGCAGCGACGGCTTTAGCGCCGGAAGTTAGTGCCGGAGCTAAGTCGCGCTGGGCGTGCCAAAAATTCACTAGTTCTGCGCCCAAACGGCTGCCGGCGCTGCTGAAAGCTGTTTGCGCCTGAAAACTGGCGCTACGCGCTGAATTGCGGCGCTATTCCGGCGCTGCGGCGCCCGCTGCGGTGCGGCAGGTTCGGGAAGTGCAGGCCTCCTCCTTCCCTTAAGGAGGAGCTGCCTGCACCCGGCCGCGGCCCGCGAAAATCATTGTAAAAATGAGCCCGGCACCTCGGACAAGTGCCGGGCTTGCATCTGTCCCGGGGGGGGGGGGGGGGGGGGGAGAGGAGGAGAGGAGAGAGAAGTCCGGGGAGGGAGCTGCGGCCAGGCGGCTGGTGGGAAAGCGGCCGGCCGCCGCGGGGCCTTTAATGCGCCGGCGCAAAGTCCAGTAAGGCACCTCTGCCAGAACGTTGCTTGCGGCTGCCACGGGCGAGGCGGCCGCAAGTCAATTTCGGAGTTCGGGCGGGTTACCATGGCAACCGGGACGCTGCGCACACCGATGACGTCATCGGTGCCGGCGCAGCGCTAACGGCCTAACGCCGATTTAGGGACCCACTCAATTTCCAAACTGGCCATAACTCCGGCGCTAGGCCCTCTAGCGCCTCAAAAGCGGCGCTAAGCCTACCGAATTTCTAGGCCACAATGTGTGTAGTTCCACTCGGGCGTGGGTAGGCGGGGCAACGGGTAGTAGTAGAATTTGCAATTTCATGAATTTCAATTGCAGGCGTCAAGGTGGTGCACAGAACTCCTTGAAATGTTTTTGCCCTAATGATGGAAGGGTTAGAAATAAAATGCTGGAATTACAGGCACCTGCTTTCAATATAGAATGTAAATGTAATTGGTATCTCTGAAACCTGGTTGGGTAATAATGATGGATTGGAAGTTCAGTTGAAAGGTTACACTGGATTTCATAAAGGTAGGCTGGGTCACAAAGAAGTGGCTGTAGCTTTAATTGCGAAGCAGGATATAACTAATTGAGTGGGAGGATATTGGTCAGCATAGTAATAACCGTGTTTCAGTAAAAAAAAATTATAATTTTAAATCAATGCTGCAGTACAATGAAATCTTGTACACCTATAGCTGGAAAAAGCTGGGGGGAGTCAAGGTTAAGGGAAGCCTACACCGTTAAATAGGGACATGAAAATAGAAATTTCCCGAACGAAAAGCATTTTACTATGTATAAAAAGTTCAGTTCTCAACAAAATAAGGACAAGTGTAAGAAGCAACTGAAGGGAACTAAAGCCAGGATTAGAAGATGGCATTAGAAAAAAAATGTACAATGGCCAATTGTACTAATGACGGCTGGGCTTTTCATTTCCAGTTATGTTAGAAGTCAGAGAATAATTAAGGGCTGCACTGTTCCTTTGCAGGATTTATCAGGGCAGGTTAAGTATGAAGATAAAGATATAGCAATTGAGCTAAGTAACTACAAAAATGGTTTTAGCTAAGGTTAGTTATGTGTAAAATTGTTAGGGCTGCAGGACTTGATGTAATTTACCCTAGAGTCCATGGGGAAGTGGAGAAGGTCATAATGAGTCAATGGCCTGTATATTCAATAGCTAATTAAGGTCCAGGTTGATTGCCAGGATTAAAGGGTGTGTCACTGCTCCCATTATTGGACCCTGCAACTTACAGGTTTATGAATTTGCCTTTGGAAGTAGGGAAGCAGTTGGAAAGTGTTATATTTTTTTTTATTCGTTCCGGGAGGTGGGCGTCGCTGGCAAGGCCAGCATTTATTGCCCATCCCTAATTGCCCTTGAAAAGGTGGTGGTGAGCCACCTTCTTGAACTGCTGCAGTCCATGTGAAGGTACTCCCACAGTGCTGTTAGGGAGGGAGTTCCAGGATTTTGACCCAGCGACAACGAAGGATCGGCAATATACTTCTAAGTCAGGATGGTGTGTGACTTGGAGGGGGACTTGGAGGGGAACTTGGAGGTGGTGGTGTTCCCATGCGCCTGCTGCCCTTGTCGCAGGTATGGGAGGTGCTGCCGAAGAAGCCTTGGCGAGTTGCTGCAGTGCATCTTGTAGATGAACGTATATGGAACGTGGCATATCATCATCTAGTGAGTTTTGGCAGTTACATAGAAACATAGAAGATAGGAGCAGGGTCGGCCATTCAATGCGATCATGGCTGATCATCCAAATTCAGTACCCTGTCCCTGCTTTCTCCCCATATCCCTTGATCCCTTTAGCCTTAAGAAATACATCCAACACCTTCTTGAGTATATTTAATGAATTGGCCTCTACTGCCTTCTGTGGTAGAGAATTCCACAGGTTCACCACTCTCTGGGTGAAGAAATTCCACCTCATTTCTGTCCTAAATGGCTTACCCCTTATTCTTAGACTGTGACCCCTGGTTCTGGACTCCCCGACCATCGGGAACATCCTTCCTGCATCTAGTCTGTCCAGTCCTGTCAGAATTTTATAAATTTCAATGAGATCCCCTCTCATTCTTCTAAACTGAAGCGAGGATAAGCCCAATCGACCCAATCTCTCCTCATACGTCATTCCTGCCATCCCAGGTATCAGCCTGGTGAATCTTTGCTGAACTCCCTTCATGGCAAGAACATCCTTCCTCAGATAAGACGACCAAAACTGCACACAATACTCTGTGGTCTCACCAAGGCCCTATACAACTGCAACAAGACATCCTTGTTCTTGTACTCAAACCCTCTTGCTACGAAGGCCAACATACCATTTGCCTTCTTAACTGCCTGCTGCACCTGCATGCTTACCTTCAGCGACTGGTGCACAAGGACACCCAGGTCTCGTTGCACTTCCCCTTCTTCCAATCTATTGCCATTCAGATAATCTGCCTTCCTGTTTTTGCCACCAAAGTGGATAACCTCGCATTTATCCACATTATATTGCATCTGCCATGCTTCTGCCCAATCACCCAACCTGTCCAAATCATCCTGGAGTTTCTCGGCATCCTCCTCACAGCACACACGCCCACCCAGCTTTGTGTCGTCTGCAAACTTGGAGATATTACATCTAATTCCCTTGTCTAGATCATTAATATATATTGTGAATAGCTGGGGTCCAAGGACCGATCCCTGCGGTACCCCACTAGTCACTGCCTGCCACTCGGAAAAAGACCCGTTTATTCCCGATACCCAACATGACTTTAGGAGACATGGGTCCTGCCTCACTAAACTGATTGGTTCTTGGAGGAAGTGACCAGAATAATGGATGAAGATGGCCTGGTTGATGTTGTATACTTCAACTTGCAAAAAACATTTGATAATGTAACATTAATAGCTATTAGAAAAAAATAGATCTCATGAGATTATAGTACACTTATTAGGTTGGATCGGTAGCTGGCTGAAATCATGGAAGCAAAGTATTGTTAATGGAAGTAGTTCTGATAGAAATCAAAATACAATTGGAGACCCACAGGGCTCTGTATTAGGATCACTGCTGATTATCAGTAATGATCTAGAGGGCTTAAATGAAATAAATCATAAATTCATGGACAATACAAAAATGTGAATGGGGATTAATCATCCCGCCTAATATCTCCTCCTGTGCCTAGCGTGATTTTAGTCTGATTATGTTTCTGTGAAGTGCTTTGGGATGTTTTTCCACGTTAAAGCAGCTATATAAATGTAAGTTGTTGAATAAATTACCTGCACAATCCCTCTACATTTTGTGTTTTAAGATTACAATTTTGAAGCGTGGAAAAAGTAAACACGTTTCTGATTAAATAGTTAACTAGCGGTGAAGGGATAATTACTAGTCTTACCCCGGATCAGGCGTATTCCTCAGACGTTCACTTTCAACTGAAGCTTGAGGTAGTTGAATCCTAAAGGCGCTTAATTGGGTCTAAAGGTCCAGACTATCTCTCCCTAAAGGAAAGGAACAACCTGAAGATGTTACTGTCCTCCAGATAGCACTTTTAATAAGTTTAGCTAGACTGTAACCTTCCGGATATTATGAGGGTCCGGAAAACTCCCTCAGAGTTCTGCAACTCCTCACCAAGGAGCGTACAGAGATTGAGTTTGCGAGTTTGATACAGAAGTATTATGCGAGACAATTCTAAAAAAAATATATAGGTTTATTAAAGAACAGACAGGTAATTACAGTAGGTGTTTCAGTCGCAACATTAACAGTTCCAAAAACAGAAAGCTTATAATTCTATTATCAGAGATCCTTATTCTCAAATCTTAACTTCTCTACAGTTTTACAGTTCTCGGTCTTATTCAGAATATCCACCAAAATCAAATACCTTTGATACCCGAGGTACAAAGAGGTGTAGACTTACAGGGCCTGCCTCTGAAGCTGAGAATCGCTTTGCCCCTTCACAGCGAATCTATCATCCCATTTGAAAGTTCAATTTTTATACCCTTTTCCAGTGGTATTTCCTTTGAAGTTTTCTGCTGATGTAAGCTAATTATCTCTCGTCATTTTTCTGCTGACCCCTACTATTCTCAGATCAGCTGGTAGCATTAAGAAGTATGTCTCTACCTCAGGTGTTCGAAGCTTATCATAAAAAACGGTGTAATCAGCAGGTGCATCTATTTGATGTCATTTTTACCAAGGTCTTCTGTTTGTGTCTTTTTACGACGTGTAAATTAAAACACCTCAACTAGGGTGATCTATGCAATTCTTATTTACCTCTGCTGGTTGCAACACAGAATCTTGTCTCCTGTGTTTTCTTTTGATGTCATTTTTACGAAGGCATATGTTAATTTTCTGTGTTTCTTTCCGAAGTGTAATTTAGGACACCTTAACAGGGTGTACCATTGTGTTCTTTCCAAGGCTGCAGACTTCAGGAGCCTCCAACCTCCTGTTTCAATAAGGTTATTGATTCAGTGTCAACAACTTATCTTATCTCAATAGCCTGTATGCTGTTAACAGCTTTAGATTGTTGAGGCTTCCAGATTTCCAGACCCAGTTTGTCATGTTTCAATAAGACTAGAATTCTTTCATAGAATGGAGTATTTTTCTGAATATGGCTTATTCCTTCACAGCGGCTCCTCCTCCTGTTCTAGTTAGAATTTGTATTTCATTATAATCCACAAAGTGATTGTGTTGTGTTCCACCATTGTATTTGGTGAAAGTACGGTTATATTCTGAGCCTTAATGTGTGACTTTCCCCCCCACCTCCCAGAGGATAATAATGAATGTCAGGCTGGCTCAAAGAAGGATGAGCAGAATGACAAAGAGAAAAAGGATGAAGAGGAGACCCCAGCATCCATTCATCGAGCCAAATCAATCATTGAGTCGTGGGTTTGGGGCAGGCAGCCAGGTAATATATATATACAGAAGCATGATGCCTCCTCCTGAGTTGTAATACATTCATAAGCGTACAAGTATTGCTCGTATCATTAAGTTTTAATGCTGTTGGTGTATGGTGTTGCTTTGTGTTTGTCATGTGTCTTTGTGGAAAATTTACTGCAATTACGGAATCCATCACTACAGAACTGTAGGTCACACGGCCTAGTTAACCAGTATTACTATGCTTAGTGTTAATTTTTTCTGAATTCAGTTGGAATTTCTTCTGAATTTAGAAAAGATTGTTACTGAATTTACTTCAATATTTACAGACCATTACTATGCTTGACCCCTTTTCAGTACTGAAAGACCGTAATTAAAAAAAAAAAATGTTCTCCTTCCTTTCCTTGACTATGGAACTGGTTCTACAAACTTGTGAATTGTTCTAGAATTGGCACACAGGGCAAGAATATTGCTTAATGTTAAAACCTATCCTGCTAAATCCTAGGTCCTGCTAGACCTTATAAAATGAGATTTCAGATTTTCCAGCCTCTGCAGTATTTTGCTTTTGTATTGCAAAACAAGATATCTGCGCACTCATTTATTGCCTATTGGTTGTGTTTTATGTTTTAGAACTGCTATTTAGAGGTAGCTTTGGGATGCCTAACTTACCTGTGATATGTGAAGTTCTAATCCAGAGACATCCAGGGCGGGGTGTGCTGTCCATGTTGTATCTGGACTAGAACTTTGTGATTTGACTAGGGAGGAAAGTGCTGTTGGGAGTGTAAACATTTCTGTATACTCTGTTGCCATCTCCACGGTTTCTGACTTCTGATTCAGGAAACTCATGTCTATGATGGGTCCATTGAAATCTAGCTATCTGGACCACCTCAATCTTTGATTGTTGATTAATTCTCATTGACATTGAGTTATGGATGACATAAAGACTACCATCAGTTTGCTGGTCATTCATCTTTTGATGTGCCACAATTCTCATTTTACTTTGTATGATCTTGACTAAAGATCCTTTTAGCCTCCACTTGCGTCTTAATTTTCTCCAGTCTCCACTCCATCTGCTTTTTTCATGATTTTAGTTATCTGCCATTTCATTTAGGTTCCTCCACTCTCTACCCCTCTTGCTTCTATTTTATCTTTGTACCACTCTTTCATTTGCCATCCTGAGCGTCTGCAGCAACTCTGATTTTCTTGGAATCATACAGCACTAAAGGAGGCCGTTCGGCACATTATACCTGTTTCAGCTCTTTTGAAAGAGCTATTCAATTAATCCCACTCCCCTGCTCTTTCTCCATAACCCTGTAAATTCAGATCACAACAGTTCACCGTGTGGAAAAAATTCTCCTCGTCTCCCCACTGGAATTTTTGCCAATTATCTTAAACGTCTTGAGGTTGTGAAAGGCTCTATATAAATGCTAGTTAGTTAGTTAGCTGACTCTATTAAAACCCCACATAATTTTGAACACCTGTATTAAATCTCCCCTTAACCTTCTTTGCGCTAAAGAGAACAACCCCATTCTGTTAAATCTCCTCTGCACCCTCTCCAAGGCCTGGATGTCCTCTCTAAAGTGTGGTGCTGAGAATTGGCCACAATACTCCAGCTGAGGTCTAACCAGCGATTTATAAAGGCTTACCATCACTCCCTTGCTTTTATACTCTATGCCTCTATAAAGCCGAGGATCCTGTATGCTTTTTTAACAGCTTCATCAACTTGTCCTGCCACCTTCAAAGATTTGTGTATATGAATTTTGAGGAGATATTTGAGGATTCAGGCTGTCCTCAGATTTTTTTCCCCCCACCTTTGTTCTTTTGGGTTTTTTGTTAGTCTCATCGGAGTTTACATTTCTGTAGAGTAAACTCCGATGAGACTAACAAAGTTTTTAGTTTTTGGCCATTATGCAAGCTGCCCATTTAGTGGCATTCTCTTCTCTTTTCCCCATACCTTTTTAAATTTTTCTTTTTCAAATATTTAACCACTTCCCTTTTTAAAAGCTGATATGGATTCTTTTTCCACCACTATAGGACATTTCATATCTGTCTTAAAAAAAATTTGTAACTTCTCCCTTCATCTTTTTAGTATTGATCTTAAATTTATGCCCATTTATCAACATTGACCAGTAGAAATTATTTTTCAGGATTTAGTTTATCAAAACCTCTAATGATTTTTAAGCACCTCTACTAGATATCTTAACCACCTTTGCTCTAAAGAGCCCCAATTGCTCTAATCCGTCCTCCTGTCTAACGCCTGATATTTTAGTGAATCTCCTCTGCACCCTCTCCATGGTCTTAATAGACTTCTCAAAATAAGACGCCCGGAGCTGGACATAGTATTATAACTGCCGGTTAACCAGTGTATAAGTTTAGCATTACCTCTTCCATTTTCACTCCAGTAGCTACTAGCTATAAAACCTAGCATCCCATATGCATTTTTGACAGCTTTAACAACATGTCCTCCTACTTTTATTGCATTTATACATAGCTTACTGTCCTTGGCTTGTTGTGGGGACAGTGTGGTGGTGGGGGAGCAGGGGGTGTACTTCTAAGTCTCGACCGTTGAAGATGCTCACGAGGGAAAAGCTGCTTTAACAGGGGCAAGAACTGCAATGTTGGTCGTTTCCTCTCCAGATTTTGTCCCTCGGCTAAGAATGATCAAAACTAACCGAACCGGGAAATCGACTCACATGACTGGCAGGCATGGGATGTGACGTTCTTATTTTGGTCAGATGCCACCTGTTCCACTGATTTTGGTACAGGGTTTCACTGGACTTCGGTGTGTTTCGAAAGGTCACTGCTTAGTCCATGAAAACATTGCGCTCCCCAGGATGCACAGTGCAGGGCTGATCAGGCCTGTGGAGCAGCTGCTTGTTGTGCAGCTGAACTCGAGTCACAAGACCAGCCTGGCTAACAGATCGGTTAAAAGATCATTGGCACGTGATGGGTGTCATCTTGGTGCTGCTGCCAAATTATTAGCTGTGTACAAACTTGCAGAGGACATTAAACTTGCAATACACTTTTTGCTATGTTCTGGTTAAAGGAAAACAAAAATGTTTTCTATACTGGTTAATGCAGCTACTGGTATTTTTTGGAGGCAACCCTTTGTTAATCTGATTCTTTCTTCATTACTGTTTTAACTTGTATTTTTAAATTCTTACTGATCAGAAGATGAAAGTTTATTTAAACTTTTTTTTACAATGAATTTAAATGTTGAATCCAGTTTAAAAAAAAAAAAAAAACAGTTTTGAAGTGTGCTCAAGAAACTAATTGTTCTGATCTAAAGCGAGAAAATTGATGTGTGTGAAGTGTGACATAAGTTGGTTCTTGGAAACTGCATTACAGGGAAGTTGGTTTTGCTTGGCTCAGATGTGACATTTTGCAAGTTGACAGCAGGATTAGTGAGCTGATCTGTGGCCCATTGTCATGCTAACCACCTGGAAGCTGAAGGAGTAATTAAGCACAAGTATAAAAAGATATTTTTGTAACCTATAGATAAAAGAAATAAGCAAGGGAGCTTGTAACACATAGCCATAAGTAAGACCACAGTAGTATTGTATAACGTTGGGAAAATAACTCCCATTTACAGAAAAAGTAGTTAGTCCCTACTGGTACAAAGTAATATATACTGAATGGAAAGGGGAGAATAAGTTAACATGATTGGTAAAGAAAAAAGACTTGCATTTATATAGCGCCTTTCATGACCACTGGGCATCCCAAAGCGCTTTACAACCAGTGAAATACGTTTTAGAGTGTAGTTACAGTTGTAATGTGGGAAATGCGGCAGACAATTTACGCACAGCAAGCTCCACAAACAGCAACAGTGATAATGACCAGATAATCTCTTTTTTTAGTGATGTTGATTGAGGGATAAATATTGGCCAGGATGCCGGGGAGAACTCTCCTGCTTTTCAAAATAGTGTCCTGGGATCTTTTACGTCCACCTGAGAGAGCAGATGGGGCCTCGGTTTAACGTCTCATCCGAAAGACGGCACCTCCGACAGTGCAGCACTCCCTCAGCACTGCACTGGAGTGTCAGCCTAGATTCTTTTTTTGTGCTCTATTGTCTGGCGTGGGATTTGAACCCACAATCTTCTGACTCCGGCGAGGGTGCTACCCACTGAGCCACACTGACATAAATGACACCCAAAAGAGATTCTACCTGACGGACCTTGACTTTTTTTTGAAGAAGTTAACATCCCAAGTAAACCTGGGAAGGCCCTTTGATTTAGTGCAGCTTGACTTCCCAAAGCCTGCAATAAATTCCTGCATGTAAGTCTGCTACACAAGCTTAAGGCAGTGCATATCATAGGTAAAACCTGAAAGTGGATAAAGAATTGGTGATAAAGGAAGCATCACATCGAGGAATGATGCAAGGTTGGGGAAATGTACGAATTGGAGAGTCCCAGGGATCAGTGCTGGGGCCTCTTAAGTGCATCCCCCATATTTTTCTTTGAATGTGCAACAGTAATGAATGGTGATGAACAGGCTAAGGGAGATGCTGAAGGAAATCTGGCAGTGGTCGTAGATCTAACCAGGGGGTCACAGACTAAAGATATTTAGGACTGAGATGAGGAGGAATTTCTTCACCCAGAGAGTGGTGAACCTGTGGAATTCTCTACCACAAAAGGCAGTTGAGGCCAATTCATTAAATATATTCAAGAAGGAGTTAGATATATTTCTCAAGGCTAAAGGGATCAAGGGATTTGGGGAGACAGCAGGGACAGGGTACTGAGTTTGGATGATCAGCCATGATCTCATTAAATGGCAGAGCAGGCTCGAGGGGCCGAATAGCCTACTCCTGCTCCTATCTTCTATGCTTCTGTTTCTAACACTTACCTTGTCCAGTCATTGTAGAGCAGCAGTCAACAAACCCAGCAGAATTCTGTGCTACATTGCCAAATCAGTAGATTATAAATATGAATGAGGATTGAGTTATGATGCATACATGCCAGCCTGGTACATGAAAGCCTGAAAGGGGAATTACAAACATTGAAGGCACAAAATTGGTGGTGCAATTCTAGGGAGTTTGGGAGCATGCTTTCCTGGAAAATGTTGAATTTTTACATTAAAATGATGCAATTTATCAGTTTTATATTTCACAATTGAGATATTTAATGTTAAAGAGAAAAAGAAAATGATATTTCAATTTTCAACAGACCATCACTACCCTAAAAGTTCTCAACAGTTACACTCCCACATTCAAACCCCACACCCCCATCCCGACCAACTTCACAGAGGCACTCTCGCCCCTCTAGGTTCATATTCCCTGGATGCCATCCAACCCCTCACCCTTTTACGGAGACACTTGTCCCCAAACCTGCAAGTTGATACTGGCCCTCTTCTTCCTTTCTCCTCATAATTCAACTTGGCACATTTTTCTACCCATTGTTCAAGTTGGAACTCTTCCTTCCAACCTTCTCATCCCTGCCCCTCCTCAAAACACTGCTCCCAGCTTCTCGCACTCTCTCTCGCTCTTTTCCCCCCCCCCCCCCTTTCACTCTATATCTCTCTCCTACAATTTTCTATCCCTCTGGTTTTCTGTATTTCTCTTCTCAATTCCCTCTTATTTTTCTCATTCCTCTGTTTCGCGTTGTCCATTTGTGGGTTACTGATTCATTCTCCACACATTGTGATGCTGAAATTCAAATAAGACAGTTTTAGTATGTTAATCTTATACAACTAAAATAAATACTTTAAGTAAGAATATATATCTGTTTGCTGCCTATTTTTGCTTTTATTTATCTAATATAACCTATTCTACATTTTATACGTGTGTGTGTGTGTGTGTGTGTGTATACTACATCAAGTGAAGCATTTTTTTAATCAGCTGGGTTGCTGTGGTCTGGCCTGGGAGAGAACAGGGAGGCTGCTATCGAGTGGAGGGGGAACGGGCATGGCGTGTGTGGGCATTGGTTCCTGATTAGTATGTGGTTACTGGGAACACTTGGCAGTAAGGACATGATAAGCACATTTGTGTATGTGTATATCTCAACGCATGGTTTGTATTTAGTGAGATAAGGAAATGTCAGAATATTCTAATTATGGGTTTGCATGCAGATACAGGAAATTTGTCTGATTTTTAATGTTAAAATGCAAGACACCTACTTGGAAGATGAATTGTTTTCAATCATTTTGCAAAACAGAATCTTTTTTTCCCCCCTTTTTGAATGAATGTTTTCTTTGACCCTGAAAAAGGATATAATGTGCTACTTCAGAGCCATATAGATGTGTCTGTGGGCTGTCTGCTGCTCAAATGTGCTTGAAGTGATCTGTCAATTATTGGGATGATGCAGATTGAATGTACCACTTGAGATTTCTGAAATGGGGGGAGTGAATGAGAGAAAAAAGTGAAGTATTTTTCTGTCTTGGTTTGTAGTAGGTGTCCTTCTGTTGGATGCACACGAGACAGAGGGGGTTTTGGAATAATCTGTGGTCTCACTCTCCTATATGAATGAAGTTGCATTGAGTCATGAAGCTTTCTTGAGGGAGGGATGTACTCGAATAAGCTCTGGTGAAAATACTGTGCATTAACGTCTCATATTCTACAGGCTATACTAATCTCCTTTTGATATTTACAATGGAGAGCATTTTTTTTTATTCCTTGAAAGTAATAACTATTATTGAATTTTAATTGTAGATGTGAGCGAATTGAAAGAGTGTCTACATGTACTTGTGAAGGAGCAGCAGACAGTTGCTGCACAAGCTGCGACCACGACCCTCTCTGGGATAAGAGTGAAGCAGAGATTGGCAGTCCTTGAACGATACTTCATCGCATTGAGTAGAAGTGTGCTCCTGGAACATACAAATGTTAAATGGAAGAGCATTAGTGTTGCTATGCCTGTTGCTGACAAGAAAAGGTATATTTCAAGACTAATATTGTTCCTCCTTTGTCGATAAGATTGAGGCCATCCGTTCAGCTGCCTCTGCTGCTATTCCCCTTCCCCTTGCCTGCCCTAGCCCTGAACTCACGTCATTCTCTAGTTTCTCTCCTCTCTCCCCTTGCGCCATCTCCAAATTCACCTTGTCCATGAGACCCACCTCTGCTCTCTTAACCGCATTCCCGCTAAATTGTTGACCATCCAACTTCCCTTCCTGACCCCCATGCTAGTTGACATTGTACATGATTCCCTCTCCTCCAGTACTGCCCCCTCCCTTTCAAAAGTGCAGTCATCACCTCCCTCCTCAAAAAAGATTCTCGATCTTTATGCCCTTTCAAACTACTGCACCATCTCCAACCCCTCTTTCCTCTCAAGTCCTTGAATATGTTGCCTCTAATATGTGCCCATCTTCCTGCAACTCCATCTTTGAATCTCTCCAATCAGGTTTCCAGCCCTGCCACAGCACTGAAATAGTCCTAATGAAAGTCACAAATGACATCCTCTGCGACTGTGACCATGTACACTATCCCTCCTTGTCCTCCTTTGATCTGCCTGCAGCTTTTGACATGGTTGACCACACTATCCTTCTCCAACACCACCTCTATTGTCAGTGGACTGCCCTGGTTGGTTCCACTCTTAGCTATCTGAGCACAGCCATAACATCTCTATCAATTCCTTCCCTTCCCAGCCTTACAGCATTACCTCTGGAGTCTCCCAAGGATCTATCCTTCTCCCCACGCCCCTTCCTCATCTACATGCTGCCCCTTGGTGACATCATCCGCAAGCAGGAGGCCAGCTTCCACATGTCCGTTGGTGGGACCCAGCTGTACCTTTCTACCACCGCTGTTGACTGCTTTACTGTCTGTGTTGTTAGAGTGCTTATCTGACATCCAGTCCTGGATGAGCCACAATTTCCTCCTGTTAAACATTGGGAAGACCAAAGCCGCTGCCACAAACTCTCTTCCCTTGCCAGCGATTCCATCCTTCTCCCTGACCACAGTCGTCCTTTGGCTTGGTGTCACTTTTCATCTGATTACGCTTCTGTAAAGTACTTTAGGACATTTTTCTATGTTAAAGGTGCTATCTAAATGCAAGTTATTTTTTGTGAGATATCTTTATTGCTGCTTACACATAAAATAAGGTTTAGATAGGCATTTGAAGTGGGCTTGTTTTTCACTGCTTTCATTTGATCCTTGACCTTTGGTTCAACTTTGGAGGAAAAACCGGTCCATGCTGCCTGCGCTGTACATACTGGGGGTTATTTTAACTTGGGTGTTAGCTTCAATTTCCAACGGCTTTAGTGGAAATAAAAATCGGGAGAGTTGTAAAACGGGCTGCCGACTCTCTTTCACCCATTTACCACTATCGCACAAAGTCAAGGCCTACCACTTTGGCCCAGTAATTCCGTTCCAAACGTGAGAGTACGGTCGGGGTACTCACGCGTCTGGCCGGAGGAAATGCCGGTTTTCAGCATGCATAGCGCATGCGGGGAAAACCGGCATTTCCTGTCCTCTGAACGAAGGGGTTCAGAGGCACAGCGCGTGCGACTGCACAGGCAGCGCGTGCGCAGTGAACTTCGTCGATTTCATTCGTGGATTCAGTGAGGTTAAGTCCTTACAACTTACACATGAAAAAAGCATGTGTAAAGTTGCTCCAGAGGCTGCGGAGGAAGATATATTTTATCGTGGAGCTTCTGAAGGGCAATATTTTTGTTTGGGAAAGGGAGGAAAGTTATTTTAAGAAATGCTGAGGTAAGTTTTAAAGTTTAATTTTTTTTTTTTAAACGGGTTTTCAGTACTGTAGGTAGAAGGAGCAATTGTGGCTGTGTGAATTGAATTTGCTGTGTTTATTAAATGTGAAAATGACTGTTCTAAAATGAGAGTAATGTAACATTTCCAACATTTTTAAGAAAGAAACTGTTCATCAGTAATATATTCTTTTAAGTAATTATGTATGTATGTCCGTATATATTCCTTTACGTATATGTATATATTCCTTTACTTATGTGTATGAATATATGTATTTAATTATGATTTTCCAATAAGTTACTTTCTCTGAAAGTCATAATTAAATACATACATTCATACACATAAGTAAAGGAATATATACATACATATACGCAAAGGAATATATACAGACATACATACATAATTACTTAAAAGATATTACTGATGAAAAGTTTTTTTCTTAAAAATGTTGGAGTCATTTTCACATTTAATAAACACAGCAAATTCAATTCACATAGCCACAATTGCTCCTTCTACCTACAGTACTGAAAACCCGTTTTAAAAAACAAAAATAAACTTTAAAACTTACCTCAGCATTTCTTAAAATAACTTTCCTCCCTTTCCCAAACACAAATATTGCCTTTCAGAAGCTCCACGATAAAATATATCTTCCTCCGCAGCCTCTGGAGCAACTGTACTCATGCTTTTTTCATGTGTAAGTTGTAAGGACTTAACCTCACTGAAAGCATGAATGAAACCGGCGAATTTTACTGCGCACGCGCTGCCTGTGCAGTCGCACGTGTTCTGCCTCTGAACCCCTTCGTTCAGAGGACAGGAAATGCTGGTTTTCCCCGCATGCACTGTGCATGCTGAAAACCGGCATTTCCTCCGGCCAGACGCGTGAGTACCCCGACCGTACTCACGCGTTTGGAATGGAATTACTGGGCCAACATTTTACATGTCAATAAAATGAAAAATTTAACAATTGCACGATTTGCCCCCTTGCATCTGCGACTGAGGGTCCAAGGAAGTGCATTGCGCAAGAGGTCATCGTCGTACGTATCCTCACACTGTTCCCTTTCGGGAACTGTATGAAGTGGTGGAAGGATTTCTGGCCACGTTAACGCTCCTTCCGTGACCATAACCATCTTCATACCAGCCATTAGGGTGGTTAGTCCTATGGCGTGAGGGTTTTACGGGCTCCCACAACCCATCTGAGGGGGGGGGGCCACCCACACCCGCGGACGCAAGTATCCCGCTGGATGTCCACCCAGAATTTATAGTTGGAGCTCCGACTCCACTGTGTGGAGCGGGGATCGAAACCCTACTCCTTCTGGCCTAGCGGCGGGGATGCTTACCGCTACGCAAAAGGCCCACTCCGCGCAAAAGGTGATACCCATACGTTTCCTGCGCCTTTTCCCTCCCCGTGACTGGAGCCCTATGCTGCCACTTGAAAGACCAAGCTATCATCTGTCCTTTTTGCGGCGCCTTTGACTTCTCATTACCAATGATGAGCAGGCGCTGCGCCTCCACCTCGTTGAGGAGATTGCTGAGGTCATCATCAGTTCAATTGTGAGTTCTTTTAATGCCGTGAATTGTGCTCATTCCAGCCATTTCACGTTGCTAATCGGAGTGGGCCTTTGGCGTAGCGGTAGGATCCCCGCCGCTGGGCCAGACGGGGTAGGGTTTCGAACCCCGCTCCAGACAGTCCCGGCAAGTGGAGTCGGAGCTCCGGCTCTAAATTCTGGGTTGACATCCAGTGGGATATTTGCGTCCGTGGGTGTGGGTGGCCTCCCCTGCCCCCCCTCCTCGTATAGTTTGTGGGAGCCCGTAAAACCCTCCCGCCATAGGACTAACCACCCTAATGGCTGGTTCAAAGATGGTTACGGTCACGGAATGAGCGTTAATCACGGCCATAAATCCTTCCACCACTTCATACAGTTCCCCAAAGGGAACAGTGTGAAGACACGTATGACGACGATGTTGCTAAATAAATAAATGGAATGAAAAAAATTCTTTCAGGGCTTTTAAAAGTCTTTAAATTGCTTTAATTCTGTTTAAAGCTACTTCAGATTCTTCAAAATAATGTAAACGTTTTTAAAAGTTTATAAAAGTTACCAAATGCTTCATAAAAATACCAAAAACCTATTTGAAATGCTGCTCTGCATGTAAAAATGCTTTTCAGCTTGTGAGAAACATTGGGGGCGTGTCCTATTAAACTGAGACCTCAAGGGGCGTGTCTCACTTGCACTGCGCGCTACAGGCTTCGCGCTGGCTGCACTCCTGGGCGGCGTGACGTCAGACGCTGCCCGGGATTCTTCTGTTTCAAAAAGGAATTCCAGGCGTCCCTGGAGGTGAACGGCAGGCGCGTCGGGTAAGTGCAGATCGGGGGTTTGCACGCACGGCAAGCCCCCGACCCGAATTTCTGCCCCATTGTCTTTTGACCTCTTTCACTTTTTACTAATGGTTGATATTTCTGTTAGGCTGAAAATGTGGCCAAACAGCCTTCTGCAGGTCAGTTTTAGTGAACTGAAGTTGCATAAGATTAACTGTAATCACAGGTGCACATTGCAGCTACATGGGCTTCCATTGAGGTGGAGTTGGACTGGATTGTTTGGACCAGTTAAAGATCATCTCTGGATTTTTAAAATATTTGTTAATAGTTGGGTATACTTAATGCTGACTGCATATATTGGGCCTGAATTTGCGGTCGGCGGCTTCCCGCAGGCAGATGTCTCCGAACGGCAAAAAATCTACGAACCTACCTGATGGTCCCAGATCCATGGAAACTCATACTCCTGGATGCCTCTGCGTAGAGGCCCACGTATCCCAGGGGCGCAGGCGGTTTGCAATCACCCCTGGGATCACGTGGGCCGGCCCAACCAATGAAAGAAGGGGGAATCCCCATTCATGCTTATGGAGGTTCGTACGTATGGAATCCCCATAAGCATGAATGGGGATCACATTAAAAACATTTACATAACAAATTTAAAAAAAGGAATTGCATATTTAAAATGAATTAAAATACAATTTAATTAAACATTTAAAACAAAAATGTAATTTTTTGAAAAATAAATTTAAATGTTTTACGGGGCTAAAAATAACCGTAACTTATTTTACAGGTGTTTTAATGTTTAAATAATTGAAAGAAAATTATTTTTATATTCATTTAAACTCTTACGCTGGTAAAAGCAGGCCTTGTGTCTGCTTTTACCAGGTGTAAGAATTTCACGGGCAATCGTTGGGCCCATAGCCCAACTCTCCGCCTGCAGATGCCCTTTTCCCTGGGATGGCGCGCGCGAAAACCTGGAACTTGCGGGACCCTTATGGGCGTGTACGCACCCATAAGCCCTGGAAAATCCGGGCCATTATTTTTTTTTCCCTGAGTTTTAAACAAATGCAGTTGGATAGTTTTGAAATGTTTGAGACTTATAAAACAAGATGTTGCTAAGCAGTATTGATTTTAAATTTGCACATATGCACAATTTTTAAAAATGTATTCTTGGGATGTGAGCATCGCTGGCAAGACTGGCATTTATTGCTCATCCCTAATAGCCCTGTTTGATACAACTGAGCGTCTTGCTAGGCCACATCAGAGGGCAGTTCAGAATCAGCCACATTGGGATAGGACTGGAGCCACGTATAGGCCAGGATGGCAGGTTTCCTTCCCTAAAGGATATTAGTGAACCAGTTACTGTACAACAATTTGAAAATAAGGTAACTTTCAAATAAAAGGGAGCAAGAACAGAATAAAAGAAAATAAAAAGTAAAATTTAGAAAAAATTGAGTTAAATAGAGCAATGGAATGAGCCAAACCTAATACAGGAAACTTTTTTTTATCCGGGACCGACGTGGTGCCGGTTCATCAACAATTCCGGATAACCGAAAGCTATAGTAAAAGATACGGAGCTGAGAGCTCCGTATAAAGCAACAAACCCTGTTGCTTAGCAACAGGTTCAGAACAATGGCCACAAGTTCCAAGCGTCTCTGTAGCTTAGCAACAGCTGCAGCCACACCCTTGCACAGCAACAGATGGAGGAAGGCAAGTAATAAAACTTACCTGAACCCACTCCTGAATTTTGCCGGTTAACCAAGATTTCCGGTTATTTAGGTGCCGATAAATCGAAAGTTTCCTGTAAAAGAAACACCTATATTTGCCTTACTAACCATATTTATGCATATTAAAACGTATTATAACCCTCTCCGATGGTGCCTGATGTAGCACTAAGCTTTACAGAGCAGAAGGTTCCAGGTTCGATTCTCGGTCTGCGCTGATTTCATTTGGGATGCAACAGTTGGTCTCGGCCCCACAGGGTTAGACAGTGGAAAGATTGGCCAGGGTTCCTTTCCTGAATGCTGTCGAGTGACCCCGATGAACAGTGTGCATGGGGTGTGTGAATGTCGGATGAGAACAGCATCAGGTTTATTAGTGAAGCCCTCCAGGGTCAACTGGCCTGCTGATACTCTGTCTTGGTTTACATGTGAAGAATGATCACTTGGGTGAGATAATGGAGGCCAGCTGCTATTCGGAAGCACCATTGACATTCATAGAACTGTACCCCCATCAAGAGCTGGTGCTTTTAAGAGAGAATAGAAGAAAAAAAAGGGGTTATTTTGTTTCTATTTCAAACATTTGAAAGTTTGCATATGTGTTGCCGCTTGTCATTTTAACATTTTTTTTAATGTTAGTTCTAGGCCAGTTGGGAAAGGTGTTGAAGGACTTGCTAGAGTTGGATCTAGAGCAGCACTTTCATTTGCCTTTGCATTCCTTCGCAGAGCTTGGAGATCAGGTAAGGGGATGCTGCACGGCATTGTAGAGCCTTGTTATTTTTTTAAGGGTTAATTGCAGATTTCGCCTCTGTGAGCTCTCTGGACACATTTTTCTTTGTCGTTTGCTTTTAAGGTGAAGATGCAGACCTGTGCAGTGAGTTACTGCAGGAATCTCTTGATGCACTTCGTTCTCTCCCGGAAGCATCATTGTTCGACGAAGGCACAGTATCCAGCGTGTGGCTCGAAGTTGTGGAGAGAGCAACAAAATTTCTCAGGTCTGTTGTTACAGGGTAAGTTGGTATTAACAGACAAGTTAAGTTTGATATTTCAATTAGAAAGGAAATGGTTATTTATGGTAGTTAATAATTGGCTTAAAATTCTGTTGTTCTGCAGTGATCTTCATGGAGCACCAAGCTCTAAGGGGCCAGGGAACATTCCACTTCAGGACCAGCACTTAGCTCTTGCAATACTTCTAGAACTGGCTGTGCAGAGGGGAACACTGAGGTAAGGAATACAAAATAGTGTATTGTTCGTGCTTAAATCACCTTACTTGACTATACAGAATTTTGTAACTGAACAGTTTTATTTCCAAGCAGTTGGTGAGCTACACAGCCTTAATCATGGAGAGGGAAGGTGGGTGTCAAGTTAATTTGAGGCACTGGCTGGCAATCTCCTGGTTTAGTCCATCTGTTGATATTTATGAAAAAATTAGACTTTAATATATAGTGGGGTAAAAATTGGTTATGGCCCCTATTCGGCAGCATAACCAACAGGGCTTGCAAAACAACCGGGAGGCCCGAGGATTTAAATAATCTGGGTGAGTTGCCGGCACCTGTCGCTCGGCCATTGCTAGTATTCCAATTTCGGGCCACCTGCCTCGCCGGCAGCAAGCCTCAGGTAAGTCCCGGGGGATGGGGTGGGAACGATCGAGGACCGATACTCCTATTCCTCCCGGCGCTGTAAAAAAAAAAAAAATGTTCTTTATGGCAGTGGTCGCTACTTAGGCCGCAGTAACCACTGAAGAATCCTGAGCCAGAGTAGGCCTGGAGCCAACTCCACTCATTGCGCACCAATTTAGTGTAGGGACCCTAAAATGGGCTTTGGGCCCCTCATTTACATATGTAAGTGACCTAGCCAGTTTGAGGCGGGCACCTGCCTATGTTGATATGGTGGCACCTGTACCCTTGGTGCTGATCGGGCGCTGGATGTTGCTCCCTGAAATTGGCCCTTGTGCCTATTTTGGCCTTGAATCATGAATCACAAAATGTTAGCATGCAGGTACAGCAAATAATTAGGAAGGCAAATGGAATGTTGGCTTTTATTGCAAAGGGAATGGAGTATAAAAGCAGGGAAGTTCTGTTACAACTGTACAGGGTGTTGGTGAGACCACACCTGGAGTACTGCATACAGTTTTGGCCTCCTTATTTACGGAAGGATATACTTGCATTGGAGGCAGTTCAGAGAAGGTTCACAAGGTTGATTCCGAAGATGAAGGGGTTGTCTTTTGAAGAAAGGTTGGGTCTATACTCATTGGAGTTTAGAAGAATGAGAGGGGATCTTATTGAAACATAGAAGATTCTGAAGGGGCTTGACAGGGTAGATGCAGAAAGGATGTTTCCCCTCGTGGGGGAATCTAGAACTAGGGGGCATAATTTCAGAATAAGGGGGCACCCTTTTAAATCGGAAATGAGGAGGAATTTCTTGTCTGAGGGTCGTGAATCTTTGGAATTCTCTTCCCCAGAGAGCTGTGGAGGCTGGGTCATTGAATATATTTAAGGTGGAGATGGACAGATTTTTTATAGGTGAGGGAGTCGAGGGTGTGTGCTGTGAGGAGGATGCCGAGAAACTCCAGGATGATTTGGACAGGTTGGGTGATTGGGCAAAAGCATGGCAGATGCAATACAACGTGGATAAATGCGAGGTTATCCACTTTGGTGGCAAAAACAGGAAGGCAGATTATTATCTGAATGGCAATAGATTGGGAGAAGGGGAAGTGAAATGAGACCTGGGTGTCCTTGTGCACCAGTCACTGAAGGTAAGCATGCAGGTGCAGCAGGCGGTTAAGAAGGCAAATGGCATGTTGGCCTTCGTAGCGAGAGGGTTTGAGTGCAGGAACAAGGATGTCTTGCTGCAGTTATACAGGCCTTGGTGAGACCACATCTTGAGTATTGTGTGCCGTTTTGGTCGCCTTATCTGAGGAAGGATGTTCTTGCCATGGAAGGAGTTCAGCGAAGATTCACCAGGCTGATACCTGGGATGGCAGGAATGACGTATGAGGAGAGATTGGGTCGATTGGGTTTGTACTCGCTGGAGTTTAGAAGAATGAGAGGGGATCTCATTGAAACTTATAAAATTCTGTCAGGCCTGGACAGACTAGATGCAGGCCTGATGTTCCTGATGGCGGGGGAGTCCAGAACCAGGGGTCGCAGTCTAAGGATAAGGGGTAAGCCATTTAGGACAGAAATGAGGAGGAATTTCTTCACCCAGAGAGTGGTGAACCTGTGGAATTCTCTACCACAGAGGGCAGTTGAGGCCAATACATTAAATATATTGAAGAAGGAGTTGGACATATTTCTTATGGCTAAAGGGATCAAGGGGTATGGGGAGAAAGCCGGGACCGGGTACTGAATTTGGATGATCAGCCATGATCGCATTGAATGGCGGAGCAGGCTCGAGGGGCCGAATGGCCTACTCCTGCTCCTATCTTCTATGTTGCATTGGAGGCAGTTCAGAGAAGGTTCACGAGGTTGATTCTGAAGATGAAGGGGTTGCCTTTTGAAGAAAGGTTGAGCAGGTTGGTCCTATACTCATTGTAGTTTAGAAGAATGAGAGGGGATCTTATTGAAATATAGAAGATTCTGAAGGGGCTTGACAGGGTAGATGCAGAGAGGATGTTTCCCCTCATGGGGGAATCTAGAACTAGGGGGCATAATTTCAGAATAAGTGGGCACCCTTTTAAATCTGAAATGAGGAGGAATTTCTTCTGAGGGTCGTGAATGTTTGGAATTCTCTTCCCCAGAGAGCTGTGGAGGCTGGGTCATTGAATATATTTAAGGCGGAGATAGACAGATTTTTGAACGATAAGGGAGTCAAGGGTTATGGGGAGCGGGCAGGGAAGTGGAGTTGAGGCCAAGATCAGATCAGCCATGATCTTATTGAATGGCGGAGCAGGCTCGAGGGGCCAAGTGACCTACTCCTGCTCCTAGGTCTTATGTTCTTGTGTAGGCTTGTAAAATGGGTGCAGCGAGGTCTAATTTCTACCCCACTGACTGTTACTTTCCAGTAATCAATTGCACAAGGAGGGTTTTTGCAGCTGTTGTCCATCATGATGCCCATAAAGTTAAAAATAAAAGTGCGAAAGCACAGATTGTACAACTGATGGGTGGGAGTGTCTATAAGCAGTTATCTCAGTATTCTTGAGGTTTGACATATGAACCCCTCGCCGAGTTTACAGCCTTGTAATCACGCCCAAGTATCCAGTATTATGTCTACTGTATAACCAACCTTTCTAAATGACTTACTACTTGCTATCATACAGCTTCCTTTATGAAAATTGGTGTACTGAGCCCTCCTCAGATCTTGCTCTTGTATCTCAGTGGTGTGTTACTGTAATATCTTCAGAGCTAATTATTGGATTTTCAGTGACTTCTTTGGTGATTGGCTGGAAATTACCCACATGTTGATCCTGTGCATTTGTAAGCACCAACTTGGAACTTTGGTATATGTCAAGATAATCTAATTTCTACAAAGTAACATCCTTTTATACATTGGGTTAATTTTGAAAACTTCTCATGCTGACATCACATTCTAGACATTTCAGAACACTAACCTCGGCTCTTCACTGGCTTAAGCCTGACATTTCGCTTATCAAGTCAGTTCCTATATTTTGTTAGCTGTGACGACTCTTTTTAACCATATACTCTTGCCCTTTCCTCATAATCGTTAATACACTTGCTTCACAATCAAGTATCTATCTCCCTTTCAAACCCCTCAATTGATTCTGCAACTGTGGCTTTCTGGGGTGGTGCATGTCACATTCTTATGACCTTGCGTGTCACCCTTGGCTCAGTGGTAGCACTCTCACTTCTGAATCAGAAGGTTGTGGGTTCAAACCCCACTCCAGAGACTTAAGCACATAATCTTGGCTAACACTTCAGTGCAGTACGGAGGGAGTTCTGCACTGTCGGAGGTCCTGTCTTGTTGATGAGACGTTGAACCACGTCAGGTGGGCGTAAACGATCCACGGCACTATTAGAAGAAGAGCAGGGGAGTTATCCCTGGTGTCTTGGTCAATATTTATCCCTAAACCAACATCAAAAACAGATTATCTGGTCATTATCACATTGCTGTTTGTGGGAGCTTGCTGTGTGCAAATTGGTTGCCTCGCCTCCTGCAGTACAACAGCGACTACACTTCAAAAGTACCTAATCAGCTGTGAAATGCTTTGGGAAATCCTGAGGGCTGGGAAGGGGCTATATAAATGGAAGCTCTTTTCCTTTTTGTTCTTTCCTGTGATTTGCTTTTCTGGCTTGTATTGAATTCGAAGATTATGAACCCTTGTTCTGGATTTTCCTGCTGGAGGGAAGAGTCATTAACCTATCTACCTTATCAATTCCTGCATTATTTTAGCCACCTTGATCAGATCACCTCTTAATCTCGTAATCTCCAGCCCCTCTTCTTTGGTATCATTCTGGTGAGTTGTTATTGGACTTTCTCCAATTGTGTCCTTCCTAAGGTGGAGCACCCAAAATTGTTCACCATATTCCAAATGAGGCCTGACCGAGACCTGTGTGTAATTGCAGTAATACTTCATCGATTTTATGTTTATACCTTTTATGATGAAGCCTAGCATCCTAGTTAGCTTTTTTGGCTGCTTTTTGTACTTCTTTGACCAAGCTATTGGTCACTTCTTCTACTCTCTGCATCCATTTTGTTTCCTTGCTCCTCTGTGAAGAGCCTTGGGATGTTGTTCTACTTTAAATGTGCTTATATAAATGCAAATTGTTACTGTTGTTGAAAATGTACAAGTATGGATGCCAGGTGAGAATAGGAACAGTAATACAAAACGAAAATACTGCAGATGCTAGAAATCTGAAATAAAAACAGAAAATGCTGGAGGTACTCAGCAGGTCAGGCAGCATCTGTGAAGAGAGAAACAGAGTTAACGTTTCAGGTCGATGACCTTTTGTCAGAACTGGAAAAAAGCAGGAAATGGAACAGATTTTTTAAGCAAGTGTAGGGGCTGGGAAATGGGGGAGGGGATGAAAGAACAAAAGGGAAGGTCTGTGATAGGATAGAAGGCAGGAGAGGTTACGAGATATTCAAGGCAAAAGGAGATGGTAATGGGACAGGTTAAGAAACAAAGAATAGGAACAGGCTTGTCTACGAGGACTTCCATGGTTGAAGGGCCCACTGATGCTCGCTGTCTAGCCTCACACTTAGAGTGGCCACTTGGGTGGGGACTCTGCACCTCTGAGAGGAGGGGAGGAAAATGGGCTTGTAGAGTTCACCAGTATCACACTCTCAGGATATGTGACTTTTTGCTGAACCAAAAAATTATGCAAAACAACATGCTGATGTACAAGTTAGACCCTTACATGTACACTAAAACTAAATGGGTTTTAAATAGTGGACAAGTACAGTGTTTTGGCATTAGCGCATACGAAACATGGAATGAATGAAGGGCATTTGATCTGTCAAGGCTGCTCAAATATTTTTATCACTCTTTGAAATATTGACCAAGTGTGAGAGAGAACCTTGGCTTGAGTGCCTCGTTTATTGAATGTTTATTTCCTTTTATAGCCAAATGCTGTCCGCTGTGTTACTACTACTGCAGCTTTGGGAAAATGGAACCAGAGAAACTGACAACGAACGATCATCACAGGGAACCAGCGCACCACTTTTACCTCTTCTGCAGAGATTCCAGAGCATACAGTGCAGCAAAGATTTGCCAACTGCTGATGAAGAGGTACAGGTAGACTTGTGGAAGTGCTTTTAGTGGCATGTCAGTGAAGTGTTTCATGCTTTTGTCTTGCACTGTTGGTATGAAATACAAAAGGTTCAATGAATTCTTGTGTGCATTTTTGAATGAAGGTTGCTGAGAATATGATGTCATCAAGCATGCTTGCACCCCCCCACCCCCAGCCTCTGCTGATAGCAGAATGTAAAGTTTGTTTCATTTTATTGACCGTAGTAGTTCCGAGTAATACAAAATGTCAGTGAAGGGAACCATTTGAATTTACACTGGGGAAACCCTGGTTTAGAAATTCCTTTTTTTTAATAAAAAAAATTGCATTCACAAGCTTAAGGATGGGCAGTGTGGGGAGTAGAGCGACCGATCCATTTGGCGTACTGTTCTGAGGTTGAGGTTAAAGCAAAAGGCAAAATACATTCAATTCTCAGCTTTTGATTGGACATTAAATCGAAAAAGTGTTGATGGAGAGCATATGCATCCAGCAACAGGTTTGTGGCTCAGTTACTTGCGAGTATTTTGGGGGAATTTGAATTTATTGTCTGTACCAATCTATCTGATGTTGATTTAAAAAAAAAAAAAGCCACTAGTTTCTTGATTGTGGCCTCTTGAACATCCCTGATTTTAATCGCTCCATCATTGGCAGCCGTGTCTTCAGCTGCCTAGGTCCTAAGCTCTGGAATTCCTTCCCTAAACCTCTCCACCTCTCCTCCTTAAAACCTACCTCTTTGGCTCGGTGTCAAACCTTGGTTTTGATAACGCTCCTGTGAAGCGCCTTGGGACGTTTTATTACGTTAAAGGTGCTATATAAATACAAGTTGTTGTAGTTACAGAATTCTAATGTTTGCAGTTTTTTGCCTCTATTTTAATCAGTTTTCATTTCTAGCTTCTATATGAGCCACTCATTAATTTCATGATTAAGTTGGGAAGGTGTTGGTGTGGATTCTGGATTTTGCTATGCTTGTTAGCAATGGCATATTGTATTGGTTGCCAGGAGATGCAGCTATTATGGCGATATGACTGACTGTCAGATTTTCCCCTTCTACGCAAATGGAGTGCTCGCCCATATCATGTTGCCCTACCTGACAGCTTGGCTGAGAATTGAGTAAACGTAATCGCAGTAGTGAGAAGCGAGCCTAAGTGAGTAGTCCTGAGACTTGAACTCTTAACTGTTGGGTTGTAAAGTAGAAATAATAATTCCCGAGCCTTGGGTCACTTCATAAAGCTTCTACACATCTGCTTGCAATTGGTGCACTGGGTTAGCACATCGATCTTTCACCTCCGAGCCTAATGCAGTGAAGATCTTCCCTCTATGTTGGCTGTAATGTTCCAGCTGTCATAAGTTTAGACAATCTCATTGTAGGTCCCAGGGAGCATGAGGCTACAGTTTATAAAAAAAAACAAACACTTTTTCAGTATTTGGCACAAATTGCCGGTTGAATTCGGAGACACTAAGAATAGGACCTGTGAGGGGAGAAAGGAAAATTTGCACTGATGTCGTAGGGAGTGCTCTTGTGCGTTGGTTTATGACAGATTAGATAGATTAGGTTTTTCCCAGATTTACTCTACAACTATCTGTGCCATACCTGGTCTGGAAAGGTTGATGAATAGAAAGGAAAAAAATGTTCTTTTACTCTGCATCGATGTATCATCTTGATCGACAGTTGCCCCCAAAAAGTTGGGGGTTTCTGTTTGAGTGCTCCTATACTTAGAGTTTAAAATGTAAACCATGATGTTTAGTTGAAATGCCTGTGTATTTTTAGTCAGTAGACCAGATGAAACTTCATTGAAATAAACCCATGATGAGAATTAGTTCTGCATACATATATGGGCTTATTACAGTATGAAGCCGAGCACAGCACATCGTACTCTAACTGAGGTCATATTAAGGTGTTTTATAAGCCCAGCATTACCTCTTGGCTTTATATTCTATACCTCGTGATAAAACCTGGAATTCCATTAGCATTTTTTATCACTTTATCCACCTGCTCCCTTTAATGTCCTGTGAACCTGTACCCTCAAATCACTCTGCATTCAGAGTATAATTACTGCTAATTTTTTTACCAAAATGCATCACTTCACATTCATTGACATTGAATTCATCTGTCACTTTATAGCCCATTCGTCCATCTTCTCAATATCCCTTTGCAGCTTCCTTTAGTCTTCTAAAGTATTAACGAAACCTCTTATTTTGGTATTGTCTGCAAATTTTGACCCCACTCCCTCTAGGCCTATATTCAAATCATTGATATACACAGTGAACAGACGTGGCCCTAGAACTGAACCCTATGGGACACCACTACCCACTTCCAACCACTCCGAGAAACTGCCCTTAACTCTGACTCTCTGTTTTCTCCCTTCTAAACTATTTTAAATTCCGTTTGCTACCCTCCCCTCAATTCCAACCCCCTTATTCTTCTTTAGTAATCTCCCATGTGGCACCTTGTCAAAGGCTTTCCTAAAGTCCATGCCCGTTACATCCACTGCATTTCCCCATCTACCATATCTGTTACCTTTGGAAACAATTCCATGAGCACAATTAACCGTTTTGAAATCCGTGCTGGCTACTTCTAACTATTGTTTCTTTATCTAGATACGTGGTAATTTCATCCTAGAGACTCAAATATTTTCTCTGTCACATACGTTAAACTAACTGGTCTATAATTATCCGGATGAGCTCTGTCTCCCTTTTTAAAAATGGGTACTACATTGGCCACTCTCCATACCTCTGGCTCACAGCCGCACTTGAAACAGCCCTGAAATACAATTTCTCGGACCACTGCAATTTCCTTCCTCGGGGCCCTAGAATGTATGCTGTGAGCCTGGGCGTTTTTGTCTTCCTTTAGCCTAACTAACCGATTGAAAATTTCCTTTTATTCATAATAATAACTAACCGCTTCCAGATTCATCTGTTCTGATATCCTTCACTTTTAGTAAAGAGCAATGTAACGTACTTAAATACCTCCGCTATTTTTTAAACGTCATTTACAAATTGACAGTCCTCTCCTCTCGGGTCCCACCTCGCTTCAGAAATTCTCTTGTTACTGATATACTTGTAAAATGATTGACTCTTCCTTTTGATGTTTTAAAAAATGTTTCCTCATACTCCCTCTTGGCTTTATTTATCCCATTCTTAACTTTTTTAAATATTCTCATAGTCTACTATAGTATTTTAATTATTATTCTGATAGTCCTTACAGGCCCTCTTCAATTTTAATTGGTGTCTAACCTCTTTAGTTATCCATAACTTCCCAAAAAAACTACCAGTAGTTTCCTTTTTTGGGGGAATTTACTAAGAACATAAAACAGAACGTAAGAAATAGGAGCAGGAGTTGGCCATTTGGCCCTTTGCTCCGCCATTCAATAAGATCATGGCTGATCTTCTACCTCATCACTTTCCTTCACTATCCCCATATCTGTTGATTCCCTTAATATTCAAAAATCTTTCAATCCCTGTCTTGAATATACTCAACAACTGAGCCTCCACAGCCCTCTGGGGTAGAGAATTCCAAAGATTCACCACCCTCTGAGTGAAGAACTTTCTCCTCATCTCAGTCCTAAATGGCCGACCCCTTATTCTGAGACTGTGATCCCTGGTTCTAGACTCCCCAGCCAGGGGAAACATCCTCCCTGCATCTACCCTGTCAAACCCTGTAAGAATTTTGTATGTTTCAATGAGATCACCTCTCATTCTTCTAAACTCCAGAGAATATAGGCCTCGTCTACTCAATCTCTCCTCATAGGACAATCCCCCCATCCCAGGAACCAGTCTGGTGAACCTTCGTTGCATTCCCTCTATGGCAAGTATATCCGTCCTTGGGTAAGGAGACAAAAACTGTACACAATACTCCAGGTGTGGTCTCACCAGGGCCCGATATAATTGCAGTCTTTACTCTTGTACTCAAATCTTCTTGTAATAAAGGCCAACATATCATTTGCTTTCCTAATTGCTTGCTGTACCTAATTTTGTATCTTTGCAATCTTCCACTGTTGCTCTACAGGCCTGAATGCCAACTTCTCCTTCCACCTAAGCTAGCTTGCTCCTCATCTTTCTAAAATCTACCCTAATGTGGTGTTCTAGCTTTGGTACTGACTTTTTCCTTTTCTAATTGGATCTTAAAGTTTATCATATTGTGGTCGCTACTCCCAAGGTGCTCATGCACATTTAGATTATCCACCTGATATAGTTCATTACCCAGAAGCAGCTCTAGCATCACCTCCACCTCTGTAGGCTTATTAACACACTGCTTGAGGAAGAAGCCCTGTACACATTTTAGGAATTCCATTCCTGTTTCTCCATTTAATCGCTCTGGTTTCATGAGCTTGTTAGAGGGTTTGTCTAATTTTAGATTTGCACCGTTGTCATATAACTAACTGAGTGGTGAGTGGCCGTAATTTACTAGCTATTGAAAAATCATTAACTAAATAAGGAATTTTTTGTTTGCGTTTTTTTCCAGATATTGGGAAATCCCTTGAGCCCAAATGAATGCTTTTTGAGGTACCTTACTTTACCGCAAGATAATGATTTGGCCATAGATCTACGGCAGACAGCAGTTGTGATTATGGCTCATCTGGACCGTTTGGCAGTTCCTTGCATGCCACCACAGTGTAGCTCTCCTCCATCTCAAAAGGTAAAAATATGTGTAAATAACCTCAAAAGGCTCAACTACCTTGTGTAGAAACATCCACTTCAAATTGTTTGCCATACATTCTGCTTGAAATGTCTGTACTCCAAATTTGGATGCTATATATTATAAAGCTATGTTGCTGTGACAAAAGGGTATTGGAAGACTGCAGTTTCACCTTTTACTACCTTTATTTGAATCCAGTTCTATCATAGCTGCGTGTGTCTTGAGGTTGCAAGAATGGCTGGTTGAAAAATGGGAATATCACACTGCTACAGTAACAGATGCCCTTCTGAAGTTGAAGTGAAAGGCTCGTTGGTGCAGACTAGAGGGGACTTTCCTTGGCAATCTAAGGTGTTAAATATTTTGGGTTGGCCTTAGGTATTCTCTTGGGTTCAGCAGTGCTCATCATTCCCAAATATCCCTTGCTATTTTTAAAATGAAAGGGACCATCTAGACATAATAGCTCCAATATTTACGGAGAGGCGGGTGAGTGTGTTTGCGGGGAGGGAAATCCATGGAATGCCGAGTTTAAGTGGAATGATAGGAAAATAAGAGTCCACATTTTAATACGAACTGTAACTTCAGATTGAGCTTGGGTAAGTACACTACAGATTGAGTTTGCAGCAGGTAGTAGGGATACCAACTCTGGTTGGGCATATCTCTGGAGGCTTCATCACATAACCTTTTGCCTCCAACCGCCCAGTCAAATAGTCCTTCTTCTCCATCTCTAATATTTTTATAACTCAGAAATAAGTGTTCAAAGAAAATGAAAACACACTCTGTTTCTTTTATACCTCTATGATTTTTCTCCTGGGGTGCTTGTAGCAGTGTTCTGGAGATTAATCTTCAATCCCTGGAGACTCCAGGGCAATCCTGGTGGGTTGGCAACCCTAAGCAGTAGTCAACTCCTGGAGTGTACTCCTGGGCTCAGGAACAGCTCCCAGGCTGGTCTGAAGTTGTGGCCCTCGTTGAACTGGACCCGAGCAGCTCCAGGACACGGGCAGCTCCAGGACACGGGCAGCTCCTTGCTATTGAAGCAGTCTCTGCAACAACTCTGGAGGGAGACCTCAAAAAATTGTGGAAACTTCATAAGATTCCAGGATACTTCTAAGCAAAAACAGAAAGTGCTGTAACTATGCAGCAGGCGAGTCAGCATCTGTGGAGAGAAAAGACAGGTTGATGTTTCTGACGGGGCTCTTCCCACTCCCCCACCCCCCCCTCCCCAGCATTTGCAGTTTTTTGCTTTTTATTAAAATATTTCTGTAACTTGTTAGAGTAAGTCTATCACCAGATAATTGTTTCCCCTTTAACTAGAATTTGCAAAGAAAGGTGAGTACTGTACTAACTTTTTTCCCCAGAAGCAACTTTTACATTAGAAGGCTTTTTTGTCTGCTTTATTTTTGTGGTAGGGATCTTTGCAAGAAGTCCTTGGCTGGGGGTTGCTTGGTTGGAGAAGTCAGACAACAGTGATTTGTCCCATTCAATGTGAAGGTATTGCTAATCTTGGAGTCACGCAGATAGCCTGTGCTGAGAAATGCTTTATTATTCTGTCAAGGAACGGAAGGGTTTACATGCAAGTATACAGCAGTGATACACTGGTAAGTTATGATGTTTCTTTTTCCTTTCTGCTGATTACTGGTATTGATTGAGTTTCCCGTAGTATCTCCAATGATTCACTCCAGCGTAAAGATAGCAATAAAAACCAGTTGTAAAATGAGATGTAAGTTTAAGGTGTTATGATCGCAAATACTGAAAGTCGTTCATGTGGGATGTTTGTGTGAGAAACTGTATTTTGGTGGGGACCTTATTTTTTGTGAATCATGTGGTTGCTTGTCTTGTCACAGAAGAAAATTGTAACCACTTCAACCGTTTTCATCACATTTATACAAAATTAAAATCATGCAAATTTTTTTAAAGAAAGAGCTTGCATTTATATAGCACCTTTCATGTCCTCACAGCTAATAAATTACTTTTGAAATGTAGCCACTTTTGTTCAGTCGGCAAGTGTAATATCCACACAGCAAGGCCCCAAAAACAGCAAATGAGAGAACTGACCAGTTAATCTGTGTTTGTGCTGTTGGTTGAACAGGATACTCAGAGAACTCCCTACTCTTTGAAAACGATCCCTGGGATCTTTTACATCAAAATACATAGCTACACAGAATCACAGAAACCCCACAATGCAGATAGAGGCCATTTCGGCCCATTGAGCCTGCACCGACACATATCCCACCCGATCCCCGTAACCCCTACACCAACACATATCCCACCCTATCCCCGTAACCCCATGTATTTAATCCCCCTAACACTAAGGGTCAATTTATCATAGCCAATCAACCTAACCCGCACATCTTTGGACTGTGGGAGGAAACCGGAGCACCCGGAGGAAACCCACGCAAAACAAACATTTGGCCCAACTAGTCCATTTAGGCATTTACCCTCCAAATGGGTAAATAGTTCGAAACATTTAGCCACCGTGTTCCCATATCCCTTCAACCATCATCTATTTCCTTCACCACCTACGTGATCTAATCTTGAATGTTTGTATGGTTTCTGCCACTGGTGAATTCCACAGCCTCACAACTCTCTGTGCAAAGATGTTTTCCCAGCCCTCTTCTAAACCTCTTGCATTTCATCTTGTGTCTTGTGGTCCCTTGTTCTTGACCCCACAACTACTGGACAAAGCCTGCTTCTATCTACCCAGTTCCACCCTTTCATACGAACATACGAATTAGGAGCAGAATTAGGCCTCTCGGCCCCTTGCGCCTGCTCCGCCATTCAGTAAGATTCTGGCTGATCTGATTACTCCACATTCTCGCCTACCCCCGATAACCTTGCTTATCAAGAATCTATCTACCTCTGCCTTAAAAATATTCAAAGACTTTGCTTCCACCACCCTCTGAGGAAGAGAGTTCCAAAGACTCCTGACCCTCTGAGGGAAAAAATTTCTCCTCATCTCTGTCTTAAATGGGCGACCCCTTATTTTTAAACAGTGACCCCCTAGTTCTAGATTCTCCCACAAGAGGAAACATCCACCCTGTCAAGACCCCTCAGGATCTTGTATGTTTCAATCAAGTCACCTCTTACTCGTCTAAACTCCAGCGGATACAAGCCCAGCCTGTCCAACCTTTCCTCATAAGACAACCCGCCCATTCCAGGTATTAGTCTAGTAAACCTCCTCTGAACTGCTTCCAACGCATTTACATCCTTCCATGAATAAGGAGACCAATACTGTACACAGTACTCCAGATGTGGTCTCACCAATGCCCTGTATAACTGAAGCATAATCTCCCACTTTTGTATTCAATTCCCCTCGCAATAAACAATAACATTCTATTAGCTTTCCTAATTACTTGCTGTACCTGCATAGTAACCTTTTGCGATTCATGCACTAGGACACCCAGATCCCTCTGCATCTCGGAGCTCTGCAATCTCTCACCATTTAGATAATATGCTTCTTTTTTATTCTTCCTGCCAAAATGGACAACTTCACATTTTCCCACATTATACTCCATTTGCCAGATCTTTGCCCACTCACTTAACCTATTTATATTCTTTTGTAGCCTCCTTATGTCCTCTTCACAATTTACTTTCCTACCTATCTTTGTGTCATCAGCAAATTTAGCAACCATACCTTCGGTCCCTTCATCCAAGTCATTTATATAAATTGTAAAAAGTTGAGGCCCCAGCACTGGTCCCTGTGGCACACCACTCGTTCCATCTTACCAATCAGAAAATGACCCATTTATGCCTACTCTCTGTTTCCTGTTAGCTAGCCAATCTTCTATCCATGCCAATATGTTACCCCCTACACCATGAGCTTTTATTTTCCACAATAACCTTTGATGTGGCATCTTATCAAATGCCTTCTGGAATAAGTACAGTACACCCACCAGTTCCCCTTTATCCACAGCACATGTTACTTCCTCAAAGAACTCCAATAAATTGGTTAAACATGATTTCCCTTTCACAAAACCAGGTTGACTCTGCCTGATTACCTTCAACTTTTCCAAGTGCCCTGCTATAACGTCTTTAATAATAGCTTCTAACATCTTCCCTATGACGGATGTTAAGCTAATTGGCCTGTAGTTTCCTGCTTTCTGTCTCCCTCTCTTTTTGAATAATGGAGTTGCATTCGCTATTTTCCAATCTAATGGAACCTTCCCCGAATCTAGGGAATTTTGGAAAATTAAAACCAACACATCAACTATCTCACTAGCCACTTCTTTAAGACCCTAACTTTAACCATTCTATCATATCGCCTGACAATTTGCAATGTTCTAATGGGAAAAAAAGCACAATATTTTTAACTCTTTGTATTTATATTTACTTATACCAGGCAGCATCCTAGTGAATCTGCATTGCACCCTCACTAAAGCCTCAATACCCTTCCTATAGTATGGAGCCCAACACTGCAAGCAATACTCTAACTGAAATCTTATTAAAGTTTTATATAGGCTCATCTTTGCTTCTTGTTTTTTATATTTTATATCTCGTGATGAAACCTAGAATATTATTAGCATTTTTTTTACAGCCTTATCAACCGGAGGTGCTGCCTTCAGCATCCTGTGAACCTGTACCTCCAAATCACTCTGTTTATTCAGAGTATAATTACTGCTGTTAATGCATCACCTCACACTTGCTGATATTGAAATCAATCTGCCACTTTTTATCCCATTCCCCCATCTATTCAATATCATTTTGCAGCTTCTAAAGAATTTACTATTTTGGTATCATTTGCAAATTTTGACACCACTCCCTCTGGGCCTATAATCCAGATCATTTGATATACACAGTGAACAGAAAGGGCCCCAGAACTGAATGCTTCAGGACACCACTATCCACTTTCAAATACTCTGGGGGAAAAACTAACCTTAACTCCTGCTCTCCTTATCTCCAACCAATTTCAAACCAGTTTGTTTTGCTCTACCTAATTCTATACCCCTTAACCTTCTTTAGTAATCTCCAGTGTGGTACCTCCAAAGGCTTTCTTAAAATCCATGTCCACGATATTCACTGCATTTCTCCCCGCTACAATGTCTGTTACCTCCTCAAATAATTAAGGTTTGCCGAGCAACTTCATCCCTTTCGAAATCCATGCTGGCTACATCTATTTTCTCTTTATCTAGATATGTGGTAATTTCATAGTTAATTAGCAACTCTAAAATTTTCATAGGTTAAGCTAACTTGCCTGTAATTACCCGGAATACCTCTGTCTTCCCTTTTAAAAAATGAGTACTGCATTGGCCACTCCCCAGTCCTCTGGCACATGTCCACAATCGATGCAGCTGTGAAATATAATTTCTCGGGATTCTGCACTTTCCACCTGAACAGATGGAAGGAGCCTTGGTTTAATGTCTTATCCAAAAGACTGCACATCCAGCAGAACAACACACGTTCATTACAGCATTGAAGTGTCAGCTTAGATTATATTATTAAATCCTGGATTGGGGCTTGAACGCACAACCTTCTGACCCAGTGGCGAGAGCACTAGCGTTGAGCCAAGCTGAAGCTTGCTTTTACAAACATTATCTGATTTCCATCATTTCTAATTCACCAAGCAGCCCAGCTGCTGCTTATTGTATTAACAATTATTACACGAAAGAAACAAGTAAAAGTTTGATAAGTCTTTTCAGACGCCTGAACCTAATCTCTCTCGTACTGTCTAGCAAGGGTGTGGTTATGTTACTGGACTAGTAATCCAGAGGCCTGGACTAATGATCCAGAGACAGGAGTTCAAATCCCACCATGGCAGCTGGGGAATTTAAATTCAGGATTAAAAAGCTAGTATCAGTGATGTGACCATGACCCTAGCGGATTGTCGTAACAACCCATCTGGTTCACTAATTCACAATCTTTTAGGGAAGGAAACCTGCCGTGTCCTTACCCTGTCTGTGACGATGTGACTCCAGACTTCTCGATGGCAATTAGGGATGGGCGATAAATGCTGGCCTTGCCAGCGACGCCCACATCCAATAAATAAAAAAAAGACTTCAGTTTACGCTGCTTAGCATTTTAAATTTCTTCTCTGGGTGTGGACAACGCTGGCAAGGCCGTACTTTCTGCTCATTTTTAGTTGCCCTCAGAGGGTGTTCGTGGAACTTCTCATTGAACCGCTGCATGCTTTGTGGTGTTAGGTACAAAATCCCAGGAGATTGACGCAGCGATGATGAAGGAATGTCAGAGTCAGGAAGGTGTGTGACTTGGGAACCTGGAGGCGATGGTGTCGCTGTGACATTGCCGCTCTTGTCTGTCTCTGGTAGCATTCGTGGGGAAAGGGTGTATTGTTGAAGTAACCTTGGTTAGATGCAGTGCATCTGTAGATACTGTAGCCACAGTGTGTGACACAAGAAAACTATTAGGCACTTGGTCTGAGTATTAAACAAGGCTTTAATCAACTGTTTTTCAACATGGAGATCGAGTTGTGTCCTTCACTAGTTCCTGTTAAAGAATGCCCTGAGCAAGCTGGGCCCATGCCCGAGTATTTATACTCTCCCTGGACAGTGCCACCAGCAGGACGTCCAGTATAATTTCATAAGTCATTTCCACATGAATGGCAAGATTCATGAGTGCTGATAGTGGAGGGGATGGATATTGAGTCTAATGCCAGGGCACGAATCAAGCGAATTACTGTGAAATAAAAACAGAAAATGTTGGAAATACTCAGCATGTCAGGCAGCATCTGTGGAGAGAGAAACAGAGTTAATGTTTCAGGTCGATGACCTTTCATCAGAACTGGAAAATGTTAGAGATGTAACAGATTTTAAGCAAGTGCTGGGGCAGGGAAAGGGGGAGGGGAGGAAAGAACAAAAGGAAAGGTCTGTGATAGGGTGGAGGGCAGGATTGATTAAATGACAAAGGGTATGATTGTACAAAGCAAAAGGAGATGGTAATGGGACAAGTCAAGAAACAAAAGATGAGTCTAGAAGATGTGTAAATGGGAATGGCAGAATCATAAACAGCTGCCATCTGGAAAAAATAGGGGCAGAGGTTATGGTCTGAAATTGTTGAAGTCAGTGTTGAGTCCAGAAGGCTGTAAGTGCCAATAGAAAGATGAGGTGCTGTTCCTTGAGCTTCGTTGGAACAGTATAAGAGGCCGAGAACAGAGGTCAGAGTGTGAGCGGAGAATTAAAGTGACAGGCGACGGGAAGCTCGAGGTCAAGCTTGTGTACTGAACGGAGGTGTTCCGCAAAGTGGTCACTCAATCTTCATTTGGTCTCCTCAGTGTAGAGGAGTCCGCATCGGGAGGTGTAAAAGCAAGTTTTGGTAGATACCTAATCAAACACGAGAAGGGAAACCGAAAGTAATGAAGATGAACAAGGTAAAAGTGAATTACTCTGTCCTGCATGGTGTTGAGCTGCTTGAGTATTGTTGCAGTGGCATCCATCCAGGCAAGTCGTGAGTATTCCATCATACTCTGAACTTGAACTTTGCAGATGGTGGAAAGGCTTTAAGGACGTGAGCCAGTCGTCGCATTGTACCTAGTCTCTCTTCTACTTTTGCAGATATGGTGTTGATATGGTTAATCCAGTTCAGTTTCTAGTCACTGGGTGTTGATGGTGGGCTATATTTTGATGGTACCATTGAAGGGCAGGGCTAAATGGCTGGGCTTTCTCTTGTTCAAGATGGTCATTTTCTGGCACTTGTGTGCCACAAATGGCACCAAGACAAACTAATGGGGCTAAAGGCCGATAAGTCCCCTGGACCTGATGGCCTGCATCCTAGGGTCTTAAAAGAAGTGGCTGCAAAGATAGTGGATGCGTTGGTTGTAATCTACCAAAATTCCCTGGATTCTGGAGAGGTCCCAGCGGATTGGAAAACCGTAAATGTAACGCCACTATTCAAGAAAGGAGGGAGACAGAAAGCAGGAAACTATAGGCCAGTTAGCCTAACATCTGTCATTGGGAAAATGCTGGAATCCATTATTAAGGAGGTAATAGCAGGACATTTAGAAAATCATAATACAATCAAGCAGCATCAACATGGTTTTATGAAAGGGAAATTGTGTTTGACAAATTTGCTAGAGTTCTTTGAGGATGTAACAAACAGGGTGGATAAAGGGGAACCAGTGGATGTGGTGTATTTGGATTTCCAGAAGGGATTCGATAAGGTGCCACATAAATGGTTACCGCACAAGATAAGAACGCACGGGGTTGGGGGTAATATTTTGGCATGGATAGGGGATTGGCTAACTAACAGAAAACAGTCGGGATAAATGGGTCATTTTCCGGTTGGCAACCAGTAACTAGTGGGGTGCCACAGGGATCAGTGCTGGGGCCTCAACTATTTATACAATCTATATTAATGACTTGGATGAAGGGACTGCGTGTACTGCAGCCAAATTTGCTGATGATACAAAGATAGGTGGGTTAGCAAGTTGTGAGGGGGGACCCAGAGAGTCTGCAAACTGTATGCAGTACTCCAGGTGCATTGTGGATATACAGTAGGTAGGTTAAGTGAGTGGGCAAAAATTTGGCAGATGGAGTACAATGGGAAAATGTGAGGAAGAATGAAAAAGCAAATTATTATTTAAATGGAATGAGACTACAAAATGCTGTGGTACAGAGGGATCTGGGGGTCCTAGGACATGAAACACAAAAAGTGAGCATGCAGGTACAGCAAGTAATTGGGAAGGCTAATGGAATGTTGGCCTTTATTGCAAGGGGCATGGAGTATAAAAGTAGGGAAGTTTTGATGCAACTTTACAGGATGCTGGTGAGACCGCACCTGGAGTACTGCGTACAGTTGTGGTTTCCGTATTTAAGGAAGGATATACTTGCCTTGGAGGCAGTGCAGAGAAGGTTCACGAGGTTGATTCCTGGGATGAAGGGGTTGACGTATGACGAAAGGTTGAGCAGGTTGGGCCTATACTCATTGGAGTTTAGATGAATGAGAGGTGATCTTATTGAAACATATACGATTCTGAGGGGGATTGACTGGGTGAATGCTGAGAGGATGTTTCCCCTCGTGGGGGTATCTAGAACTAGGGGGCATAGTTTCAGAATAAGGGGTCGCCCATTTAAGACGGAGATGAGGAGGAATTTCTTCTCTCAGAGGGTCGTGAATCTTTGGAATTCTCTACCCCAGAGAGCTGTGGAGGCGGAGTCATTGAATATATTCAAGGCGGAGATTGACAGACATTTGAACTACAAGGGAGTCGAGGGTTATGGGGAGAGGGCGGGAAAGTGGTGATGACAAGATTGGATCAGCCATGATCTTATTGAATGGCGGAGCAGGCTCGAGGGGCCGATTGGCCTACTCCTGCTCCTGTTCTTATGTTCTTAATCACTTGTCATCCCAAGTCTGGGTGTTACTCAGATCCTGCTGGAGACTGGCATGAGCTGCTTCGTTATCAGAGGCATTGTGAATGGAGATGAACACTGTAGAATCATCAGTGAATAGCCACACTCCTGACTCCTTGCAGGCAGCTGTATTTTTGAATGTGCCCATGTCTTTGATGACATTACTTGGTAGATTACTCTAAACGGTTAACTGTTGAATGAACAATTTTTCTAATCTGTTTTGAATTTATTTTTCCTTCCTATAAATGTGTGCCATCTTGCCCTACTGACTTTGCCGACCTTGAAGTAATATTTTGGCTCACCTCAACTATATCGTTTAGTAGTAATTTATACATCTCGGTGAGGTTCCTCCCTTAATCTCTGTCTCGATGAAAGACCTAAAGCTTCTCTAACTTTTCCTCATGGCTCATCCCCTTTACACTTGGCATCATTTTTGTTGCTGTTCTTAATAAATCCATGTTTCTGTTAACCTTTTGCAATATAGATACTCTTCCAGCCTCACCCTATTGATAGACTATTGGGTTGGTGGTACTTGGGTCAGATTTGTTTTTCTAAAATATGTTGGTATGCTTGCTCGCTTCAAGAATAGATTTACTTTTTATGTGCTTCATGTTGCTGATATGGTCATAATTTTTCATTTCTTTTTTAAACAGGCACCTCAGTTGGTGCAAGGACTTGCCTCAAGGAACATTATAAAAATTGCAGCACATCCTGATGGTCAACATTTTCTGGCTTTGTCTGCAGCTGGGGAGGTGTTCTCTTGGGGCTGTGGTGATGGTGGAAGACTTGGCCACGGAGACACTGTGTATGTATTAGAAAACCTTTCAATTACTATAATACAACCACAGTGAATAACTGAACAAGTGTTGTCATGGAAGTGGAAAAAAACCCTAAAATGGTTGAATTTGATGGCATTCGTTAGTGTGAACTTTTTGTGCTCACCAAGGTGAACGATGTTCGTGCTGGGCAATGGTACTCTTAACGATTTTGTGCACTCAGTGCCAACATAGAGCACTCCTATATGTCAACTGCGGTAGAAAATGCAAAGTGAAACACCTACTCTCTGCCAACAATGTGCGTTGGCCGCAGTTTTAGAGGAGCACATTTTATTGTGCTAGAGAGGCATCTTTTCATTTCGCTGCCATCAGTTCTGGGTCTTCGCTGATTGAGATTGCCAACTTGGTGCCAATTAACCAAATGAGGAACATTTACTTGAGCCAAACTTTTGTCCTGCTCCACGGGAGGTTTCTGTCCTCCCTGAGCATGCATTGTGTTCAATGCCAAATAAGGAGCATTTTTGTGCTTTTACCCTCTGCCCACTTGAAACTGGACTAAGACAGCAAAGATTTATGTCGGACCTTTTACGCTTTGCAAAGAGAAGACTTTGATCTTCGAGCCTAGAGGTGAAAGGGCAATATCTAACCCACTACACCCCAGTCCGTAACAGCTTTTTAAACCTTAGGATTGCTGAAAAAGCCAAATCAGCACATTATTACTTGTGTGATATCATCGAGTCATGTAAACTGTGTATTTTTCATTTTTCATTAAACTTGCTCTCCTCCTGTAGCTCCTTGTGTACCATTTCCTGACCTGGTACAGAGGCTGGTGATCTGTTTTCAGCTTTCTCTCAATGGTGGTCTGTGATTGACTGCTAGCAGTTTGTTGAGTGATGTGGGGGGAATTTCTTTGACCGCTTGTTTTTTTTTTGGTGTGGCGCCTCCTTCTGAAAATCTAACTTAAACTGGGAGCCCTACCACTCTGCATGGTGTGATAGAATTAAACACGACTAAGTCAGGCATTGTGTGTAGCTCCCCATATCCTTAAGAATATGCTCCATTCTGGAGAGAGTGGACACTTTTATGCATATGGCCAGATTTCAAATCTTTAAAACGTTCAGGTATGTGAGAATGGATTAAAAGACTTACCTGTGTAAGAGTTTAATTTTAGGCTTTTTCTGACCTGGAGCTGAAAATTTATCAGTACATTACATTTGTTATTTAATTGTGTCCTAAAACACAGAAAATTATATTGGAAATGTTTTAATATTTCCAAGGGTGTGTTTTTTCATACATTTTTATTTTCACTGATCGATGTGAATGGTATAATATTTGGTAAACTCCACTATGATAACTGATGTGATATCAGCAAACTTCATTTATTTAAAGGGTTTGATTGAAAATAACCATAATCCATATTTATGAGGTACCTTTTTGAAGAAGGTCTAAAAAATGTTTTGTTATATTTTGAGTGTCTTTTTGTGTATTTTGAACAGATCCCTTGAAGAGCCAAAAATGTTAGCTGCTTTGTCAGGGAAGCAAGTGGGCAAGCACGTTGTTCACGTGGCCTGTGGAAGCACCTACAGTGCAGCTATAACCTCAGATGGAGAACTGTATACATGGGGAAGAGGAAACTATGGTCGACTTGGGCATGGTACTGATGCAATTTGTTTGCTGAAAGTTCTGCGCTAATTGTAACAGATACGAAGCGTATTTCCCCTTTTGGATCTTGGGTATTCAGAAAGACAGTGCTTCGGTTGGCACAGTGCTATGCCAAATACTCTACACTGGAATTGTCAAAAACGGAAATTTATTTAGATATTTCTAATTTCCTAATATTCTCGGACATTAAATATCTTGAGATAAATTTTCTTTATTTGAGGGAAGGGTAAATGTTTATGAACACTTAATTTTTTCCTGATTTATCTTCTATATACTGTGGGTAAGCTGGACAATTGAATCGGCCAAACTTGTCTCTGTTAGACAGTTGGATCGTGGAAAGCTGAAGTAAATGGTAGTCAGTATAGAGTTACTAATCTTTGTATTTATAAATTTTATTTTTATCATGATTTCATTTTTCTTCCACCTGATGCTATTTAAGATATTCTTTAAAATCATTGTAAATGGCAGTGCGAGTGTTGGAAAAGGACAAAGGCTGGAGAGTCGCATTGCCAGCGGGTAATGGATGGCGGGGCTCGGGGGCGTAATGAACCCGACGTGGGCGGATAGGCTTCATAAACAGTTGGTGTAGGCCGCAAGCCCCGATTAATAACCTAATGGTCCCGCAATTGCTGCTGCGGGGCTTTTTCCCGGTAGTAGGCCCAGGTTAACGGCTGCCATCCTGGTAAAGGAGAGTGGGAAGCTTCACTGTGCAGCCATCTTGGTACAGGAACGACGAGTGGGCTGCGCTTCAGGGGCCCTGTTCCCAACCTGAGCCAAGTGCCCCGGGGGTGAAAACCATTGGTGGATTGTGTGTCACGTGTGTGTCCAGCTGCAGGTTTGATTGGTCAGTTATGCCCGGGTTACCCAGGGGTTTAAAGTCACAGCAGGGCGCATGCGCGGCCACCTTGGGACAGGAACCAGGAGGAGAGAATGTTCTCAATTTCTATACTGGACTCTCAGTGATGGCTTTTGTAAACTGAGAGTGTGCAGCTATCAGGAAAGATTGAACAGGTTGGGGATTTTTTCTTCAGAAAAGGGAAGACTTCGAGGAGACCTGATAGAGGTCTGTAAAATTATAAATGGCTTGGACAGGATAGATGTGAAGAGAATCCAAAACTAGGGGCCATAAATACAAGATAGTTACTAATAAATCCAACAGGGAAATGAGAAATTTCTTTACTCCGAGTGGTTAGAATGTGGAACTCGCTAATACAGGAATAAAAACAGAAAATGCTGGAAATATATTAATGATCTAGACGAGGGAACTAGATGTAATATCTCCAAGTTTGCAGACAACACAAAGCTGGGTGGGCGTGTGCGCTGTGAGGAGGATGCTGCAAAACTCCAGTATGATTTGGATAGGTTGGGTGATTGGGCAGATGCATGGCAGATGCAGTATAATGTGGATAAATGCGAGGTTATCCACTTTGGTGGCAAAAACAGGAAGGCAGATTATTATCTGAATAGCAATAGATTGGGAGAAGGGGAAGTGCAACGAGACCTGGGTGTCCTTGTGCACCAGTCGCTGAAGGTAAGCATGCAGGTGCAGCAGGCGGTTAAGAAGGCAAATGGTATGTTGGCCTTCGTAGTGAGAGGGTTCGAGTACAGGAACAAGGATGTCTTGCTGCAGTTATACAGGGCCTTGGTGAGACCACACCTTGAGTATCGTGTAGTTTTGGTCGCCTTATCTGAGGAAGGATGTTCTTGCCATGGAGGGAGTGCAGCGAAGATTCACCAGACTGATACCTGGGATGGCAGGAATGAAGTATGAAGAGAGATTGAGTCGATTGGGCTTATACTCGCTGGAGTTTAGAAGAATGAGAGGGATCTCATTGAAACTTATAAAACTCTAACAGGATTAGACAGACTAGATGCAGGAAGGATGTTCCCGATGGCCGGGGAGTCCAGAACCAGGAGTCACAGTCTAAGGATAAGGGGTAAGCCATTTAGGACAGAGATGAGGAGGAATTTCTTCACCCAGAGAGTGGTGAACCTGTGGAATTCTCTACCACAGAAGGCAGTTGAGGCCAATTCATTAAATATATTCAAGAAGGAGTTAGATATATTTCTTAAGGCTAAAGGGATCAAGGGATATGTGGAGAAAGGGACAGGGTACTGAATTTGGATGATCAGCCATGATCGCATTGAATGGCGGAGCAGGCTCAAGGGGCCGAATGGCCTACTCCTGCTCCTATCTTCTATGTTTCTAAATCCCTGTAGCTCGATAAACCTAAGAAGGCTGACAATCTTGGGGAAGATTTCCTGTGTTTATTTGTGGCAGCATTTTGTAAATACTTTTCATAAATGTTTGTTTTTGCTGAAAGTAACACCTGATGGAAATCTTTCCTCTTGGTCTTTACATTTACATCAATCTCTGGAAAAACAGTCAATAAGGAACAGTTTTACATGTGTTCTCATTTCTTTAATTACCTAAATAGAGTCAATTAAAATGTTTGCATTAGATGTAACAAAATTGGAAAGATACTCTTTATATACAAGTTTATGATTTTGCTACACTTGGTGAACATGGAAAATCGTCCCCATTGCTTTTTTTTTAATAAAAGCTATTTTTACCATACATTTGCATTTTTTTTGGTAAGTTCAGCTTTACATACATAGGATATATGGCACAGGCACAGAAACAGGTCATTCGGCCCAACCAGTCCAGGCTGGCATTTATGCTCCTCTCAAGCCTCCTCCCGTCTTTCCTCGTCTAAATCTATCAGCATGACCCTCCATTCCCTTCTCCCTCATATGCTTGTCTAACCTCCCCTTAAATGCATCTATACTTTTCGCTTCAACCACTCCCTGTGGTAGCGAGTTCCACATTCTCACCACTCTCTGGGTAAAGAAGTTTCTTCTGAATTTCCTATTGGATTTCTTGGTAACTATCTTATATTGATGACCTCTCGTTATGCTCTTCCCCACAAGTGGAAACATTCTCTCTCTATCCACTCTATCAAAACCTTTCATAATTTTAAAGACCTCTATTAGGTCACCGCTCAGCCTTTTTTCAAGAGAAAAGAGACCCATCCTGTTCATCCTCTCCTGATATGTATACCCTCTCATTTCTGGTGTCACCCTTGTAAACCTCATATTTATCTGTGTTGAACTTCATTTGCCAATTATATGCCCATTCTGCAAGTTTATTAATGTCCTCCTGTAATGTGTTGCAGTCCGCCTCAGTATTGACTACCCCCCCCCCCCCACACACAATTTGGTGTTATCCACAAATTTAGAAATTGTGTTTTTGATTCCAAAGTCTAAATCGTTGATATAAATTGTGAACAGCAGTGGTCCCAGCACTGATCCTTGTGGAACACTACTATCCACCTTCTGCCACTGTGAATAGCTATCTTTTACCCATACTCTCTGCTTTCTGTCTTGAAGTCAGCTAGCTATCCATTCTGCTACATGTCCCCGACTCCGCATTCTCTGACCTTGTTCCTCAGTCTATTATGGGGTACCTCATCGAAGGCCTTTTGAAAATCTAGATAAATTACATCTACTGCATTACCATTGTCTACTCTCTCTGTTACCTCTTCAAAAAATTCAGTGAGGTTGGCCAAGCAAGACTTTCCTTTTTGGAATCCATGCTGAATATTCATTACTATGTTTTTCGTTTCTAGATGTTCTTCTATTTTCTTCTTTAGTAGGGATTCCATTATTTTTCCTACCACCGATGTTAAACTGACTGGTCTATAATTCCCTGGACATGTTCACAGAATCACACAGAAACCCCACAGTGCAGATAGAGGCCATTTCGGCCCATCGAGCCTGCACCGACACATAGCCCACCCGATCCCCATAACCCCTACACCAACACATGTCCCACCCTATCCCTGTAACCCCACGTATTTAATCCCCCTAACACGAAGGGTCAATTTATCATAGCCAATCAACCTAACCCGCACATCTATCCCCTTTCTTAAATATAGGTATTATGTTAGCTATCCGCCAGTCCTCTGGCACTGCACCTTTTTCTAATGAATTATTAAATATGTGTAGTAATGCCTCTGCTATCACTTTGCTAGATTTTTAAAAAAATGCGTAGATGCAATCCATCCGGATCAGGGGTTTTATCCTCTTTGAGTTTGATTAGTTTATTTAACATATCCCCTCTTTATTTTTAATGCACTTATCTCATTACTAATCTCATCATCCAATGTCATGTCCACCTGTTCTATCTCCCTGGTACATAAGAACATAAGAAATAGGAGCAGGAGTAGGCCATACGGCCCCTCGGGCCTGCTTCGCCATTCAATAGGATCATGGCTGATCCGAATCTAGACTCGCGTCCACTTCCCTGCCCTCTCCCCGTAACCCCTAATTCCCTTATCTGCTAGGACAATGTCTATCTCCATTTTAATTTTATTTAATGTTGCAGCTTCCACAGCTCTCTGGGGTAGCAAATTCCATAGATTTATTACCCTCTGAGTGAAGAAGTTTCTCCTCATCTCAGTTTTGAAAGGGCAGCCCCTTATTCTGAGATTATGCCCCCTAGTTCTAGTCTCACCCATCAGTGGAAACATCCTCCCCGCATCCACCCGATCAAGCCCCCTCACAATCTTATACGTTTCGATAAGATCGCCTCACATTCTTCTGAATTCCAATGAGTAGAGTCCCAACCTATTCAACCTTTCCTTATACGTCAACCCCCTCATCTCTGGAATCAACCGAGTGAACCTTCTCTGAACCGCCTCGAGAGCAAGTATATCTTTTCTTAAATATGGAAACCAAAACTGCACGCAGTATTCCAGGTGTGGCCTCACCAATACCCTGTATAACTGCAGCAAGACTTCCCTGTTTTTATACTCCATCCCCTTGCAATAAATGCCAAGATTCCATTGGCCTTCCTGATCACCTGCATACTAACTTTGTGTTTCATGTACCAGGACCCCCAGATCCCTTTGTACTGTAGCACTTTGCAGTTTCTCTCCATTTAGATAATAACTTGCTCTTTGATTTTTTTCTGCCAAAGTGCATAACCTCACACTTTCCAACATTATATTGCATCTGCCAAATCTCTGCCCACTCACTTAGCCTGTCTATGTCCTTTTGCAGGTTTTTTTATGTCCTCCTCACACTGCTTTCCCTCCCATCTTTGTATCGTCGGCAAACTTGGATATGTTGCACTCGGTCCCTTCCTCCAAATCGTTCATATAGATTGTAAAGAGTTGGGGTCCCAACACTGACCCCTGCGGAACACCACTAGTTACTGATTGCCAGCCCGAGAACGAACCATTTATCCCAACTCTTTGTTTTCTGTTAGATAGCCAATCTTCCACCCATGCCAGTATATTACCCCCAATCCTGTGATTTTTTAACTTGATCAGTAATCTTTTGTGTGGAACCTTGTCAAATGCCTTTTGGAAGTCCAAATACACTACATCCACTGGTTCCCCATTATCCACCCTGTATGTTACATCCTCAAAGAATTCGAGCAAATTTGTCAAACATGACTTCCCCTTCGTAAAACCATGCTGACTCTGTCCTATTAAATTATGTTTATCCAAATGCTCTGTTACTGTTTCCTTAATAATGGACTCCAAGATTTTGCCAACCACAGATGTTAGGCTAACTAGTTCCAGCTTTTTGCCTACTTCCTTTCTTAAATAAGGGTGTTACATTAGCAGTTTTCCAATCTGCCGGGACCTTTCCTGAGTCCAGGGAGTTCTGGAAAATGATCACCAATGCATCCACAATCCCTACCGCCACTTCTCTCAAGACCCTAGGATGTAGGCCATCAGGTCCGGGGGATTTATCCGCCTTAAGTCCCATTATTTTACTGAGTACCATCTCTTTAGTGATTTTAATCATGTTTAGCTCCTCCCCCCCCCCCCCCCCCCCCCATTGCACCCTGTTTGTCCAGTGTTGGGATATTTTTAGTGTCCTCTCCTGTAAAGACTGATACAAAATATTTGTTCAGCGTCTTTGCCATCTCCATGTTCCCCACCACTAGTTTCCCAGTCCCATCCTCTAAGGGACCAATGTTCACTTTAGCCATCCTTTTTCTTTTTATATAGCTGTAGAAACTCTTGCTATCTGTTTTTATATTTTTTGCTAGTTTACTTTCATAATCTATCTTCCCTTTCTTAATTAATCTTTTAGTTATTGTTTGCTGGCTTTTAAATGCTTCCCAATCTTCTATCCTCCCACTAGATTTGGCTAATTTATATGCCCTTGTTTTCAGTCGAATATTATCCTTTATTACTTTACTAAGCCACGGATGGCTGTCTTTTCTTTTACTCCCCTTTTTCCTCAGTGGAATATATTTATCTTGAAAGATGTGAAATATCTCCTTTTAATGTAGACCACTGCTCTTGTACCGTCTTACACTTTAATCTGTTTTCCCAGTCCACTTTAGTCAATTCTACTCTCATACCTTCACAGTCTCCTTTATTTAAGCTTAGTATGCTGGTTTGAGATCCAACTCTCTCACCCTCAAACTGAATTTGGAATTCAACCATGTTATGGTCACTCATTCCAAGGGGATCCTTTACTAGGACATTTTTTATTAATCCTGTCTCATTACACAGGACCAGATCTAAGATTGCCTGCCCCCTGGTTGGTTCAGTTACATACTGCTCAAGGAAGCCGTCCCTAATACACTCTATGAACTCTTCCTCAATGCTGCCATGCTCAATTTGATTAGTCCAGTCAATATGAAAGTTAAAATCCCCCATGATTATAGCTGTTCCCTTATTACAAGCCCCAACTATTTCCTGATTTATATTCCGACCAACAGAGTTGCAACTGTTAGGAGGCCTATAGACTACGCCCACTAGTGACTTTTTCCCCTTATTATTCCTTATCTCCACCCAAACTGTTTCACTATCCTGATCCTTTGACCCAATATCATTTCTGACTTAACAACAGAAAATGCTGGAAAAGCTCAGCAGGTCAGGCAACATCCGTGGAGAGAAATTTGAGTTGACGTTTCGGGTTGGACCCTTCTTCAAAACTGGAAAGAAAAGAAACTAGATCGGAGGCAGGGCTGCGATCGGACAAAAGAATAAAAGAAACAAAAGAAGTAAAAGAGATTAGAAGCTAGACGGTAATAGGCTGGGATTAGGTGTAAAGTGTACTGGCAGGGCAAAAGATAGCTGCCAGGTGTGAGAGAGAAACAAAAGGAAAGGGGGGGGGGGGGGGGGGGGGAAGGAGTGGAACAATTACAAGAGAAAATGAAATGGGGGCCGAGCTTATGATCTGAAATTGTTGAACTCGATATTGAGTCCGGAAGGCTGCAGACTGCCTAATCGGAAGATGAGGTGCTGTTCCTCGAGTTTACGTTGAGCTTCCGTGGAACAATACAAGAGGCCAAGGACGGTGAGGTCCAAGTGGGAATGGAGCGGTGAATTAAAATGACAGGCGACCGGAAGCTCATTTCTGACTATTGCAGTGATTCCATCCTTGATTAACATAGCAACCCCACCTCCCTTTCCTTCCTGTCTATCCTTCCTAATTGTCAAATACCCTTGTATGTTTGGTTCCCAGTCATGATTATCTTGTAGCCATGTTTCCGTAATGGCCACCAGATCATACCCATGTGTAGTTATTTGCACCGTCAACTCGTCAATTTTGTTACGAATGCTGCGTGCATTCAGATAAAGAATTTTCAAATATGTTTTCTGACAATTTATTCCTGCTTTTACCCCTTTTACTACTTTACCTTTATCATTATACATCCTGTCCCTTCCTGACACGCTCTGGTTTTTAATTCCCCCACTGCTACCTTGCTCTATTGCCTTCTCCGCTGTCATTTTTATTTTTCGCTCTCTTAAAACCTCCCCCCCACTAATTAGTTTAAAGCCCTCTCTACAGCCCTAGTTATTCGATTCGCCAGGATTCTAGTCCCAGCACTGGCCAAGTGAAGTCCGTCCCAACGGAACAGCTCTCTCCTGTCCCAGTACTGATGCCAGTGTCCCAGGAAGCAAAACCCATTTCTCCCACACCAGTCTTTGAGCCACGCATTTAACTCTCTAATTTTATTTACCCTAGCCAAATTTGCATGTGGCTCAGGTAGTAATCCAGAGATTATTACCCTTGTGGTTCTGCTTTTTAATTTGGCCCCTAGCTGCTCAAACTCCCTCAGCAGAACCTCCTTCCTTGTCCTATCTATGTCGTTGGTACCAACATGGACCACGACAACTGGATCCTCCACCTCCCACTCCAAGTTTCTCTCCAGCCCAGAGGAGATGTCCTTAACCCTGGCACCGGGCAGGCAACACAGCCTTCGGGGCTCTCGCTCTCGGCTGCAAAGAACTCTTATCTATCCCCCTAACGATACTGAAGCAGAATTATTTAATATTTCTGCCATCTCTCTATCGTTACCTGTGGTATTATCAATTGTTCCCTCATGGCTTTATTTATCCATGGAGTTTCATTCGTGTTTAGTTTGTTCTTTCCTTTTAGTAGAGTATATTGTTCCTGCACTCTGTTCAACACTGTTTTAAATATTTCCCATTGCTGTTCTATATCGTTGTTTGCCAATATTGTTGCCCATTTTATTTTCCCAAGCCCCTCAAAATCAGCTTTTCTCCAATCTATTACCCTGGTTTTCATCACACTTATGTCCTTCTCAATTATCATCTTAAATTGTATTATATTATGGTCACTATTGCCTAGATGTTCCCCTACTTTAACTTCTCTTATCTGCTCTGGTTTATTCCCCAATACTAAGATCCAATAGCGAATCCTCCCTTGTTGGGCTTTTTACATATTGGGTTAGAAAAGAGTCCTATACACATTGTAGGAACTGCATTCCCTTATCTCCTTTACCTACCTCTTCTATCCAGTTAATATCAGGATAGTTGAAATCCCCCATGATTATTTTGTTTTTTCACTCATTTCTCTAATTTGTCTGCATATTTCTTCCTCCACCTCCCTTCCACTATTAGGTGGTCTGTAGACTGCACCTATTAGTGTGATTGATCCTTTATTATCTTTTATCTCTATCCACATGGATTCTATTTTTGTCTTGCTGATATCTGTCACTTTTTTCTACTGCCATTGTTATCCCTAATAAGTACAACTACTCCACCTCCCCTTTTTCCCTCCCTATCTTTTCTAAATATGTTATACCCTGCAATGTTTAATTCCCAGCCCTGATTTTTCTGCAGCCATGTCTCAGTAATCCTTACTAGCTGTTATTGAGAAAACAAAATATGTAAGTGCTCAATTTTTTTAAACTTCTCTGCCTTTTCAGGGTCCAGTGAAGATCAGACCACACCCATACTGGTGACTGGATTGAAAGGATTGAAAATTATCGATGTTGCATGTGGCAGTGGGGATGCCCAGACACTAGCAGTGGCTGAGAATGGTAGGTAATAAAGATTAACCTGCAGTACCATTTCAAGTTAAACCTCAACTGTAGTGCATAAGACTGTAGGGACATGCAATCAAACTGGTAAAAAGGCAAATTCAGGACTGTTGTCATGAAGTACTTTTCCATGGAGTAGTGGAGACCAAAAGACTGGAATTTGTTCAAGAGTAAGTTGAATGCTGTGGTGGGATCATCGGCTTCTGTGGAAATTTGGGCTGAATGGCCTCCCCCAGGTGTTCCGATCTTTGATGCCTCATCTTTAACTTCTACAAACGAAGAGGGGGAATATTTTAATAGTTAACTTGTTTGGTACAAAATATATCTATATATGCTGGGTATGTTCTTTCATGGAGGGGTTTATTGAGGGAAGAGCCATTCTAGCTGTAATTGTGCACCTCAAACAATCTGTTCTGTGATATTAGGAGAGATCTAGGATCAGGTGGCCTTCTGCCATTTTGCTTCAAAATAGTGTGCAATGCAGGAGGACCAACAGTTGAAAAGGAGCAAATATGTAATAGGAGTCTTGCCTTCAGGAAAATCCTTTGGGCAAAAATTGGGTGGCGCCCATGTCGGGGCGCTAATTTCAGCAAAAAGTTAGCCCCCCCCCCCCCCCCCCCCCGGCCCGTAAATTCAGTAGTGGCGCCCCAAGCAGGAGGTGGAGTGCTACTGGAGAGGTGCTGGCAGTTGGCCAAAATAAAAATGGCCGCCCGACACCTGCCCTTTAACTTGAGCCGCCTCCGCTGCCAAACTGCCCCTTGATCCTGTCGCACATATCGCGCGGTGATAAGTCAGGGGGTGCAAGGGAAGTTTGCGTCCGGGGCGCTGTGCACGGCGATGACGTCATTGCTGGGGGCGCCACGGGGTGCTACCGGCTACCGCCGCAGCTAACCTCCCGCTGAATTTCGCGGGAGGCGTTGGCAGCGCCGTGCCCTGGCGCTCGGGGATTTGCGCCCCGGGGGGCACTAACGAGGTGCAAGCCAACCCAATTTTCCCCCCCTTTGTGTGCAATGAGAATTGGGGGAGGTGGCTTAATTGGAACATAAATTAGACGCTTTGTAATTTGAGCCTCGGGCATGACTATTTAGAGGGGTGTCTCATGATGTAATTTACTATGGTAACCTACTTCTGCTTGCGTATTGTGTGTACTAGTTGCAGAAAACACTCTTGATTTTGAGGAAGTGCGCTGAATTAGTTTTTTAAAAAGCTTTTGTTGTCTGGAAGAATACTTTTTTATGATTTGATCTGTTACTGTGTAATTCAATCCTTCTGCTGTCCGTATCAGTGGTTTTGGCAAAGAAAAGAAACCACTTGCGATAAGGAAACATTTGAGACTGCGGTGTATCTCCTGTAGCTGTTACTATGTACTCTATTTCAGCTCTGTTATCCTTGTATACTAAAATTTTAATTTGAAGTAGTTTTTTTGTGAATACTGTATGATGCTTCTTGAACATTTTTCCTGTTCTAGATATGTGAGCTTAATGTGTGATTTTAATTTCTATGCAGGCCAAGTATGGTCCTGGGGAGATGGTGACTATGGAAAATTGGGCCGAGGTGGCAGCGATGGCTGTAAGACCCCTAAGTTGATTGAAAAGCTTCAAGACCTTGATATTATAAAAGTGTGCTGTGGCAGCCAGTTCTCAGTTGCTATTACAAAAGATGGACAGATTTACACCTGGGGAAAGGGTGATACCCAAAGACTTGGACATGGAACTGAAGAGCATGTGCGATATCCCAAATTATTGGAGTGTCTTCAGGGTTAGTACTGTTTAGCCTCAGCTCATCTGCTGCTGAAACCCGAATCCATGCCTTTGTTACCTCTAGACTTGACTCTTCCAATGGTCTCCTGGCTGGCCTCCCATCGTCCACCCTCCATTAACTTGAGCTCATCTGAAACTCGGCTGCTCGTGTCCTAACTCGCACCAAGTCCCGTTCACCCATCACCCCTGTGCTCGCTGACCTACTTTGGCTCCCGGTCCAGCGCGCCTTGATTTTAAAATTCTCATCCTAGTTTTTACATCCCTCCATGGCCTCGCCCTTCCCTATCTCTGTAACCACTTCTAGCCGTACAACCCTCAGAGCTCTTTGCTCCTCCAATTCTGGCCTCTTGCGAGTTCCCGATCTGAATCGCTGCACCATTGGCGGCCGTGCCTTCAGTAACCTAAGCCCTAAACTCTGGAATTCCCTCCCTAAATCTCTCTGCCTCTCTACCTTTCTTTCCTCCTTAAAACCTACCTCTTTGACCAAGCTTTTGGTCACATGCTCTAATATCTCCTTAGATGGCTCGGTGCCAAATTTTGTTTGATATTCACTCCTGTGAAGCGCCTTGGAACGTTTTGCTGCGTTAAAGACGTAATATAAATGCAAGTTGTTGTCCTTGTTGCATTGAATCTTTTCAAAAGTTGAAAATAAACTTGCATCCCTGATGGCTAAAGTGGTCAAGTTGGTGAGTAACTAAGCCTTGATCATGAAGATCCCAGCTTCGAGCCCTGGTCTATATTGAATAATCTGATCTCAGTGGTAGGTACAATTGGCCGTAGCAAATTTGGGGGGAGAAGTTGAAAATTGGTCAGAGTTCTTGCTTCTGATCGCTGTTCAGCAACTTCTGTTAGAATTAGGATATTGTAGATATTGGGTGATGAGAAAATCAGGCTCTGCTCCCACTAATCAAATAGCCTATCGCCACTCACTGTTTAAGCGAGTGCATAAAGAGTGGTGACTGGACAGAATCAATATATTCAGTTGCGCAAAACACTGTTTTTAAGTCTGCGGAATCCAAGAGACATTGAAATCAATAGTTCATAGAAATATGTGATTCCAGAAAAAAATTATACTCTTAGCAATATTAAAATGGCAATTTGCTGAATTCAGTTTTAGCTAATGTTCAACAAACTTGGGGCGGAGGGAGGGGAAAAGATCCTATGGTACCATTCGAAGAAGAACTGGGGAGTTCTCCTATCGGCCTGGCCAACATGCATCCCTCAACCAATGCTGAGCAGATTGTCTGGTCATTCATCTCATTGCTGTTTGTGGGACCTTGCTGTGGGCAAATTGGCTGCTGCATTCACCTACATACAGGAAACAGAGTAGGAATAAATGGGTCTTTCAGGGTGGCAGACGGTGACTAGGGGTGGGTACCGCAGGGATCAATGCTTACATAAGAAATAGGAGCAGGAGTAGGCCATACGGCCCCTCGGGCCTGCTCCGCCATTCAATAGGATCATGGCTGATCCAAATCAAGACTCACGTCCACTTCCCTGCCCTCTCCCCGTAACCCCTAATTCCCTTATCTGCTAGGAAACTGTCTGGCCTAGAAATTCAGTGCCCTTGGCACCGATTTTGCGGCGCTAGAGGGCCTAGCGCTGCAATTGGCGCCGGTTCCTAAATTGCCTGGGGCCCTTCTGCGGCGGTAGACCGGTAGCGCTGCGCCGGCACCGATGACGTCATCGGTCTGCGCAGCGTCCCGGTTCCCGTGGTAACCCGGCCCCAAGCTGAAATTCAGTTGCGCCCGCCTCGCCCGTGGCAGGCGCAACTAAGACTCTGGCAACAGAGTCTTCCCCCAGTGTGCGCCGGCGCATAAAGGTGGAGCGGCGGCCGGCCGCGTTCCCGGCGGCCGCCTGCCCGCACCTCCCTTCCCGGACTCCTGCATTCCCCCCCCCGCGGCCCTGATCAGTGTCTCATGCGAGCCCGGCACTTCCCCGAGGTGCCGGGCTCAGATGTCGGGTCAATCCGCCGGACAGTTGTCGGCTGCAGGCAGCTCCTCCTTAACAGGAGGAGGAGGCCTGCAGTTCCCCCACCTGCCGCACCGCATCGGGTGCCGCAGCGGGGGATTAGCGCCGGGAAACCGAAGTTCACGCCCGTTTTGAGGCGCTAAAGGAGGGTTTTAGCGCCCGCCGCACCCGAATTTTCGTCGGGCGCTGCCGCATTACCGCTGGCGCAAACTTTCTGGCGCTACAGCCCTGGCAAGACCAGAACCCAATTTCTAGGCCTCTATCTCCGTTTTAAATTTATTTAATGTTGCAGCTTCCACAGCTCTCTGGGGTAGCAAATTTCATAGATTTACTACCCTCTGAGTGAAGAAGTTTCTCCTCATCTCAGTTTTGAAAGGGCAGCCCCTTATTCTAAGATTATGCCCCCTAGTTCTAGTTTCACCCATCAGTGGAAACATCCTCACCGCATCCACCCGATCAAGCCCCCTCACAATCTTATATGTTTCGATAAGATCGCCTCTCATTCTTCTGAATTCCAATGAGTAGAGGCCCAACCTACTCAACCTTTCCTCATACGTCAACCCCCTCATCTCTGGAATCAACCGAGTGAACCTTCTCTGAACCGCCTCAAGAGCAAGTATATCTTTTCTTAAATATGGAAACCAAAACTGCACGCAGTATTCCAGGTGTGGCCTCACCAATACCCTGTATAACTGCAGCAAGACTTCCCTGTTTTTATACTCCATCCCCCTTGCAATAAAAGCCAAGATTCCATTGGCCTTCCTGATCACCTGCATACTAACTTTTTGTATTTCATGCACCAGGACCCCCAGATCCCTTTGTACTATAGCACTTTGCAGTTTCTCTCCATTTAGATAATAACTTGCTCTTTGATTTTTTTCTGCCAAAGTGCATAACCTCACACTTTCCAATATTATATTCTATCTGCCAAATCTCTGCCCACTCACTTAGCCTGTCTATGTCCTTTTGCAGGTTTTTTATGTCCTCCTCACTCACTGCTTTCCCTCCCATCTTTGTATCGTCGGCAAACTTGGATATGTTGCACTCGGTCCCTTCCTCCAAATCGTTCATATAGATTGGGCCCCAGCTGTTCACAATATATATCAATGATTTGGATGAGGGAACCAAATGTAATATTCCCAAGTTTGCTGACAACACAAAGCTAGGTGGGATTGTGAGTTGTGAAGAGGATGCAAGGAGGCTTCAAGGCGATTTGGGCAAGTTGAGTGAGTGGGCAAATACATGGCAGATGCAGTATAATGTGGATAAATGTGAAGTTATTCACTTCGGTAGGAAAAACAGAAAGGCAGAGTATTATTTAAATGGTGATCGATTGGGAAATGTTGATGTACAGAGGGACCTGGGTGTCTTTGTACACCAGTCACTGAAAGCAAACATGCAGGTGCAGCAAGCAGTTAGGAAGGCAAATGGTATGTTGGCCTTCATTGCAAGAGGATTTGAGTACAGGAGCAAGGATGTCTTACTACAGTTGTACAGGGCCTTGGTGAGACCACACCTGGAGTACTGTGTGCAGTTTTGGTCTCCTTACCCAAGAAAGGATAGACTTGCCATAGAGGGAGTGCAGCGAAGATTCACCAGACTGATTCCTGGGATGGCGGGTCTGTCATATGAGGAGAGATTGGGTCGACTGGGCCTGTATTCACTAGAGTTTAGAAGAATGAGAGGGGATCTCGTGGAAACGTATAAAATTCTGACGGGGCTAGACAGACTGGATGCAGGGAGGATGTTTCCCCTGGCGGGGTGTTCTAGAACGAGGGGTCACAGTCTCAGGATACAGGGTAGGACATTTATGACTGAGATGAGGAGAAATGTCTTCACTCAGAGGGTGGTGAACCTGTGGAATTCTCTACCACAGAAGGCTGTGGAGGCCAAGTCACTGAATATATTTAAGAAGGAGATAGATAGATTTCTGGACACAAAAGGCATCAAGGGGTATGGGGAGAGAGCGCGAATATTGTACTGTATTGAGATAGAGGATCAGCCATGGTCATATTGAATGGCGGAGCAGGCTCGAAGGGCCGAATGGCCCACTACTCCTCCTATTTTTCTATGTTACATAATAACAGTGACTGTACTTTAAAAGTACTTCATTGGCTGTGAAGTACTTTGGGACATTGTGAGGTGCTATTTAAATGAAATTTCTATTTATCGATCCATTTTCTTTGACAGAAAAAGAAAATCCTAACTTTTTGTTGCAACCGAAATTCTGACCTGACTTGCAGATAAGGGATCAAGCTAGGGTTGTGTATAGCTTAGTGGCACAGCACATGGTACATTTTCTTATTCCATAGAGAGGCATGCGCAGCAATCTTTTTGAAAACTTCTTATGCGATATGCCCCCATGCCCATGAGGAAATAGATTGAGACTCATCAAATCCATCTCTTGCAGCCAGAACAGGAAGGAGAGGTTCTTTGAGTTCAGATGCAGCACAGATGAAGGGGCATTGTGCAAATCAACAGTATGCTAGTCTCGCTCATGTATTTTCTAAATTGATAATTGCAACAGTTTTTGCAAACTACTTCCAGTATAATTTTATTGTCTGGAACATTTGGTCCACAAAGTATCTTCTCTGCACTTTGAGTTCTATACTTGAACAGTTTGGTGGGAGATAGGGAAACATCTGGCATTGTCAGAGTTCACAGCTCAGTGTTTACAGCTGGTTACAGAGCCTGGCAAAAAATGCACGATAATTCTTTGCAAACGTTTCATCAGGCAACAGAGTTTATGATCCACAGATTTATACTTCAATCATTTGTACAAATATATACACTTGTAATTCTCTCTGCTTTTGTGCTTCTAACAGGTATAGTTACATTTTTGTGCCATAGGTAAGGGTTATTTTTAATTGCAGGGCAAAAGAGGAAAGCTTTTTTGAGCCTTCCCTGGAACGTTTCTTCAGAGTTTTCAACACATTATTCCGATGCCTTCCACTCCATTAGAAAGTATATATGTATATATGCATCCGCTTCAGATGCTAAATGATTTGTTTTGTGGGTTATTCTGTTTAATTGCAGGTAAAAAAGTAGTTGATGTAGCTGTTGGATCCACACACTGCATGGTACTGACTGAAGATGGTGAAGTACATAGTTGGGGCAGCAATGATCAGTGTCAGCATTTTGATACTCTGAGGATAACAAAACCAGAACCAGCTGCTCTGCCCGGGCTAGATACAAAACACATCGTTGGTATTGCTTGTGGGGCTGCTCAGGTAAACTCACTGAATTTCAAATGCACACCTGTCCCTGTATCCTGAGGTGATTTCTTTTGTTAAGACAATTTAAATTACACCCTACTTCTTATTGGCAGTAGGATTTGAGTAAAGCGCAATGGTGAGTGTATAAAGTTTTCATGCAATGTTCATTTAAACTGTGGAAAAGCATCCATCAATGCAGTTAATAGAATTGTGTCTGAAGACAGTATTTTTAACTGTATAACTCGAGGGTGCAGCACTGATAGTCACAGGGGTGTCCATAGTAGTGGTAGCGGTCGGACCAATTTGAGGAGATGAATTGTAACAGTTTTACCTTTCTCCTATAATGCACTTAGTACAAGTAGATATCCAGTCAAAAGACTTATTTTGGGAAAATGGTAAAGTACAGGAGCAGAAGTCCATCTGGCCAGTCCCAAAAACCAAAAATCAATTATTTGACCACTCCCTGAAATATCTCTGCAATTCTCCCTTAAATTGTTTCCACACTTCATCCACTGCCTTCCTACGCAGTCTGTTTCACATGTTAAACCTAATCTGTCTGTGCACTTTATTATTTATAAGCTTGAGCCTGTGATCACTGATTGGAGAGTTGGTGGCAATCTCAAACATATATAAGTTCAATTTATCTATTCCCATAAGAAATTGGAATACTTGAATGACATCTCCCAAGCCATCTCCTCCGGAGTAAACCGTCCTAGGCTCTTCAACCTCTTCTCGTAGCTCAAATGCCCAAAGCCAGGTATCAGTTTAGTTGCACTTTTCTACACTGCTCTAATGCCTGGAGATCCTTGCTGTGGTATGGTGACCAAAATTGCCGCAGCACAGTGTGTAGTCGTACCAGTGCCCTTTTTTTTCAATCCTTACATGCTGTCTTTCCATCTTGGCACCTTTGTTCCAGCAAAACTTCAATTGCTGGCACAACATATTTATAATTTATCTATTTTCCTAGTTTTGTTTCCACTGCTGAATAATTCTGATATTTACATGTTAATATTGAAACTCATATGCTGAAGTTTTTTGGTATAAGAGTGTCTTTTATCACTTCTTCTGGTGTCTGGGTTTGAGTCCTACACAGTCAAACAAAGTACCAGCTTCCTTTCAGTTAGCTGTCAATGGCCTGAAGTTAAAGCATTTTAATTCGGGTTTTACAGCAATTAATATATTTAATTGGAGTTGACTGGTTAGAAACCCTTAAGTATGACTTGAATGAGAAATAATAATGTCGCAGTTTCCCCAATTAAAAAAAAAAAATCCTTAAATAAAGCTTGTCCACAAAGATTTACAGTGAGCTTTACAGACTGTGTCTTCAATATGTTCCCTTATCTCAAGATAATTATGAATGAGGAAGGCCATTTGGCCCATCTTAATTCACCCATTTGGAAAGACTCTAGTCCCCCCCTCTATTGCAGCATGTAATTGTTTCATAACTGATTCCAGGGTTTCTGCCTCCACTACTCTTATCAGGAAGTCCATTCCATGTGTTGATCACTCTTGGCATGAAGCAGAGCTTCCTGATATCAGCCCTAAATTTACCTTCTACTAGTTTAAACCTCTGTCCCCTTACACTATGCCTCTATAAGATCACCTCTCAAGGCACCTCCTTTGCAAGCTGAAAAGGCTAAGTAACTGCAGTCTTTCCTCATAATTCAGGCCTTTAGTACTAGGAATCAGCCTTGTGTTTCTTTGCACTCTCTCCAATGCTCGAGCATCTCCCTTTTGTTATGGCGACCAGAAGTGAACTTAGTACTCCATGTATGGTCTGATGAGATCATTGTATGGTTTGATCGTGACTTCTATTCGAACTTATATTCTAGTTTTGGCTATGTGGTTCAACATTTTATTGGCTTTGTTGATGCTCTGCATTGGTTGGACATGTTAAATGTTGAGTCAATTAAGACTCTTGGGTTCCTTTCAACTTTGTCCTTAGCTATTTTGTGAATGGTTTAAATGTGTTGACCATTTTCCCTTCCTATGTACAGTACTTTGCACCTGGTTGTCTGCATTAAATTCCATCTGCCATTATTTTGCCCACTTGTATATTTTGAATTGATTTTATTAGGATTTCCAGGCCAGACTTTTAAGGCAGATGAAGGGACGTTTTTGTAACAATTGTTCATTTGAAATGGGGTGAAAATATATCTTAAAAATCTTAGAACTATGTTTTTATTTCTTCTCTTGCCAGCTACTTTCTGTAAGGTTTTGGCACTGAGTTACAGTTGGATGGGTTGCACTTCCCAGACTTGGTCCAAGTGGCCATCATTCTCGTGTCAGCCTTTCTTGGTGAATGTCAGTACGTATTTTATTTGATTAAAGAGAGCATCATACCTGAGCCTGATTTATCCTCAGCTGATGTGCACACCCTCGCTTCGCTAGGTGCCAGTGATCAGGAGCATTGGCATCTTTTTTTAACACTCTAGCTCAAGGACGATGAAGCTGCTTGTAGCTCCTTTATCAGGGGCTGAAATGTGGCACCTTCCTCGTCTGCATGACTCAGTTACTCATTTGGACTTGCTCAATGAGAGAGTCAAGAGTGGTTTAAATTTTGAGCTGTAAGAATGAATTCTAGGTCACGTATCAGTAAATTAACAGCATTATAGCTGCATCATTTGGCTTTGTGTATAAAATTACTTTCTGTTGCTTTAGAGCTTTGCTTGGTCCTCGTGTTCAGAATGGTCAATTGGCCTACGTGTGCCCTTTGTTGTGGATGTTTGCCAGATGACATATGAGCAACTGGATTTGCTGTTGCGGCAAGTAAGTGAAGGGATGGATGGTAGTTCGGACTGGCCTCCACCACAGGAGAAAGAATGTATGGCCGTGGCAACGCTCAATCTACTGAGGCTTCAGGTAATGGGATGTCTGCACCTAAATCAAGAGCTGTGTGTTTCAATTCATCACAATTTAACTTTTTAGCAATGGTGAAGGCAGCTCCTTAAAACACAAATTACTCCGAGGAAAAAGCATTGTTGAATTCAACTGCAAAATGCGGGATTTTTTTTGTAATTGAATGACTCGCTGTGATTTTAATTCTTCCCAACTATGTATTGTCTTGGCTGTATACCAGGCAAATGGACTGACCAGAATTAGCATTTTTTTTTAAATGAATTTCCTTTTGCCTGCCTTTTAAGCTGGGGGGTGAGCCGGGTTTTTTGGGGGGCGGGAGACGGGAAGGAAATCTGACTGAGAAATAGACAAACTATATAATTTAATTTTAATTTTCTTTTGTTTTTTATTCTAGCTTCATGCTGCTATTAGCCATCAAGTTGACCCAGAATGCCTTGGTTTGGGCATAGGCAGTGGCCTGTTGAATAGCTTGAAACAGACTGTGGTGACTCTTGCCAGCAACGCTGGGGTTCTCAATACAGTACAATCATCTGCACAGGCTGTGTTGCAGAGCGGCTGGTCTGTGTTGCTCCCTACAGCAGAAGAGCGAGCCAGAGCCCTTTCGGCATTGCTGCCTAATGCAGGTAAGGCTGAGAGTTTTTTTATGAGGGATGTTGGTGCTGAAAATGGAAACTGTCCCATTCCCTAGCAGTAGGTCCAAGGCCAGTTAAAACATGCTCTGATGTACAGTGAAGCTCTCATCTGTTTTGCCCTAACAGTATACCTCAGTCCTGCTGAGTGCACCCGCGTGGCTTCTCTGAGTGAGGTTGCCAAATTAGGCACAGGATTTTACTACCCACGGAGCCCTGGTGAGACTTACTCTTTGAGCCCAGGTTCAGTGGGTGAAAGGCCAGTATTTAACCCACCGCACCACCAAGCCCACTGTGCAAAGACTTCAATTTAAACCCGTTACATTTTTGTGCATATTCAGAGTTGATCTCATTTTAATTTTATTGCAAATTAAGTTTCAGGGAATGAAATGAATGTAAGTCCGGGTCGTCGCTTTATGATCGATCTTTTGGTGAGCAGTCTGATGGCAGATGGTGGCTTGGAGTCGGCACTCAATGCTGCAATTACAGCTGAAATCCAGGTAAAAAACAATCATTTAACTCCAACTCCTTCAGTATTCAGGCCGTCTTCAATTATTTAGAGGCTGAAATTTCACAGGGTAAGAGCCCTTTTTACTTTTACACGTGAAACACTGTGTCATGGAACTGGTTGTAAATTGATTTAGCATATTCAAACAGTAGGACTGATGAATGACCGATCATTGCATCATTTTGCTCCATAACGTGTGTGGTCTATAGAGATTATACTTCATTGCTTCAGGACCACTTCCATTGACTGTCCAATTTTGCCATACGCCTCTGCTTCAAGATAGCTTTCTTTAGACCGACATCACTTTCTTTATCTCTCTTTAATCTGCCTCTTTCTTTCCGGTGTGTCTCTTTCCTTAGATCCTATTTTCTTCCATTTATATCTTATTAGTTTTCTAGGTGTGGTTACTCCAGCAGGCCTATCTAAGTTATAGTGCTGCAGAAATGTTTTGTTTAACATCAGACCTTTATTATAATTGGATCTATCAAAACAAGGATAAACCGTACTAATTTAGTTTTATGAAAAGTTCAATTTCAAACCTCACTATAATGTAATACATAAAAAAAGAAACTACTTGTATTTAAATATCAACTTTCATAACCTCAGGATGACCCAAAGCACTTCAGAGCCAATTAATTATTTTACAGTTTAGTCACTAATATAGGAAGCACAGCAGCCAATTTGTGCATGGCAGTATCCCACAAACGTCAAATGAGGTAAATGACCATTTAATCTGTTTTGCTTATTTTTGAGGGATAGATCTAGGCCAAGATTCCGGGAGGAATTCCCTGCTCCTCTTCGAATAGTGCTATGGGATTATTAATGTCTTGCTGAACAGGTGTTGGTTTAGTGTCTCATCCGAAAGACAGCACCTCCAACAATGCAGCGCTCCCTCAGAACTGTAACCTAGATTATTTGTTCAAGTCCTTTTGGCTAGGACTTGAACCCATGACCTTGTGGCTCAGAGTGAGAGTGCTACTGTTAACACCTTATAAACAGTGTTTGCCTTCTTAGCATTGTGACCTTTAGTTTGTGATTTTGCTTTTGGTGAACCTTTGCTATGAATTGTTATAATGCATTGTCTTACATTATGTACGTAATTGGTACATTTCAGCAAAATTATGCTTGACATTTCCCCCCCCCCCCCCCCCCCCCCCCCCCCCCAATCCCCCTCTGCCGAATGTGCTGATTTATGCTGGAGCACTCATCCGCAAGTGCCAATAGTCTTCCAGTACCCTATTGAAGTGACCATTTCTCCCCTGTGAACCTAACTGTGTTTACTCCTCCAGCCCAACAACCCTCCAAGAACACTGCTTTCCTCCAATTCTGGCCTCTTCTGCCTCCCCGATTTCCTTTGCCCCTCCATTGGCGGCTGTGCCTTCAGCTGCCCTGCCCTAAGTTTTGGACTTTTCTTCCTCAACCTCTCCGCCTCTCTAGCTCTTTCTCTCCTCCTTTAAGACGCTCTTTAAACAAGCTTCTGGGCACCTGCCCCAATTTCTCCTTCAGTGCCTCGGTGTCAGGTTTTTGCCTGATCGCTCCTGTGACGTGCCTTGGTATGTTTTACTATATTAAAGGTGCTATATAAATGCAAGTTGTTGTCGTCGTCATCGTCAGTTGAAGCACTCCTCCAGCCACCTTGGCAGAATCGGCTAACTCAACATGGACCCGAGATCAAGCCTGGAAATTTACTGGTTTTATGGCTCAGTATCACTTGATGTAGTGGGGGGGAATGGGGGGGAGACGGCTAGTTAAGTTTGTAATTTTAAAACTGTTTTAACCACCCTTTCACCATTCCTCTGGCCGAGTGTCAGGGCAGGAGGCTTCTGCTAGTGCTGCATTGGTAACTGGTTACTGGAATGTAGGAGAGATCGAATTGGGGTAACTCGGCCACACAGATATATTCCTTCCTTTCTTGAAAACTTTTGTCAGCTTTTCCCAGAATATCCAAACAAAAAGTTAAGGAATAGCAAAATACTGCGGATGCTGGAAATCTGAAATAACAACAGAAAATGATGGAAACACTGAGCAGGCCAGGCAGCATCCGTGGAGAGAGACTGAGTCAAGGTTTCGGGTTCTGACGAAGGGTGTGACCCGAACCGTTAACTCTGTTTCTCTCTCCTCGATGCCGGCTGACCTGCTGAGTGTTTCCAGCACTTTGTTATTTAAAAAGTTAAGGAACTCTAATATACAGAATTGCTTGTAGAAAGCTGTGTTAATGTGCTATGCACTGGTTCCTGACACATTGTTAAGGAATATAAGGGTGTAAAAATATCCAGACGCTATAGTTTGCTCAAATTCCCATATCTTCAAATGGAATCCGAATGTGACTGCTTATGTAATGCATTTAACTATCTTATAGCCGTACAAAACATTGATTCAAGCAACTGTGTTTCTTTGGATGATCAGCAGTGAGTTCTTGTCTGTTGAATAATAATTTTTGTTTTTTTTAGGACATAGAAGCTAAGAAAGAAGCCCAAAAAGAGAAGGAGATAGATGAACAGGAAGCCAATGCTTCAACGCTCCATCGGAGCAGAACACCACTGGATAAGGATCTCATCAATACTGGCATATACGAGTCTTCTGGGAAACAAAGCTTACCACTCGTTCAGCTTGTACAGCAGTTATTGAGGTACTGGTAAATATTTTGTTGCACTTATTTTTCTTCTTCTTTCTCTCTCCCTCTTTTCTCCCCATCACTCCTAAAAAGAATGGTGTATGCTGAAATATGGCTCTACAGGCACCGGCCATACTTTAATGCTTCACCCAGTGGTTATTCTTCATATGCAAGCCTAGATGCTGAATGTTAGCAGTCTGTTGAACCATGGGGGAAATTCACCAGACTGTGTCCTCAGCAGAGGTCATTCGAACCTAGGGAATTGGGTTCTTTCTGCTGAGTTATCTGATCTTGGGTGCGCTCGTAGCAGGAGTGCTGCACTTCGCTCTCCTGATCACTGTTGAGTGGTACCCATTGGAAGTTCATACGTGTGGATATCAGATGTGTTCAGGACTGGGCTCAGCTGTGATGCTTTCTGTGAATCCAATACCTTGTGAATGAGTAGTGGCCGTTTGGGTAACAGCTAGCACTCCAGCAAGGAGTCAGCGCCTTGGAGAGGAAGGGAGAAGACAAAATTGGCAAGTAAAAAGGGAAGAGAAAATAAAACTAATGTCTTATTTAAAAAAAAAAAGAGATATTGAGCTGTTTATCTTTTTCTTTTAAAGAAACATTGCATCGCAGAGTATAGCTAAATTGAAAGATGTCACTCGCCACATTTCTTCATGTTTGGACCATGAGCACTTCAATCAAGAAAGGTCGGCTTCTTTGGATCTGTTGCTGCGATTTCAGCGTCTGCTAATCAGCAAACTTTACCCAGGTGTAAATTTCAGCTATGAGACCAATGGATACAGTAAGTGAATTTTCTGATAAACTTCTCTCACCACCTTCGTGTAGCTAATGAACAATGCAATGCAAATCTAGCTTACGGGTCAGTAGATTCGATATGAAAGTCACATTCAATTGATACAGAATCTGCAGTAAAGCTGCAATGATCTGAGCCCAATTTGGTTTGAAGAAGAAGGTGGTGTCTCGTGTCAACTCACCTGTTGGCTCAAGGAGAATAATACGTGATGTGTCTGAATAATTACAATTGATGGGCATCACTTTGTTTAATTATGAATGGTTTTAATTTGATCAATATTTTTAAAGTTGGGTGACGAATACTCTCATGTTTTACCTTTTACAAAACTAGTGTGCTTTTAATCTTTCAGTTTTAATGTTTATGATTTGAAATTGGCCAACCTAACTAGTAACTACCATTTCATTTTTTTGCAGGTCCAGAGCTTTTAGGAGTGGGATCATTGCTTAAAAAATATATTGCCCTTCTGTGTACACACATAGGGGACATTTTGCCGGTGGCAATCAGCATTGCTTCAACCAGTTACAGGCATTTTGCAGAGGTGTCTCATATTCTCGAAGGAGATTTGACAGGTGATTTACAGTGATACTTTTAAACAAATAAATGTGCATATAGTATTCTAGGAAAGGATATTTAGAATTTCAGTGCATCTGTTCTCAATGCACTTGAAATATGCAGTTGCTACAGTGATGCATTGTAGAACAAGGCAACCCTTATAGCATTTCTGATGAAGAGTGCGCCTGAAACATTATCTCGTCTGTTGTCTCTATAGGCTGCTGCCAGACCTGCTGAGTATTTTCAGCATTTTCTGTTGTTTCAGATTTCCAGCATCTGCATTATTTTACTTTTTGTTCCACCCATGTAACATAATCTTCAAAATAGAAGTCATATAATCATAGCTATATGGGCACGGTAGTGTAGTGATTGTTACTGGACCAGTAATCCAGAGGCCTGCAGTAATAATCTAGAGAACTTGAGTTCAAATCCCACCATATTTAAAAAAAAATCCTGGAAGTAAAAAGCTGGTATTGGTAAAAGTGACCATGAAGCTGTTGGATTATTGTAAAAACCCAACTAGTTCACTACCGTGTCCTTTAGGGAAGGAAACCTGCTGTTCTTAGCTGGTCTGGCCTATATGTGACTTCAGTTTACTCTTAATTGCCCTTTGAAATGGACTAGCAAGCCACAGTTGTGTCATTCAGTTGTATTGAAGAAGGCGGCCCACCATCACCTTATCAGGGCATCTAGGGATGGGCAGTAAGTGTCAGCCTTGCCAGTGATGCCTTTGCTGGCACTTTCTGTCTCCACTTTCTTTGCTACAATTTGGGTTAATTCCCAATATTCTTTTCAGGTTCTCCACAATAATCCACTTCTTCAGGCAAGCTTGCACTTCCCACCTGCTTTTTCTGCAGTGTGAATCCCGCATTGGGTTATGTACAGGAACTGATATGGCTGCCGCATTGTGTGCTCCAGATTTCTCCTGAAGTGATGGGAGAACGGCATGCTGCCGGAACATGTTGTTCAGGCTAAAAGTACTCATTTGTATTTATTAAATAATAGACGTGTAGAGGCAAAAAAATGCAGATTAAATAGCATACAGTATTCTACTTAACTTTACACCATCTATTCCAAAATAATGAATTCCAAACTCTTAGCAGTTCTCTTCAATAACTTTTCAATAAATTGGTGCAAAGGATGATGAAAAGATATCCTTCACAATTAAACAAAACAACTATATTGATCAAATCCAATGTCCAAGATACTTGTATCATTATACAAGCTAAATTAATTACCAATAAATCCCCATTCAGGTCTTGCATATTCAATAAATGTCTTGATAAGTCATTGTGCCCAAGTAATTCAGGCACCAGGTTTTGTACCTGTTCTCTTTCTCTCTGTTTAGTCCCATTTAAGGACTTGCTTATCTTCCAGTTTCCAGTGCTGAGTCTACACTCAAAAACATTAATACGATAGCAAAATACTGCAGATGCTGGAAATCCGAAATAACAGAAAACGCTGGAAAAACTCAGCAGGCCAGGCAACATCCGTGGAGAGAGAAATAGAGTTAACATTTCAGGTCGAAGACCCTTCGTCAGAACTGAGAAAAAAAGCAGGAAATGCAACAGATTAAAAAGCAAGTTTGGGGGCTGGGAAATGGGGGAGGGGATGAAAGAATAAAAGGGAAGATCTGTGGGGGGTGAAGAGACATTAAGAGATATTCAAGGCGAGACGAGATGGTAATAGGACAGGTAAAGAGACAAAGGATGGCTCTAGATGAAGTGTGAAATGCGCTGGCAGAATGAGAGACAGCTGCCATGTGGGAGAGAAAAAAAAAAGGAAAAGGCACAAACCAAAAGTGTGGATAAAAAATAAATAAAAATATGATAGGGGCCGAGGTTATGATCTGAAATTGTTGAACTCGATATAGAGTCCGGAAGGCTGTAAAGTGCCTAATCAGAAGATGAGGTGCTGTTCCGCGAGCTTATGCTGAGCTTCCATGGAACAATGCAAGAGGCCAAGGACGGTGAGGTCTGAGTGGGAATGGAGCAGTGAATTAAAGTGACAGGCAACCGGAAGCTCGGGGTCACCCTTACGGACTGAACGGAGGTGTTCCGCAAAGCAGTCACCCAATCTGCGTTTGGTCTCCCCAATGTAGAGGAGACCACATTGTGAGCAGCGATGTTCTCACCTTTCACCCCACCAGCCTCCACATTCAACGGATCATCCTCTGCCATTTCTGCCACCTCCAACGTGATCCCACCACCAAACGCACCTTCCCTTCCCCCTCCCCTCCCCTCCCCTTTCAGCATTCCATAGGGACCGCTCCCTCCGAGACACCCTAGTCCACTCCTCTATCACCCCCCCTTCCCCTTCCCCTTCGCCTGGCACCTTCCCGTGCAAGCGCAGGAGATGCAACACCTGCCCTTATACCTCCCCCACTCCCCCCTTCCACTGTCCAGGGCCCCAAACACCCCTTCCAGGTGAAACAGCGATTTACTTGTACTTCTTGCAATCTAGTATACTGTATTCGCTGCTCACGATGTGGTCTCCTTTACATTGGGGAGACCAAATGCAGATTGGGTGTCTGCTTTGCGGAACACCTCCATTCAGTCCGTAAGGGTGACTCCGAGCTTCCGGTCGCCTGTCATTTCAGTTCACCGCTCCATTCCCACTCGGACCTCACCGTCCTCGGCCTCTTGCATTGTTCCACGGAAGCTCAGCGTAAGCTCGAGGAACAGCACCTCATCTTCCGATTAGGCACTTTACAGCCTTCCGGACTCTCTATCGAGTTCAACAATTTCAGATCATAACCTCGGCCCCTATCATTTTTATTTATTTTTTATCCACACTTTTGGTTTGTGCCTTTTCCTTTTTTTCTCTTCCACATGGCAGCTGTCTCTCACTCTGCCAGCGCATTTCACACTTCATCTAGAGCCATCCTTTGTCTCTTTACCTGTCCTATTACCATCTCGTCTCGCCTTGAATATCTCTTAATGTCTCTTCACCTCCCACAGACCTTCCCTTTTGTTCTTTCATCCCCTCCCCCATTTCCCAGCCCCCAAACTTGCTTTTTAATCTGTTTCATTTCCTGCTTTTTTCTCAGTTCTGACGAAGGGTCTTCGACCTGAAACGTTAACTCTGTTTCTTTCTCCGCGGATGTTGCCTGGCCTGCTGAGTTTTTCCAGCATTTTCTGTTGTTATTTCTCAAACATTAACTTGTCTCTTCTCTTTTACAGTTAAATTTCAGTCTGTTCAGATTTTTAATTCAGGTTCATCATTGCAAACATTTACAAATACTTTTCAAGCAACTGCACCTGTTGTGAACAAAGGGATTGTCTGGTATTCCTAAAATGTGAAACTTTTGCGCTGTTTTCTTCTTTTTCTTTTTACTTTTGCCTTCTGACTTTCATCCTGTAAGAAAATCTTTTTGAGGTTGGTGGGGGAAAAAAGACTGAAAAGCTTCAAGTACTGTCTGTGTTTAAATTTAATATAAAGTAACTTGTCGCTAAGTGCAGGATTTCAACTTTGGCGAGTGAGTTAATGGATAGGTACAAGGGCCACTTCTGTTTTGGCTGTTATGTTCTATTCTGTTTTGTTTTGATGTAGGAGTTCTGTTTCCTGAGCTGGTGGTTTGTGTTGTGCTGCTTCTCACTAAAAATGCTGGACTGATGCAAGAGGCTGGGGCCATCCCTCTGTTGGCTGGCTTGTTGGAACATTTAGACAGGTTTAACCAATTGGCACCTGGCAAAGAGAGGGATGATAACGATGATTTAGCATGGCCTGGAATAATGGGTATGTCAATTTAACGGATAGTTTGTCCATTATTTTAATGCAAATTTGGTTAAAAAAAATACTTGAAGTTGAGTTAAGTTGTCAGTCATTCACATTTTAACTGTAACCTAGAGATTTGCAGATTGATTTTTTAAATTGTCATTAATTTTTTAATATATGGTTTTACAGGTTCATTCTTCACAAATCCGAGCTCGCGAAATAATGAGGAGATTACTCTCATTAGAAAAGCTGATCTTGAAAATCATAATAAAGATGGTGGCTTTTGGACAGTAATTGATGCAAAGGTTTATGACATCAAAGATTTCCAGACCCAATCATTGAGTGGGAGCAGCATACTTGGTGAGATTAATTTATAATATTTCAAAAGGAATTTCACTGATTATAGTGAACATGACGAGGTGGTTCAATCAGCTCTCAACGCATAAGCCCTGTCGCCCTGTTCAGGACTAATGTATCCCAACTTGTATCACAAACCTGGGGCACCCTCATACAGAAACCGTACAAAACCTTTTCTAGGACCTGGTGGGTCTTATTGCTGCACAAAAAAATCTAACCTGTTTTGAAATCAGTCAAGATTTCTGTAATTGATAGATTTTTTAAACCATAACATGGATAGTACTTTGAACAAAAAGTGCTTCTTCCCCCTCCCCTGGACTTCATCCTGTAGACTGGCAGCCCAGCAATAATAGTGCTAGCTCCCCAGCTAGATATTAGTTTGTGTTCAAACTTCAGGATTATCATTCAGGATAAGTTATTACATCTCCATGTGCAGATAATTTTTTTCAAAATTATTACACACTGACAGGTAAGCAGTTTAATCACTTTTTTCTCAATTCTGCATTCCAGTCAAATTACTTTCTTTTTGTTTGGTGCCTTCATCTAGACGAAGGATGTGCGTGGAATGGAACACTCCTCTGCTTTTAGTGTCTAGTTTATATATCGTATTCCCAGATCAGGATAGCTCATTAAGCACTTCCTACTCTGCCCCAACAATGTGTCTTCATCCCGACTGCAAAGGAAAGCACCTACTGCACCAGTGGGACATTTCCATTTCCCACACTCGCCATTCTTATAGTCTGCGCATATGACAGCCAGCTAGTATAGAATTGTGACTTTTTTTTGTGCCTTTAGACTAATGTTCATTAGGGAATTGGTTGAGACTGTCAAACTTAACTTCACTTGTAGGATCGTTATTCTGACTTGGTAGGTACAGTGTTGATGCTATTTATATAGTGGTGTGCGAAGGAAGTGCCCAATCGCAGTGCCTACTCGCAATGCTATGGGCAGTTAATGAGAGAGCTCCAAGCAGGCTTATACACAGAGTGTAATTTACTGGTCCTTTGTCCTGCCAAGTGTCCAATGATTGAAAAAAGGCTAACGGGAAAATAGCGTGACTATATAGCTGACTGGAATATAGATTGATTGCACAGGAGATCGTCTTAAGGTTTTTTATAAAAAGGAAGGTGCTGGGCACTAAGAAAACTGATGCAGGACTGCTTCTTTGAGATGATCTTGCTAAGTTTGGAAGAGTGATGGCTGAGCCAATATTGACAGTAGTTCTACTGCTGTTTTTCGAGCCATGCGGGGTATGATCCCAAAAGTGCATAAAAATTTTATGACATTAGGGCTATTATGGTCAGGAGAGAAAAGGAACATTTCTCATCAGTCAATCCAAGAAGTGACAGAAGAGAGTTCTAACTCACTCTGCTTGTGTACTTAAATTTTTAACAGCTTTTTGTAGTCACCCCTTGTCCTATTTCTTTTTTTTTTTTTATAAATACTTTTTGTAAATAATGTCTTTAATTTCTTATGACTCATAATTTCAACTACACTAAAAATTATGGCCACTTTTAGCAATGTACCACTATTGACTTTTTTTTTTCGTTCTTGGGACAGGTACAGTTTAATTTACATGTCAACCAGGTTACTTGCCTGCTTTTGGGCATGTAAGTATAGGAATTTTGAACCCATGTAATGAGATCTGCCTGCCACTGTTCCTTGTTTGTGTTGTTGGGTCGTGGAGGATTCCACTTTTTAGGTGGGGAGATTTTAACGCTATGAGGTAGAAATTCATCTTGGGCGGTGGCACAAAATGGGCGGTATTGGATTGGATCGGATCAGCCGCCCGTTATACGCAGCGCCTGATAGTCAGTACTATTGCAGTCAATAGAACTGAATATCTGGCGTTTTGTATAACAGGCGGCCGGTCTGATAGCTCTTGTTTTGCGCCACCGCCTGAGACGAAATTCTACCCGTGTGTGTCTTGCCCTCACTCCATGTATGCCTCATTTTCACCGATCAGAGCGGGGTTGGTTGCGTTTATGGGGAAGTCGGTGCCCAGGGATCTTGTGACTAAAGGAGGTTGTTTTGAGAGTGCAACCCTTGGGAAGGCGACAATGTGCTTAAAATTTACAAATTTATATTGGTTGAGACAAAAATAACAATCAGATCCCAATTGTGAAGAGGCCTGCAAAATAAATAGAGTAGCCATTTGCCCATTGGAATAAAAAAGCCAGCGCGTTTCGTTAATCCAGACAACGCTAACAGGATTGGTATTTTACAAATGTGCTTGTTACTGGTAGAAAGCTTCTTTGTTGTAAATGACGGTGATAGCAGGGTATTTTTGCTTTCAGCTCAATTTGCTGGAGAAGACCCAGTGGTTGCATTGGAAGCTGCCCTCCAGTTCGAAGATACACGAGAATCGATGCAAGCATTTTGCGTTGGCCAGTATGTGGAGGTACAGAAGCATTTAGTAAAGCTGTACAAAGATCTGCTCCATTGTTACCTCAGAGTTTAATGAATGGGTTAATTGTTCTTGGCTTCCATTTTTAAGTCCATTTTGAAAACAAAAAATACTGCATCATATACTACTGTTTGTAATGTAAGGAAAAATAAGTATAACATTTCTAACCTACTTCAGACTGAGTAAATAGTTTTTTTTTAAATGTGTTTAATAGCTTTTTAATCTCTTTCCTTGTCTCTCCAATATAGCCAGATCAGGAAGTAGTCACCACGCCAGACCTTGGCAGTTTGTCTTCGCCTCTGATAGACACAGAAAGGAATCTTGGTCTCCTCCTAGGATTACATGCATCATATTTGGGAATGAGTACCCCTTTGTCGTCTCTGGAGGTCGAATGTGCCAGTTAGTATGCTGACAATACCTCATGCGCCAAAGCCCTTAGTTTTGTAATACTTTGAGGATTGCCAATATTTTGCATCCAAAGTAAAAAAGGGTTTAACACAGTTGTTGTGCTAATGTCTCCTCTGTACACCTGCCCAGGTCAAACAGCTTAAAAGATTTTGAGAGTGTTTTACAAGCTTAGCTTTTCAAAGCATAAGCTTCTATAGTTTTGAAGTTGGGTTTATTTAGCAGTTAGGGTCTCGCTGTATACTTTTACTAGCTGGGGGAGCCCGGCTTTGCCAGGGCTGTTTTGGGCCGGGTGGTTTAAATCGAGTGCGAGGCTTTGGGGCGCCTCTGTGTCCCTCTGTGAATCTGCTGCCGGGCAACATTTTAAATCGAGTCCCAGGCTTTTGGGCCCTGTCTGTGTCCCTCTCTCAATCTGCTGCCGGGCAACATTTCTACCTTTTTAATACCTTGAAAGATGAAAGTGAAAGTACTTATAAAACGTTTTTGGTAAATCTTATGTTATTTTTAAAAGAGATACTAACTTTTTCAAAGCTGGATGATCAAAGTAGTTTGAGCTGGAAGCAGTGAAACAATGGCTGCCACATCCCTGGACAGTTAACCTCCAGAATAAACCAAAGTTTCCTGTAATGTGAAAAACGTGCAGTTGTTTGTAGAATTAATACAATTTCTATCTTTAACAGAATGGCTGCAATCTTCCCTTTTCTCCGGTGGCTTGCAGACAAGCCAGATTCATTACAGTTACAATGAGGAGAAAGATGAGGACCATTGCAGCTCCACCACTACGCCAGACAAGGCCAAACTGTATGTCCGAAATTTAACACTAGGTGATCACACTCAGCCATTCCTGCAGGCAATTGCAGACAACAATATTCAAGATCACAATGTAAAGGTGCGTGTTCCAAACAATCAGCTTCTGAAAGGTGAAGAAAATGCTTTACTTTGCCTGTTGCTACTTTTATCTGAGATTTAAGATGATTGTCCACTTTAGGCACTTTAAATAACATTAAATTAAGTTTTTGTATAAAATTTGCATGACAAACCTGTGGGCTAAAGGAAGCTGCAGTACAAATTGATGTCACGATTGGGTAGGAGAAACAGGGTAATCAATGATTTCAATTGATTGCTGGTCCACGGGTCTTATGGCAGACCAATTGACTGAATACAAACTCATTTAAACTGAATTTGAAGCCATTTAAAGTCATTGTAGCATCAGTATGAGAAACAGCCGAGTAAGGCTGCTTCAGTTGACTGCTGGTCACTGCAGTTGTGACCACGGATGCCTGTGTGCCTGAAATCCTGGCCGCAATGTGATGAGCACCCCTGAACTGGCGCAGTTGGCAGAAACTCGCCGTGCCAACCTGGGGGCGAGACCAGTTTTGTGGGCGGGGACTGCTTAGGGGAAAATTGATTTGACAGTGTAAAAGATCGCGGAACTTCGAGCGTAAATGGTTATGGGCAATGTTCCCTGGAAGCTAGCACTCCAGGGATGTGCGCTATTTTGAATGCCCCGCCCGGCCCCAAACAAAATTAGAGGGAACATTGGTTATGCCCGTAACTCACGCACGTTTTAAATTCCGCGATTTTTTAACGCTATTTCAGTTGATTCCGCTCAGATTGCACTGGTATCTGGGCGGAAACCAAGTCGAAACTCCAGACCATTGTGTTAAATAAAAGTTACTTACAAATTTATGGATACTGTTACGAATTTGGGTCTGCTGTGGATACCTCTTTGGGTTCAGTGATGTAATTTGCTCTATTAAGTACTCTGAGTGCCTTACTTAGATGGGAGTTGATTTGCACTGCTCCATATCTGCTTATGTGATGGCGTTAACCAGAGATGTAACAAAAGCATCTCCTTATAATCTGGACTGGATGCTGGTATCTTTTGCACGTGTATTCAGTCTCTCGCTCTCTCTGAAGGTGAACCAAGAGAATGTGGCAAGGCTTGATACAAAAAGTTAAGCTGTGTTATTTCACGTTGGGTGAATGTACAGTGCAACACTTATGATCAGCTTCACTGATTTAAATCAGTACAACGTGCCTTTGTGTAATAATATAAAATAATGAAGATGTTTACACTTCCCCACATCAGTGGTCATCTTATTTAACATAGACAGATAAGCTTTCTGGCCTTCAGCCCTGGGTAGAACCTCGTTTTCCTGCAGCCTTCTGCCTTTTTGCTGAGCCTGCCTACAGCTTTCACGGCTCTCTGTTTAATAAAAAAAAAGCTTGACTACTGGTGGCCTTGCTAAGATCAGCTGACTCAGTACAGAACAGCTTTGCGCCTAACCCCTTCTAATCTGCATTGTTTAGTGTGACAACATACTGTACATTTATCCATGGTGTCATTGGGCAAGCTTGAAATACTGATTCTAGAGGAAGAGATACAGATGGTGGGGACCTGGGTGTCCTGAGCTGAGTTTCCAACTCCCGTGTGCTCTCCATCTCAAAGACTTGCATTACCTCGTCTGTCACGGCTCATCTGCTACTGAAATGCTCATTGATGCCTTTCTCACCTCCAGACTCATTTTACTTTCAATGCGGTTCTGGCCAGGCTACCATCTTTCACCCTTCATAAACTTCAGTTCACTCTATTGCCAATATCCTATCCTGCACTAAGTCCCCCTCACTCATCACCCCAGTCCTCTTGGTCCCCCAGTGCCTCGCATTTAAAATTTTCATTCTTGTGTTTAAAGTTCCCCATAACCTTGCCCCTCCCCATGTCTAACTTCCTTCAGCTCTACAACTGCACCGTCCCCAAACTCTCTATTCCCGAGTCTGGCTTCTTGTGCATCCCCTCCAGTGGTAGCCATGCTACAGCTGCTTAGGCCCCATGTCCGTCTAATTGCCTTCCCAAACCCCTCTGCCCCTCAGTCTCCCTCTCCTTAAAGACCCTTGTTAAATCCCACCTCTTTGTCCAAGCTTTTGCTCACCCCTCTCCTAATCTTTCCTTCTTGGCATCTGTTTTTCCTTATTTTCCATCAGTTGTCTTGAGGCATTTCTCTATATCAAAGGTGCTATATAAATGCATGGTGGTGGTGGTGCTGCTGCTGCTCCTTTCTGACTGATCTTTGTGAGCTAGATGGTTATCATGCTCTCAAGGCACCTATTTGGTATCTTCGGGATGGGGTGAGTGGAAGAATGTATCCAACCAGTCCCAGAGAATTTTTTTTTAAACCAAAGCCAAGTACAGTGTCTTGGCTTACATTATAGAAGTTAAAACTTAAAAATGATTAAGATCTAATTTTATTTGCTAGAATGAATTATGTGGAAAAATGAAGCTGTGTAGGTTTTTCTTTATAGAAATAGCTTTACTGAATTTTTAAAGCATTTGCTTTGAAGTGAAATGTTGTGCACTGCTCTCCAAATCTTGGTTTTCTTCATTACTACTGTATCTGTATTTGTTTATATTGACCCACTTACATTCCATTGGCAGGATTTCTTGTGCCAAATAGAACGCTATTGCAAGCAGTGTCACCTGACGACACCAATCACTTTCCCTCCTGAGCATCCCGTGGAAGACGTAGGGCGGTTACTCATGTGCTGTCTTCTGAAGCACCAGGATTTAGGTTGGACTCTTTGCTAAATCTTAAACTCCTATTACTGAACATAGAATTATTTTTAATAATTTGCATGCCATGTTCTGAACTGTCGACGGGCCTCAAAATAGCTGATACCAGAATCTTTTTGCAGATGCAAGAATTTTTTGGTCTGAGCAGATCTAATGGTCTAATTTTCCTTCAGTATCGCTAGTGTGTTAGATACATAGTGCTATCAAAGTAATCTCCACTTATCCTCTGCTACTTGAGACTGCAGCCCAAAGTCCTCACTGACGTGCACATCGGTCATCTCTCCTTTTTAGTGTGTATTGTTCCCTATTGTTCATTTGTAGACATCATCAGCAAGCGGTCTCTAGTTCCTTATTGGTGTGCTGAGTTGAACTCTAATTTTGCAATTATATGTAAGGCTTCATTTTTCTAAAACTTTGATTAGTTCAGATTTTGGCATTGAGGGGTACATTTTCCTATCAGCACTGTTTTACTGCTGCCTTTAATCTGTTTACTTTAGACTGATTACTGCTGGTATTGAAATAAAGCTGATAGGAAAACATTACACCTTAGAATCATGAGTGCACTGGCGCTGATAGGAAAATCATAATACTTGTCAACATGCTTCTAATGTAAAAGGAAATTCAGCACTTCCAACATTTTGATTTTTTTTTTGTATACTCTCTGGCCGAAATTTTCTGAGGTAAGAGTGGGTGGGTTGGATGCGTAGGGGGAGGGAAAGTTGAAAAAATGTGAACCCCGACCCCAACCCGCTCACTTTCACCTTTTCATACGGGGGGCGGGCTGCCAAGAGGCGGGTTGGCAATTTAAATATTATAATAAGGCCTGAAGCCTCTACTTTAACCTGCTTTGCAGGCTGTCAAGCAACCTCCTTTCTCCTCTGGTTCACAACAACACATTTCGAGTAAGCATGAGACTTCGCAGTGGAGTATAGGGACTTTATTGATACACCGTAAAGGTGGTCGGCCGTAACTATATACAGAGTGACTACCGGTTTCTGTATCTTTCGCGTACACTCTGAGATACTGTTGAAAACCATGATCCTTCAAATTCCAAATTCCAAAAACGATTATCTATGTAAACAGCTTGCAATTGTTTACCTCAGAACCATTTCCCTTAAACAAAACTTCCTTTACCTACTGTTATCTTTAGCAAATGGACTCTACCCCTGTTTTATTGCACACCACTTATTTCCTTACACAGGCACTTTACATACCAGAAGACAAGCGATGCTTTCTCCGCAACACTTCAATGTCGTCCTGTTTATTTCGGAAAGCCTGACGATGCATTCCTTTAACGACACTTCAATATCATCCTGTTTAACAAAGAAGTTCGACTGTTAAACTTTTAACTCCCCAAGGTGTCCAACATACATCTCTCCGGGATGTCTTGACACAGGCGGCTGGGGATCCCGGTGCTTGAGATTCCCGGTGGCTGCAATGAGGCGGCCTCGGCCTCGGAGAGCAAGGCTTGGGGGCCGGCAGGAGCAGGAGTGCTTCCTTTCTGCCCTGCAAGCTCCCCCAGCAGCCTGGCCCTCCGCCCACCCCCCCGACTCCAACCCCCTTGGGATCGCAATTTGGCCTTGGAGTCGGGGATCGTGACTCCGATCAGACACCTGGGCGACCCCATCCCCCCCGGGCTTGGACCCCCACCCCACCCCCCAACATCCTGGGCCCAGCACTTACCTGTTGCTGTGGCCTCCTTCTCCGTGTTCCCTGCATGACTGGAAGCCAGTCTGTCAATCAGGCTGACTTGGAGAAACATAGAAGATAGGAGCAGGAGTAGGCCATTCGGCCCCTCAAGCCTGCTCCGCCATTCAATGAGATCATGGCTGATCATCCAAATTCAGTACCCTGTCCCTGCTTTCTCCCCATATCTCTTGGTCCCTTTAACCTTAAGAAATATATCTAACTCCTTCTTGAATATATTTAATGAATTGGCCTCAACTGCCTTCTGTGGTAGAGAATTCCACAGGTTCACCACTCTCTGGATGAAGAAATTCCTCCTCATTTCTGTCCTAAATGGCTTACCCCTTATTCTTAGACTGTGACCCCTGGTTCTGGACTCCCCCGCCATCAGGAACATCCTTCCTGCATCTAGTCTGTCTAGTCCTGTTAGAATTTTATAAGTTTCAATGAGATCTCCTCTCATTCTTCTAAACTCCAGCGAATATAAGCCCAGTCGACCCAATCTCTCCTCATAAGTCATTCCTGCCATCCCAGGTATCAGTCTGGTGAATCTTCGCTGCACTCCCTCCATGGCAAGAACACCCTTCCTCAGATTAGGCGACCAAAACTGCACACAATACTCAAGGTGTGGTCTCGCCAAGGCCCTGTACAACTGCAGCAAGACATCCTTGTTCCTGTACTCAAACCCTCTCGCTATGAAGGCCAACATACCATTTGCCTTCATAACCGCCTGCTGCACCTGCATGCTTACCTTCAGCGACTGGTGCACAAGGACACCCAGGTCTCGTTGCACTTCCCCTTCTCCCAATCTATTGCCGTTCAGATAATCTGCCTTCCTGTTTTTGCCACCAAAGTGGATAACCTCGCATTTATCCACATTATACTGCATCTGCCATGCGTCTGCCCAATCACCCAACCTGTCCAAATCATACTGGAGTTTCTCAGCATCCTCCTCACAGCGCACACGCCCACCCAGCTTTGTGTCTTCTGCAAACTTGGAGATATTACATCTAGTTCCCTCGTCTAGATCATTAATATCTATTGTGAATAGCTGGGGTCCTAGCACCGATCCCTGCGGTACTCCACTAGTCACTGCCTGCCTCTCGGAAAAAGACCCGTTTATTCCAACTCTTTGCTTCCTGTCTGCCAACTAGTTCACTATCCAAGTCAGTACCTTACCCCCAATCCCATGTGCTTTAACTTTGCACTCTAATCTCTTATGTGGGACCTTATCGAAAGCCTTCTGCAAGTCCAAATACACCACATCCACTGGTTCTCCCTTATCTATTCTACCAGTTACATCCTCAAAAAATTCCAGTAGATTAGTCAAGCACGATTTACCTTTTGTAAATCCATGTTGACTTTGTCCGATCCTGTCACTGCTTTCGAAGTGCTCTGCTATTACATCTTTTATAATGGACTCTAGCATTTTCTCCAATGGTATCAGGCTTACCGGTCTATAATTCCCCATTTTCTCTCTACCACCTTTTTTAAATATTGGGGTTACATTAGCTACCCTCCAATCCATGGGAACTGTGCCAGAGTCTATAGAATTTTGGAAGATGACCAGCAATGCATCTACTATTTCTAGGGCCACTTCCTTAAGTACCCTAGGATGTAGATTATCAGGCTCTGGGGATTTATCGGCCTCCAATCCCGTCAATTTCCCTAACGCCATTTCCGTACAAATACTGATTTCATTCAGTTCCTCCCTTTCATTAGACCCTATGTTCCCCGACATCTCTGGGAGGTTATTGGTGTCCTCCTTTGTGAAGACAGAACCAAAGTATGTATTTAATTGGTCAGCCATTTCTTTGTTCTTCATTATAAATTCCTCTGATTCTGATTGCAAGGGACCTACGCTTGACTTCACCAATCTTTTTCTCTTCACATATCTATAGAAGCTTTTACAGTCAGTTTTTATGTTCCCTGCAAGCTTACTCTCATACTCTATTTCCCCCCTCTTAATTAATCCTTTTGTCCTCCTTTGCTGAATCCTAAACTGCTCCCAATCCTCAGGTTTGCTGCTTTTACTGGCCAATTTATATGTCCTCTCCTTGGATCTTATGCTATCCCTAATTTCCCTTGTTAGCAACGGTTGCGCCACCTTTTTTGTTTTATTTTTTTGCCAGACGGATGAACAAATTCTGTAGTTCATCCATGCGATCTTTAAATATTTGCCATTGCCTATTTACCGTCAACCCTTTAAGTAACATTCCCCAATCCCTCCTAGCCAACTCTCGCCTCATACCATCGTAGTTTCCTTTATTTAAATTCAGGATCCTAGTCTCTGAGTCAACTACTTCACTCTTCATCTTAATGAGGAATTCTATCATATTATGATCGCTCCTCCCCAAGTGGCCTCGCACAACAAGATTGCTAATCAATCCTTTCTCATGACATAATACCCGGGCAGGGAACCCGTCCCCGACGTCGCACGCACGCTGTGAAGTTAAAACTCCGCAGTGTGTCGGAAAACCCGACTTTCCAGGTTCCCGCCGGGTCCCCCCGCACCATATGTGTGGGACCTGGGAAATTCCAGTCCTTTCTCGTTTTGTCCTCTTCTCCCCCCCCCCCCCCCCCCCAAACCCAGAAAGATCTTAGACAGTGGTAGGATTTAGATTCTTATAATTTGAATAATGGAAAGTAGACACTATTTTTAATCCTTCTCAGCTGCAATCAGTACTGTTGCTGTCAACACGCACCCCCCCCCCCTCGCAGCCCCCTGCAAACAAACTGATACCATTTGGCTGCACTTGATGGCTGCACTTGATGTGCTGCAGAAATACAGTGGAACCCTTTATATAAAAATATATTGCAATCCACTGTTCCTCATGTAACAAAACTCCCTGAAACAAATGACAATATCAGTACCTGATGAGATAGGGAAGACAAAGTGGTGCGCTGCAATAGTGCACTGACTTTAGAGAGTGGGAGGACACGATCACCCAGCGGGTGAATTCCTGATTAGATACTGGTTGTTAGACACGAAGGAAAATAGGAGGAGCATGTTACTTGCATGCTGCATACTCTAGGAATGTTGGGTTGGAATAGCAAGAGGGGAGGGGAAATGGAAAAAAAAGTTGCAAATGAAATGGAGAAGTATAAACTAAATTACAGTATATAATAATAATCAACTTTATTGTCATTGTTAGTGCACAAGTGCAGTACAACGAAATGTAGGCTTGCGGCTCCTGAGTGTACATTTAGATTAAGACATTTAAACATTCAACATACATTTGGCTTGTAATACATTAACATAAACGTAGCCATAATAAAGTGCATTGGCAGATGTGCAGGCTTTAGAGTTTATTTGTGGAGTTCAGTAGGATGACGGCCCTGGGAAAGAAGCTGTTCCTAAATCTGGTCGTACGGGTGCGAATGCATCTGTAGCGTCTCCCAGATGGCAGGAGGGCGAACAGACTGTGGCTGGGGTGGGTAGGGTCTTTGATGATGGACCGTGACCTCCGTAAACAGCGTTTCTGGTATATGTGCTCTATGGTCGGTAGCCGGGTGCCGGTAATGCGTTGGGCAGTTTTGACTACCCGCTGCAGGGCTTTCCGGTCATAGTAGCTACAGCTGCCATACCATACTGTGATACAGTTCGTCAGGATGCTCTCTATTGTGCAGCGGTAAAAGTTAGAGAGGATCAGGGGTGACAGGTTACATCTCTTCAGCCTCCTTAGGAAATATAGCCTGCTGAGTTTGAAATGGTTGACGATTATTGTGCAATGAATCTGACATGAGTGACTGTACTTTCTAAAAGACAGGGCTGTCGGTGAACAAGATTGATTTTAAAAAAAAAATAAGAGCAGGGCAGTGATATACGGTGGCATAGTGGCCAGTGGTATTCTGGATGCAAGTCTGATTTCTTTCCCCTCCACCCCCTCCTCCCTTTCCACACCCCGGAGTTGCTGATCTCGGCCATATTGCTGTGGGAGGCACTGAATGGAATTTTACTGTTAATAAAATCTCCTGTTATTATATCAGTTCACTGTCTGGCTTCAATTTAATTTGTGCTTTTTTTCTATGTACACTTGATGCAGGCCATGCAGCATTGTCTGTTATCAATCAAAGTGCCCTAGGAGTGGATCAAGGAAAGCTCCGAGCCTTGCCTAAATCAGTGGGTGATGTTTGTCGAGTGGTATATCAGGCCAAGTGCTCTTTAATAAAGGTAAATATATTTTGTATATGCTCATATGTAACTGCTTTTCAACAGTTAACCTTAGATGTTACTTTTAAGGTGCTGTCCTGTTGACGATGTAAGTTGTTGCAATCTGATTAATTTGTTTTGCATTGAAATCTTAGACCCACCAAGAGCAAGGACGTTCATACAAAGAGGTGTGTGCACCGGTAATTGAACGTCTGAGGTTTTTGTTCAACGAGCTGCGGCCTGCTGTCAGTAACGACCTTTCTATAATGTCTAAACTGAAACTGCTAAGTTCATCGCCTCGATGGCGGAAAATTACCCAGAAAATCATCCGTGAAAGGAGGAGGATGAGAGGTATGTAGAAATAGAAATGATCCCGCTTGGCAAGACTGAAGAATAAAACGCATGCACCCACACAAAAGGCTTGCATGAAGCGTGCATATTTTTACTTGTATATCATATCTGTATATGTGAAAAATACAAGCCATAAATTTGATCAAAAGGTGCTATTGTATTGAAGTACAGTTTTGGGAGCAAAATTTTTTCAAAATTTTAGTTCTACAAAAAAGGAGAAGGCAATTAACTTTACGGCAATGACTTTGTTTATATAAACTTTAACCTTGTCCTGTTTTTAATATTTATATAACCTATTAAGTTCCTCATTGAGATTCAAACCTTTAATTTCTTAGTACTTCATGTGAGCAAAAGAAGTTGCAAATTAGATTAAACATTGACCTCAATATACAAAACTCATTTGTCTCTCAAGTAGAGGAGATACCTTAAAAGCTGCATGTTTTTTTTTGTTGTTGCCTTCTTTCAACTTCACCTTTGGCCTCACTATTGAACCTGTAGAGTTTTCCCAATGACACAAGCAGTGTCATAACTTAGTTGACTGGCTAGGTGTGAGCAGGAGGCATCAACTCCGACTAGACTAGCAAAAGTTCCGTGAATATTAATCCTCCGTAGAAACATCAGCTGAAACTCAGGTTCAGATTCATTTTTTTTCCTTCTAGTCGAGAGTTACGATCACTTTCCTGCCATTCTGCCATTGAAAATTTGGTTCAAGGTTTTTGGTGGCTTACACATCTGGATTGATGTTGGCTGATATTGTAGTTAATCATTTTTATGTAATAGTGTTGCATTTGTGAGTTTTGCTGTACCTGACTTGCAATTTTAAACGAAAAAGAAAACTACGTAGCTCAAGCTAACCGTGAACATTTATAATGACCAAGTGCTAATGCGCCAAGTAAAAGTTTCTTACTTTTATGTTGTGTTGCTTTTAGCTTTTTGTTCCCGTGTTTTTTAAAAGAAACTTTCGTCCCTTGTATGGAAGATCACCTGTGGTTTGCTCTCAACCTATTCATAGTGCTGACTGTGTGGTGACTCTTCACAGTTCCAAAGAAGTCTGAATCTGCTGATGTGGAAGAATCCAAGATTGAAAACAGTGAGAGTGATGTAGAAGATTCCTGTGTTGTACCTCTTAGCCCTGGAGGTGTGGATAAAAAGGCCATTCCTCTGAAATCAAAGGTAAGATAGTAACAAAGATTCCTGTTTCATGTGGAGCGTGTATTTTTAAAAAACCTCAAAAGATCCAGGATGGTGTGTTGCCTCCCTGGTGCAAGGGTCAAGGATGTCTCAGAGCGGCTGCAGAACATTTTGGAAGGGGAGGGTGAACAGCCAGTTGTCGTGGTGCATATAGGTACCAACGATATAGGTAAAAAACGGGATGAGGTCCTAAAAGCTGAATATAGGGAGTTAGGAGGTAAATTAAAAATAGGACCTCAAAGGTAGTAATCTCAGGATTGCTACCAGTGCCACGTGCTAGTCAGAGTAGAAATACAGGAAACTTTGAGCTATCCGGAAGTTGAATGTCCAGCAACTTTGATCTAACGGCAGAAATCAGCAGCCGTTTTGGTTAGGTGTTTTTTTTTCTCCTAGCACTTTTTTCACAGGCAGGCTCTGGAAAGCGTCTTTGTCGCTTAGCAACAGCTTCAGAGACGCTTCCAAGCTACTGGGCCGAGTGTTTACAAGCTGTTGCTGAGCAACAGTGTTTGTGGTCAGACACGGCATGCTCTAGAAAGCGTCTCTGTATCTTAGCAACAGCTTCAGAGACGCTTCCAAGCCACGGGCCGAGTGGTTACAAGCTGTTGCTGAGCAACAGTGTTTGTGGTCAGATACTGCGATGAAAAGCTCCTATCTGATAACATTGACGCTGGTCTATCCGGAGCTTTTAAAAAAACGGCAGTAGCTCGGTCCCATGGGTGCCGGATAGCACAAAGTTTCCTGTAGAAGGATATTTCAGATGAATACGTGGCTAGAGGAATGGTGCCAGGGGGAGGGATTCAAATTCCTGGGACATTGGAACCGGTTCTGGGGGAGGTGGGACCAGAACAAACCAGATGGTTTGCACCTGGGCAGGGCCGGGACCGATGTCTTAGGGGGAGTGTTTGCTAGTGCTCTGGGGGAGGGTTTAAACTGAAATGGCAGGGGGTTGGGAACCTGAGCAGGGAGACAGAGGAAAGGGAAACGAGGATAAAAGCAAAAGATAGGAAGGAGAAAAACAGAAGTGGCAGTCAGAGAAATCAAGGGTTTAAATCAAACATGGCCACCGTAAATAATAATTCTAATAGGTCTAAGAGCATTAAAAAAACAAGCCTGAAGGCTTTGTGTCTTAATGCGAGGAGCATTCGTAATAAGGTGGATGAATTAGCTGCACAAATAGAGGTAAACGAATATGATTTGATTGGAATTACGGAAACATGGCTCCAGGGTGGCCAAGGCTGGGATTTCAACATCCAGGGGTATTCAATATTCAGGAAAGATAGGCAAAAAGGAAATGGAGGTGAGATAGCATTGGTGGTTAAAGAGGGGATTAACACAATTGTAAGGAAGGATATTAGCTCTGATGATGTGGAATTTGTATGGGTAGAACTGAGAAATACCAAGGGACAGAAAACGTTAGTGGGAGTGGTATATCGACCTCCAAACAGTAATGCGGAGGTTGGGGATGGTATTAAAAGGGAAATTAGAGAAGCGTGCAAAAGGGCACAGCGGTCATCATGGGTGACTTTAATCTACATATAGATTGGGCTAACCAAATTAGTAACAATACTGTGGAGGAGGAATTCCTGGAGTGTTTATGGGATGGTTTCCTGGACCAATATGTCGAGGAACCAACTAGAGATCAGGCCATCTTAGACTGGGTATTATGTAATGAGAAAGGATTAATTAGCAATCTTGTTGTACGAGGCCCCTTAGGTCGGAGCGATCATAATATGATCGAATTCTTCATTAAGATGAAGAGTGAAGTAGTTGACTCAGAGACTAGGGTCCTGAATTTAAATAAAGGAAACTACGATGGTATGAGGCGTGAGTTGGGTAGGATTGATTGGGGAATGTCACTCAAAGTGTTGATGGTGGATAGGCAATGGCAAACATTCAAAGACCGCATGGATGAACTACAGAATTTGTTCATCCCAGTTTGGCATAAAAAAAAACAAAAAAGGTGACTCAACCGTGACTAACAAGGGAAATTAGGGATAGTATAAGATCCAAGGAGAGGACATATAAATTGGCCAGAAAAAGCAGTAAACCTGAGGATTGGGAGCAGTTTAGGATTCAACAAAGGAGGACAAAGGGATTAATTAAGAGGGGAAAATAGAATATGAGAGTAAGCTTGCAGGGAACATAAAAACTAACTGTAAAAGCTTTTATAGATATGTGAAGAGAAAAAGATTGGTGAAGTCAAGCGTAGGTCCCTTGCAGTCAGAATCAGGGGAATTTATAATGGGGAACAAAGAAATGGCGGACCAGTTAAATACATATTTTGGTTCTGTCTTCACAAAGGAGGACACAAATAACCTCCCAGAGATGTCGGGGAACATAGGGTCTGATGAAAGGGAGGAACTGAAAGAAATCAGTATTTGTAGGGAAATGGTGTTAGGGAAATTGACGGGATTGAAGGCCGATAAATCCCCAGGGCCTGATAATTTACATCCTAGGGTACTTAAGGAAGTGGCCCTAGAAATAGTAGATGCATTGCTGATCATCTTCCAACATTCGATGGAATCTGGAACAGTACCCATGGATTGGAGGGTAGCTAATGTTACCCCACTATTCAAAAAAGGTGGTAGAGAGAAAACGGGGAATGACAGACCGGTAAGCCTGACATCGGTAGTGGGGAAAATGCTAGAGTCCATTATAAAAGATGGAATAGCAGAGCACTTTGAAAGCAGTGACAGGATCGGACAAAGTCAACATGGATTTACAAAAGGTAAATCGTGCTTGACTAATCTACTGGCTTTTTTTGAGGATGTAACTGGTAAAATAGATAAGGGAGAACCAGTGGATGTGGTATATTTGGACTTTCAGAAGGCTTTTGATAAGGTCCCGCATAAGAGATTAGTGTGTAAAGTTAAGCCACATGGGATTGGGGGCAAGGTATTGACTTGGATAGAGAACTGGTTGGCAGACAGAAAGCAAAGAGTTGGAATAAACGGGTCTTTTTCCGAGTGGCAGGCAGTGACTAGTGGCGTACCGCAGGGATCGGTCCTTGGACCCCAGCTATTTACAATATATATTAATGATCTAGACAAGGGAACTAGATGTAATATCTCCAAGTTTGCAGAAGACACAAAGCTGGGTGAGCGTGTGTGCTGTGAGGAGGATGCCGAGAAACTCCAGGATGATTTGGACAGGTTGGGTGATTGGGCAGAAGCATGGCAGATGCAATATAACGTGGATAAATGTGAGGTTATCCACTTTGGTGTCCAAAACAGGAAGGCAGATTATTATCTGAATGGCAATAGATTGGGAGAAGGGGAAGTGCAACGAGACCTGGGTGTCCTTGTGCACCAGTCACTGAAGGTAAGCATGCAGGTGCAGCAGGCGGTTATGAAGGCAAATGGTATGTTGGCCTTCATAGCGAGAGGGTTTGAGTACAGGAACAAGGATGTCTTGCTCTAGTTGTACAGGGCCTTGGTGAGACCACACCTTGAGTATTGTGTGCAGTTTTGATCGCCTTATCTGAGGAAGGATGTTCTTGACATGGAGGGAGTTTAGCAAAGATTCACCAGGCTGATACCTGGGATGGCAGGAATGACGTATGAGGAGAGATTGGGTCGATTGGGCTTGTACTCGCTGGAGTTTAGAAGAATGAGAGGGGATCTCATTGAAACTTATAAAATTCTGATGGGACTGGACAGACTAGATGCAGGAAGGATGTTCCCGATGGCAGGGGAGTCCAGAACCAGGGGTCACAGTCTAAGGATAAGGGGTAAGCCATTTAGGACAGAAATGAGGAGGAATTTCTTCATCCAGAGAGTGGTGAACCTGTGGAATTCTCTACCACAGAAGGCAGTAGAGGCCAATTCATTAAATATATTCAAGAAGGAGTTGGATATATTTCTTAAGGCTAAAGGGATCAAGGGATATGGGGAGAAAGCAGGGACAGGGTACTGAATTTGGATGATCAGCCATGATCGCATTGAATGGCGGAGCAGGCTTGAGGGGCCGAATGGCCTACTCCTGCTCCTATCTTCTATGTTTCTATGTCATTGTTATGCCTGCGGAATTTTGAAAAACCTTGGCCTAGAAATTCGGTGGGTTGCGCCACCAGTTAGCGCCTAAAGAGGGCACTCAGTGGCTTTCGCGCCACTGGCCGCGCCTCCAGCGATATTTAGCTGGGGCGCTAATGGTGGCGTTCGCCTGTTGCGCTGCGCCGCCACCGATGACGTCATCGGTGTGCGCAGCGCCCCGATCACGATATTTGGCAGCGACCGCCTCTGTAGCGCCGTTCGCAAATGGCGCCCGGTTCACGGGGCCTACCTGTGGCGGCAGTGGCGCAAATTAAGGTGGAGGTGCGGGGCGGCCGTTTTTTGCGGCGGCCGCCTGCCAGCACCTCCGTCCCCGGCCTCCTGATCGCCCCCCGCGGCATTGCTGGCTGTTTTCCGTGAGCCCGGCACTTCTCCTCGGTGCCGGGCTCTTTTGCCGGCACTCGCGATCTCCGATCGTGCTGGTGCAGGCCCCTCCCCCTTAAGAATGGGAGGAAGGCCTGCAGTACCGCAGCGCGCTGACGCTGCGGCGCGTTGCATTGCGATATTCAGTTTCAGCGCCTTAAGAGGGACGCGGAGCGCCTCGAGCCTCTCCCCGTGTCCCTCTTGGGGCGCTTAAGCTGAATTTCCAGCGGCCGCTAATGCTCCAAATGCTGCGCTAAATCCGGCGCCCAGGCGAGCTTGGCGCCTCATTTGCGGCTCCACCCAATTTCTCCCCCCTTGACTTTGGAATGAACGGAACAAATGGGGAAAGTATATCCGTGTATACTATACTTAAAAACCTTTCATAATTGGCTGTAAGTTAAATTATGTTTGTATTCTTTAATTATTTCCATTCTTTTGTGCATAAGAATCAAACCGGGTAAAATTTTCCCTGTCTTCTCTTTCCTCTTCCTTACATACTCTCTCTTTACTTACACATCTCTTCATGGTGTGCCTCTTTCTTTGTCTTCCATGCTTTCTGTCTCATTTCTCACTCATTCTGATTCTGAGATACTGGCCCAGATTTTCTTTGGAGACCTGTGCCATTATAATGGCAAACACATTTGGCTGCAAGCAAACCTGTGTGCTTTTGAAATTTTGCATTTTGTGAGGCCACCTTCATTCTATAAATAACATGCTGATTTAAATTTGTGTATTTTATTCTGTGTTGTGATCCAGGACAAGTGGCAGCCGCTTCTTTCTTCTGTAGCAAGTGTTCACCGATACAAATGGCTGAAACACAATGTTCAGGGTTCTTTTCCACAATCGGCATTGATGGCTAATATAGTTGACTTTGCACTGAAGGAAGAGCCAATAGATGTGGAGAAAATGAGAAAATGTCTCTTAAAACAGGTGAGGCAGAGTTTCCCACTGAATGTAAGACTGTTATACTGAGAAGATTTTATTTCCTGTTACAATTCCTCAACTTGGTGACTTGTTTTAAATATTTATTGATCTATTTTTTGCTTTTGCAGTTGGAGAGAGCTGAAGTTCGTTTGGAGGGAATAGACACCATGCTTAAACTGGTATCAAAAAGTTTTTTGCTTCCATCAGTGCAATATGGCATGTTATGTGGTTGGCAAAGACTCATCCCTGAGGGGATAAATATAGGGTAAAAGTGCTTATTTTTAATTTTCTTTTAAGGGGTTATTTGTATGTATACACCTCATATATTTGAAAGTGGGTAGAATTGGAGGTTCACCATAGCATAATTTATGGCGGAAATGGTAGTACAGGAAACTTTGTGCTATCCGGGACCGAGCTGCTGCCGTTGCCTCAAAACCGCCGGACACTCCAGAGTTAATGTTGAAAGATATGGAGATTTTTATCTCCGTATCTGACAACAAACACTGTTGCTTAGCAACAGCTTCTAAACACTCGGGTGTGGCTGCAAGCGTCTGTAGCTGAAGCTGTTGCTATAGCTACAGACCTTGCAGTGTTTTACTGGGGGAAAAAAAGCAAAGAAAACAAACGAAAAGAATAAAAAACGGCTCCTGATTTTTGCCGGTGGCTCCAGCTTGCCGGATGGTTCGCCTCCGGATAGCACAAAGTTTCCTGTATATTGTAATTCTACTTCACGTCATCTAATGGTGAAAAAATATTCTTGATATTTAGCAAGGTTTCCTGTGGTTTTCTTTTTTGCACAGGAAAGAAATTTCAACGTTTATTCGAACTTGAGAAAGATTTGAACAGACCACAGTCAGTCAAATTTGTTATTAATCAGTCTGGCTGCAGCAGGTGCATGTATTCCATTTACCATACAAGTGATGGAGCTGGGTTGGTGGCCTCGTGGTGTAATTTTTATCATTTTAGGTAGGATACAGAAAAAGAGTTGGGAAATGGGATTAGATGGCATAGTTACAGATGCAAAGCTAGCAATTGGGGCGTGGTAACAGGGCACTTAGAAAATCATAATATAATTGGGCAGAGTCAACACGGATTTATGAAAGGGAAATTGTGTTTGACAAATCTAATAGAATTTTTTGAGGGTATAACTAGCAGGGTAAATAAGGAGGAGTCAGTACATGTAGAATATTTGGATTTCCAAAAGGCATTCGATAAGGTGTTACACAAGATTAGGGCTCATGGGATTGGAGGTACTGTAATATATTAGCTTGGATTGAGGATTGGTTAACAGACAGAAAACAGAGAGTAGGAATAAATGTGTCATTTTTGGGTTGGCAGGTTGTAACTGGTGGGGTGCTGCAAGGATCAATGTTGGGGCCTCAGCTATTTACAATCTATATTAATGACCGAGATGAAGGGACCGAGTGTAATGTATCCAAGTTTGCTGATGCTACAAAGCTAGGTGGGACAGTAAGCTGTGAGGCGAACACAGAATCTGCAAAGGGATGTAGACAGACTCAGTGAGTGGGCAGTAAGGTGGCAGATGGAGTGTAATGTAGGGAAATGTGAGGTTATTCACTTGGTAGGAAGAATAGAAAAACAGAATATTTTTTAAATGGTGAGAAACTTTCAAATGTTGGTGTTCAGAGAGATTTGGGTGTCCTCGTGCAAGAAACACAGAAAGCTAGCATGCAAGTACAGCAAGCAATAAGGAAGGCAAATGGTATGTTGGCCTTTATTGCAAGGGGGGGCCTTGGTGAGACCACGCCTGGAGTACTGTGCGCAGTTTTGGTCTCCTTATCTAAGGAAGGATATACTTGCCTTGGAGGCGGTGCAACGAAGGTTCACTAGATTGATTCCTGGGATGAGAGGGCTGTCCTATGATGAGAGATTGTGTAGAATGGGCCTATACTCGCTGGGGTTTAGAAGAATAAGAGTTGATCTCATTGAAACAAAAAAGATTCTGAAGGCATTGACAGGGTAGATGCTGAGAGGTTGTTTTCCCCTAGCTGGAGTGTCTAGAACTAGGGGGCATAGTCTCAGGATAAGAGGTAGGCCATTTAAGACTGAGATGAGGAGGAATTTCTTCACTCAGGGTTGTGAATCTTTGGAATTCTCTGCCCCAGAAGGCTGTCGATACTCAGTCGATGAGTATATTTAAGAAAAAGACCAATAGATTTCTGGACACTAAGGGTATCAAGGGATATGGGCTAGGGCAGGAAAGTGAAGTTGAGGTAGAAGCTCAGCCATGATCTTATTGAATGGCAGAGCAGGCTCGAGGGGCTGTATGACCTACTCCTGCTCCTATTACCCATGTTCTTAATGGCACAGGTGTGATGGGTTGAATTATTCCTCCTCGAATCATAGAATGGTACAGCACGGGAGGAGGCCATTCGGCCCATCGAGTCTGCGCCGGCTCTTTCAATTCAATAAAGATAATTAATTTCCTGCTGTGTTACAAGGCCATGGCACTAGATTGATTTAACATGACCTCAAACCCAACATGTGTTAAATGCTTTGAAAAGCATTCCAGGGTTACACTGGGAGGGGTTGGCGGCCTTGTGGGTATCTTGGCTTGTAAGGCAAGGGGAAGGGAGGGAGGCAGCTGAGCGGCTAGTTTCAATCTTAGCAACAAAAGTCCATGAGCTCCTTGCGCTTGTTATTGGAGGTGAGGGTGGAGGAGGCTGGAGAGAGGGATTTGATGTATATGGCTGGTAGTGGAGAAAAGAGTAGATATGCATATACAAGAAACTTTGTGCTATCCGGAGGTGAGCTATCTGGCAATCTGGAGCCACCGGCAAAAATCAGCAGCTGTTTTTTATTCTTTTTGTTTGTTTTTTTTGCTTTGTTTGAATAGTCAAGCTGTGCAAGGTCTGTAGCTATAGCAACAGCTTCAGCTACAGAGCTTGCAGGCCACACCCGAGTGTTTAGAAGCTGTTGCTAAGCAAGAGTGTTTGTTGTCAAATACGGAGATAAGAATCTCCGTATCTCTCAACATTAACTCTGGAGAGTACGGCAGTTTTGAGGCAACGGCAGCAGCTCGGTCCCGTGGGTGCCGGATAGCACAAAGTTTCCTGTACATGTTTGTGTGTGTATAATATATATTATATATGCATGTGTGTATGTATGAATATAATATAGCATTTTATTTATTACGATAGTTTTTTGATTATTATATATTACATTGTTATATTCATGGTGTACAACATACTCAGCAGTATACGTGGTACAGATGCCCTTAAGGGTTTGGAGTTTAAATTGGAATTTCTACTTGTAAAGCTGAACTAATTGCTCTCTGCTATTAGAACACATTTCCAATGATTAGCGACTCTATGCGTGGCAGAAAGCTCCTACTGCAGCACTATAACTTATTACTTGGTGTCCACAGATCTGTGTTCAGTGTGAAGTTTTCTGTTGGGCTTCATCCGTGGACAGTTGAATTTGCATTTGCAATTTGGCATAATTTGTAGGCTTGACTGGCTTGTAAACTATTTCATGATGCAAATCTTAAGTTTTGAAAGGAAACTTATTTCTGAAATGTAAGCTGTGTTATTGAATCATTTTTTCATGTCATCTAATAAGTGAAGCTTTAAGTACTAAATTTTTCAGTGTCTGATTTTATTCATGTTCTCACTTCATACTAAAATAAAAATTCTCTGTTTAGTGAGTCTGTTTCAGACTGCCTAAAAGATGTAGATCTCATTCCTCCATTCAACCGTATGCTACTTGAAGTTACTTTTGGCAAACTTTATGCCTGGGCTATTCAGAACATTCGCACTATGCTGCTGGATGCACAAGGCAGATTTGATGATCTAGGTAAGAATGTGTTAATTCAGAAATAATGTAAAGAACTTATGAAGTGCTTCTTTCAGTAGTATCTACTATTAATAGCTGCTCTGGTAAAAGCATGTCATTTATTGAATGTGTTAAAATTTCTGTGAGGAGTTGAACATTGAGGTTTTCTTGGTAAAAGTCAGGAAAACTCTAGTTACTTACAATGCTTAGTTTTAGAGAGTGAACATATTGGGACATTCATTCACCGAGCTTATTGTGTTCAGCTGACCGAGTAACCTAGTTCCTTGAAGTTTTGAAGTCCCAGTACAGTGGTTCAGAATGGTAATTGGACAATAAAAGTCACACTGCATGTAAAAGCCTAAAATACCAGCCTGATTAAAACTTTTTGAGAGCCTCATAAATTAAACTGGTAACATTGCTCTGGGGTAATTAGATGTGCATGTTTACATATTTGTAAATTTATTACAAATTGTAGGGAGAAATATGACCACTCTCTAACTCTGGCAATCTATTGGTGTTTTATCAGTACTCCTGCACATGGCATGCTGTTAACTGGGTATCTGTGCTCAACATAATGTAGGAATTGACCTGTGCAACCTGGAGCACACTGTCCTTCTTTCTAGCATTGCAAGCACCATCAAGAATGATACCTATTGTAAGAATGGCATACATCTCCCATACAATACGCATGCCATTGTTGGCATTTTACACAGGATATCCTGGTTTAAAAAAACAACTAGTTTTATTGTCTCCCCTAGTGAATAAATGTGTTAAGGCAGTTAAATGCTGGTTAAGAAAGAAAAATATGGAAACTGCAGAAACAAAAAGTTGTAAAATGAATCCTTTTTAACAGGGTTCTGATGGTGAGGTGCGTCTATTATGTTTAAGCTTGTTTCAAATAGCCAGTTACAAGTCATCCTTATATGATACGGCTTTGTTAAAGTGAACATGTTTACGATTTGGTACAGAGAAACTATGACCTTTTTTATTTCTATTGTGACCTGTTCTATTTGTTTTCACAGAAGAACACAATGGCACTAGTAACATGTACAACAAGTTTTATTCTAGTTTAATTGGTAGCTGCACTCAGCTGATTTTGACCTCCATTTTTAGCATTCTGGAATGAGTAATCATCTGATAAAATATTCCTCAACGATTTATTTTCAAAATAGCAAACATGTTTGTAATGATGCAGCCATATTGTATATTAATAACATTGGATGCAAGAGAAGCACTAAAGTTTAAAAAAAACAGTTGCAATTGATTTTTTAAATATTTATAGAATATCAGTCCTCTGGCATTGCATTCAGTGAGTCAAGGTGTGAGTCTTTGCGTAAAGTGGGATGTGGGTGAGGGATAATTGGACCAGGAGATCCAGATATAATTCAGTCCCCATTTTAAAAGTCAGAGATTTTTATATATTCCTATTAAAAGTTCCTATATCTACATCTCTAATGGAAAATGGCTTTGTAAACTTGTCATAATGGCTTGGATTTTTAGCTGTCCACAAAGATCTAGCGATCTCTGTGGCGTGAATTTCACCTTTCCGACATTAATTTGATTCTGACGGCAAGGCGAGGGGATCTCCAGGATCCAGCAACAGTGATGCCATGAAGCAGGCTAAGCAGCGAATCACATTGAAGAATTCTCATAGACCGCAAACCAGGAAGTAAAATTCACTGATTATCGTTCACTTTTTACAAATTTTACAGAGAGCGAAATAAAGATTGTGACATACACACAGGATTAAGGTAGAAACTGAAATATCATAAACTTTAAAAATCATTTTTATTATATTAAAAAAATATGCAATTTTGATCATAATGGAAAAAATTGACATTCGACAAATATAAAATTGAGTTTTTCATGGCCAGAGAGGTTGTGCAACAGTAATTGTAACTTGGTACGCCATTCAAAAACTCAGTTACACCTCATTGAACAAGACTTAATTTTTCAGGGTTTTTTATCAGCGCTATTACAGTGTAAAGTTCTTGTCAGTTCAGTGATTTCTTAAAGATTGCCGTCTGCAGGGACTTCAGCAGCGCACCCTGTGGAGTAGCAGGCAATCGCCGCAGAAACTTCTGGATTTCCGTGTTTAACTGCGCAAGTGCGGGCACCAGAAGTTGCTTGCAGTTTCACAGGGTAATGACAGCTGCCAGTTTTGCCGTCATTACAACCGTAAAATCCGGGCCAATGTAATTACACCTTGCTGCCATTGACCAGGCTTCATTGCATGGTGAGAGGATGCAATTCCACATGATAAGTTAATGTAGGCAATTTCCATTATAAATGTGGACATATGAATTTATATTACTAAAAGCTATTGGGATATGTGCATAAATGTGGGATTTTTAATACTTTAGGAGAGGGATGAGAGAAGCAGAAGGGAAAGGGGAGAGTGTGGAAATAATATATATGTGCACTTCAAAGATGTCTGGGAATTCATAATGGAAATTTAAAAATATGGACAGAATGTTATACTGTTAAATGGGGACTGAAATACGTCTCAGCATCCATGTAAGATTAGGATCACAGGTCACACACAGATTACCCAAAGGGTCTTGGGAGTTGCAAGGCTTTTTATTGAAGAGCTACAGTTTTAAATCCTAATTGGATATTACATATGGTTTAATCTGAGTATAATAGACATACAACCTGTGACGGTGGAGAGCAATCTACGATGCCCAAATCGGAATGCCACAACTGGACGGACAGGGAGGCAGTACAGTGGTCTTGGATTGGGTGGATTCCTGCAGTCTGCTGCAGCGGTCACTTCTGTTGGGTCATCCCTCGAGCTGTTGGAGGTGTTGGGCCGTCAGCCACCTCAGAGGCTAAACTTGACCAAGGTGTTAGGCCGTAGCCACCTTGGGGAAGCCTTTGCCCCTAACTGCCTGATTTCCCCCCTCAGTGGTCTATATTTATAGTTATTTCAGTGGGCTGGTGGACACCTGGTGTCAATCATTTGTACCCCATCCTATTGTCCAATTACAAGGGAGAGGCTACCTATTACAGCCCCCTCCCAGCCTCATGAGGTCATTTTCCTCCTTATGTCTGTTCTGAAGGTCTTGTTGCCCTCTTTGTAGACAGCTTGTTTATCCTACAGCTCCTTGCTACATCCCGTATCAGGCCTAGTTATGCCCACTTGAAGGCCTGTTTTTTCTGTTCTGACCTTGTAATTCAGCTCTCTGTACAGCTATTTTTCTGACGTGACTGGAACCTTTGTGTCATCAACTTGGGCAAACTGCTGATCTAGGGAACCCGTAACAGACTATTATTTCTTTCAATCCACGGTTTCTTACATCCGTGTCCATTTTTCCCCTGCCCTCTTAGTTCACCTCACCTGATGATTGCACTTGGTTCTTGCATCCTTGAGTACAAAGCCATGCTCGACATTTAAAAAAAAAAAAATCAAAGTTTGAAGAAACTTCGAAGCTTAAAGAAATTTAAAAAAAAAAGTAAAAATAGCTGGAGACCTCCTTAGTGGCAAGCACAGGAAAAATGGCAGCAGAGCTTAGAAAAAGTCAAATTTTGTTCAGAGACGCACAAGTATTTACAAGGTAACAAGTTTATTTAGGCCGAAGCTATTATAAACATGGACGTGGCAATTTATAATGGGGGGGGGGGGGAAAGTTGACACTAAAAGTGTAACAACTGGAAATCAAGTGGTGCAGACAGCAAGTGCATACAGATGTAAGATTTTTAGTATACTTGTATGAATATAACAAAGTATTTTATTTTGTATGACTTTCTGAATTTTTTTATCTCCATGTCTAACAGTGAAAATTATTTCAATAGGAGATGCATTTTGCCTTTTCAGCATGTTGTGGCGTCAAGTATGAGTGATTTGTGCCAGTGATGTTGGCTCCTCCCCAATACCTTGGAGAATTCCAAATCTTGGCCAAACTTGTCAGGAGGTGGGCTGTAGCAGAGATTAGTTGCTTTCCTATAGGGAGTGAGAGGAATGAGTCGTTGCAGGGGGCCCTTGTTGTTTGTGCATTTAGCTACAGTATATGGCAGCATTTACAGTGCTTGAGAAGTGATGGTCTGGCTGCCTTCTCTGGCTGGGAGTGGTGTGTAGCACGGGGAGGAGGAATAATGAATTGCAAACAGCTAAATAATAGAGCATTCATTCAGCAATTTTATAGTCTTGGATATATCTTATAAGTTGAGGTCTTCCAGTACTCAAACTGTTAGAAGTTTCCAATGCAGTGTTGGTCTTTAAGTGTATTTGGCATATTAGCATCAGTATGCTGTGGCAAAACTCCCCACATTGCTTCATGTGTTTTATTCTAAGTTTATCACCCGAAATTCCCCCTTCACTGCACCACCAATGACTGACCTGCAGTCACTGATGTTTCATCCTGCTTTTGTACAGCTAAAAGTGCTTTCTCCAGGCCCAATCCAAGCATGGAAGATAAAACTATCTGTACTGCTGGGTGTTTTTCACAGTGCAAGCCACATTGCGGTCATCACTGATAGGTCAGTGAAATGTAACTGCTGAAACAATGGGCAATTACTGAACTGACCAGCAACAATGCTAACGAGCTAATCAGTATCCTGGAGGGAAAGGCCACATAAACTTAATTCAATCACATTAGCATCTCTGAATTTTGATACATCTGGTTTAAGTAACCTGCACAACTGCTGGGTTCGTAGATAGTAATGAGATTTACTGCACACTATGATTTAATTTTATCCTTTTTTCCTTGATTGTTTATCTGTATGTTCACAATGTAAAGTGTTCCATTTCCCAGCACTAACACAGAATTTGCAGAAAAAGAGTAAACAGTAAAACAACAGTTTGTGGGACCCTCGACAACAAAGAAAATATGGTGACCAATTTGTTATAATGAGCTATGGCAGTTGCTGATTGTCAACACATAGTAAATGTTGCATGTCTTTTCAGCATTTTGGTATACCTATAAATACTACAACTGCAGGATGGGGGCAGGTTGCCCCCTTTTTACACCCAGTATTTCAGGAACACAAATTATTTTCACTGGGCATTCGGTCACCTGACCATTTCGAATGAGAGGATTAATTTGAGTTTGAGATGTAAGGTAATTGCAAATGACTACATCAAAATATTGCTAATTGAAAGCTTATCTCCTTCTTAGGCATGCAGTCTGTCCCTCTGCAAACCGTTACCAATGAGAATCCTTCAGGACCAAGCCTTGGTACCATTCCACAAGCTCGCTTCTTGCTCATCATGATAAACATGCTGACGCTTCAGCATGGAGCCAACAGTCTCGGCCTTCTGTTAAACTCTGGCTTGCTCGCATTGACTCAAACAGTTCTGCGGCTGATAGGTCAGTGAAATGTAAATGCTCCAGTATGAAATCTGTTGTTCAAGAAGTTTTATCGGTGATCACACTAAACTGGTCTTCCGTAATTTTGTTTATCCTTGTGAGTTATGAAAATGAAGAATGTCGGCTTGTGTGTGAACATGTTCCTTAATGGCGTGCGAGGTGTAGAATCTTATCTTTAGGATAGCTGGAATGGGACAATTAAAGTAGTTACAGTCAGATTTTTTTATTATTGTGAATGTATAGTAACTTAAAACTCTTTCTTCAGTTAACCTCTAAATACTAAGCGGATATTGCAGTCTTCCCACAAGGGAATAGCATCTGGGAAGCCTGTCCTGAAAGAAATTTACACTGCGATTGATCAACTGATCTCTTTCTGCCCCACCCCCCGCCACTTTCAATCTACTGTGTATTGACTGTTCTGCCCTGTATCTTTCGTTTTTTTCTCATTATCTAGAGTGAATCTTTGTCCTCTGCTACCTCAAACGTTCGTAACATGCCCTTCATCACTTCTTTTGTCATCAAAATAGTTTCACACTTTCTGCTGCAGTCCTAGCCATGTCACCTTAGAGCCACCTAAACCCCAAAGAGAACTAGTCTACCTCATCTCTCCCCTCCATCCGCCCACCTCCATGAGGATAGCTACTGGTTAGCAGTAAACTGCTTATTTACACTAGGTATTAGGAGGCCTTCACGAGCAGCTTAACTCATTATAAAGGCCTGTGAACGATTGGGGCAGCTTATAGACGTGGAGAAGAATGAAGCCAAAGATGGAACCTTCAGGTCCCACAAACAGTAGCCATGTGGGGGCAGGCGAAGGTATTGTCGGGGATGTCCTAGCTTGTTACAGATAGGGGGTGGAGCCACACGAGGCAAGTGTCATGGGTTGAACCATGGAGGGGTATGGAGTATTAGTTTGACATTGTGGAGATGTCTAGGAGGAAAAGGAAGGACAGTGTGCCATGGTGACGATCACAAAACCTGTGCTTGGTGACTTTGAGGGCAATCTTTGTGCTGTGGGCAGGGTGGAAACTGGACTTGAGGGACTTGAACAGGGGAATGATGGGGGAAGTGGTCACAGACCTAATTGGGGGAAAATTATACCATCTCACTGTGTTCAACTTACTTCAATATTTTTTTCTTTATGTATGTTTCCAGGTCTGTTATTGAGCTCCTTTGATTGTCTTAGCCTGCATAATATCTTTTTCTTTCCTTCTGCCAATTTGGACAAAAAGTGGGCTCCATTGTTCTGAAAATTAAGCAGGTTTTCTACTGTTTCATTTTATTTTGCCGCACAATCTACATTAGAAACAGATGATACTCTTTTTTAAAAAAAAAAAAAAGGATTTAGGGCACTGATTATCTGTGGAAAATTAACTTGTTCTCTCAATTTATAAGCATGGCATATTTTGCTTATAACTTGGTCTAATGAGCTGCAACCTTTCAAAAATGAGACTGAGACCCTTGTTAACTGTTGATGCAGCCCCTCAAAGTTTAAAACTTGTTTCCTGATTTTTTCAGAAAATTTCCTTTCGTTATTTCCCGGCTTTGTTGAAATTCTTACTTTGTTGAAATTCTAAAGCAGCCAGCTGTTCATCCATCCATAACTATATTTGAATGCTATATATTTTGTACCAATAGCTTTTTATTTCTAGTGTGTAGAGGTTGAAGATTCTCCCCTTGTGATTAGTATCGTTTTAAGACCGCTTTTCCCTGCTATAAAACTGCCAGGAATGATAAATGATGCCATCCAAAAACAACCTCAATACCAGTTTATAATTCAAAGAAGCGATTTGTACTTTCAGGAACAGGACCGTCCATATCAAAATTGGAAAGAAACAGATTTAAAGGTGGGGCTGTGTTGTGCGCATGCGGTAAGTGTGCACCTTAGGAATTATGGAAACATTTGGATAAAAAGACATGTGCGGTGCTTTCTGTTCCCGTACTTAAATGCAATTTTTAACATTTATTTTTGTGTATAATCTTATGCACATCCTTGTCACTGATCTTGGAACAGGAATGATACAACTGGGACCTTTAAAATGTATTTTTTCCCCCCCCAGAACTCGTAGTTAAGTTGGTGGTTCTTCTGTATTATCGTCTTTGAGCTGTACTTCGACATAGTTGGCCATACCATCACCCTGCAGCACCTCCTTCGTTGTCCAGATCAGTGGGACTGCCCTTGCTTGGATGCACTATTATATAATATTACCAAATGTAGCCAGAGCATCTCCAGCAATGGCTTCTCTTCCTGCCCCTCCACTATTGGGGACTGGTGGGGGTGTGGGGGTGGGGTGTGGTAATGGGACATGGTACTTTGTGTGGGATAGGATGTGAGCCATATAGTTTTGGGCAGGTGGAGGATGGAAGGCTGGCAAGGAGAGCATTGGGGTAATTCGGCTGGTAGGTAATAAAGATATGTTTGAGGATTTCTTTATAGACGGCCTGATGTTAGAGGCGAGTGTAAGCAATTTTTGTCTCTGAGAGGATATGGGGTGGAAATTCATCTCTGCGTTAAGCAGGACTCTGAGGTGGCACACAGCCTAGTGCAGCCTGCGATAGTGGCTGAGGAGGCGATTAGAGTCGGTGGCAAGGGAGCAGAGTTTGTGACGAAGGCCAAAGACAATGGCTTCAGTCTTCGCAATGGAGAAGGTTCATCCAAGACTGGCTATCGGCCAAGCAGTTTGACAGCACAGAGGCAGTAGAATGGTCGAGAGAGGTGATGGAGGATGGAAGGAAAAACCATTGCTGGAAATTCTCTGGCATAGGTAAAAGTGGAATTAAGCCTAGGCATTTCCACAGTCCCATGGAGCTGGATAACAGGAGAGATGTTGGAGGGGAATTGTGTGGTGTACCATGTTGATAGCTGTAAAGAGGGTGAGGAGAGATAAAGTACCCTGGTCATAGTCACAGATGTCATTTATGAACTTGGTTAGGACTGTTTTGTGAGGGTTGGAAATTCAGTTAGAGGAATTTAAACAGTGGGTTGCAGGAAAGATGGGGTAGAGCTGGAAAGTAACAACATGTCGAAGGACCTGGGAGAGGAAAGGGAGGTGGCAAGGTCAGTGTGGTTGAGGGTGGGTTTTTTTTGAGCAGAGGTCTGATGATAGTGGTTTTGAAAGGAAGAGGGACAGTGCTTGAGGAGAAGAAACCATTTACAGCTAACAGGGCCCAGGGAGGGAAGCTGGGTAGTCAGGGGTTTAGTGGAATAGGGTTGAGGGAGCATGAAAGTACGTTGCATGAGCAACGTGAGATTAGATGTGGAAGAAATTAAAGAGAGATGGGGGTTCAGGTGTGGAGTGGGAAGAGGACTGGGGATGAAAGCAGTGAAGGCAGCTAAACCAGTGGTCTCTATCTTGATGACAAAAAAGATCCACAAACTCCTCACTTGTTAGAAGACAGATAGAAAGGGCAGCAGAATGGAGTTTCCAGAGGCATTCGATAATAGAGAAAAGGACCCTGGCATTATCTTTGCCAACAATAACTTGTATTTATAATAGGTCAGGCAGCATCTGTGGAGAGAGAAACAACCTGAAATCTTAACTCTGTTTCTCTCTCCACAGATGCTGCCTGACCTGCTGAGTATTTCCAGCATTTTCTGTTTCTAGTTCAGATTTCCAGCATCCGCAGTATTTTGATTTTGTAACTTGTATTTATATAGCGCCTTTAACGTAGTAAAACGTCCCAAGGCGCTTCACAGGAGCGTTATCAAACAAAATTTGACACCGAGCCACTAAGGAGAAATTCGGGCAAAGCTTGGTCAAAGAGCTAGATTTTAAGGAGCATCTTAAAGGAGGAAAGACAGGCGGAGAGGTTTAAGGATTTCCAGAGCTGAGGGCCTCTGCAGCTGAAGGCAAGGCCACCACTGGTTGAGCGATTTAAAATCAGGGATGCTCAAGAGGCCAGAATTAGAGGAGTGCAAATATCTCTGGTTGGGGGGGGCTGGAGGAGATCCATAATCCTTGACTGCCTGTAAGAGAGAGTTAAATTTACATGTACTGTTGGGAAATACCTCCTCTCTGAAGCACCCTCTTTTAATTTTAACTCTCTTGTTCATCCAGGCCAGCTTCCTCTGATGCCTTCAAAAATCACTGCAATATATCATTTCAAAAAGCTAGTGTTGGTAGATTGAAGGGGAAGTAAGAATTTAATTCTAATTTTCTTATTTCTTTTGAATAGGACACTGTTGGTACGTCCCTTTTTAAACAGGCTATGACATAAAAGGAGCTCAGCAGCTGACCTTTAAACCATGCTAAGGGCATTGCTTCCTTAAACTTTTGTTTTTGCCACTACAGACAGACTAAAAAAAAAAAATGCCATCATGCAATGCATACAACGTATTCCCTGCTTGTCCATTGCTGACTGAACAACCGGGTCCCAAATGAAGGTCGCTGTTTAAAGAAATGAGTTTATTGTTTTCGCACAATGCAAGCCATGTATCTGTTTGTTTTTTTTTGTCATTTGTTCAGTCTCCATATAGAAATGAATAGGCCATCGACTCGCTAGGCACTGACTCTTTCTTTCAATACTTGTTTCCTTGTAACTCAGTCACAGACCACTTTGCTGTCCCATGGATTGGGCTGTATGTAATGCCTTATTCTGGATTACCTCCCCAGTTTATTTTCCCCCTGCCATTGCCAGAGCAGTGCTCTGTTGGTATTTCACACGGCGCTGCTTCAAACTTGTATGCATGGCCCTTTTCTCATTTAGCTCTCCGCTTAGAAACTGGCGCTTTTGAAAATTTATTTTCCTTTTGTATACTTCGTTATGTTCATTTTGGTACGGGATCTCCAACTTTGATTTAGTTTTCGATGTTATATCGTTCAGTTAATCCACTTCCATGCTCTGCTGGAAGTTCCATCCATGCCAGTGGCCAGTTTCAATTCTTGCGCATCGTGTCACCAGATATTTCCAGCAATAGCCACCAAATTTGCCTGTGCTGTCCACTTGCATTCCTAACTTTTTGCAGTGTATGGTCCGATCCAGATTTTTGAACAATGGAACCGCTGTAAAGTGATGCCTGCAAGAAAAAATGGTTGCTAGGTCATTCATGCATTCCAGGTGAAATTCCAGAGTCCAGTCAACTTCTAAAATGCAAGAACACTAGTTCAGATAATGTGTAGCCAGTTTTTGGACTATTCTGCATTAAAAGCACTGACTAATGAGAATAATCAACTTCTAAGTCAGAACAACAACAACTTGCATTTATATAGTGCTTTTAACGTAGTAAAATGTCCCAAGGCACTTCACAGGAGAGTTACTAAACAAAATTTGACAATGAGCCACATGAGATATTGGGCCAGGTGAGAGGTAGCTTTTAAGGAACATCTTATAGGAGGAGAGAGAGGCAAAGAGGCTTAGAGAGGGAATTCCAGAGCTTGGGACCCAGGCAGCTGATGGCACGGCCGCCAGTGGTGGAGCGATTAAAATTGGAGGAGCGCAGAGATCTCAGGGTTGTACGGCTGGAGACGGTTACAGAGATAAGGGGGGATGAGGTCATGGAGGGATTTGAAAACGAGGATGAACATTTTAAAATTGAGGCTTTGCCGGACTGGGAGCCAGTGTAGGTCAGCGTGCACAGGGATGATGGGTGAGGGGAATTGGTGCGAGATAGGTTACAGGCAGCAGAGTTTTGGATAAGTTCAAGTTTACGGAGGGTGAAAGATGAGAGGGCAGCCAGGAGTGTGTTGGAATGGTCAATTCTCAAGGTAACAAAGGCATGGACGAGGGTTTCAGCAGCACATGAGCTGAGGTGGGGGCGGAGACGGGTGTAGTTACAGAGTTGGAAGTAGGGGGTCTTGGAGACGGAGCAGACATGTGGTCACAAGCTCATCTCAGGGTCAAATAGGACGCAAAGATTGCGAATTGTCTGGTTCAGCCTCAGACAATGACCAAGGTGAGGGATGGAGTTGTAGCGGGGTCTGAAGAAAGGCATCAGAGCTCCATTTTGATTCTTAGCTTGCCACGATCCTCCCACTGTCCACACCTGCATTTGGTATTGGTTTCAGTGAATTTGTGAAAAGGAGCCGAAGGCCTGGCTGATGGATTTTTTTCTACTTTTTTCCCCCCTCTGCCCCACCAGTGCCACGACTAGTTCAGCATTGACTATTCTACTCTATATGGCTCAATACCATACAATGTGGTGTAGTTTGCCATTGAGCCTTCAGGAAAGGGTAGTGGAAATGATGGAACACTCTCTCCCAAAAAGCTGTTACGGCTTGGTCAATTGAAAATTTCAAAACTGAGATTGATAGATTTTTGTTAGCTAAGGGTATTAAGCAACCTGGAACCAAGACAGGTTAATGGAGTTAAGATACAGATCAGCCACGATCTAATTGAATGGCAGAGCAGACTCGAGGGCTGAATGGCTTACTCCTGTTAGTATGAAAGTACCCATCTTTATTTCCTGAAATGCTTTGGCATAATATGTATGTGGAGTTATTATAGATTTGGTTTTCCTTAATTTTTGGATTTAGTTCAACCTTATGTACAAAAATCCCCCACCATCTTTTCATTGGCTTTCCTTCTCTTTGACCGACCTGGTTTGCTTGGAGCTTTCATCTTGGCTTCTGCGGCTGTCTCAGTCAAAGAACTGGGGTGGGAATTCAAAAATGAAGTCTTGAAATACAGCACAGCCCAGAGGGGAGCTTAAGACCCCTACAAGGAAAGAAGTATTTTGAAAGAAACAGTGTCTGTACTCCCTTATGGTCTGTGGTTAATCATTTGTATAAGGTAAATGAAGGATACTCAAAGAAAGGTGAAACCATATTGAAGGCTAATGTTATCAATTTGTAATAAAAATATTTTAAAGAGTTCAATAAGATGTGATTTCTTGCCTCCTGGAACATTTGATAATGTTACTTTGCATCCAAACAGATTTAAACCTAATATTGTAACCTTCCTTTAGGTCCTGCTTCTGATAGTGGTGAGGATGATGTTGGTACTTCTCTTCATGGAGCCTCAGCCACTGTTTTGGAGGAGTCGAGAAAGGAAACCACACCAGTTCCACTGCCTGTCTCTGGTCCAGAGCTAGCGTCAATGATGAAAATTGGCACTAGAGTGATGAGAGGCGTGGACTGGAAATGGGGTGATCAGGTACAGAGGCAAACAATATTGAATTATTCTAAAACTATTAGGAATGTCCAGGGCAGAATTTGTCTGTCTCGGCCTGTTCATTTCAGAGGGGAGAAGCTGGGGAAGGGAAGTTGAGATGTGATTATTTCTGGTTCAGCTGTGGATCAATGTTTCTATAGAGATGCTGTAGGTTGGTCTGTCCTCTTTGTATATCTTGTTTTAATTGGATGTGTAGCACAGTGGGGTAGCATGCTGCCCTTTTATTTCTGTGTGCAGTTCCACTGTCATTTATGCCTCACTGCAAACTGTTTTTTGTTCAATAATGATGCAAAAGTTACTATTTAACTCGGGTGTCAAGTCCCAATATGACTTTGAAACATAGCAGGGAGGCCTTCTTACAATGCTTGGGCTTGACACTGCACGGAGAACAATTCCAGGTTTTTGAAAAATGCTTAAAAACTCAGTCGGATTAAGCTCTTGTTTTATCTTATTTTATACTTTAATGGCCCAGAAATTAGGATCGGGGGCTTGCCGCGCGTGTAAGCCCCCGATGCGCACTTACCGGCGCGCCGACAGCTGAAGCCTGGGACTGCTTGGAATTCCTGTCGCTGGCCCGGTGCAGCTGTCGGCGCGCTGTGCTTGCCTGATCCAGCGGCGTAGTTAGTGCGATGTGCCGGCTGGGATCAGGTGAGCACTGGGCAGCCAATCGGGAGGGGAAACTTCATTCATGAGTTTGATAGTAAGAACTGTCAAACTCATGAAAACTACAGGCGCCCAAAACACTACTTAAACTTTAAATAACATTTTAAAAAACATCCCACTAATTAAATGAACTATAAATAACTTTAAAAAACTATTTTAAACAATTAATCAAATTTTTGAAAAAAATAATTATTTAAGAAATCGGGTCTAAAAATAAACTTACCTTACTGTAAAGTCCTTAAAAACAATAAAGCTGTGGAAAAAATGTTATAATTTTAAATAATAGACCACTTACCTTAAAGAATCAAGTCCTTACGCCTCCTTTTTACATTTCTAAAAAGTTCAGGCCCTTACACACGGGCGAACCTATCAAAGAGAAGGAAGTTCAACGCGTGCGTGCAGAGTCCTGCGTGCACGCGTTGGACCTCTGAACCCCTTGGAGGAAATGCCGGTTTCCCGCGCATGCGCTGTGCATGCTGAAATCCGGCACTTCCAACGGGCCCACGCGTGAGTACCCCGTCCGTACTCGCGCGTTGGGACCGGAATTACTGGCCCTATAAATTTAAGTGCTTCCCCCGTTTTGATAAAATTTGCACTTGTCTATGCTTGCCATGCATTCAAAATTCAACAGTCGAGAGCAAAACTCTGCCCAGAATGTGATTCATAGGCCACAGCATAACTTTGGTGTTTCTCGCAATGCAGCTGTTGGTATGGAAGGTCTAACTATATAACTGCAGCATTTTAAATCTGCGTTGGAATCCTGTTTGTTGTTGGTGGCAATTTGTTTTTTTTGTAAACCAATGTCCTATTGATTGTGGAGCCACAGCACAAAAGTGCCCACATTTCAGCAAAAATTGGCAATCTGACTGAGAGGCCAATACTGATGGCTGGTGTGGGGAATGGGTGGGGTGGTGTGGGGAGGGGGGGCTTCATACTGCTGGAACCAAGAGTGTTCCTCTGAGGTTTGGGTAAATAAAAAAGTATTTTTTTATCTACTCTGTCCCATTCCTTCATAATTTTAAACACCTCTGTCAAATCACCCATAATCTATTTTGTCCTAAAGAAAACTTTCAGCTGTCAACTTAATAAATTTAAATATGAAAAGAAAAATTTAATTTGAACTAATATATTATGAATGCATTTGACTGGCTATGGAGCTATTACTGTAGCATGAGTATCCTGTTTTGTTTTTAGCCTTTTATCATTGTTCCCTTTAATCCACAAATTCCTCTTCAGGATGGACCGCCTCCAGGATTAGGCCGTGTTATTGGGGAATTGGGGGATGACGGTTGGATCAGGGTCCAGTGGGACACTGGTAGCACCAACTCCTACAGAATGGGAAAAGAAGGGAAGTATGATCTGAAATTGGCTGAACCACCGCCTGCTGCACAGCCAGCTACAGAAGACTCGGACACCGAGGACGATTCTGGTCAGTAATAAAATGCTTGATGAATTCTCATGAGTTTTCGATGACGAGAGGTCATCGACCTGAAATGTTGACTCTGTTTCTCTCTCCGCAGATGCTGCCTGACCTGCTGAGTGTTTCCAGCATTTTGTTTTTGTTTCAGATATCCAGCATCCGCAGTATTTTTGCTTTTGCATTAGTGCTCGATGAATTGTTATAATTTACTTTCGATGGAAGAATTTCGGTCTTTTGTAAAAACAAATTTATAGGTTTGATGTTTTTGGAGACAAAAAAAAATGTTGTGGGCATTACAACTATAGAACGGGGCGCTTTTCAAACTAATCAGGTTTGAGGAGTCCGAGCGTGTTTGTTTTTCATGTGCTTGCTGTAATATTTTTGAAGAATATTTAGCATTTTGATTTGAATGCCAGCGTTTCGTTTCAGCATAATGGGCCGGATATTCCGATCCCTACGGTGTGTACAGGCTGTGTACCCACCCGTAGGGAAATCGGAAATGCCAGTTTCAGACATGCCATGCGCATGCGCTGAAAACTGGCATTTCTGATGTCAAGAATGCTCTTGACAGATCGGACAACCGCCCTGGAGAAGGGCCTCTGTGGGCGGATAGTTCCGCTTTCTGGAGACCCTCCGCCCGCAGAAAACCCTTAGAATTATTACGCCTGGTAAAAGCAGGATAAGAGTTGAGAAAAAGTTTATTTAAAAAAATATATTTTTTTCACTCATTTATCATTTTAAAATACTTTAAAAAAGCTAAGTTTATTTTTATCCCTGTAAAAACTTTAATTATTTTTTCAAAAAATTTAATTTTTGTTTGAAATATTTAATTTATTGTAATTTTTAAAATGTGATTTAAAAAAAAAAAATGTTTTTAATGTTTTAAAGTGTTTTTGGGGTGATCTCCATTCATGTATTTGACAGGTCTATCTGTCAAGTGTATGAAGGGAGATTCCCTTCTTTGATTGGCTCCCCATGGCCCACGTGATCCCAGGGACGCTTGTGAACCACATGCGCCTCTGGGATACGTAGGCCCTGCACATTTCGCAGAGCAGAGGCCCAGGAACGGAAGTGTATGCACCTCGGGAGCCCTCGGGTAAATGCGTAGATTTTTTTTCCAGATCGGAGGCCTCCACACGCGGGAAGCCTCCGATCGGAAAATATGACCCATTGTATAATGAGGAAATCCTTTGTGCTAATGGAGGAATTGAAAATGTAGTTGAGTGGCGTCAAAGCAGATTGCAGCTTTGTCATTATTGTCAGAATATGTTGTTATAGTAATTTAGTCAAATGGTCTTTTCAGGTTTTCTGCACAATTTCATAATGAAAACTCCCTGCCATTTAGTACTAATTCTGCATGTGCTTTAATGGTTAGTACACTGGGGCTTTCTCCACATTTTGTCAGGGTGAGGAAGGAGGGATACTTGCATTTAGAAAAATAAATCCGTCTAATCAAAGTTTTCTTGTGATGCTGTTTTGTGCACAGAAGTGGAACCCATGGAGAAGAACACTCACCCAACTGTGATGCTGTTGATGGGGACGGTTAACCTTCTGCAGACCTTGTCACTTTCTGCTGGGATTCACTCTGACATAGTCCAGAATGAAGCCACCAAAACTCTGTGTGGGCTTTTGCGGATGCTAGTAGAGAGCGGAGCATCAGATAAAACAGGTACCGAACTGTAAAACCTTAAACAATCTTTAGTCAGTGACAATGTTCTCGAATGCATTTACTTCTGCGTTTTTCATGAGTAGAGAGTAAAAAAATCATGTTCTGAAAATGATAGTTGTTTATTTTTATTTTTATGATATATTGGAGTGTAGAACAGGAGGTTTGGTTTCTCATTTTTACTTCCTAACTCCAGCTGTATTGCTGTGGGGAGCTGCTAAATAGAAGCCAGGAGGTTTCTCACAGAAGGGATAGGGCAGCTTGGGCAAGTTGCAGGTTTAAAGTAGACTTGATTTAAATATTGGGTCATTATAGAGTTTAGAAGAATGGGAGGTGATCTCATTGAAATGTATAAATTCTTAAAAGGCTTGACAGGGTAGATGCCCGGAGGATGTTTCCCCTGGCTGGGAAGTCTAGAACTAGGAGTCTCAGTCTCGGAATAAGGGGTTGGCCATTTAGGACTGAGACGAGGAGACATTTCTTCACTTGAGGGTTGTGAATCTTTGGAATTCTCCACCCAGAAGGCTGTGGATGCTCAGTCATTGAGAATATTCAAGACAGAGATCGATAGATTTTTAGACACTAAGGGAATCAAAGGATATGGGGATAGGGTGGGAAAGTGGAGTTGAGGTAGAAGATCAGCCATGATCTCATTGAATGGCGGAGCACTCAAAGGGCTGAATGACTTTTACTCCTGTTCCTAATTCTTATGTTATGTATGGACATTCCAAATTAAGCATCATTTGTCAGTCATGAGCCCAATCCCCCAACAGATCAAGATCCTTTGAAGCAGTCAAGCATCGTCTAGTCCTAACACGAGCACAGATCATCTGCAAATTTGTAGTTCGTGTCCCCAACACCTACATTTAGATCATTAATTAAAAATAGTAGAGTTTTTTTCCCTGTGTTGGGACTGTTGCTTTTTACTATAGGGAAGAGGAGCTTTGTGTTGTTCTGATACATCAGGGTTATTAATAAATTTAATTCTACTTGGCAAGATCAGAGTTTTGGTTATGGAAACAGTTGAGTTCTTTGACATAGGAAGCTATACTGACACTGATTTTAAACAAAATGTGTAGCCGGTAACAATGTAACACGGGAGTGGCTGTTTTTAATTCCTGTAACTCATTCTTTGTTAAACTGATGGCATACTTTACTTGCCTTTGCATCTAATCTACTGCAGGAAAAGAAAACTTCTGCGCATTGTTTGGAGAAGTTAAAATGTTCGTGTTGTTTTTTCTAGCTCCTTCAGTAAACAAAATAGTATCCAGAGAACAGCACAGGAGCTGGTGCACACTGGGTTTCATTAGAAGTATAGCACTTACTCCGCGAATGTGTAGTACTCTGAGTTCATCTCAGTGGATCAGCTTGCTGACCAGGATTGTTGAAGGACAACAATCATTCACTGCTGTGTCTCTGCAGCGACAGGTGAGAACTTCAATTGTCGAACTCCTTTTTCAAGGAGCGAAGGGCCAGATGCAATATTCCCTGTAATATATATTTTTTGGGCCACACAGCCCCTTTAACGGATTGCGCAGCCCATTCAAAACTCCGCGCATGTGCAGTTTTTCTCATTAAAAGTCGACTCACCGGCTGCGTGGTACCTCCAGAGCGCTGTGCAGCTTGCGTGGCCGCGCAGCTTAAAAGGAACGTTGGCCAGACGTACAAAACACTGCTAAAACAATATATGATTTGTCTGAGATTGTTTTTGTCCGTAAATCTCAATACTTCAGCTTTTGTGCCCACCAAAGTGAGGAATATTAACACTGACAGATGGAACATTTTCATATTTTGTACCTGGGGCTGCATCATAGTCTTGGGTTAAGGAGGAAGGGTGTTAGATTCAGCATGTCAATAGCAGGGAATATGTTCCTTTGTTCACTAAAGTTAGCAGAAAAAGTCCGCATGCATATAAAATGGGTTTCCGACCTTTTTTTTCTTGAATTGGCGAATAGCGGAAATAGAGGATTTGAAAGGACCGTGCTCTTTTTTTCCCCCAAATTTATTCACTCCTCTTCTGAAAGCGCTGACTTTTTCTGGGGTCTGCAGCTGCCCGACAACCCGCTGATACCTTGTCCAAGTGGGTGATCTTCACGTCGTGTGTCTAGACAGAGTGTCATCAGTGCATGTGACCATGGAGGATACCTCCATTGAGCCTGGTTCTGTTGTCACCTGATGCGCTCTCATGCATTTTCTAGCACCAATCACTAGTTCGCTTTTGGTTAATTATTTTCTCTCCCTTTCCCACCTTCCTCCCAACTCGGTGAAGTGGAAAGCAATTGTGATACTTCAACTGCTGAGATGAAGTTACCCGAAACCTTCTGTTCCATGTGGCTTAGTGTTACACCAGGCATAACCATTATTCACTAGGCTATCTATCAAGGGAGCAAAGGACAGAGATGGGGGAAATGGAGTTAATGGCCTAGAATTTCGCTATCGCCGCGCCAGGTCTTTAGCGCCCGAAATTTAGCGCTCGCTCGGATTCCCGTAGTGCCTGCCTGAAATTCAGTTGCAGCGCCCCAAGACGGAGGCGGGCGCTATTGCAGGGTTTGGCCGCCTCGCTTGGGGCGATGAAAGTCAATTTCAGGCGTCCAGCTGCCGCTGCGCCACCCGATGCGGTGCGGCAGGCTGGGGTACTGCAGGCCTCCTCCTTCTCTTAAGGAGGAGCTGCCTGCAGCCGTGAGATCGCCGCTGGATTCCCCCGGCAAATGAGCCCGGCACCGCGGAGAAGTGCCGGGCTCGCGGGGGTCAGAGACCAATGCCGCGGGGGGGGTGGTGTGGGAGTCCGGGGAGGAAGAAGCGGCCGCCGGGAAAGCGGCCGGCCGCACCTCCACCTTTACGCCCCGGCCTCTCGGAGCTGCAAGGCCCCGTTTTACAAACGCTCCTTGCGCCCGCTACGGGTGAGGCGGCGGCAAGTGAATTTGGGCGTTGGGCCGGCATTGCGTTGAAACCGGGGCGCTGCGCACACGGATGACTTCATCGGTGCCGGCGCAGCGCTACCGGCTAACGCCACCATTTGCGCTACACTGAATTCCAGGCTACCAACAGCGCCGGCGCTAAAGACCTCTTTAGGCGCTAAGTGGGCGCTAACACCACTGAATTTCTAGGCCAATGTGTCTTACAAGGACGTTAAGAAAGCATTTGACAAGATGCCACATGGGAGACTATTGGAGAAGATTAAGCGGTATGGAATTAGGAGAAAGATAGCAAATTGGATTCAAACTGATGAGGGAGAAAACAGTATGAGTTATCTTTCACATTAGAGGTGGATTGTGTTCACATTGGTATTGTCTTTTGTTAACATGGATTTTTGCTATTCTATTTGTGTTAGATCTTAGCCCTGCGCTTGCTGCAAGCAGTCCTTCCTTCCTGGGACAGAGATGAGCGATCAAGAGACATGAAGTTCCTTGTTGAAAAGCTGTTTGTTTTTTTGGGTAGTCTTCTAAGCACCTGCTCATCTGACCTTCCACTCCTGAGAGGTGAGCGTCCTCTTTTTGACTGGCGCATACTTGTCAACTCATAAAGGAAAATATATGTAACATTTAAAAAAAAAATCGATGTATGGTTAAAGCAGCTTCTGGCTGTGTTTTCACAGAAGGAATGTTGAGAAGAAGAAAATCTAGACCTCAAGCTTCTCTGACTGCCACCCACAGTAGCACACTGGCGGAGGAAATAGTTGCACTGTTGCGGACCCTTCACTCTCTGAATCAGTGGAATGGACTTATTAATGAATACATCAATTCTCAGCTTAATTGCATCAGCGAAATCATGGCAGATAAACCACCAGAGGCAGTAAGTACAACATTGTGTTTCATTATACTGGGGGAACTCGCTGTTCTTTGAAAACTACTGCCATGGGATCTTTAATGTTGACAGGAATCCCAAGAATAAATGTTTTTTAAATTGTCATGTTTAAACATTAACTTACTACGTTAACTGTTTAAAGCGTTACCTGCTTTTTAAAGTGCACAAGAATATTCTTGCCATCTAATGCTTGATTCCTTTGGAAATCGGATGAGCTCACAACCATTCCTGCAGCTATAAGAATAAGGACGATGAAGTGAGTTTGCACAATTTAAAAGCAATTCACTAAGTTTGGAACGACATAAATACCCTCTTATCAGAGGATTGGTTTTATTTAAAATAGCAGTATTTCATTCTTCTTCAATTTAAACTTTTCAAAACTTGTATTCCCAGAGCTTTTATCTCAGCGGTGAGAGATTTTATGGTTCTACTACTGTTTTTGTCATGATATTTTTGAGTAATTACATGTCGCACTTTTTTTAGAAGGATGGAGGTGTCCACATTTCTGACTTAAGTTTGTCACCTTGCGACTCCATGAACATTTGCGCGGCATTAGCATCACACTAAATCAAGAGGTGTAGAATTTTGCAATGTTGCTCCACTCCAAACTCCGCTTCCCCCTCAAAACCCTTTGTCCATTGTTTTTCCTCATTGTAAAGTTCTTTGAGACACCTTCCTGTACATGAGTGCTACAGAAATGCGAGTTAGTCGCTAACTGCCTATTTTGTAAGATGCGTCAAGTCTCTGTTGCTTAATTATTTTTGCTAATCAAACATTGCATACTTTATTGCCCCCACCTTTATTTTGAGGACTCTGAATCCAGGTGTACTGCCTCCCCTGGTTCCCTGGCTGAGACTGCCTAACATAGAAAACAAAGGGATTGAGCTTGCACTTGCTTGTTTTGGGTCTCGTTGGGCACCATACAATTTGTCTACCCTCGGGAAAGGGGGGCCATGATCTTGGACTATGAGGACATTTGGATTAATTTTTATGTAAGACAGTAAAATATTTTTGCGTGTCTGAAATCTTCTCGATTTTGTGTCCTTGCAGACAGTCTTGGAAGATTATTTTCCTGATTCGGACAACCCAGAGAGTAGTGGGTTAATGGCAGTGTTGGCTGTGATTGGTGGAATAGATGGACGCCTGCGGTTGGGTGGTCAGGTGATACATGAAGAGCTTGGAGAGGGGACAGTGGCTCGTATTACCCCCAAGGGAAAAATTACAGTACAGTTCCATGACATGAGAACATACAGAGTTTGTCCTTTGAGCCAGTTACAACCGGTAGGTGATACGTGGCTACTAAGCTCTCTCTCCTCCTTGCCCAAACATTATATGAGCAGCCCAACGGTGTTTTTGCCTGATTGGCCAGTTCATAATCTAAATGGTGGTCATAATGAATTTGTCTTTTGTTTCAGCTCCCAGTGACTGCCTTCAGTGTTAACAACTTGCCCTTTGCTGACCTAATGCTGTCTGTCTGGGCTCAGCTGGTGAATCTGGCAGGGAGCAAGCTTGAAAAGCACAGGGTGAAGAAATCCAGTCAGAGCCTCACAGGTAATTAAAATATTAGCTTCAGCTTTAGCTTTGAACTAGCAGAGTGGAGACTCTCTCCACCACTTCAGACCATCATTACTCAGGAAATCTGCTGTGCTGTGCTATAAACGAGGTAGGTTAGGAGAACTGCACACAGGATGTTTGACAATGCATCATTGCAATGATTTCCATTAATGTGGCTCAGTAGTTTACTTTTGGTTGTTTTATAAACCATTGTAATTCTTATTCAGACCAGAGTGAAACCAGCAATTAAATAGGTGAATTGCACGTTGAATTGAGATTTTGTCTTAGTTTTAGTGACAATTTCTTCTGAAACTCTACTGAATTCATTAGATGACAACATTTTAGTGCACTTAGGATTCAAATGTTCTCCCCTGATAATATTGAAGTCTGAATCTTTTTAGAATTGCACCCTGTACTGCACTAGACCTGAGTGGGTGATATATTAAATGTATATTCACTGTGCAAAAGCTGTACATTCTAAGATAAAACAAACATTTTTCATGATAGCTTTTTACATTATTTTGGATGTGCTTTTTCTTGATAAAATTTGTTTGTTTTGAGACACTTTTCTGAGTTTAGCATTAATGTACATTTTCTTCCTCCTCCTTTCAGATCAAGTGGATTTATATTTGCTGAGATGTCAGCAGCTGAGATTGTACATACTGAAGGCAGCACGGGCCTTGCTCATGCATCAGGATAAATTGAGACAGATTCTTTCGCAGCCTGCTGTATTTGAAACAGGACCACTTTGTACAGGTATGAACCAGCCAGTTACCCTTTATCTCCCACTGCAAAATAATATGTTTTGAGTTATGTGTTCATATTAACATGAAAGCTCTATCAAATCTAACCCATCAAGTGGAGGCCCTGGCTCAGTGGTAGTAGTCTCGCCTCAGTCGGAAGGTTGTCTGTTTTAGCCCTGCTGCAGAGATTTGATCATGTAACCTAGGCTGACGTTTCAGCGCTGTACTGAGAGAGCGCTGCTGTCTTTCGGATGAGACGATAAGTGCATGTAAAAGATTCTAAAGCACTATTCGAAGAAGAGCAGGGAAGCTCTTTCAGTGCCCTGTCCGACATTTATCTCTCAATCAATGCCAACTAAAAACAGTTTATCTGGTTATTGAACTCATTGCTGTTTGTGGGACCTTGCTTTGTGGAAATTGCCCGCATGACGGCATTGACCGCACTTCAAAAATACTTAATTGTCTGTGAAGCACTTTAGGATGTTCCACGCAGGTGTTGTATAAATGCAGTGTTTCTTTTCCCCTTTCCCTTACAAGTTTTCTAAACCATGCTAATTTACAAATAGCATTGAGCTAACTCAAATTAAGTACATCAAAACTATTGTGATTTTGATAAAGTTAGAACATACAAAATTGACGGGAAGGAAAAGACTGGCTGGTCCATCGAGCCTGCTCCACACACATGATGACTGGAGCATCATGACCAGACAAGCCCCCTGCCCTCGCTGCCATGTAATCTCCTGGGAGAGCCAAAAAAAAACCGGACCAGTAAGGGAAAAAATACTCTGCCTAAGTGGGTCGGAGAGAAATTTTCCAATCAAAAGAAGTCCAAGGGATCACATGGACTGAGTGTTATCTATAAAGACACTTAAGTAATTAATTACTTTCGCTTGCTTTAAAACACAGACTATAAATCAAAGCATAGTGATTGGTTCTTATTATTGCAGTAACAGTCTGTTTTAAGGGCTTGTTAGATAGAATCAGCATCACACAGGTAAACATTTGCCTTTGTGTAAAATGAGTTCTGCCAAAAGCCATTGTTGGAGTTTTTGACACAATGTATGGGATCTAGTTTGATGTTTATTTCGTCACTGACGGGGATGGCAATTTTTTGACAGCCAACATTATTATACCTGTGCTCATTTTAAGTCCGATTCCAGGAGACTGGGGTCCTTAAACCAGCTCCTGACGTTTACAATACTAAATCATAGAAGCACTGAAGATAGGAGCAGGAGTAGGCCATTCAGCCCCTCGAGCCTGCTCCGCCATTCAATGCGATCATGGCTGATCATCCAAATTCAGTACCCTGTCCCTGCCTTCTCCCCATATCCCTTGATCCCCTTTAGCCTTAAGAAATATAGAAACATAGAAGATAGGAGCAGGCCCTCCAATCCCTGTGACAGAATCGTTGACCCACGATAAACTGGCTCTGCAATTCTGCTGCTGCGATAAGAGACTGTATTTTGTAGTGTAAGTGCCAGATGCTGGTTTCCTAGAATCCAACCTAAACAAGCGGCAGTAGGTTATGGGTTGCACGTTTTCTGGGACCTAATATTTCTCTTACTGGTTTTATTATACTATCATTTTACATCTTCATTTCAGAGGATGCACCACCTTCCACTCCAGACACTGCCGACTTTTCACCTGAGGGGCCACAACCCCCGTTGATCTTACTGCAGCAACTGCTGAGTGCAGCTACCCAGCCATCACCGGTGAAAGCTGTGTTTGATAGACCGGAGCTTGAGGTTTGTTTTTGGAAGCTTTTCCCGACTAACAAAAGTCTGAATTTATTTTTCTGAATAAGCACTCTAGCATAGATAGTTCATTAAAATTAGTGAATTAAAAAAAAGTCTAGCAAGTGTCATAATGTCAGTGAGCTGAGGGCACTGCTGCACAAGATGTTTGTTGTGGAGGGGGCTTCTCTTGCTTTGAGGCGGTCTTGTCAAACTTTAGCCAATGGTAGCCTTACTCTGTTGTTAATTTGCTTCTGCAACGTGTTTTAAATGAAACGAGGCATAGACACGATGGACCGAATGGCCTCCTTCTGTGCCGTAAATGTCTATGATTCTAGGAAAGAGTGTTATGGGTGGCTTTAAACATGCTATTGTATGGTACTCTGACAGGGCTGGAAACGCACCCCACCCCAGACCAGGAACCTGAATTTCCTAGGTTGTATTATGCTACAAAACTGCTGCAAATTTAGATGCCTACTTAAACGTTAAACCATATAAGAGCTGTGTGTAGAAAGTGCTTACGGCTAAAAGTACTCTGTTCCAAATCAACACAAAAGAAGACCCGTCTTTGCCGAGAACAGATACTCACCGCTTGCATAATTGGATAGCAAATCACCTGGAGACATGCCATGCTGCCTCCCAGCTGAAAAATCTATAACACTGTGTCTATTTGTGGTTGGCTGCTCCTCATTCAGGTTGTTCGTGAGAAATGTGAGTTCTCAATGAATAAATCCTGGAGAAATACACTGACACTTCTCTCCAGCTTGATTAATGCCTGTGTACAATCGGTCTCTGTTCCCTTTTGTCCCAGTTTCTGGAACCACTCTCAACTCTTTGCTAGCAGAATGTTAAGAGGTTTTATCAAACCTCCAACCTGATGAAGCAAATATTTCTATTCAATTTATTTGTACTTCCTTAAACAACACCAAAACAGGCATTGTAAATGAGCTCAAGAGACAGATTTTTGGAGAGAGAAAGGATTGAAGGATATGGTGGAACTGCAGGCATGAAAAGGGTAGGCCTGTTTGGGTCTAGCGGCTATTTCTTGTTCCTAAAATTTCTCGGGGCCGATTTTCCTCGGCTGGAAAGTGCTCAGTTAACGGTTGCAAAGCAAACGAAAAGCGAGGGAGAGCCCTTACACCGAGGGCCTCCTGACATTTCCTGAGGGAATGTGACTGTTACATCCACATGAGGTGTCAGTAGGGTCAACCAATACAGCCAGAAAACTCCACATCTAGTCCCTGCTGCTGCTGCAACAGATCAATCGGGGCCCTGCAACAGCAGCTGACTCCCATTCCCCACTTCCAGGCACTAGGTTCTACTTTGGGACGGCCTATGCTGGGGAACAGCTGACCTATGCAATTGAGCTTAACCTGAAAATATAAGTGGGTTCAGGTCATGTCAGGCAGAGCACCCCTTGGGGGCACTCTGTCTGACTCATGTGGAGGCCAGGGAGGGAGGAAGGGATCATTATTATCATATTCTGTGTCATATATTTATTTATGTAGTTTTTATGTTAAGGATTTCAGTCTGTATAATCAGTTTTTCTTTGTTGTGTCAGGCGGCAGCCCTTGCTGTTTGCCAGTTCTTGGCGGTGGAGTCTACCCATCCATCTACACCTGTATTTGATGACAGCAGCTCAAGTGAGGCTACGACACCTGTTACAGTGCAGCCCGTACGGTCAATAAAACACAAGAAGCGCAAGCCTTCTCCCCCTCCACCCTTGCCCATTGTGGCTCAGCTAATGGAAATGGGATTCGGGCGGAAAAATATTGAATTTGCACTAAAATCACTTACAGGAGGCTCCGGAAATGCTACGGGATTACCAGGTAAAACAAATTGCAATGTACAGGAAGCTCTCCCTTTTTACCGGCACCTAAATAACCGGAAAAATCTCTTAACCGGCAAAATTCAGGGGTAGGTTCAGGTAAGTTTTACTTCATATTAGTGGCCGTGTAACCGGGGTTCCTGGATCTGTGGCCGTGTAACCGGGGTTCCTGCACCTGTTGCCATGCAACAGGGACGCCTGGATCTGTGGCCGTGTACGGGGTTCTCGTACCTTAGTAAGTATACCTCACTGTAATCCGGACTTTTTGATTAACCGGCACCACGCCAGTCCCGTCGGTGCCGGATAAAAGAGTTTCCTGTAAATAAACCCATTCTGACACTAGCAAATACTTTCTCACTTTTTTGCATTCTAATTTTTTTTTAAATAAATATTTGGCACAGGAGCTGAGTAAGGAAAGGGCTGTTTGGAAATTGCAACATGACTGAGTGCAATCTAGAAAGTAGTTGCTAATGAGTTAACTAATGTGTAGGAACTATAACATGTTTCAGAAACTTCCTCTGGTATCTCAACTCGTGATGAATGGGACTCGGCCACTCACTTGTAATTTTTTCCAAATCTATACAGGAAACTTTGTGCTATCTGGCACCGACGGGGACCGAGCTGTTGCCGTTCCCTCAAAACTGCCGGACAAACCAGCGTTAATGTTGAAGCATACGGAGCTTTTTAGCTCCGTATCTGGCAACAAACACTGTTGCTTAGCAACAGCTTCTAAACAGTCGGCCGTACCTTGGAAGCGTCTCTGTCGCTTAACAACAGCTTCAGAGAGACTTTGCAGAGCCTGACTGTTGGGGGAAAAAAAGCCACAAGAAGAAAAAAACCCGAACAAAACGGCTCCTGATTTTTGCCGGTGGATCGAGGTTTCCGGACATACAACCTCCGGATAAACCAAAGTTTCCTGTAATTGATTTAGTGGAAAAGTAAGGTTAAATGTTGTTCTCCCTCATTTCTTCATCCTCCATGTAGAAATGAACGGGCTGGGAAATTGCAAGACCGAGCTTCCTTACAACTTTTTTGTAATTCATGTACTTAAACGCTATGGTGTGTAAGGAGTCGTAACTTTGAACCCACACCCTGCCAGTCTGTGAAGTAGCATGTTAATGGTAAATGTGCTGTACCACTGAACGCTAGCTTATTGATGCCACGGGAAGTAGCAGTGTTTTTATCAATAGCATACTGTATTTTGAAGTGTGTCAGATTTATTGTGCATGGGAAGAAATCATCTTCCTGTTTTTATAAAAAAAAAAATAAAAAAAAAAAATTTTTGGAGGAGGAAAGTTACAAAAGGTACCTTTGGGATGGGTATGGTTAGCTGCATTCCAAAATTTCAAGGGAATTTGTTAAAATCAAATGCTCACTTTTTTAAGAGAGTTTTGCACAATGTACTTTTGAACCAACAAATATTTAACATTTTTATAACACTGGAATTTGGGCACTCGCCTTCATATTATCACAATAATGCGCTGTTCGTAATATTTGTAGCCTTGGAATGCTGTGGTGACTAAAAGCCAAACCTGTTCGAAATGTGCAGATTTCCTGAGTAAGATATAAATATGTTTTGTTCAAAAGTTGATTGGCCCACATCAAGGAAAGGACCACTTTAGTGCATGGATAAAAGTTGATTTGAGGAGTCAGTAAGTTGAAGAGTAGCCTCCTGCGTGAATGTTCTTTTCCAGATATGTGACAAAAGAAACATTAAACATCATTGTACCCGTGGCAGTTTACACTTTTTTTCCTCGAATTTTATTTCGAAGGTGTGGAAGCATTGGTCGGTTGGCTGTTGGATCATCCTGATGTGCAGATTGCAGATCTTTCTGATGTGGAGAGCACTTTATCGGAGTACTCGGATGAAGAGATTCTAGAAGAAGTAGAAGAGGCTGAAGCTGCATATGCTGTGATTGGTCCTCAACCGACTCTACCTAATGTACTTTTGAAGCCGAATGTACTTAGCATATTTGAATAACATTGGGGTCATTTGGGTGCTGACATTCAAGCTATAATAACACACTGTTCTTAATTTTGTAGCCTTGGGCTGCTGTGGTGACTGAAAGCCAAACCTTTAAGAAACGTGCAGATTTCCTGAGTAATGATGATTATGCCGTGTACGTAAGGGAGAATATTCAGGTATGGATTGCCTTGCAATTTAAAGATTGCAAACCTACTGTATTGGGTTTTCCGTGCAACGAATATTTTAATATTTATGGCGATAAGGCGCAGGTTACACTTTATTCTGGGCTTTATTGTATCATGCAGGTGGGAATGATGGTCCGATGCTGCAGAACTTATGAAGAAGTTTGCGAGGGAGATATGGGAAAAGTAATTAAATTGGATCGCGATGGATTGCATGATTTAAATGTGCAGTGTGACTGGCAGCAAAAAGGTGGCACTTACTGGGTTAGATACATCCATGTTGAACTATTGGGTAGGTTCATACTATACTATACTATTCAGAAACACCAGTACTGTACAGTAGTTACTGCTCTTGTTATCTTTTCAAGTGCAGCTCAGCAGATGTTTAATTTTCATTGCACATATTTTTTTTGCATCAGGTTTCCCCCCACAGAATTCTACTTCCCACATAAAGATTGCAGATAAAGTACGGGTTAAGGCTTCAGTTACCACTCCAAAATACAAGTGGGGATCCGTTACACATAGGAGTGTGGGAGTTGTAAAAGGTAAACGAATCGCGCTTGCATTCTCTCCTTCTGTTTCACAAAAAATACTCACGTGAATTGTGCGATGTATTGATTCAAGACTTGGAAAGCTGCTACAAGATAAGAAAAAAAAGACTTGTATTTATATAGCGTCTTTCACAACCACCCGATGTCGCAAAGCGCTTTACAGCCAATGAAGTATTTTTTTGCAGTGTAGTCACTGTTGTAATGTAGGAAATGCAGCAATCAATTTGCGCACAGCAAGCTCTCACAAACAGCAATGTGATAATGACCAGATAATCTATTTTAGTGATGTTGATTGAGGGATAAATATTGGCCAGGACACCGGGGATAACTCCCCTGCTCTTCTTCGAAATAGTGCCATGGGATCTTTTACGTCCACCTGAGAGCAGACGGTGCCTCGGTTTAACGTCTCATCCGAAAGACGGCACCTCCGACAGTGCAGGACTCCCTCAGTGCTGCACTGGAGCTCAGCCTAGATTTTTGTGCTCAGATCTCTGGAATAAGCTGCAGGAATCTACTGTAGTTTTGCAGTGATGCATGTAAGATTACTAAATGTTGTTGCATAACTTCACAGTAGGGAGAAATGCCCTCCACTCTCACTTTGATTTGTAATATGTTAGCGTTTTTTGACAAATTACAGATGATGTGTAAATGAGCCGGAGTTTTCTAAAGCTTTTCCTAAGCACCCTGAGATGTTTATCTAGTTTAAGGGTACTATATAAATACAAGTTGTTGTTGTTGTTGTTGTAAGGCTGAAGATTGTGTTCATTGTCCATGAATGTGGTTTAAAAAAAAAATTAAGAATAAATGATTTATCTCCTTTGTGATTTGGTAATATGGCTGCAAGAAACACTTTGTGGGAGAAATTTGGTATCGCCCCATTTGAGGCGCAATTATCGGCCGAGGGCAAAGTTTAGCGCCTGGCGCTAATTATCGCCTCCTACTGCAAACTTGGCTTCTATCGCCTCTGGAGGTGATTTGAGCACTAAATCAGGCGCTACACGCCTCTCAAGGCGCTAACGCCGAGGAGCGAGGCGCTACCTCAGCGCTGGCGAAGCTCATGGCGCCAGCCAGTTCTTAAAGGGGAGGGTCGATCTTGCTCTCCAGCCACACCCTGCTCATTGCAGCCGTAAATCCGGGCCTCGAGAGACCTGTACATCAATTCTGCTGGAAAGAACAATGGAGAGGCCCAGGGAAAGAGCTCAGAGTGCAGTCCCCATAGTCTCTTCTAAATCGATGCAAGGAAGGTCAAATCAAAATGAACCTGCAAAGTGATGCTCAGAACCCAAAACTCCTTCACACAGCGTTGAATCTCTCAGAATGCGTGGTGCAAAAATGTCGCCGACAAAAAAAGGCAGGAAACAGCTGCCTTTAAATAGTGCTCCTCCAGTCCCTTCCCGACTGCAAAATGTTCCCCTCTACCTGTCGTTGCTAGCGGCAGGTGGAAAGGCAGGGGGTGCCACTCAATATCCGGTCTGGGGCATTGCACGCGCGACTGACGTCACGATCTGCAGGCACAGGAGATCGTGGCGGTAGTGTTTAGCGCCGCCGCAAAATGTCTGGTCAATTTCACGAGCGGCACAAATATTGCTGCGCCTGGGCGCTAGTTGCTTTACACCCCATTAGTACTCTCTTAGGGCGCTAATGGAAGGCGCTAATCAACTGAATTTTTCCCCCTTTATCTCCTAATTTTCCGTAAGAGACCAGTTTTCCGTAAGAGACCAGTTTTAGTGTAGAGTAAGCTTTTTCTTGATTAATGAATGTTAAGATTGGACTGGAATAACTCCTGGGTCTTTTGGTAGCAATGCTGTTACTTATCTCGGTGAGTCTATTGTACAATTTCTTCCACCCCCCCCCCCCCCCCTTTTCAGGAACCTATTTAAGTCTACAACTTGTTGTGTACAAAGGTCTAACAGGTTTGTATGACACTATTTTGTTTGCTATGTTAGTGGGGATATTGAACTTTGGAGGTACAACTTGTCACAGTTAAAACAGCAAAGATGATTATTGCATATTTTAAGTGTATGCAAGGATTAGTGCAGTATACTTTCCAGGCTGAGTCTGTTGCTGCTTGTAATCCTGAAGAATTACCAATATATGGTGGCATTTCTTTCTTTCAGCATTTAGTGCTAACGGGAAGGACGTTATTGTTGATTTCCCTCAACAGTCTCACTGGACTGGTCTGCTGTCTGAAATGGAGTTGGTACCCAGCATTCATCCAGGAGTCACGTAAGAAATTTAATAAATTAACCAAACTGGCACTTTTTAATCATGTTCTTTTCCATTTCTCCTGTGAAATAAAGAAAAAAAGTGTTTCATATAAGAATACTAATTTACAGTAAAATCTAGAATTATAAATTACTCTTATTTTTATGATTGGGTTAGTTTTTAAAGAAATGGAACAATGTACAATTTGGTCCATTGCATTTAGTGACAGTAAACAGGATATTTTTAATTTATTTATTCTTGTAAAGTTTTACAGGACATCTGTGTGCGGGTGGGGGGCGGTGTGGTGGGCAGAAGCATAAGGAAATAATGCTATAAAAAGAGTTTGTCTTGTGGAAGTAGGGCTGTTCCTTTAAGGTCCCCCACTGCATATTCTACCTAGTTTGTATTACTGTTAAATATTACTATTGCCTTACTACTTCTGGATCATCCTGGAGGGCAAGGACTACCTTAAACTTCTCTTCCACCACCACCTTCAGCCATTCATCTTCCTCTTCCCCACCCCTGCTGACATTGTGAGGAGCTCTTAGATTTCTTTGCTTCCAAAATTTGAGACCATTTGCTTCAGTTTCCTCCTGTCCAGCCCAAAACAAAAATATTCAGTTTCTCCCCTAACTTCTTTCTTTCCCCATCTCCCAACTAGCTGTCATCAGGCTCACCTCCATGAAAACCACCACTCGTCTGGACTTTTCCCAATCCAGCTTCTGACCACTCGGTGACTTCCTCTCAACCAAGTACTTGCCAGTGTCATCAACAACCCCATTTTGTTTGCCATCTCCCCTGCAAGACTTCTCATCATCTCCTTAAAACATCTACCCTTGACCCACCTGCTCTTGCCACTAGCTGAATGCTTGCTGACATTGTCTCTTTCTCCTTTGAGACTACTGTCATCATCCCTCTCAACTTGATCTATCCATCCTTGCTAACTATCACCCATCTCCAAGCTCCTCAAATGTACTTCTTCACCCAGCTCTGTGTCTACCTCTTTCACCATTCATTGTTTGAATTCCTTCAGTCTGGCTTCTGTCCCATCCAAACACGAAGACTGGCCCTGGTCCATGTCTATTATTTTGATTCCATTTAGGCAATAGTCCCTTCCTGGATTCTTTCCCCACATGAAGCACTTTGCATTTCTTTACATTGAACTTCATCTGCCACCTGGCTGCCCAATTCACAAGTATATTCAAATCCTCCTGTCACTTATCCTTTATATACATTGGGAATAGGAGGTGAAATAATTCCCTGCTTGCATGACTTCTGAAGGCAGTTGAAGAACAGTTCCTTTGTTTTAGTTGGGTACCTGCTTTATTTCTGTGGAAGTTGAATTACATTCAGTGAATAAGGAGATTATAGATAGGCATACATTTTGTTACATCATGATGGCGTTTGTGTTTTTAAAATGTAATAGTTTATCTTCAGTAATCAATCTTTTTAAAAAAAAAAAAACAGGTGTGATGGCTGTCAAATGTTTCCAATGAATGGGCCCAGGTTCAAATGCAGAAACTGTGATGATTTTGACTACTGTGAAAACTGTTTCAAGACGAGGAAACACAATGTCAGACATACATTTGGTAGAATTAATGAGCCAGGTGAGATGCACTGGAAGGTTGCTTAGTAAATAAATATAATAATTTTTAAATTGCATTTTATGGAATCCAGCATCATATACATACAAAAAACTTCTAATTGTATTTCAAATAGTCCACACCAACTTGGCTATGCCTACTAATTCTGTTATGCAGGAACTATGTGACAATTAACAATATTACTATGTACAGGAAACTTTCGTTTAACCGGAGGTTAAATGTCCGGAAAGCTCTATCCACCGGCAAAATTCAGGAGTCGGCTCAGATAAGTTTTTTTTACTTTTCGTTGCTTTTTTACTCCAGTCTGGCTCTGCAAGCGTCTAGCTGAAGCTGTTGCTTAGCTACAGAGACGCTTGTAAGCTACGCCGACTGTTTTGAAGCTGTTGCTAAGCAACAGGGTTTGTTGCTAGATACGGCGCTGAGAAGCTCCGTATGTTTTAACATTAGTGCTGGTTTCTACGGCAGTTTTGATGGGACGGCAACAGCTCGGTCCCGTCAGTGCCGGATACCAGAAAGTTTCCTGTATTTGTATTATTTTAAGCCCCAAATGTAGGTATTATGCTATTTTAGTATTGTTAGTAAAGATAATTTTTGTTTAAAGGGAATATTGGACAATCTTTGTATAAACTATTTCACATTCTATCAGTATTTGTACTTTAAGTAACTGTGCGGATAAAAGTTAAATTCTGTTTCTCTCATAACTCTCCGATTCCATAAGTTTGGGTTCCTTTTGCTGTGTCTTTTTTTGTGACCCCAGTGATCACATATGTCATTGCTGGGAAATACAAAGTTTTTTTTTTCATGGTTTTGCCTATCCAACTGTGTGGCAACATTATAAAATAGTTGTGTTAGTAATAACTTCTATATTGGTTTAAAGGACAAACACCAGTATTTACTGGGCGTTCAGGCAAACAACAGAAAAAGCGATATAGCTGTCAGAGAGGAATGTTGTTAGATGATTGGTCAAGGGTTGTGAAGAACTTTGGAGTCTCCTCGTCTGTCAGTCAAGCTTCCCGCCTCGTCGATGGCTCTGGGCAGTGTTGGCAGTCTTCAGGCTCACAAGGGAAAGTAAGTGAGAAGTCACTGGTATGACCAGCCACTCTACCTTGTACATTTGTCTTCCACATACCTTAAGGATAAATTCATCATTCACTGGAACTCTGTCTCTCCAGAACTCTCCTTTCATTTATAAAATTGTGTTGCTGATTATCTTTTTCAGTTCTTCATCTCCTGCTTTCAGCTGCAAGGCTTCTTGCTCTCAGTAGGAAAAGCTCCCAAATGTTTTCTGCTTCAAGGAAGCTGAATCTAAATTGTTGAGTTTGTGTTGTCCTCAACTTAATCAAACATGTTTAACATTGTTACATAACACCTCCCTGCTGCTGCTTATTTCAAATGAGGTGTTTTAATACATGTTTACAATGAGTTTTTGGTGTGGACCTAATGACTTCACTCAGTTTACCTTTGCCCAGTGTATCTTCACTCACCAGGATTCAGTCTTGGGAACTCTGCCTCAGCCCAGACTAAAGAAGTACCTTGTTGCTAGTACTGTATGTTGCAAAAAAACTTACCTCAGTCCTCCAGGAAAAGAACAGGGATTTATCTCAATCTTTTTCCAAGCTGGCCCCTTGGTCAGGAAGGAACTATTAACCTGAGGGCTCTGATTTGCCTCATTGGACTTGCAGGTCCAAGCAGCTCTGAGTTGTTGGTTGACGCTTCCTCTTTGGTTGACATACATGGGACATAAGTGCATCTAGCAGTCACTGTGCATTCCTGAGTAATTCCCTTTCAAAAAATCTCTTTTGAAGTATTAGTTTGGGCCAAAGTGCTCAGACCATATAAACTTTTGGTAAATCCTGCGACAAGAATAAGCATCCTATGAAAACCATCATGCATAGATTTGCTTCAGTGCCAGCAGTTATTAAGAATTGGATATTTGATAAAGCTGTTCAGAAGAGTGATTTGAAAGAAAGAACTTGCATTGGTATAACTCTTTCATGACCTGAGGAAGTCCCAAAGCTCTTCACAGCAAATTAACTATTTTTGAAGTGTAGTCATTTGGAATGTAGGGAAATGAGGCGCTCCCACAACACTTTAAGTGTCTGCACTAAGTATCAGCCTTGATTATGTAATCAAGCCTATGGAGTTCTGACTCTGAGGCGAGAGTGCTACCATTGAGGCAAGGCTAACACCTAAATTACTGCTGCCTGTGGCCAATGCTCTGGCATATCCGTTGTCTGGTGCAATTTATCTTTTCTGCAAGCACTGGGTAAGTTTACTTGGAGATGTTTAGAATATTGTTGATAACCCTTTGAGGCTTTCTGACTTTGTGGGTTGAATGTACATATCGGAATTACTTCCGTACAGATTTCTCCTTCCACGTGGTGTATAGCAGATAGGTAGGGTTTAAGTCCCTTTTCATCTAACACCCAATGTCCACCTAATGGTCCAACTGGCCAACAAGAAAACCTTGATCTTTTATTTACATTCTCCATATACCACAAGGATATAGAGTGAACACTTGGGCAGTTTCACACCCTGTGATGCTCCAATGGGCCGACACCAAGATTTTGCTACCTGTTGCATCACAGACTAGCTTTGAGGAATATTATTTGGATTTTGCACCTGCTTTACTCGCCCATCTTGATCGTGAAAACAAGGATTTGCTTTCAACGCCAACATTTGGTGCTCATATGTCTCGATACTGTTCATCCTAGCCTCTGAGATTCCCTGTATTTAAAAAAAAAAAAAAAAAATTCTATACTGAGAAGGTAAGAAAAATCAAAGAAAATGAATTGAGGATCTTATGCATGAATAGGGCTTATCTGATAGCTATCAGATTCACCAAGTGTCTTGCATTGTTCTAATTTAGCTCTGAACAGAGTAAAATGGCAGAAATTAGTGAATGAAATGTAATCGCTATTTTGGACAATATAAAGACCTCGGCACCATATTCAGTGCCTACTGATTTATATATTTTTGTCATTAGTCATTTTGATTTTACATTGTCGACTTGGTATTTCCTCTACTCCTTACAAATAATTATTTTGCTTTGTGATCCCTACTGCTGCCATCTGTTACTATGCTTTGCTGTCAGCCGGGAGATTGTGCATTCTGGAGCACTCACCTATGGATGATGGTCATCCTCGCCACTCTTAATTGTCTTGCCAGTTGCACTTTTGTGGGAGATGGAGCACTGGTAACAAATTGCTAATTGAGTGTGTGGTTACGTTGCCCCTGCATCCCCATGCCACTTGCCCTACAGCAGGCATGCTTTCAAAGAGGAATAAATGGTTTCCCTTTAGTTGGTTGAATGGCACAGCTAATACAGTCTGAGAACTGATGAAACTGGATGCATGTGTGGTTAGTAGGTTGGAGTATTCTGTGCAGCTCAGAACTGATGCTCATGGCTGTGTTGCTCTAAGTTGTCCATAAAATAAAGAACATCCATTTTAGTGTATCTTAATTGTACCATTTGTTGCATTTCAATTCTATCGTATCCAGGATGTTTGGGTTTTGCTGAATGAAGTAATATGATCAGTTCAGCAACCTTGTTTGTTGCAACGGTTTTTGGCTTCAACTTATTGTTCTCTTAACCTTGCATTTTTACTTCACCAGCACTGGATTCGATTAGAGATCTTCCCAGATGTCCTTGTTCATAGACTAAAGATGGTTGTAGATCCTGCTGACAGTAGTTATATGCCTTCATTAGTAGTGGTCTCGGGTAAGTTAAATACCTAAGTGCCATTTACATACTCCTGTTTGTGCTTAGATAAAAATATATTGATCAATTACTGACTGTTTCATTTCAGGTGGAAACTCATTAGACAATCTTATTGAGCTGAAGACGATCAATATCACCCCTACAGACACTGTGGTAATGCTTCTTAATGAATGTGTGGAGGTATGTGTTTTCAACAATATACAGTCTCTTTAAAAGGAAGAGTGTATTTTGTCCTTCATTTGTGTTCTCCACTAACTCCTAAGATAAGCGCAGGTAACCAGTGGAAAGAATCACTAAAGCATCTTGAGTTGAGGTGAAATAACAACAGAAAATGCTGGAAATACTCAGCAGGCCAAGCAGCATCCGTGGAGAGAGAAACAGAATTAACGTTTCAGGTCTTCAGATTTCCAGCATCCGCAGTATTTTGCTATTGAGTTGAGGTGAAACTGTTTCATCTGGACTTTCAGTCCTGAACAGTATCATTTTCCCACATTGGTGAAATAATTGCCACTGACTCTCGGGGCCAACCCCTCGATCATGCTATCACCCGTGGAAGCTAATGAAGGTGGTAGACTCCAAAGCTGAACAGGATAAGCTACAGGAGGATTTGACTATGCTTGGGAATTGGGCAAACAGGTGGCAGATGAAATTTAACTAGAGAAATACAAAGTGCTTCACATGGGGACAAAACATCTAAGGGACTATGGGCCAGAAATTCAGTGGGCTTTGCGCCCAGTTGCCGCCCAAAGAGGGCTTCTGCGCAAGTGTAAGAGGGTGCGCTGATATTCAGCGCTGCGGTAATGGCGGCGGTAGCCGGTAGCGCTGCGCCGACACCGATGACGTCATCGGTGTGCGCAGTGCCCCGGTTCCGCCCCGCTCCGGCCCAAACCCCATATTTAGTTGCGGCCGCCTCTTCTGCAGCGGCCGCAAACAGCGATTGAAAAACGGGGCCGTACTGCTGCGCTACTGGGGCGCTTTAAGGTGGAGGTGCGGCCGGCCACTTTTTCGGCGGCTGCCTGCCCGCACCTCCTTCCCCGGCCTCCTCCACCCCCCCACCCCCCCGCGGCATTGCCGGCTGCTTTCCGCGAGCCCGGCACTTCTGCTTGGTGCCGGGCTCATTTGCCGGCACAATCCAGCGGCGATCTCGCTGTTGCAGGCACCTCCCCCTTAAGAGAAGGAGGAGGCCTGCAGTACCGCAGCCTGCCGCTCCGCAGCGGGTGGCGCAGCGGGGCCTACAGCGCAGAACTTCAGTTTCAGCGCCCCAAGCGGGGGCGGGCACACCCTGGAATAGCGCCCGGTTCCGACTTGGGGCGCAAAAGCCGAATATCTGACGGGCGCACCTGGCTCCGCGCGCAGCGCTAACTTGCTGGCGGGCCTTAACTGAATTTCTAGGCCTATTACTTTAAAGGAAATAAAAATAACGTGCATGGAAAATGAAAGATCTGGGTGTCCTGATTGACAATAAATTGAAGCTATCGCAATAATGCTCGGTGGCAGTAAGTGAAGCAAATCAGATGTTGATGTATTACAAGGACAATATTGAGCTGAAATAGTGAATGGAATTCCCTGCCTAAATCCCTCAGCAACTCCATCTTTAAGACCTTCCTCGACCAAAACTTTGGTCATGACTCCTAATAACCCCCTTTGGCGGGCGGCTCATTGATTATGCCTCCAAGAACCGTCTTGGGACATTTTCTGTCTCCGTTTAAGGTGCTATATGAATGCAAGTTGTTTGTGTCTTTTTTGAGAATGATAAAGCCATGTGCAGTGTCTGCCTTACACTCATTCCATGATCTCTGAATACTTTCTCACGAGATGCAAAGCCTTTGTGAAACAAAGCATTACAGCAATGGGTATTTACAAGAAATGCTAAAATAATGACATCGACACAAGTGCCAAGGCCCAGCCGTCATGATCTCATTCTCTCTGGTGTTGGGCATCTTTCATTAGGTCTTTTCCACTGATTATTGTCTGTACCATTTAGGATGAAAGGATATGCATATACAGGAAACTTTCTGGTATCCGGCACGGACGGGACCGACGTGGTGCCGGTTCAGCAACAATTCCGGATAACCGAACGCTATAGTAAAAGATACGGAGCTCAGAGCTCCGTATAAAGCAACAAACCCTGTTGCTTAGCAACAGCTTCAGAACAACGTCCACAAGTTGCAAGCGTCTCTGTAGCTTAGCAACAGCTGCAGCCAAACCCTTGCCTTCCTCCATTTGTTGCTGTGCAAGTTATAAAAGTTACCTGAAACCGACTCCTGAATTTTGCCGGTTAACCGACATTTCTGGTTATTTAGGGGCCGGTTAATCGAAAGTTTCCTGTAATTAAGTGTTTTGTGTACTTTACGCCTACTGTACTTTTGTAGGTTTTTTTCTCATGATTCTGTTTTGTTCCTGCCCAAAGTAGCAGAGGTGACTGTTGCTAGTCAACACGCCCAGAACTTCGTGTTCGGACAGCAATGTTTTTGTACTTTATGAAACTGTGGACCACATTTAATTTTTTTTTTAACCAAGTCTCATTTTCTCAGCAGCACAGGTACATTGAGATTGCTATCAAACAGTGCAGAAGTTCTGGGATTGATTGCAAAATTCATGGCTTGAGCATCGTAGGACGTATCCGAGCAGAGGATGAGGATCTTGCAGCAAATTTTCCTTTTCTTGCTTCGGATAATGAGGAGGAGGATGATGATAAAAGCAATACTGGAAGGTACCAACATTCTGTGTTTACTGATAACTGGAGTAAATGATGCAGGAGGGTTGGAAGTTTATTTTAAGATAAACTATCATCCATCTTTCCTTCTGAAATTGGCTTGATGGTACTTTGATTTCCCCTTTTTTGGGTATCCAACCTCTAAGACCCTCCAATGCTGCAATGAAGCTAGCAGCTTAGTACTGGTAGAAAGACCCAGGGTAACTCTCCTATGTGGAAGTACTTGCCCGCCACTCAGCACTGTCCCACAGTATCATGGATCTGATTGGGGAAATTAATACATGGAAGGTCACAGATGCAGACCTGGGTCCTACCACTCTAAAACCGTATGCTTCTGCAGCAATGACTGTCTGCTCTTCAAAGTAATCCATTTTATTTGAAGTACTTTAGGATGTTTTTGGAAAGACGTGATGAGGCGCTGTATAAATGCAACATTTTTCCCTTCTTGCCCCGCTCACTACATTCTGGAATTTTTTTTTGTTGTACCAGATAGATTAGAAATTTCTACTTATCTGTAATATATTAATAATCTTGTCAGCATGTACTTCCTGTCAACTTTTCCATTAAAAATTCTTGCAATGACATTTATAATGGGATGTCTGAATGCAAACTTGTCATGCTGTATTTACAACCTCCTGCCAATGGAGGTGCTGAAGTGCCGCAACTGGTGGGTGGGCATAATTACAGGGTAACAATTTTACATAGGTAGTTTCCATTACAGATGTGTACTTATGGATTTGTTATGGAAATATAAAAATGACAATGTATGACTTTAAAATGGTGACTGAGTGACATCTACAAGTCCCAGTTCAATTATCTGTCGCCCTCTAATGCTGCTTCATCATCATACTACACTTGGTGTTGGCTCCCTGTGTGCAGATTGACAAGTAATATATTAAAAGTCTTGTGTACAGCTGCACTTCCTGTAAGCATCGCAATTACTTTGTCACACTTGCATAGAAACATAGAACTTAGGAGCAGGAGTAGGCCATTCAGCCCCTCGAGCCTGCTCCGCCATTTAATGAGATCATGGCTGATCATCCAAATTCAGTACCCTGTCCCTGCTTTCTCCCCATATCCCTTTAGCCTTAAGAAATATATCTAACTCCTTCTTGAATATATTTAATGAATTGGCCTCAACTGCCTTTTGTGGTAGAGAATGCCACAGGTTCACCATTCTCTGGGTGAAGAAATTCCTCCTCATCTCTGTCCTAAATGGCTTACCCCTTATCTTTAGACTGTGACCCCTGGTTCTGGACTCCCCGACCATCGGGAACATCCTTCCTGCATCTAGTCTGTCTAGTCCTGTTAGAATTTTATAAGTTTCAATGAGATCCCCTCTCATTCTTCTAAACTCCAGCGAGTATAAGCCCAATCGACCCAATCTCTCCTCATACGTCATTCCTGCCATCCCAGGTATCAGTCTGGTGAATCTTCGCTGCACTCCCTCCACGGCAAGAACATCCTTCCTCAGATATCACTTTAGCCATCGCAATTAATCATGTCCTCAGAATTGCAGTGAGCAAAGCCGCAGGAGGTCTGTCAGTAATATTATTAAATGTGTTACATGGGGCTTGCATGTCATTGAGAACTCCTATGTAAACCCTCTTTTTCAGTTATAAAAGTGTACATTTTCTTGCAGTTACCTTTAATGCCCGTAGACGGCGCTATGTTGCCACATCCCCCTTGTCATGTAATCTCCACTGCTTGTGAGTGTCCTGCAGGGTACTCGTATATTGAATAGCTTTTGAATTTTCATCCTGCAGTTACAGGCTTCCCACAGTATGTGGTACTAGTTGCTCAGGTTTGTTTCTATCAGTTTATGCTAATCATTTTAATTTTATTTATAAGTCAGAACTTAAATATTTTTTTATTTGTAAAAATATATTTTTGTCGTCTTTGGTATCAGTTAATGTCTCACACAAAAGATGGCACTTTTGACAATGCAGCACTCCCTCAGTACTGCACTGAAGTGCAAACCTGGATTTATATGCTCAATGTTTGGAGAGTGAATTGCACCACAACCTTCTGACTTGAGCCAGGCTGACACTACAACTAGTACATTATATTTGTCGTAGAACTAATTAGAATTGAGAAGTTTTGTGTTACGATAATTTGTTAAATTTTATTAGATATCCTGAGGGATAACCAAAAATGTTATCCTTGTATAATAAAACTTTAGAAATTATATTTTCTTTCTTCCCAAGCCTTGTAAGGAAGAAAGCATCTGGCTTAGAGTCTGCAGCTACTATTAGAACAAAAGTGTTCGTCTGGGGTCTAAATGACAAAGACCAGCTAGGAGGACTGAAAGGTTCAAAGGTAGAGTTACTATTTCTGTTAGTTTTGTTGTCATAACGTTTGCTTTTCTTAATGTGACTTGAATCAGATAACTAGCTCTGCACATAACTGCTTTACATGTGCCCCTCCATTCAATAGTATAATGTTCTCTGTAATAAAGCTACTAGTCTGTGGCTCCTGAGTTAATTATTTTTTCATGTTGCTGATTATGGCACATGTTTCATTATCTAATTCTTGAGTACGGAGGAGAATGTTTAATCCTTTGAATTGTAAATATAATTGACAAAAGTGTGTCAGTTCTTATGAGCTGTCTGTACTTTTTGTGTGAATAATTAGTTCCGGGATTTAAAAACCACTCTTAAAAAAAAAAAAAAAAAATTGTACTGTTGTTTACTTGTTGGTCCGCGCCACCTATTTGCAAAACTGACAATAGCTCTTCCACTTTCACTTTTAGATAAAGGTCCCCTCGTTTTCTGAGACATTGTCGGCTTTAAATGTTGTCCAGGTGGCTGGTGGCTCCAAAAGCCTTTTTGCAGGTAATGTTACTTTAGATGATGACTTATACTAAATAATACAATAGCATTTCTTGTTACGTAAGTGTACAAATTTGTATTTGGCTTTTGTGTTCATGAAAGCATGGATATCAATCCTGGAAAAGAGAATATTTTTCTTATTTCAGATATTCAGTTCCAACATTGAGTACTCAAGAGATCAGGTACTATATGGCCACCTGCAGATTTACTCCACCTCTATTCTGACCCAAACAATGTGGCTTACTCCAAACCTCTGCTACAACAGTGTGCTTTTTATTGAGCCACCAACATCAGCCACCCTACTGGTGTATCTGAGTGAGATTGTTGATTAGTGCCAAACAAGAGCCACTTTTGTCTTGTCGCCTTGTGCCCATTAGAGACTGGGCTGAGATTTCACAAACTCATTTCGCTTGGGAGCTTTATAGTCAAACAAGAGGCATTCCTTTCAGCAGTCTGAACTGGGTTATAATGCCATTTATAGAAGTTAAAGGACAATGTGCTTAATCCATTTAAGAGGAGCCCTACCCAGCTCCTTTAAGACTACAGTTAATTAACGATGGATTTCCTTGGACTGTATTTCATTATATTTGATGAAATAAAGTGGTAATTGGTTTTTCGATAGTTTAGATATTTGTCATTTATATAAAATCTCTATGTCTGATCTTAGTGTGAATACTATAGTCTTGTAATTTTATTTTGAATTTTAGACATTTAAGAATGTCACTGGCTAGTATTTTTTAAATGGATTCTCGATTAGCATGGTTTCCAGTTGTAATATTCATTTGTGTTGGCATTCCTATTGATGAGTTGTAATTTTCAGAAGTATTCATTTGGGTAATCTTTTGGAGAAGAATATCTTGGAGCAGATTTCAGAAAGCAACATCTATTGTGAGCGTTTAGCTAATGACTTGGAAACACAGCCCAACCGAAGTCGTGCTTTGTCAATTCAGTTGCATGACCTGTGAGCCCAGTCAGTAAAGTTATCAATGACCTTTGCGGATGAATTGGCCAATATAATTTTCCCTTGAAATGCAGCAATCCTGAGAGGCAATAAGTTAGCTTCAGTATTATGTCATTGAGGTTCCCATCTTTGTTTTCTATGCTGTTTTGCTGCAATGTGCTTTCATTGTAGAAACTGCGTGAATTAGTAGTATTGCGCATACCTGCTTTTGTTATGGTCTTATTTCTTAAAACCTCCCTGTGTACAAAGCTTCATTCCTGTCTGCCCTTCTGTTCACTTTTTGACATAACTTGGAGGCATTCTATCTTTGTGTGTTTAAACCTTATCTGGCTTCCTTTGAAAAGAACAAAGGCATGCTTCAAGAGAATGGCCTTGATGTACAGTGGTTGGGGAAGTCTACTATGACTCCTATATGGTGCTAACCTTTATTATCTTCACACTTTTCTCCCCTTCTTTGTTGAATATGCTGACTCATGCAGTCTATGGTTCTATCGTTGCCTGGCAGCTCATGTTGGTGGCAGTTCCTCGTATGTAAACCTTGATGGTGAACATAGGCTGGCTATTTGGCTGTAGGGTAAGGGAAAAAATATCACAACCGAGCACAATCCTGTCTTCAACATGACATTGATGGATGCACACTTTCCAGCAAGTGTCACTGGATGCTGTTGAGTAACGGGAACACTTGCTGATTTCCCGTCCACTCCCTGACTCGAGCATTGCAGGCAATTTTGATGTTTCTATCACTGTCTGCATTAGTTCAGCTAACTTGTCACATAACTCGGTTTAAACATGGGACTTCCTGCTCCATATGGTTCAGTATCACAATGGACAATGTGTTTACTCAGGAGAGCAAAATCTTTGAAGGGACAGCTTCCTGTATTCCTCTACCAACTCCTTAATTTATGGATGATGGCTGAACTTGAAAGTTACATGGTGTATTCTGCAATTGGAAATGGAGTCACATTATCAAACCATGTTAATTTCCTCTCATCCTGCATAGATTTGTGTTTGAAAAATTTGCAAAATCTTAATTTTTTGCTTTGTCAGAAGGACTTTTATGCATGTTGCTAACTTTGAGTTTTGCCTTGTAGTTACTGCTGAGGGTAAAGTCTATGCCTGTGGAGAAGCTACAAATGGGAGACTTGGACTTGGAATATCCAGTGGGACAATACCCATCCCACGACAGATCTCAGCTCTTAGCAATTACGTTGTGAAGAAAGTCGCTGTACATTCAGGTATGTAGTTCAAATTTCTTTTTAAAGCATCGTGCTGTAATTTACCTACAAAATATATTTATAAGTCACTTTGCATTGCAGGTGGTCGTCACGCAATGGCTTTAACTGTCGATGGAAAGGTATTTTCCTGGGGTGAAGGAGACGACGGAAAGCTTGGACACTTCAACAGAATGTAAAAATATTACTTGTTTTTTTCTGCACTTTTTATTCTGCTAAATCAACTCCCATGTAGTTAGGACTAGAGCTTTAAGGGTTAACTTTTTTTCAGGATGCCAAGTAGCCTTTCTGCATTAACATAAGAAACATTAATAAGGTTTCTTTATAAGTTTTTTCTTGTGTTATGTTTCCTTCCCCACCCTCCTATCTCACATTCCCTGGCTAAGTGGATTTCCGTGCACCCTCTTCCATGCCTTTGTTAAAGCTGTTTTTCTGCCCATTTCTCCATTGTGGCTGGTTGTTGCTCTAGTGTTTTCTTTGAGTTGTATGTGTGTTTTTAAGATTCTCTCCTCTTCCTGTGGGAAATCGCTTGACCTGCACTATGCTCTTTCCCCTGATGAGAGCTGAATACAGGAGCTAGTTTTAGGGACTTGAGTTTTTTTAAAATTGCAAAATGCATTATGTCGCTTAGATTGTTGTAATTCTAAGAGTGCATTTACGCTGCAAAGCACTTTTGCTTCATACCAACGCTGCAGTTATAGTTTAAATGGAGTCTGAATCTAGCGTCATGGTATGAACTGACACCAGAGCGAGTCAGTTTGGGCCTTGACACCAAATTTACACTCCACGTTTGGTGTGAGCGTGAAGCTGAAACCACCTTGCACCACTGCTAAGCTTGTTGTATGAATGCACCATCAGGTTCTGCTGTGTAACACTTCATATTAGAAATATACGGGGAATCAGTTTTGTGATTTGAAAAAACAGAAGCTGTGCATATGTTGCGATATAGCTACATTTAGTATATTTGGGGTTTTCACAGGACTTGCATTAATAAGAATATTCACTTTCTTTTTATAAAAAAAAAAAAAAAAACCCATTTTCAGGAATTGTGATAAACCAAGACTGATTGAGGCGTTAAAAACCAAGCGTATTCGAGATATTGCTTGTGGGAGTTCTCACAGTGCTGCCATAACCTCCAGTGGTGAGCTGTACTCGTGGGGCCTCGGCGAGTACGGCAGACTTGGACATGGGGACAACACAACACAGCTGAGACCAAAATTGGTATTTACACTAATTTGTGAACTACATAGCTAATCATTCTTTCCATTTTGCACCCTTTTCTTACTTTGTTTAAGAAAGTTAAAGGTTCTGGTTACTGGTGCTTTTCTGGCAAAATAAAATTGATTAAACTTGCTTGTACCAATGGACTTATATAGATAATAATATGATAAACATTTATTGCGCGCCTTCAATAAAGAAAGCTAATTTCTGCCTTCTGGTTAGGAAACCAGGGTGATCGAGGCCACAGGCTCGTCACAATTTGAGTTAGCTGAAAACGTGCTTCTTCAAGATAGAACAGAGTTCAAATGAGGGGTCAACACCCAACTCATCTGTTCTCTCCACAGATGCCGGCTCACCTACTGAGTATTTTTGGCATTTTCTATTTCTGTAATAGAACACATTGCATTCCTTCATTCAAAGTAGTTGCAATAGTCTTTATATAGTGGTCTTAGTACTGCTAGAAGATTGAAGTTAAAAAAATTTATGTTTTCCACTTTCTAGGTGAAAGTTCTTCTGGGGCATCGAGTCATCCAAGTAGCATGTGGAAGTCGAGATGCACAGACACTAGCGCTAACTGATGAAGGTAAGGAAGAAATTGCTATTAAGTTATAACCTGTTTTAAATACAAAATCCTTCATTGCCTGCAGTGCATCTAATGTATTTTGTTTTTTTTAAAATTCTGCAGGGCTGGTATTTTCGTGGGGAGATGGTGACTTTGGAAAGCTGGGACGTGGAGGAAGTGAAGGTTGCAATGTTCCACAAAACATTGAAAGGCTCAATGGCCAAGGGGTTTGCCAGATTGAGTGTGGTGCCCAGTTCTCATTGGCACTTACAAAGTCTGGTGTGGTATGGACCTGGTAGGTTTAAGTTTAAAAAGAATATTGTGATGTAAATATTTGATTGTCATATTAAGTAGGCACAATATTTTCTTCATTGTTGGGGGAGGGGGTGTATTGTCAAACCATAAATACAATTACATTTGTTCCCTTGTTTAACTTTTCTTGCACACAGGGGCAAAGGTGACTACTTCAGACTAGGCCATGGCACTGATGTTCATGTTCGGAAGCCACAAGTAGTGGAAGGTCTGCGTGGGAAAAAGATTATTCACGTGGCTGTAGGTGCACTGCACTGTCTTGCTGTCTCTGATACAGGCCAAGTAAGTGACTATATTTGTTTAACAAATGGGTATTCGCCACGAACATAGTTCAGACTTGCGCAAGACAAAGAAAAAAAGTCTACATTTATTTTGTAAAAACAAAAAACTTGCAGAAATGATCCAATGTCTTCAATTTAGAAAATCATAAATTTCAAGTTGACCTGTTCATTTTCTTGTAATTTTTATTTACCATTTTTCATAGGCCATAAAATGAAAGTTGAAACTAACTTCATATACAGGAAACTTTGGTTTATCCGGAGGTTAACTGTCCGGAATGCTCGAGCCACTGGCAAAAATCAGGAGTCGTTTCGTTAGGTTTTTTTTCTTTTTGTTGCTTTTTTTTCACCAGTCAGGCTCTGCAAGGTGTCGCTGAAGCTGTTGCTAAGCTACAGAGACGCTTGCAAGGTACGGCCGACTGTTTGTTTAGAAGCTAAGCAACAGGGTTTGTTGCCAGATACGGAGCTCAAAATCTCCGTATGTTTCAACAGTAGCGCTGGTTTGTCCGGCAGTTTTGATGGGACGGCAACAGCTCGGTCCCGTCAGTGCCAGATAGCACAAAGTTTCCTGTACTATTTCAGCATATTTATTTATTCTAATGCTTTCATAATCTGTTCTGCTAATGTTCGAGTTGATGTGTTTATGATGGATAACTAGAAGGGTTTTCAGTCATTTGAGGGGTGCCTTTCTGTTGTACCATAATGTAGAACAAGTGCACTTTATAACATGTCCAATGTTGCATTTCAAATTCTTAGCTTTACATACAATGTTTTTTTCCTAATATTACATTTCTAGGTTTATGCCTGGGGTGATAATGACCATGGCCAGCAAGGAAATGGAACCACAACTGTAAATAGGAAACCTACCCTTGTACAGGGGCTAGAGGGACAGAAAATCACTCGGGTTGCTTGTGGTTCTTCTCACAGTGTAGCATGGACAACAGTGGATGTGGCAACACCTTCAGTGCATGAGCCAGTCCTATTCCAAACTGCTAGGGACCCTTTGGGCGCTTCATACTTGGGTAATTTTATTAATTGTGGCTTGCTGAGCATTTAACTGGTATATTTGCCAAGGATTTCTGAATGTCAATACTTTTGTAAAATACAGTCCGAGAAGTGGTATATCAGAGTTCTGTATTTGCGAAGAGTTAAGTATTGTATATAGAGTGCAAGTGTGTTTGTGTGCTTGTACTTTTAATCTGGAATGTATAATTTTAGGTTAGGATTACTATTGCTATATATGTACGTGGATTTGTGTATTTTTGCAAAGCTGAAAGCAAATGTTATACCTACTTTAAAGAAAGTTCTCAATTCTCATGCAAAAGCAAAATACTGCTGATGCTGGAAATCTGAAATAAAAACAGAAAATGCTGGAAATACTCAGCAGGTCAGGCAGCATCTGTGGAGAGAGAAACCGAGTTAACGTTTCAGGTCGATGACCTTTCAGCAGGATGTGGGTGGAACTAACCACTCAAGTTCTGACGAAGGGTCATCGAGCTGAAGCGTTAACTCTGCTTCCCTCCACAGATGCTGCCTAACCCGCTTGATAGTTCCAGCATCTTCTGTTTTTATTTCTCAATTCTCATGTCGGAGGTTTACTGAGCAGACAAAATGTTTAGGTATTGAACAGTAACCCTTTAACTCTTGCTGTCCCATCCCATGCATGCGATATAAATTTAGGGTATTTTGTGATTAGTCCATTTTGTAAATACACTTTCATGTTTTATTTAAGAATTACTTTCTTTAAAAAGGACACATTTTATTGAGTGTGATCTTGAACTGTTTAAAGCGTCCCTTTTTATTCATCTATAGGAAGGATTTTAGTTTTGGAGAACATGGTGACATCCTGTCATTTGTAATTCCATTCACTTACTTTATGTAGGTGTTCAGTCAGATATGGACTCCATCACCATCAGCAACAAAATTAGTGGCTCAAACAATTCAAAACCCAATCGTCCCTCTCTGGCGAAGATTCTACTGTCTTTGGATGGGAACCACGCCAAGCAGCAGGCATTGTCCCATGTGCTGACAGCTCTGCAGATCATGTATTCTAGGTAAGGGCTCACAATTGAATGCTATTGCTAAAGTAAGTGATTCTCGGGCCTTAAATAAGTTACCAGAGATTCCTAAATTAAGCAGCAAACTTCCTACCTTTTTGAAATAGTATGGCCCAGAAATTCGGGTCCCAACGCGCGAGTACGCACGGGGTACTCGCGCTTGGGCCCAACGAAAGTGCCGGTTTCCTGCATGCACTGCGCATGCGAGGGAAACCGGCACTTCCGTTCCCCCGAAAGAAGGGGTTCAGTGGTCGAACGCGTGCGCCGGAGAGGCAGCGTGTGCGCATTGAACTTACGTTTTTTTTGCAGGTTTCCCCAGGAGGGTAAGCCTCCAACAGTTACACTTTTAAAAAGCAGGCGCAAGGCCTGCTTTTAACAAGATAAGTGGTGAATTAATTAAAATTAAAACATTTTTTCCACAGGTTTATTATTTTTAAATACTTTAAAGAAAGGTAAGTTTATTTTTAGCCCCGTTAGAAAATGTAATTAATTTTGTCAAATTTTAATTATTGTTTAAAATAGTTATTTCATGTAATTTATAGTTATTTTAAAAATGTGATTTTTAAAAACATTTATTTGAAGTTTTAGTGATTTTTGGGGCTTATAGTATTTATAGGTTTGACAGCTCTTCCTGTCAAACTTATGAATGAAGCATTCCCTGCTACCATTGGCTCTCCATGGCCCACGTGATCCCAGGGGACGCATCGAACTAACTGCGCGCCGGCAGTTGAAGGAGGCCCAGGATCGGAATCCCACGCGGGTCCACAGCTCAACGGCCGGCGCGCTAGGTAAGTGCAGGTCGGGGGCTTGTACCCGCCGGAAGCCCCCGACCTGAATTTCTGGGCCAGTATGTTTCAAGTTTTTTTTTACATGTTAGTGAGCCCCACAATTTGGCAACCCTTCTGTGCTAATTTCTGATGGGCATGTCAATGGGCCAAAGCCAAATACAGCTGTTGCACAAAATGTTTTGTATTAGTATGCAGCTATAGAAATAGTAAACGACATTCAATGATTCTCACAAACAGAAATCTAATGACCTCATGGGCCCCTGGGTTTCATAGTTCTCAGTTGTGGGATCCATTTTTAAGAATGTTGTTACTACCACAGTAACATTGAAGACCTTTGTTGCTGGACTGTTATCAGCAAATCTCTGGCGTATGTACCCCGGTGCCATTTTCAGCTGAAGTATGCGTGTAAATATTTCTGGTCATTTGTTGGATAAGTAAATATCCGAAGGGGTTTGAATTCCTTCCAGCATCAACTGCACTGCAATCACATGTTGTTTAGCAGTCCTATTATAAATCTCTGGCTAAAACATTCCCAGAGTCCTTGCTAGAAACAAGTTCTCAAAGTTATAACAACTAACAAAATGATCCAGCGTGAGTAGTGCACAGCAACTCAGTCAGCATCTGAAAGCGAAAGATGGGTTGGTGTGTCAGGTGTGACTCTTGAATAGAATAGTCAATAAAGAGTCCCACCTGAAGTATTCACCTTCCCTTTTCCTTTCAGATTGTCAGTCACCAACAACATCCTCTGTGACTGTGACCATGGTGCACTCTCCCTTTTTGTTCTCCTCAACCTCTTTGCAGCATTTGCTGTGATCAGCCACTCTATCCTGCTCCGCTGCTTCCTCTGTGGTCCAGCTCTGGGGGACTATCCTTTCTTTGTTCTGCTCCTTCCTTTCCCAGTGTAGCCAGAACCCCTCTGGCTTCTCCTCCCCACCAACATAATCACCTTGGGAGTACTCCAAGGTTGCACCCCTAGGCTGCCTTTTTTTCCTTGTTTAAAGGTGCCCTCCTCCTCCCCGGTTGCGTGCTCATTCTGATGCTGATGGTGCATGACCTTGATTTCCTGTTTGACATCGTGCTGGGCTATAAAATCTCCAATCGTGCACCAGGACTGCTTGCGTGCATCTCTGAAACATCACCCACCTCTACCCTAACCCGCATCCCTGCTGCCACCGATACCCTTATTCAGGCTTTTGTGACCTCCATGCTCAATTTCTCCAATGCCCTCCTTGCAAACCTCCCACACTTGACCTTACATATACTCCAACTCATCCAAAACTGCTGACCCCCCATCCTGCCTCCATTAAGTTCCACTCACCCACCACCACCACTGGCTTCACCCACTTCTACTCACTCACCACCCCAATGCATTGAATTTGAAGTCCTTTTCCTTGTTTACAAATCCCTCAACAGCCTTGTCCCATCTTATCTCTCTAACCTCCTGAAGCCCTATGTGCTATTGCAGCCCTTTGTTATTCCAGTTCTGGTCTCCTGTGCATTCACTTGTCCCTCTGCCCCACCATTGGATTCTGAGCATTTTATCCATCTTGTTGATTGTGGTAAACCACTGTTATTGTTGTTCACCGTTGTTGTTGTTGTTGCACACTGTTGTATCTATGCATGCCTCAGCTGGCTCCGCCCCTGGCTCCACCCACATGCCCAGGTATAAAGGTGACTGCTCTGCAGCCCCCTGCCTTCTTGGAAACCAGTCAACCACGAGAGGCATGCTCTGTTCTTTGTTAATAAAAGCCTTTAGTTACTCTCCTAACTCTCCGTCTTTTATGAGTAATTAATAGCGCATCATTGATCAACTTGCTTCCCTTTTGCAGCAGTTTCTCCTTTCAAATTTTTAACATTGGTGGTTTCTCTTATTTCAATGGTTATTTTCAACACTTTCCCACTTTTATTAGAATAATTGGCTGGGGCTTTCAGCTTCTGCACTCGTCAGACTATGATTTTCAATTCTTTCATTATAATGGGTGGAAAATTGCATGTTTTTTTTTTTAAGTATTGATTTTTTTCCTTCAGGGATGCTCTGGTCGGAGCCCTGATGCCAGCCAGCATGATTGCACCTGTGGAATGCACATCATCGTCTCCTGTACCACCAGCAGACTCGTCTGCAGCCACAAGCCCCGCTGGTGAGGGGGCTTCAGAAGTGGCGAGTGACGGGGAAGAGAGAGTGAGTCCAAATCCTTGGCAGGACCGGAGAGGGGAGGTGAGAATACCAATGCAAGTCTGACATGGCAGTTTGTTGCTGGATAGAATCCTCTAAATGAACATTTAAAAACAGATGTACAGCAAAACATTTGGGAACCTGGATGAGTTCAAAAATAAAGTAAAGGAGCACTTTATTTGGCATTGGGCCATAATCCTAAATGTTATAAAGGGCACTTACTGGTGTCCGTCGGTTAACCCTTTGTTGGCTTTCCCTCCCCTCCCCCTACCCCTAATAGCTTACCTTTTTGGACAGAGGCTGGAAAAGGACATTTTGCCAGAACTTGTCCATCCTAGAAATGGTGTGGCTTATCAGTTGCTTCCTCAAAAGCAGCAGAGACTTGTTCATCCCTTTTATTCACAGAATAGGACATTACAAAAACCAAGGACGGAATTTTCCGGGGTGTCAGCGGGCAGGATCGGTGGTGGGTCGGGTGGGAAAGTTTTTTTTTTTGGACTGTTGGTCGTCTCAACACGCCTTTCCCAATGTTTGATCTGTCAGCGCTGAGCAGACCCGACAGGCAGTGGCGGGCGACCCAATTAAACTCATTATAATGTACTGGACAGACCATTAACAAGCTTTGTAACTTTAACTTCATGGCCACGGGAACCACGCCGTTCGGGGACCACGCCTGTCAACCTTAGGTGGGAATTCAGGGGCCCTTGCTCCAGCTGATTACTTGACAGCTTCAAATGTACAGTAAAAGCTCCCACCTGACAGATCATCACTTTCCGCAGCCGCAAACTGTTTCTCAGTCCACTTTCCGCTCTCCATCCACTCTCACCTCATTGGAAGAACTCTCTCACCATTGACAGAATGCTTCTGTCATCTGTATTTCACCTGCCATCTGTTCCATCAACATGGGTGCCCTTCATACTCTCTCACCTTGGCCCTCAGAATGCGACCACGATCAGCCCCAACACCAGCAGCACCAACAACAACACCAACCTTCTCCGCAATCACCTGATGCTGCATAGGACAGAGGGCATCAGCACCCGAGCACATTACTGCCAGGGATGGCCTCACCATGGCCAGATTTACTTCACTTGACGCTGTACACCCTGGCTGCCACATGATGCGCCAGGTTGGCACCACCCCACACCAACACTGTAAAGCATCCCTACAATGTCCAAGCCATTCCTTTCACACTCGCCACCATTGGGGGGGGGGGGGGGGTTACTGCAATGTCTCACCATTCACTGCAACTCACTGAGCCACTTCCAAAGGTGCACACAAATCTGTCGAAGAACGCAGAGTGTTGAAAATAAAGGTTTCAATGTTTGACAGCACAGTAACTTTGAACATTGGATAAAACATCCAAGTGGCTACCCTTGTGTGTTGTTAGTTTGTATGAGTGCCCGAGGATGTGGGTGAGTGTGAGGGGGTGGCTAGTGAGATGGGGATGTGATAATGTTGATCGAGAGAGAGAGAGGAATGGGTGGAGGTGCAAGATAAGTTGGTGTGAGTAAGGACGTGCAGGAGCAGGGTAGGGAAGGCAGAGTGATGGGGATGTGATGAGAGGCACAGCAGGATGAGGTTGCGTGTGGCTTTGTACTAATGTTTCGTGATCTAATGAGATCATTGAAAGGTTTGCGCCACTGCACCCAGGACCCCCTGACCACATCCCTGCTTGTGACCTCCTCTGCAGTGTGCAACCAGGCTGTGTTGGGGAGGTCTGGGACATATGGAGGGTGTCATGAGAGAACCTGGGTGCAGCCCTGCACCTCTGTGCAGTGATTGTCAGTGTTTGCAGCACTTCAGTGCTGTTGAACACTGACCGCTCAAACATCAAAAGTAAGGTGGCCGTGGTCCCTTTAAGGAAACCGGCGGATGACACCATGAATGACGTCACTAGAGCCGCTTTCTCTAATTGGGCCGGGAAATGTGCTGAATGGGCTCAACAAGCCCTATCCACGTAAATTCAATTTCCAGAGTGGGATGGAGCCAGCAGCGGGGTCCCGACCCGCCACCGACATCGCCCACACCGGACCCAAGTTAGTGTAGTGGTTATGTTACTGAACGAGTAATTCAAAGGCCTGGACTAATGGGTCAGTGAAATTCAGTCATTGAGGACATCTCTGCTTGAACAATTGATTTAGACTGTCCTTCAGATTTGTTCCCTCTACTTGTATGTCCAATGCTCGACTGCTAGATCCAGTGGGCTGCTAAGATGTAATACCTTTTAACAATTTTCTGAGACTTTCAAGAACCAGATCTCTAAAAGATGTTTGTTCCTTTTTTTTTGTCTTGAAGGTTGCACCTTCGGAAGAAGCCGTAACGCCATCTGCAGTAACTCCCTCTACCTCAGCTACCTCTGCTCGTCCTTTCATTCCTGTAACTGATGATCCTGGAGCTGCCAGTATTATAGCAGAGACTATGACCAAAACAAAGGAGGTAATCCATGCAATAGCAATACAATTGAAATGATTTGCTAAGGAAGGCATGCTTTTTTTAAAATTCATTTATGGGATGTGGGTGTCGTTGGCAAGGCCAGCATTTATTGCCCATCCCTAATTGCCCTTGAGAAAGTGGTGGTGAGCTGCCTTCTTGAACCACTGCAGTCAGTGTGCTGAAGGTACTCCCACAGTGCTGTTAGGTAAGGAGTTCCATAATTTTGACCCAACGACGATGAAGGATCGGCGATATACTTCTAAGTCAGGATGGTGTGTGATTTAGAGGTGGTGGTGTTCCCATGCGCCTGCTGCCCTTGTCCTTCTAGATGGAAGAGGTCGCGGGTTTGGGAGGTTCTGCCGAAGAAGCCTTGGTGAGTTGCTGTAGTGCATCGTGTAGATGGTACATACTGCAGCCACGGTACGCCGGTGGCGGAGGGAGTGAATGTTTAAAGTGGTGGATGGGGTGCCAATCAAGCAGGCTGCTTTGTCCTGAAGCATGCTGGCGTGTCTTGTTGATCATGCCAGGTGGATAGTAAGTGGTAATAATGGATAAATGGTTTGGGTAAGAATCAACCTTTTTAAGGAGTTTAGTGGGAAATGGCTGCACTGATATTTTTCTCCAGGGCATAAGTGGTGGTTTCCGTGTTCTCTCCCTTACTCGAAAGCCACATCTATATTCTTCCACTGCTGTCCCCTGTATCTCTGGTCTCATGTAGCCAGGGGCCAAGAGAAGTTAAAATTGTTGGATGTTGTTAGACAAGTGGATCTTGCTGCCTGCCACTGAGGCTTTGCTAGAGGGAGGTCAAGGAAAGTGTGTGATGGCTGTGGATAGAGCATTTGAGCGCAACTTGAAATACTGACTGTCGATCAGACTTCCAAGTGTACATTGAAGCATATCTGCAGAATGGAGGACGCACTCTATAAATTTTAAAGGCAAATAAAAACATATTTTGAACATTTATCTGTTTAATATTTTAAATAAATGCACACAATCTTGATTTTATTTAAACTTTTGAGTTAAAATAATTCTTTTTCCTCAAAAAGGATTCAGAAAGTCAGGCTAAATCGTCGGGGCCAGAACCACAACATCTGGATGAATTCACAAGTCTCCTTGTACCAGACGACACTCGAGTAATGGTTGATTTGTTGAAGTTGGCCGTGTCGAGCCGTGCTGGTGAAAAAGGCAAAGATGTCTTGTCGGCTGTGCTATCAGCCATGGGTACTGCCTATCCACAGGTAAATACAAACACTTCAACACTACCAAACAAAGGCGTGGTTCAGTAACCTAGGAGGCAAAGCACTTCCTTTTCGACACGAGCTTTGAAATTGCTGTATGGGATATTAGCGTATGACTTTACTTCGCTGTTGTAGTGGAGGCATTAACCTGTTTAAAATAAGCGGGTGAATGCCTTTGTTAAAATAGTGGGCAATGTAAAGTCATAGAATTGCGTTAGGCATGCGTACGCTTAGCACACAGTAATTTCAAATTGACAGAGATTAAGAAGAGCCACATCCCACCTTTTGGGGAAGTAAAAATACCAGCTATACCTTATTTAACAGCAACTACCATGGATAGCCTATTATGTAATGTGTTGGAAGCAGTCATGAGGACATGTACATCATTTGACCTATCCAAACTTCTTGGCTGAAGGATAGGCGACAGAACTGAACTCTCTTTTATCTGATACAAGAGTCAAAATGGTGGGTGATTTTTCTTAAATTCTGCTCCGGCTTTTTTGCTGATTTTGTCCCTTTGCTTCAAACTTGAAACAACTCCTGATACGGTACAGTTCTGCGAGTGACAGCTGCCCTCCAGCATTTTGCCCAGTGACCATTCTATGTACCTTCATGGTGCTCCCCCTGACTGAGCGTTGACCAGGGATCAAGAATTGATCCAATGATCCTACTGGGGAGGCAGGGGCAGGATTGACGATCAATGACTCGCGATTTCATTATGACTTTGGAATGTAATAAATGTATGTTACTAAATCAAAACGGTGATCCCAACAAATTTAGAAGGAATATAGATTGTTGTAGTGGAAAAGATTAAGAAAAGAGGCGACATGAGGAAAAACCTTTTTACACAACGAATGGTTAGGATTTGAAATGCACTGTCTGATGGGGTGGTGGATACAGATTCAATAGCAGCCTTCGAAAGGGAATTGGATAAATACTTGAAGGAGAAAAAATAGCAGGGATAAGGGGAAGAGCGGTGGAGTGGGACTAACTGGATTGCTCTTCGAAAGAGCCGGCGCCGACTCGATGGGCTGAATGGTCTTCTGTGCTGTATATGATTCAAATTGGATATACAATGTCTAAAATTTCATGGGTAATGTAGAGTGGTTGACTGACACTAAACGTTATTTAATGATTACACATCTAAGCTATACCAGTAAATGGAGGATCAGTTAAAGATTAAAAATTACAAATTTAGTCAATCGGATATACTGTAACTTTGGCAAGATGAAAACAGCCTGCTATCGCTGTACTTGTGTCGTCATTTTTTTGGGCTTCATATAGAACTCATAATGGGATGAAATGGACTTGTTTTCAAATCCCTCCATGGCCTCGCCCCTTCCTATCTCTCTAAACTCCTTCAGCCCCACAACCCCCCCGAGATAGCTACGTTCCTCTAATTCTGCCCTCTTAATCATCCCTGCTTATAATCGCTCAACCTTCGGTGGCCGTGCCTTCTGTTGCCTAGGCCCTACGCTCTGGAATTCCCTGGCTAAACCTCTCCGCCTCGCTACCTCTTTCCTCCTTTAAGTCGTTCCTTAAAACCTACCTCTTTGACCAAGCTTTTGGTCACCTGCCCTAATTTATCCTTATGTGGCTTGGTGTCAAATTTTTTGTCTTATAATACTCCTGTGAAGCGCCTTGGGACGTTTTACTACGTTAAAGGCGCTATATAAATACACGTTGTTGTATCTTTTCTGTCTTGTTTATTGGAGCCTTTAAAAGATTTTTGATTTTGCCTTTTGATTTCCTAAAACTTCAAAAGTCAAACATTTGAGTATTTCATTTTGTTAACCTAAATTATGTCAGTGAAAATAAGAATGTATATTCTAAAACAAAAAGTTTTCAAACCCGGTTTCATTATCTATAATTATTGTATTGGGGTCATGTTTGCCTCAAGGCAAACTTTCATGACTTCTAATCCCCGATGGACTTCTCATTCATTCCAAACTTTATTATTAGTTCATGTCCTGTGTTTGTTTGTTCTTTTGATTTCACCATTTCCACTCTGCAGGTAGCTGACATGTTGTTGGAGCTGTGCGTGACTGAGTTAGAAGATGTGGCCTCAGATTCTCAAAGTGGGCGCCATTCCCCTCAGCCAGTGATAGTGGAAAGCAGTCACCCGTACACTGATGACACATCTACCAGTGGGACAGTGAAAATACCAGGTATCTACCTCGCGCAAGTGTGTTGGTGTCAAAAGGCACCGATGCAGTATGCTCGGTCGCTCATGTTCTTTGCCACCTTTTTGTATTTGGAATGAATAACTAATCTGTGGAAGGAAAGCTGAGATGTGCAAGCGGATAACTTTTTTGGGGGGGGTGGTTTTGGCTGTTTCTTAGGTGCTGAAGGTCTTCGAGTCGAGTTTGACCGGCAGTGTTCCACGGAGCGCCGTCACGACCCATTGACCATAATGGATGGTGCCAACAGGATAGTGTCTGTTCGATCAGGTAAGAACTTTTGTACAACCTAACTGTTTTCCCATGCATGTGATTCCAAGTATTGAATGTTTTTAATATGTAAGGCTGGAATGTTAAATTGATGGTATTTATAAAGCTGCTTTCCTTTTCCCATTTATCTAAATAAATGGGAAAAGGAATATACTTGAACTGCTTCCAGAATTCAGTGTACAAGAAGCTCATAACATTATTGGAAGTATCCAGGTCATGTACTTTCTGAAACAACCTGGAGCACTGTGCATTATAATTTTATTTGACCTTTCTAAGTAAAGGAACAGCTCCTGTTGATGGCAAATTGAAAAATGATTTAATGAATTCAGCTAAGGAATGCCAATCTCAAAGTGAGACAGAGCATAGATAAACTGGTCACTGAGCAGATTTTGTACAGAAAATCATTAATCTTGCACTGAATGAAATCTAGCTTATTGATTATGATTTTCTGTTAATTCATATGTTTCTCCCTTGCCCAGTCTTTTAAAGGTCATGGACCAGAAAAAGAAATGGTATTCTGACAAAGAGCCACTTGTTTCTATCTTACTTTCTCTCATGATCTTTTCGAATTTACTTCTATCTCCATAATATCGCCTGCCTCCACTCCTACCTCGGCCCATCTGCTGCTGAAACCCTCATCCATCCCTTTGACACCATTTATACCCTGGGGTAATTGTCACCCTAACCTGCCAGTCTGGTGGGAAACTAATGCGATCCGATAGGCTACCTGTTTTACACCCCATCTGATTTGAAGTCAATGGAAAGTAAAATGGGTGTCTGATTCAATCCAATAACAGTTTCCCGCCGCACTGATTAGATTAGAATTATTCCCCCCGCCCACCCGTTGCAGTAGCCATATTGGGGATGCTGATGCCTTTCGTATTTGGGGCAAATGCTCGTGACCTTTAATCCCTGCCGGACTTTTCTCACTCATTCTAACTTTTATTATTTGTTAATGTGTGTTTGTTAACCTTTTTATTTTAAACACTGTGGGCAATCTGCAGGCAGCTGACATGTTGGAACGGTATAGATTTAAGTTATTGGAATGCTCTCCAAGCTGGGCCGTCGTCCACTGCCCATTTTCTATTCCTCACCATGTTCCACTTACCCATCGCCCTGCCCTCGCTGACTCCCGGTCCTACAATGCCTCAAATTTAAAATTCTTATCCACATGTTTAAGTTGCCTCATGGCCTAGCCACTCCCTATCTCTGTAACCTCTTTCCCCTCCTTGCTTTGCTGTACCATTAGCGGCCGTGCCTTTAGCCACCTAGGCCCCATGTTCTAGAATTTCCACCCTAAATGCCTCCACATCCCTCTCCTTTTAAGATCTTCCTTAAAACCCCCTTCATTGACCAACCTTTTGGTCACCCTTCCAATACCTCGTTCTTTAGTTCAGCATCTGTATTTTTGGTTATAGCTCTGTGAAGCCCCTTTGATACTTTTGTACATTAAAGGTGCTATATAAATGCAAGTTGTTATTCTCTCTTCCCCTACAATGCTCATTCCCTCTCTCTTTGCCCCCTTCATTTCTCTCTCTCGCATGCATTAATTTTTGGCAGATTACGATCCAATTAATTGTTTTACTGCTGAGTTGCATGCAGCAGGCTCTGCTTACTTCGATGGTGTGGTGCATTCAGGCTAATTTTACATTAAATAAATGTGAAGAAATAAACAAATTTAACTGACGACCGGTGCATTTCAGAATCATAGTTAAGTAAAACCATAATCCATGTGGCTCATTTCAAAACCGTTCTTGTTCACAGAAACAACGATTGCAGCTAATAGGATACAGCAGTGTTTTGATTTTTGCCTCTTAATCATGTTTTGTTAAAATTCCCCCCAGAGTTACCATCAAAACCTGACGAATGGATCATTCTGTAATTTGTACTTTTCCTACCTCGAGCTCACTCTTCAGCAATTTAGGATTTTAGAGTGACACACATTATATTCTGCTGTGCTGTAATACACAGATTTATACCTTCAGGGAATTTTGTAAATGGGAGAGAGAAAAAGTAGGCCAGAGTGCAGTATAAATGTTTGGAGGAATAAAAATGCAACCTCAAAGATCTGTGGCAGCAGATTTAAAAATAAACTTGGCGATTTGTTATCACTTCAGTCCACTCAGAAATGGTCTTTCCACTGGCTCCATAATTTTTTGTGCAAAATTGTGACACTCTAGGCAGCAAATCACACAGTACGCACAGAAAGCTGCGGGGTGTCGTGGTGCGACAGATTATGTGCCGTACTTGGTTTAGTTATGCAATTATACCTTGGCTGTCACAGGTCGAGAGTGGTCTGACTGGTCCAGTGAGCTGAGAATTCCGGGTGATGAGCTGAAGTGGAAGTTTACCAGTGATGGTTCTGTGAATGGCTGGGGGTGGCGATTTACAGTGTATCCCATAATGCCTGCTGCAGGTAACGTATGCTTGTGTATTTTTGTATTATAAAGTGCACCGATAAGGAAGCCAAGCAGCACTGGCAGTGAGACTGTTCCCATTTTTTTGCTCCACATTAGAGAGTCATAGAGTCATAGAGAGTCATAGAGTTTTACAGCACAGAAAGAGGCCCTTCGGCCCATCGTGTCTGCGCCGCCCATCCATCCCTGTCCAGTCTAATCCCATTTTCCAGCATTTGGTCCATAGCCTTGTATGCAATGGCATTTCAAGTGCTCATCCAAATGCTTCTTGAATGTTGTGAGGGTTCCTGCCTCCACCACCCTTTCAGGCATTGAGTTCCACATTCCAACCACCCTCTGGGTGAAAAAGTTCCTCCTCAAATCCCCTCTAAATCTCCTGCCCCTTACCCTGAATCTATGCCCCCTTGTTATTGACCCCCCCACTAAGGGGAAAAGTTCCTCTTTATCTACCCTATCTATGCCCCTCATTATTTTGTACACCTCAATCAGGTCCCCCCTCAGCCTTCTCTGCTCCAAGGAAAACAACTCCAGCCTGTCCAGCCTCTCTTCATAGCTGAGGCGCTCCATCCCAGGTAACATCCTGGTGAATCTTCTCTGCACCCTCTCCAAAGCAATCACATCCTTCCTATAGTGAGGCGACCAGAACTGCACACAGTACTCCAGCTGTGGCCTCACCAGCGTTTTGTACAGCTCTATCATAACCTCCCTGCTCTTATATTCTATGCCTCGGCTAATGAAGGCAAGTATCCCATATGCCTTTTTAACCACCTTATCTACCTGCTCCGCTGCCTTCAGGGATCTATGTACATGTACACCAAGGTCCCTCTGACCCTCTGTACTTCCTAGGGTCCTACCACTCATTGTGTATGCCCTTGCCTTATTTGTCCGTCCAAAATGCATCACCTCGCACTTTTCAGGGTTAAATTCCATTTGCCACTTTTCCGCCCATCTGACCAACCCGTTTATATCGTCCTGTAGCCGGAGGCTTTCCTCCTCGCAATTTACCACCCCACCAATTTTCGTGTCATCTGCGAACTTACTGATCATACCTTTTACATTCTCATCCAAATCATTTATGTAGATCACAAACAATAAGGGACCCAGCACCGATCCCTGAGGTACCCCACTGGACACAGGCTTCCAGTCACAAAAGCAACCTTCGACCATCACCCTCTGCCTCCTGCCACATTGCAGAGTGCTTTTACAGGAATTGAAAGCCAGTGGTACATTTTGAGAGATCCAAATGTTGCAGTACAGGTAGACTATCCTTTATCCGAAAACCTTGGGACCAGCCGTGTTTCGGATTTCGGAAAATTTCGGATTTCAGAAGGTATTACGGGGCAGCACCCCGTAAGCCACCGCATTAATATTTCTGCAGCGAACCTTATGAATACCTGTATTCACACTGAGTGGGATAAATAAAGACTATAAATACTGTAGTATTACAGGGATAAATACTCTAGTACAGTTTATTTATAAGGAAAACATTCAGTAAAACTTCAAACATATACAGGTACAAACTAAGCTAAATACCTGTACATATACATGCAGTAAAGGTACATTACATCTGGCTTGAGGATCTTGGAGAAGAGGGTACATCAGTGTTGTCATCGTCGTCATCAGGTTGGAGTCGGACATCTGAAGGTGGGCCAGGAACAGGATTCTCAAGTGATGAAGCAGCACTACGACAGACGGCCTTTTTAAAGATTTCTTCCAGTGTCATGTGTCTCATTAACATTGGTTTCTGTCTAAGCAGTCTCTCCTTAATTGAGTAAACTTGCATAATCTCTTGCTCACTGATAAATGCACGTTGTTCAAGGCCAGCAATTAACTGATCACACATTGTCACCATATCGTCTATGGGGATTTTTTCACCTGTGTTCACAATGTCATCATCATCATCAGTACTGCCCTCATGCTTGTCTTTATTTAACACCATTTCAGTAATTTCCCCATCACTCAACGAATGCACAACAGGTGCATCATTGTCAATGTTCAGCACTTCTTCAATGTCAGCTTCCTCTAACTTATTTACACTTTCGGATGATAAACCTTTGGCGTAAGTAAGGAGGTTTGATATCATCATCTTCTCCTGACTGACAGGAAATCCTTCAAAATCTTCATCTGCAGGTCCATCTTTATGAAACATCGTTGAAGGCCAAAGTCTGTGCCAAGCATTTATTAATGTTGGTTTGTCAACATCGTTCCAAGCATTAGCAACTGCGTAAATGGCATTCTTAACATTGAACTTGTAGGGGGGGCATCTATTACCTGGTTTATGGTAACATACCTGGCCAGCAGCCTTTTTGCCTGCTCCACTGTAAACCAATTTTAACAGCGGTTCCGAATCGCTACCCCACCTTTCAGTTCTGACTGGAGGACTTACAATTAATGATGTTAAAGCGGACAATTGGTTTGGATATGAGCAAAGTCAAAATTTATTAAACTAAAGAACCATAATCAAATATAAACTGTACCACACGAACACAGTAAATGCAGTAAAAGTATATAACAAGGGGGTACAGATGGCAAAAACGAGGGATACAATGGCTACAATGTTATTTAAACAATCTTAGCAATTCCCTTAAATCACCACCCCAAACTCCTTGCTAGGTTGTCTTGTTGAGGAGTCAGAACATTCTGCTCACCTGTGGTCCAGCGAAGTAAAAAAGAGGGCAGATAGCTTCTCAGTAGCTATCTTTATACCTGTGTGCTGCTGCCGTTCTGTCTGGAAAAATTCCCGCCTAAAGTTCCAGTACACAAACAAAAGGACTGTGATTGATTGGTTGCTGAATTGCTTGTTTAAACATAGCCAGCCATAATCGGCCTTGGGACAAGTGGGCAACTCCTGACCTCCCTGGTTTGATTGACAGGTCTTTCATGCTCCTGCCGTTCTGTCTGGCCAGTACACAAAAAAAGGACTGTGATTGGCTGCTGAATCATAGCCAGCCATAATCGGCCTTGGGTCAAGTGGGCAACTCCTGGCCTCCCTGGTTTGATTGACAGGTCTTTCATGCTCCTGCCGTTCTGTCTGGCCAGTACACAAAAAAAGGACTGTGATTGGTTGCTGAATCATAGCCAGCCATAACAACCTGTCTCTGTGGCCTCGGGTCAAGTGGGCAACTCCTGACCTCCCTGGTTTGATTGACAGGTCTTTCACACAAACACATTACAAGCTGTAAACCTCTGTGTTTGACCGGGCTCAAAAGCACAAGTTTTAATCAAGATATTCTTCTCAATGTGTGTGAATACTTCCACGAATTTCCTCGATTCCGTTGTAGTCCAGCTCAGCCCAGCTCAGCAGTCTTTTGTGGTTCTGAGCATGCTTTAAAACATTGATCTGACCCAGAGGCAATTCAAAACACATAAATCTTCATCCACGATGTGGACCAATGTTTCTTTTGTTTTCAGGGGAATTTTGCGAAACTCCTACAAACTCTTTCAGGAAGCTTTGGATTCCTATGCCTCTGTTGATTGCATCAAGCATAGAGTTCAAAAAAATGTCTTTATACTTGCTCTTCATGGAGCGTAAAATTCCTTGGTCACAAGGCTGTATTAAAGATGTCACATTAGGGGGAAAGTTAATGGCGAAAACATAACTTTTCACAAGAAGTTCAGGAGGGGGATGTGCGGAGCAGTTGTCCAGGAACAATAACATTTTGCAGATTTCTTCCAGTCCAACTTGCCTGCAATGAGCTCGTGTCGCTGGTACGAAGTGGTTATTGAACCAGTGAGAAAATATTCCTCTGGTTACCCATGCTTTCTTGCTCGCATAATAATGCACAGGTAAATTGCATACACCTTTCAAACATCTTGGATGTTGCCTTTTTCCAATCACTACCAACTTTAACTTGTGTGTGCCTGCAGCATTGGCACACCCAAGAACAGTCAGCCTGTCCTTAAAACCTGCTGGTGCACTCTCATCAGCCGTTGCTAATGTTTTTCTAGGAACGTAGCACCAGAACAGAGCTGTTTCATCAGCATTGTAAATTTGTTCAGGACCGAGGTTTTCATCAGATATTATTTTTGCAAATTCGTCTATGTAATTTTCAGCTGCTTCATGATCAGCAGAAGCTTTTTTGCCACAGATTTTCAGATATTTTATACCATGACGCTTCTTAAATTTATGCAGCCAACCTTCTGAATATTCACACTCAACTTCAATGTCCAGTTCTTCATGGTATATTCTAGCTTGTTTCATGACCATCAAACCAGTCAGTGGCACACGTTCACCTCTGCGTTGTCGAATCCACTCAATCAGCACACGGTCAAGATCTTCATTTTTTGCTCTATGCAATGTTTTCCTACTTTTCATTAGTTTATGGTCATCACTGTCAGTGTAAAACTTCAACAACTTGTCTTTCTGTTTCTTTAAGTCATATATGGTGGTAGTTCCCACACCATATTCTTCAGTAAGACGTCGCACAGACACACCACGATCAAGCTTCTGCAATAACTCCACTTTCTGCGATATCGATAATGAGAGATGTTTCCTTCTCTGCTTCTCACTGTTACCCATAGGGGTATCTGCAGCTCTTTTTAGCATTTTCACAAATCGTAAAAAAACAACAAATATCAAAGAGAGCAGCAGGCGCACGTGTGACAGCGCTGAGACACAACTGACGCCTCACACCTGCGTGGGTCAAGCATCGGCCGCGTCGGGTCATGTTTTGCACCACTCAGGTCATGTCGTGCGCACGACTTACGCTCCACGAGAAAATTTCGGTTTTCGGAAGTGCGGAAAAAGGATAGTCTACCTGTATATGAATTGAATACTGTCTTTTATTTTTCTTAAGATCTGTATGAAAACTGCTGTGATTAGATGCCTGTTTTGTCCTCCACGTCTGTGGATTTTTATATTGTTTAGTTTTCTGCAGAACTATTACCCACTACTGTTGTGATTACTATCCATAGAGGTTCTTTTAGTGACTGACTACCTATCAAAGTTCAGCATTGGGTGTCTTTAAATTCTTTCAGCACTGAACCTACTGTGCAACATTTCAATAATTTCCTTTTTTTACTCCCTTTCTTGCTTGATGTACCATCCTTTAGTTAAAAAAAGTAGACGAGGAATGCACTACCTCTCGGTCGAAGCACAAGAAGAAAGATCAGAGCAGTCTGGGGGAGTAGTCCATTTGTCAGATCATTGATTTTTCTTTTTTTTCTTTTTAATCCTCCCTCCCATTTGTGAATTACTAAATGTTTGTTCCTAATGTCATAGTTGAGATCAGGAGCCTTCTGTCTCTTTGTTTCATCACTCCATGAATCCATGATGAGAAATTTCTTCTCTCAGGGTGGTGAACCTCTAGAATTCTCTACCACAGAAGGCTGTGGAGGCCAAGTCACTGAATATATTTAAGAAGGCGATAGATAGATTTCTAGACACAAGGCATCAAGGGATATGGGGAGAGAGCGGGAATATGGTATTGAGATAGAGGATCAGCCATGATCATATTGAATGGCGGAGCAGGCTCGAAGGGCCGAATGACCTTCTCCTATTTTTCTATGTTCTATGTTTCTAATCCTATTAATCTGGTACAGCTTTCTTAATATGGACTTGTTTAATCATATAAGAGTAATGGAAATGGATTTCTGTAAATTTGTAATATAACATTTTTCCTAAGAATAAACATCTTTGGTTTTGATTTGTCAAGTATTGTGATTTATTTTTTTGCTGTAATCATACAATTAACTTTTTAATATTTGAACCAGGTCCTAAAGATCTACTGTCAGATCGTTGCATTTTGTCATGCCCTTCAATGGATTTAGTTACCTGCCTGTTGGATTTCCGATTAAGCTTTGCATCAAACAGAAGTATTGTGCCCCGTTTAGCTGCCTCCTTGGCAGCTTGTGCTCAGCTAAGTGCGCTTGGTAGGTATTAAGAGGTGAAGAAGTACAGAAACTGTTCCTTCATCGGTCATTATGAAGTCTGTGACGTATTAACAATCTTTTTGCTTTATATGAAAGCTGCCAGTCACAGGATGTGGGCCTTGCAGAGACTGCGTAAACTTTTGACCACCGAGTTTGGTCAGACTATAAATATCAATAGGCTTCTTGGTGACAGTGATGGGGAGTCACGATCTCTGGTATGTTGACAACCCATTTAAGAATGTATATTAAATAATATTTGCTCATTGCTGGCTTTTATTAAAAAAAAACTATCTCGTATAGTTTGCTCATTTTGAGAGTTTTTTTCCTTTTAGAGCTTTACTGGGACTGCTCTGGCCGCATTAGTCAAAGGTCTTCCAGAAGCTTTACAGCGTCAGTATGAATATGAAGATCCTATAGTAAGAGGGGGAAAGCAGCTCCTTCACAGCCCATTCTTCAAGGTAATCATTTTTGTTTCTGTGTATGTCGTTAAACACTTGCAATTGGAGAAGTTGGAAGTTTAGATTTAAGCGTAAATATTTTCCTAACCTTTTCACACACGAGCTCCTCCAATGGCCTGGTAGAGAAAAGCACAACCAGAAGGCCTTGAGCTTGTCTCTTGGCCTGTGCTGAGTTAGCTGGTCTCAGCTTGTAGCACTGGGAGCAATGTTCCCTCTAATGTTTAGTTCTGGTGCGCGGTCCCTTTAAATTTGCTGCGCATGCGCGGTATCTTATCCAGCGGAACAGCTGGTGAGCAGCCTGCGCGGGATCTCCCGATCGATGCACGCCTGCGCAGCTTAGGGGAAACGTGGACTGGGAGGTGTTGCAAATAGCCTCAGCACCCCTAGGCTAGGGAGGAAGAAAATCGAGCTAGAGTTTCCACTCCTGATTGCTATCCATTATCTTCAGCTTGAAAGCAGACCTGTGGAATGACGTGCCTGCTGTTTAATGAAGTAGTATTATAGAGAAAGCATGATTTCAGTGCTACAAGATTCCTGCTGCAAAAATTGTCACACTTTTTGATACAAACTGAAAATTATTAAAATGCAATTTAAGTGATCAGGTATATATTCTTAACAGTGGGATTTGCATTCTTTTAGCCACAATGGCCTAGAAATTCAGTGGGCTGCGCCACCAGTTAGCGCCCAAAGAGGGCACTCAGTGGCTTTAGCGCCACTGGCCACACCTCCCGCGATATTTAGCGGGGCGCTAATGGCGGCGTTAGCCTGTAGCGCTGCGCCGCCACCGATGACGTCATTGGTGTGCGCAGCGCCCCGCTCCCGCCCCGATCACCATATTTGGTCGCGCCCGCCTCTTTAACGCCGGTCGCAAATCGCGACCGGTTCACAGGGCCTACCTGTGGCGGTAGTGGCGCAAGTTAAGGTGGAGGTGCGGGGCGGCCGCCTGCCAGCACCTCCGTCTCCGGCCTCCTAAACCCCCCCCCCCCCCCCCCCCCCCCCGCGGCATTGCCGGCTGTTTCCCGAGAGCCCGGCACTTCTCCTTGGTGCCGGGCTCATTTGCCGGCACTCGCGAGCGGGGATCGCGCTGTTGCAGGCACCTCCCCCTTAACAGTGGGAGGAAGGCCTGCAGTACCGCAGCGTGCCGTGCCGCAGCGTGTGGCGCTGTGGCCCTTAGCGCAGCGATATTCAGGGTGAGCACCCCAAGCGGGGCGCGGGGAGCCTCGAGTAGCGGCCCGCTTCCGTTTGGGGCGCAGAAACTGAATATCGGGATGGCGCAAGTGGCTCCGCTCGCAGCGGTAATTCCGGCGAGCTTGGCGCCCCAAACGGCGCCCAACTGAATTTCTAGGCCAATGTGTGATCTACTCTTTTTGAATAGAGCACCTATGATAGCAGATGTTGGCGTGCAATTACTGTTTTTCTTTCCCCTTTTTAAAAATGGCCCTCTCCCAGGTTCTTCTCTTAAATGTGCCCAAATTATGACCAAACGAGTGGGCAAGCTCCCTGTTCTGCACTAATTCTGCTCTGTAACCCTCTACTTGGTGATTTTTGAGAGTGCAACAATCTAATTTCCCCCTTTTGATTCTTTCTTGCTGTGGGGCAGCCTCTCTTTTCCCCCCGCCCCCTTCCTGCTATGGCATACAGCCTTGAATCTCACCACTGGCAGTCGAACTGTTTACAGTGTGAGGTTATCCCAATAGTATTAGCAGGGCTGACCAGAGTGGTAGATTTTGAGGAGGTTGGTATCAAATTGTGAACCCATAAAGGAGCAAGGGTTTGCGAAACGTATTTTCATGAAGAGGGTGCTGCTTTTTAACAAGTCAGAAGTATCTTCTATTGGTGAAGTAGACGGAAACCAATTATTGTTAGTTTAATGCCCACCAGGTCACCAGCTTAATTCCTTCACTAGACATTCCTATGGGTTTACAGGAACTATTTAGATTTGGGGTTAGTACTTCAAGAGACAATTAATTGTCCAGCAATACTGCATTTACACACACAAGTTATTTGCACAAAAGTAAAGAGTTGAGTTTTATTTACATGGGACTGTAATCTTGTCCAGAGTGTTGGGTACTAATGAACATTTAAAAAAAAAAATAAACAGTTGAAATTTAACATTCTACCATCTCCACACTTTGCCCTAGGGACCTCCCCGGGTCAATTTAATCCACTCTTAAGAACAAATTAGAAAGAACTTGCACTTGTAAAGCACCTTTATGACCTCAGGACCTCCCAACGCACTTTATAGCCAATAATGTACTTTTGAAGTGTAGTCACTGTTTAATGTAGGAATGTGGCAGCCAATTTGCGCACAGCAAGGTCCCACAAACAGCAATGTGATGGTGACCAGATAATCTCTCTGTGATGTTGGCTAAATATTGGTCAGGACCCAAATTGTGATCAGTTATCATTTGATTGATGTTTCCTTAATGGAAATAAATTGTACAAAGAAATCTTGCCGCAGAATTACTTCTGTTAAGATACTTTTAGTACACAAACTGTGAAAATATTATTTCATATACTACAGGAAACTTTGTGCTATCCGGCACCCACGGGACCGAGCTGCTGCCGTTGCCTCAAAACTTCCGGATAGACCAGCGTCAATGTTATCAGATAGGAGCTTTTCATCTCCGTATCTGACAACAAAGACTGTTGCTTAGCAACAGCTTGTCAACACTCGGCCCGTGGCTTGGAAGCGTCTCTGAAGCTGTTGCTAAGATACAGAGACACCTTCCAGAGCCTGCCGTATCTGACCACAAACACTGTTGCTCAGCAACAGCTTGTAAACACTCGGCCCAGTAGCTTGGAAGCGTCTCTGAAGCTGTTGCTAAGCTACAAAGACGCTTTCCAGAGCCTGCCTGTGAAAAGAATGCTAGGAGAAGAAAAAAAACCTAACCAAAGCGGCTGCTGATTTCTGCCGTTAGATCGAAGCTGCCGGACATTCAACCTCCGGATAGCACAAAGTTTCCTGTACTTTCCTCCCCATCATTGACTCCTTGACGCTACAGATGCATTCGCACCCGAACGACCAGATTCAGGAAAAGCTTCTTTCCCAGGGCTGTCATCCTACTGAACTCCACAAATAAACTCTAAAGCCTGCACATCTGCCAATGCACTTTATAATGTTTATGTTAATGTATTACAAGCCAAATGAATGTTGAATGTTTAAATGTCTTAATCTAAATGTACACTCTCGGGAGCCGCAAGCCTACATTTCGTTGTACTGCACTTGTGCACTAACAATGACAATAAAGTTGATTATTATGAGTGTAATTCTGTGGGTGGATGGAGCTCTCCGACACCTTGCTCCAGTGCCCGTTCTTAGTGTGTCATTTCAAGAGCGACCTTTTGGCAGATTATTTGACTGGAAAACAGCTCAGCTGAGCACAAACCTTTCCTCACCTGATGTCCACTTTTTTGTCTGAAGACAGAATTATAGAGAAACCTTTACTTAAGCAGTTCTTTATGTTTTGCAGGTTTTAGTCGCTCTGGCATGTGACTTAGAGCTCGATACTCTGCCTTGTTGTGCTGAGACGCACAAGTGGGCTTGGTTTAGAAGGTACTGCACGGCCTTGAGAGTTGCTGTGGCTCTAGATAAGAGAACACCATTGCCACGGCAGTTTCCTGATGAGGTAATAAATATTAAGAATGCTTACGTAGCCCCAGCCTTGCCTATTGCTAGTCAACACTCAAACATGTGTTATTTTCCAAACCGTAGACCTACCTATGAAATTAGGTACAATGTTAACTATCTGTGCACTCTTGAACTAACTTGTTGCCTTCAAATCTCAAAAACTCTGCTGATTTGTAGTACATCCTTGATTTCCTCAAGTTAGATTAAATTTCCAACCATTGACCGGGTGGAAAATCTAGCCCAAATACTTAGTTCTGATCAAAAATTTGCATATTTCCTCACCCAATAATCTGTCCACCTTTGGTTGTTACAATGATGAGTAGTGTTAAAAGAAAATGGCATTGGGCCGTATTTTCCGATCGGAGGCTTCCCGCATGCAGAGGCCTCCGATCAAGAAAAAAATCTACGGACTTACCTGAGGTCCGGACACTTCCGCTCCTGGGCCTCTCCCAACTCGAAATGTGCAGGACCCACGTATCCCAGAGGTGCATGCAGTTCACAGGTGTCTCTGGGATCATGTGGGCCATGGGGAGCCAATCAAAGAAGGGAATCTTCCTTCATACACTTGACAGATAGACCTGTCAAATATATGAATGGAGATCACCCCAAAAACACTGTAAAACATTAAATAATTTTTTTAAATCAAAGTTTTAAAATTAGTTGAAATTACATTTAAACAAAAATTTAAATTTTTTGAAAAAAATGTTTTTTACGGGGCTAAAAATAAACTTATTTTAAATGATAAATGAGTGAATTTTTGTTTTTTACTTTTTTCAAATCTTATTCTGGTAAAAGCCAGCCTTACGCCTGCTTTTACCAGGCGTAAGATTTCTAAGGGTTTTCTGCGGGCAGAGGTTCTACAGAAAGCGGAACTATCCGCCCGCAGCGGCCCTTCTCCAGGGCAGGTGGAGGATCTGTCAAGAGCATTCTTGACAGAGCGGAAATGCCGGTTTTCAGTGCATGCGCTTTGCGCGCTTGAAACCGGCATTTTCAATGTCCCTACGGGTGTGTACACAGCTCCGTTCACACCCGTAGGCATCTGAATATCCGGCCCAATATGTTGTTTTTCCTCTGAACAGGATTTATTACAGATGAGGAAGGCTATTTGGCCCATCCTAATTCATCCATCCAGAAAGACCCTCGTGGAAATTTTATATTAACATAATTTGCAGGTTATAGCAAATAGCACCATCAGTAGCTGATTCTTTCGTTGTGGGTTTTATTGGGTAGATATGGAGTCATATCGTAAGGATGGAACTTGTTTTTTCAGTTATACAGAAATCTTCTAATAAGTTTGTTAATTGCATAAATGAATCATAATTAACAAGTTGAATTCTATGATATTTGTAGACCATTGCATCCATATTTCATAGTGGATTTGTAAATTTTTAGTTGTTGATGTAAGCATGGGAATGTTCCTGCTGATGATGGTACTCTACCACTATACAAAATAAAAATGTTTAATAAACTTTACAATCTTTAACTTTTAATATTATTTGGCTAGTCAAACCTTATTCTTAATTATTTTGGTTTCTAGCTGCCTCTAGACTGTTTTGGGTATACATCAACTGAAGTAGAAAATTGGAAACGGTTTAGAACATAATTTCACATTCCTATATTTTCTGGTACAGGTGGCAAAAAAAATCCGTGAACTAATGATCGATCATGAAAATATGAATGTTCTTCATGAAAGCCATGACGTGTTTAGAAGAGAGCAAGATGAACAACTTGTCCAGTGGATAAACAGGTACTAAGCCTATAGCGTCGCTATTTCAATACATGTAAAAAATACTCTGATAGTGTCACTAAATTTTATTGTGACTGTGTATAAATGCCATATTTATTAATCTGATTTTATAAACAATTTTAAAGGACTGTTTTTCTGATTTTTATGTTCCTACTTTCTTTGGCATGATCTCAAAAATAGTAATGAGCAGCTTGACGCATGATAGCACTTTTACTGCAATTATTTTCCCCCCTCCATATAGTGAAATCTAACAATGTCAATGCATAGCTTAATGCTTTTTCCTCTGCCTTCCCCCATTTTCTCCCTGCTTCATGCCAGATGAAAAGCCAGGCAGTGACCTACTCCCAAGTTCTTCCCAAGGTATTCACTTACAGCCACCAGCAGCTGTGTAAGATGGAGTCCCGGGGTGACACTTCCCGTATTCTGCTGTAGAGAAGCAGTTGATCTCTCTACGATGGCATTGATGAGATCACCAAATCACTGTTCAGACGATCATTAGCAGAAGTCTAGCACCCATCATGTCTTGACACTAAGTGTGACGAGACCAAATTGTATTGACCGATTTTACTGGGATATTTACGGACCGAGTGATAGACGGGGAAAATTTTGCAGTTCTTAAATATCTCATTTACCCATGAAGCTGAGTGAGAGAGAGCCGAGAAAAATGAGACTTGACAGAAAATGTATACGTACTTCAAATGTATTTTTGTTTAATAGGCGGTCTGATGATTGGACTCTTTCTGCTGGCGGAAGTGGAACTATTTACGGCTGGGGGCACAACCACAGAGGTCAGCTGGGGGGTATAGAAGGTGCGAAAGTTAAGGTTCCAACACCATGTGAGGCGTTAGCAACCTTAAGACCTGTGCAGCTGATTGGTGGCGAACAGACGTTGTTTGCAGTAACAGCAGATGGAAAGGTGAACGTTCACATGTCCTTTGTTGTTACTCTCAATGAATGGTATCTTATCTTGAAGAATGCATATGTGTGACATCAGTTCATTTTTTGAGGTATTGTAGTGTAAGTCATCAGAAATAATGGGTACAATGAAATCTACCAAATACTGGGCTAGAAATTGCGGTTAGAGGCGTACCTCCGGACTACTCCTCCGACCCACAAAAGAATTACGAAAGTACCTGCTGGCTGCCAGGCTGTGAAAACTTGGGGTCTCAGGCCTCGAGGCGGAGGGCAGTGTAATGGTCCACGGTTCCCAGGGGCGCAGACGGTGCGGAAGCCTACCTGGGATCACGTGGGCCTGGTCCTCCAATCAATAAGCAAAATTACATTTCAGTCATTTACGAATGGGATCCCCTAACGAGATGCAATGGAATCCCCAAATCTAATAATTATACAATGTATAGAATTGGAATTTTATTCATAATTACCTTCATTCCACCACCTTCACTAAAAAAAAAATTAAATTTTAAAATAATTTTATACATTAAAACTGTAATCCGGGCCAATATTTGCATAAACCCATTTCATACAGTGTATGTGCATAATTTAGGATATGAAAATGTTTAATTAAAGCCATAGATATCCCCTTACGCTGTTGCACACAGGCCCTGCACCTGCTTGCATCAACTGTAAGACATCCGTGGGCAATTGCTGGCCAGTCTCAGGGCAAATAGTCCAACTCTGCGCCAGCGATTGCTTTTTCGTGGCCCCCACGGATGGCCTGTCAATCCGTACGTTGACCGGCTGCAAGTTCCAGACTTCGCGCATGTGGCAATCCCAAACTTGCGGTGGATTTCAGGGCCAATATCTTGACTTTATTAATAGCAAAATGGCACTGTTTAAACTATTTTGCAGTCTTCAATAATTGGCCAGTGAAAAATCAGATGGAATATGGCTGTAAGGCAATAAAGATACATTGCATGAATAATTCTGATTCTTACTGTATTACATTAGTTGTATGCCACGGGATACGGAGCTGGAGGAAGACTGGGGATTGGAGGAACAGAGTCTGTATCTACCCCCACTTTGCTGGAATCCATTCAACATGTTTTTGTAAAGAAGGTGGCAGTGAATTCGGGGGGCAAGCACTGCCTTGCCTTGTCATCTGAAGGAGAAGTCTACTCTTGGGGTGAGGCAGAAGATGGCAAGCTGGGGCATGGCAATAGGAGGTAGGAGAGAAGTTGTGTATTCTAAAAATAATTGATAATATAAAATATGTAGTTTATAAATTTCAAGGCAGACATTTTATCCTAGGCATGTTAATTCCACATTCTATATTTTCTTTAAGTGCCAACACAGTCTTCTGTAGAAATGTATTGCTTTTGCCTCCGAGGGAAATGGGAAACACTTGCCTCCCAAAAAAAAAATACCACAGTGTCAACCCCAAATTGCTCTGGATTTATCTGTGGCCTTGGTTCGAACAAGGAGAAAACCAGAGACTAATCTCAGTATTAATAAAATACCTGGCTTGTGTCACCAGTACTCAATGTTGTTGCCTTAATTTGAGTTATCATCTGACTCCAGCACTGTGATTGTAATGTGGGTATACCTAGTGCCTCTTTCCTAGAAGCTGTTTGAAATTGCTTGTTCCTCTATTTGTTTTTCTTATAAAATAGGCTTGTATTTTTATTTTATTTTAAGTACGTTATTTTCTGCTTCTCTTTCCTTCTAAGCTGGGTGTTGCCATGCAAGTTTCAGTCAGCCAGGTGAGAGTGTCTTCACTGCAGCCACTGTATGTGATGCTGCTTGGTGGATGATGAGAGTTACAATTCAAGTTGGGTGAGCTGGTCCATGTTGGTGGTACTTTCCTCGCACCTTGTTTCCATGATGTGCGAATATTCCAGCTGACAGCCAAGCAGATCCCGTTGACTAAAATTGACAGTTTTGGCTGATGGGCAGCTGAAGCTTTCAAATTTTTGACCTTTGTGGTTGGAAGCAAGTGTTACTAAGTGACCGTTTTAATATTCTGATTTCAAGTAACTTTTTGAGAAACTCCCTGGAGAAGACATTTATTTCATTTGATTTTTTGCCTCCTTCAGTCCTTGCGACCGCCCTCGTGTTATCGAATCACTGCGTGGTATAGAAGTGATTGACGTTGCTGCCGGAGGAGCACATAGTGCTTGCATTACTGCAGCAGGAGAGCTTTACACCTGGGGCAAGGGCAGATACGGAAGACTAGGACATGGGGACAGTGAAGATCAGCTGAAACCAAAGTTGGTGAGTACTTCTGATAAAGAATTGATTGAAACCTAAAACATGATTGCAGTATTGATGATGGAGGTACATTCTTGTTATGCCTGTTTCATTGCATGCATTCATAGACCCAAGAATTCAACACTTTTTATATGTATATGTTTAGCCTATTTTGTGTACATATGCAGCCTTCTGGAGTTAAAGCTTAATCATTGCTTTCACTTAGCTTGGATCTGAACTCCCTGGCCTACTGTGCAACATGTCTGTGATTTTTTTTTTCCCCAATGCTTCATTTTTATTTCCTTTCTTCTGCTCAAACAACTTTTCCATTTTTAAAATTCAATTTCATTGGCCCAGAAATTCGGGTCGGAGGCTTCCCGCGGGTGCAAGCCTCCGACCTGCACTTAGCTAGCGCGCCGGCCGTTGTGCTGTGGACCCGCGTGGGATTCCGATCCTGGGCCTGCTCCAACTGCCGGCGTGCAGTGCTTGCGTATCCCAGGGGCGCAGTTAGTTCGAAGCGTCCCCTGGGATCACGTGGGCCATGGAGAGCCAATGGTAGCAGGGAATCTGTATTCATAGATTTGACAGGAAGAGCTGTCAAATCTATGAATACAATTCGGCCCCAAAACATCACTAAAACGTCAAATAATTAAAAAAAAAAAAAAAAAATTTTTGAAAAAATTAATTACAGTTTCTAAGGGCTAAAAATAAACTTCCCTTTCTTTAAAGTATTTAAAAATAATAAACCTGTGCAAAAAATGTTTTAATTTAACTTAATTCACCACTTACCTTGTTAAAAGCAGGCCTTGCGACTGCTTTTTACAAGCGTAGCTACTGGAGACTTACCCTCCCGGAGAAACCTGCAAAAAAAACGGAAGTTCCAGGCGTACGCGCTGCCTCTCCGGCGCACGCGTTTGACTTGTAAACCCCTTCCTTTAAGGGAACGGAAGTTCCGGTTTCCCGTGCATGCACGAAACCGGCACCTTCGTTGGGCCTACGCGTGAGTACCCAGCGCGTACTCGCCCGTGGGGACCCGAAATTCTGGCCCATTGTGTTGAGAATTGGTATCATAATAAAGTGAAGTCCCAAATTATGTGTGCGCATAAGAGTTTAGAGCCTGGAAATTTCTGGCGGCTTTAAGCCTAACATCTGCCAGTAAGAACAGAAAAGGGCTGCCCGTGATCTTGGGTGGCATACAAGGCTCACCATCTGGTCAGGCAGCTAAGCGACATAGTAGGTCCATTGTATCGGGCACAGCTACGTGAACATGACAAATGAGATCTAACTAAGGAGACCGAGATTTAGCAGATAGGTTGCAAAGAGTTTGTCCATCTCCTTAAAGACGACGTCCAGATAACATCTAACATTTGCACAGCGGTGTCATTGGGTGTCAAAGACACTTTAGCCTTCAGTTTTTATCCACCAGGCTTATACTGGGAGCGTTAGTGTTTTCCAGTTTCCTGTCCAAAAGGTATCAAGGTAGTCACACGTACGTTATTTAGCAGGCCAGCGACTTAATCACTTTAACCGTTGACCAAAAGCAGCAACATGAGAGAGCAGCACAGTTTTACAAATTTGTTGGCAATTTGCTCGAGTTCAAGGGTTTGTTAATTGCACCCGTGCTGTCATTCGGTACCCGATGCACAATGCCACGTTGTATATGAGCCAAGGAATTTTGTTCTCTTAGTATGCAGCTGGTATGTGACCAACAGCATAGAGTCATGCAGGTGAATGCCTGCTCCTCTAGAAGCTCCCACGATGCCTTCGTTTTAAAGCAATTATCAGTGTCGCCCTTGCTTGAAGGGGAAGGAAGAATGGAAAAGTAGCCCTTAAGACCAAAGCTACCCTCTGTTGCTGGGGTTCATTTCTTTTTTGGTTATCACCCTGTTTGAATGTACAAATCAAAGTGCCTGGAAATCTGCACCCACCTGTGTGGTTTTTATTTGCCGAAGATGGAGTACACACTCCTTGCAGGGACACATGCTACTTGCTCCAGTACAGAGAGCATAGGCAAAGGAGTAGGAACTCCCCAGGAATACTGCTGAAAGTTAACCAGCTAAAACAATGCAGCTTATCAGTATAGTGCATTGAGTTTCAATTGTCAGACTTTACAACCTTCCGGACTCAACATTGAGTTCAACAATTTCAGTTCATAACCACTGCTCCTATTTATTCGGACAGCAGTTGTTGGTAATGGCACTGCTGTTGCCATTTACAGCTCCTCTAGACCCATCTTTTGTTTCTTTACTTGTCCCATTACCACCCCCTTTTGCCTTGTGCCATCATGCCTTTTGTCATTTAATCACACCTGCCTTCCACCCTATCACAGCCCTTCCCTTTGTGTTCTTTCCTCCACTTTCCCAGCCTCTGTACTTGCTTAAAAACTGTTACATCTCTAACTTCTTTCAGTTCTGACGAAAGGTCATCGACCTGAAACGGTTGACTCTGTTTCTCTCTCCACAGACGCTGCCTGACCTGCTGAGTGTTTCCTGCATTTTCTGTTTTTATTTCAGATTTCCAGCATTCGCAGTATTTTGCTTTTGTTAGGTCAGAGGGGTCCTTTACGGAACATTAGGAGGTGGCAGATGAACTAAACTAATTATTTTTGTTGGTCTTTACAAAAACCTATGCACTAATTGTTTGTAATGTATAATGTTTTATATAGCGTCATATCAAGTCAAGACATAGGAGGAGACCAATTTGCCTTTGTGTCTGCTCTGAAATTAGGTGGTTCTTGGGGACTGAGTTTGCAGAGTCTTATTACCCACAATGGGATTAGTTTTCTCCCCCATTCTCTCGTATTGTTTAAGCAATTATCCAGTACATTTTTTGAATGCTGTAATCAATTTAGTATTGATCATCATTTGTGGCAAAGCATTCCACAATCCAATCATTCCTTACAGAAAAAGTTCCTTCTAATCTCCCCTTTAATGTATCTTGTGCTCATCTTGAGATCATAGCCTTGTAACTTCAATTTACCTGTCAACGGAAATTATCTATGTTTACCTCGTCTATTTCTTTCATAATTTTGAATACTATCAAATCCCTCCTTAATCATCTTAGTTTGAGAGTGCACATCTTTAGTTTCCCTAGCCTTTCCTCCTAACTATCATCCTGATAAATCTGAATTGCAATTTATCCAGGGCTATTACATCTCTCCCAATGCAAGAACGCAAGAGCATAAGAGATAGGAGCAGGAGTAGGCCATTCAGCCCCTCGAGCCTGCTCCGCCATTCAATAAGATCACAGCTGATCTTCTACCTCAACTCCATCTTCCTGCACTATCCCCATATCCCTTGATTCCCTTAGAGTCCAAAAATCTATCGATCTCTGTCTTGAATATACTCAACGACTGAGTCTCCACAGCCCTCTGGGGTAGAGAATTTCAAAGATTCACCACCCTCTGAGTGAAGCAATTTCTCCTCCTCTCAGTCCTAAATAGCCAACCCCTTATTCTGAGATTGTGACCCCTTGTTCTAGACACTCCAGCCAGTGGAAACATCCACCCAGCATCTACCCTGCCAAGCCCCTTAACAATTTTGTATGTTTCAATGAGATCACCTCTCATTCTTCTAAACTCTAAGGAATATAGGCCGAGTCTACTCAATCTCTCCTCCTAGGACAATCCTCAGGAAATCAATCTGGTGAACTTTTGTTGCACTCCCTCTAAGGCAAGTATATCCTTCCTTGGGTAAGGAGACCATAAAATCTGCTGATCATACCGAGCAGTGTGGCCAGGTGCCAAGTGTATGTGATATGGACAAATGCTAATGAATGGCATTTGGAATTTAGGTTGATTTGTGTTCCTTGTTCATTTAAACCATCATGTTAAAAATAAAGTTTCCTCTGCTTTGCCTCAAATTGACCCCCAAGTTCAGAAGAGCACCGACTAAATATGATTTTATTTTTACGTTTCTCACTTTGCTAACCTGAAACCACCAAAATGGAAACACCTGCAAGAATGACTACTTGCTTGTAGGGCCGCTTGATAACAGAGTCGTCGGACACACCAGCCAGACTTCTTTACTGTGTGAGGTTGATCAGATGGCTCACAGAAGAAGAGCCTGCCTTTATCGTTGTCCTGAGTACTACAACCCTAATCAGCCATGTTCAATTGATTGATATTGTGTCCTGGCCTCTGTTGAGGATGGTGCTCTGCACAGTTGTTCTCCTAAATTTGAACTTGTGCCTGTTTCTCAGGTGGAAGCACTGCAGGGTTACAGGGTCGTCGATGTTGCGTGTGGAAGTGGAGACGCACAGACTCTTTGTCTGACCGACGATGACACTGTCTGGTCCTGGGGAGATGGAGATTATGGAAAACTTGGAAGAGGAGGCAGCGATGGCTGTAAAGTTCCAATGAAGGTACAGGGAGTTTTTAAACAGTGCAGATAAATCCATACAAATTATATTTTTCTCTTGGTTCTGTTTTCACTTGTGTTGCTGTTTGCTAGGCTATATATATAATATTAACATTTTATTTTGATCCACATATTTACTCCAAATGAAAACTTTGAGGACAATAGTTCTGTATCAAAATGAAGACAAAATAATTGGGGGGAAAATGTAGTTAATTCACAGCATTCTTCAAATGTATTCCGTATATTTCCTTAATTCGGTTTTATAATCCACATTAGAAATGACCAGAAGATGTTGTGAGACTTCTCTGTGTATTTTGAAAGCTTTAATGAACAACCTTCAAAATCAAGAAGCCCTGTTGGTTTAGTACCTGATCAGCAGTGTTACAATTATTGAAGACTTGCACATGTTGTTTGTACAGAATCTTCTTCATTTTTGTGTAGTATAAAAGTTATGGCATTTCTTAAAGGTTAAAGTTTCTTCCTCCATACCTGTGTACCTTCCCTGTTCCTAACTTGAACCAGTGTCTCATGATTCTATAGTTTGTGGCAATCTTGAACTTATTACCGGGGTTCAATTTATCTATTTCCTTAAGAATCTTGAACATTTGAATAACAGCTCCTGTGAGCCTACTGCTCTCCAGAGTAAACAATCCTAAGCTCCTCAGCCTCTCCTCGTAGCTTAGGTGTCTTAAGCTAGTTATCAGTTTGGTTGTCCTTTTCTGCACTGCCTCCAATGCCTGGATATTCTTGCTGTAGTATGGCGAGCAGAATTGTACACCGTACACCAGGTCCATTCCAGTGCCTTGTATAGACTCTTTTTACCACCTCCTGGAATTTCTGTTTTTGAGGGAAGCATCCAAGCTTTCCTGACATAGATGCGGCCTAGCAGGTGGCCATGACCAAAAAAGTAAGTAAAAATTTGTTTTCAAATCTTGATATGGAGCCAGGAAGAGCAGGAGTGCTCCTCCCAGCTCCACAGCACTCCTGAGGACCGCTGTGGACCTGCGATCAGTCCCCCTCACGTTCTCCTCGCCATGCATTCATATCTGCTTCTCCTTAATTTGAGTAGCGTATGCTATCTCCGCTTGCTGCCCTTGAGGTCTTGCACTTTAGTGTAGAGTTGAACTCTTCAAATTCTCAGGAAGACCTCCTACTCTTCATGTCATTGATTCTAGCTTGAACCACAACTGCTGGTTGGTTTATCTCCCCTTTCAGAGGTTTTTCCACCCACTGTTGTGTCTCTTATTTTGGCACCTGGAAGCCAACAGACCATTTGTGATCCCTGGGCACCTTTGCAAGACAGGCTATCTGTGTGCCCCGAATTATAGAATCCTCCACACCTGCCACTCTGCTATTTTCATGGCTGCAGACTCTCTGTCTGTCTCTCTCTCTCTTCCCACCCACCTTGGCTAACCCTTTGCTTCATAGTGCCATAATGTTTCTTTTCATTACCTCATTACCAGTACCTCCATCCTTGTCTTCATCATTAGTATCGAGAACTGTATACCTATTGGACAAGTCCATATGCACAGTTTCCCTATACTGGCTCCTCCAGTTTCCTTCGCTTTTCCCCACCACCACCCCCCCCACCCCTCACTTGTCTTGCACTGTAGGGTGATCACCTTCTGAATGGTTTTCCAGAAACCTTTCCTCCCCATATATGTTGCAGAATGTCGCCAGCTAACTCTTGAGCTCAGCATTTCTCTGCTCAAGCAACACAACTTTCTGACACTTCATACAGAGAGGCCTAGAAATTGGAGGGTTTGGCACTGGCTATTAAGGCCAGTTTTGCTGAAAAAAGTGGCAGCTGCCTTACTTTCACCTTCCGGCGGGTCCCGCGGCGGCTGCCATTTTCGGCAGGCCGGCAGTGCTGCTGTTGCCTGCGCTCGTGGTAAGTACTTTAGTCAGCAGGAGCGTGCGGCGCGCAGTGCCGAATTGACGCACGCTCATTCATTTTGGAGCTCGCCGCTCTTCTTACCGCCCTCTCCAAAGCACGCCCATGCGTGCAACCGTTGATGGCGCGGAGAGGTGGGCGAAAGCCGCAGTGAGCTATAACCCGTACAGTAAACAGCTGCTGGGGTAACTGGTATCTTTGGAGAGCTCAGACTATGTAATTGGAGTGAAAACTGCTTCCAATGAGAGGCATCAAATCTCCCTTCTGCTCAATCAAACATGGCAGGAGGCAAATGCTTTTAAAATAAACTATACTGTACTACAGTTGTAAGAAGCTCAGGAAAAAAATCAAAGCTGCATTTCTGTAAATTTTATACATTGGGTTTTCTAGTTTAGGAACAGATAAAATAAGATGCAAAGTTTGGAAGTCTGTTTTTAAAAGGCTTAACACCATATTCTCACCAAGAGTTCTTCAGAAGTCTGCTGTTAAAAATTTAACTGAACTCTCTTCTGCACCATTTACACCAGTAAACTCCTGACCAAGAGTTCATGTTCCCTTTTTAAAATTTATTTCCATTGATGTCTCATGCAACGGTTTAAGAATAGTCTTTATGTGGTGTTTCCAGTCACAGTCCCTTCGGATCTGAGCCTGTGCTTTAAGAGCCACTCACCAGGGAGTGAATGCCCTATGCGATATGCAGGCTAATGCACTGTCACTGCTAGCTGCAATACAGTGCATCCCCCTCCAGCGCCATGATGGAGCACAAACCTCCACACAGCAATCATCTGGGTGAAAGGATCTGTAGAGCTATGGCAGCCAGCGACGGTGTGAGTACCAGGCAGTGTGGCACACATCTGTGGACAAATGTCTGCGAAAGTAAGAGGGGAGCTGTGGACAAACCATTGCCTCCTAATGTGTCGCAATGCTCCAACCCTACAAGGGCCACCAGCGGACTCGATATCTCCTGACCCAGCAAAACCCAGGAGCCATCACCAAATGATCTGAAACAGCACATTGCCCGAGAATGCTGCACCGATCCTTCAGACGCGGCCTTCGGCCTCCTGCTGAGATTGGCGCTGGAAAGAGCGCGTTGCGCAAGAGATTCTCCGCTCTATTCATGTAAATCAACAGGCAGCACCGAAATGCCAGTGCTGCCTACGCTCGTTTTGCAGACGGCTGTTAGCCTAGGCCCGCAGTATCACCGGCGTTTTTCGGCCTAATCAAATTTCTAGACCATGTAGTCCTTCTAGAAACTTTGTAAATCCAGGATGTCCCACATCATACTTGCTGCATACATCACTAGCCTAGGTCTTAATCCTGCTATTACCGCACTTCAACTTCTCCTCAAATTAATAATTAATTCAAATTTATTCTCCCTTATCTGCCTTGTCTTTCAGATTCAGCCCTCTCTGTCTTGGTGTCTGTTCAGACCAAACTCGTTTCTTTAACTTATCTCAGCAAAAGTCATTCTAACTCAGAATTTCACTCGTCGGGCTCTTGATTATTTAATCCAAGACTGAGAACTCGGCGGAAATAAAACCACAAAATGCATGTGTGTGGAGAACTCTCGAAGTCCTGTCACAAAGCAGGAATCTGTAAAAGTGTTCATTCTCAACTACCTGGAGACTGACTTTCTCATGTTTCTAGGGCTTTGAGTGCCCTCTGCTGTTTGGTTTCAACTCTGTACAACTTATTTAAAAAAAAGCTCATTTTATTTCTTTTAAATTCAACCTTTCATTAAGTTTCCAGTTGATTAAGACCAGTTAGGTGGAGTATTAATAAAATTGACAACTTTTGGGATTGCTCCTACTGAGAGATATCATTATTTTCCCCAAATAGATTGATTCCCTAACTGGACTTGGTGTGGTTAAAGTGGAATGTGGATCACAATTTTCTGTGGCCTTAACTAAATCTGGATCTGTTTATACTTGGTAAGTATATATCTTTTACAGTCTGTATTTCTCTCACTCAGCGGCTTTTATCAGTTCCTACAGACCTAAAGAAGAATTTTTATGGTAAGATCGAGATTTTCTTTTTAACCCTCTGCTTGGTTTTAGCAATCTGAAGTTCCCTTGCTGTCTGCCTCATAGAGACTCAATAAAATGAAAGTCAGTAGCAGATGATTAGCGTCCATTTTATTAATAATAATTTGCATTTATGTAGAATCATAGAAATTTACAGCACAGAAGGAGGCCATTCAGCCCATTGTGTTCATGCCGGCCATAAAAGAGCTATCCACCCTAATCCCACTTTCCAGCTCTTGGTCCGTAGCCCTGTAGGTTACGGCACTTGAATTGTACATCCAAGTACTTTTTAAATGTAATGAGGGTCTCTGCCTCTACCACCCTTTCAGACAGTGAGTTCCAGACCCCCACCACCCTCTGGGTGAAAAAAGTTCTCCTCAACCAATTATTTGAAATTTATGTCCCCTGGTTATTAACCTCTCTGCTAAGGAAAATAGGTCCTTCCTATCTACTCCATCTAGGCCCCTCATAATTTTATACACCTCAGTTAAGTTTCCCTGCAGCCCCCTCTGTTCCTAAGAAAACATTCCCACCCTATCCAACCTTTCCTCATAGCTAAAATTCTCCAGTCCTGGCAACATCCTCGTAAATCTCCTCTGTACCCTCTCTAGTGCAATCACATCCTTCCTGTAATGTGGTGACCAGAACTGTACACATTACTCTAGCTGTCGCCGAACTAGTGTTTTATACAATTCAAGCATAAACTCCCTGCTCTTATCATAGAATGATTACAGCACAGAAGGAGGCCATTCGGCCTGTCGAGCCCATGCCGGCTCTCTGCAAGAGCACTTCAGCTAGTCCCACTCCCCTGCCCTTTCTCCGTAGCCCTGCAAATTTTTTTCCTTCAGGTACTTATCCAATTCCCTTTTGAAAACCACGATTGAATCTGCCTCCACCACCCTTTCAGGCAGTGCATTCCAGACCTAACCACTCGCTACCTGAAGGTTTTTCCTCATGTCGCCTTTGGTTCTTCTGCCAATCACCTTAAATCTGTATCTTCTGGTCCTCGACCCTTCCGCCAATGGGAACAGTTTCTCTCTATCTACTCTGTCTAGACGGCTCATGATTTTGAACACCTCTATCAAATCTCTTTTCAACCTTCTCTGCTCCAAGGAGAACAACCTCCGCTTCTCCAGTCTATCCATGTAACTGAAGTCCCTCATCCCTGGAACCATTCTTGTAACATTTTTCTGCACCCTCTCTAAGGCCTTCACATCCTTCCTAAAGTGCAGTGCCCAGAATTGGACACAATACTCCAGTTGAGACCGAACCAGTGTTTTATAAAGGTTCATCATAACTTCCTTGCTTTCGTACTCTATGCCTCTATTTATGAAGCCCAGGATCCCGTATGCTTTTTTAACCACTTTCTCAACCTGCCCTGCCACCTTCAACGATTTGTGCACATATACCCCAGGTCTCTCTGTTCCTGCACCCACTTTAGAATTGTACCCTTTAATTTATATTGCCGCTCCTCGTTCTTCCTCCCAAAATGTATCACTTTGCACTTTTCTGCGTTAAATTTAATCTGCCACGTGTCTGCCCATTCCACCAGCCTGTCTATGTCCTCTTGAAGTCTATCACTATCCTCCTCAGTGTTCACTATACTTCCAAGTTTTGTCATCTGCAAATTTTGAAATTGTGCCCTGCCCAAGTCTAAGTCATTAAAATATATCGAGAAAAGCAGTGGTCCTAGAACCGACCCCTGGGGAACCCCACTGTGTACCTTCCTCCAGGCCGATAAACAACCGTTCACCACTACTCTCTGTTGCCTGTCACTTAGCCAATTTCATATCCATGTTGCCACTGTCCCTTTTATTCCATGGGCTTCAACTTTGCTGGCAAGCCTATTATGTGGCACTTTATCAAACACCTTTTGGAAGTCCATGTACACCACGTCAACCGCATTGCCCTCATCGACCCTCTCTGTTACCTCATCAAAAAACTCAGCCAAGTTAGTTAAACACGATTTGCCTTTAACAAATCCGTGCTGGCTTTTCTTAATTAATCTACACTTGTTCAAGTGACTGTTAATTTTGTCCCTGATTATCATTTCTAAAAGCTTCCCCACTACTGAGGTTAAACTGACTGGCATGTAGTTGCTGGGTTTACAAGGGTGTAATATTTGCAACCCTCCAGTCCTCTGGCACCACCCCTGTATCCAAGAAGGATTGGCAGATACTGGCCAGTACCTCTGCAATTTCCACCTTTACTTCCCTCAGCATCCTAGGATGCATCTCATCCAGTCCTGGTGACTTATCCACTTTAAATACAGCCAGTCTTTCTAGTACCTCCTCTTTATCAAGTTTTATCCCATCCAGTATCTCAACTATCTCCTCTTTCACTGACTTTGGCAGCATCTTCTTCCTTGGTAAAGACAGATGCAAAGTACTGATTTAGTACCTCAGCCATGCCCTCTGCCTCCATGCGTACATCTCCATTTTGGTCCCTAATCGGTCCCATTCCTCTTCTTACTACCCGTTTACTATTTATATGCCTATAGAAGACTTTTGGATTCCCTTTTATGTTAGCTGCCGGTCTATTCTCATACCCTCTCTTTGCCCCTCTTATTTCCTTTTTCACGTCTCTTCTGAATTTTCTATATTCAGCCAGGTATATTCTGTGCCTCGGCTAATAAAAAAAAGGAAAGAAATAAATGTAGCTCCTTTAATGTAGAAAAAGGTGTCAAGGTGCTTTACAGGCATAAATAAAAACATGGACACTGAGCCAAAGGAAATTTAGGAGGGGTTCCTAAAGCGTGGTCAAAAAGGTGGGTTTTAAGGAGCATCGTAAAGGAGGAAAGAGAGGTGGAAGGAAGGGGAAAAGCATGAGAGAAAAGTCGTCCGTTTAGAAGGGAAAGTAAGCTTTAAGTATATTGGGATTAAAGTGGTAGAAATAGTGAAAGAAGTTAAACTGGATGATCGTTAAACAAGGAAATTAAGACGTGGGAAGACAACAAAGGAAAAATTGCTGAACCTACTGCAGTCTATTGTACAAGTTCAATACTAACTTTTTGCTTTTGTATTCTATGCCTTCAGAATTGTGTACATTTTGGGCACCCTATTGGAAGGAAATAAAAGTAATGCAAGAGGGTCAGAGTAGATTCACTGGGATGTTAGGGGTGAGGGATTACAGTTATGGAGAAACTTGAGAAATCAGGACTTCCTTCATTAGAGTGAAAAAGTTTGAGGAGTGACCTGACAGAGGGTTTCAAGATTATGAAGGTTTATAATAATGTAAATGGTAATAGATTGCTTCCACTGGTCAGTGAGATGCGAAGAGAGCAAAAATTTAAGACAGTCATCATAAGAATTAGAGGGGAGGTTAGAAAAACTGTCTTTAAACAGTGGAATTCTCTGCCACAAACATAAGGGCAGGAGTAGGCCAATTCAACCCCTTGAACCTGTGCCATTCAGTTAGATTATAACTGAGCTGTCTCCCAACTCCATTCATCCTGTCAATCTCCGTTTTGAAAAATTCAGTTGACCTAGCATCCACAGCCTTTTGAGGGAGAAAATTCCAGATTTCCACCACCCTTTGTGCTTCCTTATTTCAGCCCTAAATGGCCTAACTCTAATTTTAAGATTATTCCATCACTGAAGCAGAGTTAATAAAGTCTCTGTGACTTTATAATTAAAAAAAAAAAAAAATTATCCTTGCACTCCTTTTCAGTCCTCTCAAAATGATTAGGTGGCCACTGTTCAGGCTATAGAATCCTTAACTACTCCTAATGCTTCGCTGGCTGGCGTGAACATTTTATCAGATCAGTTCTGCTCTGTTTCCTCCCACTCCCCAAGGCACCTTCCTCTGTTGTAACGTGGTGCAATACTACTGTCCCACGGTAAAGACCGTGGCAGGTTTGACTGATAAGCGACCCGAGATGTAAATCTGACTCCTAATTGAGAAGCAAGCATCTTGCCCTTAATGTTGCAGATCAGAATAAATGCTTGCAATATACACTATTGTTCATACAATCCTGGCCAATATTTATCCCTCAACCAACATCTCTAAAACAGATTATCTGCTCATTATCGCATTGCTGTTTGTGGGGCCTTGCTGTGTGCAAATTGACTGCCATGTTTCCTATATTACAACAGTGACTACACTTCCAAAAAGTACAGGAAACTTTTTTTTATCCGGCGCCGACGGGACCGGCGTGGTGCCGGTTTATCAAAAAGTCTGGATTACAGAGAGGTATAGTAAAAGGCACGAGAGCCCCGTACACGGCCACAGATCCAGGCATCCCTGTTGCATAGCAACAGGTGCAGGAACCCCGGTTACACGGCCACAGATCCAGGAACGGCCACTAATATGAAGTAAAACTTACCTGAACCTACTCCTGAATTTTGCCGGTTAACAGAGATTTCCGGTTATTTAGGTGCCGGTAAATCGAGAGTTTCCTGTAGTTCATTGACTGTAAAGTGCTTTGGGATGTCCGGTGCTTGTAAAAGGCGCTATATAAATGCAAGCTTTTCCTTTCTCTTTTTTTTCTTTTTCTTTTCTTTCTTTTTCTTTTATTGTTTCTCTTTTTCCTTCCCTCTCTCACAGTGTGACATCTATTCATTTCATTTACTGGTATCGGCTAAACCAACCTATTGCCAGGAAATCAGCAGGGCTTTTAAAAAAAAAAACTGAGCTGCTAAGTTCTTAATCATATACTGTGTAATTCTTTCGTTTTACAGGGGTAAAGGTGACTACCATAGGTTGGGTCATGGTTCTGATGACCATGTCAGGAGACCTCGGCAAGTCCAGGGTTTACAAGGAAAGAAGGTGATTGCAATTGCAACTGGATCTTTGCACTGCGTGTGCTGCACTGAGGATGGTAAGACTTGTAGTATTTGAAAGGCTTTTAGACAAGCTGATGCAGGCCTACTTTAACTACTGCACCCATGGGAGTTTGCCACACACAATTTTAATTACAAAATTGACTGCTGGCTATAATTTACTGTCAGCAGTGTTATTATTGTATATATGAATGCTTAACAGGCTTGTTTCAAATTCCCCTCTGATATTTTAATTGGTGCCAATCTGTAATATTGGTTAATGCCTCTGTTAAAATAATGCAGAGAAATTTGATTCAAAGGTGTTGAGCACTCGTACAAAATTACCAGTGGCAATAATTCTTGTTTATGTCAAATATGTTGTATCTTATTTGTTAGCTGTGCTGAAGCTGCATTCTGTGGTCACCCATCATTAATTTGCCTCATTAGGGATAGAAGCAAGTGGATCAATTTGTTCCTATTAGGCATGAGAGGGATTTTTTTTTTCCGTCTGAATGACTGATGAACAAGAAGTTGTAAAAAATTAAAAAAAATGTGGGGAATATAGATTAGGGACCCTGAGGTCAGTTTGGGAGGAGTGGGAAAGGAGGTCACATCAAAAAGACAAATTTGATTTTATGTTCATCACTGATTTTTTTTTTAATGTATTCGTTCCTGGGATGTGGGCATCGCGAGCGAGGCCAACATTTATTGCCCATCCCTAGTTGCTCGAGAAGGTGGTGGAGAGCCGTCGCCTTGAACTGTTGCAGGGGACTCCAACTAATTGTATCTGGTTTAACTCTTTTTGAAATTTATACTTGTAAAAATATATACACCAATTACAAAATTGAAAGTAATGGCAAGGGTTTTAGCCTTTATAAAGATTTGATTTCCATTAGTTTGTATGAAGTATTTTTTTAAGTGAACGTATGTTCTTTGATTAGGGATGAAGAGTGCTGTTCACAAAGCCATTTAAATTCCAAATATAATGTGCACCATTAAATCATGGAGCTCGGGCAAAATTTATCTCTGTACTTGATATTTGGTGTCAGCCTTGGCCCAGTGAAGTCAGAAGCGTGTGGGTCCAAGCAGCACCTCAGCGAGTAGAGCACATAATTTCGGCTGGCACTTAAGTTCAATACTGCTGTATTTTGGGCAAGACGTTAAACTGAGGTCCCATCTGCCTACTCGGGTGGACATAAAAGAGCCAGTGTCACTTTTTGATGAAGCAGGAAAACTTTCCTGGTGTCCTGGCCAAAATTTGTCTCTCAACCAACACCACTAAAAACAGATTTCCTGGTCATTTATCTCAGCTATTTGTGGGACCTTTCTGTGTGCAAATTGGCAGCCACATTTTCTTATGTTGCAACTGTGACTAAAGTTCAAGAAGTACTTCATTGGCTGTGAAGCGTTTTGAGCTGTTCTGAGAATGTGAAAGGCACTACATACATGAATGCCTTTCACTAAAGAGAAAGGGGGGAAAATTCAGTTGTTTGCGCCTCCCGTTAGCGCCTTAAGAGGGCGCTAATGGGGCGCGGCGATGTTTGCGCCGCTCACGAAATTAACTAGACATTTTGTGGCGGCACTAAACACTACCGGCAGATCGTGACGTCAGTTGAGTGTGCAACGCCCCGGACCGGATATTGAGTGGCGCCCCCTGCCTTACCGCCTGCCGCTAGCAATGACAGGTTGAGGGGAGCGTTATGCTGTCAGAAAGGGACTAGGGGAGCACTATTTAAAGGCGACCGCTTCCTGCCTTTTTTTGTTGGTGACATTTTTGCACCACGCATTCTGAGAGAGAGAGAGAGAGAGAGAGAGAGAGAGAGACTTCTGGAGAGATTCAACGCTGTGTGAAGGAGTTTTGGGTACTGAGCAGCACTTTGCAGGTTCATTTTGGTTTGCCCTTGTATCTATTTAGAAGAGACTGTGGGGGCTGCACTCTGAGCTCTTTCCCTGGGTCTCACCATTGTTCTTTCCAGCAGATTTTAAGTACAGGTCACTCCTGGCCGAGATTCAAGGCTGCAATGAGCAGGATGTGGATGGAGAGCAAAATCAAACCTCCCATTTAAGATAAAAACAGGAAATGCTGGAGAAACTCGGCAGGTCAAGCAGCATCTGTGAAGAGAGAAACAGAGTTAACGTTTCAGGTCGATGACCTTTCGTCAGAACTCCCCTTTAAGAACTGGCCGGCGCCAGTGTGTCTGTGTTCCATTGCTGACCGACATCACATGAGCTCCGCCAGCGCTCAGAGGTAGCGCCTCGCTCCTCGGCCTTTGCGCCTTAAGACAGGTGTGAAGCGCCTGATTTAGCGCTCCAAACACCTCCGGGGCGATAAAAGCCAAGTTTGCGGTCGGAGGCGATAATTAGCACCAGGCGCTAAACTTTGCGCACGGCCAATAATGGCGCCCCAAACGGGGCGATACTGAATTTTTCCCCCAAAATATTTTCAGTCTATGCTCAATTAGGTGACTTCAGCCTGGCGGTATTTCCAGTACGGTTTGTCTCCGCAGCCCTGGGTTAGGGCATTCCCCCACTGTTAAATAGTCTGCTGTCGCTCACTGTCCAGGCTCGCTCATCAACAGTGGCCAACTGGGCAAGGTACTGGAGGGCACTCATCCCCTGTAGATCGGTATGCCAGCAAAGGAGTCTGTGTTTTCAGGAGAGGAGGATAAGGAAGAAAATTAGTGAGGGGGAGAGGAGTGCGCAAATATACTGCATATCCAAAGATTGTTTCATGTAAAAATTGACTTCTGTATTAAGTTTTCTTTTCCTTTCCTAACAAGGAGAAGTTTACACATGGGGAGACAATGATGAAGGGCAGCTTGGAGATGGAACCACCAATGCCATCCAGCGGCCCCGCTTGGTTGCTGCACTGCAGGGTAAAAAGATAAATCGTGTTGCATGTGGCTCGGCCCACACCCTGGCATGGTCTACCAGCAAGCCTGCCAATGCAGGCAAGCTTCCATCACAGGTTAGTTAATAGCATTGGCAGTTAATTGAAAGCATTTTTGTAAGTCAGGTCTACAGAAGAACATATGCTAATGTGTCGCCAAGGTGCCCTGTGAAGTGACGGGGTTCCGTGCCTGATGGTCTTCATCTGCTGAGTTCCCAAACTCAGTCAGAATTAGCTAGGCAAAAATGGAATTGAGGTGAATGTATTTACCAGAAAGGAAAGAAGAATCAGAAGGCAATTAACTCTTGTTGCTGTGCCCACCTACACTCTTGCAACTTGGTCACCAAGTGGTGTCAGCAAGACTTGGCAGCAAGATACTGCCCATTTTGGTCAGGTGGTGGGTTTTGAAATTGGCAGCTTTACTTGGAGACAGAAACTTGGAAAAATTAGCATCTTTTTAAAGTAAAATTTGTAAATCTGTTAATTCTTGTGTATTTAAGATTCCAATGGAATACAACTACCTCCAGGAAATCCCAATAATCTCATTGCGGAATAGACTGTTACTACTGCACCATATCTCCGAACTCTTCTGCCCCTGTATTCCAATGTTTGACTTGGAAGGCCGACTTGATGAAACCGGGCAAGGCCCATCAGTTGGCCTTGATACTTTACGTGGAATATTAATATCGCAGGGCAAGGTAAGACCCTGTGCTTACAAAGGGCTCAGCGTTTGTGGAATAGCCGCCTTCATCAAACGGCATATGCATTGTAAAATAGTGAAGAGAGCGTAAGGAGAATTCAGCAGCAGCTCTACCTGCATTTGCACTCTTTCAATCCATATCAATTACAGCCCTGGCAGAGGCCGTGGGGAAGTATTTTCTTGAAATAGTGAATAATGGCATTTGCAGGAAAGTTAAGCAGGTTATCTCCCAGCCGAAAGGTTTTTGAGAGGGTAAATAGTGCAAGATTGTTTCCACTGGTTAACACAGCGATAACAAGAGGACAAGGTCTAATGATTCTCACTTGAAGACCAAAGGGGGAAGTTTGAGGAAATTTTCACACACAAGGTTATTAGAACATGGAATACCTTACTACAAGTGGCATTTGAGGCAGAGACTGTAACATCATTTAAAATCGAATTTGATAAGTATTTGAAAAGGGAGACTATGGGAAAGGAGCAGGGAAATGGGATTAGCGATGACAACTCCAGTTGAACAACTAGCACAGGCACAGTGAGTGAAATTATGTCCTTTTTGTGCTTAAATTCTATGATTTAAGTAAGAACAATTTTAATTGACTTTTTAATCCGACTATCCTACTTGCTTCCTTAAGAGCAGTTCACTGATAGCGGTTGGTTGTCTAGCAGTGTCCTAACCACTTCACCATTTTATTGCAGGAAGCTGCTTTCCGCAAGGTAGTCCAGGCAACAATGGTACGAGATCGACAGCATGGGCCTGTTGTGGAGCTCAACAGAATCCAGGTACAATCGCGCAGCTGAAAACCCAGTAAAACTTTAAAACTGGAAGCTTGACCTTTCTGGCAGCTATTCTTGATCTTTATACCTCGAGGTTATGCGCGCAATACATTTGGGCAGTAGCACATGATTAAGTTTAATAGCACTCCACTTTTTCTTCGAGTAAGTTGTCTTTGGCTCCCAATTTAACTTCATTTTTGTGGTTGGATAACATTTTGTCAAAGAAGAATGCTTTTGTTTTTAAATGAGTCTGGTCATCAATCTGGTAGAACATCTGATTCCTTCCTGGCAGTTCAGAACAAACAAACATTACTCTCACTGAGTTCACCTTTTTATTTGAATTGCCGAGGACAGTGACTTTTACTCTTGTGCTTTGTGACTGCTGTTTCAGAGTGCATTTCTTAGATGTTCAATTTTTATTTGTGATAAAGAATGCTTTTAACTGAGAAACATACGTAAGGGGCCAAGACCCATAGTACAGGACAATGCCAAGGTTGATGAGAGTTGGAGACATATCAAGAACTGGTCGTTGGGTTTTAAGCTTATAGATTGTAGGAGGCAGGGAAGACTGAGGTTAGTAAAGGAGTTCCACAGTTTTGCGTTCGAGTAGAAGACAACTGGGTATGACTGGATTTAAGGAGAGGAAGAGCCTATAGGGTGATGTTTATTTGGAGCTGAAGTGCAGAAGAGAAGAGTTCAGAGCAGCAATAATCATTAGTATTATCAGTAAAATAGAGGACTGCACAGGTTGTGACCAGTGGGAGGAAGAGAATAAATGGAGGCTGGAAATGGATTGCCTGTTAGATAAGTATTTTTTGAATCCTGTCTTGAAGAGCTGTCCTTGATAGGGAGTAGTATTAAAGTCTTGGATGACTTGTGCTCTGCAGAGAATTGCTGATTGTTATATAATCTCATTATGACATTTGTATAGTTTAGTCCCTTCTAATCCACTGCTGAAAAAGCTCAGTGCTGCAGTACTGGTTAGATTCTCCCATATACCTTCTCAATCTATCAGTGTCTGCTTTATTACCTTTTTATGTGTAGTTCCACTTCTCTTACACTTAATGTGATCGCTGCATAATAAGAAAATCAAAATCAATCAAATCAAATCAACTTTTATTGTCATTGTTAGTGCACAAGTGCAGTACAACGAAATGTAGGCTTGCGGCTCCCGAAAGTGTACATTTAGATTAAGACATTTAAACATTCAACATACATTTGGCTTGTAATACATTAACATAAACATAACCATAATAAAGTGCATTGGCAGATGTGCAGGCTTTAGAGTTTATTTGTAGAGTTCAGTAGGATGACGGCCCTGGGAAAGAAGCTGTTCCTAAATCTGGTCGTACGGGTGCGAATGCATCTGTAGCGTCTCCCAGATGGCAGGAGGGCAAACAGACTGTGGCTGGGGTGGGTAGGGTCTTTGATGATGGACCGTGACCTCCGTAAACAGCGTTTCTGGTACATGTGCTCTATGGTCGGTAGCCGGGTGCCGGTAATGCGTTGGGCAGTTTTGACTACCCGCTGCAGGGCTTTCCGGTCATAGTAGCTACAGCTGCCATACCATACTGTGATACAGTTCGTCAGGATGCTCTCTATTGTGCAGCGGTAAAAGTTAGAGAGGATCAGGGGTGACAGGTTACATCCCTTCAGCCTCCTTAGGAAATATAGGCGCTGCTGGGCCTTCTTCACCAGAGAGGAGGTATTGAGGGACCAGGAGAGGTCTTCTGTGATGTGGACTCCGAGGAACTTAAAGCTGTCCACCCTTTCCACCACAGCCCCATTGATGTGGATGGGGGTGTGACTTCCGCCTTTAGACTTCTTGAAGTCCACAATGATTTCTTTGGTTTTCTTGATGTTAAGGGCCAGGTTGTTATCGGCGCACCACTTCACGAGACGCTGGACCTCCTCCCTGTAGGCTGACTCATCGTTGTTGGTGATCTGGCCTACTACCGTGGTATCATCCGCAAAGATTAATCATTTGGGGAAAAAATTATCACATATAATCCAGCTAATAGTGGGTTTATGAAGTAATTCTTCGCTCCCTCAAGTGCGAGGGCTGGAGATTTGAGAGTATCTGGCATTCAACTGGTTTAACCATCCATTGCTAGAGTTAGATGAACCACATGAAGCACTGTTGGTCCTTGGTCTCCTCTGCTTAAAGCACTTGCTACTCCAGGATCATCTTTGATCACACCTGGGCCCTTTCTCCACTACCAAGTGTTTTCGTAAACCCCTCACCCTTGCCTCTTCTGCTGTCTATATCCTATTCTGCACCAAATTTTGCTTACCCATCATTCCTATGCTTGCTGACCTACATAGGCTTCCAGTCCCCCAAAGCCTCAAATTTAAAATTCTCATCTTTGTGTCCAGATCCCTCCAGGGCCTCGTCCCTCCATATTTCTGTAACCTTCAACCCTACAACCCTCCGAGATCTCTGCGTTGCTCCAACTCTGGCGTCTTGAGCATCCCGAAATCCCTTCACCCCACCATTGGCGAATGTGCCTTCAGCTATCTAAGGAATAAAGTGTGGAATTCCTAAACCCCTCTGCCTCTCCTCCTCCTTTAATATGCTCCTTAAAGCCCATCTCTTTGCTCAAGCTTATAGTTACCCCTCCTAATAATACCTTCGGCTTGGTGTTCAACTTCGTCTGATTAAGTTTCTGTGAAGCAGCTTGGAATATTTTCTATAGTAAAGGCGCTATATAAATGCAAGTTGACATTCACAACCACTTGAACTTTCCCTTGACGGTTTCATATCCGCACAGTTTAATTTATATTACAGCACTAACATTTATACTGCACTCCTCATGTAGATGTACATCTCAAAACACTTTTCAAGGGGAAGAGGTGGACACTGAGCAGGGAGTGAAAGAGTTGAGGGAGAGAACCTAGAAGCATGGTTAAAGAGAGAGATTACAGCTAGGCTTTTAAAAGCAGGGAGACAGGTCAAGTAGTTTTGGAACTGGGTTTCAGAGGGCAGGAATATAGTGGCTGAAAGATCGTCTTCTGTTGGAGTGGGAGCAAACAGTAATGCCGTGTCCGAGCAGTGCAAGTCAATGCGAGGCTAAAGAAGTTTCTCCAGATTGGGTGCAGCGAGGCCGTGGAGGAATCTTGAACTCAGTTCACTGAGGCACAGTGAGCCAATGGGGCTTAGTGAGAGCAGGGGCGATGGATGTGTGGGAGCGGACTCGAAGCTCAGAGTTCTGAATTGGCTGAAGTTTGTGAAGGGTGCAGTTAAGTGAGGAGAAGATTGCAAAAACCGATCCTAGAGATGATGATGATTTGGGTAATGGTTTCTGCAGTGGTGGATGAGAGGCTGGGTTGGGACTAGGCAGTCTTCCTAACTTGCCTCCTGGTATTTGAACCCTTCACACATGCCTTTTGAAATACATGGCTCTTTACACTTCAGACTGCTTTCTGCACTGATGCTTAAATTTTACCTTTGTCTTCAGGTCAAACGCTCCAGAAGTAAAGGAGGATTGGCAGGTCCTGATGGCACAAAGTCTGTTTTTGGTCAGATGTGCGCAAAGATGAGCTCTCTAAGTCCTGATAGTCTGTTGCTCCCGCACCGTGTCTGGAAAGTCAAGTTTGTCGGTATATTTAATTATGCAACTAAACTTTCAGATTTCCAGCATCTGCAGTATTTTGCTTTAGTTGAAATGTATGCTATTCTGCAAGGATTTTGTATATTGGTTGTTGAGGAACAGTTATCTGACTGAAACCTGTTGTCCCTTTGTCCAGGTGAGTCTGTGGATGATTGTGGTGGAGGTTACAGCGAATCGATTGCAGAGATGTGTGAAGAGCTCCAAAATGGTTTGACGCCATTGTTGATTGTTACCCCAAATGGAAGGGATGAGTCTGGAGCCAACCGGGACTGCTTTTTATTAAATCCAGCTGCCAAATCGCTACTTCACATGAACATGTTCAGATTTCTAGGTATGTGGGTTATTAGTACAGTTTTGTGTTCTCGCAGTTTTTAAAAAAAAAACTTGAAGGAAGAAAGTCGAAGTTTGAAGGCTCAATATAAAATACCTATAAGTATGGCCTCCCTAATAAGCTCATGAGTAAATCATAGAATGGTCACAGCACAGAAGGAGGCCATTCGGCCCGTCGAGCCCATGCTGGCTCTCTGCAAGAGCGCTTCAGCTAGTCCCACTCCCCTGCCCTTTCCCCGTAGCCCTGCAAATTTTTTTCCTTCAGGTACTTATCCAATTCCCTTTTGAAAGTCACTGATGCCGCAAATATGCATGTGTTGGGAGAGGATGGGATGAGGCATGGGTGACTAGCCTTACAACATTTCCCATCAAGAATGGCTACACGCACAAGGTATCAGATGCTGGCTGGTGCTGGTTCCCATTGGATCAGACGCCACTGCAATAGAATGCCTGAAGAAGAAAGTTAGAAAGGGCGGGGGAGAGTATTACCTCATAGGAAATACTTTCATTTAGTGGTTAATTTTCTCTCCAGTTGTGATCCTAATGTCTGTTTATATAGTTTATGGACAAGGCTTGGCAAAGTGGCAATTGCTAATGCAACTATTGATGCTTTGGACTGGCATGGAGGCAGAGGTGCCTGAGCTGGGACAAGTTAGTCTTGGTCGAGTACACAGCAATAACAAGCTGATACTAAAATTTCTTGAGTTGATTTCGGACCCCTCTGGATCAGCATTTGATTTGTGCATTAGTGAATGATACACAGGGCAACCCTCGTATACCCTTTATTTGATCATCTGACTCGGGCACTTAAATGGCAGATTTGCACGAGAGCAAAAAATTGGTCATGAAATTGAAGCTGTCTTGAAATGAGTATTCATTTTCTTTATTTTAATTAGTATACATCCAACAATACTTCACACTGGAATTACTTTGTTCTCCTTTCTGGGGTGTATAACGGGGGGCCAATCCACTATTGCCAGTTTTCCACTTGATGGTGAAAGTTCAAATCTACCCCGTTGGCTCCATTCAGAGAAGTAGGACTAGAATTAGACAAGGGCAGTTCCACAAAGCTGGGCTACAGAGGAAGCTGGCATGGTTCACTGTGCTGTTGAGGGGTCGAAGAGCATGAAGAAGGATAGCACACCATGGTCATTGACAGTTACAGTTACTGAGGATGTCATTTGTGATTTTGGCCAGGCTTGTGATCGGGGAGATGCTGGAATGGAATGATTCGAACATGGGGTTTCGAGAGATTGAGGAAAGTAACTGGGAGGTTCAAATTGGGGTGGTAGTTGGAGAGAACTGAAAAGTCAGAGGTGGTTTTTTTGAGGAGGAAGTGATGACAACAGTTTTAAAAGGTGTCTGAGGAAAGCGAATCATTAGCAATGCCTGCCGTCATGGTTGCCTGGAGGGGAAGTTGAGGAGGGAGGGGATCAAGGGGGCAGGAGGTGGTTCTTCTGGAGAAAATAAGGGAGAAGAGGGCATGAGGAGAGATTGGGGAGAAATTGCAGTGATGGGGTATCGGGGCTAGAATGGGTAGGGGACTGGGGAAGGTCCGCAAAGTCATAAGGGGAGGTAGAGCAAAGCCACCTGCATGAATGGTCTCGGTCTTTAAACTAAGGAACCCATGAGCTCACTGCACCTGGTGTTGGAGGGAAGAGGGTGGGGTAAGGGGTTGGGGAGTATGTTGTCTGTGGTGAAAAGGAGCCATGGGTTATTCTTGCTCTCCAAAATGATCCTGAAGTGGGTGCTTTGGCTGAAAAGAGCGACGCATGGTAATGCTTGATGTGGTTGAGTCAGATCTGATGATGGATGTACAATCTAGATGTGTACCAAGTTTGTTCAAGTTTAAGAGGCCTTCTGACTTGAGGGAGTGAAGATATGCACTATGCTGGGGGAATAGTAGAGGTGGAAATGGTGAGTGGTTTGGAGGGAACCAAGATATCAAAGGCAGAGTTGAGAGAACAGTTAAGTAGCAGGATGTCCGGATGGGTGGAGGGCCAGAGAAGACGTAGTTGGGTGTTTGAGACTGAGCTAATGAAGGAGCTAGCAGCAGCTTTTTTCCAAGAATAGAATGTGACTGAAGGAGGCATTCGGTGTACATCCCTTGAATGGACCCTGGCAGGAGAAGAGTCGGGAGACCTTGACTGATGTGGAAAAGAATAATTACGCCAGAGGAAAATGTACTCCGTTGGTGAAATTGGGCAAAAGGACAACCAGTCTTTGAAGATCAAGCTAGATGGAGGAATCTGATTGCAGTTTTATCCGTCACCAGCCAGGAAGAAGATGAATAACAACTTGAAAATGCATAAAATATAGAGTAACATTTAACCTCTTGGGAATCTATAGACTCTTGATTTATGCAAAATCAGATGTACTTCATTTTGTTTTTAATTTTTAATGGCCTCCGAGAAGGTCAGCACTGAATTTTGCAGAGTACAACTACAGCAAAGTATGATCCAAAATTTGCTGCAGACATGTCACACTATACATGGAAAGTTTAAATGGAGCATGAGAAAAGGGTGCTTTCTTGCCGTTTGTGATCCGTTCATAGATTATCTTGTTTCACTTCTAACAAGGAATTTATCCTGAAACTTTCCATTTCTGCCCTCTATTAGGTGTGCTTTTGGGTATTGCTATACGTACTGGCAGTCCCCTGAGTCTCAATTTGGCTGAGCCTGTGTGGAAGCAACTGGCAGGAATGAATCTAACAATTGCTGACCTGAGTGAGGTAAATCCTGACTTTTCTTCCTATACCTTTAACCCTTGTGTTTAATACATATGTTATAAATAAATACACATTTTAAACTTTTTTTTGGAGTTAGAATGCTGTAACTTCTTTGTGAGCAAATATTATAAATAAAACTATATTCCCCCCTCAAAAAAACAGCCATTGACCCCTCTGTCCTTGAGAACTGCCACCCCATCTCCAACCTCCCTTTCATCTCCTTGAATGTATTGTCATCTTCTAAAATCCTTCCCGCAACCCCATGTCTGAATCTCTCCAATCAGGTTTCCACCCCTGCCACAGCACTGAAAAAACCCTAATCATAGTCACAAATGACATCTATGACTCTGGACATGGTGCACCATCCCTCCTCATCCTTCTCAATCTCTCTCCAGCCTTTGACACACTACACCACCATCCTCCAATCCCTCTCCTCTGTTGTCTAGCTCAGTGGACAGCCCTTGCTTGGTTCCACTCTTGCCTATCTAATTGTAGATAGAGCATCTACGGCAATGGCTTTTCTTCCTGTTCCTGCACTGTTATCTCTGGAGTCCCCCAAGGATCTTTCCTTGGCTCCCTCCTCATGATCATCTACATGCTGCCTCTTGACAACATCATCCGCAGACATGGGGTCAGGTTCATATGTACGCCAACGACAGTCAGCTCTACCTCGCCACCACCTCGATATTGATCCCTCCACTACATCAGCATTGTCAGACTGCTTGTCCGGCATCCAGGCCTGGATGAGCTGCAATTTTCTTCAGTTAAACATTGGAAAAACTGAAGCCATTGTCTTAATCCCCACCAATAACTGCAGCTTTGTCACCAGTTCCAGGCTTGACTATTCCAATGCTCGCCTGGCCGGCCTTCCATACTCCACCCTCATTGAAAGTCTGCTGCCTGTAACTTATCCCGACCTACATTGGCTCCTGGTCCCCAAATGCCTCAAATTTAAAATTCTCATCCTTGTGTTTAAATGCCTTCATTGCCATGGCCCTCCCCATCTCTGCAACTTCTCCAGGCCTCGGAGAAGTCTCTGTTCCTCCAACTCGAGCCTCCTGTACATGCTCATTGCTTTTGCCCACCATTGGTGGCTGTGCCTTCAACCGTCTAGGTCCTAAGCTCTGGAATTCCCTTCCTAAACCCCTCTGCCTCATCACCTCTATCCTCCTTTCAGACCCTCTTTAAAACCCCTATCTTTGACCAAGCTTTCAGTCACCCCTCCTAGTATTTCCTTCTTTGGCTCGGTGTTGATTTTTGTCTAATGCTTGTGCGAAATTCCTTGGGGCGTTTTTTTTTACATTAAAGGCGCTATGTATAAATGTTATACATTAATACTCTGGATGCATTAAAAAAAGATATATTATTTAGCCTGTGTTCTTGCACTTAGGTTGACAAAGATTTTATTCCTGGGCTCATGTACATCAGAGATAATGAAGCTACAGCTGAGGAGTTTGAGGCCATGGCTTTGCCCTTCACCGTGCCAAATGCGAGTGGTCAAGATATTCAGCTGAGCTCCAAGCACTTGCATATTACATTGGAGAACAGGGCTGAGTACGTTCGGCTGGCCATAAACTACAGGTAAAGTGAATCATTCAGCAGCATTGCCTTTCCACAGACATATTTCACAGTAGCTTACCCAGTTATAGATGGTGCTTGATCGTATTGTAGTCATGGATGATCACTGCATCATGAGGTGTTGCTATTACATTATTTTATGTCCCTAAAAGCTATGCTTAATAAACATTTGTAGTAAAAAATAATTTTTCTTATGTAGTGTGCTTTGTCTGTTACAGGTTGCATGAATTTGATGAGCAGGTCGCTGCTGTCCGGGAGGGTATGGCTAGAGTAGTCCCTGTGCCTCTACTTTCACTCTTCACTGGCTACGAACTGGAAACAATGGTACAATGTTCCTTTTGACAGACTCTAAACTGAAAGTTCTCAATTACATGATTAGTTTAAATATAAAGGATGGCACTCCTTTATTTTCAGTCAGCGCTTTTTGAGAATTCATTTTTAAATAAAGTATTGAATTGGTACAAATGTTTCTACCTCTTGGAGGTTTGTACCTGAAAGTCTAATGTTCCCCTTTGCTTCATGATTATATGTAAGATGTGCTTAGATGTTGGGTTTTCAAATGAGGGGCACTAGTTTGAATCAGCTGGTAACGGGGATCCATCGTTCAAATTTCCTTGCCACCAAAATGTTCCTACACCAGTAATTCCATGAACAGGTGACTCACCTTAACGTGGTCTCCGTGCGGCCTAACCAGTGGTCATTAAAGGAGGTCGCCACCAAAGAGATAAGCTTGTTTAAAAAATACTTGACTGAATCATAGAATGGTTACAGCACAGAAGGAAACCATTCGGCCTGTCGAGCCCATGCCGGCTCTCTGCAACAGCACTTCAGCTTGTCCCACTCCCCCTGCCCTTTCTCCGTAGCCCTGCAAATTTTTTTCCTTCAGGTACTTATCCAATTCCCTTTTGAAAGCCACAATTGAATCTGCCTCCACCACCCTTTCAGGTAGTGCATTCCAGATCATAACCACTCACTGCATAAAAAAAGTTTTTCCTTATGTCGCCTTTGGTTCTTTGCCAATCACCTTAAATCTGTGTCCTCTGGTTCTCGACCCTTCCACCCATGGGAACAGTTTCTCTCTCTCTCTCTACTCTGTCTAGACCCCTCATGATTTTGAACACCTCTATCAAATCTCCTCTCAGCCTTCTCTGCTCTAAGGAGAACAGCCCCAGTTTCTCCAGTCTATCCACGTAACTGAAGTCCCTCCTCCCTGGAACCATTCTCATAAACCTTTTCTGCACCCTCTCAAAGGCCTTCACATCCTTCCTAAAGTGCGGTGCGCAGAATAGGACACAATACTCCAGTTGAGGCCGAACCAGTGTTTTATAAAGGTTCATCATAACTTCCTTGCTTTTGTATTCTATGCCTCTATTTATGGAGCCCAGGACCCCGTATGCTTTTTAACTGCTTTCTCAACCTGCCCTGCCACCTTCAATGATTTGTGCGCACATACCCCCAGGTCTCTCTGTTCCTGCACCCACTTAGAATTGTACCCTTTAGTTTATATTGCCTCTCCTCATTCTTCCTCCTAAAATGTATCACTTTGCACTTTTCTGCGTTTAAATTTCATCTGCCACGTGTCCGCCCATTCCACCAGCATGTCTATGTCCTCTTGAAGTCTATCACTATCCTCCTCACTGTTCACTATACTTCCAAGTTTTGTGTCATCTGTAAATTTTGAAATTTGTACACCCAAGTCATTAATATATATCAAGAAAAGCAGTGGTCCTAGTACCGACCCCTGGGGAACACTACTGTGTAACTTCCTCCTGTCTGAAAACAACCGTTCACCACTACTCTGTTTCCTGTTACTTAGCCAATTTCGTCTCCATGCTGCCACTGTCCCTTTTATTCCATGGGCTTCAACTTTGTGGCACTTTATCAAACGCCTTTTGGAAGTCCATGTACACCACGTCAACCGCATTGCCCTCATCAACCCTCTCTGTTACCTCATCAAAAAACTCAATCAAGTTAGTTAAGCATGATTTGCCTTTAACAAATCCGTGCTGGCTTTCCTTAATTAATCTACACTTGTCCAAGTGACTTGTTAATTTTGTCCCGGGTAATTGTTTCTAAAAGCTTCCCCACCACCGAGGTTAAACTGACTGGCCTGTAGTTGCCAGGTTTATCCTTTACATGTGGAGCACCCAGCTCCACAGCAGTGCCGACTCCTGCTCGGCTCCTTCCCGATCGCTTTTCCCTCCCGATTGCCTCACCCCCCCCCCCTTCCTGATCGCTTCACCCCCTTCCTTCCCAATCACTTTCCCCTCCCCGAGGCCCGTTTCTGGCGATGCAGTGGCCTGAAATCCAATGCCAATTCTCCGGCGAGCTGCATAGGGATGACCAGCAGTCATCCGCAGCTCGCCGGACTAATTTAAATGAGGCCTGAGGCCCAATATTGGGTGTGCCTCGGGCCGACCCGTGCCGGTGCAGGAATTATTCCCTGCGTGCAACCAATGCACGCTGGCAGACTGGCATGAACCAATTTCAAGGCCATGCACATGCCTTTGATTCAGGGGTGGTTGTAAGTGACATTTGACCCAATTGTCCAGCCTTTGGGGTTAAGAGTTGGTGACTCGCTTTGTAATGAATATAATGTGTCAATCCCTTGCCAGTTGCTGTGTATGAAATTGGATTACTCTGCACATTGGCAGAAACACAAATCCAAGCCTCTTCAATTGAAAGCGTTTTAAGGTCCAGGATCTGGTGGGGATCCAGGGAGTGGATCTCCAGCAGTAGCAATTTTGGTTTATTTTTGGTCGCAAGAGCTTTTCAAATAATTAAGTTACAGGAAACTGGTTTATCCGGAGGTTGTATGTCCAGAAACCTCGATCTACCGGCAGAAATCAGGAGCCGTTTTGTTAGGTTTTTTTTCTTCTCGTGGCTTTGTTTTCAACAATCGGGCTCTGGAAAGTCTTTCTGAAGCTGTTGCTAAGCTACAGAGACGCTTCCAAGGTACGGGCCGACTGTTTACAAGCTGTTGCTAAGCAACAGTGTTTGTTGTCAGATACGGAGATGAAAACCTCCATATGCTTCAACATTAACTTTGTATGTCCGGCAGTTTTGATAGATCGGCAACAGCTCGGTCCCGTCGGTGCCGGATATAACAAAGTTTCCTGTATGTTTTTTGTAGTAAGTGGTAAAATGGCAGTATAAAATTTTGCACTGTTTGCAATTTTAATATTAAAGTAATAAGCTGTAGAAAAGATTTGATGTGAACTGAACTGAATATCCTGTTCATTGTAACATTGCAGGTATGTGGAAGTCCCGATATACCGCTTCACCTTTTAAAGTCTGTAGCCACGTACAAAGGAATAGAACCGACTGCTCCGTTAATTCAGTGGTTCTGGGAGGTGATGGAATCCTTCTCCAATACTGAGCGCTCACTTTTCCTGCGTTTTGTGTGGGGCAGGACCCGACTCCCGAGGACAATTGCAGACTTCAGAGGGCGGGATTTTGTTGTTCAGGTAATGCCAATAGATAAAGATACAACGTTGGATGATGCACCAGAGGTGCTTGAGCTTTCCTAATTCAGTGTCAGCTGTGGCTCAGTTGGTAGCACTCTCACCTCTGAGTCAGCCATGATCTTATTGAATGGCGGAGCAGGCCCGAAGGGCCAAGTGGCCTTTTCCTGCTCCTATTTCTTATGGCCCAGAAATTCGGGTCTCCACGGGTGAGTACGCACGGGGTACTCGCCCGTAGGCCCAATGGAAGTGCCGGTTTCGTGCATGTGCTGCGCATGCGCTGGAAACCAGAACTTCCGTTCCCTCGAAAGAAGGGGTTCAGAGATGGAACGTGTGCGCCGGAGAGGCAGCGCGTACGCCTGGAACTTACGTTTTTTTGCAGGTTTTTCCAGGAGGGTAAGTCTCCAGGAGTTACACATATAAAAAGCAGGCGCAAGGCCTGCTTTTAACAAGGTAAGTGGTGAATTAATTAAAATTAAAACATTTTTTCCACAGGTTTATTATTTTTAAATACTTTAAAGAAAGGTAAGTTTATTTTTAGCCCTGTTACAAAATGTAATTAATTTTTTCAAAAATTTAAATTATTGTTTAAAATAGTTATTTTATATAATTTATAGTTATTTTAAAAATGTGATTTAAAAAAAAAAAAAAAAAAAAAAATTTTTATTTGAAGTTTTAATGATTTGGGGCTTATAGTATTTATGGTTTTGACAGCTCTTCCTGTCAATTTTATGAATGGGCATTTCCCTGCTACCATTGGCTCTCCATGGCCCACGTGATCCCAGGGGACGCATCAAACTAACTGCGCCCCTGGGATACGTGAGCACTGCGCGCCGGCAGTTGGAGCAGGCCCAGGATCGGAATCCCACGCGGGCCCACAGCTCAACGGCCGGTGAGCTAGGTAAGTGCAGGTCGGAGGGCTTGCACCCGCGGGAAGCCTCCGCCCCGAATTTCTGGGCCATTGTTCTTGCAGTTAACGGTAGCTCTATTTTACTTTTTGTGGCAGGTGCTGGACAAGTACAACCCTCCAGACCACTTCCTTCCCGAGTCGTACACTTGTTTCTTCTTGCTGAAATTGCCCCGATACTCGTGTAAACAGGTGTTGGAAGAAAAGCTGAAGTACGCTATTCATTTCTGCAAATCAATAGACACAGATGATTATGCTCGTATTGCACTAACCGGAGAGCCGGCCGCTGATGACAGCAGTGATGACTCCGACAATGAGGACGCAGACTCTTTTGCATCTGATTCCACACAAGACTACTTAACAGGCCATTAGAGGAAGAAGGCGGGAGAAAAAAAAATTAGACTCGAGATCAAGCAACATCTTTTTGGGGTGTACTTCTGGGGTAATAACCTCTCCGAAATATCTGCAGGAATTTAGATTCTCTTCAAAGAACAAAGGTGGATTCAGATGGTAGAATAATGTGGAAAATTTACAGAGTTCTCAGAACCGCAGTGGACAAATGTAATTATTTATTGCTATCAGTAACCGACTAATACTTTAGAGCCAATGTGTAATTTAGAATATGGTACTGTACCCCTCACAAACTCCATGCATATGTTTTGTTTGATGAGGTTTTACTTTTCTTTCACAATGCTGCACAACCATAGACACGGAATTAGATTTGAGTACCTCTTTGTGTTTACTGATGTTTTTTTTTAAATGTCTTTTTAGTCCAGAGGTAATATAGTGACATGAAGCATCACCCAAGATGAGTCTCTTGAGCCCTTTCACTGTGGTAGGGCGCCATGTTAAGTTGTTTTGGGGGCTCAAAATAATTGTTGTGTTATGTGCATTTTTTTCCCTGCTGTATATTGAGATAATGTGCAACAACTGAGATAGTATTATAAATACTATGTAAGCTGACTTTATTAGCAGTGTTTGTTTATATGACAGTGAACATTTTGAATGTTGTATCATTTCAAGTTCGATATTCTTAAAACAATAACAACACATATTACAAATTGTCTCACCTCTATTACTTTCTGGTCTTTTTTTCCCTAAAGTTTTAAAATTCTGCTAAATGTTCACAAATTAACTCCACTGTAAGGTATGAAGGCAGTCATTCTACTTACATAGGCAAATGTACATAATTTGATATTGTGCCATGTATGCACACAAGGTAAAGTCGCTCATTTTCTTGTGAATAAAACATTGGTTTAAACGACTTAAGTTAAATCGATCCCAATTCCTAATTTATTATACTCCACATACTATGAACATCACTGGCATGGCTTTCCAAATTAGATTTCCTTTATACAGGAACAGGAGTAGGCTATTTTGCCCATTGAGCCTGCTGTGTCATTTTGATAGCCATGCAACTCTCCCTAGGTGTCAGCTGTGGCTCAGTGGTAGCACACTCCGCCTCTGAGTCAGAAGGACTTTCAAGTCCCAGAAACCTGAGCACAAAATTTTGGCTGACACTTCAGTGCAGTACTGATGGTGCTGGCTAATATATATCCCTCAACCACCATCACTAAAAACAGATTGCTGGATTTTCCGACCCCCACGGGTGGGTACAAGCTGTGTATGCGCCCGTAGGGGCCTCGCAAGTGCTGGTTTCAGGCATGCGAAGTCTGTCCGGGAGAAGGGCCTTTGCGGGTGGAGAGTTCCGCTTTCTGCAGAACCTCCGCCCGCTGAAAACCTGTAAAAATCTTACGTCTGGTAAAAGCACATGCAAGGCCTGCATTTACCAGCGTAAGAGTTTTAAAAAAAATTTAAAAATTTTTTTTCACTCATTTATAATTTAAAAATACTTTTTAAAAAAGGTAAGTTTATTTTTAGCCCCGTAAAAAACTTCATTTTTTTCAAAATAATTTTTTGTTTAAAATGCAATTTTAACTTATTTTAAATACGTGATTTTTAAAACATTTATTTAATGCTTAACTGTTTTTTGAGTGATCCCCATTCACACTTTGGACAGATCTATGCGGAGAGACCTGTCAAAAGTGTGATGGGGGGATTCCCTTCTTTGATTGGTTCCCCATGGCCCACGTGATCCCAGGAATGCTTGCGAACCGCCTGGACCCCTGGGCCTGGGCCTCTGCGTGTGGACGAGGAGAGGATATTGTCGGGACCTACGGAGCCAGCAGGTAAGTTCGTAGATTTTTCCCGATCGGAGGCATCCGCACGCAGGAAACCTCCGATCGGAAAATCCGGCCCAGTATTTGGTCATTATTACATTGCTGTTTGTGGGACCTTGCTGTGCACAAAGTTGCGTTTCCTACATTACAACAGTGAGTACACTTCAAAAGTACTTCATTAGCTGTAAAGTGCTTTGGGACGTACTGAGGTTGTGAAAGGCGCTATATAAATACAATTTTTTCTTTTTATCTTTGTTCTAATTCCTTGTCTATTCTCCATTTCCCTTACTGAGCTTTTTAAACACCTAAATTCCCTTTGAATCTGGCTGCCTGGGGCAGTGTGTTCCACATTTTCACAATCTTTTGTGTGGATAATTTTTTTCTGGATGTATTTTTAACCAGTTTAGCTCCATTCCCTTGTAAACCAGTTACACCCCCCTCCCCAGCCACCTCTTCAGGATAGATTTGACAGTGCAAAACCTTGGTGCCTGTCCAACCCAGAGCTGAGCTTCAAACTGCACATCCTATCCATCACCAAGACCACTTGCTTTCACCTCTGCAATATTGCCTGCCTCTGTCCCCAACTTGCCCCCACTGCTGCCGAAAGCCTTATTTCCCACCCTTTTCACCTCTAGGCTCGCTTTCTCCACGGTCCTTATTGGCTTTCTGTCTTTCACCCTGTATAAAATCCTAACTTATCCAAAACTCAGCTATCTGTATTTTGTCCTGCACTAAGTTCTGCTTGCTTATCACACCCGTTCTCACTGACCTATATTCATTTCTTCTCCCCCGACCAATTACATTTAAGACTCCTCTTCTTGTATTGAGTTCATTCCATGCCCTTGTCCCATCCTGTTGCCGTCGCCTCCTCCAGTCTTGTGTCCCCTCTTGCACCGTTCGGTTCTTAACTTTGGCCTTTTGTGCATTCCCCTTCTTTTGTCTTGCCACTGGCCACAGAGGCTTCAGTTGCCTTGGCTCTACTCTCTGGAGCTCCCTGCCTAAAGTCCTCGGTCTCTCCAATTCCCTCTACTTTTAAAAACGTTCTCCAAATCTATTTATATGATCTAGGTTTCGGTCACCACTCCTAACTCTTGCACCATCGCTTTGCATCTGTTCCTTTATTCCTTTTCTTTTTCTCTACTTAGGGATGGTTTTTAAATTAAATACATGTTCATAGAATCAATCATAGAATCATACAGCGCAGAAGGAGGCCATTTTGGCCCATCGTGCCTGTGCTGGCTCTGGTAGAGCTATCCAGTTAATCCCACTCCCCTGCGCTTTCCCCATAGCCCTGTAATTCTTTTTCCCTTCAAGTATTTAACCAATTCTCTTTTGAATGTTGCCATTGAATCTGCTTCCACCACTCTTTCAGGCATTGCATTCCAGATCACAACAACTTGCTGTGTTTTTAAAAAAAAAAAAAAAAAGTTTCCTCATGTCGCCTTTGGTTCTTTTGCCAATTACCTTGAATCTGTGTCCTCTGGTTACTGTCCCTTCCACCACTGGAAACAGTTTCTCCTTATTTACTCTTATCTAAACCATTCATGATTTTGAACACCTCTTTCAAATCGCCTCTCAACCTTCTCTGCACTAAGGAGAACAACCCCAGCTTCTCCAGTTCTTCAACATAACTGCAGTCCCTCGTCCCTGGTACCATTCTAGTAAATCTCTGCACCCTCTCCAAGGCCTTGACATCCTTCCTAAAGTGTGGTGCCCAGAAATGAACACGATAGGCATAACCAGTGTTTTATAAAGGTTTAGCATAACTTCCTTGCTTTTATACTCCATTCCTCTATTAATAAAGCCAAGGATCCCGTATGATTTTTTTTTTTTTTTAACAGACTTCTCAACTTGTTCTACCACCTTCAAGGATTTGTGTACAAGCACACCCAGGTCTCTGTTCCTGCACCCCCTTTAAAATTGTACCATTTAGTTCATATTGCCTCTCCTCATTCTTCCTATCAAATTGGAAAACATTCTGAGGGACAGAATTAGTCTCCACTTGGAGAGGCAAGGTTTAATCAAGGATAGTCAGCATGGCTTTGTCAGGGGGAGATCATGTCTAACCAATTTGATCGAATTTTTTGAGGGGGTGACTAGGTGCGTGGATGAGGGTAGTGCAGTTGATGTAGTCTACATGGACTTCAGTAAGGCTTTTGATGAAGTCCCGCATGGGAGACTGGTCAAGAAGGTAAGAGCCCATGGGATCTAGGGCAATTTGGCACATTGGATCCAAAATTGGCTTAGTGGCAGGAGGCAGAGGGTGATGGTCAAAGGTTGCTTTTTTTACTGGAAGCCTGTGTCCTGTGGTGTACCGCAGGGATCGGTGCAGGGTCCTTTGCTGTTTGTAGTGTACATTAATGATTTAGATATGAATGTAGGAGGTATGATCAGTAAGTTCGCAGATGACACGAAAATTGGTGGAGTGGTAAATAGCGAGGAGGGAAGCCTCAGGTTACAGGACGATATAGACGGGTTGGTCAGATGGGCAGAACAGTGGCAAATGGAATTTAACCCTGAAAGGTGTGAGGTGATGCATTTTGGGCGGACTAACAAGGCAAGGGACTACACAATGAATGGTAGGACCCTAGGAAGGACAGAGGGATGTTGGTGCACCTGTACATAGATCCCTGAAGGCAGCAGGACAGGTAGATAAGGTGGTTAAAAAAGCATATGGGATACTTGCCTTCATTAGCCGAGGCATAGAATATAAGAGCAGGGAGGTTATGATGGAGCTGTACAAAACGCTAGTTAGGCCACAGCTGGAATACTGTGTGCAGTTCTGGTCGCCACACTATAGGAAGGATGTGATTGCATTGGAGAGGGTGCAGAGGAGATTCACCAGGATGTTACCTGGGCTGGAGCGCTTCAGCTATGAAGAGACACTGGACAGGCTGGGGTTGTTTTCCTTTAGAGCAGAGAAGGCTGAGGGGGAACCTGATTGAGGTGTACAAAATTATGAGGGGCATAGATAGGGTAGATAGGAACTTTTCCCCTTAGTAGAGGGGTCACTAACCAGGGGGCATAGTTTCAAGGTAAGGGGCAGGAGGTTTAGAGGGGATTTGAGGAAAAACTTTTTCACCCAGAGGGTGGTTGGAATCTGGAGCTCTGCCTGAAAGGGTGGTAGAGGCAGGAACCCTCACAACATTCAAGAAGCATTTAGATGAGCACTTGAAACGCCATAGCATACAAGGCTACGGACCAAGTGCTGGAAAATGGGATTAGAATAGACGGGGCTTGATGGCCGGCGCGGACATGATGGGCCGAATGGCCTCTTTCTGTGCTGTATAAATCTATGACTTATCACTTCACATAAATGGCAACTGCTGCCAATAGTCCTTTATACTTGTTCGTAGTGTCACCAAAGATGCCATTTTACTGCAAGTAGCTGCTCCGAGGATGCCTGTTAACCATCAATCAGATTAGGCCATTCAGCCTCTTGAGCCTGCTCTGCCATTCAATGAGATCCTGGCTGATCTGCGACCCAACTCCATATACCCACTTTTGGCCCATATCCCTTAATAACTTTGGTTAACCGAAAACTATCAATCTCCGATTTAAAATTAACAATTGATCTAGTATCAATTGCCGTTTGCAGAAGAGAGCTCTGAAATTCTGCCACCCTTTGTATAAGTGTTTCCTAGTTTCACTCCTGGAAGGTCTGGCTCTAATTTTTAGACTCTGCCCCCCAGTCCTAAAATCCCCAACCAGTGGAAATAGTTTCTCCCTATCTGCCCTATCTGTCCCCCTTAATATCTTGAAAACTTTGATCAGGTCACCCCTTAACCTTCTAAATTCCAGAGCATACAACCCTAATTTGTGTAAACTCTCCTCGTAACTTAACCCTTGAAGTCCGGGTATCATTCTGGTAAACCTACGCTGCACTCCCTCCAAGGCCAATATAACCTTCCTCAGGTGTGGTGCCCAGAACTGCTCACAGTGCTCCAGGTGTGGTCTAACCAGGGCTTTGTACAGCTGCAGCATAACTTCTACCCCCCTGTATTCTAGTCCTCTAGATATAAAGGCCAGCATTCCATTAGCCTTTTTGATTATTTTCTGTAGCTGTTCATGACATTTTAATGATCTATACCTGGACCCCCCAAGTGTCTCTCTGGACCTTCACTGTTTTTAGCTTTTCACCATTTAGAAGGTACCCTGTTCTATCCTTTTTAGGTCCAAAGTGGATGACCTCACATTTGCCGACATTGAGATACATTTGCTGACATTGAGATCCATTTGCCATGGTTTTGCCCATTCACTTAATCTGTCGATATCCCTTTGTAATTTTATGCTTCCATCTACAATTCCACCTATCTTTGTGTCATCAGCAAAGTTGGATTTATGACTTTCTATGCCATCATCTAAGTTGTTAATAAATACTGTGAATAGTTGAGGCCCCAACACAGGTCGCTGCGGGACACCACTAGTCACCTCCTGCCAATTTGATTACCTACCCATTATCTCTCCCGCCGCTCAGCCAATTTCCTAATCGGGTCAATAATTTGCCCTCAATTCTGTGGGCTTCTACCTTAGTTAACAGTCTCTTGTGCAGGACTTTATCAAATGTCTTCTGGAAGTCCATATAAATAACATCCATAGACATTCCCCTGTCCATTACTTTAGTCACCTCCTCAAATAATTCAATCAGGTTTGTCAGACATGACCTACCTTTCACAAATCCATGCTGGCTCTCAGATCAACTGAAAATTTTCAAGGTGTTCAGTCACCGTATCCTTAATTATAGACTCTAGCAATTTCCCGACAACAGATGTTAGACTAACTGGTCTATAATTCCCTGGTTTCCCCCTCTCTCCATTTTTAAATAGAGGAGTGACGTGCAATTTTCCAATCTAAAGGAACAGTTCTTGAATCTAGAGAACTTTGGAAGATTATAGTTAGGGCATCTGCAATGTGCTCATCTACTTCCTTTAAAACCCTGGGATGGAAACCATCTGGTCCTGGGAATTTGTCCCTCTTTAGTGCCATTATTTTCTTCTTTACTGTTATTTTACTTAAATTAATTTTATTGAGTCCCTGTCCCTGATTCAGTATTAATTTCCTTGAGATTTCCGGCATGCTATCTTCTACTGTAAATACTGACGCAAAGTAATTATTCAACATGTCCACCATTTCCTTATTATCATTGATAATATCGCTGCTTTCAGTTTTTAAGGGGCCAACATTGCTCCTGACTACCTTCTTTTTCCTAATATAGTAAAAATCTGTGTTGATTTTGATATCCCTTGCAAATTTCTAACAGGACTAGACAGACTAGATGCAGGAATTATGTTCCCGATGGTCGGGGAGTCCAGAACCAGGGGTCACAGTCTAAGGATAAGGGGGTAAGCCATTTAGGACAGAGATGAGGAGGAATTTCTTCACCCAGAGAGTGGTGAACCTGTGGAATTCTCTACCACAGAAGGCAGTAGAGGCCAATACATTGTATATTCAAGAAGGAGTTGGAGAAAGCAGTGACAGGGTACTGAATTTGGATGATCAGCCATGATCTCATTGAATGGCGGAGCAGGCTCGAGGGGCCGAATGGCCTACTCCTGCTCCTATCTTCTATGTTTCTTTTCATTCTCCCTTTTTGTAGCTCGTACTATCTGTTTTGTGACTCTTTGCTGTTCTTTGTATCTTTCCCATTCGCCAGGATCTGTGCTATTTTTTGCATTTTTATGTGCTTTTTCTTTTAGTTTTAAGCTGTCCCTTACCTCTTTAGTCATCCATGGCTGTTTCTTTTGGCACGTAGAGCTCTTGCCCCTCAGGGGTATAAACTGGTTCTGTATCACCTTAAATTATTTTTTGAACATCTCCCACTGATCATCTGTCGTTTTGTCCATTGACAGACTTCCCCTGTTACTGTGGACAGTCTCTGTCTCATCCCTTACCCAACTCTAAAATCTTCGTACAGTAGCTGTTTTGCGTTTCTCCCTTTCAAACATTATGTTGAACTCGATCATGTTATGATTGCGATTGGATAAATGTTCATGCACTGTTAGGCTATTAACTAAATCTGGTTCATTACTCATTACTAAATCTAATATAGCTTGACCCCTTGTTGCCTCTAGGACATATTGTTGTAGAAAATTATCCCGGACACATTCAAGAAATTTACTACCTTTCTGACAGGTACTAGTCTGCGTATCCCAATCTATATGAAAGTTAAATTCCCCCATTAAAACCACTCTGCCTTTGCTACATGCTTGTCTAATCTCTGCATTTATACAATCTAGCATTTCACAGCTGCTACCAGAGGGCCTATACACAACTCCCACTACAGTCTTAAATCCTTTCCTATTTCTTAATTCTACCCAAAATGTCTCCACTGCCTGCTTCCCTCTCGTTATATCCTCTCTTATCATTGAAGTGATTTCATCCTCCCCCTCTGCCATGTTGCCTATCTTTCCTGTAGACCTTATAACCTGGTATATTTAGTTCCCAGTCCTGACCATCTTGCAGCTATGTCTCAGTAATGGCTACCATGTCATACCCTCCAATTTGAATTTGTGCTTACAGTTCATTCAATTTATTCCTTATACTCTACATTTATATAAAGAATGCTTATTTGGGCCACACGCCCTAGCCTGTCCATCGGCTCTAATGTTTTTCTCACTTGTTTCTTATTTCTCTCACCTGGTTTAATCATTTTACATCTTTCAGTTTTCCCTCTACATGTAGTGCCTAAATCTATTTAAATGTACTTGCCATCAAGTGAAGCTTTTTTTTGGGACCAGTCTCTCGTGAGAAAATCAAAGATTGACTTGGTTATGATTGTGCCAACCATCTGGCTTGTATAAAAAAAAATAGCCATTGAATCTCGATTTCTTGAAATCAAAGGCTCATTGTTTTTCAGTGTTGCTCCCATCTTTCAAAAATTACCACGTAGAGTTGATGTGGTGTATGTAACCTGTACCACCTTAAGAGACTACCTTAAGAGATGGACTACTTTCTCTTGGCTACTGTATATTGTAGTACCGGTGGTGACCACACCGGTATATAAACTCAGTGTAGTAATTTGCTAAGCAGTTCAGCCTTGACCTTCGATTAGTAAAGACCTGTTTAAGTTATTCTTGTTGTCTGTGTCCAGTGATTTAGAATAAGCATATCTGGGACACTCAGACTCAACAGTGGCGACGAGTCCGATCTTACCCTGCGGCAGTTTTGCATCCAAGGCAGCTTCGTCCTCAGAACGGGCGTCGAGAAGAGGCATCCGCCCTCATCAGCCTGCTGAGCACCGCATCGCACGGGAGGCATCGAGAACCCGGGTTGAAATTACTGACCACGAAGTCCTCCATCAGCGACAGGCAGTGATCATCCTTCTACCACGGTGGTGGGTAAGTCGATCTAGCGACACGGGCAGAAAGTCGGCCACATTGTCAGTGGAGAAGGGGAGGGAAACCGGAGGAAAAAGGGCGGAGAACTCGACCACAGCCGGTGTAAAGGGCCGGGCTGCAATCGGGGCCGAGAGGCGCAGCGACAAGGGCAGCGTTAATGCCACGAGAACCGCGGAGAACTCGACCACAGCCGGTGTAAAGGGCCGGCCTGCAATCGGGGCTGAGAGGCGCAGCAACAAGGGAAGCGTTAATGCCCACGAGAACCGCGGGGGAACAAAAGCAGTGTCGGGGAAATTAAGAACCGCTGGGAGGCGAGAACGGCAACAGCACGGTAATCGCCATTGTAGCCAGCGGGGGAAGAAGACCAGCGCGGGAAGCCGCCATTGTAGTTGGCGGGGGAAGAAGACAAGCGCGGGAAAAGCCACCAAGCGCGGGAAGCCGCCATTTTAGTAGGCGGGGGAAGAAGACAAGCGCGGGAAGCCGCCATTTTGGGAAAATAAAATATTTAAAGAAACTCTCAAGGATGCCTAAACACGGTAACATCACTGCTTTTGATAGCGATGTTGAAGATTGGGCCACATGTAGAACGCATTGGAGTTTATTGTACAGCAAATGAGGTACCAGATGATAAGAAAGCAATAACCTTATTAAATTCAATGGGTGCGAAGACGTACGGGTTATTGAGGCACCTTGTAACACCAGATAAACCGGCGGATCAGACTTTTGCGAATATTGTTACTATCCTGCAAGAACATTTAAACCCCACGCCGCTGCTGATAGCGGAACGATTTAAATTTTACAGAAGAACGCAGCTGAAAGAGGAAAGCAACGCTGAATTCTTAATTGAACTGCGCAAGCTATCAAAGTACTGTCAGTTGGTACAGGACTAGCAGATGCTCTGAGAGATAAATTCGTGTGTGGATTATTAAAAGAAGGAACACAAAAACGACTGCTAGAGGAAAAGGACCTTACGCTAGATAAAGCTGTCACCATTGCAGCATCGCAAGAGGCACCGCGGAAATGCAGCTAAGGTCATCGGAACTCCGCACCAATCAAATGGCATTGGGTGCAGTAAAGTGTTATCGTTGCGGAAGGACAACGCACGATCAGAACCAGTGCTGGTTCAAAAATCAGGAATGCAGAAAATGTGGCAAGCTCGGTCACATAGCTAAAGTATGCCGGTCAGGAAAGAAGACCAGCAACAAAATGTCACCGCAGGAAAAGTGCAAAAAGGTACACAAGGTGACAGAGAACAGTTCGGATGAACAGAAGACGGATTCAGACTCCAGCAGTAAGGAACTGGGTTGTCTAAGAATACATAATGTGGGTAACACAGCAGACCACCAAACTATCTGGGTCACACTTCAGAGCTAGCAGGAGTCCAAGTGAAGATGGAATTGGACACTGGATCGGCATTGACGGTCATGAATAAGCAAGATTACAAAAGATTATTCTCACACATTCCCCTAAGGGATACGGAGATTGTATTGAAAACATACACTGGGCAAAGAGTATACCCCATTGGAAAGATAAAGGTAAAGGTGGTCCACAAGGGTAAAGAAAGCCGAGGAATGGACTTATATGTGTTACCTGAGGGAGGTCCACCACTATTGGGACGGGAATGGATCAGGAGAATAAATATGGACTGGCATTCCTTAAAAGCACTAACTGTAGATTCCGGTAAAAAGGACGATGTCAAACCTAAACGACTGTCCAGAATATTGGACGATGCTAAAGAGGTGTTCCAGCAGGGACTGGGAACACTGAAAGGAATTACGGCAAACATCAAGGTTGAAGAACATGCAAACCCGAAATTTTTCAAAGCTAGACCGGTACCTTATGCGATACGACCTGCTGTGGAAGCAGAGCTGGAAGGACTAGAACGTTCCGGAGTACTGTCAAAGGTGGACTGGAGTGAATGGGCCACGCCCATTGTACCCGTCCTGAAGCGTTCATCGAGTAACAAGCCGGGGGAACCGGGGAAGGTTCGCATCTGTGGCGATTTCAAGATCACTGTTAATCCGTTGCTTCACACGGTGCAATATCCGCTTCCACGGATTGAGGATATCTTCGCTTCGTTGTCTGGCGGGAAACACTTCACCAAGATAGACCTGGCGCAGGCGTACTTACAGATGGAAGTTGATGAAGCGTCACGCCAGTATCTCACGATCAACACGCATAAGGGCTTATATCGGTATAATAGACTAGTTTTTGGAGTGGCATCGGCTCCAGCGATTTGGCAAAGGGCCATGGAGCAGATATTACAGGGAATTCCAGGCACGCAATGCTACCTGGATGACATTCTGATTACAGGAGATGATGATGAGGAACACCTTGCAAATTTGGAACAGGTGCTCACCAGATTGAAAGAATATGGACTTCGAGTTAATCGCCAGAAATGTGAGTTCTTTCAGAAGCAAATCTCGTACTGTGGTCATGTCATTGACCAGGAGGGGCTTCACAAGTCACCTGACAAGATCAAAGCTGTTGTGAAGGCTCCCGCTCCGGAAAATGTATCCCAGTTGAAGTCATTCCTAGGGTTGATTAACTATTACCATAAGTTTCTGCCAAATTTATTCACGGTGCTACACCCGCTGAACGCTCTTTTGCAGAAGGGAGTGCCATGGAAGTGGAGCGAGGACTGTAAGCGGGCCTTTCACAAAAGCAAGGCATTGATCACCTCTAAGGAAGTGTTGGCTCACTTTAACCCAACGCTGCCTATTCGTTTAGCTTGTGACGCTTCTCCATATGGTATTGGGGCAGTGCTCTCACATAAGTTGCCAAATGGCTTGGAAAGACCAGTCGCATTCGCATCCAGATCATTGACCTCTGCTGAGTGCAACTATGCTCAGATAGATAGGGAGGCTCTCAGCCTTGTGTGGGGAGTAAAAAAAATTTAATCATTACCTGCAAGGGCAAAAGTTTACGCTGCTGACAGACCACCAGCCGTTGGTTTCCATTTTTAACCCTAAGAAGGGTGTTTTGGTGATGACAGCGCAGAGGCTCCAGAGATGGTCCCTTTTCCTAGGGGCACATCAATATCAGATCGAATTCAAAGGTACAAAGCAACATGGTAATGCTGATGGGCTGTCGCACCTGCCACTACCTACAGCGGAAGAGGAACCGACAGTTGACCCTGTTGAGTTATTTCACTCGACCATCGTCGAATGTTTGCCAGTCACCAATGCAAGTATTGAGAGAGAAACCAGGAACGACCCGACACTGTCTCGGATCTACGAATTGACAGTGAAGGGATGGCCAGCTCATGGTGAACCACTGTTACCAGCATTCTCAGCCAGACGAGAACAGCTGTCCGTCTGTCAAGGAACATTGATGTATGGAACAAGGGTGATTATTCCTCCTAAATTAAGGGAGAGAGTTCTAAAGGAACTGCATGAAGGTCATCTGGGGGGAGTCGAGATGAAAGGCCTTGCTAGGGCTTATGTGTGGTGGCCAGGTATCGACCAACAAATAGAGGATCTGACTAAAAGCTGCTCAGGGTGCCAAAAAGTTCAAAATGCACCTCCAATTGCACCGCTGCATCCATGGGAATGGCCTTCAACCCCATGGCAACGTGTACATATTGACTTCGCAGGTCCATTCATGGACTCCATGTTTTTAATTGCGGTAGACGCACATTCTAAATGGCCAGAAGTGATTAAGATGGCGACCACTACCTCGGAAAAGACGATCGCAGTTCTAAGAACGATATTCGCAAGAAATGGATTGCCAGAACAAATATGTTCAGACAACGGACTGCAGTTCGTGTCAGAAGAATTCCAGAAATTCATGAAGAAGAATGGGGTGAAACATTATACCTCTGCCCCATATCATCCGGCTACAAATGGGTTGGCCGAGAGATTTGTACAAACGTTCAAAAAGGCGATAAAGGCCATGAGCGAAGACCAGATTCCACTACAACACAAGGTGGACAATTTCCTAATGGCATATCGAAACGCCACTCATGCAGTGACAAATCAAAGCCCTGCCATGATGTTCTATAACAGGAGGTTGCGGTCCAGGTTGGACTTGTTAAAACCAAATGTGCGGAGGGAAGTCAAAAACAAACAGTTCCAGCATATAAATAAGAAGACCACTCGGAGTTTCGAAATAGGACAACCAGTGTTAGCCCGGGACTATAAGAATGAGAAATGGCAATCTGGAACAATTCGTGCCAGACAAGGACCCCTGATGTACACGGTAGATATTGGTGAAAACTTAATACGACGTCATGCTGACCAACTTGTAGAATCGAGAACAAGGGTCGAACCCATGACTACGACAGAGATGCCAGTGGAAGAAGTTAGTGAACCTGAAGCATCTACCTCAGACGCCAATGTATCTGATGATGTCCAATCCATAAGAGATCAACTAGATGAGTCACCCCAGCAACGAGAATCAGAGACCCCTGAAAGGCGTTATCCAACATGAATCAGGAGGCCTCCTCAGAGACTGAATCTTTGAACAGTTTTGCATGAAGTTGTATATATGTTATCCATGTTATGTTTAAATTGGGATGTACACTGTTAAGCTAAAAAGGGAGGAATTGTGGTGTATGTAACCTGTACCACCTTAAGAGACTACCTTAAGAGATGGACTACTTTCTCTTGGCTACTGTATATTGTAGTACCGGTGGTGACCACACCGGTATATAAACTCTGTGTAGTAATTTGCTAAGCAGTTCAGCCCTGACCTTCGATTAGTAAAGACCTGTTTAAGTTATTCTTGTTGTCTGTGTCCAGTGATTTAGAATAAGCATATCTGGGGCACTCAGACTCAACAGTTGAGAACGAGGGTTTTAAAACTCTCTTTTTAAGAAAAAGAGAATAGCTAACATATGGTATATTAGATAAAGATGGCGTAAAAGTAAAGTTTAAATAATGAAACGAGAGAAGAGGATGAAAAAGGCAAGAAATAATATACTTAAAATTAAATTTTGTCTTTCTGATGCAAGCTTTGAGTAACTTTATGACTGTAATGTTAGTGTTTATTTCAAAGTCAATAGTGTGTGAGCTGTAAACTTAAAAAAAAAAAAATTATGCGTAGCCCAGGAACGATGGCATTGGCTGGATCTTCTGGCTGTTTAGCAATGAAATCCATAAATGTTTGTGCTTAAAATTCATGGAGTGCTGCTGGAAGTGTGGTAAGGAAGGACTTCCGGTTGCTGGTCTGCCCCATCCTAGGGCTGGCATCATTTTATGGGTACCAGACCTATTTATGGCACTCCTTGGGGATCTGCCTCATGTGCTAAGAGGGGCAGAGGGTTGAACCAGGAATCTTGGTGGGGCATCGTGCCAATCCGTCACCATCTTTCCACCATCTACAAGGCACAAGTCAGGAGTGTGATGGAATACTCTCCACTTGCCTGGATGAGTGCAGCTCCAACAACGCTCAAGAAGCTCGACACCATGCAGGACAAAGCAGCCCGCTTGATTGCCACCCCATCCACCACGTTAAACTTTCACTTCCCCCCCCCACCGGCGTACTGTGGCTACAGTGTGTGTCATCTACAGAATGCACTGCAGCAACTTGCCAAGGCTTCTTCGGCAGCATCTCCCAAAACTGCATCCTCTTCCACCACCACCTTCTTAGGCAGTCCCTCGGTACCGATGCTGACTTGCTTCCACATTAAAAATGAGTTATCAGGTGACTGAGGAGTCCAATGTGGGACCTGCAGTCTCTAACAGGTGGGGCAGACGGTGGTTGAAGGGGCAGGTGGGTGGGGTGCTTGGGGTGACGTGCACTCCTTCCACTATTTGCGCTTGGCTTCCGCTTGCTCCCGGTGAGGAGATTCGAGGTGTTCGGCGCCTTCCCAGATGCTTCTCCTCCACTTTGTGCGGTCTTGGGCCAGGGATTCCCAGGTGTCGGTGGGGATGTTGCACATTTTCAAGGAGGCTTTGAGAGTGCCCTTGAAGCATTTCCTCTGCCCACCCGGGGCATCTTGCCGTGTCGCAGCTCCGAGTAGAGCGCTTCTTTTGGAAGTCTTGTATCGGGCATGTGGACGATGTGACCTGTTCATTGGAGCTGATCGAGCATGGTCAAAGCTTCGATGCTGGGGATGTTGGCCTGAGCGAAAACACTGATGTTGGTGCGCCTATCCTGCCAATGGATTTGCAGGATCTTGCGGAGGCAGCGTTGGTGGTACCTCTCCTGTGCTGCCTTCCACCTAGAAGGACAAGTGCAGCAGGTGCATGGGAACACCACCACTTCCAAGTTCACTTCCCAGTTCCCCTCCAGGTCACACACCATCCTGACTTAGAAGTATATCGGCCAATCCTTTATCGTCGCTGGGTCAAAATCCTGGCACTCCCTCCCTAACAGCACTGTGGGAGTACCTTCACCACACGGACTGCAGCGGTTCAAGAAGGCAGCTCACCACCACCTTCTCGAGGGCAATTAGGGATGGGCAATAAATGCTGGCCTTGCCAGCGATGCCCACATCCCATAAACGAATAGAAAAAAAAGGGGATGGGCTGTACCGACTGAAGGCAGAAGGTTTTTCTTAAAAGCTTGAATTTACCATTGCCACTTTCCTAATCTATCACAGTTTGATCAATTCCCATTAGGCAACCAGCATTGTGCATTCCATGTCTGCCAGGCTGTCATCCTCATATGAAAGTATGCCTCCATCTTGCAGAGGTACTTTGCATGGTGTAATGAAATCTGTTTGTCTTGCCTGTATTCGTTCTTGCCTGTATTCGTTTTGCACTCATGTATATTACCCTCCCCCACACGGTGTATAGTTTCACTTCCTCTTTCCTGACTAACCTGGAAGGTTCCAGGTCTTGGCTCTTGGCTCCGCCCCTGACTTCTCTTACATAAAGATCCCAGGATCTGTATGACTCATTCCTGCGAGCCAGTCAGTGTGTTGAGATGTTAGCTCTGATCTTAGTGATTAAAAGCCAACTTGTTAAAGTCTATCACTTCTAGTTTTGTGGTTATTGAAGGCCCATCAATTTTAATCACTAAAGAATACTAGGATGGATCGACTCCTAAAACCAGAGCGTCTGGACTTGGATCCACATTCTGCTGAAGCATCAAATCAATTTGGACACTGGCTCAAATGCTTCGAACTCTTCGCGAGGGCCTCATCCGCTAGCGAGGTAGATAAACTGAGTCTACTGACGACTCGCGTTAATCATCGGATTTATTCGTTCATCCGGGACGCCACCTCTTACACGGAGGCCATCACTATCCTGAAGGCCTAATACCAGAGGCCAGTAAATGAAGTGTACGCCAGACATCTGCTGGCTACACGCAGGCAGCGACCTGAGGAATCAATGGACGATTTCTTACAGGGCCTAAAGGACTTGGTCCGGGACTGTAACTGCAAGGCCGTGACGGCCAACGTGTACTCTGACGAATTGGTCCGCGATTCCTCAATCACGGGCCTCAAATCGAATTATATCCGGCAGAGACTGCTGGAGAAGGAGGTCCTGGACTTAAAAAAGGCAGTGGCCACTGCGCAATCGCTGGACGTGGCCCAGAAAAACTCTGACTCTTATTCTTCCGGCCATGCGGCCCTCACCGCCTCGTGCGCGCCGAGCGGGCCACCATCTTGGAATCAGCCATCTTCCCCATCCAGGTCTCAGACCAGCTCTACACCGCCGGAGTCCCCACACAGAAGTTCACCCAGGAGTCCTCCTACAGCGGCAATGTCTCGAGGCCCGAAATGCTACTTCTGCGGCCAGGCCAAGCACCCCAGACAACGATGCCCAGCGAAAGACGCTACATGCTTCAAATGTAAGAAAAAGGGGCATTTTAGCAAAGTCTGCAGGGGGAATCCGATTTCCAACTCCGTCACCGCCTCGTGCGGGCCGCCATCTTGGGATCCGCCATCTTTTCCCGACTCAACGGCCGCCCAGGGCCCAACAGTGGCTTCGATCACGGTGGATCAATCCAGGCCACACCCGTTGACAAAATCCATGATGGACATACAGGTAAACGGGAATTTAACGAAATGTTTAATTGACTGTGGGAGTACCGAGAGTTTTATCCACCCTAGCCTGGTACGGCGGCACTCATTAACGGTAACCCCTACACGGAGCAGAATTGCAATGGCTGCTAAGCCCCACACTTCGGACATTTTAGGCTACTGTGTGGTAACACTGACTGTAAAAGGCACGGACTACAAGGATTTTAAACTCCTCGTGATGCCAGAACTCTGTGTTAATGTAATCTTGGGCCTGGACTTCCAGTGCCACCACGAAAGTGTCACGCTAGCATATGGCGGGTCCCAGCCGCCACTCACAGTCTGTGGCCTATCAACCTTAAAAATCAGCCCGCCCTCTTTATTCGCTAATCTCGCTCCGAACTGTAGGCTCATAGCGACCAAAAGTAGACGGTACAGTCTGGAAGACAGACACTTTATCAAGGCGGAAGTGGACAGACTCCTGCGGGAAGGCATTATTGAATGCAGTACCAGTCCGTGGCGTGCCCAAGTAGTCATAGTTAAAAATAGCGAAAAGAAACGGATGGTAATTGACTACAGCCAGACTGTTAATATTTATACCCAGCTGGACGCCTACCCTTTACCCCGCATATCAGAAATGGTCAACCAGATCACGCAATACCGAGTCTTCTCGACTATCGACCTCAAATCCGCGTATCACCAGCTCCCCATTAGAACGGAGGACCCACCCATACACCGCCTTTGAGGCGAACGGACGCCTCTACCATTTTCTCAGAGTGCCCTTCGGGGTAACAAATGGGGTCTCGGTCTTCCAACGTGAGATGGACCGCATGGTTGACGAGAATAAACTACAAGCTACCTACCCCTATCTGGACAATGTCACTATCTGCGGGCACAACCAGCAAGACCACGATCTAAATCTTGCGAGATTTTTAAAAACTGCCCTAAAGCTGAATCTAACCGACAACGAAGACAAATGTGTCTTCAACACAACCCGTCTCTGTATCCTCGGCTGTGTGGTGGAAGATGGGGTAATTGGACCAGACCCTGACCGATTACGCCCCCTAAAGGAACTGCCCCTGCCACACAATCCCAAAGCTTTAAAAAGGTGCCTGGGATTTTTTTCGTATTATGCCCAATGGGTGCCCAATTACTCTGATAAGGCCCGACCCCTCGTTAAATCGACGTCCTTCCCACTATCAGCTGAAGCTCGGGAGGCTTTCACCAGTATCAAACAGGACATTGAAAGGGCTGCACTGTGTGCAGTGGACGAAAGCATTCCCTTTCAAGTCGAAAGCGATGCGTCAGACTTTGCTTTAGCTGCGACCCTCAATCAGGCTGGGAGACCTGTGGCCTTCTTCTCCCGAACCCTTCAGGGACCTGAAATCAGGCACTCTTCTGTCGAGAAGGAGGCACAGGCTATAGTGGAGGCAGTGCGGCACTGGAGACACTACCTAGCCGGCAAACGTTTCACCCTGCTCACCGACCAGCGGTCGGTGGCTTTCATGTTTAATAACAAACAAAGGGGGAAAATCAAGAATGACAAAATACTCAGGTGGAGGATCGAACTATCCACGTTCGACTATGATATTATGTACAGGCCGGGAGCCCTTAATGAACCCCCAGACGCCCTATCGCGGGGAATGTGTGCCAGCATTCATACGGACAAATTACAGGGTCTCCACAACGACCTCTGTCACCCAGGGGTCACCCGACTATACCATTTTATAAAGTCCCACAATCTGCCCCACTCCATCGAGGAGGTCAGGGCAATGACCAGAGCCTGCCGCATCTGTGCGGAATGCAAGCCTCGTTTCTACAGGCCTGACCGTGCACACCTTATCAAAGCCACACGGCCATTCGAGCACCTAAGTCTGGACTTCAAGGGACCCCTTCCCTCTGCCGACCGTAACGTATACTTCCTCAATATCATCGATGAATATTCCCGCTTCCCCTTCGCCATTCCCTGCCCAGACATGACCAGTGCCACGGTCATCAAGTGTCTCGGTAATCTATTCTGCACGTTTGGCATGCCGAACTACATACACAGCGATAGGGGGACGTCATTTATGAGTGACGAACTGCGCCAGTTCTTGCTCTCGAAGGGGATAGCCACTAGCAGAACCACTAGCTACAACCCCTGGGGTAATGGGCAAGTGGAAAGGGAGAATGCTACTGTTTGGAAGGCTGTCACGTTAGCCTTAAAGTCAAAAGGCCTTCCGACCTCCCGCTGGCAGGAAGTCCTCCCAGACGTGCTCCACTCCATAAGGTCTCTGTTATGTACAGCCACTAACGCTACCCCTCACGAAAAGATGTTCGTTTTCCCCCGGGAATCGACCTCGGGCATATCTCTACCCGCGTGGCTGATGTCTCCGGGGACAGTACTATTGCGGAAGCACGTGAGAGGCCATAAAACGGACCCCCTTGTGGAAAAGGTACAGCTCCTCCATGCAAACCCTCAGTACACCTATATCGAATACTCTGACGGGCGAGAGGACACTGTTTCCATAAAAGACCTCGCTCCCTCGGGGAGCGGAGAGAACAATGAGAGACTACCCGAGGAAGACCTACACCAAAAAGAGACAGGACGCCCAGAGGTATTAATATCCAACTTTAACCTGGAGGACACTGCAGATAACCTGGAAGACACTGCGGAGGCCCGGAGAGCGGAGGAACCAGAATCCACTCCCCTAGAGGCACCCCAACCGGCTTTGCGCCGATCACTGAGAACCGCAAAACCTCCTGACAGACTCACTTATACCAACTTTTAAGAAACATCACCCCGATGGACTAAATCTAAAGAAGGGGTGAATGTAATGAAATCTGTTTGTCTTGCCTGTATTCGTTTTGCACTCGTGTATATTACCCTCCCCCACACGGTGTATAGTTTCACTTCCTCTTTCCCGACTAACCTGGGAGGTTCCAGGTCTTGGCTCTTGGCTCCGCCCCTGACTTCTCTTACATAAAGATCCCAGGATCTGTATGACTCATTCCTGCGAGCCAGTCAGTGTGTTGAGATGTTAGCTCTGATCTTAGTGATTAAAAGCCAACTTGTTAAAGTCTATCACTTCTAGTTTTGTGGTTATTGAAGGCACATCACATGGGGAATGGGTGAGGCGGGGGGGGCGGTGGGAATGGGTGGTCAAGTGATGCGGAATTGGCAGGATTTCTGCTGGGTGACATTGTCTCGTTTCCTCTTGTGACGTCAGCTCAGTTGTGGATGCTGGTAGATCACGTTCTCTCTATCGAAAATTTCATCAGTTAAAAATGTAGTGGGGACCTGTTGGAACCTGGTCCCACCCCACATTCCTCCCATCCAGTTTTCACCTCCGTAACGCAGTCCCAAGCCCAGAAATATTGGGCATCTTATATTTAGTGTAATACCCACTGGAAATGTTATGTACGCTAAGTATGGTTATCAATCTTTAACTTAGACACTGTATTATCATTGTTATAAATCCCTGGGTTAAAGTTGCCCATGTGAAGGTACGGCAAGAACTTTTAAGGACACAATGTGACTAAGAGCAGACTTTCCATAATTCTGCACCAGTATCAACTGTTGCAGACAGTGAGGCTGCGCAGTCTCCAGGCAGAAACCCCAGGAGGAAGGGGTGGAGTCGGGGTTTTCGAGCGGGAAGAGGGAGCGACTGGAAGAAAAGAGGGCTCGGGAGGCAAATGGCTGCCGCATCCCGCCCTGGGCTTCCAAAATCGGCTGCCGCCCTTCGTATTAGTAGCACTGCATCCTGAACTGGCTGGCTGCAAGTCACCAGTACCGGGGGATCGTCGCCTGAACCCAGATCTGCAAGGCAGAGGTCTGGGGAGAGCTGCTTGCCTCGTGCTGATGGGGAGCTACTTGGAAAAGCTGCAGAGAGAGAGAGAGTCACCAACTCCAACTGCTGCTGCGTGCTCTGCATCCAGAACTCAAATTGGGATTCAGTGATCGTGAAGAGAATTCAACGAAGGGGTTCGGAGTCGTAAGTCTTGCAGACATTATACATACCATGAGCTCCAACTTAAGCGCGCCAACGAAAGAGTGCACTCGAATTTGGACACGGACAGATTCTCCTTTGAATCCATGTAAATGAAGAATGTATGTTTATTATGTCTGGATTCATTCTAATGCATGCAAATGTCTAATTTAGTTCATTGACCTGTAATCTTCTTATACTGTCTGATGTTAAAACTATAAAGTAAGATAATTAGAATTAAGCCATTGTAGTAGTGATCTCCTTACTGGACTATAGAATATTGTTTACAACAGAGACTACATCTCACATATATCTAGAGAACCGTGAAGGGGTTACATTAACTTTTACTATTTTTCTGGTTTATTTTTTCTAGTTTTGTCTCCAGATTATTCTTCTACAGTAACCTATTGTTGTAACTATTGCAAAACATCAAACCCCTACGTATAGCATTCACTCATATAATTAGACAAGGCATTATCTCACACATGACCTTTGGGAACTGAGTAATTTTTGCCCAGATTTTGCTGCAGCAGGATATCTAACGGTGTCTGCCCTCAGTTAGATTTGCCCTTGCACATTCACCAGAATGGTGCCAAGGATATGGGGCTTCAGTTATGTGGAGAGACTAGAGAAACTGGAAATGTTCTTCTAAGAGCAGAGAAGGTTATGGGGAGATTTGATAGATGTTCAACATTATCAGGGGTTTTGATACAGTAGCTGGAGAGAAACTTGCCTGGATATTAAGTTGGGGGGGGGGGGGGGGGTGGTGGTATCTTGAGGTGGCCATAGATGGAGACGGACACAGGTTAACTCCATAACATGGTTTAATCAACACTTGCACATAAAAGCTTCTGCCATGAGGCAGCAAAAACAAAGAGTACAACCAGTACAGACCAGACTTAACTCAGGAGACCAATTGCCACAGCACCACCTGGTGGATCAGGTTACTCATAACCTCCCAGGTTACTACAGGGGGGGTGCTTAGTTTTGGATGGGAATCCCTCCAGGTCTGGGTTTTCCCGCATCTTCTGTCATTGACATGTTCCCCGCCGGAGGTCAGCCTGATTAACAGGCTTAGCTTCCAGTCGGGCGGGGGGAGTCCAGAGCAGGCCGCAAGACCAGGTCTGATCCATAACCCTGGGGGGGTGTCCAATCCCAGGAGTTCTGATCCTTGATCGAGATCCTGGGGGGGTGGTCCAATCCCCAATCCTGGGGGCCTTTTTATTGGGGGGTGGGTTGGATTGGGGGAGAGCCTGAGGAGCCGGGGGGGGGTGGGAAACACTCCTGCTCCTCCGTTTCCACAGGCAGTGCCGTAAAGGCACTTACCTCCTTCCTGAACCGGTCCTCCCCTCACTTTAGCTGCCAGGTTTCCCACTGCCTGGGAAACCTGGCCGACCACTGTAAAACATGTAAGACAGGTTAAATCAGAGGCTGGCGGCCTCATTAAAATATTTAAATTGCCAACCCGCCTCCTAAAGCGGGTTGGCTACCTGCCCGCCCTTTGCCCCGCCTCCATTAAACCATGTCCTTAATAATAGATTCAAGCATTTTCCCTACTACTGATGTCAGGCTAACTGGTCTGTAGTTCCCTGTTTTCTCTCTCCCTCCTTTCTTAAATAGTGGGGTTACATTTGCTACCTTCCAATCCATGGGAACCATTCTAGAATCTATGGAACTTTGGAAAATGACAACCAATGCATCCACTGACTCTTTAGCCACCTCTTTTCCTGTGGGGATTTTGTGCCTTAAAGGAATGTATATTTGTTGTAAATTATGTATTAATTCTTTAAATGCTAGCCATTGCTTCTCTACCGTCATACCTTTTAATGTAGTTTCCTAATCTAGCTTAGCCAACTCGCCCCTCATACCTACGTAGTTTGCTTTGTTTGATTTAAGACCCTAGTTTCGGATTTAACTAAATCACTTTCAAACTCTATATATAATTCTATCATATTATGGTCACTCTTCCCTAAAGGCCCCTTTACTGTAAGGTTATTAATTAATAATTTCTCATTGCACAGTGCTAGATCTAAAATAGCCTATTCCCTAGTTGGTTTCTCAACATACTGATCTAGAAAACTATCTTGCATACATTCCATGAATTCATCCTCCACACTATTACTGCAAATTTGGTTTGCCCAGTCTGTATGTAGATTAAAGTCCCCCATGATTACTGTATTACCCTTGTTACATGCGCCTCTAATTTCCTGATTTATACTCTGCCCTACATTACAACTATTGTTTGGGGGCCTATAAACAACTCCCACCACTGTTTTCTGCCCCTTGCTGTTTCTTAGCTCCACCCAAACTGATTCTACTTCTTGATTTTCAGCGCTAAGATCCTTTCTCTCTACTGTTTTTATCCCATCCTTTATTATCAGGGCTACCCCTCCTCCTTTTCCATTTTGCCTATCTCTGCTAAAAGTTAAGTATCCTGGAATATTTAGTTCCCAACCTTGGCCACATTGCAACCACGTCTCTGTTATGGCTATTAGATCAAACCTATTCATTTCTATCTGCGCTATTAATTCATCTATTTTGTTGCAAATGCTTCACGCACTCAGATATAGTGCATTTAGCTTTGACTTTTTTCTATTTTTCCCTGATGTCACCATAGTCACTGGTACCTTATTACCTTTGTTATTCTCTCAGTCCCTTCCTGACCCACTCTGCTTATTTTTACCCAAAACTCTACTCTGCTCCAGAGCCGTGACATTTCTTTTGGTGTTTTTAAATTTACTCTTTCCTGAATCCTCCCACCAGCCCCCCTTCATTAGTTTAAAGCCCTCTCTACTGTCCCAGTTATTCTGGTTTAAGTGGAGCCCGTCCCATCGGAACAGCTCCCTCTTTCCCCAGTACTCGTGTCAGTGCTCCATGAACTGAAACCCCTTCCTCCCACACCACTCTTTGAGCCACACATTTAAACCTCTAATCTGTTTGTACCTATGCCAATTTGCACGTGGCTCAGGTAACAATTCAGAGATTATTACCTTTGAGCTTTTGCTTTTTAATTGGATCCTAGCTCCTCAAGCTCCCTCAGCAGAACCTCATTCCTAGTTCTACCTATGTCGTTGGTTTCGACGTGGACCACGACAACTGGATCCTCCCCCTCCCACTCCAAGTTCTTCTCCAGCCACGAGAAGATATCCTTAACCGTGGCACTGGGCAGTCAACACAGCCTTCGGTACTCCGGAAAGGAAGCATAGTGGTTATGTTGCTGGACTAGTAATCCAGAGGCCTGGGCTAATGATCAAGTTCAAATCCCACCACAGCAGCTGGGGAATTTAAATTCAGTTAATTAAATAAATCTGGAATAAAAACTAGTATCAGTAGTGATCATGAAACGATTGGATTGTGGTAAAAATGCATCTGGTTCAGTAATGTCCTTTAGGGAAGGAAATCTGCCGTCCTTATCTGGAGACCACATCGTGAGCAGCAAATACAGTATGCTAGATTGCAAGAAGTACAAGTAAATCACTGTTTCACCTGGAAGGGGTGTTTGGGGCCCTGGACAGTGGGAAGGGGGGAGGTATAAGGGCATGTGTTGCATCTCCTGTGCTTGCACGGGAAGGTGCCGGGCGAAGGGGTGTTGGGGGTGATAGCGGAGTGGACAAGTGTGTCGCGGAGGGAGCGGTCCCTACGGAATGCTGAATGGGGAGGTGAGGGGAAGTTGTGTTTGGTGGTGGGATCACGCTGGAGGTGGCTGAAATGGCGGAGGATGATCCGTTGAATGTGGAAGCTGGTGGGGTGAAAGGTGAGGACAAGGGGAACTCTGTCGTGGTTCCAGGAGGGAGGGGCAGGGGTGAGGGCAGAAGTGCAGGAGATAGAACGGACACGTTCAAGGGCCATGCCAACCACTGTAGAGGGGAATCCTCGGTTGAGGAACAAGGAAGACAAGTCAGAAGCATTGGTATGGAAGGTGGCATCGTCAGAGCAGATGCGGCGGAGACAGAAAAACTGGGAGAATGGAATAGAGTCCTTACAGGGGCCGGGGTGGGAGGAAGTGTAGTCCAGGTAGCTGTGGGAGTCAGTGGGCTTGTAGTGAATGTTTGTCAATAACCTATCCCCAGAGATGGAGACGGAGAAGTCGAGGAAGGGAGGAGTCGGAGATGGACCATGTGAAGGTGAGGGAAGGGTGGAAATTGGAAGCAAAGTGAATGAAATTATCTAGTTCAGGACGAGAGCAGGAAACGTCACCGATACAGTCGTCAATGTCATAGAGTCATAGAGTCATAGAGTTTTACAGCACAGAAAGAGGCCCTTCGGCCCATCCATCCCTGTCCAGTCTAATCCCATTTTCCAGCATTTGGTCCATAGCCTTGTATGCAATGGCATTTCAAGTGCTCATCCAAATGCTTCTTGAATGTTGTGAGGGTTCCTGCCTCTACCACCCTTTCAGGCATTGAGTTCCACATTCTAACCACCCTCTGGGTGAAAAAGTTCCTCCTCAAATCCCCTCAAAATCTCCTGCCCCTTACCCTGAATCTATGCCCCCTTGTTATTGACCCCCCTACTAAGGGGAAAAGTTCCTCTTTGTCTACCCTATCTATGCCCCTCATCATTTTGTACACCTCAATCAGGTCCCCCCTCAGCCTTCTTTGCTCCAAGGAAAACAACCCCAGCCTGTCCAGCCTCTCTTCATAGCTGAGGCGCTCCATCCCAGGTAACATCCTGGTGAATCTTCTCTGCACCCTCTCCAAAGCAATCACATCCTTCCTATAGTGAGGTGACCAGAACTGCACACAGTACTCCAGCTGTGGCCTCACCAGTGTTTTGTACAGCTCCATCATAACCTCCCTGCTCTTATATTCTATGCCTCGGCTAATGAAGGCAAGTATCCCATATGCCTTTTTAACCACCTTATCTACCTGTTCCGCTGCCTTCAGGGATCTATGTACATGTACACCAAGGTCCCTCTGACCCTCTGTACTTCCTAGGGTCCTACCACTCATTGTGTATTCCCTTGCCTTATTTGTCCGTCCAAAATGCATCACCTCGCACTTTTCAGGGTTAAATTCCATTTGCCACTTTTCCGCCCATCTGACCAACCCGTTTATATCGTCCTGTAGCCTGAGGCTTTCCTCCTCGCAATTTACCACCCCACCAATTTTCGTGTCATCTGCGAACTTACTGATCATACCTTTCACATTCTCATCCAAATCATTTATGTAGATCACAAACAACAAGGGACCCAGCACCGATCCCTGAGGTACCCCACTGGACACAGGCTTCCAGTCACAAAAGCAACCTTCGACCATCACCCTCTGCCTCCTGCCACTCAGCCAGTTTAGGATCCAACGCGCCAAGGCACCCTGGATCCCATGGGCTCTTACCTTCTTGACCAGTCTCCTATGCGGGACTTTGTCAAAAGCTTTACTGAAGTCCATGTAAACCACATCCACAGCATTTCCCTCATCCACCGCCCTAGTCACCCCCTCGAAAAATTCAATCAGATTTGTCAGACATGATTTACCCTTGACAAAGCCATGCTGACTATCCCCGATTAATCCTTGCCTCTCCAAGTGGAGACTAATTTTGTCCCTCAGAATTTTTTCCAATAATTTCCCTACCACAGATGTTAGGCTCACTGGCCTGTAATTCCCTGGTTTATCCCTGCTACCCTTCTTGTATAATGGTACTACATTAGCTGTTCTCCAGTCCTCTGGTACATCCCCTGTGGCCAGAGAGGTTCTGAAAATTTGTGTCAGAGCCCCTGCAATCTCCTCCTTTGCCTCCCACAGCAGCCTGGGATACATCTCGTCCGGGCCTGGGGATTTATCCACTTTTTGGCCTGCTAAAACCGCTAGCACCTCCTCCCTCTCGATGCTAATATGTTCAAGTATGTCACAGTCCCCTTGCCCGATTTCTATGTCCGCATCGTTTTTCTCCATAGTGAACACAGATGCAAAAAATTCATTTAAAACCCCGCCTACATCATCTGGCTCTACACACACATTGCCACTTTGGTCCCTAATGGGCCCTACCCTTTCCCTGGTTATCCTCTTGCCCTTAATATACTTAGAAAACATCTTAGGATTTTCCTTTATTTTGCTCGCCAGTGTTATTTCATGGCCCCTCCTCGCCCTCCTAATTTCTTTTTTAAGTATGCCCCTGCACTTTTTATACTCCTCTAGGGCTTCTTCCGTCTTTAGTCTTTTGTAACTGCCAAAAGCCCCCCTTTTATTTCTAATGCATTTTTGTATATCCCTTGTCATCCAAGGTTCCCTTTGCTTGTTGGTCCCACCCTTGACCTTTACAGGAACATGTTGGCGTTGTACTCTCTCTATTTCCCTTCTGAAAGTCTCCCACTGTTTTGATGTGGATTTTCCTATAAGTAGCTGCTCCCAGTCCACTTTGGCCAGATCCTGCCTTATATTAAAATCGGCCTTCCCCCAATTTAGAACCCTTATTTCCGGGCCGTCTTTGTCTTTTTCCATGACCACCTTAAATCTCACCGAATTATGGTCACTGTCGCCAAAATGCTCTCCTACTGATACTTCCACCACTTGCCCGGCTACATTCCCCAGAATTAGGTCCAGTACCGCCCCCTCTCTTGTAGGACTTTCTACATGTTGGCTCAAAAAGCTCTCCTGGATGCACTTTAAGAATTCTGCACCCTCTAAGCCTTTCACACTCTGACTATCCCAATTTATATTGGGGAAGTTGAAATCCCCCACTATTATTACCCTATTATTTTCACACTTCTCTGAGATTTGCCTACATATCTGTTCCTCTATTCTCCCTGACTGTTTGGGGGCCTATAGTACACTCCCAGCAAAGTGCTTGCCCCCTTTTTGTTTTTAAGTTCTACCCATAAGGCCTCATTAGAGGAACCCGCTAATATATCATCCCTCCTTACAGCAGTAATTGACTCCTTAATTAATATTGCAACACCCCCTCCCCTTTTACACCCCCCTCTGTCTCGCCTGAAGATTCTATACCCCGGAATATTGAGCTGCCAGTCCTGACCCTCCCTCAACCATGTCTCCGTGATGGCAACAATATCGTACTCCCATGTGTTCAACAACAACTTCAGTTCATCCACCTTATTTACAAGACTCCTTGCATTAAAATAAATGCCTTCCAGCCCTGCCATATTCCCTTTTGCCTTCACATATTTGCTCTGCCTTCCCAGCTGACTTGTTTTTTCCTCTGTATTTGGCTGTAAATCACCCCCTACTATAGCTCCACTCTGTACCCCATCCCCCTGCCAAGTTAGTTTAAACCCCCCCCCCCAGCAGTGCTAGCAAACCTCCCCGCAAGGATATTGGTTCCCCTCTGGTTCAGGTGTAAACCGTCCGACTTGTACAAGTCCCACCTTTCCCAGAAGCAGACCCAGTGATCCAGGAAACTAAAGCCCTCCCCCCTGCACCATCCCTTTAGCCACGCATTCATCTGTTCTATCTTCCTATTCCTATACCCACTAGCACGTGGCACCGGGAGTAATCCAGAGATTACAACCTTTGAGGTCCTGCTCTTTAATCCTTCACCTAGCTCCCTAAATTCTTGCTGCAGGACCTCATCCCTCTTTTTACCTATGTCGTTGGTACCAATGTGGACCACGACCTCTGGCTGTTCACCCTCCCCCTCCAGAATGCCCTGCAGCCGCTCAGTGATATCCTTGACCCTGGCACCAGGGAGGCAACAAACCATCCTGGATTCACGTCTACGGCCACAGAAACGCCTATCTGTTCCCCTTACTATAGAATCCCCTACCGCTATTGCTCTCCCACTCTTTTTCCCCCCTTCCTGGGCAGCAGGAGCACCCCCAGTGCCAGGAAGTTGGCTGCTGCTGCCTTCCCCTGGTGAGTCATCCCCCTCAACAGTATCCAAAGCGGTATACTTGTTTGAGAGGGGAATGGTCACAGGGGTCTCCTGCACTACCTGCCTGCTTCTATTGCTCCGCCTGGTGGTCACCCATTTCCTGTCTTCCTGTGCAGCCCTTCCCTGCGGTGTGACCAACTCACTAAACGTGCTATCCACGAACCTCTCAGCATCGTGAATGCTCAACAACCCATCCACCCGCAGCTCCAGCGCCTCAATGCGGTCTGCTAGTAGCTGCAGATGGATGCATCTCTGGCACACGTGGTCATCAGGGGCACCGGGGTCCCTGAATTCCCACATAGAGCAAGAGGAGCATATCACGGGGCTGGGCTCACCTGGCATGACCTTCCCTTTACTTAATTTAAATTAATTTACTATCACCAATTAAAGATATCTCTAAGGCGCTTGTATAGTCTACCAACAGTCCCTGCTACACCAGAAAGACCCTGGTAACTATAAACTACAGAGTTAAAGTTTAAAAAAGAGAAATACTCACCAACCAATCACTTACCTGCTCCCTGGTGACGTCACACTCTGATTACTTTTTACCTCTCTCCCCGCTGCTGAGTTGGTCGGGCCTCACTGGTCGCCGGTTTTTATCCCGGGCTCACCACGCTGCTCCCGACTGGTCTCGGGCCTCGCTGGTCGCCGGTTTTTATCCCGGGCTCACCACGCTGCTCCCGCTGCTCCCGACTGGTCTCGGGCCTCGCTGGTCACCGGTTTTTATCCCGGGCTCACCACGCTGCTCCCGCTGGTCCCGACTGGTCTCGGGCCTCGCTGAATCCGCCGGTTTTTATACCGGGCTCACCCCGCTGGTCCCGACTGGTCTCGGGCCTCGCTGGTCGCCGGTTTTTATCCCGGGCTCACCACGCTGCTCCCGCTGGTCCCGACTGGTCTCGGGCCTCGCTGAATCCGCCGGTTTTTATACCGGGCTCCTCACCACGCTGCTCCCGCTGGTCCCGACTGGTCTCGGGCCTCGCTGCTCTCCGGTTTTTATACTGGGCTCACCACGCTGCTCCCACTGGTCCCGACTGGTCTTGGGCCTCGCTGAATCCGCCAGTTTTTATACCGGGCTCCTCACCACGCTGCTCCCGCTGGTCCCGACTGGTCTCGGGCCTCGCTGCTCTCCGGTTTTTATACCGGGCTCACCACGCTGGTCCCGACTGGTCTCGGGCCTCGCTGCTCTCCGGTTTTTATACCGGGCTCACCGGAAAAAGAGGTGAGGGAGGGGACCTGAGTAGGACTGGAACAAAGAGTGTTCCACATATCCCACGAAAAGGCAGGCATAGCTAGGACCCATGCGAGTTCCCATAGCAACACCTTTGATTTGGAGGAAGTGAGTGGAGTCAGAGGAGAAGTTGTTCAATGTGAGAACAAGTTCAGCCAGGCGGAGGAGGATGGTGGTGGATGGGGACTGGTTGGGCCTCTGTTCAAGGAAGAAGCGGAGCGCCCTCAGGCCATCCTGGTGGGGGATGGAGGTGTAGCAGGATTGTACGTCCATAGTGAAAAGGAGGCGGTTGGGGCCAGGAAACTTGAAACTGTTAAAGTGGCGGAGGGTGTTGGAAGAGTCGCGGATGTAGGTGGGAAGAGACTGGACAAGGGGAGAAAAAATAGAGTCGAGATAGGAAGAGATAAGTTCCGTGGGGCAAGAACAAGCTGAAACGATGTGTCTACCAGGGCAGTCCTGTTTGTGGATCTTGGGAAGGAGGTAGAAGTGGGCTGTGCGGGGTTGGGGAACTATGAGGTTGGCGGTCGTGGGGGGGAGGGGAAGATCTCCAGAGGAGATGAGGTCAGTGACAATCTTGGAAACGGTGGTTTGATGTTCGGTGGTGGGGTCAAGGTCCAGGCGGAGGTAGGAGGAGGTGTCGGAGAGTTGCCGTTCAGCTTCCACTCGGTAGGGGTCGGTTCGCCAAACAACAACAGCACCACCCTTGTCAGCGGGTTTAATGACAATGTCGGGGTTGGATCTGAGAGAATGGAGTGCTGGAAGTTCAGAGGGCGGTAGGTTGGAGTGAGTGAGGGGAGCAGAGAAATGGAGACGGCCGATGTCACGCCGGCAGTTCGCAATGAAAAGATCTAGAGAGGGTAAGAGGCCAGAGGGAGGGGTCCAGGTAGAACAGGAATTCAGAAAGTGGGAGAAAGGGTCAGGCGTGCGGGGGGAAGACTCCTGGCCAAAGACGTGGGCACGGAGATGAAGGCGGCGGAAAAAGAGCTCAGCATCGTGCCGAGCTCGAAATTCATTGAGGTGGGGGTGTAAGGGGGATGAAGCTCAGGCCTTTGCTAAGGACTGATCGTTCGGGGCCAGAGAGGGGAAGGTCAGAGGGGATAGTGAAAACGCGGCAGGGGGTGAGATTGGGAGAAGGGGGGTCAGAGGAAAGTGAAGGGGAAGAAGGTTCCGGAGGGGCGTTGGTGTCCAAGAGTTGTTGAAGCTTGCAATCCTTGACATCTGAAAGGAAGATAAAAAGTTTTTTGTTAAAGCGCTGGATGAGGCGAAGGATGAAATGGAACTATGGACCAGGACAGCTTTGAGATAGTGAGTCGGTGCTGTTGAAGAGAGAGGTCGAGGGTGTGCATGTGGCATCGCATGGCATTCAGCGTGGATCTCAGGATACGGTGAGAGCAGTGGTTCGAGGAACGCCGAATATCTTGGAGATATCTGTAGTCCTGTGGGGATCCAAAACACGAAGGGTGGAATTTCAGTTGGAATCCACGTGGAGTAAGTCAGAACCGGAAACAGTTGCTGAGGAAAGATATGTGGCTGTGAAAGCTATATGACTATACTGTTGCCTACCACTACCACATTCCTTTTTACTCTCCCCAACTTGAATGGCCTCCTGTACCATGGTGTCGTGGTCAGTTTGCCCATCCTCCCTGCAGTCCTTGTTCTCATCCATACAGCAGCAAGTACCTCGTGCCTGTTGGACAACGTCCAGGGCTGAGGCTCCTCCATCACTATATCCTGGGTCCCCATACCTTCCTGACTCGCAGTCACACTCTCCTGTCCCTGACCACCAACTAACTCTGAAGAACTGCTTAACCTAAGGGGTGTGACTGCCTCCTGGAACAAAGTGTCCAGGTAACTCTCTCCTTCCCTGATGCATCGCAATGTCTGCAGCTCGGACTCTAGCTCAACAACTCTGAGCCGAAGTTTCTCAAGCTGCAGGCACTTACCGCAGATGTGGTTGCTCAGGATCTCGTTGGTCTCCACCAACTCCTACATGCTGCAGTTACAACACACCACCTGCACTGCCATCTCTATATAACCTTATTATATTTATATAATTAGTTATAGTATTTATTCAAATGATTATTTTTACTTTTTATTTTTAGTTTTAATTAGTTAATTTAGTTGAAGTTATTATTTCAATAAAGTTATAATAGTTAATACTCCAGTTCTGAATTTAATCTACTTACTTAACCCAGAGAGCAAAAGAGCTGTAATACTCACTAGCCAATCACCTACCTGCTGTCCTGTAACGTCACTCATGTTTTTGTTTTTTTAAATCGCTGCTCAGCTCCCTTCATGGGTCTTCTCTGATGCTCCCTGTAAGCTGCCGCCGCGTCCGCGCTGTGTCCTGGGCCTTCCACGGTGCTCCCTTTAAGCCGTCTTTCGAATGGGACGTTTAACCGAGGCCCCGTCTGCTCTCTCAGGTGGATGTAAAAGATCCCATGGCACTATTTCGAAGAAGAGCAGGGGAGTTATCCCCTGTGTCCTGGCCAATATTTATCCCTCAATCAACGTCACTAGAACAGATTATCTGGACATTATCACATTGCTGTTTGTGGGAGCTTGCTGTGTGCAAATTAGCTGCTGGCTTTCCTACATTACAACAATGACTACACTTCAAAAAGCACTTAATTGGCTGTAAAGTGCTTTGGGACACCCTGGGGTCATGAAAAGCGCCATATAAATGCAAGTCTTTTTTGAAAAGGTGGTGGAAGCAGATTCAACAGGAGCTTTCAAAAGGGAATTGGATATATACTTGAAAAGGCGAAATTTGCAGGGCTATGGGCAAAGATCAGGGGAGTGGGGATAATTGGAGAGCTCTTTCAAAGAGCTGGCACAAACAAGATGGGCCGAATGGCGGCCTCCTGTGCTGTATGACTCTATGATTCTGGAAACTGCCAGCTATTTCTAAACCTATTATCTTATAGTTACTGTTATTTGAGATGACACACTATGTTTTTCCATCAATATTAAAAAGTAGAAATTAAATTGCAGTGCAGTCACTTTTTATAGCTAAAGCCTGCTGATGGCTTATTCATTCGGATAATCCATGTACAGTGAGTCCCTCGACATCAGAGATAACATTCGCAGCAAGTATCCAGCAAAGAGAAACTAGCGGAGTAGATTTCTCCCGAGTCGGGCTTGGAGACTCTTGGTGATGGTATGTCACACACCTGATTAACTAACAAAAAAAACATTCTCAATAGTGCATTATCTGTGACAGCCTGGGAGCAAGTTCACTACAAACTGTGCAACAGCAGAGTGCCTTCAGAGACATTACCCAGACTAATATGGCAATACTGTTAAATTCCTTATTCCTCTTTCATCACGGTTGAGTAAAGTTGGCGCCAGATGTTTCTGTTTAATCTTACATTTTACAGTTTAACGACTTCTCCCAATATTTCCAATTATGATCTCACGGGAAAGCCTTAATGAACTGTAAATGCCTCTGACAAAGAGTGAAATGAGTTGCTTTGATCAAGAAGGGAAGTCAAGTGGACACACAGTCGTTGGAGCCGGGATTTCTGTGCTCAGCATGTTTACTCTTCTAAAGTCGAGGCTACAAACAGATTTGCAAACCCGATCCAAAGATGCCGTCGTGGCAATGTATGACACACAAGTGACAAAGGGAGAGGAAAGAGGAGATGTGACATTCGACCGTGGATCAGTAACTGAACAGCCCATAAGGCTTATTTGCGACGGGATGCACAAATGTCAAATACCAGGAACTTGATTTTTTTCACAGAAATTCACAGAAACCCCACAGTGCAGATAGAGGCCATTTCGGCCCATCGAGCCTGCACCGACACATATCCCACCCGATCCCCGTAATCCCTACACCAACACACATCCCACCCTATCCCCGTAACCCCACGTATTTAATCCCCCTAGCACTAAGGGTCAATTTTATCATAGCCAATCAACCTAACCCGCACATCTTTGGACTGTGGGAGGAAACCGGAGCACCCGGAGGAAACCCACGCAAACACGGGGAGAATGTGCAAACTCCACACAGACAGTCACCCGAGGCCGGATTCGAACCCGGGTCCCTGGCGCTGTGAGGCAACAGTGCTAACCACTATGCCACCGTGCTGCCCCATTCTCAATGAGCCAGATCCCATTCTCAAGTCTTCACCACTGAGGCAGAGCTAATGGCTTAAACAAAATAGTAACTGTGGCCCAGAAATTTGGGTCGGAGGCTTCCCGCGGGTGCAAGCCTTCGACTTGCACTTACCTAACGCGCTGGCCGTTGAGCTGTGGGCCCGCGTGGGATTCCGATCCTGGGTCTGCTCCAACTGCCGGCATGCAGTGCTTGCGTATCCCGGGGCGCAGTTAGTTCAAAGCATCCCCTGGGATCACGCGGGCCATGGAGAGCCAATGGTAGCAGGGAATCTGTATTCATAGATTTGACAGGAAGAGCTGTCAAATCTATGAATACAATTCAGCCCCAAAACATCACTAAAACTTCAAATAATTTTTTTTTAAATCACATTTTTAAAATAACTATAAATTACATAAAATAACTATTTTAAACAATAATTTAAATTTTTGAAAAAAATAATTACAGTTTCTAACGAGGCTAAAAATAAACTTACCTTTCTTTAAAGTATTTAAAAATAATAAACCTGTAGCCCCTGGAGACTTACCCTCCCGGAGAAAGCTGCAAAAAAATGGAAGTTCCAGGCGTACGCGCTGCCTCTCTGGCGCACACGTTCGACCTGTGAACTCCTTCCTTTAAGGGAACGGAAGTTCCGGTTTCCCACACATGCGCAGTGCATGCACGAAACCGGCACTTTCGTTGGGCCTACGGGTGAGTACCCAGCGCGTACTGACCCGTGGGGACCCGAAGTTCTGGCTCACTGAGTATAAAAGAAAAAAATCAATGTGGCCTCATTAGGAGAGGGAAAATACTTTTTTCTGAAATATAAGTGATCTGAATCAAGACCCAGATCTAGGTTAAATGTCAGGAGGTGGATCTTCTCCCAAGAATAGTGGGCCTCTGGAATAGGCTGACGTCTCGTGCGGTGGAAGCTGATTCGCTGAATTCCTTCAAGTGAGAGCTGGACCTGTTTCTGGCTGGGGTGGAGATCACTTCCTGCAGAAGGTAGGTACTGCAGGGAATTCAGGTCCAGACTGATCTCCTGCACTAATTTCGATCGCCTGGATGGGTCAGAGAGGAATTTCCCAGATTTTTTCCCCCAAATTGGCCTGGGTTTTTATTCTGGTTTTTCACCTCTCCCAGGGGATCACATGGTTTCGGGAGGGGTAGAGAGTATATGTTGTGATACACAAGGTATCGCAATTGTGTGGGACAGGCTTGATGGACCAGAGGGTCTTTACCTGTCCGCCATTGGTCGTATGTTTGTATGTAGTAGCTAGTGACATACTTGAAAACAATGCAAAATAGGTGATATTTTTTCCCTATAATGAGAAAAGAGCAGACAGTTAGCAGGAACCAACCCACTCAAATTCATGGAAGTACACATTGGAAATTGTAGGCAGGGTAAGCGATGTCCTAATAATAAAAATAGATTGGTCTGAAATAGCTATGCTCGTGGACAACAAATAACGTGTCTATCTTTTTGTACGGCCTCTTGGATTTCTCTTTCTGTCCTCTGTTAATCTCTCTCACTTTACTGATGCATTTATTTTCCATCTCTTACCTTTTTTAAAGGCTAGGGTATGCAGCCAAATAAGAGAGTTGGAGGTGGGTACCAGGATAGGGTGGGAGAGGCTGTATCATGGCTGGGTCAGCTCAGAGGTGGGGGTGTGGGGAGGTGGTCAGGCCAGGCAGGGGTGGTGAGGCTGCTCCTGAGAGGGGGCTGTGAGGGTTGTGGCCAGCGGATACCAGGAGCTGGCACCATTGCATGGTATGGAGTGGGCGGAGTAGGAAGGTGCCCGGGACTGCGAGTAATCAGGGGGTTGGAGACCTAGGAGCACTCAGCGAGGTTGTGCTTTGGGCCTTGGGAACACTCGTACAAATGGGCGTGTTGTCTGGAAGTACAGGGTTGAGATGAGAAGACATTTTTGAACTCAGCGAGTTGTTATGATCGGGAATGCATTACCTGAAAGGGCGGTGGAAGCAGATTCAATAGTAATTTTCAAAAGGGAATTGGATAAATACTTGAAAAGGACAAGTTTGCAGAGCTATGGGTAAAGAGTAGGGGAGTGGTACTAATTGAGAGCTCTTTCAGACAGCCGGCACAGGCACGATGGGCCAAATGGCCTCCTTCAGTGCTGTATGATTCTACACCAAGTCTGTAATACACACTGGATTAACTACAATCCTCTTATGCTTGAAATTGTATACTTTCTTGTCTATGTGCTTGATTGACTAATAGATGCTGTTGCTTCTGATGCTCATGGTTGATCGTTTGCTTTGAGCAATGACGTTTGCTGCTTTCATTTAACCCATTCATAAATCACAATTTTCTCGATGGTGAAATGTCCGTCAAACGTTTCCAAGACTTTTTACTTTAATAATCTGTCAGGTTTAATGATGGGATAACATCCTCTGCTTTATCACCCATTCACCAAACCAGTGTGTTTACATGTCTAAATCTAAAAGTCAAAAAATCTAACAAAGAGCAATCGATTATAAATCAGAGGCAGTCATGCTCAAGCTGTATAGCAGTCTGGCCAGACCACAGAATAAAAGGGATGTTTTCCTCTGTATTATTGTAAAAAAGTGTAAATCCTTTAAATTTTATAACACATAGAACCCAGAGGAAATCTTCCCTCTGGTTCTTAGACCACAACGTACATAGTTAAAAAGATGCTTCAAACAATGACCAATCACATGAAAGTCACTATGCGCAAATGTTGCGAGCTACTTTGGCATGGACCCATATAGATATCTATTCAACTATGTGAACAGAAGATTTGTATTCTAAGCACTCAAACTCAAAGCCAAGGGTTTGGAGAGGGTACAGAAGGGATTTACTAGAATGGTTCCAGGGATGAGGGCCAGTTCTGACAAAGGGTCATCGATCTGAAACATTAACTCTGTTTCTCTCTCCACAGATGCTGCCTGACCTGCTGAGTATTTCCAGCATTTTCTGTTTTTATTCCAGGGATGAGGGACTTCAGTTACGTGGATAGACTGGAGAAGCTGAGGTTGTTCTCTGTAGTGCAGGGGAGGTTGAGAGGAGATTTGATAGAGGTGTTTAGATAGAGTAAATAAAGAGAAACTGTTTCCGTTGGCTGAAGTCGATAACCAGAGGGCACAGATTTAAGGTGATTGGCAAATGAACCAGAGGCGACATGAGGAAAAACTTTTTTTACGGAACGAGTGGTTTGGATTTGGAATGCACTGCCTGATAGGGCGGTGGATGCAGATTCAAGAGTAGCCTTCAAAGGGGAATTGGATAAATACTTGGAGAAAAAATTGCAGGGATATGGGGAAAGAGCCAGGGGAGTGGGACTAACTGGATTGCTCTTCGTAAGAGCTGAATGGCCTCTTTCTGTGCTGTACTATTCTATGATTCTATGATTTGATTTTCTTCTTTCGTATGGTAGTAGCAAAGCAAATCAGATGTCAACATCTAAGTATTATATCCAGGCCAAAGCTTCCGGTGTAACAGTGTGGATACCTTGTAGGCTGCCTGTGAATTTCCTCGGAGGGCAGTGCTCAATGATGTGTTCCACGGTCTGATCAGGAGCTCCACAGTCACATGATGGGGATGCTTTAATCTTCCACCTATGGAGAAGGTGGCAGCCTCTACCATGACCGGTTCTGAGGTGGTTGATGTTTGTCCATTGCTTGCGAGGACGGTTTGATCCTTCAGGTTGCACTGTGGGGTCCTCAACAAGGAATCCATTCCGTATGTCACAGTTCTTACAAACATTTCGCCCTCGGTCATCAAGGCTGAAGGGAGGTCGCTGAAGGGCTTCGGTGACGGTCCAAAATGACCTTCTAGATTTGAGACGGGTTGGCGGTAGGTTGTTCAAGTCGGCCTGGATCGGCATGCCTTTGCTGGTGCAGCGGTTGTTCTCTGGAGACTGCATATTCGCGGTGTAGGTGTGGTGGTGCGATGTTTGCAAGCTCGGGCAGCCAAGATGTTGGTGTCGATAAAAGCGTACTGGTGATAATTCTCATAGTAGAATTCAGCTGGACATCAACAGATTTGCCATACAGACTCGATAGCCATGCTGGAGAGCAGTACTCCGCTGTAGAGTACACCAGGGCGAGTGCTGCTGTACGGAGGGTTTGAGCGTCTGCTCCCCATGTGGATCCGGTGAGTTTCTGGATCAAATTGACCCTACTCTTTAGTTTCTTCCCAAGGTTCTGGAGATGTTGTCTACAAGACAGGGTGCGATCAAGCGTAACTCCTAAATAGGAGGTTTTTTTTGGCATGGTTTACCTCTGCGCCGCAAAAGGAGACTTTCAAAGCTTGGTTTGCTTGGTGGATGTTGAGGTGGAATGTCGAGGTGACGGTCTTTCACGGGTTTGGCCGAAGTCGCCATCGGCAGAAGTAGGCCTCCATCCTCTGTAAATCACTGGTCAGGGTCTCTGGTGATGGACAGATTCATGTTTTGCGTGGCCAAGGCAATGACATCAGTGAATACGAACTTGCGGGACTATGTTTTGGGCAGGTGACTGGTGTAAACCTTGAATAACATGGGTGCCAGGACAGAACCCTGTGGGAATCCATTGTTCAATGTCCTAGATCTGCTCTTCTTGGTGCCAGAATACACACGGAAGTGTCGGTTGCTAAGCATGGAGTTGAGAAGATGGATCGTTGTTCTGCAGGGTAAAATAGTGGAGAGCTTGAAAAGCAGCCCATGCTTCCACACTGTGTCATGCACCGCGGACAGGCCCACGGGTGCTCCGGCGGTCTTGAGCTGGCGCTGGAAGCCTGATTCGATAAAGCTATGAATGGGCTGAAGTGAATGGTGCGTGAATTTGTAAGTGATCCTAATCAAGATTTTCAGCCACACAAAGACCGTTTTCAATAAAGAAAAATGAGAAACATTTTCCTAAGGGCTGTGAAAATCAAGGCCATGAGAAGCGGGGTCACACTGACTGCTCTGTAAGAGTTAGTTCACAAGATCACAGTTTGTGCAGAAGAACAAAGTCTTGCACGCAGCGTGACGTTAGTCATATGCATGAAATAGTAAACAACTAGAGTGCATCAAAGTCATAAGATTTTCAAAAGACATAGAGGACAATCAGAGAAAGTGGGCCTCAGTAATACTGCAACTACTTACTAATGTCTATTGGGTGCAATTTGCAGTAGGCAAACCCTTCTTACATTGCAGACTACAGGAAACTCTTTTTTATCCGGCACCGACGGGACCGGCGTGGTGCCGCTTTATCAAAAAGTCCGGATTACAGAGAGTTATAATTAAAAAGTACGAGAGCTCCATACACAGCAACGAATCCAGGCTTCCCTGTTGCTTAGCAACAGGTGCAAGAAGACCGGCCACAGACCAAGCGTCCCTGTTGCTTAGCAACAAGTGCAGAAACCCCCGATGACACAACCAAGAATCAAGAAACGGCCATTAATATGAAGAAAAACTTAACTGAACCTACTCCTGAATTTTGCCGGTTAACCAAGATTTCCGGTTGTTTGGGTGCCGGCGAATCGAGAGTTTCCTGTAACTAGCATTTGAGGAGTTATACTGCTACTTTCGACTCGCTTCAGTTTGGTGCACATCGGCACCTCTGTGTACGTGTGTTTGGATGTGTGTCCAGGGCTCTGCTCCAAACTAGCTTTTAATATAGAGAGAGCTCAGGAGCCAGACTCCACTTTGTAGAAAAAAAACATGCAAACGGATTTACAAAAGCTTGGCACAAGGATATTCAGCAGTTGATAAAATCTTCCTAAACATGTTTTTCTTACAGGCCAAGGCAGTGTACAATCATGATGGAATACCTCCTCGCATCCTGAGGGAGAGGATGGAGGAAATTGCAGAGACCCAAGAAGTCATATTTCAGGTTTCCATTGAGTGTGGATGTGTCCCAGGGGACTGGAGAGTGGCCAACGTACTACCCATTTTTTAAAAAGGGAGACAGGTAATTACAGGCCATCTGTGGTAGGGAAATTTTTTTGAGTTTTTAATTAAGGATGAATTTACCATTGCCTAGATAAAGAGAGAATGGTTAGATGTAGCCAGCACAGATATCAAAAGGGACGATCATGCTCACAGGAACAGGAGGAGGCCATTCAGCCCCTTGAGCCTGTTCTGCCATTCAATTAGATCATGGCTGATCTGTACCTTAACTCCATCTACCTGCTTTGGTTCCGATACCTTTAATACCTGAACTCAGCACTAAGGTCCAAGTTCGTGAGGGGACGTTAAGTTGGTGTTGCACGCTGACTGACGTCAACTTCTCTAATTTAAATTTCCATGGCCATTGCTGTTACCAGCAGCGTTGCCGGCCCGTGGAAAATGGCAGACGTCGCGGGACGTGCCACCGGCTGGCGAAAGAGTGGCGGGCGCCATGTTCTCGCAATATTTTGACGGTAACGGGTGGTGTAAAACACACACATTTTTAGCCCAATATAGAGGGCAGGAGAATGGGGGAAAAATTCAGTATCACCCCATTTGGGGTGCCATTATCAGCCGTGCGCAAAGTTTAGCGCCTGGCGCTAATTTTCACCTCCAACGGCAAACTTGGCTTTTATCGCCCCTGGAGGTGATTGGAGCGCTAAATCAGGCGCTTCACACCTGTCTTAAGGTGCAAAGGCCGAGCAGCGAGGCGCTACCTCAGAGCACTGGCGAAGCAAGGAAGGGCAAATCAAAATGAACCTGCAAAGTGCTGCTCAGTATTCAAAACCCCTTCACACAGCGTTGAATCTCTCCAGAAGTCTCTCTCTCTCTCTCTCTCAGAATGCGTGGTGCAAAAATGTCACCAACAAAAAAAGACAGGAAGCGGTCGCCTTTAAATAGCGCTCCCCTAGTCCCTTTCTGACTGCAAAACGCTCCCCTCAACCTGTCGTTGCTAGCGGCAGGCAGTAAGACTGTAAGGGGGCGCCACTCAATATCCGGTCCGGGACGTTGCGCACTCGACTGACGTCACGATCTGCCGGCGCAGGAGATCGTGGCGGTAGTGTTTAGCGCCGCCGCAACATGTCTAGTTAATTTTGCGAGCGGCGCAAATATCGCTGTGCCCAGGCGCTAGTTGCTTTGCGCCCTCTTAAGGCGTTAACGGGAGGTGCAAACAACTGAATTTTCCCCCCAATGCTTTTACAGGGAGAGTTCTGAGGCTGTGGAGTTCACTTCTAGGGTTAATGTTTGAGGCAGAAGCTCTGCCAACATTCAAGATTACACTGGATAGGTGGATGAAGGAAAAGGAGTTGAAGAAATATGGGAACAGAACGGCAAAGGTGATTAGAACCAATTGCTCACGTGCAGAGTAAACACCAACACAGACTGGTTGGACCGAACGGCCTGATTCTGTGTTGTAACTTCTGTGAGGTGCCTGGACAGACCAGCTACCAACCGTACTGAAGCAGTTCACCCAGTATGAGGAAATGGCCCTGGCCCTTTTCACCGTAAATCTATTGGTGACAGGGAATCGGCAAGTGAAAGTTTGGAGGTGTCAGCACCCAGGAAGTATCTGACACTCATTATTATCTTTCCTCATTTTCATGACACGGGCTTTATTCACAAAGTAGGTATGTGATTCACAAGACGTCTTGGGATTTTACCTGTCTTTGAAGGCATTGTCTTGGGAAACATTCTAAATCTTCCACATTTTCTCTTCTTGTAGATTCCTCCCAAGATGTGGCGGCCAGAGAATGTGGCACCATGGATCTTGACACTTCACAGCACAGTGTGTTGAGAGCTCCACCTGCCCTCAGCACCTGCTCAGGTACCAGCACTCTGGAGAATGTAGGGAATGAGTTTGAGGAAAGTCCATTGGGTGATTCTTGCATTGGAGGTGGTTCAGAGACGATTCACATGGTCGATTCCAGAGATGAGGGGGTTGACTTTTGAGGAAAGGTTGAGCAGGTTGGGCCGATACTCATTGGAGTTTAGAAGAATGAGAGGGGATCTTATTGAAACATATAAGATGCTGAGGGGGCTCGACAAGGTAGATGCAGAGAGGATGTTTCCCCTCGTGGGGAAATCTAGAACTCGGGGGCACAGTTTCAGAATAAAGGGTCGCCCTTTTAGAACTGAGATGAGGAGGAATTTCTTCTCTGAGGGTCGTAAATCTGTGGAATTCTCTGCCCCAGAGAGCTGTGGAGGCTGGGTCATTCAATACATTTAAGGTGGAGATAGACAGATTTTTGCAAGATATGGGAGTGAAGGCTTATGGGGAGCGGGCAGGGAAGTGGCTTTGAGCCCAAGATCGGCCATGATCTTATTGAATGGCGGAGCAGGCTCGAGGGGCCAAGTGACCTATTCCTGCTCCTATTTCTTATGTTCTTATGTTCCACAACTCACAAGTGCTAAGGAAGAAATAGAGTTGGCACGAGAGGAAGAGGAAAGATCTTCTGCATGGGCAAGGGACTGACATCAGGCTTAATAATGGCAGGCTTATCCCATGAGGGAGACACCCGACCGACTGCTGTCATGCAGATTTCTGGTTATCTATTTGGGGTGGCTGGCGGAGGAAGCATTACAGGAGAAGGGCCCATTGAAGTGGGCGTGAAGCATTTTGGTCAAAAATATACCGTGATGTTGGCTTCTTTCTTTCTATTATAGTTCACAAGGGGTTAAAAAAAAATCAGCTGCATTCAGAGGAAATGTCCTGGCTGACTTGGATACAGTTATTGCCGAATCGGTCATTTGTTTGAGCCGGGTGTCCAAGGGAGGAGCCAAGCCATGTAATTCAAATGTAAACATCTTGTGAGATTGTTTCAAATATATATTTGACGAACTGGTCTTTCTGAGTATAACACATATTTAAATTTACTTCCTGATGTAATAAAACTCACTACACACTTGGTTTGAGTATAAAGCAAGGCTTTAATCAACTTGTTTCAGAACATGGAGGTCTAGTTCTACTTCACTAGTTCCTTGTCTTACAAAATGTCCCTGGAAAGCTGGGGCCCACGCCTGAGTATTTATACTCCTTGGACGGCGACACCAGCTGGCCGTCCAGCGTTATTTCACAAGTAGTTTCTTGATGATGAAATTTATAACACTTCCTCCTGGTCATTTTTTGGAAAGTATTTCTTGGCCTGTCTGATTCCGATTGAAGAGACTGCCTGAAGCCTCTGGGGGGAAATCTTCAAGACAGCGAACTGCCATGAATGGTGAAAAAATAAACAGCCACCATATAAGAATATTATTTACATTATAATACAATAGTCATGACTATTTGTTAATTTTTTACTTCAGTTAAGCTTCAAAGCTATTGTAAAATCAACTGTATGGCAATGACTGTTAACTTAGTCTTTTACTGGTAAAGCCTCAGTCACAATTTAGTGAAGAGTTATACTTCCACCTTACGCGAGGGCACGTGATGAAATCAGCGAGCTGAAATAGAGTTTCTGTTCGATCCCTGGGCTTGCTATAGATTTATCTAGATATCTGGGCAGATGAGATGGTAGCGCCTTTTTTCTCAACACCTGGGTCATAGGATGTGAGGGCCTACCTATGGGAGTGGTCTGAGAGGTTGAACTCAACCCTAGAGTTATAAAAAGAGTAACAACCCCCCACCACCACAAAAAATAAGTAACAGTGGTTTCCTCTCAGGGTGTCTGCACCTCCTATCACTCCAGCTAGGTGTCTCTTTTAGTAGTGAATTAAAGTTATTTTTAACCATGCGGGACTCCTGTGCCTAACGGAGGTAGAGAGAGACAGAGAGAGTTTGTAAAGGAAGGAAAGGTAATGAAAATATAACCACAACACAGAGTATCCATTAGAACCGACCAGATTCAGAGTGGAAAGTTAAACTGTATGTCTAATTCCCCTATGAGAATCAATAACATCCATAGACTCTCTTATCTACCACGTTAGTTACTTTCTCAAAAAAGTCGACTAGGTTTGTTCATGACTTACGCTATCGAAATCCATACTGGCTCTCTCTGATCAGCTCATATTTGTCCAACCGTTCAGTCACTCTGTCCCTAATAACAGATTCCAGTAACTCTCCCACAACTGACGTTAAACTAATAGCTCTATAATTTCCTACTTTATCTCTCCTACCATTCTTAAATAATGGAGTGACATTGGCAGTTTTCCAAATCAAAGGGGACAATACCTGAATCGAGAGTGTTGTGTCAGTACCTTTCTACCTAGACACAATTAGAACTCAGAACCCAGAGATTCAAACATGACGTGCTTTATTCAGGAAGGAAAGGAAAGTTCTGGAGAGTTCCGAACAAAGAGAGCTAAACTTAACCAAGAGAACACCCAACCATTTATCTGCTGTGACAGCGCCACCACAGGTGGGAGGAGAACACACAATATATAACATATTCCTCCCCTCTTAAATGAAAGGTCCACATTATTCCTCAACAGGTAAGTTACTTTCAATGCACTCAACTAACCAAGGGTAGAGGTAGACTGCCTCAAACCCTAACTTTACCCTGGGGTTTATTCTGCCCCAGTCTTGTGGGTAAGTCACAGCCTACAGATCCAAGCGTCTTGGAGGCCGCCGCTCCCTGACAGGATACCGGCGGTCATCGCTGGCTTCCACAGCAGTAGGCATTGACACAGGCCTGGATGGAGAAGGTGCCTGTGTCAGTCGAAAGTCAGGAGTTTGCACAGGTGGAACAGTCTCTTTGACTTCCTGTGTTGGAGAAGAGCACTGTGGTAAAGGATGCTGGTTTGCGGTATCTGTGATGAAATATATGCCTTCATCAGCCCATGTGTTTTACCTGCTTGTATTGTGTGAACCGCCCCCTTTTGTTCCTATTGTGTGTATTGGCTACGCCCCTGTCTTTTGCCATATAAAGGTCTCAAAAGCTGTATGAGTCATTCCTACCAGACGAACCCGATGTGGGAAGACCTGTAATGCTGCAATGTTCTTAGTGATTAAAAGCCTTCAGTTGAATCCTTGTCTTTGAGTCATTGATGACATATCAATTTTAATCACTAAAACACCAAGATGGATCGACTCCTGAAACCAGAGCGCTTGGATCTGGACCCCCATGCCTCAGACGCAGCCACACAGTTCGGACACTGGTTCCAATGCTTCGAATTTTTCATTGCAAACTCATCCACCACCATAGCAGCCGCAACCGCTACCGGAGACATGAAACTGGGAATCCTGCGAAACTGGGTGAGCCATCGGGTCTCCCCTCATCCAAGATGCCACCAGCTACGGGGATGCCTGCACCATTCTGAAGGCCCACTACGTGCGGCCAATAAACGAGGTGTACGCCAGGCATCTTCTGACTACTCGCACGCAGCGGCATGGTGAGTCACTAGAGGACTTTATACTAAGCCTAAAAGTACTGGGCAGAGACTGTAACTGTAAGGCCGTGTCTGCCATCGTGTACACGGAGGAGCTGATTCGAGACTCCCTTATTGCGGGCCTCAGTTCAAATTACATTCGGCAGAAACTGTTTGAAAAGGAGGGACTGGACTTAAACCAGGCTATAGATATAGCGCGATCACTGGATATGGCCCAGAAGAACTCTGAATCCTGTTCCCCAGGCCATGCGGCCCACTCCGCCTTGTGGGGGCCGCCATCTTGGAAGCCATCTTCACCTCCCAGGTCTCAGGCCAGCCCAGCACCATCGGAGCCCCAGCCTCCACCCAGGAGCCCCACTACTGCCGCGATGCATCGGGGCCCGAAATGCTACTTCTGCGGCCAGGGCAAACACTCCAGGCATCTGTGCCCAGCGAAGGGCACCACCTGTTCTAAATGCGGGAAGAAAGGACATTTCAGCAAAGTCTGCAGAGGGGACCCCGCCTCCAACTCCACCACCGCCGCGTGCGCGCCATGGGAGCGGCCATCTTGGAAGCCATCTTGTCCACCCTCATGGAGTCCACCATCTTGCCCCGACTACACGGACCTCCAGGACCCACTGGTGGCCTCGATCACAGTGGATCAATCCAGGCCGCATCCGTTGTCTAAGTCGATGATGGACATAGAGGTAAACGGGAACAAGGTTAAATGCTTGATTGACTGCGGGAGCACCGAAAGCTTTATTCATCCTAGCCTGGTAAAACGACTTTCACTAACGATAGTCCCCACACAGGGCAGAATCGCCATGGCCGATAAGACTCATACCTCAAAAATGACAGGTTTCTGCGCGGTTATGTTGTCGGTAAAAGGCAATGATTACAGAGATTTTAAACTATTGATAATGCCAGATCTCTGTGTGAGCGTGATCTTGGGTCTGGACTTCCAGTGCCACCACCAAAGTATCACGCTTACCTACGGTGGGTCCCAGCCGCCCCTCACAGTGTGCGGTCTGGCTACCCTGAAGGTCAAGCCGCCCTCTCTGTTCGCCAACCTCGCACCCAACTGTCGACCCATAGCGACCAAGAGTAGGCGGTACAGCTGGGAGGACAGACGGTTCATTGCGTCGGAAGTAGAAAGACTCAAGTGGGAGGGTATCATCGAATGCAGTACCAGCCCGTGGCGCGCCCAGGTAGTAGTTAAGGGTAGCGAAAAGAAGCGGATGGTGATAGATTATAGCCAGACGGTTAATCTATACACCCAGCTAGACGCCTACCGTCTGCCCCGCATAGCGGATATGGTTAACCAAATCGCGCAATACCGGGTGTTTTCCACCATCGACCTAAAATCGGCATACCACCAGCTCCCCATTAGGCCGGAGGACCGTCCATACACCGCTTTCGAGGTGAACGGACGTCTCTACCACTTCCTCAGAGTCCCCTTTGGGGTAACGAACGGGGTCTCGGTCTTCCAGCGGGAGATGGACCGCATGGTCGATGAGAACCAGTTAACAGCCACCTACCCATACCTAGACAACGTCACTATCTGCGGCCACGACCAGCAAGACCACGACTCGAACCTTGCGAGATTTCTGAAAACCGCCCTCGGACTCAATCTCACTTACAACGAGGATAAGTGTGCCTTTAGCACCACGCGCCTCTGTATCCTGAGCTGCGTGGTGGAAAACGGGGAAATCGGTCCAGACCCCGACCGATTGCGCCCCCTACGGGAGCTACCCCTACCAAACACTCCCAAGGCCCAGAAAAGGTGCCTGGGGTTCTTCTCCTATTACGCCCAATGGGTCCCCAATTATTCCGACAAGGCCCGTCCGCTCCTGAAATTAACGTCCTTCCCGCTCACGGCCGAGGCCCACGCCGCCTTCAACAGCATTAAACACGATATTGAAAAGGCTGCGCTGCGGGCAGTGGACGAAAACATCCCTTTCCAGGTCGAAAGCGATGCATCCGACTTCACTTTAGCAGCCACCCTCAACCAGGATGGGCGGCCCGTAGCCTTTTTCTCAAGAACCCTCCAAGGGCCCGAGATCAGGCACTCCTCGGTAGAGAAGGAGGCCCAGGCCATAGTGGAGGCAGTGCGGCACTGGAGGCACTACCTAGCCGGCAAACGCTTCACCCTGCTTACCGACCAGCGGTCGGTAGCCTTCATGTTTAACAACAAACAGAGGGGGAAGATCAAGAACGACAAAATTCTCAGGTGGCGGATCGAACTCTCCACGTTTGAGTATGACATAATATATAGGCCGGGGGCCCTCAACGAATCCCCCAACGCCCTATCACGAGGGATGTGTGCCAGCATCCAGGGGGACAGGCTACAGGGCCTCCACAATGGCCTCTGCCACCCGGGGGTCACCCGGCTATTCCACTTTATAAAATCCCGTAACCTGCCCTATTCCATCGAGGAGGTCCGGTCTATGACCAGGGACTGCCGCACTTGTGCGGAATGCAAGCCCCGTTTTTTCAGGCCCGACCGAGCCCACCTGACCAAAGCTACATGGCCATTCGAGCGCCTGAGCTTAGATTTCAAGGGACCACTCCCCTCCACCGACCGCAATGTGTACTTTCTCAACATTGTGGACGAGTACTCCCGCTTCCCATTCGCCTACCCCTGTCCAGATATGACCAGTGCCATGGTCATCAAGTGCCTCGGCAACCTGTTTTGCACATTCGGCATGCCTAACTACATCCACACTGACAGGGGGGCGTCGTTCATGAGCGATGAACTGCGCCAATACCTGCTGTCAAAGGGGATAGCCACGAGTCGGACCACTAGTTATAACCCCCAGGGTAATGGGCAAGTGGAGAGGGAGAACGCGACAGTGTGGAAGGCGGTCACCTTAGCACTAAGGTCTAAAGGCCTCCCCACCTCCCGCTGGCAGGAGGTCCTCCCAGACGTACTCAACTCGATAAGGTCGCTACTGTGTACTGCTACTAACGCCACTCCCCACGAGAAGATGTTTGTTTTTCCCCGCAAATCAACCTCAGGAGTATCCCTACCCTCATGGCTCTCCACCCCAGGGACAGTCCTGTTACGGAAGCATGTGAGGGGCCACAAAACGGATCCCCTCGTGGAGGCAGTACACCTACTCCACGCAAACCCACAGTACGCGTACGTCAAGCATGCCGACGGGCGTGAAGACACCGTGTTCATAAAGGACCTCGCCTCGGCAGGAAGCGACGACGACGACCCATCACCACCACCCCCAGAAGAACCTCCACCATCCCCAGAGGTATCCTCACCACCCCCAGAAGTACCTGCAACACCCCCAGCACATGGGTATGCCCAGGAGGGCACCACGGACTCCCGGTCGGAACCCGAGGTACTGTTGCGACGTTCAGGAAGGACTATCACACCCCCGGACAGACTAAATCTGTAGAAGGGGTGAATATGATAAAATATATGCCTTCATCAGCCCATGTGTTTTACCTGCTTGTATTGTGTGAACCGCCCCCTTTTGTTCCTATTGTGTGTATTAGCTACGCCCCTGTCTTTTGCCATATAAAGGTCGCAAAAGCTGTATGAGTCATTCCTACCAGACGAACCCGATGTGGGAAGACCTGTAATGCTGCAATGTTCTTAGTGATTAAAAGCCTTCAGTTGAATCCTTGTCTTTGAGTCATTGATGGCATATCAGTATCATCCGGAAACAGTTCAGGCCAACCAGCCGTTGGAGCCTCTGTGGCTGTCTCTGCTCCTAGCAACAGTTGATCTGCGTGTCTTCTCCAGACAACGTCCTCGGCAGTCTCAACCGTGTAAGACACAGGGCCCGTCTGCGCGATCACCGTAGCAGGAACCCATTTCGACCCAGTGTTGTAGTTTCGAGCTAGGACGTGCTCTCCAGGGTGAAACCGTCTCTCCTTGGCTCTTTTCTCTCTCTTTTCAACTTGAGCTTGTTGTTGACAATGGACAACCTGTTCTGCCCTTGGAGGTTTGAGTAAGTCAAAACTTGTCCGCAACTGCCTCTTCATCATGAGCGAAGCGGGGAAGTTTTGGTTGTGGCATGCGGCTCGTTCCTGTAGGACAACAGGAAGCTTTTCAGACGTTGGTGGATTGAGCCCTGACCTTGCGATGCCTTCAAGGTGTGCTTCAAAGTTTGCACGAACCTTTCTGCCTGGCCGTTAGTAGAGGGATGATAGGGCGCAGACCTGATGTGTTGGACACCATTCACATGCAGGAAGGTTGCAAACTCCTGTGATACAAATTGTGGACCGTTGTCACTTACGAGTTGTTCCGGTGAGCCATAACAGCTGAACATCTCGCCAAGTTTCTCAATTGTTTTCTCTGCCATGGTAGACCTCATCACAGCGACCTCTGGCCACTTGCTACGAGTGTCCACAACCACCATAAACATCTTCTCTTCGAAAGGACCGGCGAAGTCCACATGTACTCGCTGCCACACTTCTGCAGGCCAATCCCAGGGATGTAGGGTTGCCAGCTGTGGAACATTCCGGACCCTTTGACATGGGGAACATGTTTTGGCTTTCTCCTCAATATTTCCATCGAGACCTGGCCACCAGAAGTAGCTTCTTTCCATTTCCTTCATCCGAACCAACCCACTGTTACCTGTATGAAGTTGTTGCAGTATAGGTTCCCTCAGAGGTGGTGGAATGATGACACGGCGTCCCCAAAGAAGACAACCTGCCTGGACGGAGAGCTCATTTCTTTTTGAAACGTCAGGTTTCAAACTAGGAGAATCTCCTATAGCTCTCCCTCGAATGACATCGTCCATTACCTCAGACAGGACTGGATCGTTGCGGGTGTACCTTCGCACCTGAACTGCCATGACAGGTGCTCCCTCCACTTGTCTAAAGTAGAAGATGTCTATCTGACAAGGCTCTGGGGGAGTAACAGGCAAGGGTAGCCTCGAGAGACCGTCTGCGTTGCCGTACAAGTCTGATTTGCAATATTTGATGTCGTATGTGTGTCCTGACAACAGTAAAGCCCACCTTTGCATCCTGCTTGCAGCAAGAGACGGAATTCCGGTGTGGGGCCCGAAGATTGAAGTCAATGGACGGTGGTCCGTCAGGAGTGTGAACCTTCTCCCAAACAGGTACTGATGAAATTTTCGAATTCCAAAAACGATTCCCAAGGCCTTGCGCTCAATCTGTGCATAGTTACTCTTGGCGTTGTTCAAGGTGCGTGATGCGAAGGCGATAGGTTTCTTTTCACCAGAAGGCATGATGTGGGATATGACTGCTCCCACGCCATATGGTGACGCATCACATGCTAGCTGCACGGGTAGCTTTGGGTCGAAGTGTGTCAGGACCTCCGATTTCAGCAATGCTTTCTTTGCTTGGGCGAAAGCTTCGTTGCACAGTTCAGTCCATTTCCATGTTTTGCCTTGACATAGCAACTGATGTAACGGCTTCAGTAATGTTGCTAAGTCTGGAATAAACTTCCCATAGTAGTTAAGTAGCCCCAGAAATGAACGTAACTGGCTCACATTCTGGGGTGCTGGGGCCTCCACGATCGCCTTGACCTTTGACGGCGCCTTATGCAGGCCAGTAGCGTCAATCACATGCCCCAGGTACTCCACTGAAGACTGAAAGAATTCACGTTTGTCTTTACGAACTCTGAGACCGTACTCTTTCAGTCGTTGTAGTGTCGCATCCAAGTTCAGAAGATGATCCTCATTTGTCCCGGTGACAAGGATGTCGTCCAGGTAGCACTGGACTCCTGGCAGTCCACTCAAAATCTGATCCATTGCCCTTTGGAACAGAGCAGGGGCCGACGTAATTCCAAACGGAAGGCGGCAGTACCTGTATAGCCCCTTGTGTGTCACAATTGTCAGCAGCTCCTTTGATTTGTCATCGACATGCATTTGTAGATAAGCCTGGCATAAGTCTATTTTGCTGAACTTTTGCCCTCCGGCCAGGCCCGTAAAAAGATCATCAATGAGGGGAAGAGGGTACTGATCCGCAGAGAGCACCGGGTTAATAGTCACTTTAAAATCCCCGCAGATTCGAACAGATCCATCCTTTTTCAGGACAGGAACAATGGGTGTGGCCCATTTGCTCACACTCACAGGCTCCAGGACTCCATTCTCGACTAAGGCCTCTAAGTTAGCCTCAACTTTTGGCCTAATTGCACAGGGTACAGGTCGGGCTTTGTGAAACTTCGGCTTGCTGTCAGGTTTAATGTCCAGTCTCACGCTGATCTTTTTCATGCTCCCAAGTTCCCCATTGAAGAGTTCTGCATGTTTGTTCAACACTGCAGTCAGACCTGACTCCCCTTTTGACATCATGCGGACTGCAGGCCAGTCCAGTGTGATTTTCTCTAGCCACGCATGTCCCAGTAGCGATGGGTAATTTCCCTTTACCACATATAGTGGCAGTTTCGCAGTCTGTCCGTTCAATTTAACTGTCACCTCAATGGCGCCTCTCGTGGTCACAGGTTCGCCGGTATACGTCTTTAGCACAATGTTTGTTGGCTGAAGGGTAAGATGCTTTAGCATTTTGTTGCAGACAGTGTCTGAAACAAGGGACACAGCCGCGCCTGTGTCCACCTCCATCCGCACTGATTGTCCCTCCACCAGTGGTGACACCCAGTAGCCATTTGAACCACCTGCAACCATCAGTATGTGCACCTCTTCCTCCTCAGAGATGTCGCTCCCCTCTGTTTTGCTTGTTCCATCATACTGCACTGAATGAACACTCTTTTTCCTCTCTTGTCCAAATACAGACATTTTGCTTTCATGCTTCCCAGCTCTGTCTGTTCTTTTTTTACCTCTACAGGCGCGTTCAATGTGACCCTTTTTGCCACAATTTCGGCATTCCAGCTCTGTACACCAGCAGTCATTAGCGTGATGGCTCGTTTTCCCACAACGGTAACATGTGCCGTTCCGCGCACCTTTAGGCTCAGACGACACCTTGTGAACTCTCCCTGTTGACCTCAACTGGTGAGCCTCCTTTTCCGCCATCTCCATGGAGACACTAACTTCAATGGCCTTTTCAAGAGTAAGGTTGTCCTCAGTAAGAAGGCGCTTCTGTGTGGCTGCACTTTGCAGACCACACACGTCTGTCTCTAATGGTGTCATTCAGCACCTCCTTGAACTCGCAGTGTTCTGACAACCTTTTTATAGCAGCAATAAACATTGTCACTGATTCCCCCTCCTCTTGATTTCATTTGTGAAATCTAAATTTCTCAGCAATAACCAGAGGTTTTGGTGAAAAATGTGCTCCAAGAATTTCCACTAGTAGCTTATATGTTTTAGTTCCTGGCTTATCTGCCTGCACAAGGCTGCGAAGTAAATTGAATGTCTTCAGCCCCATTACACTCAAAAAGGTAGGCATGACCTTTTCGTTTGCCACCGCATTTGCCAATACAAAATAGTCAAAACGTTCTATATAAGCGCTCCATTGCCCCACATTTTCATCAAAATCACCGATGTTTCCTAATATAGTAGCCATCTCACGTTTCAAATTAAAATTTCTGTTTACTCACTGCACCCGTAACGTTAATGTGATGCTGCAATCTCTGTTCCGAGTGTTTTGTAGTCGAAAACAAGAAAGTTCCCACAACGCAGATTCATCCGATCCTCATCGCCACTTTGTTGTGTCAGTACCTTTCTACCTAGACACAATTAGAACTCGGAACCCAGAGATTCAAACATGAAGTGCTTTATTCAGGAAGGAAAGGAAAGTTCTGGAGAGTTCCGAACAAAAAGAGCTAAACTTAACCAAGAGAACACCCAACCATTTATCTGCTGTGACAGCGCCACCACAGGTGGGAGGAGAACACACAATACATAACAGAGAGTGTTTTGGAAGATCATGACTAATGCATCAACAATTTCCTCACCTACTTCTTTTAATATCCTGGGCTGGAAACCATCGGGTCCTGGAGATTTGTTTATTTTTAATCTCATTAGTTTCTTCATTACCATTTTTAAACTTATATTGAATGTACAGGAAACTTTGTGCTATCCGGAGGTGAGCTATCCGGCAATCTGGAGCCACCGGCAAAAATCAGCAGCCGTTTTTTATTCTTTTTGTTTGTTTTTTTTGCTTTGTTTGAACAGTCAAGCTGTGCAAGGTCTGTAGCTATAGCAACAGCTTCAGCTACAGAGCTTGCAGGCCACACCCGAGTGTTTAGAAGCTGTTGCTAAGCAACAGTGTTTGTTGTCAAATACGGAGATAAGAATCTCCGTATCTCTCAACATTAACTCTGGAGAGTACGGTAGTTTTGAGGCAACGGCAGCAGCTCGGTCCCGTGGGTGCCGGATAGCACAAAGTTTCCTGTAGTTAGTGCCTCTTCTTGCGTTATTTTTAGGTTCCCTTGTATCTCTGGTATTTTATCCTCCTGTCAGCCAATGACTCAGTGGGTAGCACCCTCATCTCTGGGTGAGAAGGTTGTGGGTTCAAATCCCACTCCAGAGACTTTAGCACAAAAATTCCAGGCTGTCACTCCAGTACAGGACTGAGGGAGTGCTGCACTGACAGTGGTACTATCCTTTGGATGAAATGTTAAAGCGAGGCCCCCGTCTGCGCTCTCAAGTGGAAGATCCCACGGCACTATTTCGAAGAAGAGCAGGGGAGTCGGGAGGCCTGAGCCATGTTCATGTTTGGGCCTCATTCAAATTTCACCGGTAACCTGCAGGCACCGAACAGGCGTTCCACTGCAGCTTGCTGGTTTGGTGCCCTGGAAAAACTGTTGGCTTCTGCATAGAGCCATCTGGCAGGTGGGGACTGCTGGGGGCAGTGGGGGGGACAGAAAGAAAGACTTACATTTCTATAGCACACTCACAACCTCAGGATGTCCCAAAGCGCTTTACGGCCAATTCAGTACTTTTGAAATGCAGTCACTGCTGTAATGTGGGAAATGCAACAGCCAAGTTATGCACAGCAAGATCCCACAAACAGCAATGTGATAACGAACAGATAACCTGGATTTTTTTTTTTTTTTTTTTAAGTGTCATTGGCTGAAGGATAAATATTGGCCGGGACACTGGGGGAAAACTCCCCTGCTCTTCCTCGAATAGTGGCCATGGGATCTTTTACGTCCACCTGAGAGGGCAGACAGGGGGCCTCGGTTTAACGTCTCTTCCGAAAGACGGCCCCTCCGAAAGTGCAGCGCTCCCTCAGCACAGCACTGGGAGTGTCAGCCTGGACTTTTGTGCTGAAGTCTCTCGAGTGGGAATTTGAACCCACAACCTTCTGGCTCAGAGGTGAGGGCGCTAACAACCGAGCCACCTGACACCTAAAGGGAAGTGGATCCCGGGGGCCGGGGACGGGGATGGGGGTATGGGGGTACGAATGGACCGGAAGAATTTTGTGGGGCTAGGAAGAGCACATCTTAAAAAAAATAAAAATATTAAAAAGAAAAAAAGATTTTTTTACCTTGAAGGACAACAGCTTAGGCCCTTCAACACCGATAAAAAGAACCCAGAGAAAATGTTAGCTGCCCTGATAAAACTGTCAGATAGATCAATCTGTGCTAAATAGATATGCACGCATCTAATTTTCCAATTGAAAATAAGAGCTGTGCAGAATTGGAAATAATTTTTATGGTCATTAAAGACGAATCACACAGCTGCAGGCCAAGAGGGAAACCCACCCAGCCTTGGCCTTCTGAAGAGGCATCTCCCATCTGAGTTTTCCCTTTGTCTCCCACTCCTGCAGTGGCAAGCATCGACCCTCGCGGAGGATTAGTTACTGAAATAATGCTGGAAACCTGAAATAAGAACAGAAAATACTGGCAACACGCAGCAGGTCACTCAGCACCTGTACAGAGCAAGGACAGGTTATGGTGTTTCCTGGGCGGGAGACGAGCGCTGAGTGGTCTAACATGGCGTGCTGCGCCGCTCAGTCTGTGCCGGAACAGCGCCGGGTGCTGTATTCGTCTGGGGCGCACGCCTGATACAGGCGTCGGCAACATCGCCGATGCAATTTTTTAGGCTCGTTTTAGGCCCCATGCATGCTGAGGTCCAGGTTCTCAGGCCCACAGCAAGCAAACCAGCTTAAAGGAGACGCTGGAGGCTACCACTAAAAAAGGGAAGTGCAACATTTTATACCTACCTGAATGCGGAGACGCGATCCTCATTGACCCACATTCAAACAGCCGGCTGCTGCCAGCCCGTGCTTCCTCCTCTGCCAATTACCTCACCCGCTTCGCCCTGGACTTACCTGCTGCCCTTGGCCGGCATCCCAGTTGGCCAATTGGCCAATCTTGATTCCCCACACCCCCCGCCAACCGCGACCATCGAGCTGCCACCGGGACCGCGACTGGCGCCCGCAGCTCTCTGGTAATAGACAAGCACGTGCCGCGGCCGCTACGCCTGGATCGCACCCGGATTCGGCTGGGACCCAATTGCTAGGCCCAAATGTTGAACAGGCAGAAGTAACGATGTACTGCTGTGGGAGGGTCTGGGGGGGCAGATATTCTGCAACGTGTTGACTTCACATATTAAAAATGATGCATTGTGGTTCATTTTAGCGTTTGAATCCTTTACGATTGGCAGATATTTCATCTGTAAAAGGAAAAGCGAAGTGACGCTCCGACCCCAGTTCTATTGTTAATGGACGTGATTTGGCCCCTGTGTACGGCAGGCTGGAATTCCTATTCTCACAATTAATCCCACCTACAGTATGAGAAAGAAAGAAAGACTTGCATTTATATAGCGCCTTTCACGACCACCGGACGTCTCAAAGCAGTGAAGTGCTTTTGAAGTGGAGCCACTGTTGTGATGTGGGAAACGCGGCAGCCAATTTGCGCACAGCAAGCTCCCACAAACAGCAATGTGATAATGACCAGATAATCTGGTTTTTGTTATGTTGGTTGAGGGATAAAAATTGGCCAGGACACCGGGGAGAACTCCCCTGCTCTTCTTCGAAATAGTGCCGTGGGATCTTTTACGTCCACCTGAGAGAGCAGACAGCAACTGTGATGACTTCTATTAACAGTAGGACTCGAGCAATGACACTGAGGGGAGAGGGGACCATTCTGTGCTGGCATCAGATTCCCAAACACCAGATTGTTTACTTTTGCTGGTTGCATTCGCTTTGAATCAATGAGGCGTTGCTAAGGTGACTGTGTAACAGGCTGGGTCCCTGATTTTTCTTTCTTAAGTTTAAATCTAAAAGCTTGTACACTATAGGAAGAAAGCAAACTGAGAAAGAAAGCAAGATTGAGAGAATCAGAATCATACAGCACAAAAGGAGTCCATTCGGCCCATCGTGTCTGTGCCGGCTCTATGAAAGAGCTATCCAATTAGTCCCACTCCCCACCACCCCCCCCCCCGCCCTGTTCTTTCTCCATAGCCCAGCAAATTTCTCCTTTTCAAGTACATAGTATAGAAGTAAGTGTTTTGCCTCTCTGTTTTTCTTTTATATGATCAAGGAGATGCCAGAGGCTGCATTTCCAAACAATTCTAAGCCATCACAGCCCCAGGAACTCGACCCACCTCGCACAGTGACTAACAGTGAGTGCGACGCACATAAAGATGCAGGCAATTGCTCAGCCTACGCAGCAGATGGTGCTGTTCAAGGAAGCTTTATCCAAGCTAGCTGTCAGCTGATTCAACATAGCAAGTTAAGAACATAGAAATATAGGTAAGCACAGGGCTAGAAAAGTCAAGGCGTTCTTCTTATGGGAGGCGAACCAGAAACTCCGCCATATTGCGGTCACTGTTGCCAAGGTGCTTGCTGGCTCTGACCCGCTCAACCATCTGCTGGTTATTACTTGATATCAAGTCCAATACTGCCTTGCTTGTGTGAGTTTATTGACCAATTGTTTGATATAGCTATTCAATATTGGGTCCATAATCCTGGTTGATCTATGAGGTGTTTAAACTGATAAAAGAATTCAATAGGGTAGATCCAGTGCAACTATTTCCTCTGGTGCAGGGATGCAGCAGAGGGTTTAATCTTAAAATCAGAGCTAAACCATTTAGGAGTGAAACCAGGAAGCGCATTTTCACACAAAGTCTAATGGAAATCTGGCACCTACTCCCCAAAAGGCTGTGGATACTGGATTGATTGAAATTTTCAAGATCGATAGATTTTTGCCAACAAAAATGCATGTAATAACAATATTTTTTTTTGAAGGGTTGCTTCTTCAGGGAAAATCATCGTTAATGGTGGTAATATCAAAGATTGTGCTATATTATAGAGCCTTATTTATTAATGTTAACAAAGGAGGAGGACATTATTACTTCTCTCAGGTTTCCTCTGTTGCCCCTCATAAGCTGACTGAGCGACTGCCCTTGACACCAATGCAGCATTTGACTGAGTGTGGCATCAAGGAGCTCTAGTAAAACTGAAGTCAATGGGAGTCGGGGGGAAAACTCTCCACTGGCTGGAGTCATACCTAGCACAAAGGAAGATGGTTGTTGTTAAGTCTGTGTGTCCCAGTTAAGCTTATTATAAATCACTGGACACAGACCACAAGAATAACTTTAACAGGTCTTTACTATTCGGAGGTCAGGGCTAAACTGCCCAGCAAATCCCTACACAACACTTATATACCGGTGTGGGCACCACCGGTATTACAGTATACAGCAGCCAAGAGAAAGTAGTACATCTCTTAAGGTAGTTCTCTTAAGGTGGAACAGGTTACATACACCACAGTTGTGGTGGTTGAAGGTCAATCATCACAGCCCCAGGACATTGCTGCAGGAGTTCCTCAAGGCAGTGTCCTAGGCCCAACCATCTTCAGCTGCTTCATCAATGACCTTCCCTCCAACATAAGGTCAGAAATGGGGATGTTCGCTGATGACTGCACAGTGTTCAGCGCCATTCACAACTCCTCAGATAATGAAGCAGTCCATGCCCGCATGCAACAAGATCTGGACGACGTTCAGTCTTGGGCTGATAAGTGGCAGGTAACATTCACGCCACAGAAGTGCCAGGCAATGACTATCTCCAACAATCGAGAGTCTAACCACCGCCCCTTGACATTCAATGGCATTACCATCGCCGAATCCCCCACTATCAACATCCCGGGGTCACCATTGAGCAGAAACTTAACTGTGGCAACAAGAGCAGGTCAGAGGCTGGGTATTCTGTGGCGAGTGTCTCACCTCCTGACTCCCCAAAGCCTCTACAAGGCACAAGTAAGGAGTGTGATGGAATACTCTCCACTTGCCTGGATGAGTGCAGCTCCAACAACACTCAAGAAGCTTGACACCATCCAGGACAAAGCAGCCCGCTTGATTGGCACCCCATCCAGCAGCTTAAACATTCACTCCCTCCACCACCGGTGTACCGTGGCTGCAGTGTGTACCATCTACAAGATGCACTGCAGCAACTCGCCAAGGCTTATTCGGCAGCACCTCCCAAACCCACGACCTCTTCCACCTAGAAGGACAAGGGCAACAGGCACATGGGAACACCACCACCTCCAAGTTCCCTTCCAAGTTTCACGCCATCCTGACTTAGAAATATATCGCCGATCCTTCATCGTCGCTGTGTCAAAATCCTGGAGCTCCCTCCCTAACAGCACTGTGGGAGCACCTTCACCACACGGACTGCAGTGGTTTAAGAAGGCGGCTCACCACCACCTTCTCGAGGGCAATTAAGGATGGGCAATAAATGCTGGCCTTGCCAGCGACGCCCACATCCCATAAACGAATGAAAAAAAAAGCTCCAAATACATTGTTCAACATATCATTTGTACAAAGGATGTTACATAAAGACTGATCAGACTGTTCTCAACTCCAACCAATCAGGGTGCCTGAGGTGTGGGACTTGCATCGACTGATGGGGAGGTTCGCAGGGCAGCCACTTTCTACAGGCCCTTGTTAAGAGCCTAGGGGAGGCAGTGGGGGTTTATTCCCCTTATTTTGCACAAGGCCGACCTCCGAGGACCTCAACACTGGAGCTCCTTAACTTCCTCAGTTTTTTTTCTTCCTCCTACAATCTTTTTGATGCTTTTTGGAAACCTAAACTTGGCATCATCTAACCAGTACGTCCCCTCCCTCTCTCTCTCTCACCTCTTCCAGCCCTACAACCCTTCAAGATCTCTGCGCTCTTCCAATTCTGCCCTCTTACGCATCCCCGATTTTAATTGCTCCATCATTGGCGGCCATGACTTCAGTTGCCTAGGCCCTAAGCTCTGGAATTCCCTCCCTAAACCTCTCCAGCCTCTCTACCTCTCTTTCCTCCTTTAAGACGCTCCTTAAAACCTACCTCTTTGTCCAAACTTTTGGTCATCTGCCCTAATTTCTCCTTACGTGGCTCGGTGTCAATATTTGTTTGATCAGGCTCCTGTGAAGCGCATGGGGATGTTTTCTTCTTCTTCTTAGGCAGTCCCTCGGAACCGAGGATGACTTGCTTCCACATTAAAAATGAGTTCGCAGGTGACTGATTAGTCCAATGCGGGACCTACAGTCTCTGTCACAGGTGGGGCAGACGGTGGTTGAAGGGGCGGGTGGGTGGGGTGCTTGGGTTGACGTGCGCTCCTTGCGCTTGGCTTCCGCTTGCTCCCGGCTCCTTCCCGAATGTTTCTCCTCCACTTTGTGCGGTCTTGGGCCAGGGATTCCCAGGTGTCGGTGGGGATGTTACATTTTTCAAGGAGGCTTTGAGGGTGTCCTTGAAGCATTTCCTCTGCCCACCTGGGGCTCTCTTGCCGTGCTGGAGCTCCGAGTAAAGCGCTTGGTTTGGGAGTCTCGTATCGGGCCTGTGGACAATATGACGCGTCCATCAAAGCTGATTGAGCGTGGTCAAAGCTTCGATGCTGGGGATGTTGGCCTGAGCAAGAACACTGGCGTTGGTGCGCCTATCCTGCCAATGGATTTGCAGGATCTTGCGGAGGCAGCGTTGGTGGTACCTCTCCAGTGCTTTGAGGTGCCTGCTGTACATGGTCCATGTCTCTGAGGCATACAGGAGGGCGGGTATCACTGCTGCCCTGTAGACTATGAGCTTAGTGCTGGGTTTGAGGTCCTGGTCTTCAAACACTCTCTTCCTCAGGCGACCGAAGGCTGCACTACGTTAAAGGTGCTACAGGAAACTTTGTGCTATCCGGCACCGACGGGACCGAGCTGTTGCCGTCCCATCAAAACTGCCGGACAAACCAGCGCTAATGTTGAAACATATGGAGATTTTGAGCTCCGTATCTGGCAACAAACCCTGTTGCTTAGCAACAGCTTCTAAACAGTCGGCCGTACCTTGCAAGCGTCTCTGTAGCTTAGCAACAGCTTCAGCGACACCTTACAGAGCCTGACTGGTGGAAAAAAAAAATAACGAAACGGCTCCTGATTTTTGCCGGTGGCTCGAGCATTCCGGACAGTTAACCTCCGGATAAACCAAAGTTTCCTGTACATAAATGTAAGTTATTGCTGTTGATGATATATCTGTGTTTTCTCCTCTTTTCCACTTAAGTGGTAATCCTTCACTTAGGTTTCTTGATCAAAAGTTAGTTTTTTTTGTTCGCTATTTGCAAAGATTTTATTAAACTTTTTTGGATAATTGCGGAAAAGTTCAGAAAGAGAGTAGATCTGAAAATGCTTCTGAGTCCTTTTGTTTTTTTTAAAGAAAACTTTCATTTGGCATTGAATTTGTGATTTGTGAATACCGTCTTTAATATATGGAAGAAATCACAAGCCAAGCACAGGACACCAGTACAAGAACTGGTGCTAAACTTATCTGTGTGAGTCTCATTAATAAGTGCTGGGTTCATCCCTCCTTGCAGTAAGTCACAGGGCAGTCATTTTACCATCTGCTTGGTACAGGAATGTAATCACATGTAGATCAGGCTTTTATACATTCTCCCATGTTAGGAGCTGTGTGCAAAGTCAGTTAAACCATCTGCTGAACACCAGCAGTAAGTCTATTGTTATGCTTTAGATGTTACTTACTGTAACTAGTAAAAGCAGAGGGTCACGGGCAACTTACTGCGCTGCACTGGCACCTTTTAGCCCTCTAAAACACGCTGATCTTAACCGTGGTAAGGGTGTGCCAGCTGACTCCATCACCTCTGGGCCTTGTTTTCAAATCCCACCATGGCCTCGCCCCCTCCCTATCTCTGTAACCTGCCCCAGCCCTACAACCCTCCGGGATCTCTGCGCTCCTCCAATTCTGGACTCTTGCGCATCACTGATTTTAATCGCTCCACCATTGGCGGCCGTGCCTTCAGCTGCCTGGGCTCTAGGCTCTGGAATTCCCACCCTAAACCCCTCCAGCCTCTCTAACTCTCTCTCCTCCTTTAAGACGCTCCTTAAAACTTACTTCTTTGACCAAGCTTTTGGTCACCTTTCCTAATATCTCCTTATGGGGCTCGGTGTCAAATTTTGTTTGATAATCGCTCCTGTGAAGTGACTTGGAACGTTTTACTATGTTAAAGACACTATATAAATGCAAGTTGTTGTTGTCGCTGTTGGTTAAAATCAGACAGGGCTCCCATTCCTGATCGCTATCCAGTGACCCGCCTTGGAAAGTGCGCTTATGTGGATAGGACAGGATTTGGGCACCAGTGAATGCCTTGAAGATGGGGAGAAAATTGAACAAAGAAGTCTGCTTGATCTTCAATTGTAGAGACTCCATCCCACTATGATGTCCGATCAGCCTGTACCTCTGTAAAACCCAGTGGGAATATATAGTAGGTTTAGCTGTGCAGAGCAGATATATGGGCCTGAATTTGCGGTCGGTATGACGGCATACTCTCCGATCTATCAAATTGCGACTGTGCACCAGCTTCTCTGCATGTTTCACCAACCCATTCAAATCAAGGGTGGGCGCCGCGGGGACTGGAGTGCATTATCAACCCGGAAAACCAAATTTTAATTTGATTTGTTAAGTTTTCGTTGAACTTTTGTTTATTTACAGTCCAATTGGGGTTTTTTTTGGGTCCAAACAAAAAGAGTACCCATTCAAATCAACATGCTGGCGAAAACCTACTGCGCATAAACTACTTGGTACAAGAATGTAGTCTTTTATACATTCTCCCATGTTAGGAGCTGTGTGCAAAGTCAGTTAAACCATCTGCTGAACATCTTTATGTCTGGTGCAAACAGGCGCAGGAGCCTGTTGCACAGCGTAAAGGGAGGGGAGGTTGCGGGGAGATGAGAATATTGTATTAATGTTGAGCTAGGTTTATGCTACAGCCCATAACGTTGAGGCACTGGTTCGTGTCTGAGTGGATACAAACTATGAAAGAAACTTTCATTTGTTTTTAGTTTGAAAACAGGGCCTTTTTGTGTCACCATCTTTGCTACCCAAAAGCCTTTTGTAGTTCCGGTTTAATTGTTTCCCAACTTCTATTTAGATAGGATCTAATTCACTTTCATGATTCCCTCATGTTATCAGACGTTTAACATCTCGATTTTAGATTATTTAAATTAATCAAAAGTTCATTAGTCTTGTCGAGGAGAAACGAATTCGGTAGGACTATAACACTGTAATTATGTTGCCATGGGCCAGAATTAAAGGGCCAATGTTAATTCAGCTGCATGCTTTGTATAAAAAGCATCCAAAACGAGTTTTATAGTTTTAAGGACACCTTCAGTCAGTATCTCAAGACTTTTCAGTGTTTGATCGAATTCTATTAATGTTGAAATCTTGAATTGCGTATTAATTACTATTGCAAGACCGTTAATTTATTAATAAAATAGCATTTCTGGCTGCTAAATTAATTTAACTGAGTAGTGGGTAAATCAGCAATCTCCTCTGTTTCCTGATTGGCTAGGAGTCAGGAAGTGAAAGGAGCACCGCCCCACGTAACCCCAGGTTTGCAGACGCACAACGGTGCACCCCTGGGGTCCCTGGGCCGCTACGCCACGCACAACAACTTCTCGAAGGGAGGTTCGCACGAGCTAAGTGCGGATTTGGTTCAGAAGCCGGCGGAGCTCTCCTCGGCTACGCCGCTGGCCGCAAATTCAGGGCCAATCTCTCCCAGAGTTTTACGACTGACATTTTGATGGCATTGAAGTGTACTGGAAACATATTCAAAGAGAGATTTACATACGAGCAATGTATCCCCTAATGCGGAGTTTTACCACCCGGCAGTGATCCAGTGTAGAAATAATGAGGGTGAATTTCCTCAGAGCTGATCCCACCCCACCACCCGTGAAGGTGCGGAAATCTTTCTTAGGTCAACAAACAGCGTTTCCTCTGCACTTCCGGTGAAGTTATGGCGATGGTCACAGGAGCACCTCCGAGGAAATGCCTGGCCAATGTAAATATTGATCATTGAAGGTATACTTTCAAGCCATTCAATGTTGTAATCTCGCTTTATGTATACATATTTGAAAGAATTACGCAGGCAGGAGGCTTTACATTTCATCAAATGTTTCTGTCTTGTAACAGTATGGCTTCAATCTTCACTCTCTGTAAGTAGCCCAGAACTCTGCTGTGTGTCCTTCCTATCCTGCATTAAGGCCGACTTGCCCATCCCTGCTGACCTACATTGTGTGGAGCATCAACACTGGCATGAGCCTGTTGGGCCGAATGCCCTGTTTCTGTGCTGTAAACACTTTGCAATACATTGGCTCCCCATCTTCCAGGAGGAACAGGTTTAAAATCATCATTCTTATCTAGAAATCTTTCTCTGCCCTTGTCGCTCCCTGCCTCTTTTAACTTTGCAGCCTTCCATTCCCTCCTGCGTCTTCTGTTCCTCTGGCTCCAGCCTCCTGCGCACCTTCCCCCTCTCTTTACAATTAGCAAAATACTGCGGATGCTGGAAATCTGAAATAACAACAGAAAATGCTGGAAACACTCGGCAGGCCAGGCAGCATCAGTGGAGAGAGAAACAGAGTTAACGCTTCAGGTCGATGACCCTTCGTCAGAACTGGAAAAAATTAGAGATGTAACAGGTTTTAAGCAGGCGCAGGGGCAGGGAAAGGGGGGATGGAGGGGAGGAGAGAACAACAGGGAGGGTCTGTGATAGGATGGAAGGCAGAAGAGATTAAATGTTGCAAATGGGGATGGCAGAATCATCAACAGCTGCCATGTGAAAAAATAGGGGCAGAGGTTAAAGTCTGAAATTGTTGAACTCAATGTTGAGTCCAGAAGGCTGTAAAGTGCCTAATCGAAAGGTGAGGTGCTGTTCCTCGAGCTTACGTTGAGCTTCATTGGAACAGTGTAAGAGACCGAGGACAGAGAGGTCAGAGTGGGAGTGGAGCGGAGAATTAAAGTGACAATTAAAGTCCCTCAAACCTCTCCACCTTTCGACCCCATGTTTAAAACCATTCTCAAAACACATCTCTTAAGTCAAGTTCTTCCTCACGTCTCCTAACCCCCTCATAAATGCTCAGTGTCTTCTTTTCTCCCCTGTGAAGTACCTTCAGATGTTTTTCTACATTGAAGACGCTATATAAAGGCAAGTTTTTACTGTTTGCTAAGTATAACCTAAGGAGTAATTCCTTCACGTTTAGAGCTGTTACGTAATAAAATGCAATGAATATAGACTTAATTAAATATTCAAAAAGGAAATGGATAGATTCTTGATTTGATAGGGAGAGCAGAATTACAAGCTTGGCAGTAGGAACATAGGAATTGTTAGATGAAAAAAGCCCCAGGTCCATTGACTTCATCTTCTACCATCCTAGTAGTCATGTGATACAACAATAATGGAGTTGTTGACTAATCACGGCAATCAATCTCTATCAATTCATCGACAACAGACCCAGACATGATGTGAGGAAAACCCCCAGTGGTGGAGAGTTTTGTGAACCACAGGTCCAAAGCCACCTGTTCCTCCCGAGCCTTCTACACTTACTACGTGTCATGTCTCAAACTACTCATATCCTGTATCCCAAATGTTACTTTCTGCAAGGAATCTATATAAGTCAGACTTAGTCAGGAGGGAGATGAAAATAGTGAATGGCCTGGATTCAAAACACAAACCACAAAAAACAGAGTAAGCTGAATTCATTCAGTGACCATTTCTTGTTCCTTGCTTCTATGATCACTGTACTATAATGCCTTGAAGTGAGAATTGAAAAGGCTTGTTTTATGCCAGGACTGGTATCGACTGGAACTTCAGAATCATCAGCAGGGACGTTCCATTCACAGAGGAGATCCTTATGTAATCTGCTACCATTTGACACTGGTATATCTAAACCTTACAATCTCCCTCAGTTATGGTCACGTACTGAGAGTATAATAGTTGGCCACCCGAATCGCTCTCCTCAACTGAAAGGATGATGGTTGCTACATTAGGAACAAAAATACTCATTGCGGCTCTCCTGCTGGGTTTTGCTGTCAGGTTTGTCATCTCCATCTCTGAGCTGGATGTGTAGATGATATTGGCAGCTGCCACATGATTGGAAAGTGCAACGTTACCTGCTTTGGCTCGATTTCACTCTCATATAATGAGAATTGATGTGTTCGTAAGAGGGTTTCAACATATTAGGAGTCAAGGGTTATGGGGAGCGGGCAGGGAAGTGGAGTTGAGGCCAAGATCAGATCAGCCATGATCTTATTGAATGGCGGAACAGGCTCGAGGGGCCAAATGACCTACTCCTGCTCCTACGTCTTATGTTCTTATCTATTAAATCTGTGGCAGCGTTAGTAGCCTCTGTTAATGGTGGATGACTGATTCCGCGTGCCATTAGAACATTAGAAACATTGCTGACCAGTCAAGGAATTCCTCCACTCCCCTTGTTTTGTCCCTGTATCTACTTATATTTCCAATGGAGACTGGGTTGGTCAGGTGGTATTCTACCATCACTCAGAACTGTTCTAAATCTCCTTGGTACTGTCGGCCATTTTGCTGGTCAAGTGTATGATTAGTTTCATTCAGTGGATTATTGGTCATGCATGTGTGGATTGCACTTCCTTCAGCCGCCTACCAGCTGTAAGTCTAGCATTCTCCTCTTTAAAGCTTCTTTAACATGCCAGTGATGTGAAATAATAAGCCTTCATTAACTAACTAATTTTAGCTGAAAATTAAAGGTTGCACCTAGCTCAATGCATTTTCCCCATTTCTTTGTGAAAGATCATTAAATTGAGCTGGCTGTCGCAACTTTCACCCAAGAAATTCAGCACAATCAGCAAGTATTGCAAAGTATTTCCAGCACAGAAACAGGCCATTCATCTCAACAGGTCCGTGCCAGTGTTTATGCTCCCCACGAGCCTCCTCCCACCCCTCTTCATCTCACCCCATCAACAGGAGGCGGTGGTTGGAGGGAAACAAGCTGGAGAGAAAGACAGAAGAGCCTATACAGTCTGCGTCGCTTCCCACGTTCATCCAGTCATTGTATGAGAAAACATTTTGTAAAGTACAATGATGATGTGCTTACATTTAATCAGCTGGAGAGAGAGAGAGAGAGGGAGACTAGTCAGTGGACACATCACGAGTGCATGCAGCTTTAGAACTCCCAAATTCACTAAAGGGAAACAAAAAGGGTCAGTTCATTTCATATTTACCCTGAAGCTGCAGACTTTTAAGAATGTACAGAAATAGTTGTGTGTAGAATGCAGTGATGCATATGTACCTCATCAATGTGTTGCCTTTTGTAGTCAATATGCTTTGGGCATTAAAAGGCAGTCATATGATAACTAAAGAAATGGGATAGCATTATTTGATGGTTTGTACAGAGCAGGATGAACCAGACTTTAAGAGAAGGATGAACCATCCGTGGCTAACTAAGGAAGTAAAGGATGGTATCAAATTGAAAACAAAAGCATACAATTTTGCGAAGAATAGTGAAAGGCCAGAGGATTGGAAAATTTTTAAAAAGCAGCAAAGGATGACTAAAAAAATGATAAAGAGAGGGAAGATAGCTTATCAGAGTAAGTTAGCAAGAAATATAAAAACAGACAGGAAGAGCCTCCACAGGTATACAAAAAGGAAGAGAGTAGCTAAAGTAAATGTTGGTCCCCTAGAGGATGAGTCTGGGGAATTAATAATGGGAAACAGGGAAATGGCGGAGACCTAGAACAAATATTTTGTATCGGTCTTCACGGTAGAAGATGCTAAAAGCATCCCAATAATGGATAATTAAGGGGCTATTGTGGGGTGGGGGAACTTAAAACAATCATTATCACTAGAGAGAAAGTACTAGGAAAACTAATGGGACTAAAGTTGGACAAGGCCCCTGGACCCGATGGCGTGCATCCTAGAGTCTTAAAAGAGGTGGCTGCAGAGATAGTGGATGCATTGGTTGTTATCTACCAAAATTCCCTGGATTCTGGAGAGGTCCCAGCAGACTGGAAAACCGCAAATGGAGCGCCCCTATTTAAGAAAGGAGGGAGACAGAAAGCAGGCAACTATCGACCAGTTAGCCTAACATCTGTCATTGGGAAAATGCTGGAGTCCATCATTAAGGAAGTGGTAGCAGAACATTTAGAAAATCATAATACCTGTATAGTCAAGCAGAGTCAGCATGGTTTTATGAAAGGGAAATCATGTTTGACAAATTTGCTGGAGTTCTTTGAGGATGTAATGAACAGGGTGGATAAAGGGGAACCAGTAGATGTTGTGTATTTGGATTTCCAGAAGGCATTCGATAAGGTGCCACATAAAATGTTACTACACAAGATAAGAGCTCACGGGGTTGGTGGTAATATATTAGCATGGATAGAGGATTGCCTAACTAACAGAAAACAGAGAGTCGGGATAAATGGGTCATTTTCAGGTTGGCAAACTGTAAGTAGTGGGGTGCCGCAGGGATCAGTGCTGGGGCCTCAACTATTTACAATCTATATTAATGACTTGGATGAAGGGACCGAGTGTACTGTAGCCAAATTTGCTGATGATGCAAAGATAGGTGGGAAAGCAAATTGTGAGGAGGACACAAAAGGGGAAAAATTCGGTATCGCCCCGTTTGGGGCGCTATTACTGGCGGTGCACAAAGTTTAGCGCCAGACGCGATTGATCGCCACCTCGAGCGATATTGGGTTGTAGCGCCCCTGAAGGTGATTGTGGCGCTAAATCAGGCGCTGCACGGTAGTCTTAAGGCGCTAACCCGGCGGCGCAACGCAATTTCCCCGCGGGCGGGCGCAGCGCAGGTGCTGTCAATAATCGATTGGACCTAGACACGCTGGCGCCGGTCAGCCCTTAAAGGGGCGGATCGATTCTCATCTGCAGCCACACTCTGCGCCTTGTAGGCCTCAAACTCGATGGCAACCTACCTGTGGCGGCCAAAACTTCAAGGACATGGAGAGGGTCAGGGAGAGAGCGCAGTGCTTCAGCGAGGGGGCATTGGATGCTCTGGTTGGCGCGGTGGAGCGCTGGTGAGGTGTGCTGTACCCGGAGAATGGCAGGAGGCCTAATCAGACCGAGTACCGCAGAGCTTGGAGGGAGGTTTCCCAAAGAGTCACCTCCAGCAGCATGGTGCCCAGGACTCCTGTGCAACGCAGGAAGAAGTTCAACGACCTCACTCGGGTCGTTAGGGTGAGTGCCTTTTTCAGATTTATCTTCATCCCTCCATTTGCACCTCACTTTATGGCCAGAGGGTGTGCAAAGCCCCAATGGCCAGCTGTCATCCAGCACCCATGGCCCTTTCTGGAAACACACACGCACATTCAGCTCAGTGCATAATGTAAGGGCTATTCTACCATGGGAGGCATGTGATGTCAGCTCAGGGCAGCATAATGTAAGGGCTATTCTACCATGGGAGGCATGTGATGTCAGCTCAGGGCAGCATAATGTAAGGGCTATTCTACCATGGGAGGCATGTGATGTCAGCTCAGGGCAGCATGTTTCATCACACCGCGTCCTTTCTCTTGCAGGCCAAGCTGGCGAGTAACCGCAGGCAACAGCTTCGTACCGGAGGAGGCCGGCCTCACCTGCAGACCCTTACTTACCTGGAGGAGCGAGTCCACCAGATCGTTGCAAGCCGAATGAGTGGTCCCGTCGCCTCTGGAGCTGCCAACCCCATTGTGCACAGCGATGGTAAGGTCATCACCTTTTTGAACTCTCTCCTTCCACTTGTTCCCCCCACCAGCATGCTTTTTCACTCTGGACCCAAGTCAGAGCATTGCAGCACACATGCATCCCTTGCTGCCACCCTGTCCTTTCGCTAAAGCCACTCTTCAACCTCCCTGCTTTCAGATGCTGCATCACCAGCTCGGGAGCCGGGCCCTCAAGCTGCCACTGCGACTGACTCAGGAGGCGATGAGCAGGAGGAAGCCGAGCCATCCGAACCACCCTCAGGCGAGCCAGCCCATCTGCAGACTGGGGAGACTACTTCCCTGGAGGGGAGCGGGGGGGAATGCTCTGAGGAGGATCCAGCTCCAGGAACCAGCGGTCTGCAGCAATGCGAGGGGGGTAGGGAAGCTCGGGGGCCATCTCCCCGGAGGGCGAGTCGGGCCCCGAGTGCTGCTGCACAGAGCGCAGAAGAGGTGCGTGCCCTCGCAGAAATGAGTGCCCAGGCTCGGCTGAGGCACACTGAGCTCATGGCTGCAGTGGCAAGGATGCCTGAATCCATCGAGACACTGGCAAGGAGTGTCCAAGACTTCGGTGCAGCACAGGCCAGGAGTGCGCAGGACTTCGCGACAGCACTGGCAAGGAGTGCGCAGGACTTCGGGACAGCACTGGAAAGGATTGTCCAGGGCTTCACCGAAGCACTGGCACCTGCCACGCAAGTGCTGAGTGCTGCCACGCAGTCACTCGCTGGTCTCATGCAGACGCAGATTGAGGCCATGCAAGCACTGACTGCTGCCACCCTTGCTGGATCAGGCAGGATTACCCGGGGCCCTTGCAGCACCACAGCAGGCCAGCAATCTGTGGACCAGCCAATTGCTGCGCATGCTGCGGTGCTGCCCCGTCAGAGTGCCAGTGTGTCGGCCGACCAGGGAGCTGCTGTCCGCTCTCAGGATGACAGCATTCCTGATGCCACCACTGGCACGTCTCCACTGTGGCTGCCACCACCTGTAGGACAGACTGCTTCCACCCATGCAGAGTTGGAGCAGTCAGCAGCCGGGCCCTCCAAGCCCAGAGCTCGTCAAGGCCGTCCCTCAGGGACATCTGCACTTTCGGACAGTCAGCAGGCCTCCCCCAGCCTTGCTGCAGCCACTGGGGTCCCATTACGGAGGAGCTGCAGGGAGGGAAGGGGCCAATCTCGCAAGCGAAGCAGATCACCATCGAGTGAGAGAAAGTAGAAGGTGCTGCTCTTACCTGTTATTTGTAGAATTCAAGGCCGAGGATGCTGGTCTGAATGTTAGTGATTTTTGGACAGTCTCCCGGGTGTGCGAGGCACTTATGTGGCAGTCTGTTTGTTTAGCTTTTTGTTGCCATTGCTTTGTCATGCAGGAAGGAAGCACATTTTGTTAAATAAACAAATTTCTTTATTTACAATGGCCATGTCTGCTCTTTACATACATTTTGCCCTTCACAGACTTTGGGGTATCAGAACGGTTCTGTTGTGTATGTACCTTTAAGGGCATAACTGGTCTTAGACTGCAGTACCGGCAGTGACCACCCCTGTATAAAAGGCCCTAGCAGGTTTCTGTAGTTTCAGTTTCAAGCTGCCTATTGTTCAGTAAAGTACCTGTTAAACTGTTCTCCCGAAGTCCATGTATTATTGAGGCGCGGACTTTACAGTGGCGACGAGTAAGTTCGAACTCACCTGCAGTGTGGCATCATCTCACGGGGATCTCGCCTGAAAGGAAGGTCCTGGAAGGTCGTAGTCTGAGCAACGGGCGTCGACCGAGGGCAACCGCCCAAAGAATCCATCGGTGTTTGGAGAATTGCGGGAGAGACTGTGGTTCCAGCGAATCGTGCTGGTAGCAGGTAGCGCGCTGACCTTTCCGGACTGCGGCGGGCTCAAGCTCGATCGAGCGGCTCTACAAATCGGGCCGTGCAGCGTCACCAGGAAAAGAAAGCAAGAGAGAGAGGGTGGAGCGCACAGGGCGCGGTCGGTGCTCGAGAACAGGACAGCGGAGAGAAACCAAACCGGGGGGGGGGGGGAAGGAAAGTGAGACGCGCCGAAGCTGCGGGTCGCCGCCATTACCCCGTAGAACTCTAGGAGCAGCGTGGCAGTAAGGGGAAGAAGCAAATGCGCGGGAGGCGCCATTTTATTCCATTGGGGAAGAAGCAAAAGCGCGGGAGGCGCCATTTAAAATCGCCCAAGATGCTGAAAAGTAGCAGTATCACTGCTTTCGACAACGAGGTAGAAGACTGGACCACGTATGTAGAAAGAATCGAAGTGTACTGCAAGGCAAATGAGGTGGCCGATGGAAAGAGGGCGTCGGTATTATTAAATCTGATGGGTGCGAATACGTACGGCCTATTGCGGAATTTAATTACCCCAGCTAAACCAATGGAGAAAACTTTTGAGGAGATTGTTCATATCTTACAGGAACACCTAACCCCTACACCACTGCTGATAGCAGAAAGATTCAAGTTCCATAAAAGAAACCAGCACAAAGATGAGAGCAATGCTGACTATCTTACGGAACTACGCAAGTTATCGAAGCACTGCCAGTTCGGAGCAGGACTGGCAGACACCTTACGGGATAAGTTTGTCTGCGGGCTCCAGAGTGAAGGAACCCAGAAACGACTACTTTCAAAAAAGGACCTGACGCTAGAACAGGCTTTCAGCGTGGCAGTATCCTACAAAGCAGCAGCACGGGAAGCTGCGGAAATACAACAGAAACCACAAGAATACAGCGCTAACGAAATGGCATATGGAGCCGAAAAGTGCTATTGCTGTGGCAGAACAACCCATGAGTAGAAGGACTGCTGGTTTAAAGACAAAATATGCAGGCAATGCGGAAAAATGGGACATATAGCAAAAGTCTGCAGGTCGGGAAAGAAGAGCAACACGACAAGAACTACTAAGGAACAGTACAGGAAAGTAAAGAAACTGACAGATAGTAGTTCCGAAGATCAGGAGAGTGATAAGGACTCCGGGAGCAGGCGACTAAGTTGTTTAAAATTACACAACGTGATCGCAAAAGATCACCGAACCATTTGGGTCACCCTCATGATAGCAGGGTCCCCAGTGAAGATGGAATTGGACACAGGATCAGCCCTAACTGTCATGAATCGACGAGACTATGAGCGGCTATTCTCACACATACCCTTAAAGGACACGTCCATTGTATTGAAGACATACACGGGGCAAAAGGTCTACCCCAGAGGAAAAATAAGTGTACCAGTTGAATATAACAGAAAGGAAACACAGAAACTATACTTGTATATACTACGAGATGGAGGACCACCATTATTGGGACGTGAATGGATCCAAAGACTACAATTGGATTGGCATTCCATTCTGGCACTAACTTTGACTGACAAAAAAGATGATGACGTCGCACCTGGACGCCTGTCACAAATTCTATCTGACGCGGAAGAGGTGTTCCAACAAGGACTTGGGACTCTAAAAGGAGTAACGGCAACCATAAAGATTGAGGATAACGCAACCCCAAAATTTTTCAAGGCCAGATCGGTGCCATACGCGATACGCCCAGCCGTTGAAGCTGAACTGGAGAGTCTGGAGCGTTTGGGGATGCTGTCTAAGGTGGACTGGAGCGAGTGGGCCACACCCATCGTTCCTGTAATGAAGAAAGCATTGAGCAGCACGCCTGGGGAGCCAAGGAAGGTTCGCATCTGTGGGGACTTCAAGGTGACTGTGAACCCAGTCCTGCACACAGTACAGTATCCGCTTCCGCGGATAGAAGATATTTTCGCCTCACTATCTGGAGGGAAATGTTTTACAAAGATTGACCTGGCTCAAGCGTATCTACAAATGGAGGTGGAAGAAGCATCTAGGAAATACCTCACGATAAACACTCACAAAGGCCTTTGCCAGTACAATCGACTGGTATTTGGGGTAGCATCAGCCCCGGCTATGTGGCAGAGGGCAATGGAACAAGTCCTGCAAGGGATCCCGGGGACCCAGTGTTATTTGGACGACATCCTGGTTACGGGCGAAAATGACAATGAACACCTTGCCAACCTGGAACAGGTGCTCACGAGATTGCAGGAATATGGGCTACGAGCCAACCGTCCCAAATGCGAGTTCTTCAGGAGACAAATCTCGTATTGTGGCCACATGATTGATGAGGAAGGGTTGCATAAGTCGCCGGACAAGATTGAGGCTGTAGTCAAGGCTCCAGCACCGGAAAATGTGTCGCAACTGAGGTCGTTCCTCGGGTTGGTGAACTACTACCATAAGTTCTTGCTGAATTTATCTACAATTCTGCACCCACTGAATGCCCTCCTTAAAACTGGTGTAACATGGAAATGGAGTGATGAGTGTAAGCGTGCCTTTCAGGAATGTAAATGCCAAATCACTTCAAAAGAAGTATTGGCCCACTATAACCCAACACTACCGATTCGGTTGGCATGTGATGCGTCACCTTACGGCATTGGAGCGGTGCTGTCACACAAATTCCGTGACGGTTCAGAGAGGCCAATAGCCTTTGCATCGCGCTCGCTAACCTCAGCCGAGCGTAACTACGCCCAGATTGACAGGGAGGCCCTCAGCCTGGTGTGGGGGGGTGAAGAAGTTCAATCACTATCTGCACGGGCAGAAATTCACCCTACTGACTGATCATCAACCCCTGGTCTCAATTTTTAACCCAAAGAAGGGCATTCCGGTGATGACGGCGCAACAGCTGCAGAGATGGTCACTTTTTCTAGGGGCACATCAGTATGACATAGAGTACAAAGGTACGAAACAACATGGAAACGCTGATGGGCTGTCGCACCTACCGTTGCCTATGGCGGAAGAAGCATCTGCAGTGGACCCTGTGGAGATATTCCATGCGACCATAGTCGAATGTTTGCCTGTTACAAACGCAAGTATTGAGAAGGAAACCCGAAATGACCCGACACACTCTCGGGTCTATGATTTGACGGTGAAGGGATGGCCAGCATATGGCGACTCACTGTTGCCAGCATTCTCGCCAAGGACGGAACAACTGTCAGTGTGCCAGGGAACCTTGATGTGTGGATCCCGAGTGGTAATTCCACCCAAGTTGAGAGAGAGAGTGCTCAATGAGCTTCACGAGGGTCATCTGGGAGGGGTAAAAATGAAGAGCCTAGCCAGGGCGTTTGTGTGGTGGCCGGGAATCGATAAAGAAATCGAGGATAGGACCAAGAGATGCACAGGATGCCAGAAGGCCCAAAACACTCCACCACAGGCCCCGCTACATCCATGGGAGTGGCCCTCATCTCCATGGCAACGGGTACACATTGATTTCGCTGGTCCATTTATGGACTCAATGTTTCTAATCGCTGTGGACGCCCATTCGAAATGGCCAGAGGTCATTAAAATGTCCTCCACCACCACGGAGAAAACTATTGCAGTCCTAAGGACCATCTTCGCCAGGAATGGGTTGCCAGAACAGATCTGTTCCGACAATGGCCCACAGTTTGTGTCTGAGGATTTCCGGAGGTTCCTGAAGAATAATGGGGTGAAACATTACACATCTGCCCCATATCATCCAGCCACAAATGGATTGGCTGAGAGGTTTGTTCAGACCTTTAAAAAGGCCATAAAGGCAATGTATAATGACGACATACCACTGCAACACAAGGTGGATAACTTCCTGTTTGCTTACCGGAATGCGACACATGCAGTAACCAACCAAACTCCAGTCGTACTGTTTTTCAACCGGAGACTAAGATGTCGCTTGGATTTGCTCAAACCAAACATAAGACGAGATGTTGAGGATAAGCAGTTCCAGCACATAAATGAGAAGCCAACCAGGAGCTTCAAGATAGGGCAACCAGTCTTGGCCCGCAACTACCGAACAGAAAAATGGCAGCCAGGCACGATATGCACACAGCAGGGACCACTAATGTACACAGTGGACGTTGGAGAGAGCATCGTGAGACGCCATGCTGACCAGATTCTAGAGTCACAGGAACAAGCCAAACCTGTACCACAAGCATGTGCACCTGGTAATGAGCCCGAAGTACAGATTGCGTCTACCTCAGAAGCAGTGGTATTGGAAGCTGACGAACCAACCAGTGACAATGAACCAGAATTGACTCCACCGCCAGAACAGGATACTCGAGAAAGGCGCTATCCAGTCCGGATCAGGAAGCCTCCTTAAAGACTGAACTTATAAATGACTATTTCAGTTGATGTATATATTACTGAGAAAATTGTAATTGTAATTAGTTATTATTTAGTTGTTAAATGAATGTTATGTACTGTTTATCTAAAAGGGGAGGAATTGTTGTGTATGTACCTTTAAGGGAATAACTGGTCTTAGACTGCAATACCGGCAGTGACCACCCCTGTATAAAAGGCCCTAGCAGGCTTCTGTAGTTTCAGTTTCAAGCTGCCTCTTGTTCAGTAAAGTACTTGTTAAACTGTCCTCCCGAAGTCCTTGTATTATTGAGGCGCGGACTTTACAGGTTCCATTCCTGTTCTTGGAATGGCAGCAAGCATTCCCTGAGAGTGGCCTAGAAGCAACTTCTGATAAGCCTCTGACGGATGGCTCTTCCAGTTTGTGCCTCCCTCCCGTCTTGGTCCTCCTCCTCCTCCTCCTCCTCTGCTGGTGCTTCAATGTCTGGTGGCATTGGCTGGGTCCTCAGGATGGCGAGGTTATGTAGCATGCAACACACAACCACGAAGTGGGAGACTCACTCAGGTGAGTACTGAAGCGCACCTCCGGAATGGTCCAGACAACAGAACCGTTGCTTCAGCACGCTAATTGTGTGCTCAATAATGTTCCTGTTCGCTTGATGGCTCGCATTGTAGCATTCTTCAGCAGGGGAGCTGGGCGAACGGAGCGGGTCATCAGCCACGGGCACAGAGCATAGCCCTTGTCCCCAAGAAGCCAGTCTCCTGGGTGAGCTGGGGCCTCAAAGGTCTGCCACAGAGGTCTGGCGCAAGATGAAGGCGTCGTGGCTGCTGCCTGGAAACTGGGCATTCACAGCGAGGATCAGCTGTCGGTGGTCACAGACCAGCTGAACATTCAATGAATGGAACCCCTTGCGGTTGCAGAACTCCTCCGCATTCTCTACAGGCGCCCGCAAAGCCACATGTGTGCAGTCAATGGCGCCCTGCACCATGGGGAAGTCCACTATTCTTGCGAAGCCCTCTGCGTGCTCCCCCTGCTTGTCCGGGGTCATCGGGAAGGAGATGTATTGCCGCCTCCTTTTAAAGAGGGCATCAGTCACTTGACGGATGCAGCAATGCACCACAAACTGCGAGATGTTGGCTATGTCCCCAGTTGCGGCCTGAAAGGAGCCGCTTGCATAGAAGTTAAGGGCAACAGTGATCTTCACAGCCACTGACAGAGATGTCCTGCACCTTAACTGAGGCTGCAGATCTGGCTGAAGCAGGTGGCACAGCTCAGTCACCACCTCCCGACTAAAGCGCAGCCTTCGGAAACACTGCTCCTCCGACATGTTCAAATATGAAAATTGCTGTCGGAAAATCCTGGCAGTGTAAGGTCTCGTGTGGCGACGTCTGTTGGCCCTCCTCCGTCTGGCCATGCCTGCCCCTCTATCCCTGTGTCTCTGTGCCCTGTCAAGATGGTTCAGAAGCAGGATGTTCCCATCCAATGCAGCCCCCATATTAAGTGCGCACAGAAAATTTTGCCGTTTCAGCTGCTCACCAACAGCAAGGTAATGGTCAGAAGGCTGAAGTTCTTCTGCCAGTGCTGGCTCAATGTTGAAATGGCTCTCCGTCTGCAGCTGAGCAACTCTCTCTGTATCTCTCTAAGAAGTTGTGGTCCCAAAATGGCTGCCGCTTTTAAACCACACCAGTCCCCTTTAAAGAACGCCCCCCCCAGCCCGACAGCAACTGGGAAACGTTCCAGGTAAGCGGTCCTTATTAGCGCCAGGCGGAACGGAGGGGGGCGCCACTGAATTTGCGGTCCGGGGCGCCCCGAAGGCGTTGCACACTGAAATTACATCATGATCTGCGTGCGCTGGTGAGCAGGCGCTACGGTTTAGCGCCGGCGCAAAATGTCCGCTCAATATGGGGAGAGGCGCAGGGTTCACTGCGCCCGGGTGCTAGTTGGATAGCGCCCCACTTGTCGGCCTCTTTAGGCGCTAACGGGTGGCGCAAACAACCGAATTTTTCCCCCAAAGAATCTCCAAAGAGATATAGATAGGCTAAGTAAGTGGGCAAAAATCTGGCAGATGGAGTTTAATGTGGGAAAATGCGAGGTTATCCACTTTGGTAGGAAAAATAAAAAAGCAAATTATTATTTAAACGGGGAGAGATTACAAAATGCTGAGGTACAGAGGGATCTGGGGGTCCTTGTACGTGAATCATAAAAAGTTAGCATGCAGGTACAGCAAGTAATTAGGAAGGCAAATGGAGTGTTGGCCTTTATTGCAAAGGGAATGGAGTATAAAAGTAGGGAAGTCCTGTTACAACTGTACAGGGCGTTGGTGAGACCACACCTGGAATACTGCGTACAGTTTTTGTCTCCTTATTTAAGGAAGGATATACTTGCATTGGAGGCAGTTCAGAGAAGGTTCACAAGGTTGATTCCGGAGATGAAGGGGTTGTCTTATGAAGAAAGGTTGAGCAGGTTGGGCCTATACTCATTGGAGTTTAGAAGAATGAGAGGGGATCTTATTGAAACATATAAGATTCTGAAGGGGCTTGACAGGGTAGATGCAGAGAGGATGTTTCCCCTCGTGGGGGAATCTAGAACGAGGGGGCATAATTTCAGAATAAGGGGGCACCCTTTTAAAAGGGAAATGAGGAGGAATTCCTTCTCTGAGGGTCGTGAATCTTTGGAATTCTCTTCCCCAGAGAGCTGTGGAGGCTGGGTCATTGAATATATTTAAGGTGGAGATAGACAGATTTTTGAACGGTAAGGGAGTCGAGGGTTACGGGGAGCGGGCAGGGAAGTGGAGTTGAGGCCAAGATCAGATCAGCTGTGATCTTATTGAATGGCGGAGCAGGCTCGAGGGGCCCAAATGACCTACTCCTGCTCCTACGTCTTATGTCTTATGTTCTAAATTCTTCATTCAGTTCTATTTTTCCAACGTTGGTGATGAGTGTGTAATCCAAAACTATCAAATTTATAGAGACGCAGTTGAACAGGTAAAACTTCTGATTGTAAATGAAAACACATGGAGCCATATTTTGCAACCCCTACAGGTAAGTACGAGGTGTGTACACGCCCGTGGGGCCGCGCACGTTCCGGGTTTAGGCATGTGAAGCGCATGCGCTGAAACCTGGTACTTGCGATCTGTCAAGAATCCCCATGGTCACTTTTACTGATACCAGCTTTTTATTTCCAGATTTTATAAATCTGAATTCAAATTCTCAATGGGATTTGGGTGTCCAGGTACACAAATCACTAAAAGCTAGTGGCCAGGATGGAAAATGTAGGTTGCGCAGTGTTGCGAGGATTTTTTTTTAGCACCCTATATTTTCACAGTTGCACACATACACTACAAATGGGCATAAAATTACCGCGGATATGGTGTCACACTATTGAAGCGCATTCAGACACCGTTTATAAATAATTCAGTGTCAGCTGTGGCTCAGTGGGTAGCCCCCTCGCCTCTGAGTCAGAATGTTCTGGGTTCAAGTCCCACTCCAGGGACTTGAGCACAAAAATCTAGGCTGATTCTCCAGTGCAGTGCTGAGGGAGCTGCACTGTTGGAGGTGCCGTCTTTTGGGTGAGACATTAAACCGAGGTCCCGTCTGCGCTTTCAGGTGGACGGAAAAGATCCCATGGCACTATTTCGAAGAAGAGCAGGGGAGTTATCCCCGGTGTCCTGGCCAATGTTTCTCCCTCAATCAACATAACAAAAACAGATTATCTGGTCATTAACACATTGCTGTTTGTGGGAGCTTGCTGTGCGCAAATTGGCTGCCGCGTTTCCTACATTACAACAGTGACTCCACTTCAACAAGTACTTCATTGGCTGTAAAGCACTTTGGGACGTCTGGTGGTCGTGAAAGGCGCTATATAAATGCAAGTCTTTCTTTTCTTTAACACAATAACACTGTTCAGGAACGTCAGTTTTTCATACCCACTGTCTATATGGCCTATTCAGAAAATCTCATTTATTTTTCACAGATTTATTAATTGCTGTGCTATCTCCACATTTCAAGAAAACCGGCATGATGACTTTGTTGCTTCTGCTAGTGGAATACGTGCAGCGATTAACCTCCATCAACCATCACGCAGTCAACGATAATATGGACATGTGTAACAGGTGCTCTGCTGTACGCTATTTCCAAGATATCAAAGGTTACACGGGAGGGTCTCTGACAGTTTACTCATGCTCCTATCGTTAGTTTTTAAAAATTAATTCATGGGAAGTGGCATCGCTGGCAAGGCCAGCATTTATTGCTATAATAATCTGGGATGTTATGATTAAGGTTATCCACCAGGTGGTGCTGTAGCCAATGCTGCTGCTAAGGTCAGGGGTTGCTTCCTGCTAAGGTCAGCAAAGGTGCAATGCCTGGAAGCAGGCCTGCTTGGTTGCCTCACAGTCGTTCAATAAAGTACTCGTCTTAATCCTCATACCTCGCCTCTTCGAGTTCCTTGCCTCACTACATGGATTTATCACATTTGGCAATGAGGTAAAACAGGACCCTGAATAAGAGAAGTCTGCCAGGACGTTTAAACAACAAAATCACGAGCTGCAGTTAGCTACCAGTTGGAAGAGAGCATGGCTGCCATGGTAAGTGTTGTGTCGGTACCTTTCTACCTAGACACAATTTAGGACTCAGAACTCAGAGATTCAAACATGAAGTGCTTTATTCAGGAAGGAAAGGAAGTTCTGGAAAGTTCCGAACAAAGAGAGCTAAACTTAACCAAGAGAACACCCAACCATTTATCTGCTGTGACAGCGCCACCACAGGTGGGAGGAGAACACACACTACGTAACATATTCCTCCCCTCTTAAATGAAAGGTCCACATTATTCCTCAACAGCTAAGTTACTTTCAATGCACTCACTAACCAAGGGTAGAGGTAGACTGCCTCAAACCCTGACTTTACCCTGGGGTTTATTCTGCCCCAGTCTTGTGGGTAAGTCACTAAGCCTACAGATCCGGCGGTCATCGCTGGCTTCCACAGCAGTAGGCATTGACACAGGCCTGGATGGAGAAGGTGCCTGTGTCAGTCAAAAGTCAGGAGTTTGCACAGGTAGAACAGTCTCTATGACTTCCTGTGTTGGAGAAGAGCACTGTGGCAAAGGATGCTGGTTTGCGGTATCATCCGTAAACAGTTCAGGCCAACCAGCCGTTGGAGCCTCTGTGGCTGTCTCTGCTCCTAGCAACAGTTGATCTGCGTGTCTTCTCCAGACGACGTCCTCGGCAGTCTCAACTGTGTAAGACACGGGGCCTGTCTGCGCGATCACCGTAGCAGGAACCCATTTCGGTCCAGTGTTGTAGTTTCGAGCTAGGACGTGCTCTCCAGGGTGAAACCGTCTCTCCTTGGCTCTTTTCTCTCTCTTTTCAATTTGAGCTTGTTGTTGACAATGGACAATCTGTTCTGCCCTTGGAGGTTTACGTAAGTCAAAACTTGTCCGCAACTGCCTCTTCATCTTAAGCGAAGCGGGGGAAGTTTTGGTTGTGGCATGTGGCTCGTTCCTGTAGGACAACAGGAAGCTGTTCAGACATTGATGGATGGAGTCCTGACCTTGCGATGCTTTCAAGGCGTGCTTCAAAGTTTGCACGAACTTTTCTGCCAGGCCGTTAGTAGAGGGATGATAGGGTGCAGACCTGATGTGTTGGACACCATTCACATGCAGGAAGGTTGCAAACTCCTGTGATACAAATTGTGAACTGTTGTCACTTACAAGTTGTTCCGGTGAGCCATAACGGCTGAACATCTCACCAAGTTTCTCAATTGTTTTCTCTGCCATGGTAGACCTCATCACAGCGACCTCCGGCCACTTGCTACGAGTGTCCACAACCACCATAAACATCTTCTCTTCGAAAGGACCGGCGAAGTCCACATGTACTCGCTGCCACACTTCTGCAGGCCAATCCCAGGGGTGTAGGGTTGCCAGCTGAGGAACATTCCGGACCCTTTGACATGGGGAACATGTTTTGGCTTTCTCCTCAATATTTCCATCAAGACCTGGCCACCAGAAGTAGCTTCTTGCCATTTCCTTCATCCGAACCATCCCATTGTGGCCTGTATGAAGTTGTTGCAGTATAGGTTCCCTCAGAGGTGGCGGAATGATGACACGGCGTCCCCAAAGTAGACAACCTGCCTGGACGGAGAGCTCATTTCTTTTTGAAATGTCAGGTTTCAAAACTAGGAGAATCTCCTATAGCTCTCCCTTGAATGACATCGTCCATTACCTCAGACAGGACTGGATCGTTGCGGGTGTACCTTCGCACCTGAACTGCCATGACAGGTGCTCCCTCCACTTGTCTAAAGTAGAAGATGTCTATCTGACGAGGCTCTGGGGGAGTAACAGGCAAGGGCAGCCTCGAGAGACCGTCTGCGTTGCCGTGCAGGTCTGATTTGCGATATTTGATGTCGTATGTGTGTCCTGACAACAGTAAAGCCCACCTTTGCATCCTGCTTGCAGCAAGAGACGGAATTCCGGTGTGGGGCCCGAAGATTGAAGTCAATGGACAGTGCTCCATCAGGAGTGTGAACCTTCTCCCAAACAGGTACTGATGAAATTTTCGAATTCCAAAAACGATTCCCAAGGCTTCGCGCTCAATCTGTGCATAGTTACTCTCGGCCTTGTTCAAGGTGCGTGATGCGAAGGCGATAGGTTTCTCTTCACCAGAAGGCATGATGTGGGATATGACTGCTCCCACACCATATGGTGACGCATCACATGCTAGCTGCACGGGTAGCTTTAGGTCGAAGTGTGTCAGGACCTCCGATTTCAGCAATGCTTTCTTTGCTTGGGCGAAAGCTTTGTTGCACAGTTCAGTCCATTTCCATGTTTTGCCTTGACATAGCAACTGATGTAACGGCTTCAGCAATGTTGCTAAGTCTGGAATAAACTTCCCATAGTAGTTAAGTAGCCCCAGAAATGAACGTAACTGGCTCACATTCTGGGGTGCTGGGGCCTCCACGATCGCCTTGACCTTTGACGGCGCCTTATGCAGACCAGTAGCGTCAATCACATGCCCCAGGTACTCAACTGAAGACTGAAAGAATTCACATTTGTCCTTACGAACTCTGAGACCGTACTCTTTCAGTCGTTGTAGTGTCGCATCCAAGTTCAGAAGATGATCCTCATTTGTCCCAGTGACAAGGATGTTGTCCAGGTAGCACTGGACTCCTGGCAGTCCACTCAAAATCTGATCCATTGCCCTTTGGAATAGAGCAGGGGCTGACGTGATTCCAAACGGAAGGTGGTAGTACCTGTATAGCCCCTTGTGTGTCACAATTGTCAGCAGCTCCTTTGATTTGTCATCGACATGCATTTGTAGATAAGCCTGGCATAAGTCTATTTTGCTGAACTTTTGCCCTCCGGCCAGGCCCGTAAAAAGATCATCAATGAGGGGAAGAGGGTACTGTTCCGCAGACAGCACCGGGTTAATAGTCACTTTAAAATCCCCGCAGATTCGAACAGATCCATCCTTTTTCAGGACAGGAACAATGGGTGTGGCCTATTTGCTCATGCTCACAGGCTCCAGGACTCCATTCTCGACTAAGGCCTCCAAGTTAGCCTCAACTTTTGGCCTAATTGCATAGGGTACAGGTCGGGCTTTGTGAAACTTCGGCTTGCTGTCAGGTTTAATGTCCAGTCTCACGCTGATCTTTTTCATGCTCCCAAGTTCCCCATTGAAGAGTTCTGCATGTTTGTTTAACACTGCAGTCAGACCTGACTCCCCTTTTGACCAGTCCAGCGTGATTTTCTCTAGCCACGCACGTCCCAGTAGAGATGGGTAATTTCCCTTTACCACATATAGTGGCAGTTTCGCAGTCTGTCCGTTCAATTTAACTGTCACCTCAATGGCGCCTCTCATGGCCACAGGTTTGCCGGTATACGTCTTTAGCACAATGTTTGTTGGCTGAAGGGTAAGATGCTTTAGCATTTTGTTGTAGACAGTGTCTGAAACAAGGGACACAGCCGCGCCTGTGTCCACCTCCATCCGCACTGATTGTCCCTCCACCAGTGGTGATACCCAGTAGCCATTTGAACCACCTGCAACCGTCAGTATGTGCACCTCTTCCTCCTCAGAGGTGTCGCTCCCCTCTGTTTTGCTTGTTCCATCATACTTCACTGAATGAACACTCCTTTTCCTCTCTTGTCCAAATACAGACATTTTGCTTTCATGCTTCCCAGCTCTGTCTGTTCTTTTTTTACCTCTACAGGCACGTTCAATGTGACCCTTTTTGCCACAATTTCGGCATTCCAGCTCCGTACACCAGCAGTCATTAGCGTGATGGCCCGTTTTCCCACAACGGTAACATGTGCCGTTCCGCGCACCTTTAGGCTCAGATGACACCTTGTGAACTCTCCCTGTTGAACTCAACTGGTGAGTCTCCTTTTCCGCCATCTCCATGGAGACACTAACTTCAATGGCCTTTTCAAGAGTAAGGTTGTCTTCAGTAAGAAGGCGCTTCTGTGTGGCTGCATTTTGCAGACCACACATGAGTCTGTCTCTAATGGTGTCCTTCAGCACCTCCTTGAACTCGCAGTGTTCTGACAACCTTTTTAAAGCAGCAATAAACATAGTCACTGATTCCCCCTCCTCTTGATTCCATTTGTGAAATCTAAATCTCTCAGCAATAACCAGAGGTTTTGGTGAAAAATGTGCTCCAAGAATTTCCACTAGTTGCTTATATGTTTTAGTTCCTGGCTTATCTGACTGCACGAGGCTGCGAAGTAAACTAAATGTCTTCAGCCCCATTACACTCAAAGGTAGGCACGACATTTTTGTTTGCCACCGCATTCGCCAATACAAAATAGTCAAAACGTTCCGTATATGCGCTCCATTGCTCCACATTTTCATCAAAATCACCGATGTTTCCTAATATAGTAGCCATCTCACGTTTCAAATTAAAATTTCTGTTTACTCACTGCCGTAATGTTAATGTGATGCTGTAATCTCTGTTCCGAGTGTTTTGCAGTCGAAAACAAGAAAGTTCCCACAACGCAGATTCATCCGATCCTCGTCGCCACTTGTTGTGTCGGTACCTTTCTACCTAAACACAATTTAGGACTCAGAACTCAGAGATTCAAACATGAAGTGCTTTATTCAGGAAGGAAAGGAAGTTGTGGAAAGTTCCGAACAAAGAGAGCTAAACTTAACCAAGAGAACACCCAACCATTTATCTGCTGTGACAGCGCCACCACAGGTGGGAGGAGAACACACAATACATAACAGTAGGAACGGTCTCTGCTTTTGATATTCAAGCACAAACTTGGGAGGAATACTGTGAAGTGTTGGGTTAGTTTTTCGAAGCAACTGAAATAAATGATGCCGGAAAAAGGAAAGCCATTCTGCTTAGTTCAGTGGGAAGCCAAACCTACAGTTTGATGAAGAACCTGCTCAGTCCTGAAAAGCCCGGAGACAAATCATTTGTTGAATTAGTGGCTGTGCTAAAAGAACATTTCAACCCTAAGCCTAGTGAGATTGTACAGCGGTTCAAGTTTAATTCAAGGAACAGGAAAGAGGAAGAGCGTGTTAATGGACTATGTAGTGGTGTTGCGTAAATTGGCACAAGATTGCAATTATGGGAACAACCTGAAGGAAATGCTGAGAGATAGGCTAGTTTGCGGAATAATGGACGGCCGAATGCAGCGCAGGTTATTATCCGAGACTGGGCTTACTTATGAAAAAGCATTGGAGCTTTCTCAAGCCATAGAGACAGCAAACCGAGATGTAAAAGAAATACAGGGTTCAGACAGGGCTAATGCTACGCAAGTTGCAGTTCAGGTTGTTGTGCACATGTTGTACATGCATCAGAAACCACAACATGAGCATGTGAAGGCATGTTATAGATGCAAGGGCGATCACCTGGCGAGTGAATGCCGGTTTCTGGAGGAAAAGTGCTACAAGTGTGGGAAACAAGGACACATAAAACAAGCTTGCAGGGCGAAATCACCTGTGGAGGAATCCAAACCAAAAGGGGGAGGACAGCAAAACCAAGGGAGAGAAGTGAAAAAACATGGAGCACACCACATCAGCGGGGAAGCTGAGGAAGAAGAGGACATGTTCATAATGTATGGCATGTTAGAGAACATTCCAAAAGTGGCTCCTATCACATTGCAACTGACAGTAAATGACTCTAAGGTGAACTTTGAAGTGGATACAGGGTGCGGGGTGACCATAATGAACAAGCCAGAGTACTCAAAATTGTGGAACCGTGCAAAAGTTCCAGAGTTAAAGCCTTGCTCCCTGCATCTTAAAACATATACAGGTGAACGAGTAGCGACATTAGGTACAGCTAAGGTAACTTTGCAACACAGGGACACAGTGGAACAGCTACCTGTAGTTATAGTATCGGGTACCGGACCAAACCTGTTAGGTCGGGGCTGGATAAAAGAACTTAAATTAGACTGGGGAGCAGTACATCAAATAGATGCGGACAAACAGTTGACTTTACAAGAAGTATTGAGTGAACATGAGAATGTGTTCAAGGAGGAACTTGGCACACTTAATGGCCCCCCAGCTAAGATTTATGTAGACAAGGAGGCACCGCCAAGCTTTTTTAAACAACGACCTGTGCCTTATGCCATGAAGCCAAAGGTAGAGGCTGAGCTTGACCGTCTATTGAGAGAGAACATACTGGAGCCAGTGAAATGTTTGGAATGGGCAGCTCCCATAGTACCTGTTTTAAAACCGGACAATTCGGTAAGACTCTGTGGAGACTATAAATTGACAGTCAATCGGGTGTCCAAACTAGAGCAGTATCCTATTCCCAAAACACAGGATCTCTTTGCAAACCTGGCTGGAGGAAAGAAATTCACAAAGTTGGATATGAGTCATGCCTACTTGCAGATTACACTGGATGACGAATCAAAGAAGTATGTCACCATAAATACACACAAGGGCTTGTTTACATATAACCGCTTACCATTTGGTGTCTCATCTAGTCCAGCTATCTTCCAGAGGACAATCGAAGGTGTACTGCAAGGGATTCCACATGTTTCCATCTATCTGGATGACATTCTGGTGACGGGAAGAACCGACCAGGAGCATCTGAGCGCTCAGAGAGGTACTACAGAGATTGGAGAGGGCAGGGTTCTGGCTCAAGAGGAGTAAGTGCACTTTCCTGGGGAACAGAGTAGACGCCACCGGGCTCCATCCACTCAAGGAGAATGTACAAGCACTGCAGGATGCCCCTGCTCCTACAAATGTGGCTGAGTTAAAAGCTTACCTGGGACTGCTGAACTATTATAACAGGTTTTTACCAAACTTGTCAACAGTGTTAGCATCTCTTCACAAACTACTGCGCAAGGAGACACAGTGGCAGTGGGAGAGGAGCAGGGGGTTTCATTTGAACAGTCCAAGAAACTGATGCTGTTGTCGGATGTGCTGGTTCACTACAATGCAGAGAAAGACATCATTCTCTCTTGTGATGCTTCACCTTATGGGGTGGGGGCAGTTCTTTCACACTGCATGGAAGATGGAACTGAAAGACCAATGGGGTTTATGTCCCGAACTCTAACACCAGCGGAAAAAAACTATTCCCAGTTAGACAAAGAGGGGTTAGCAGTAATGTTTGGGTTACAGAGGTTCCACAAGTACATATATGGCAGGAAGTTCACCATATGCACCGATCATAAACCTCTTAACTCTCTTTTCAATGAAATGAAAGCAGTTCCACAGATGGTGTCACCCCGGATCCAGAGGTGGGCCGTGACGTTGAGGGCATATGAGTATGTCATCGTCTACAAGGCAGGCGCAAGTACCATGGGAACGCAGATGCCTTGAGCCGTCTTCCACTGCCAGGCGCACCTATCCGTGCAGCTCCAGAGAACAGAGTGTTGATGTTGGAGGACACTGACACAGCACTTGTGACTGCAGAGCAAGTAAGAACATGGACAGGTAAAAATCCAGTACTGTCTAGAGTTCGAGAATATGTGGTGAGGGGATGGCCACAGCATCCGGAAGGGGCTGACTTCACACCCTACAGTGTCAGGAAAACAGAGCTGAGTGTGCAGGATGGTTGCGTGTTGTGGGGAACACGAGTGATTATTCCACAGCCAGCACGACAGTCTATCCTGGAGCAACTACATCAGTGTCATCCTGGGGTTTCGCGTATGAAAGCCTTGGCTAGGAGTTACTTGTTGTGGCCAAAGCTAGATGAGGAGATAGAAAATCTAGTCAAGACATGCAGCACTTGTCAAGAACACCGGAAGGCACCAGCAGCGGCTCCTCTCCACCCCTGGGAGTGGCCGGATAAACCATGGAGAAGATTGCACTTAGATTATGCGGGTCCATTCATGGGGAAGATGTTCCTCATAATCATTGATGCACATTCCAAATGGATGGATGTTTATCCTGTAAATTCTGCTTCTGCCACTACTACTATAGACTGCCTGCATCGGAGCTTCAGTAATCAAGGGCTACCGGAGATCGTGGTGAGTGACAATGCCACTTGTTTTGTGAGTACAGAGACAAAAGAGTTCTTGAGAAAAAATGGCATAGTGCAGGTGACCTCGGCCCCATATCATCTGTCCTCAAATGGACTTGCGGAGAGAGCCGTACAAGCATTTAAAGAGATGATGAAAAAAAGTGCAGAAGGGAGTTTAGCAGCCAAAGTGTCACGGGTTTTGTTCAGCTACAGAATAACACCTCAATCCACCACAGGACTCTCTCCTGCTGAGATGTTATTAGGTCATAGACTACGCTTCACCCTTGACCTTGTCCACCCAGATCTAAAAAGGAAAATGGAAAACAGACAAAACAAACAAAGAGAACCATGACAAAAGAACAAAGAGCCGAAGTTTTGGAGAAGGAGATGCGGTCCTTATCAAGAATTTCAGTTATGGACCCAAGTGGATTCCTGGCTTCATAGACTCAATGACTGGTCCCGTATCATACAAGGTCATGTTGGGTGATGGTAGGGTAGTACGCAGACATGTAGATCAGATACTTACCAGACAAGGGGAAGTTGAAATGAAGGTTCCAGATGCCATGGCTGAGGACAGGGTTGCCCCCAGTTATCCAAGTGCATCTGTGGTGCCACCACTAGGGACAGAGACAATTCCACAGGAACCCATTCATCAGGAGGAAACTATAGTTGCAGAGTCAGATACTCCGAGCACTGCTCAGGAGCAGCTGGTGGCTTCACCACAAACAAGCAGGGACTTTACTGTCAGATGTTCACAAAGGACTCGCAAGCCACCAGAGAGATTGATACTGACCTGTTAGATTCGTCAAGTATGGAACATGGTGAATGGAGACTTCTTATGTGACCCTTAGGAATGGTTGTTTGTTAATAAATTCATACTGAAATCTTAAGGGAGGAGGGATATAGTAATCTGGGATGTTATGATTAAGGTTATCCACCAGGTGGTGCTGTAGCCAATGCTGCTGCTAAGGTCAGGGGTTAGCTTCCTGCTAAGGTCAGCAAAGGTGCAATGCCTGGAAGCAGGCCTGCCTGGTTGTCTTGCAGTCGTTCAATAAAGTACTCGTCTTAATCCTCATACCTCGCCTCTTCGAGGTCCTTGCCTCACTACATGGATTTATCACAATTGCCCATCCCTAATTGCCCTTGAGAAGGTGGTGGTGAGCCACCTTCTTGAACCACTGCAGTCCGTGTGGTGAAGGTACTCCCACAGTGCTGTTGAAGGAAATGCGATATATTTCCAATTCAGGATGGTGTGTGACTTGGAGGGGAACTTGGTGGCGGTGGTGTTCCCTTGCGCCTGCTGCCCTTGTCCTTCTAGGTGGAAGAGGTCGCGGGTTTGGGAGGTTCTCCCAAAGAAGCATTGGCGAGTTGCTGCAGTGCATCTTGCAGACGGCACACACTGCAGCCACGGTACGCCAGTGGTGGAGGGAGTGAATGTTTAAGGTGGTGGATGAGGTGCCAATCAAGCAGGCTGCTTTGTCCTGGATGGTGTCGAGCTTCTTGAGTGTTATTGGAGCTGCACTCATCCAGGCAAGTGGAGAGTATTCCATCACACTCCTTACTTAACATAAGAAATAGGAGCAGGAATAGGCCACTTGGCCCCTCGAGCCTGCTGGGTTAGGGAGGGAGTTCCAGGATTTTGACCCAGCGACGATGAAGGATCGGCGATATACTTCTAAGTCAGGATGGTGTGTGACTTGGAGGGGAATTTGGAGGTGATGGTGTTCCCATGCGCCTGCTGCCCTTGTCCTTCTAGGTGGAAGAGGTCGCGGGTTTGGGAGGTGCTGCTGAAGAAGCCTTGGCGAGTTGCTGCAGTGCATCTTGTCGATGGTACACACTGCAGCCATGGTGCGCCGGTGGTGGAGGGAGTGAATGTTTAAGGTGGTGGATGGGGTGCCAATCAGCGTGGTCACCCTAAACTAGTTCCTTGCTGCCAAATACAGTACTCTGTTTTTTCACTTGTCTCAAGACAGGCAAGCGAAAGACTTGCATTGCTGGGAGGGATTAGAGAAGTTAAAGGCCAAAGTTGACTATCCCTGATAGGATTACTGAGATATTCAGTCAAGGGTTACCACGGGCTGAAAACATTTGACTTCTTTGGGATAATTCCTGAGACCAGTCAGAAAGCCAATGAGGCACCTCTGCAGGGCGCTGAAGGCTAATTGACAGTAAGGAAACCACATAGTGAGAGGACTTAAGAGGAAAAAAAAAAGAGAATATTCTATGCTGAGCCACTAAGTATCTTTAAGAGATTTATGTATTAAATACTCGTTAGTGGCTGCAGAGGCAAGCAGCACCAATTCCAGGCACAATGGTGGGAACTGCTGCTAAATAGCTATAACTCGACACGACGATGGTGGAATTCATTTTAAATCAGGTTGTGTTATAAGGGTAAGTAGAGTTTTAATGGGCCAGCTTTGCTTCTGTGAGATACTGCTTGAAAGATATCTCTTCGTTGGAACATAGGAACAGGATTTGGCCATTCAGCCCCTCGAGCCTGCTCCACCATGCAATTAGATCATGGCTGATCTGTATCTTAACTCCATTTACCCGCCTTGGTTCCATATCCCTTAATACCCTTACCTAACAAAAATCTATCAAATTTTCTGTTGACCCAGCTTCCATTTTTTGGGAGGGGGGGAGAGTTCCAGATTTCCACTACCCTTTGTGTGAAGAAGTATTTCCTGACACCCCCCACCCCCCTGAACAGCCCAGCTCTAATTTTAAGTTTATGTCCCGTTCTCCCCCCCCCCCCCCCCCCCCCCTTGTTCTGGATTCCCCCACCAGAGGAAATAGTTTCTCTGGCCGTAATTTTTCGAGGGGTCAGCGGGCGGGATACAATATCATGATCTGGTGGTGTAACAAGGAGACCCCTCTTTGTTTTATGGACTGGATACTGTAATCTTCTGCTCGAGCCTGTCCTCCAATGCACTCCTCCAATGTTCCAGTGGGTAGACTGATTCACACTTTAATGAGATGAGGATGGGTGCAAGTCTATGCACTATTTTGCAATTGTTAGGTGACCAAATAGAGAAACATTTGATGTAAATATCACCACAATATGACTTCATCTCATTTTCCTCTACATAATTATTAAAACCATACCACACTGCCAATTAAACGGGCTACCCCACTCTGGGTTACAGGCTTCTGTTTCGATAATGAATAGTGCAGAGATTCGCAAACTTTACTTATTGCGTACCCCCTTCCAGGTCTACCAGCTACCCACGTATCTCTACCAGCAGATTCTGAGGGGGCTTGACAGGATGGATGCTGAGAGGATGTTTCCCCTTGTGGGGGTATCTAGAACTAGGGGGCATAGTTTCAGAATAAGGGCTCGCCCATTTAAGACGGAGATGAGGAGGAATTTCTTCTGTCAGAGGGTCGTGAATTTTTGGAATTCTCTGCCCCAGCGAGCTGTGGAGGCGGAGTCAGTGAATATATTCAAGGCTGAGATAGACAGATATTTGAGCTACAGGGGAGTCAAGGGTTATGGGGAGCGGGCAGGAAAGTGGAGTTGAGGCCAAGATCAGATCAGCCATGATCTTATTGAATAGCGGAGCAGGCTCGAGGGGCCGAATGGCCGACTCCTGCTCCTATTTCTTATGTTCTTATGTTCTTATACAGGTGCTGGGCAACTGAAGCCACACTGTAGTATATGGTGATTGGAGGAGAGGGCTCTGTATGTCATCGTCTCTGTGTATCTGTGTTCTCATTGGTACATCTTGAAGTAAATGGATTATTTTATATAACAAATTCCCAGAGTCTTAAAGCTTTGTCTGAGTAGCCTATTAGAAAAATGCAATAAATAAATAAATAAAATAATTAATAAATAAAACCCACCATTAGACAATTTCTCCCGTGTACCCACCAGAGATGTCTCGTGTGGGTACACGTACCACAGTTTGGGAACCCCTGGAACAATGTTATTCCAACACAATTAACCTGGATGGTTCACATGAACAACCCACATTGTTAGATCAGAAGACATGGAACATTCCAACAGTAAGTCAGTCTGGGCTGATTGCACATCTCCTCCTCATTCTGTCTTATGAGGAATCTGATAGGTGGCGGAGCGAGCGATTGAAGAAATTTGAGGCGGGATTGGTGCATGGCGTGGGAGGGGGGGCGCGGCGGTGATGGGCAAAGGGGGCAGCGGCCGGTTATGAGCAGGGACCCAAAAGAATAGTCCCTGACATTGGGCAGGATTTTCATTCAGGAGTTGGGTTGGAGGCGGGACTACAACTTTCGGGGTTGTAGTCCCACCTCCATCGAGATGCGGCCAATCCACACGATTTTGACTTGATTAACCTTGTTGAGCCCGCCCAGCAGGCTCAGCAGGCCAATTAGGGGCCACACGGCAACAGGTGACATCGCTGGCTGAAATTTCATTTGTCAAGAGGTTTTGACAGATGAAATATCAGTGTTTCACAGCTGTTTGAAGCTGTCAAACACTGACAGTCTTACTTCCAACCTGAGTCCTTCTACACAGACTCAGTTAGAAATCTCTCCTGCACAGTAATCTGCAGGCTGTCACTTTTGACAGTTCGCAGCCATTCTGCTTTCTGTGCCAGTGAGATGAGGGACTCCCAGGACCTGAAGGAAGGCTGAAAAGGTAAGAAAGGTAATTTAAACTTCTTTAAACACACCAAACACACTTACCTTTGCACTCATGCACACATCACTCACCTGAACACCGACATCTCGACCCCTCCAAGTCCTTCAACCCGATGGCCCGCCTCCTCTAACTTGGCGTGGTTTGGAGCCGTCGGGAATCCCACACTTCAACCTTAAAAATAGGGATTAGGCTAAAAACTGCCTGTTGACTACATGTTAACACAGGCAGTTAATTGGCACTAATCCCTTCCCACCTCGGGTAGGCGGGTCCCAGTGCGGGGCGGGTACCCACCTCCTTTGAAACTGGCATGGAGGTGGGTTTGGGGGAGGGATGGGGTCGGGACCCCTGATTTCAGGCTTTTTAACCTCCCACACACCTCCAATCCCGACTCCACGGCTCAATGAAAATCCTGCCCAAAGTAAGTGCTGGGAGTGGGGGTGCGGGGAGGGCAGAAGGGTGGGGGGAGTTGCAGAGCTAATGCTGGTTGGAGGAGGGAGAGGAATGTGGGGGGGCTCAACGACTCCAGAGTAAAAAACTGGAGGAAAGAGAAGGCAGATAAATGTGTAGTGCGGTGGGTCAGCATATTGGAATGGAAGGTTATTGATTTGCAATGTGATCATCCACATGCTGTTCCAATATGAACCATTCAGTTTGCAGGGAGGTGCTGAATTGAAACATAGAAATATAGAAGATAGGAGTAGGAGTAGGCCATTCGGCCCCTCGAGCCTGCTCTGCCATTCAATGAGATCATGGCTGATCATCTAAATTCAGTACCCTGTCCCTGCCTTCTCCCCATATTCCTTGATCCCTTTAGCCTCAAGAAATATATCCAACTCCTTCTTGAATATATTTAATGAACTGGCCTCCACCGCCCTCTGTGGCAGAGAATTTCACAGGTTCACCACTCTCTGGGTGAAGAAATTCCTCCTCATCTCAGTCCTAAATGGCTTACCCCTTATCCTTAGACTATGACCCCTGGTTCTGGACTCCCCTGCCATCGGAAACATCCTTCCTGCATCTAGTCTGTCCAGGCCTGACAGAATTTTATAGGTTTCGATGAGATCCCCTCTCAATCTTCTAAACTCCAGTGAGTATAAGCCCAATCGACACAATCTCTCCTCATACGTCATTCCTGCCATCCCAGGTATCAGCCTGATGAATCTTCACTACACTCCTTCCATGGCAAGAACGTCCTTCCTCAGATAAGGTGACCAAAACTGCACACAATACTCAAGGTGCGGTCTCACCAAGGGCCTGTACAACTGCAGCAAGACATCCTTGTTCCTGTACTCGAACCCTCTTGCTACGAAGGCCAACATACCATTTGCCTTCTTAACCGCCTGCTGCACCTGCATGCTTACCTTCAGCGACTGGTGCACAAGAACACCCAGGTCTCTTTGCACTTCTCCTTCTCCCAATCTATTGCCATTCAAATAATAATCTGCCTTCCTGTTTTTGCCACCAAAGTGGATAACCTCACATTTATCCACATTATAGTGCATTTGCCATGTTTCTGCCCAATCACCCAACCTGTCCAAATTGTACTGGAGTTTCTCGACATCCTCCTCATAGCATACCCTCCCACCCAGCTTTGTGTCGTCTGCAAATTTGGAGACATTACATCCAATTCCCTCGTCCAGATCATTAATATATATTGTGAACAGCTGGGGTCCTAGGACCGATCCTTGCGGTACCCCACTAGTTACTGCCTGCCACTCGGAAAACGACCCGTTTATTCCAACTCTTTGCTTTCTGTCCGCCAACCAGTTCTCTATCCAAGTCAATACCTTGCTCCCAATCCCATGTGCCTTAATTTTGCACGCTAATCTCTTATGCGGGACCTTATCGAAAGCCTTCTGAAAGCCCAAATACACCACATCCACTGGTTCTCCCTTATCTATTTTACCAGTTACATCCTCAAAAAATTCCAGTAGATTAGTCAAGCACGATTTACCTTTTGTAAATCCATGTTGACTTTGTCCGATCCTGTCACTGCTTTCCAAGTGCTCTGCTATTACATCTTTTATAATGGACTCCAGCATTTTCCCCACTACCGATGTCAGGCTTACCGGTCTATAATTCCCCGCTTTTTCTCTACCACCTTTTTTGAATAGTGGGGTAACATTAGCTACCCTCCAATCCATGGGTACTGTTCCAGAGTCTATCGAGTTCTGGAAGATGACCAGCAATGCATCTACTATTTCTAGGGCCACTTCCTTATGTACCCTAGGATGTAGGTTATCAGGCCCTGGGGATTTATCGGCCTTCAGTCCCATCAATTTTCCTAACACCATTTCCCTACAAGTACTGATTTCTTTCAGTTCCACCCTTTCATCAGACCCTATGTTCCCCGGCATCTCTGGAAGGTTATTTGTGTCCTCCTTTGTGAAGACAGAACCAAAATATGTATTTAGTTGGTCTGCCATTTCTTTGTTCCCCATTATAAATTCCCCTGATTCTGACTGCAAGGGACCTACACTTGACTTCACCAATCTTTTTCTCTTCACATATCTATAAAAGCTTTTACAGTCAGTTTTTATGTTCCCTGAAAGCTTACTCTCATATTCTATTTTCCCCTTCTTAATTAATCCCTTCGTCCTCCTTTGCTTAATCCTAAACTGCTCCCAATCCTCAGGATTATTGCTTTTTCTGGCCAAGTTAAGCACTTCCCGAGAGAGCGGAGGAGGGAAGATCAGATAGCTAATCACCTGAAGCTGTGCCTCCTAGCCACCAACTTATACAGCAGGAGCCTTGGACCTAATCTCCAGCCTGTCCTCTCGGCCAAAGCAGGTGTGTAGAACGGGAATCTGGAAAGAGGAAACAATTACAAAACCAATGGTTCAAAGAAATGACCAGAATTACCATCCATTCATAGTCAACAAAATCTGGCCCTAGTGGATTTATAATGTTACAATAGCTGAACTTAGTATGATACTGGGAGCCACTGGAGTGAGTTAATTAACACACCATCACCAAATACATTTTTTTTAATAAAAGGCTCCCCTGGTAACTGAGTTAAGAAGCTGTTGCCCAGTCAGGAACTGAAGTACAAAGAGCAGGAAGGCCCAAGTTTAATCCCCAGTCTGTACTGAGCTAGCTGACCTCGGCTGGGCTGGTGAAAGAGACAGTTTCTCAGTATCCATAGGTTGGGAAGGGAGTCAAAAACAAAATCAGACTTCCTGCATGTGATCTCGTGCTGGTGACCCCTGCTGGAAAGTGCTGTGTGTTGATTTTCAGAGAGCACAGGACTGGCCGTGGTTGCAATGCCACACATGGTCGAATAGCCAAGCGAGTATTAGAGAGCAATTAGTGTGCATGGAACTATACCTCAGCAGTATCTTGAGGAGAAGAGCGCGAGAGAGAGAGAAAACTGGGAAGAATGCAATAAACTATTTCAAAAAATATTTTTAATGAAAAATTATTTGGCAAAGGCGGGACCACATTGGAAATGTTTGCTCCATCTCCTTGGAGTTCTGGTATCTCCTTGGAGTAAACTGTTATTCATCTACTTGTATTGGTTCCCTTCTCCCTCCCCTTGTACCTGCTTACATGATGCAGTGGTTAAGAACATAGAAACTTAAGAATTAGGAGCATGAGTAGGCCTTACGGCCCCTCGAGCCTGCTCTGCCATTCAATAAGAGCATGGCTGATCTTTGGCTTCAACTCCACTTTCCTGCCCTATCCCCGTATCCCTTGATTCCTCTGGAGTCCAAAAAGCTAATAAGAACATATGGTCACGGACACATTTGGCACACTAAAGACTTAAGAGGAAAAATCTCTAAGCAATTAAGCACATCTGCACAAACACCTCTCCAACTCTGAAATAAAGTTTACAAAAGTTAAGAGTGACTACAAGGTTCAACTTTTCACACTTTTGCCTGACTGTGTTACAGTAAAGGTTTCAGTTTGCTGAGGAAAGGCTGAGACTCTTGAAAGCTGTTTGTTTCTCAAACACATGGGTAACTTCTAATTCATCTTCTTCGGTCCACCAGCCAATGGGCCAACAGCACGGGTTATACAAGGAATAGGGAATGTGGCAATCAAATGCACTATTTGCTTTTAATTGGCCATCACATGATGGCCAACCCAGGCAGTCTGACTTAGCCAAGTGTGTTGAGAAGGTTTCACTCCCATTTATGACAGGGTACCAGCTGCAGTGAGCTGATTCCAGTTCAGTCCAGCCCTTCATCAGTCTAAAATTACAACCAGCTTTCCATTCAGGGAACTCTTTGGCTGTCTTTGCTGTTTGTCAGCTAAAACTTGAAGTAATTTCGATACTCCAATAATTCTATTTGCACCAACCGTTGCCTGTGGGACTTTGTTCTGAAAGCAGAGAGATCTCTGGCAATTGTTGCTCTGAAGTTCTTCAACGGAATTATTTGCACAGGTAAAATAAAGTTTATTTGGTAAACTTAATATTTTCCTTTTATTTTTACCTTCAGTTATATTTACTTGCATTTTAATCTTAAAAATAAAATAACCTTTTTCCCTGTGTTTACTCCGCTATTTGTCCACCTTCTCTTTAGACTCTTGCTAAGTACAGCCTCTTGGGTGCCAGCACCCATCTCATACCTCGCTGAAATGTTCATTCTTTTAAGTGTGAGCCTGGATACAGGGTGGCTATTCAACTACATGGGGCACCATGGCTCAGCCTGGTCTTCTCTACCCACGCTTTCTTTTTTTCATCTTCGTAGTTTAATTCTGTGACAAATTGATTTTGATTGCAGTAATATCCTGTGGTACTTCGAATGTGGCATTTTATCAACAGGGAACGCTATTCCTTCACCTGCATTTCTTTCCTAGGAATGTGTCAGCTGTGGCTCAGTGGGTAGCACTCTCGCTTCTGAGTCGGAAGGTTGTGTGTTCAAGTCCCACTCCAGAGACTTGAGCACAAAAATCTAGGCTGACACTCCAGCGCAGTGCTGAGGGAGTGCTGTCTTTTGGATGAGACGTTAAACCAAGACCCCGTCTGCCCTCTCAGGTGGATGTAAAAGATCCCGTGGCACCATTTTGAAGAGCAGGGAAGCTATCCTCGGTGTCCTGGCCAATATTTATTGCTCAATCAGCACCACTGCAAAGGTCATCTGGTCATTATCACATTGCTGTTTTTGGGAGCTTGCTGTGTGCAAATTGGTTGTCATGTTTCCTACATTACAACAGTGACTACACTTCAGAAAAAATACCTAATTGACTGTAAAGCACTTTGGGACGTTCGGTAGTCGTGAAAGGCGCTATATAAATGCAAGTCAGTCTTCCTTTTCATAAAGACAATAGAACAACGTTCAGCTTCTGACGAATAAAACCACTTGAGCACATTCTATAATTGTGTGTATGTAAAAGAAAAAAAGTCAATCGTCGGGACTACCAGCAGAAATTAGTCACACTGTGCAACAAATCAATAAGTAAGTTTGTGACGACCATTTCCAGTTTTAAGTTTGAAAACGAGACATTAGCGCGACTATCTCTGCTTGTTCAATGTTTTTTTAGTGCCATCGAGAACAGCTGAGGTATTGTTCTAATTACTCTTGTGAAAACCGAAAGCGGTATTGCAACGTTGCAGAAACCTAAACAAAACAAATTCAATTCGATCCAGCATCGCTAACCGATTGGCGTATATTCGCCTGAGTTCGGTTCACCCAGTGTCACAGCAGTTCTGTCGTTAGGCTGAGTCATTTGATGTATTTGGAACATGGGAACAGGAGTCGGCCATTCAGCCCCTTGAGCCTGTTCTGTCATTCAATGAGATCATGAGTTCTTACTGCCATAAGCAGAATGAATAGAGGCTTCAGATAAAACAAAACACAAATGCACAGCCGGTCAGTCAGCATCTGAAAGAGAAAAGCAGTTTAATATTTCGGGGCAAGCCTCTTCCTCAGAACCTATAAACGTTTCAGTGTGCTTATGATAGAGAAGACACCAGGCTAGTGAATGGAGCATCTGCATTAACCCTGATACTACCCTACGTAAACTTGAGGTCATCCAAAACTCGGCTGCCCGTGTCCTAGCTCGCACCAAGTCCCGTTCGCCCATCACCCCTGTGCTCGCTGACCTGCATTGGCTCCCGGTTAAGCAGCGCCTCGATTTCAAAATTCTCATCCTTGTTTTCAAATCCCTCCATGGCCTCGCCCCTCCCTATCTCTGTAACCTTCTTCAGCCCCACAACCCCCCCGAGATATCTGTGCTCCTCTAATTCTACCCTCTTGAACATCCCTGATTATAATTGCTCAACCATCGGTGGCCGTGCCATCTGTTGCCTAGGCCCTAAGCTCTGGAATTCCCTGCCTAAACCTCTCCGCCTCTCTTTCCTCCTTTAAGACGTTCCTTAAAACCAATCTCTTTGACCAAGCTTTAGGTCACCTGCCCTAATTTATCCTTATGTGGATCAGTGTCAAATTTTTTGTCTTAAAATACTCCTGTGCAGTGCCTTGGGATGTTTTACTACTTTAAAGGCGCTATATAAATACAAGTTGTTGTTGTTGATACATCAATGTGGATTTAACTTTGCTTTGAAGCCATATTTATTGAGATATTTTAAAGGAGCGATACTTTGAAAAGTTTACATTTTTCTAAAAATTAAAGTAGACCGGACATTCATCTCCCAGAGAGCATCACGTTTACAATCACTTTTGCTGTGGTTGCTAATTTTATCTCCTCTACACGTCCTCTGCTTCTGAAGCTGTTGAGTCCTTCTCTGGGGTTCCAGGGTGCCTTGCTCAAGTGGACATTCATCATATGTCAGTCAGCTGATCGTCTGCAGGGGCCTCACAGTCAAGCCTGATTCCGTTCTCACTCATTCACCTGCGGAAAGGCACTTTTCAGCAGGAGTCACTCGATGGTGATCAGGAATGGGTGCAGCGTCTGATTCTCGTCTCCCGTAACCCATGGGCGCAGAGGTCATAGAAACATAGAAGATAGCAGTAGGAGTAGGTCAATCGTGTTGCCCGTACAGCCCCCACTGCCTGTAGCGGGCGCGTTCGTGCGAAAGCGATTTGCCCGATATACGCGATGGCCGGTGTAATGCGGTCACGCTGTTTAACAAGAATGCCGTAGTCACTCAACCGCATCTGCTGATTTATCACATGTGTTGACCTGACAGGGAAAGCGCCAAACTGATACACAACCACTGGGAACTAAATTATTAGAATCCCCTTGGGTGATGCGTCTTACCACCCTGCATTAGTTGTGTAAATGTGTGGACTATTGACACAGAACCAAAAAAAAAATGCGAGCGTTGAACTTCACCGTGCAGTAACGGTCCATTTTTATCACTAACCATTGCTTGAGCTCTTACCTCGATGAATCTGACGGATTCTGCACCAATAGCTGACAATGAACACTTGACATTAGTACAGCGCTAGTCGTTGCTTCGATAATTTTTTGTTCTCGTATTTGCTCTTTTGACGAAAACCATTCACTTTGTAATGTAACAAACACATGACCCTGAAAACCTGTGCAATTCACAAGAATGTCGTAGACTGCCGACTGCCCGTTTTCAACGCGGATGGTTTAAGTGGTGGGGACTGCACCTACTCAGATGGTGGAAGCAGATTCAATGGTAACTTTCAAAAGAGAATTAGATAAATGCTTGAAAAGCAAATGTTTGCAGGGCTTTGGGGAAAGAGCAGGGGGAGTGGGACTAATTGGATAGTTCTTTCAAAGAGCCAGCACAGGCACGATGGGCCGAATGGCCTCCTTCTGTGCTGTAAGGTTTTTTGGTAACTACCATTCCAGCAGAGGTCAGTTAACTCAGCAGAGACTGATGATTGAACGGGGATTTTTTGCGTCTGTATGTCTCAGCTGCTCACTGTATTAACCCATCAAACTATCGGGGGAGATCTTATTCTGTACCTAGAGCCCAGCCAATCCCACCTCATAATGCTATGGCTCAGTGGGCAGCACACCCTGAGTCAGAAGGTTGTGGGTTCAAGTCCCACTCCAGAAACTGGAGCACATAAATCTAGGTTGACACTCCAGTGGAGTACTGAGGGAGTGCTGCACTGTCGGAGGTGCCGTCTTTCGGATGAGATATTAAACCGAGGCCCCATCTGCTCTTTCAGGTGGATGTACAAGATGCCAAGGCACTATTTCGAAGAAGAGTAAGGGAGTTATCCCTGGTGTCCTGGCCAATAATTATCCCTCAACCAACATAACAAAAAAACAGATTATCTGGTCATTATCACATTGCTGTTTGTGGGAGCTTGCTGTGTGCAAATTGGCTGCCGAGTTTCCCACATTACAACAGTGACTCCACTTCAAAAGTACTTCATTGGCTGTAAAGCGCTTTGATATGTCCGGTGGTCGTGAAAGGCGCTATATAAATGCAAGTCTTTCTTTCTTCATAAAAAAGGTGACTCAACCGTGGCTAACGAGGGAAATTAGGGATAGCATAAGATCCAAGGAGAGGACATATAAATTGGCCAGAAAAAGCAGCAAACCTGAGGATTGGGAGCAGTTTAGGAATCAGCAAAGGAGGACAAAAGGATTAATTAAGAGGGGGAAAATAGCATATGAGAGTAAGCTTGCAGGGAACATAAAAACTGACTCTAAAAGCTTCTATAGATATGTGAAGAGAAAAAGATTGGTGAAGTCAAGCGTAGGTCCCTTGCAGTCAGAATCAGGGGAATTTATAATGGGGAACAAAGAAATGGCAGACCAATTAAATACATTGGTTCTGTCTTCACAAAGGAGGACACAAATAACCTCCCAGAGATGTCGGGGAACATAGGGTCTAATGAGAGGGAGGAACTGAATGAAATCAGTATTTGTAGGGAAATGGTGTTAGGGAAATTGACGGGATTGAAGGCCGATAAATCCCCAGGGCCTGATAATCTACATCCTAGGGAACTTAAGGAAGTGGCCCTAGAAATAGTAGATGCAGTGCTGGTCATCTTCCAAAATTCTATAGACTCGGGCACAGTTCCCATGGATTGGAGGGTAGCTAATGTAACCCCACATTTAAAAAAGGTGGTAGGGAGAAAACAGGGAATTATAGACCAGTAAGCCTGACATCGGTAGTGGGAAAAATGTTAGAGTCCATTATAAAAGATGTAATAGCAGAGCACTTGGAAAACAGTGACAGGATCGGATAAAGTCAACATGGAATTACAAAAGGTAAATCGTGCTTGGCTAATCTACTGTAATTTTTTGAGGATGTAACTGGTAGAATAGATAAGGGAGAACCAGTGGATGTGGTGTATTTGGACTTTCAGAAGGCTTTTGATAAGGTCCCGCATAAGAGATTAGCGTGCAAAATTAAAGCACATGGGATTCGGGGTAAGGTACTGACTTGGATAGAGAACTGGTTGGCAGACAGGAAGCAAAGAGTTGGAATAAACGGGCCTTTTTCCGAGTGGCAGGCAGTGACTAGTGGGGTACCGCAGGGATCGGTGCTAGGACCCCAGCTATTCACAATATATATTAATGATCTAGACAAGGGAACTAGATGTAATATCTCCAAGTTTGCAAACGACACAAAGCTGGATGGGCGTGTGTGCTGTGAGGAGGATGCAGAGAAACTCCAGTATGATTTGGACAGGTTGGGTGATTGGACAGATGCATGGCAGATGCAGTATAATGTGGATAATGCGAGGTTATCCACTTTGGTGGCAAAAACAGGAAGGCAGATTATTATCTGAACAGCAATAGATTGGGAGAAAGGGAAGTGCAACGAGACCTGGGTGTCCTTGTGCACCAGTCACTGAAGGTAAGCATGCAAGTGCAGCAGGCGGTTAAGAAGGCAAATGGTATGTTGGCCTTCATAGCGAGAGGATTCGAGTACAGGAGCAAGGATTTCTTGCTGCAGTTGTACAGGGCCTTGGTGAGACCACACCTTGAGTATTGTGTGCAGTTTTGGTTGCCTTATCTGACGAAGGATGTTCTTGCCATGGAGTGAGTGCAGCGAAGATTCACCAGACTGATACCTGGGATGGCAGGAATGATATATGAGGAGAGATTGGGTCGATTGGGCTTATATTTGCTAGAGTTTAGAAGAATGAGAGGGGATCTCATTGAAACTTATAAAATTCTAACAGGGCTACACAGACTAGATGCAGGAAGGATGCTCCTGATGGCCGGGGAGTCCAGAACCAGGGGTCACAGTCTAAGGATAAGGGGTAAGTCATTTGGGACTGAGATGAGGAGGAATTTCTTCACCCAGAGAGTTGTAAACCTGTGGAATTTTCTACCACAGAAGGCAGTTGAGACCAATTCATTAAATATATTCAGAAGGGGTTAGATATATTTCTTAAGACTAAAGGGATCAAGGGATATGGGGAGAAAGCAGGGACAGGGTATTGAATTTGGATGATCAGCCATGATCTCATTAAATGGTGGAACAGGCTCGCGGGGCCGAATGGCCTACTCCTGCTCCTATCTTCTATGTTTCTATGTTACTTTTTATAATAGATCAGCAGCAGTGACGTACAAGCTAACTACCTTAGTGCATTGTTTGCTGTCACACAAGCAGCATGTGAAATGCAGTGCAAATGCATAAACAGGGTCCCTACAGTGAGAGTGTCCCAGACCCAGGTGCCCATACAGAGGGTCCTGACAGTGAGAGAGTCCCAGACCCACCTGCCCATACACAGGGAGCCCCGACAGTGAGAGAGTCCCAGACCCACCTGCCCATACACAGGGTCCCGACAGTGAGAGTGTCCCAGACACACCTGCCCATACACAGGGTCCCGACAGTGAGAGTGTCCCAGACACACCTGCCCATACACAGGGTCCCGACAGTGAGAGCATCCCAGACCCACCCACCCATACACAGGGTCCCCACAGTGAGAGAGTCCCAGACCCACCTGCCCATACACAGGGTCCCGACAGAGAGAGAGTCCCAGACCCAACTCCCCTTTCAGGGGGTCCCGACAGTGAGAGCGTTCCAGACCCACCTGCCCATACACAGGGTCCCGACAGTGAGAGAGTCGCAGACCCACCTGCCCATACACAGGGTCCCGACAGTGAGAGAGTCCCAGACCCACCTGCCCATACACAGGGTCCCGACAGTGAGAGTGTCCCAGACCCACCTGCCCATACACAGGGTCCCGACAGTGAGAGAGTCCCAGACCCACCTGCCCATACACAGGGTCTCGACAGTGAGAGAGTCCCAGACCCACCTGCCCATACACAGGGTCCCGACAGTGAGAGAGTCCCAGACCCACCTGCCCATACACAGGGTCTCGACAGTGAGAGAGTCCCAGACCCACCTGCCCATACACAGGGTCCCGACAGTGAGAACGTCCCAGACCCACCTACCCATACACAGGGTCCCGACAGTGAGAGAGTCCCAGACCCACCTACCCATACAGGGGGTCCCGACAGTGAGAGAGTCCCAGACCCACCTGCCCATACACAGGGTCCCGACAGTGAGAGAGTCCCAGACCCACCTGCCCATACAGGGGGTCCCGACAGTGAGAGAGTCCCAGACCCACCTGCCCATACACTGGGTGACAGTGAGAGTGTCCCAGACCCACCTGCCCATACACAGGGTCCCGACAGTAAGAGTGTCCCAGACCCACCTGCCAATACACAGGGTCCCGACAGTGAGAGAGTCCCAGACCCACCTGCCCATACACAGGGTCCCGACAGTGAGAGTGTCCCAGACCCACCTGCCAATACACAGGGTCCCGACAATGAGAGAGTCCCAGACCCACCTGCCCATACAGGGGGTCCCGACAGTGAGAGAGTCCCAGACCCACCTGCCCATACACAGGGTCCCGACAGTGAGAGAGTCCCAGACCCACCTCCCCATACACAGGGTCCCGACAGTGAGAGTGTCCCAGACCCACCTGCCCATACACAGGGTCCCGACAGTGAGAGAGTCCCAGACCCACCTGCCCATACACAGGGTCCCGACAGTGAGAGAGTCCCAGACCCACCTGCCCATACACAGGGTCCCGACAGTGAGACTCCCAGACCCACCTGCCCATACACAGGGTCCCGACAGTGAGAGAGTCCCAGACCCACCTGCCCATACACTGGGTGACAGTGAGAATGTCCCAGACCCACCTGCCCATACACAGGGTCCCGACAGTGAGAGTGTCCCAGACCCACCTGCCAATACACAGGGTCCCGACAGTGAGAGAGTCCCAGACCCACCTGCCCATACACAGGGTCCCGACAGTGAGAGAGTCCCAGACCCACCTGCCCATACACAGGGTCCCGACAGTGAGAGAGTCCCAGGCCCACCTCCCCATACACAGGGTCCCGACAGTGAGAGTGTCCCAGACCCACCTGCTCATACACAGGGTCCCGACAGTGAGAGAGTCCCAGACCCACCTGCCCATACACAGGGTCTCGACAGTGAGAGAGTCCCAGACCCACCTACCCATACACAGGGTCCCGACAGTGAGAGAGTCCCAGACCCACCTGCCCATACACAGGGTCCCGACAGTGAGCGAGTCCCAGACCCACCTCCCCATATAGGGGGTCTCGACAGTGAGAGAGTCCCAGACCCACCTGCCAATACACAGGGTCCCAACAGTGAGAGAATCTCAGACCCACCTGCCCATACACAGGGTCCCGACAGTGAGAGTGTCCCAGACCCACCTGCTCATACACAGGGTCCCGACAGTGAGAGAGTCCCAGACCCACCTACCCATACACAGAGCCCCAACAGTGATACCTTAACAATTCTGCATAGAAATATCTGTCCAATTCTTGTACCTTGAAATTAGACTCTTTGAAAATGACCACATGAAACGTTAATGCATTAGTATAACATCCCTTTGTATGTTATTTGAATGGGTGACTTTAATTATTTAAAATAAGTGGGTTAATGCCTCTGATAAATTAATGGACAAAGTAATTTTATGCACACATGTTAAGTATTGATACCTTTATATTTCGTGGTGTAGTTGTCATTCACTAACCGTATGGCTGACACCAGGAACTTTGCGATAACTGTTGAATACAACAGAGGGGTTTAGATGACTTCATTGTCACAGTTCAAGAAGTCATCCGAAGTCCTGCGACTTTGTCCTCAGATCTCCGTGCGCCTTTCATTTTTGCCTGTGGCAGACTGTCTCCACACGATTTTAGTTTTAATCTAACCAAGCCTAAGCAGAAATCCTATTGAGGTTGAAAAAAGTTAAAAGGATTAGGCTTACGACACTTCAAGCGTTCTTTGTTTCTCTATTATTGGCAGGCCTTCAGAAATGAGACTGTGAAAGAGTTGTGTTTTATACAGACACAGAAAGCACTACTTTAAGTGTCTTTTCTGCAGGAACAGCATCTAATTTTGTGCAGGCCACTATTTAATTGGATACATCAGTACTCACAAATCTATTAGCTGCAGCTTACTTTATTCTGGAAGCAAACACATTTTCTAGTTCATTTATCCTGAACAAACCTTCCAGCCGTGGCTCAGTGGGTAGCACCCCTGCCTCAGAGTCACTTCACCTGACGAAGGAGCAGCGCTCCGAAAGCTTGTGATTTCAAATAAAGCTGTTGGACTATAACCTGGTGTTGTGTGACTTCTTACATCAGAGTCAGAAGTGGTACGAGTTCAAGTCCCACTCCAGAGACTTGAGCAGAAAATCTAGGCTGACACTCCCATGCAGTGCTGCACTGTCGGAGGTGCCGTCTTTCGGATGAGACGTTAAACCGAGGCCCCGTCTGCTCTCTCAGGTGGACGTAAAAGATCCCACGGCGCTATTACAAAGAAGAGCGGGGCGGGGGGGAGGGGAGTTATCCCCGGTGTCCTGGCCACTATTTATCCCTCAGTTCAGAGACTCTGGTCATTATCACGTTCTGGGACCTGGCTCGGCGCAAATTGGCTGCCGCATTTCCTACATTACAACAGTGACTACACTTCAAAAAGACTTATTTGGCTGTAAAGCGCTCTGGGTTGTCCTGAGGTCGTGAAAGGCGCTATATAAATGCAAGTTCTTTCTTTCTTTCCGTTCAAATCTTTTCAATCTGATGTTACAATTATTACAAATTGGAAGTGCTTTACTGGTACATCATTTTCTATCACTAGGACTGAAGCCAAGTGCTGCACAGCTCTGGTACTGTAGTTTTCTACCGGCCTCTTCATCTGTTTGAAAGTAAAGGACATATTTATAGATTTTGATGTTAAATTCTTTAAGACACAATTATGTTAAAGTTATACCAGCTTGAGAATGATGACTGCTTGGAACATTGCTGGGCCAGTATATATAGTTACACTGCCTACATTACTCATACTGGTACACACTGCAGCCACGCTGGTGGTGGAGGGAGTGAATGTTTAAGGTGGTGGATGGGGTGCCAATCAAGCGGGCTGCTTTGTCCTGGATGGTGTCAAGCTTCGTGAGTGTTGTTGGAGCTGCACTCATCCAGGCAAGTGGAGAGTATTGCATCACACTCCTTACTTGTGCCTTGTAGATGGTGGAAAGGCTTTGGGGAGTCTGGAGGTGAGACACTCACCGCAGAATACCTAGCCTCTGACCTGCTCTTGTTGCCACAGTATTTATGTGGCTGGTCCAGTTAAGTTTCTGGTCAATGGTGACCCCCAGGATGTTGATGGTGGGGGATTCCGCGATGGTAATGCCATTGAATATCAAGGGGCGGTGGTTAGACTCTCGCTTGTTGGAGACAGTCATTGCCTGGCACTTCGGTGGTGTTGTGTCGGTACCTTTCTACCTAGACACAGTTTAGGACTCAGAACTCAGAGATTCAAACATGAAGTGCTTTATTGGAAGGAAAAGAAGTTCTGGAAAGTTCTGAACAAAGAGAGCTAAACTTAACAGAGAACACCCAACCATTTATCTCCTGTGACAGCGCCACCACAGGTGGGAGGAGAACACACAATAGAACACACAATACATAACAGGTGGCACGAATGTTACCTGCCACTTATCAGCCCAAGCCTGAGCGTCGTCCAGGTCTTTTTGCATGTGGGCATGGACTGCTTCATTATCTGAGGAGTTGCGAATGGCGCTGAACATTGTGCAGTCATCAGCGAACATCCCCATTTCTGAGCTTATGTTGGAGGGAAGGTCATTGATGAAGCATCTGAAGATGGTTGGACCGAGGACACTGCCGTGAGGAACTCCTGCAGCGATGTCCTGGGGCTGTGATGATTGACCTTCAATGACCACAACCATCTTCCTTTGTGCTAGGTATGACTCCAGCCAGTGGAGAGTTTTCCCCCCGATTCCCATTGACTTCAGTTTTACTAGGGCTCCTTGATGCCACACTCGGTCAAATGCTGCCTTGATGTCAAGGGCAGTCACTCTTACCTCACCTCTGGAATTCAGCTCCTTTGTCCATGTTTGGACCAAGGCTGTAATGAGGTCAGGAGCCGAGTGGTCTTGGCAGAACCCAAACTGGGCGTCCGTGAGCAGATTATTGGTGAGCAAGTGCTGCTTGATAGCACTATTGATGACACCTTCCATCACTTTGCTGATGATTGAGAGTAGACTGATGGGGCGGTAATTGGCCGGGTTGGATTTGTCCTGCTTTTTGTGGACAGGACACACCTGGGCAGTTTTCCACATTGTTGGATAGATGCCAGTGTTGTAGCTGTACTGGAACAGCTTGGCTAGAGGCGTGGCTAGTTCTGGAGCACAAGTCTTCAGCATGATAGCTGGGATGTTGTCAGGGCCCATAGCCTTTGCTGTATCCAGTGCGTTCAGCCGTTTCTTGATATCATGTGGAGTGAATCGAATTGGCTGAAGACTGGCTTCTGTGATGGTGGGGTCCTCAGGAGGAGGCTGAGATGGATTATCCGCTGGGTACTTTTGGCTGAAGATGGTTGCAAACGCTTCAGCCTTGTCTTTTGCACTCATGTGCTGGGCTCCACCATCATTGAGGATGGGAATATTCATGAGCCTCCTCCTCCCATTAGTTGTTTCATGGTCCACCACCATTCACGACTGGATGTGGCAGGACTGCAGAGCTTTGATCTGATCTGTTGATTGTGTGCTCGCTTAGCCTTGTCTATAGCATGCTGCTTCCGCCTTTTAGCATGCATGTTGTCCTGTGTTGCAGCTTCCCCAGGTTGGCACCTCATTTTTAGGTACGCCTGGTGCTGCTCACGGCATGCTCTTCTACACTCCTTATTGAAACAGGGTTGGTCCCCTGGCTTGATGGTAATGGTAGAGTGAGGGATATGCCGGGCCATGAGGTTACAGATTGTGGTGGAATACAATTCTGCTGCTGCTGATGGCCCATAGCGCCTCATGGATGCCCAGATTTGAGTTGCTAGATCTGTTCTGAATCTATCCCATTTAGCACGGTGGTAATGCCACACAACACGATGGAGGGTGTCCTCAGTGTGAAGATGGGACTTTGTCTCCACAATGACTGTGCGGTGGTCACTGCTACCAATACTGTCATGAACAGATGCATCTGCGACAGGCAGATTGGTGAGGACGAGGTCAAGTATGTTTTTCCGTCATGTTGGTTATCTCACCACCTGTCGCAGGCATAGACTGGCAGCTATGTCCTTCAGGACTCGGCCAGCTTGGTCAGTTGTGGTGCTACCGAGCCACTCTTGGTGATGGACATTGAAACCCCCACCCAGAGTACATTCTGTGCCCTTGCTACTCTCAGTGCTTCTTCCAAGTAGTGTTCAACATGGAGGAGTACCGATTGATCAGCTGAGGAAGGGCGGTAGGTAGTAATCAGCAGGAGCTTTCCTTGCCCATGCTTGACCTGAAGCCATGAGACTTCATGGGGTCCAGAGTCAATGTTGAGAACTCCCAGGGCCACTCCTTCCCGATGCTATACCACTGTGCTGCCACCCCCAGTGGGACAGGACATACCCAGGGATGGTAATGGAGGAGTTTGGGACATTAGCTGAAAGGTATGATTCTGTGAGTATGACTATGTCAGGCTGTTGCTTGACTAGTCTGTGGGACAGTTCTCCCAATTTTGGCACAAGTCATCAGATGTTGGTGAGGAGGACTTTGCAGGGTCGACTGGGTTGGGTGTGCCATTGCCGTGTCCGTAGCCGGTGCCAAGGTCGATGCCGGGAACAAGATGCACTGTAGCAACTCGAGACTTCTTCGGCAGCACCTCCCAAACCCGCGACCTCTTCCACCTAGAAGGACAAAGGCAGCAGGCGCATGGGAACACCAACACCTCCAAGTTCCCCTCCAAGTCACACATCATCCTGAATTAGAAGTATATCGCCGATCCTTCATCGTCACTGGGTCAAAATCCTGGAACTCCCTTACCTAACAGCACTGTGGAAGTACCTTCAACACACGGACTTCAGCGGTTCAAGAAGGCGGCTCACCACCACCTTCTGAAGAGCAATTAGGGATGGGCAATAAATGCTGGCCTTGCCTGCGGCACCCACATCCCATAAATGAATTAAAAAAAATTACTTATAATCTAAGCTGACACATCAATGCAATATTGAGGGTGTGCTGCACTGTCGGAGGTGCTGTCTTTCAGATGAGACTCAGGTGGACGTAAAAGATTCCATGGCACTATTTGAAGAAGAGCAGGGGAGCACCTTTCATAACCTCAGGACGTCCCTATATTTTTTATTGTTACTTTTTCTTTTACTAAAGAGCCCTTAGAATCTCAACTCCTCAGATAATCCCAGTTGCTTGTCTCTGCAATTTCTAATGTTCACATGTTGAATATTGAATATTTCCAAGGACCTTTGGAAGCTGATGCATAAAATTGATACTAGTAAAAAAAAAACCTCGGTACTGTATTTAGAATGAAAACTGATTGGAAAATATTCTTGAATTCCTATAATTCAAGAGTACTTCATTGGCTGTAAAGTGCTTTGGGACGTCGTAAGGTCATGAACGGCACTATATAAATGCAAGTCATTCTTTCATTAAAGTATTGCAGATTGTCATTTTAACATTAAGAGCATAAGAACACAAAAAATAAGAGCAGGAGTAGGCCATATGACCCCTCGAGTCTGCTCTGCCATTCAATAAGATCATGGCTGATCATCGACCTCAACTCCACTTTCCCGCCTGATCTCCATATCCCTTGATTCCTCTAGAGTCCAAAAATCTATCTATCTCAGCCTTGAATATACTCAAAGACTCAGCATTCACAGCCCTCTGGGGCAGAGAATTCCAAAGATTCACAACCCTCTGAATGAAGAAACTCCTCATCTCGGTCTTAAATGGCCTACCCCTTATCCTGAGACTATGCCCCTTAGTTCTAGACACTCCGGCCAGGGGAAACAACCTCTCAGCATCTACCCTGCCAATCCCCTTCAGAATCTTGTATGTTTTAAGGAGATCACCTCTCATTCTTCTAAACTCCAGAGAGTATAGGCCCATTCTACACAATCTCTCATCATAGGACAGCCTTCTCATCCCAGGAATCAATCCAGTGAACCTTCGTTGCACCACCTCCAAGGCAAGTATATCCTTCCTTAGATAAGGAGACCAAAACTGTGCACAGTACTCCAGGTGTGGTCTCACCAAGGCCCTGTACAAATGTAGCAAGACTTCCTTACTCTTATACTCCAACCCCCTTGCAATAAAGGCCAACATGCCATTTGCCTTCCTTATTGCTTGCTGTACCTGCAAGCTAGCTTTCTGTGTTTCTTGCACGAGGACACCCAGATCCCTCTGAACACCAACATTTGAAAGTTTCTCACCATTTAAAAATATTCTGTTTTTCTATTCTTCCTACCAAAGTGAATAACCTCACATTTCCCTACATTATACTCCATCTGCCACCTTACTGTCCACTCACTTAGTCTGTCTATATCCCTTTGCAGACTCTCTGGGCTCGATTTTCATTGGGCCGTTGAGGCGGGATTGGAGGCATGTGGGGGGTTAAAATCTCGAAATCGGGGGGGCACGAATCCAACCCGCCCCCAACCCGCCTCCATGCCAGTTTCAATGGAGGCTGATACCCGACCTGTGCTGAGAGCCGCCTCCCCGAGGCGGGAAGGGGATTAGTGCCAATTAACTGCCTGTTAACAGGTAGTTAACAGGCAGTTTTTAGCCTAATCCCTATTTTTATCCCTGAAGTGTGGGATTCCCGATGGCTCCAAACCACGGCAAGTTAGCGAGGCGGACCGTCGGGCTGAAGGGCTTGGAGGGTTCGAAATGTCCGGTGTTCAGGTGAGTGATGGGTGTATGAGTGAAGAGGTAAGTGTGTTTGGTGTGTGTAAAGTGTTTAAATAAGTTTTACTTACCTTTACTTACCTTTACAGCCTTCCTTCCTTCAGGTCTCAGGAGTCCCTCATCTCACCGGCACAGAAAGCAGAATGGCCGCGAGCTGTCAAAGGTTGCAGCATTCAGCTTTCTGTTCTGGAGAGATCTCTAAATCAGCCTGAGAGGAAGGAATTAACTTAGTGTACAGATTGTCAGTGTTTGACAGCTTCAAAGAGCTGTCAAACGCTGATATTTCATCTGTCAAAAGCTCTTGACAGAGGAAATGTCAATCTGTGACATCACCTGTTGCCGGGTGGCCCTTAATTGGCCTGCTAAGCCCGCTGGGCTTTGTGAAAACTTGAATTGTGTGCCAATGTCTACTAATAGTTTTTAGCCAGGTGTGTCCTGAAATCTGCCAACCTGCTGTATTTTTTTAATGGACTATTGGAAAAAAGCATACAGCTGTGATACTCCAGCTGTGCATGTAAACTTAGTACGATTGGTAACAGCTCTCATCTGTCATCTACATAGGTGGAATGTAACCTAACATTCAGTTGTTTTGAATTTAAAGAACAGTCAGATCGAAACTTCAGTGTGGTGTAATTTTTATAAAATTGCTTGGCAAATCCTTTTTTCATTTGATGTAACTCATGTTTAACGGTGTCAGCTAGTGGCTCAGTTGGAAGCACTCTTGTCTCTGGGTCAGAAGGTCGTGGGTTCAAGTCCCTCTCCAGAGACTTGAGCACAAAAATCTAGGCTGACACTCCCAGTGCAGTGCAGAGGGAGCGCTGCACTGTCGGAGGTGCTGTCTTTCGGATGAGACCTTAAACCAAGATGCCCTCTTGGGTGGATGTAACAGATCCCGCGGCACTATTTCAAAGAAGAGCAGGGGAGTTATCCCCGGTGTCCTGGCCAATATTTATCCCTCAACCAACATCACTAAAACAGATTATCTGGTCATTATCACATTGCTGTTTATGGGAAATTGCTGTTTGCAGATTGGCTGCCACGTTTCCTACATTACAACAGTGCCTACACTTCAAAAGTACTTCATTGGCTGTAAAGCACTTTGGGACGTCTTGAAGTTGTGAAAGACGCTATAGAAATGCAAGTCTGTCTTTTTCTTTATGTCAAAGTATATGATTGTCATGACAATGTAATGTATCATTCCCTCCTTCCTATCCACCTTCAACAAGAATTTGGAATTATTAATACTTTCTAATACCAATTTGCTGTACATTCATTACAGACCTAATAACTATCACAAACTGTAAGAGAACACTTTGACGACAGATAATATCATATTATGATGATACGGCCCAGAGATTGGTGAGAATGTAGAACTCGCTACCACAGGGAGTGGTTGAAGTGAATAATATAGATGCATTTAAGGGGAATCTGGATAAGTATATGAGGGAGAAGGGAATAGAGGGTTATGCTGATTAAGTTAGATGAGGAAAGATGGGAGGAGGCTCGTGTGGAGCATAAACACCAGCATGGACTGGTTGGTGCCAAATGACCTGTCACCTTGAACATTGTGTGCAGTTTTGGTCGCTGGAGTTTAGAAGAATGAGAGGGGATCTCATTGACACTTATAAAATTCTAACAGGACTAGACAGACTAAATGCAGGAAGGATGTTCCCGATGGCGGGGGAGTCCAGAACCAGGGGTCACAGTCTAAGGATAAGGGGTAAGCCATTTAGGACAGAGATGAGGAGGAATTTCTTCACCCAGAGAGTGGTGAACCTGTGGAATTCTCTACCACAGAAGGCAGTTGAGGCCAACTTATTACATAATATTCAAGAAGGAGTTAAATATATTTCTTACGGCTAAAGGGATCAAGGGCTATGGGGAGAAAGCAGGGACAGGGTACTGAATTTGGATGATCAGCCATGATCTCATTAAATGGCGGAACAGGCTCGAGGGGCCGAATGGCCTACTCCTGCTCCTATGTTTCTATGTTTCTGTGTCGTATATCCTATGTAATATGTGGCAGCAGGTGGAGCTCATATCATACCTGTTTCTAAATGCTTTTATTACTTCAATAAAGTACTGGATCAATTCCCATAAAGAGATACTTTCAACCAGTCTAAAATAAATTGTGGACAAACTCCAATCACCTGAGATAAAATGAGTAAGAATTTAGAAATGTATGGATTGATCAACAACAGCTAGTATGGATTTATTAAAGGCCCTTCATGCTTGACAAATGTAACAGATTTTTTTGAAGAGACTGGACAGATAAAGGGGTGTAGTGTATGTGGATTTTCAAAAGGTGTTTGACTTCAATGGAAATAAATGTCGGGAGCGATGCTGCCGATTCGCTATCACCTGTTTTATACTATCACACCAAGTTAGAATTACCCCGACTGTTCTTCACATGCTGCCATGAGACCCTTTACATCCATCAGAACTGTAGGAACAGACTGACAGGATCTCGGTTTAAGTTTTCATCCACTAGAAGGCACCTCTGACAATGTAGTACTCTCTCGGTATTACAATGAAGCCAGCCTTGATTATGTGCTCAAGTTCTGCAGTGGGGATTGAAACCCACAATCTTCAGACTCAGAGGCAACAGTGGTATCAACTGAACCAAGCTGATACATAAGAAAGAGCAAAGAATAAAGTAAGAAAAGGTCAGTCAGCCCATTCTTCCACACATTGGCTGGAATTTTGCCTACTTGAGCGGGTCCGGTGCGGACGGTGTCCGTGTCGGGTCCTGACCCCGCTGCTCGCTCCATCCTGCTTTTGAAAATGAACTGACCTTAATGGAGCCTATTAGGCCCCGCCCAGCACGTTACCCGGCCCAATGAGATGGAGCGGGTCGGGTAACGTCATCCATGACGGGTTTTCAGCCGGGATCTTTAAAGGGACCATGGCCACATTACATTTGGAGTTTCATCTAATGTAGTGCTGTCAGTGCACTACAACATTGGAGTGCAGCAAACACTGACAATGACTGCACAGAGGCAGAGGGCTGCGCCCAGGTTCTCCCATGACTCCCTCCATATGCTTGTGGAGGGAGTCAGAGCACGCGGGTAAACCCTCTTCCCTTCCGATGGGCGGAAGAGACCTCCCCAGGACACCAAGACAGCCTGGTTGCAGAATGCAGAGGAGGTCACAAGCAGGGATGTGGTCAGGAGGACCAGGCTGCAGTGGCGCAAACCTTTCAATTATCTCATTAGATCAGGAAACGTTAGTACAAAGCCACACTCAACTTCATTCTGCTGTGCCTCTCATCACATCCCCATCACTCTGCCTTACCTACCCTACTCTTGCTCATCCTTACTCACACCAACTTACCTTGAACCTCCACCCAACCCCCTCTATCTACATTATCACATCCCCATCTCACTAGCCACCCCTCACGCTCACCCTCATCCTAGTGCAATCATACCAACTACCAACACACACGGGTAGGCACTTGGGCGTTTTATCCAATGTTGATGTAAAGTTTCTGTTAATGTGGTGTCAAACATTGAAACCTTTATTTTCAACACTTTCCGTTCTTGGACAGATTTGGAAGTGTCTTAGTGAGTTGCAGTGAATGGTGAGACATAACGGTACCCCTCGCAATGGTGATGAGTGTGAAAGGAATGGCTTGGACATTGTAGTGATGCTTTATAGTGTTGGTGTAGGGTGGTGGCAACCTGGTGCATCATGTGGCAGCCAGGGTGTACAGCGTCAAGTGAAGTAAATCTGGCCATGGGGAGGCCATCCCTGGCCTCCCGGGCAGCAATGAGCTCGGGTGCTGATGCCCTGTGTCCTATGTAGTATCAGGTGATTGGGGAGAAGGTTGGTGTTGTTGGTGCTGCTGGTTTGCTTGGTGCTGCTGGTGTTGGGGCTCATCATGGTCCGATTCTGAGGACCAAGGTGAGACAGTATAAAGGGATGAGTATTGATGAAATAGATGGCAAGTGAAGTACAGATGACAGAAGCCTTCTGTCAATGGTGAGAGAGTTCCTCCAATGAGTGGGACTGGATGGAGACTTTGCTGGAAAGACTTGCAGCCTGCAGAATCTGTGCTGGAAATGGACTGAGCAACAGCTTCTGCCTGAGGAAAGTGATCATCTGTCAGGTGGGAGCGTTTACTGAACATTTCATGCTGTCAAGTAATCAGCTGGAGCAATGGCCATGGAGCTCCTGCCTCAGGTTGACAGACATGGTTCCCGAGCTGCGTGAATCCCATGGCCATGCAGGGAAATTTAAAACATAGGGGGAAAAAAGGCTCTTATGTGCCTGTAAACTACCTGATAACATTTTCAATTGGGTCGCCCGCCGCGGCTGGATAGGTTGGCTCTGCAATGACAGACGTGCCTGGGGGAAAGGCGTGTGGGAGGGAGATGACTAACAACTTTCCCACCCGACCCGCCAGCGATCGCGTCCGCTACCACCCTGGAAAATTCAGGCCATTGTGTATAATTTGTTCTATCACAGCCTCTATCCAACGCAATTCATCTACTGAAAGAGGTTCCCAGTCACTAACAAGGTAAATTGGATACTGGGATGCACACGTCAGAATAGGTTGTTTTGGGAAATATACAGCTCAATGGTGATCCAAATTCTGGAGTATGGCACACAGTTCAGGTTACTTTACTCAGTTCCTGGTCAGCTCTGGCTCAGTGGGTAGCACACTCGCCTCTGAGTCATGAAGGCTGTGGGTTCAAGTCCCACTCCAGGGACTTGCGTACATAAAGCTAGGCTGACACTCCAGTGCAGTGCTGAGGGAGCGCTGCGCTGTCGGAGGTGCCGTCTTTCGGATGTGACATTAAACCGAGGCCCCGTCTTCTCTCTCGGGTGGACGTAAAAGATCCCAAGGCACTATTTCGAAGAAGAGCAGGGGAGTTCTCCCGGGTGTCCTGGCCAATATTTATCCCTCAACCCACATAACAAAAATCGATAATCTGGTTATTATCACATTGCTGTTTGTGGAAGCTTGCTGTGTGCAAATTGGTGTTTCCCACATTACAACAGTGACTACATTTCAAAAGTACTTCATTGGCTGTAAAGCGCTTTGAGACGTCCGGTGGTCATGAAAGGCGCTATATAAATGCACGTCTTTCTTTCTTTACTCTGGTAACTATATTAGGGTTCAGAGAAGATTGACCAAGATGATTGATGATCTTGGGGGATTAAGTTATGAAGAAAAGTTGAAGCAACCAAACTTATTTTCAGTGGAGAGTAAAAGAGAAAGATATGATATAATCCTTCCAAATAATCAAGGGTGTGGATGGGGTGGAAGGATTGGACAGTGGGCCTAAAACAAGAAGCCGGAAGGACAGCATTCACAGGCATTGAGCCGGGTTAGGGATTAGCAGAAGCTTTTTATTTTGTCCCCACATGATAGTGGATATAAATTCCCAGAGAAGGGAACAGATTCAGAAAGAATTGACACCTTAAAAAAAAAAAGGAGTTGGATGATTTCCGCTGGGAAGGGAATGAGGGTGATGGAGATGTTCACAACACTGCCTGAATTTCTTTTTCAGGGGAGATCAGACAAGGAAAGAGATGAGTGTTTTTAAAAAACAGGGGATTAACGGGTGGAGTGGGAGGGAAACCCGTGTTGGGCCCTGGAGGGAGCAGGATGAATGGGCTGAACGGCCTTTCTTTGCTCTGAATGCTCTTATGTTCCTTTCTGCTACCAAAGGTAAATTAAGCAACATTCATCCATCTTTACAATCCTACGTTATACATTTAAAATTGGCTGTATTCCTTGGCATGGCATTTGATTGGTAAGGAGAAGAGGAGATTCCTATTTCTACCCAAATAGTATTAGCACCAGTGCTACTTTTGGGGTAAGAATTCCTCTGGTCGCTATGTGCAGTGACCCTGTAAATTAATACATGAAGGCTTCCTCTGGGGGGCCACTGGTAGCATTTGTGATTTTGCTAAAAGTGCCATAAGAACATAGGAAATAGGAGCAGGAGTAGGCCATTCGGCCCCTCGAGCCTGCCGCGCTATTCAATAAGATTTTGGCTGATCTGATCTTGGCCTCAACTCCACTTTCCTGCCCGCTCCCCATAACCCTTGACTCCCCTGTAGCTCAAATATCTATCTATCTCCGCCTTGAATATATTCAATGACCCAGCCTCCACAGCTTTCAGGGGTAGAGAATTCCAAAGCTTCACGATCCTCTGAGGGAAGAAATTCCTCCTCATCTCCGTTTTAAATGGGCATCCTTATTCTGAAACTATGCCTCCTAGTTCTAGATTCCCCCATGAGGGGAAACATCCTCTCAGCATCTACCCTGTCAAGCCCCATCAGAATCTTATATGTTTCAATAAGATCACCTCTCATTCTTCTAAACTCCAATGAGTATAGGCCCAACCTGCTCAACCTTTCTTCATAAGACAGCCCCTTCATCTCAGGAATTAACCTAGTGATCCTTCTCTGAACTGCCTCCAATGCAAGTATATCCCTCCTTAAATATGGAGACCAAAACTGCACGCAGTACTCCAGGTGTGGTCTCACCAGCACCCTGTACAGTTGAAGCAAGACTTCCCTACTTTTATACTCCATCCCCCTTGCAATAAAGGCCAACATTCCATTTGCCTTCCTAATTACTTGCTGTACCTGCATGCTAACTTTTTGTGTTTCATGTACGAGGACCACCAGATCCCTCTGTACCGCAGCATTTTGTAGCCTCTCTCCATTTAAATAATAATTTGTATTTTTATTTTTCCTACCAAAGTGGATAACCTCACATTTTCCCACATTATATTCCATCTGCCAAATTTTTGCCCACTCACTTAACCTCTCTATATCCCTTTGCAGACTATGTCCACCTCACAACTTGCTTTCCCACCTATCTTTGTATTGTCTTAAAATTTGGCTACAGTACACACGGTCCCTTCATCCAAGTCATTAATATATATTGTAAATAGTTGAGGCCCCAGCACTGATTCCTGTGGCACCCCACTAGATACAGTTTGCCAACCTGAAAATTACCCATTTATCCCGACTCTCTGCTTTCTGTTAGTTAGCCAATCCTCTATCCTTGCTAATATATTACCCCCAACCCTGTGAGCTCTTATCTTGTGCAGTAACCTTTTATGTGGCACCTTATCGAATGCCTTCTGGAAATACCAATACACTACATCTATTGGTTCCCATTTATTCATCCTGGTCATTACATCCTCAAAGAACTCCAGCAAATTTGTCAAACACGATTTCCCTTTCATAAAACCATGTTGACCTTGCTTGATTGTATTATGATTCTCTAAATGTCCTGCTATTACTTCCTCAATAATGGATTCCAGCATTTTCCCAATGACAGATGTTAGGCTAACTGGCCTATAGTTTCCTGCTTTCTGTCTCCCACCTTTCTTGAATAGGAACGTTACATTTGCGGTTTTCCAATCCGCTGGGAATCCAGGGAATTTTGGTAGATTACAACCAACGCATCCACTATCTCTGCAGCCATTTCTTTTAAGACTCTAGAAGGTAGGCCATCAGGTCGAGGAGACTTGTCAGTCTTTAGTCCACTCAGAGAAAATCTTTAAACATGCAATTACATATGGCAGTCTGTAAAACCTTCATCCTCTGAGAGAGCTCCCACAATGTCCTCAAAATGAACAAAGAGAAAACTCTGCCTATTGTTTAGGAGTCAAAGACAAACAACATGCAACACTCTGTGACATTTGGAAGAAAGCTCCACCCTAACAGCTTAAAAATAGGAAGTCATTTCTTAGTGTCTTTTGACTATTCTTGCACGAATGTTATACTCTCCATTTTCTCTAGCTCCTCTGCTCCTATTTCACTATCGAAGGTCCCAACTCCTCAATAACCCAAAGCCCCGATAATAATAAGGCATAAAAAAAGTTGTACTGTACTGAGGAACAATGAGTTATTCTCCCATTAGGAAAAATATGCAAACGCTCCTGTGAAGTGCCTTGGGGCGTTAAAGGCACTATATAAATGCAAGTTGTTGTTGTTGACTATAACTGGTGCCTTTACAAAATACTTAATTTTCATGCCAATATGTAAACATTTTGTCGCAGTTTTCATCGTAATATCGTGCCTCAACTTTTAACTCTCAAAGCCCAAAGTGAAATTTTGTCACAGAACCCCACAGAAGGACGTCAATTATCGAGGCTAATTAAAGGCATCCAGGCCAGATAATGTACGGATGCTTTCGTCTTTTTGAGGAACATAAGAACATAACATAAGAAATAGGAGCAGGAGTAGGCCAATCGGCCCCTCGAGCCTGCTCCGCCATTCAATAAGATCATGGCTGATCTGATCCTAACCGCCAATCCACTATCACAGAACCATCTCCTGAATCTAACAGAATTAGACACACGAAATAGGAGCAGGATCAGGCTACACGGCCCCTGGGCCCGCTCCGCTACCCACAGGGCCATGACCGATCCAAACCTAGACTCATGTCCAAATTCCTGCCCGCTCCCCGTAACCCTTAATTCCCTTTACTTCTAGGAAACTGTCTATTTCTGTTTTAAATTTATGTAATGATGTAGCTTCTACAGCTTTTTGGGGCAGCATATTCCATGGACCTACCACCCTCTGAGTGAAGTAGTTCCTCCTCATCTCAGTTTTGAAAGAGCAGCCCCTTATTCTAAGACTATGCCCCCTAGTTCTAGTTTCACCCATCATCGGGAACATCTTCCCCGCATCCACCCGATCCAACCCCTTCACAATCTTATATGTTTCAATAAGATCGCCTCCCATTCTTCTGAACTCCAATGAGTAGAGTCCCAATCTACTCAACCTCTCCTCATATGTCCATCCCCTCATCCCCGGGATTAACCGAGTGAACCTTCTTTGTACTGACTCGAGAGCAAGTATGTCCTTTCTTAAGTATGGACACCAAAACTGTACGCAGTATTCCAGGTGTGGTCTCACCAATACCTTGTACAACTGAAGCAATACCTCCCTATTTTTATATTCTATCCCCCTAGCAATGAAAGCCAACATTCCATTGGCCTTCTTAATCACTTGCTGCACCTGCATACTAACCTTTTGAGTTTCGTGCACCAGGACCCCCAGATCCCTTTGTACTTCAGTACTTTCCAATTTCTTGCCATTAAGATAATAACTTGCTCTACGATTTTTCCTGCCAAAGTGCATAACCTCACACTTTCCAGTATTGTATTCCATCTGCCAAATCTCTGCTCACTTACTTAGCCTGTCGATGTCCCCTTGCAGGTTTTTTATGTCCTCCTCACTCACTACTTTCCCTCCCATCTTAGTATCATCTGCAAACTTTGATATGTTACACTCGGTCCCCTCCTCCAAATCGTTAATATAGATTGTAAAGAGTTGGGGACCCAGCACTGACCCCTGCGGAACACCACTAGTTACTGATTGCCAGTCTGAGAATGAACCATTTATCCCAACTCTCTGCCTTCTGTTAGATAGCCAATCCTCTATCCATGCCAGAATATTACCCCCAATCCCGTGATTTTTTATCTTAAGCAATAAGAGACCACTTAGCCTTCAGTAGAGACAGGTTCCTGCCGCTGCTGAAGCTTTCTGGGCCCTATTTACATGCTGGCCCAGTAGGTGGTTCCAGCAACACACAAGGCTTCCCTGAAGCAGCCACGGCTCTGTTAACGACTCCAAATTCATTCTCGGGGTGTGGGCATCGCAGGCAAGGCCAGCAATAATTGCCCATTCCTAGTTAACTTGATTGAGTGGCTTGCTAGGCCACTTCAGAGGGCAGCTAAGAGCCAACTACATTGGTGTGGGACTGGAGTCACATATAGGCCCAGCAGGATGGCAGGTTTCCTTCCCTAAAGGACATTAGTGAACCAGTTGGATTTTTACAACAATCCGACAGCTTCACGGTCACTTACTATTTTATTTTTGAAGTTAAGAAAAAACAGAATTCAAATTCTCAAACTGCTACGGTGAGGATTTGAATTCGCTTTCAGGCTGGATTATTAGTTCAGGCCTCTGGATTACTAGTCCAGTAACATAATGACCACACTACCGTTCACTGCACGGGCACTGTTGGGCATCCTTCCCATTTGCTCGGGCGAGAACACAACATTTCTGTCACTCAGACCCTCCTGTGTGAACTTTGGGATCTACAGTACTAGCAAAATTAATGGGACTAAAAGTCGATGAATCCCAAGGACCGGATGACCTACATCCTAGGGTTTTGAAAGAGGTGGCCATTGGGATAGTGGACGCATTGGTTGCCATCTTCCGAAATTCTATAGATTCTGGAATGGTTCCTGCAGATTGGAGGATAGCAAATGTAACCCTATTTAAGAAAGGAGGGAGAGAGAAAACAGGGAACTACCAACCTGTTAGCCTCACATCAGTAGTTGGGAAAATGCTGGAATCTATTATAAAGGATGCAATAACTGGGCACTTAGAAACTAATAGTAAGATTGGGCAGAGTCAACGTGGATTTATGAAAGGGAAATCCTGTTTGACAAACCTATTGGAGTTCTTTGAGGATGTAGCTAGTGGAGTAGACAAAGTGGAATCGGTAGATGTGGTGTATTTGGATTTTCAGAAGGCCTTTGATAAGATCCCACACAAGAGGTTGGTGAACAAAATTAGGGCACATGGAATTGGGGGTAATATACTAGCATGGATTAAGAATTGGTTAACAGACAGAAAACAAAGAGTAGGGATAAACGGGTCTTTTTCAGGATGGCAGGCTGTGACTAGTGGGGTACCGCAAGGATTGCTGCTTGGGCCCCAGCTATTCACAATCTATATCAATGATTTGGATGAGGGGACTAAATGTAACATTTCCAAATTTGCTGATGATACAAAGCTAGGTGGCAGTGTCAGTTGTGAAGAGGATGTGAAGAGGCTTCAAGGGGATCTCGACAGGCTCAGTGAGTGGGCGAGAACATGGCAGATGGAATATAATGTGGATAAATGTGAAGTTATCCACTTTGGTAGAAAAAACAGAGAGGCAGAGTATTTCCTAAATGGTGAAAGATTGGGGAATGCAGATGCTCAAAGGGACCTGGGTGTCCTTGTACATGAGTCACTGAAAGTGAATGTGCAGGTGCAGCAAGCCATTAGGAAGGCAAATGGTATGCTGGCCTTCATTACAAGAGGATTTGAGTACAGGAGTAACGAAGTCTTACTCCAATTATATAGGGCCTTGGTGAGATCACACCTGGAGTACTGTGTACAATTTTGGTCTCCTTACCTAAGGAAGTATATACTTGCCATAGAGGGAGTGCAACAAAGGTTCATGAGATTGATTCCTGGGATGGCAGGACTGTCGTATGAGAAGAGATTGAGTAAACTAGGCCTGTATTCTCTTGCGTTCAGATGAATGAGAGGGAATCTCATTGAAGCATACAAAATTATTACAGGGCTTGATAGGGTGGATGCTGGGAGAATGTTTCCCTTGGCTGGGGAGTCTAGAACCAGGGGCCACAGCCTCAGGATAAAGGGTAGGCCATTCAGGACTGAGATGAGAAGAAATTTCTTCACACAGAGAGTGGTGAATCTTTGGAATTCTCTGCCCCAGAGGGCTGTGGAGGCTCAATCATTGGGTTTATTCAAAACAGAAGTCGATAGATTTCTGACTAGTAAAGGCATCAAGGGATATGGCGATAGGGCTGGTGAATGGAGTTGAGGCAGAAGATTAGCGATGATCTCATTGGATGGCAGAGCAGGCTCGAAGGGCCGAATCTCCTGCTCCTATTTCTTATGTTCTTATGTTCTTATGTACTTTTAAAACATTTGTGCCAGTTTGAGGCTCCAGCTTTGAAAGACCTCCAGCAAATGCGCTGAGGATGGAAATCCCAACTTGACTCAGCCGTCGGAATCCCATGCTGATCAGAGCCGCTCCATTTTGTTACTGTTAAAGTTAGTTACAGTTAATTAAAGGCTTTCCCGTGAGATTCTAGTTAGAAACCTCTGGAAAGTTCATTTGAATCCTGCAATTACAGTAATCTTTAAGATTAAGTAGAAAATCTGGTGCGAAGATTACTGAGCTGTAGTAAGAGCAGTGCTGCCGGGAGGAAATCAGCCCTGTTAATCCGGATAATACGTTTCAAGGTAAAACACTGCAACTAGGGGCTAGCCATTGGGTAATAGAGTGCTGCTCCAGTCCCATGAGCCAGCCTACATAACAACTGTAAAACTGTAACTGTATCATCTTACTGTGTGTTCTCAGCTTTAAAGTGGTTAGGGATAATAATAATAGTGTAATCTATCTCTCTATCTCTGTCAATATCTCTATCAATATTTCTATCTCTCCATCTCTCTCTCTCTCTCTCTCTTCATCTATCTCTCTTGCTCTACTACTATCTCTCTCCTCTCTCTCTCTTTCATACTCGCTCTCTATCTGTATCCCGATCTCTCTATCTCTATGTATCTCTCTTTCTCTATGTATCTCTCTTTCTATCTCTATGTATTGCTCTCTCTATCTCTATGTATCTCACTCTCTGTCTATGTATCTCTCTATTTATCTCTCTATCTCTATCTCTCTATCTATGTATCAGTGCCAGCTGTGGCTCAGTGGGTAGCGCACTCTAGGTGGGAGGGGCTAGGAGTGAGCCAGGTGTTACTGGTTGCCTAATTGCAGCTGGGTGTTGGAGGGAGTTTTGTAAAAAGTTGGTGGTGGGTTTTGTTTTCAGGTTTTAGGGCCTTTTTGGCCCACAAAAAATAGCCAGGTGGCTGCTGTGGGGTCCGGAGAGCCGGGCCCCTCGGAGGACAGTGTTCCCGAGAGGAATTTAATTAGGGAAGAAACTGTGGTGGGAAAGGAAAAAAGAAGGCCCAAAGATTTGGGCCGGGACCCCAGGAGGTTTGGTAAAGAAAATACGGTGGTGGTGCAGTGTGACGATAAGAAGATTCAAGCCTGGGATATAATCCAGGTGGTTCATGAGGACTGTGGTGAGGGAAGCTGCTTTGCCTGCCGACCAAAGCCGAATGTGGGGTTTGAGGTGACGGTCAGTGGCCATGAGGAGGTGGAAAAACTGCTACTCAGTCTGAAAGTTGGTGAGAAATTCTTGGAGGTGACTCTGCTATATTCAGAGGAGGTGGTGGTTTCATTTTTGAACTTGCCAGTGTACATTGAGGACGAAGTGCTGAGTAAAAAGTTGGAGTCGTGGGACATTAAAATCTGTTCTGAAATAAAGAGGAGGTACTATCCGGGAACAAGGGTAGCAGACGGAACCCGGTATGTAAAGGTGCGGTTCCCAGAGGGGGTGAGGTCTTTGCCGTACAGTATGAAGTTCGAGACACTGGAAGGAGTGCAGTACTTTCGTGTGCTGCACGATAACCAAGTAAAGGTGTGCTATTATTGTCTGGGACATGACCATCTCGTAAGAAACTGTCCAGATTTGTATTGTTACAATTGCGGTGAGTCGGGACATATCGCTCGGAGCTGCAAGGCGGAGAGCTGTGGGGTGTGTCACAAAGGCCCCACCCGCTGTGAGTGTGTGGCAGAAGGGAGCGATATGAGTGATGAGGAGATGGGAGAAGGGGAAGGAGATGAGAGTGGAACGGTCGGAGGAGCGGTGCAGTCGGAGGACACAGCCGGTAAAATGAAGGAGAAAGGAGCACAGGAAGAGGCAGAGGATGGCGGAGCAGAGGACGGGATGGAGATGGTGGAAAACATGCTGAGTGCTGTGGAGGGGAACAAAGACAGCAGCGGGCAGCGAGGGTCAAGTGCAGACTCGAGCCTTAGTGCAGTTCGGCTCCCCCTGGGGAGTCTGGTGGCTGCGGGGGGAGAGGAGGCGGGAGCGGGGTGTGTGGTGGATGTGGGTGCTCCGGGGAGAGGCGGGGAGTCGGACACCTTGGTGAGCGGGAGGGGGCAGGAAGGGGAGAGGGAGCAAGAAGCAGGAGCCTTAAAGGGACAGCAGGATGGGATCGGCGAGATAGAGACATCAGAAGGGAACAATTTAGGTGCGCCATTGTCCCATGGAGAGAGGGAACAGGGTGCAAGGGTCAGAGGTGGAGATGTGGTCAAAGGGAGCGGCACAGTGGGAGAAACTGCGATAGCAGGAAGACTCTCTATGGGAGATGAAGTATCTGACGGGGAGCAGGCACAGGGGGTTGCAGAAGAGCTTGAGTGTGAGGAATTAGAGGGGGACAGAGACATGGAAGTCGGGGGTGGGGTGGCATCATGTGGAAAGGGAAAGGTTAGTGAGGGATAGAAGGAGGGCGGAAGGGCAGCTCCTGGGCCCAAACTTAATGCAAAGAAGAGGCTGAAACAGCAGGGAAAGTTTAAACAGGAGGGGAAAAAGAGTCGGAGGCTGCAGAAAAAAGCAACAGCTGCCCGAGAAGTTGGGAAGGAGCATGTGAGGAGGGAAGGGCCAGAGATTAAATGATGGGGAGATTATCAGGCATACTTCCCTTCTTTGGAGCCATGATTACATTGGTCTCGATTAATGTGAACGGACTGAGGGGTGAGAAGAAATTGCAGCAGTTGTTGCAGGGTTTTAAAGGTACGGACTTGTTGTGTCTGCAAGAAACCTTTTGGGATGAGGATATCCTAGAAAGAGTTCAGAAGGTTTGGAAGGGAGAGGTGTTTGCAAGTTGTGCAAATAATAACCGTAGAGGGGTGGCTGTTTTGGTGAGTCCGTCCATAAAAGAGAACGTTGCCTTAATGGACAAGGACGCTGAGGGGAGATTTTTGCGGCTAAGTGTAAAAATGGAGGGATTTAATTGCGATCTCTTTAATATCTATGCATGGAGTCATAGGCCGGGACATCGCAGCGTCGCAAGTTTTTTTGGGGGTTATTCACTGAAGCGGCAGAGATGGAAAATCCTTGTATTGTGGGGGATTTTAATGTATTTTTATCTCGGATGGACATTTCCGCCCATATGACCTTTAAGGATGATAACTCCAGAGAGATGATTGTAAAAATGATGGCCAATTGAAATTTGAGAGACTTATGGAGGGACCGGAACCCCATAAAAAGGGAGTTCTCCAGATCAGGTTGGGTGGGTGATGTTTTAAAACAGAGCCGAATAGATTTTGTGTTAATGCGGGAAGGGTTAAGTTCTGAGGTGATGGAGATTTATTATAAAAAAGTATTTTTTAGTGATCACTCGGCTTTGGTTCTTAGAATTAGGAACAGCAGAGTTAAGATCGGTTCAGGGGTGTGGATTTTAAACAATCAATACCTGAAAGAAATTGCTTATAAAGAAGGGATTATAAATATAATAAAGGATGCTCGGAAGGAACCTTTGTTCTTGAAAGAAAGAAGAGTTTGGTGGGATAATTTCAAATATGAGGTAAAAGTTTTTTCGGTATGTTATGGGAAAAAGAGGGCGGCAGCTAACCAGTGTTGAGAAGAGAATATAAATAAAAGGTTTACGGAAGTCTGTAAAGCAGTTGACGGAGGGGATAAGGGAGCGGAGAGTAAGTTCCGGGTGCTAAAGGAAGAGTGGGAATTATTGCAAGTTGAAAAATGCAAGGGGGCCATTCTCCGTGCAAAGGCTAGAGATGCATTGGAGGGCGAAAGATGCACTAGATATTTTCTAGAGCAAGAAAAGCTGCGACAGAGATTATCGTTAATTGAATAGTTGAAGGTTGGGGAGAAGATCATTCATGAAAGTGGGGAAATTTTAGAGGCGGCTAGCAGCTTTTATCAAGAGTTATATATTAAAGAAGACATTTCCAATTTGGCGATGGAGAAGGTTACTGCTTTTATTGAAGAGGGTTTAAAGGAGGATGAGAGAAGCATGTGTGACAAAGAAGTAGGTTTAGCGGAAATAAAAGTAGCAATAAGTGGAATGAAGGGGGGGAAAAGCCCAGGGTCCGATGGACTAAGTGCAGAATTTTATAAAGAATTTTGCGAGATTTTAAGTCCATTGCTTGTAGAAGTTTTTAAGGAAACTAAAATTGAGGGAAGCCTGGCCCCATCTATGAGGAGAGTGATCATAAGCTTAGCTTATAAAAATAAAGGGGATAGACGGGATCTGAAGAATTGGAGGCCCATCACATTATTAAATGTGGATTATAAGATCTTGGCGAGGGTTATGGCAAATCATTTGAAGGAGGTGTTACCGCAGATAGTTTGGCCCTCTCAGTCCTATGGAGTCATAGGCCGGGACATCGCAGACTCTGTGGTCTCAATCCGAGATGCGATAGAGCTCATGGAAGAGCGTGGGAGGGAGGCTTATATGTATTAAAGATAGATCAAGAGAAAGCCTTTGATAGGGTCTCTCATGAGTTTTTATTGAAGGTTTTGGAAGCATTTGGTTTCAAGGAAAATTTCATTCAGTGGATAAGGATTTTTTATTCAAACATATTTAGCTGTGTTAAATGTAATGGTTTTTTATCCAAGTATTTTCCGATACAGAGATCAGTGAGACAGGGTTGTCCCCTGTCCCCATTGTTGTACACATTGGTTGCAGAAGCATTAGGTTACATGATGCGAAAGAAACAAGGTGTACCTGGGATTGTGGTCCCCAGTTCTGGGCTGGTGTCGGTGATATACCAATATGCAGATGACACAACCTTAACATTGAGAAATGGGGAGTCAGTGAGGAAAGCTATGGATGTAGTGGAGGAATATTGTAGAGCTTCAGGAGCCAGTGTGAATTATAGTAAGTCCCAATGCTTGGTTGCAGGGAGGGGTAGGGGGGAATGGTTGGGGGAATGTCCCTTTAAGGTGGTGGAGGTTTTGGAAGTTCTGGGGGTGCATATGAGGTGCAAGAAAGACAGGGATAAAGTGGATCGATTAAATTGGGAACCGAAGGTTATGAAAATTAAAAAGATTTTGGGAAGATGGGAAAGAAGGTGGTTGAAAGTGCAAGGAAGAGCAACATTGGTGTCTGCCCTCCTGCTATCTAAGCTATGGTACTTATTGACGGTGGAGGATATTCCTGAGTGGGCGGAAAAGTCCATCCAAGAGGCTTGTGTGAGGTTTTTATGGGAAGGGAAACCAGCCTTGGTGGCTTACAATACCATCATTGGACGGAGAAAGCAGGGAGGACTGAATTTCCCAGATATTGATTTGAAGAAAAAATCCTTTAGAATCAAATGGGTGAAGAGATTTCTTCAGAAGTCAAATACAAGTTTTTGGAAGAGTTGTTTTGAGCATTTTTTAAAACGAAGTGGGATAGGAGGGCAGGGGATATTGTATATGGAATACAATAATATGTTATTGAAATCGATTAAACTTCTCCCTAGGTTTTATAAGGGGGTTGTAGAGACTTGGCCCAAATTTTTAAAAAATGTGCAGTTTATGCCCAAGAGGGCTGAGGAATTTTTAGAACAGCCCTTATTTTTGAACAGGTGGGTCAACATCGAAGGAGAGGTTTTATTTAATCAAGCTTTTATAAAAGCTGGGATTATATCTGTGAAAGATTTATTATACGAGGTGATTCTAGGTTGGTTGCCGGAAGCGATAGTGAGGGACATGGTGTGGGAGGAGGATCAGGAGGTAGAGGAAAAAGCAATAGGAATTATGTATGAGAAGATTGTGAGGGCAATGCCACAGGATTGGATGGAAGAAATAAATGCGGAAATCTCCAAAGGAAGTAAAATGCGTCCTGCTTTTCCAAGCTTTGTACTGGAGAAAGGGGGAGAGATCACAGAATCACAGAAACCCCACAGTGCAGATAGAGGCCATTTCGGCCCATCAAGCCTGCACCGACACATATCCCACCCGATCCCCGTAACCCCTACACCAACACGTAACCCCACGTATTTAATCCCCCTAACACTAAGGGTCAATTTATCATAGCCAATCAACCTAACCCGCACATCTTTGGACTGTGGGAGGAAACCGGAGCACCCGGAGGAAACCCACGCAAACACGGGGAGAATGTGCAAACTCCACACAGACAGTCACCCGAGGCCGGATTTGAACCCGGGTCCTTGGCGCTGTGAGGCAACAGTGCTAACCACTATGCCACCGTGCTGTCTAAGTTGGTCCAATTTAACAACTGTAATACTCGAGATTTCTATGAGGTATTTAGAGAATGGAGATTCAAGACACCTGCTGGTCAGGAGTTTTGGCAGAGTATATACCCACAGCTGGACTTCAATAGGATTTGGAAGGGAGTGTGGGCGAATTTTAAATGTCCAGAGTGGATTGAACTGGATTTCAAATTGGCTCATAACCGGATTTTTACCATGACGGTCTTGTGCAAGATTGGATGAGTGGAGGCGGCAACTTGCCCAGTGTGTAGGACATGGGATGAGACTCTGTCCCATTTACTGGTGTTATGTCCGCAGTTAAATGACTTTAAGTACTATGTTCGACAGTTATGTGAAGCTTTTTTGCTGGGTGGGGACCGAAGAGCGAGAATGGGAATCCCGTGGGACTCAATTTTGAGATGGGGATTGCAGGAGAGTCTGCCCGAGTCTAGCGGAGTGGCAATTAATTTAATGTTCAATTTGGCTAGATTCGTGATTGTGCAAAGAAGGAATGCTCTGTTTTTTAAGGGGAGGAGAATCAATCTAAAAGAGTATTTTAAATATAAGCTAAAAGATCATTATAAGGCTCTGTGGATGTTTTATTCAGAAAGGAATTTAAGGATAGTATTTTACAACCAATTTTAAAGTACAATCGATTAATATATGTTACAGGAGACAAATTAAACTTCAGGTTTTGATGTTAAAATGTGGTGGCGGAATGGCTGTACAGAGCGGCGGAATTGATTTGTATCATACAATGAATTGATCAAGATGTTGTAAATGTTCTTAATGTTCAATAAAGTATATTTATTAAAAAAAAGTGGGTCACACACTCGCCTCTGAGTCAGAAGGTTGTGGGCTTAAGTCCCACTCCAGGGACTTGAGCACATAAAGCTAGGCTAACACTCCAGCACAGTGCTGAGGGAGTGCTGCACTGTCGGAGGTGCCGTCTTTCGGATGAGACGTTAAACCGAGGCCCCGTCTGCTCTCTCAGGTGGACGTAAAAGATCACATGGCACTATTTTGAAGAAGAGTAGGGGAATTATCCCCAGTGTCCTGGCCAATACTTATCCCTCAACCAACATAACACAAATAGATTATCTGGTCATTGTCACATTACTGTTAGTGGGACCTTGCTGTGTGCAAATTGGCTGCCGCATTTCCCACATTACAACAGTGACTCCACTTCAAAAGTACTTCATTGGCTGTAAAGCGCTTTGAGACGTCCGGTGGTTGTGAAAGGCGCTATATAAATGCAAGTCTTTCTTTTATCTCTCTCTCTATCTATGTATTTCTCTCTCTATCTATGTATCTCTCTCTCTATCTATGTATCTCTCTCTCTATCTATGTATTTCTCTCTCTATCTATGTATCTCTCTCTCTATCTATGTATCTCCCTCGCTATCTATGTATCTCTCTCTCTATCTATGTATCTCTCCCTCTATCTATGTATCTCTCTCGCTATCTATGTATCTCTCTCTCTATCTATGTATTTCTCTCTCTATCTATGTATCTCTCTCTCTATCTATGTATCTCCCTCGCTATCTATGTATCTCTCTCTCTATCTATGTATCTCTCTCTCTATCTATGTATCTCTCTCTCTATCTATGTATCTCTCTCTCTCTATCTATGTATCTCTCTCTCTATCTATGTATCTCTCCCTCTACCTATGTATCTCTCTCTCTATCTATGTATCTCTCTCTCTATCTATGTATCTCTCTCTCTCTATCTATGTATCTCTCTCTCTATCTATGTATCTCTAATAAAGGTCACTCATGTACAGTTTCCATGGACAGAGATGTGCAGTTCAAACGCTAAAAATAGAATTTGATTTATTCACAGTCACTCTAAATCAGTGGCCCTGATGTTTTTCTTAATTTTGTGAATAAGGCTGCATTTAATGCCCATCCCTTTTTGCCAGTAGCATTTTTTATACTAGTACACGTCAGGGAACATTGAGAGACAACCGCAGATTGTGAGACTGGAGTCACACGTAGACATTATTCATGAAATACAGACATTTTAATTACAGACAGCTGGGAGACAGCGAATGATATTTCATTAATATAGCTCCTCGGGATATCTTAAAGTGCTTCACAGCCGATTCATTCCTTTTTCTGAAGTGTAATCACTTGCTGCTATGCAGGCAAACGCAGCAACCAATTTTCACGCAGCCCAATCCCACAAACAGCAATGAGATAAATGACCAGCTAACCTGTTATTTATTTTTGGTGGTGTTGCTTAAGAGATCAATGTTGGCTGGGGCCGGAAAGAAAACTCCTCCGCTCTCCTTTGAACGGTGCCGTGGGATCTTCACCATCCACTTGAACAGGCAGGGATGAAATTGGTCTTTCGCGGTAGCTCAAAACAGGTGATAGCGACTTGGCGGTGGAAAAGATAATTGGGTGGGGTATAAAATGGGCTACCGATTCGTCAGTGCCCATTTTGCACTACCGACCAAGTCCAATTTCACCCCCAGGCACTCTGTTTACCAGCTCATCTGAGAGACAGCACCTCCAACAATACAGCATTCCCTTATGACTACACTGAAGTGTTACTCTACATCATGTGGTCAAGTCCTGGAGGTGGGGGGGGGGCGGTGTTTGAACCCATGACCTCAGAGTTAAGAATGCTGCCACTGAAAGAAGCTGCTACTATTCCCTACTTTCCTACCTTACAACAGTGTCCACACTTCAATCATTGGCTGTAAAGCGCTTTGCGATATCCCGGGGTCGTGAGAGGCACTATATAAATGCAAGTTCTTTCTTTTCTATATAAACAAAGCCATAGGAGAGACGCTAGTTATACAAAATGAAGGAAGTAAAAGACATCCCATTTATAATTATTTCATGACAAGCCGATCATGTTTGCTTTGAATTCAGTAGTTGGAATCCATCACACAGGTCGTATAGTGTATTCAGTGCCCTAAGAGCTGGTGCCATTCTCAGGTCACATAGAGTGTGCAGCACAGAAACAGGCCATTCGACCCAACTGGTCCATACTGCTGTTTATGCTCCACATGAGCCTCCTCCCACCCCTCTTCATCTAACCCTATCACTAGGGTAATTACAATAGCACAGTATTGGACAGTTATCTATTACGCTGACAATTGTGTGTAGAACCATTTTTGATGGGAGCGTTATCTCTGGTGCAGAGTGACTTGTGGCACATGCACTACGTGTGAGAGGGTCCTTGGGGAGCACAAGAAACCGTAGAACCGCAATTCTCAGACATGACGAATAATATGTCGGCTTCTTGTCCCCCAGGGAGCTGCCCCAAGATCTGACTTTGAACGGCGACTCATACTTCGCTTTATAAATTTTAAACAGCAGCAAAACTATAAAAAAACAATTAGTGTCAGCATTTCCAGAAATAGCTTCTAAACACGCGCTGCACAAATCTCAGTTAGCTCACTTGTTTTTGTTGAGGATGAGACGTCTATTTTTTTATACATGTAATTATTTTGGGGGGGACGTTTGAGGAATTGCATGCTCTTCAAGGGGAAGGGTGTTAGAGCTGGGGAGTGGAACACTTCCCACTTTGTCTCTTAACCCCTAACCTCAGGATAGCAGCCCATTAACATTACCCAGTGTAAAGCTTTCAGTTTCCCATGCCAGACTGTCAAATACATACCGACTGAATTCTTTGGTTGGCTTTTATTCCAGCCAGTCACATTTCCACAAGTAAATAAATTAGAAGAAAAGAAATAAAAGTAAAGTTTAAAATTTATATAGCGCCTTTCATGATCTCAGGACATCCTAAAGTGCTTTTCTCGTGGCTCAGTGATAGCACTCTTGCCTCTTCGTCAGAAAGTTGTGAGTTCAAGCCCAACTCCAGGAGACTTGAGCACAAAAATCTAGTTTTACACTTCATAGAATCATAAAAATTTACAGCACAGAAGGAGGCCATTCGGCCCATTTTGTCCGTGCCGGCCGAAAAGGAGCTCTCCACCCTAATCCCACTTTCCAGCTCTTGGTCCGTAGCCCTGTAGGTTACGGCACTTCAACTGCATATCCAAGTACTTTTTAAATGCGATGAGGGTCTCTGCCTCTACCACCCTTTCAGGCAGTGAGTTCCAGACCCCTACCACTGGGTGAAAAATATTCTCCTCAAATCCTCTCTAAACCTCCGACCAATTACTTTAAATCTATGTCCCCTGGTTACTGACCCTTCTGCTAAAGGAAATCGGCCCTTCCTATCCACTCTATCTGGGCCCCACATAATTTTATACACCTTAATTAGGTTTCCCATCAGCCTCCTCTCTTCCAAACAAAACAACCCCAGCCTATCCAATCTTTCCTCATAGCTAAAATTCCCCAGCCCAGGCAACATCCTCGTAAATCTCCTCTGCACTCCCTCTCTAGTGCAATCACATCCTTCCTGTAATGTGGTGACCAGAACTGCATGTAGTATTCTAGCTGCGGCCTAACTAGTGTTTTATACAGTTCAAGCATAACCCCCCTGCTCTTATGTCTTCTTAACCACCTTATCTACCTGTCCTGCTACTTTCAGGGATCTATGGACATGCACTCCAAGGTCCCTCTGATCTTCTGCACTTCTCAGTGTCCTACCATTTATAATATATTCCCTTGCCTTGTTAGCCCTCCCCAAATGCATTACCTCACAGTTTTCCAGATTGAATTCCATTTGCCACTGTTCTGCCATCTGACCAGTCCATTGATATCTTGAGTTCCTTCCCTTCCCATCCCATCTGCTCCCTTCCCCTTCCCTTCCCCTCCCCTTCCCCTCCTTTCCCCTGCCGTCTTGACTATCTTCCTGCATGTCCACCTGATGCCTCCTTACCAGACTGAAATACCCAAGTTTCTCCAGACTTACAGCTCAGACACTGGGCATCGGCCTCATGGCTCGGCTCTTCTCTGCATTGACTCCAATGCTTGAATGCCTCCAGTCGCTTGAGCTTTTCTTCTAAGCTTGGTCCCCTGAGGCTTGAAGCCTATTGTGACTATGAACTGGATTTTACCTTTCGGTGCGGCCTAGGGGCGGGACAGCTTCCTTCCGGGTTCCAATCTCGCTCCCAATGACGTCTGACGCACAGATGCTATTTTGCATCAATTGGCCTTGTTAAGCCCGCCATGTGGGCTTGCCGGCCAATTAGGAGAAAGCCAGTGTCAGATGACGTCAGTTGATGACACGTCATCTGCTGGTTTTCTTAAAGGGGCCACGCTCAATTTTTTTGACAGGTGATTTTTCAGTGTTTGACAGCATTGAGGTGCTGCAAACACTGACAATCACTGTACAAAGGTGAGCCATTGCACCCAGGATCTCCAGTGACTTCCTCCTTAGGCTAGAACAGATGGCAGCTGCAGGTGAGGTTAAAGAAGCGATCTGTCACTGGTGAGAGAGGTTCTCCCAATGAGGTGGGACTACACAAACACTTCAAACCTTGTTACCTACAGAAGAGTCTAAATACATTAAAAATGATTTTCCCAACATGTTCTTACCTCTGAAACTCACCAGTGTACCATTGGATCCTTCACACCACTTCTGCAGCTGTCATCAATGAAGAAACATTACAGTAGACTCACAGAACACCACACTTACCTTGGTGTGGTGTCCAGACGTCGGGAAGCCCGCAGTACACCTGTCAAAATTGGAAAAAGCCTCTTAACTGCCTGTTAACTACCTGTTAACAAGCAGTTAAGTGTCTATAATCCTCTTCCCGCTGCTAGATGTCGGGTCCATGCGCAAATTGGGGACCCGACACCCAGGAAGATTGTTTGGAGGCTGATTGACAGCGGGTTCGGGACCCGCTGTCAATCTTTGCAATTTTACTGGATGTCCCACCTCCAAACCCGCCCCCTGAGCGCTGGCAAAATTCCCCTAATTTTTTTTGAGGCCAGGTAGCTAAAACTGCTCCCCATCAGATCAGCCATGATCTCATTGAATGACGGAACAGGCTCGAGGGGCTGAATGGCCTTCTCCTGTTCCTATGTTTCATACTGCAGAATTGACTTCAAACTGGTCTTTGCTATATCCGTATAACTTGTCTTGGCTTGTGCCCAGTGTTTTCTAGATGCACTCACAGTACCTGATTTGTTTTAATGATAACTGCTTCTGGCTGACTGGATGCTTTCAGGATATGATTGGTGATCAGTAACAAATTCTTTTAATTTCAGTCTCTGCCAATGGACATCCTTTCATGTAATGCACTTATTTACTTTTTTTCCTGTTATTATACACTTATCCGTATTGAAACCCACTGCTGTTTAAACCCATCTACATAACTGGTCTAAGAAGATAATCAATATCCTTTCTACTTCTTATCTGCCCATATAGCTTTGCGTCATCAGCAAACTTCTCTGCGAAGACGAGCAGGAAGTCAAACCTTAAAGGGGGGAGGGGGGTGTGGGGGCTATCCCGAGAATGCCACTGAGCAGCCGGCAACTAGTGGGAAGATTTTGGTGGAGCCAGGAGGAGCATTCAAGGCCCCACAAAAATCAGTGGCACCTCAGCTTCGGCATTGTTTCCAGAGCAGCCTTTGAGGATCCCTGGTTAGGCCGCTCTAGGTCCTGTACCACTGGGCAGAGCATGCGTGATGTATGCTTCGACACATTGGTACCTGAAAATTGTACCAGGGTCCTACAACTGGCTTCATTGTAATTAATTATAAACTTAGCCAGGTCCCAGATATGCAGGGACCCGGCCTCGAGCTTCATTTTCTAGGATGGTCTTAGGGGTTGCCAGAACCTCCGGTAACCCCTATCAGGCCATCAATGTAAGGGGGGGGGGGGGGAAGGGGCAGAGACCAGGAAGTTATAGACCTGTTAGTCTAACATCTGTTGTGGGGAAGTTATTGGAATCTATAATTAAGGACAGAGTGACTGAGCACCTAGAGACATTTGAGCTGAATAGAGAAAGCCAACATGTCTAATGAATCTAGTTGCATTTTTTGAGGAAGTAACTAAAGTAGTAGACAGGGGTCTGACGAAAGGTCATCGACCTGAAACGTTAACTCTGTTTCTCTCTCCATAGATGCTGCCTGACCTGCTGAGTATTTCCAGCATTTTCTGTTTTTATTACAGTAGACAGACGAATGTCTATGGACGTAGTTTACATGGATTCCCAGAAAGCGTTTGATAAAGTTCCACATAAGAGACTGTTAGCGAAAAAAATGAAAGCTCATGGAATTGAAGGCAAATTATTGACCTGGTTAGGAGATTGGTGGCATAGTAAGTAATGTAGACGGGAGCATAAAATTACAAAGAGACACTGATAGATTAAGTGAGTGGGCAAAACTTTGGCAGATGGATTTCAACACAGCTAAATGTGAGGTTGTGGCGGTACCACCGGTTGTCCCTTACACTGAGATACATAATTCCCTTTAACTTACCTTACTGTATGTGTCTGTTACTATACTCAGGCTTCTCTCCTGTACTCTGATTCATGACATCAGAGCTCGGAACCTTCCAACAGTTGAGCTCAGAACCTGCTGGCAGTTGAGCTCGGAACCTGCTGGCAGTTGAGCTGGGAAACTTCTAGTTAGTCCTCGTGGCGTCCCTGCTGGGGAAAGACCTACACCACGGTGCTCCTACAGTCAGCCATCTTACCGGCTACCTTACCTGTTGTATTTAACCTGTTCCTGTAAATAAACAACTTATTTATAGTTCGTCGAAGTCAAACTCTCTTATTTAGTGGCGATCTACACCAACCGCTACATTGGTGACCCAACGACGTGAGTATGGGAGCTCATCAATTCCTACACTACAATTGGTGACCCCGTATCTGTGAACGATTTTCACGGTAGCAACGCGCAGCCTGACCCTCGTCTTCACAGAAGACGACCGACGAACACCAATCGCTACATTGGTGACCCAACGACATGAGTACGGGAGCTCATCAATTCCAACACTACAATTGATGACCCCGTATCCGTGAACGATTTTCACGGTAGCAACGCGTAGCCTGAATCTCGTCTTCCCACAAGACGACTGACGCACAACCGACGAACAACCACGGAACGGCAACCACCTCATTCCTCCAAAGGCGACCCTGTCTTTGCGAACGTATTTGCAAGGTAAGCGCAGTCTGGAGCAGATCCCATTTGACACGGACAAAACTCAACCGGACCTCGTTTTTTGTGAGCAATTTTCACAAAAGAAGCACGCCATGGAAGCACCAGTCGTTTTGCTGTCGCCACCGCAATCCAGGGAGCCACAGTCTCCCTCGTGCTTTATACCGGTAGAAGCCCCGTTCAACGAGAACATCGATGCGGCGCCGACCACGCACTTGCTCACGGTCCCCGTACTCGTCTTTCCTACCGCCACACGGATCGTCCGCCTCTATGTCCAAAGCAACAGCAAGTATACATCTCTCCAAGCGCAGGGTACAGCATGTTCGGGCCCACAAAATCGGAGCGCGCCCTGCGGGGATACCACGAGGACTCACCCCCGCGAACCACGAGGACCCATCCCTCATGAAACACGAAGACTCGTTCCCCGCCAACGACGCACCAGCCCGTCAGCCTGCTGGTTGTGTTACCTACTACACGATTCGGCGTGAACAAAAGGCGTGCCGCCCTCCTGGCTGTTTTCTCCTAAATCTACAACTGTTACAAGTGTTGCCCCCTCCAGGCAGAGTTAACCCCCCCTGAAAGCAACAACAACCTGGACCGTTGCCACCCTTTCTCCAGTTTTCCCTTTAAACAAATGCAAATGTCTATTGAAGCTGTATACATCGAGGACGGGTCCAACGGGCATCCTGCGGCCGCGATCAACACGTGGAAGTTGCTCTGATCACAGATCAACACAGCAACTCTTCACCCTCCGTTCTGTTAATGTCGTAGCATTATGGCACGCACTGTTCCGTGCGTTCCAGCCTCCTGAAGGTTTCGCTCACCAGTCAACGGAGACATCGCCCGCGTCCGCCCAATCTGCCCGTCACTCTGATAAGGCCTGCTGTTTCGCACGTCTCTATGGTCCTTCGCCTGACGGATACGTTTTATTCGCCATGACGTGCGTAAGGATCCGCTCACGAGCAGCATCTTTGGAACTCGCTCGCCAAGCCAAGACAGCACGACCGCCGAGACCACCAGCTCGTCAGACCATCTCATCCTTGGACTTTCGTTAAAGCGAATTCTGGGGGGGCCTATGTGGCGGTACCACCGGTTGTCCCTTACACTGAGATACATAATTCCCTTTAACTTACCTTACTGTATGTGTCTGTTACTATACTCAGGCTTCTCTCCTGTACTCTGATTCATGACATCAGAGCTTGGAACCTTCCAACAGTTGAGCTTGGAACCTGCTGGCAGTTGAGCTCAGAACCTGCTGGCAGTTGAGCTGGGAAACTTCTAGTTAGTCCTCGTGGCGTCCCTGCTGGGGAAAGACCTACACCACGGTGCTCCTACAGTCAGCCATCTTACCGGCTACCTTACCTGTTGTATTTAACCTGTTCCTGTAAATAAACAACTTATTTATAGTTCGTCGAAGTCAAACTCTCTTATTTAGTGGCGATCTACACCAACCGCTACAAGGTCATCCATTTTGGACTGAAAAATGATAGATCCAAGTATTTTTTAAATGGTGAAAAGCTAGGAACAGTGGCGGTCCAAAGAGATTTAAGAGTCCATGTACACCGATCACTAAAATATAATGGTCAGCTCCAAAAAAAAAAATCAAAAAGCCTAATGGAATGTTAGCCTTTATATGTAGAGGGCTAGAATATAAAGGGGAGGACGGTTTGCTACAGCTATACAAAGCCCTGGTTAGACCACACCTGGAGCACTGTGTTCGGTTCTGGACACCACACCTTAGAAAGGATGTATTGGCCTTGGAAGGAGCACAGTGTAGATTCAGCAGAATGTTATTGGGGCTCCAAGGGTTAGATTATGAGGAGCAATTACACAAACTAGGCTTGCATTCCCTGGAATATAGAAGCTTAAGGGTCGATTTGATGGAGATTTTTTAGGATTTTGGCGGAGCAGGCTCGAGGGGCCGAATGGCCTACTCCTGCCCCTATCTTCTATGTTTCTATGTTTCTATGATTTTGAAAGGAATTGAGAGGGTAGAGTGAGCGAAACCTTTTGCACTGGTGGGGGAGTCCAGGACAAGGAGACATAACCTTAAAATCAGAGCCCAGCCATTCAGGAGAGAAGTTAGGAAACACTTCTTCATGCAAAGGGTGGTAGAAGTGTGGAACTCTCTCCCACAAAAAGCAGTAGATGCTAGCTCAGTTAATAATTTTAAATCTGAGATCGATAGGGTTTTGCTAGCCAAGGGTATTAAGGGATATGGAGTCAAGGTGGGTGGATGGAGTTAGGATACAGGTCAGCCATGATCTCGCTGAGTGGTGGAACAGGCTTGAGGGGCTGAATGGCCTCCTCCTGTTCCTATGTTCCTATCTCAGTGAATTTGTTTTTATTTTCACTCATAAATAACTTTCTTTTTTAATGATATCCCCAAAGTATGGCCTACTCCTGCTCCTACTTATATGTTCTGACTACCCCAATCTGTCCATTCTAAGTCCAGGATATTAGAAAATGACCCATTCTTTTGACTGGAGCCTATGACTAACATACTTGTCTTTAAATACTTACTGTAAAACAGGGAATCAAAAGTTTGTGGACCTGCAATTGACATTGGCCCATAATGTGCGGTCCGCGGCGAAGTGACGGCGATCGTCGCTGGCCTCAAAGGAAGCTGCCCACAGGGATCTCGCGATCTCTGAGGACAGAACTTTAGCTTCCTCGACGTGAAATTGACTGTAGCATAGTCAACAGGGGATTCCTAGCGTGGAGCAGCAGTGATGTCATCAAGCTGTCTAAGCAGCCAATCACATTGAAGAATCTGCACAGGCAGCAAACCAGGAAATGAAAAGCACTGATTATCTGCACTTTTTAAAAATGTTACAGAGAGTGAAATAAAGATTGAGATATACACATGGGGCTAAGGTAGAAGCTGAATTATCATGAACAAACTTTTAAAAATATATATTTTAAAAAATACCTAGTAATTTTTAACATAATGGAGAAAATTGACATTCCACAAATATAAAATTTAGTTTTTCGGGGCCAGAACGGTTGTTCAGCAGTCAATACGCTGTTAAAACCCCAGTTACACCTATTCCAACAAGGCTTAACATTTAATGGGGTGTGTAACAACGATATTAGCGCAGAAAAGTGCAAGTTTTCATCAGTTCAACTGATGTCACTGATTGCCGGCCATGGGGGGGGGGTGTCCACAGCACAGCCTGTGTCAGGACAGTGAATGACTGACCGCAACTTCAGGATTTCCACGTTTAGCTGCGCAATGCGCTAAATCCTGACGTTACGGTCAGTTTCAGAGGGGGACTGACAGCGAACGCTGACAGCTTGCCGTCATTACCCGCCGCAAAATCCGGGCCATTAATATAACCAGAATTTTTCAACTTCATGACTGCAATACTCTTTATTGCCACAATGTGTCAGCGTAGCCACACTTGGACCAAGCAAAGCCAGTGCGTTGTCGAGGTCCCCACGATATGAAACTACTTCTGCTGAGGAGTTCACGTTGCACATGCCTCTGTAAAGTCTGCCACATACCCGAACTTCATCTGACACACACCTTTCTATTTGTAGCAAACATTGATGTTTATTATCCTTTTGTTATTGATGCACCTTCCAGGCTGCACTATTAACCATTTGTAAATGATTTCGAAGGAAATTAAATCAGTAAAGTTTAGCATGATTATGTCTGTACAAAAAAAGAGAGAATCTCAACATTCAGTTCAAACAACCTTTATGCGGGTGGGAAAGTACGGTTGGTCTAAATTGTTTTCACAATTGACGATGCTGGTTAAATATTTAACTGGTTTTGAACTTCAATACAAAAATGACCCTCGACATATTTAACTAATCAGTAGATAGGATGTAGCAAGAATGAATGAATTCAGGGGAGCAGCTTTGTGTTTCCTTGTGTGTTTATAAGGTGATAAACAAGCTTTGCGTCTGCGTTCTTTGATTAATTCAGACTAGTTTCTGTTGCTGGCTCCACCCACTTCTTAAAGTCTAGCCGATTTGTGACACTAAAGCCCCGTGTTTGTACAGCCACACGCAGACTACATTTTCAGCGAAAACGTGTTGATTAAACTGAAAAGGAACGCTCGCTTTATGTGAAAACTAAGAAGTAATAAGAGAAACGTAGAAACATAGAAGATAGGAGCAGGAGGAGGCCATTCAGCCCCTCGAGCCTGCTCCGCCATTCAATGAGATCATGGCTGATCATCCAAATTCAGTACCCTGTCCCTGCTTTCTCCCCATATCCCTTGATCCCTTTAGCCTTAAGAAATATATCCAACTCCTTCTTGAATATATTTAATGGATTGGCCTCTTCGGCCTTCTGTGGTAGAGAATTCCACAGGTTCACCACTCTCTGGGTGAAGAAATTCCTCCTCATCTCTGTCCTAAATGGCTTACCCCTTATCCTTAGACTGTGACCCCTGGTTCTGGACTCCCCGACCATCGGGAACATCCTTCCTGCATCTAGTCTGTCCAGTCCTGTCAGAATTTTATAAGTTTCAATGAGATCCCCTCTCATTCTTCTAAACTCCAGCGAGTATAAGCCCAATCGACCCAATCTCTCCTCCGCGAAATCAATAGCCTGTAGCAAGCCTGTATTGTAAGAGTGTGAACTTGGAAAAGCTGCTATCCTCATGGTTAGATCTTGCTGGTGTTTAGGTCCATAACGTTGATAAATTGTCTGTGATTAGTTACGTGTAGAATATGTAGCCAAAGTTGAGCCACTTATGCGTCTGTTCCATATCGAAAGGGGTGGTAGACTTGATAAATAACCATCTGCTGTTTAAACTCACTCTGTTTAAAACTGAAGTAACCCATCACCAGATCAGCAACTGAAAAATAAGCACAGCGTGTAAAGCATTAAATGGAGTAGGTATGGTGATCCCAGATTATTACTTCAAAGTGCGGCAGCAAAGTGGAGCCAGAGGACATAAGTAGAAAATAAGTAGAAATTAATGAAAAGTCAAATTAAAACAGACCAGGAAAATCTTCTGTAATTAAAAATTAATGAAAGTTTGGAACAATACGTCAGGGACAAAAAACATTGGCCCAGAAATTCGGGTTGGGGGCTTCCCGCGGGTGTAAGCCCCCGACCTGCACTTACCTTGTGCGCTGGCCATTGAGCTGTGGGCCCGCGTGGAATTCCGATCCTGGGTCTGCTCCAACTGCCGGTGCGCAGTGCTTGCGTATCCCAGGGGCGCAGTTAGTTCGATGCGTCCCCTGGGATCACGTGGCCATGGGGAGCCAATCGGAGCAGGGAATGCTCCATTCATAAGTTTGACAGGAAAAGCTGTCAAAACTTATAAATACTACGGGCCCCAAAACATCACTAAATCTTCAAATAATTTTTTTTTTTAAATCACATTTTTTAAAGGAACTATAAATTACATGAAATAACTATTTTAAACAATAATTTAAATTTTTGAAAAAAATTAATTTATTTTCTGACAGGGCTAAAAATAAACTTACCTTGCTTTAAAGTATTTAAAATTAATAAACCTGTGGAAAAAATGTTTTAATTTTAATTAATTCACCACTTACCTTGTAAAAAGCAGGCCTTATGCCTGCTTTTTATATGTATAACTTCTGCAGACTTAGCCTCCTGGGAAAACCTGTAAAAAAAAAACAAAAAAAAACAAACCTAAGTTCGATGCACACACGCAGCCTCTCCTGCGCACGCGTTCGAACTCTGAACCCCTTCGTTCAGGGGAACAGAAGTGCCGGTTTCCCACACATGCGCAGTGCATGCAGGAAACCGGCACTCCCATTGGGCTTACGGGCGAGTAACCTGTGCGTACTCACCCGTGGAGACCCGAATTTCTGGGCCATTGAGGAAGTTTAAACTATAGTTGTCAGCTGTGGCTCAGTGGGCAGCACTCTCGCCTCTGAGTCAGAAGGTTGTGGATTCACAGCCCCCACTCCAGGGACTTGAGCACAAAAATCTAGGCTGACACTCCAGTGCAGTGCTGAGGGAGAGCTGCACTGTCGGACGGGCCGTCTTTCGGATGAGATGTTAAACCGAGGCCCCGTCTGCTCTCTCAGGTGGACAGAAAAGATCCCACGGCACTATTTCGAAGAAGAGCAGGGAAGTTCTCAATGGTTCAATCTTTATCTCTCAACCAACACCACTAAAATAAACAATATCTGGTCATTATCTCATTGCAGTTTGTGGGTCCTTGCTGTGTGCAAATTGGCTGCTGCATTACAACAGTGACTACACTTCAAAAGTACTTCATTGGCTGTAAAGCGCTTTGGGAAAGGCACTGTAGAAATGCAAGTCATTCTTCTTACTTTCTAGTTTGATGCTAAGATGGGAGAGTTAGAAGAACATAAGAGCAGGAGTAGGCCATTCAGCCCCTCGAGCCTGCTCTGCCATTCAATAAGATCATGGCTGATCTTGTACCTAACTCCACCTTCCTGCACTATCCCCATATTGCTTGATTCCCCTAGAGTCCAAAAATCTATTGATCTCTATCTTGAATATACTCAATGACTGAGCATCCACAGCTCTCTGGGGTAAAGAATTCCAAAGATTCACAATCTTTTGAGTGAAGAAATTTCTCCTCATTTCAGTGCTAAATGGTCGACCCCTTATCCTGAGACTATGGGCTCAATTTTCCCAGCCCCGAGGAGGCGGGTTTGGAGGCGTGCGAGTTGTTAAAATCGGCAAAACTGGCGGGCGGGCCCGTTCCCGCCTCCATCCCGCCTCCGAGCAATTTTCCCAAGTGCGTGTTTTCTGACCCGCTTTCCATCCCGCCTCCAAGAGGTGGGATAGGCCCTTAAGGCCCTTAACAACCACTTAATTGCCTCTATAATCCCATTTTGAGAGGCCTTTCCGATGTTAACACATTTCCCCCATCCCTCACGCCTCCTCTGGAACACGCCAGGTAATCCTGGCGGCCTCACTACTGGATTGCTTACGAACAACTGCAGGAGTTTTCACCAATGATCATTTGCAGGTGGCAGAACTTTATTGTTTCAGGTCTGTGGGAACTTTTAGCAGGCATACTCAGTGTTGTGGAAGTTTGGAACCTGACACCCATCTCCAGTGTGACCTCCTTGGAAACCCCTCTCCCCACCTTGACTAAGCGCTTCCTCAACTGAGGCATATACCAGAAGCATAGCGACCATTTAATTCCTTTCCTCCTGGACATCAGATTCGGATGAAGACCAGCAGCAGAACCATGAGCAACAGCAGCACCAACAGCAGGAACATCAACAGGAGCGCCAAACTGCTGCTCACTCACCTGAAGCTGCACAGGCCAGAAGGCACCAGAGCGCCACCATATTGCTGCCCGGGATGCAAGGGACGCACTCATCCTGGCCAGATTTGCTTAGCCTGCACAATCAAACACTTTAGTCTCGCTCCTTCTTACCAGATCATCGACAATGGAGAAGAACCTACGGAATCCTATCACTCTGACCACCATTCTGATAATCGCAAGGCGCCCTAAGCCCTCAATGTGAAAGTCCCATTTGTGAAATGACACAGGCCACAACTTCAACAGTTTGCTATCAAAACACTTTATAATACAATCACAATGATGGCTGGTCCAAAATTAAAACAACACAGCACCCAAGTGACTACCCTTGTGACTACTTGTTCTTTATCTTCCTCTTACGTGTGCTCCTACATGGTGCTTCCCCGGTGGCTTCAGCAGATGTGGAGGCCCCTTGCTAGCTCTGTTGATGCTCCTGTCTCGACGCCTTTGGCGGGCATCCTCTGGGGTGGCGAACCTGTGCGGGCTCGCCAACAGTCTGCTGCTCCTACGGCTGTGCAGGGGCTGAGATGCCCATCTCATTTGGGTGAGGATTCTGGTGCTGCTTTGACCGAGGGCTTTGCTGTGGCATGGTCGTGTGAGCGCTTGAAAAGGAGCCACCACTTCCTTGTTGTCTGCCACCAACATCCCTCTCATGGGTCAGCCCCACTTCAGAGCTAGCAAGTGGCTTGACAGCACCTTGCTACACTGCAAGGGGGCCATGAGGACCCATTTCTGCACTGGAAGTCCTACTCCAGAGGACTTGCATGAAGGTCTGCTTTGTTTGCCCAATATCTGACCATCGCTCCTCAAGTGATGTCATTGGCCCAGAAATTCGGGTCGGGGGCTTCCCGCGGGTGCAAGCCCCCGACCTGCACTTACCTAGCGCGCCGGCAGTTGAGCTGTAGGGCCCCGTGGGATTCCGATCCGGGGCCTGCTCCAACTCCCGGCGCGCAGTGCTTGCGTATCCCAGGGGCGCAGTTAGTTCGATGCGTCCCCTAGGATCACGTGGGCCATGGGCAGCCAATCGGAGCAGGGAATGCTCCATTCATAAGTATTGACAGGAAGACCTGTCAAGACTTATAAATACTACGGCCCCAAAATAGCAGTAAACCTTCAAATAATTTTTTTTTTTAAATCACACTTTTTAAATAAAGTATAAATTACATTAAATAACTATTTTAAACAATAATTAAAATTTTTGAAAAAAATAATTTTTTATTCTAACGGCTAAAAATAAACTTACCTTGCTTTAAAGTATTTAAAAATAATAAACCTGTGGAAAAAATGTTTTAATTTTAATTCATTGACCACTTACCTTGTAAAAAGCAGGCCTTATGCCTGCTTTTTACATTTCTAAATTCTAAATTCCCTCCCGAAGAAACCTGTAAAAAAAAAAAAAAAGTAAGTTCAAAGCGCACGCACAGACTCCCCCGCGCACGCGTTCGACCTCTGAACCCCTTCTTTCAGAGGAATGGAAGTGCCGGTTTCCCGCACATGCGCAGTGCATGCAGGAAACCGGCACTTCCATCGGGCCCACGCGTGAGTACCCAGCGCGTACTCAGCCGTGGAGACCCGAATTTCTGGGCCATTATATTCTGAACAATGACCATGTTTTCAATACCCTTGTGACTAAGTTCTTCCATGGACCATGGAAGGAGTGAGTGTAGTGAATGCATAGCATAGATGCTTTGAAGGATACAAAGGACCCTCCCTATGTGTTGTAATTAGTTGTTGTCATGGTATCACAGTGATAGGAAGTGTCAGGGCTGCATGGTCAAATAGTTAAGTGAATGTGACCATAGAGAGAGAGGGAATGGGTAAGGGTGCAGGGATGTAAGTGTCAAGTGGGATGTGGAGGAAGAGGTTGGCAAAGCAGAGTGCTGGTGAGGAGAGGCGATGGGGATCAGATTGAGGGTGATGGGAAAGTCATACTCACTTTTCCTGTGCGGAGAAGGTCATGAAACCTCTTCCTGCATTGCAGCCAGGTTCTGCGGCTCATTGAAATGGAGTTGACAACCTGGGCCACTTGTAGCCACACAGCTTTTGTCTGCTGGGGTGGTTTTTTTCTCCCTGAGGAAGGGAACAGCACCTCCTTTATTACAGCTGGCTCCGTACACCAGAGCTTGGAGGGAGGGCTCATCAAACTGAGGAGCACACTTTTGCTTGATCGTTGACATTTTCCACAATTCAACTCCTTCATATAAATTGCAGAGCCTTTGCAGTCTCCAGAAGAATCAAGGCTGCTTGCAGGCCTTAAATCCAACAGCATTGATGACGTCATCGGAGGCGACTTTCTGTATGAGAAGACTAATTGGACCAGGGGTTCCCACACGCAGGAAGTCAATTGGCCAATTAGGGGAAAATCGCACTTTTTCAGCACTTCACTTAGGAGTCGGGGTCCTGACACGATTTCCACCTGACACAATTTCCACCTGACACGCCCCAGCCCGCCCACACTGACAATATCCAGCCCTATGACTCCTAGTTCTAGACTCCCCAGCCAGGGGAAACATCCTCCCATCATTTACCCTGTCAAGCCCCTTAAGAAGGAGAGTTAGAAGATGAGATTCAATGGGGGGAATGGCCTTATCTCAGCCTAACTTTTCTTATGTCCATATATTATAAAATGTGTGTAACAAAGCATTTTTGTTTAGTTTTAGCTTGGTATTGCTACCTTTCATTCAGTAGCAATACCAAAAGAATATTAAAACTTTCTGCATTCAAAATTATGTCCCCAGCCCAACTTGAACAAATGTTGCAAAGATTTGTTTGGCTGCCTCCATGACGACAGACTTGAGAGACAAACCAAGCCCCATAATTCTGCCAATTTCATCCCTGTTGGGCACAATGGAACTCACGTCACCTAAGAGCTGGTGTGAGTTCCATTTGGGCCTTTACAAAGGTTCTGCAGGCAAAGGTATTCAATCCCAGTTATGATTGATTACCCTGGGCTGTAGTTTTATCAGAACCTTAGGGTTCCTGCTGTCGGAGGTGGGCAACCAGAGAGTTGTCAGCCAGTGGCTCAGTTAGTAGCACCCCTTCCCTCTGAGTTCAGTTAAAGGTCATGGGTTCAAGTCCCACTCCAGAGACTTGAGCACAAAAACAAATCGAGGCTGACACTCCATGCAGTGTTGTGGGAGTGCTGCACTGTCAGAGGTGCCGTCTTTCAGATGAGACGTTAAACCAATGCCCCGTCTGCTCTCTCACGTGGGTGTAAAAGATCCCAGGGCACTATTTCAAAGAAGAGCAGGGGAGCTATTCCCGGTGTCCTGCCCAATATTTATCCCTCAATCAACATCACTAAATCAGATTATCTGGTCATTATCACATTGCTGTTTGTGGGAGCTTGCTGTGTGCAAATTGGCTGATGCGTTTCCTACATTACAACAGTGATTACACTTCAAGAAGTACTTCATTGGCTGTAAAGCGCTTTGGGACATCCAGTGGCTATGAAAGGCGCTATATAAATGCAAGTCTTTCTACTTTTATTTGATTCATTTAAATGATGTTCCACCTTGGCCCTTCCCATGCCTCAGGCCTACCTTCGGAGAGGCATGCCGCAGTTCTGACTTTCCTCCTGGCTGTCGGAGGTGGGCACCTATGAAGCGCCCTTATATTGGCACAGATCTCCTGCTGCGGTTATGCAAATGACCCCAACCCCGCCATTTGGGATGGAGTCTGCATCAATGTCCATGGATGGCTGGGAGTTCTGCTTCACGATACTTCAGACAGCAGAAGACATTCCCTAAAATTTCGGGGCTTAAGGGTTTTTCTGGATGGCTGAAGGAAGGTCTCCCTCATCTCTATTTACATAGGATATACGGCACAGAAACAGGCCTTTCGGCCCAACCAGTCCATGCCGGCGTTTATGCTCCACACAGACCTCCTCCCGTCTTTCCTCATCTAAATCTATCAGCAGAACCCTCTATTCCCTTTTCCCTCATATGCTTGTCGAGCCTCCCCTTAAATGCATCTATGCTATTTGCTTCAACCACTCCCTGTGGTAGCGAGTTCCACATTCTCACCACTCTCTGGGTAAAGAAGTTTCTTCTGAATTTCCAATTGGATTTCTTGGTGACCATCTGATATTGATGGCCTCTAGTTATGCTCTTCCCCACAAGTGGAAACATTCTCTCTGTATCCACTCTATCAACATTTTTCATAATTTTAAAGACCTCTATTAGGTTGCTGTGGGAGGCAAAGGAGGAGATTGCAGGGGCTCTGACACAAATTTTCAGAACCTCTCTGGCCACAGGGGATGTACCAGAGGCCTGGAGAACAGCTAATGTAGTACCATTATTCAAGAAGGGTAGCAGGGATAAACCAGGGAATTACAGGCCAGTGAGCCTAACATCTGTGGTAGGGAAATTATTGGAAAAAATTCTGAGGGACAAAATTAGTCTCCACTTGGAGAGGCATGGATTAATCGGGGATAGTCAGCATGGCTTTGTCAAGGGTAAATCATGTCTGACAAATCTGATTGAATTTTTCGAGGGGGTGACTAGGGGGGTGGATGAGGGAAATGCTGTGGATGTGGTTTACATGGACTTCAGTAAAGCTTTTGACAAAGTCCCGCATAGGAGACTGGTCAAGAAGGTAAGAGCCCATGGGATCCAGGGTGCCTTGGCGCGTTGGATCCTAAACTGGCTGAGTGGCAGGAGGCAGAGGGTGATGGTCGAAGGTTGCTTTTGTGACTGGAAGCCTGTGTCCAGTGGGGTACCTCAGGGATCGGTGCTGGGTCCCTTGTTGTTTGTGATCTACATAAATGATTTGGATGAGAATGTAAAAGGTATGATCAGTAAGTTCGCAGATGACACGAAAATTGGTGGGATGGTAAATTGTGAGGAGGAAAGCCTCAGGCTACAGGACGATATAAACGGGTTGGTCAGATGGGAGGAAAAGTGGCAAATGGAATTTAACCCTGAAAAGTGCGAGGTGATGCATTTTGGATGGACAAATAAGGCAAGGGAATACACAATGAGTGGTAGGACCCTAGGAAGTACAGAGGGTCAGAGGGACCTTGGTGTACATGTACATAGATCCCTGAAGACAGCGGAACAGGTAGATAAGGTGGTTAAAAAGGCATATGGGATACTTGCCTTCATTAGCCGAGGCATAGAATATAAGAGCAGGGAGGTTATGATGGAGCTGTACAAAACGCTGGTGAGGCCACAGCTGGAGTACTGTGTGCAGTTCTGGTCGCCTCACTATAGGAAGGATGTGATTGCTTTGGAGAGGGTGCAGAGAAGATTCACCAGGATGTTCCCTGGGAAGGAGCGCCTCAGCTATGAAGAGAGGCTGGACAGGCTGGGGTTGTTTTCCTTGGAGCAAAGAAGGCTGAGGGGGGACCTGATTGAGGTGTACAAAATGATGAGGGGCATAGATAGGGTAGATAAAGAGGAACTTTTCCCCTTAGTAGGGGGGTCAATAACAAGGGGGCATAGATTCAGGGTAAGGGGCAGGAGATTTAGAGGGGATTTGAGGAGGAACTTTTTCACCCAGAGGGTGGTTGGAATGTGGAACTCAATGCCCAAAAGGGTGGTAGAGGCCGGAACCCTCACAACATTCAAGAAGCATTTGGATGAGCACTTGAAATGCCATTGCATACAAGGCTATGGACCAAATGCTGGAAAATGGGATTAGACTGGACAGGGATGGATGGGCGGCGCAGACACGATGGGCCGAAGGGCCTCTTTCTGTGCTGTAAAACTCTATGACTCTAGGTCACCCCTCAGCCTTCTTTTTTCAAGAGAATAGAGACCCAGCCTGTTCAACCTTTCCTGATATGTATACCCTCACTTTTCTGGTGTCATCCTTGTAAATCTTCTCTGCACCCTCTCCAGTGCCTCTATATCCCTTTTATAATATGGCGACCAGAACTGTACGCAGCACCCTAAGTGTGGTCTAACCAAGGTTCGATACAGTTTCAGCATAACTTCCCTACTTTTCAATTCCATCCCTCTAGAAATAAACTCTAGTAGTGCTTGGTTTGCTTTTTTTATGGCCTTCCTAACCTACGTCGCAACCTTTAGTGATTTGTGTATTTGTACTCCGAGATCCCTTTGTTCCTCTACCCCACCTAGACTCGCACCCTCCAAGTGATAAGTGACCTCCCTATTCTTCCTACCAAAATGTAATACCTCACATTTATCTGTGTTGAACTTCATTTGCAATTATTTGCCCATTCTGCAAGTTTATTAATGTCCTCCTGTAATTTGTTGCAGTCCTCCTCAGTATTGACTATCCCCCCCAATTTGGTGTCATCCGCAAATTTAGAAATTGTGTTTTTGATTCCAAAGTCTAAATCATTAATGTAAATTGTGAACAGCAGTGGTCCCAGCACTGATCCTTGTGGAACACCACTACCCACCTTCTGCCACTGTGAATAGTTACCCTTTACTCCTACTCTCTGCTTTCTGTCCTGAAGTCAGCCAGCAATCCATTCTGCTACTTGTCTCCTGACTCCACATTCTCTGACCTTGTTCATCAGTCTATTATGGGGTACCTTATCGAAGGACTTTTGAAAATCCAGATAAATTACATCTACTGCATTACCCTTGTCTACCCTCTCTGTTACCTCTTCATGTTGACTATTCATTATTATATTTTTGGTTTCTAGGTGTTCTTCTATTTTCTCCTTTAGTAGGGATTCCATTATTTTTCCTACCACCGATGTTAAGCTGACTGGTCTATAATTCCCTGGACATGTTCTATCCCCCTTCTTAAATATCGATATTATGTTAGCTATCCGCCAGTCCTCTGGCACTATACTTTTTTTCTAACAAAATATTAAATTTGCGTAGTAATGCCTCTGCTATCTCTTCCCTAGATTCTTTTAACATGCATGGCGTAATCCATCTGGACCAGGGGTTTTATCCTCTTTGAGTTTGATTAATTTATTTAATATATTCCCTTTTTTATTTTAAACGCATTTATCTCATTACTAATCTCATCATCCAATGTCATGTACACCTGTTCTATCTCCTTGGTAAATACTGAAGCAAAATAATTATTTAATATTTCTGCAATCTCTCTGGCGTTACCTGTGGTATTATCCTGTCTATCCCTTAATGGCCCTATTCCCATCCCAAACTTGCATTTTTTATTGATGTGCCTATAAAATATTTTACTATTTTGTTTTATGTTCCTTGATAATTTAATTTCATAGCTCCTCTTTGCCTCCCTAATTGTTTTTTTGACTTCTCTCCTAATCTTTTCATATTCTCTCTTATCATGCACCCCCCTGCTGCCTGTGTACTTAATGTATGCCTCTTTCCTTACCCTCAATTGTTCCCTTATGGCTTTATTCATCCATGGAGTTTCATTATTGTTTAGTTTGTTCTTTCCTTTTAGCGGAATATATTTTCCCTGCACTCTGTTGAACACCATTTTAAATGTTTCCCATTGCTGTTCTATATCATTGTTTGCCAATATTGTTGCCCATTTTTGTTTCCCAAGTTCTATTCTCAGCCCCTCAAAATCAGCTTTTCTCCAATCTATTAACCTGGTTTTCGTCATGCTTATGTCCTTATCAATGATCATCTTAAAGCGTATTATATTATGGTCACTATTGCCTATATGTTCCCCTACATTTACTTCTCTTATCTGCTCTGGTTCATTCCCCATTACTAAATCAAATAGTGAATCTTCCCTTCACTTTTTACATATTGGATTAGAAAGGAATCCTGTGCACATTGTAGGAACTCCATCCCCTTACCCCCTTTACCTAGCTCTTCTGTCCAGTTAATATCAGGGTAGTTGAAATTCCCCATGATTATTATTCTATGTTTTTTACTCATTTCCCTAATTTGTCTGCATATTTCTTCTTCCACCTCCCTTCCACTATTAGGTGGTCTGTAGACTACGCCTATTAGTGTGATTGATCCTTTATTATCTTTTATCTCTATCCATATGGATTCTATTTTTGTTTTGCTGATATAAGAACAAAAGAAATAGGAGCAGGAGTAGGCCATTCGGCCCTTCGAGCCTGCTCCGCCATTCAATGAGATCATGGCTGATCTTCTGCCTCAACTCCATTCACCGGCCCTATCGCCATATCCCTTGATGCCCTTACTAGTCAGAAATCTATCAACTTCTGTTTTGAATATACCCCATGACTGAGCCTCCACAGCCCTCTGGGGTAGAGAATTCCAAAGATTCACCACCCTCTGTGTGATGAAATTTCTTCTCATCTCAGTCCTGAATGGCCTACCCTTTATCCCGAGGCTGTGGCCCCTGGCTCTAGACTCCCCAGCCAAGGGAAACATTCTCCCAGCACCCACCCTATCAAGCCCTGTAATAATTTTGTATGCTTCAATGAGATCCCCTCTCATTCTTCTGAATTCAAGAGAATACAGGCCTAGTTTACTCAATCTCTTCTCATACGACAGTCCCGCCATCCCAGGAATCAATCTCATGAACCTTTGTTGCACTCCCTCTATGACAAGTATATCCTTCCTTAGGTAAGGAGACCAAAATTGTACACAGTACTCCAGGTGTGGTCTCACCAAGGCTCTATATAATTGGATGAAGACTTCTTTACTCCTTTACTCAAATCCTCTTGTACTGAAGGCCAGCATACTATTTGTCTTCCTAATGGCTTGCTGCACCTGCACATTCACTTTCAGTGACTCATGTACAAGGACACCCAGGTCCCTTTGAGCATCTGCATTCCCCAATCTTTCACCATTTAGGGAATACTCTGCCTTTCTGTTTTTTCTACCAAAGTGGATAACTTCACATTTATCCACATTATATTCCATCTGCCATGTTCTCGTCCACTCACTGAGCTTGTCGAGATCCCCTTGAAGCCTCTTCACATCCTCTTCACAACTGACACTGCCACCTAGCTTTGTATCATCAGCAAATTTGGAAATGTTACATTTAGTCCCCTCATCGAAATCATTGATATAGATTGTGAATAGCTGGGGCCCAAGCAGCGATCCTTGCGGTACCCCACTAGTCACAGCCTGCCATCCTGAAAAAGACCCGTTTATGCCTACTCTTTGTTTTCTGTCTGTTAACCAATTCTCAATCCATGCTAGTATATCACCCCCCAATTACATGTGCCCTAATTTTGTTCACCAACCTCTTGTGTGGGACCTTATCGAAGGCCTTCTGAAAATCCAAATACACCACATCTACCGATTCCCCTTTGTCTACTCCACTAGTTACATCCTCAAAGAACTCCAATAGGTTTGTCAAACAGGATTTCCCTTTCATAAACCCATGTTGACTCTGCCCAATCTTACTATTAGTTTTTAAGTGCCCAGTTATTGCATCCTTTATAATAGATTCCAGAATTTTCCCAACTATTGATTAGAGGCTAACAGGTCTGTAGTTCCCTGTTTTCTCTCTCCCTCCTTTCTTAAATAGCGGGGTTACATTTGCTATCCTCCAATCTGCAGGAACCGTTCCAGAATCTATAGAATTTTGGAAGATGACAGCCAATGCGTCCACTATCCCAATGGCCACCTCTTTCAAAACCCTAGGATGGAGGTCATCCGGGTCCTTGGGATTTATCGACTTTTAGTCCCATTAATTTTGCTAGCACTGTTTTTTTACTAATAATTTTTTTAAGTTCCTCATTCTCGCCACACCCTTGGTTTTCTCGTATTTCTGGGAGGTTTTTTGTGTCTTCCTCCATGAAGATAGAAACAAAGGCCTAGAAATTCAGTATAGCCACTTTTGGGGCGGAAAAGTCGGGCGGCCGCTAAAGTTTGCGCCCGGCGCAAAGTCGAGGCCACTTCACCGATATTCAGTAGCTTCGCCCTAAGAGTTTGCTCGAGCGCTAAAACTGGCGTTACACAACTATCTTTAGGCGCAAAGCCGGCGGTGCTGAGCTAAACCGCCGAGGCCGGGCGCAGCACAGGTGCGGTCATTTCTTGATTGACAGCAGACACCCTGGCGCCGGCCAGCTCTTAAAGGGGGAAGGGTCGAGTTCGTCTGCTGCCACGCCCTGGACACTGCAGCCCTCCAGCTAGGCCTAAACACTGCTGCTGAACCGAAATAGCGCCGGGAAAGATGCAGAAGGCCCGTGAACGAGCGCAGCGCTTCACTGGCCATGATTTGAGGGTGCTGGTTAGGGCTTTGGAGAGGAGACGCAAACTCTTGTTCCCGGACAGTGGCAAGAAGCCTGCCACCAGCGTCTACAGGAAAGCCTGGAGGGAGGTCGCCCACAGGGTCACATCCAACAGCGAGGTCCCCAGGAACGCTGTCCAATGCCGGAAAAAGTTCAATGACCTCACAAGGATTGTCAGGGTGAGTCCCCTTTCCAGTGTCCTCCTCATCCTTGCATGTGCACCTCACATTATGGGCAAAGGGACCTAAAAGCCCTAATGGCCAGCCCTCATCCAGCAGCTATGGGACTGGCATGAACATCAATTGCACATTCTGCACTTTACACACTGGCCAAGCTATTCGACCATGGGAGGCAGTGCACACAAGATCAGGGCACCACACTGGCCAAGCTATTCGACCATGGGAGGCAGTGCACACAAGATCAGGGCACCACACTGTACTTAGAGGCCGTCCTTTCTCTTGCAGGCCAAGCTGGCACACAATCAGAAGAGCCGGACTGTGACCGGGGGAGGCCGTCCCCAGATCCAGCAGCTCAGTGACCTGGAAGAGCGCGTGGGTAGCCTCATGGGTGCCCGGGTGATTGGCCCCGTTGCATCTGGAGATGCCGACCCTGTTCTGGGCACCAATGGTAAGGACATCACCTTTTGGACCTCTCTCGTCCCACTTGCGCTTCAGATCTACATCCTTTGCCACTGTCCGACCAATGCGCTGAATGCCACCACTCATGCCTCCCTCGCTGATGCTCTCTCCTCACTCTAAAGCTACTCTTGTGCCTTCCTGCTTTCAGATGGTGAGGAGGAGGTCCCTGAAGCTGCCAGTGACAGCCCCTCGGAAGAGGAGGAAGAGGAAGAGGAAGGCGGCCCATCAGGGGAACCGTCAGCCGCGCCAGGGGATGCCAATGGAGGGGACACGTCTTCCCTGGAGGAGAGCCAGGGGGAAGTGTCGGAGGGGAGTGTAGCTCCTGTGCCCAGTGGCGTGCAGCAACGCGGGAAGGGTCGGGCAGCTCGGCGGCCTTCTTCCCAGAGGGGGGAAGGGTCGCAGGGGAGTGTAGTTGCTGGGCCCAGTGGCATCCAGCAACGCGGGAAGGGTCGGGCAGCTCGGCGGCCTTCTCCCCAGAGGGAGAGTCCGGCCTCCAGTCCGGAGACGGTCCTCGCCAAGGAGGTGCGCCTCCTCGATCAAATGTCCGTGGACTCGGATCGCCGGCACACCGAGTTCATGGGGGTTGTGGCACGGTTGCCTGAGGCCATCGAGTCCCTGGCTCATAGTGTGGCCGATTTCAGCGCCTCACAGGCCAGGAGTTTCGAGCAATTCGAAGCAGCACACGCCGCGAGTCGGGCCGAATTCGGGGCAGCACAGGCAGCGAGTTGGGCGGAATTCGGGGCAGCTCATGCAGCGAGTGGCCAGGTGATCAGTGGTGCCGTGCAGTCACTGGCTGGTCTGATGCGGGCACAGACCAGGGCAGTACGGGCACTCACTGCTGCCACACTCGCTGTGTCAGCCAGGCATCGCCAGGGCACCCGCCGCGCTGCAGCAGCACAGCGGTCTGTCCTTCAGCAGATTGCTGCGCATGCTGCAGTGCTGGCCCGGGCGAGTGCCAGTGTCTCAGGCGAGCAGCAAGCGCCTGCCATCAGCCAGCTTGCCCCCATTCCTGCAGCCGCCACTGCCACTCCCCCAGTGGAGCTGCGACGAGCTGCTGGAGAGACTGCTGCTGCCCAGCCACAGCTGCAGCAGTCACCAGCCGGCCCCTCGAGGGCCAGAGCTCGTCTAGGCCGACCCCCAAGGGCATCTGCCGTCACGCCATGTGCCCCTCAGGAGCCTTCCCCCAGCCTTGCAGCAGCCACTGGGCACACTTTGAGGAGGAGCAGCAGGGCGGCCAGGGGCCGCAAAAGGCTGGACAAGGAATCGCCCTCGCGGGCCACAAAGTAGAGGGTGTGGGCAAATGTGTTTTTATATGGGGATGGTTGTTTTGTTTATGGGGATGGTTGTTTTTGTAAGGCTGAGGATGAAGGCCATTTTTGTGGAAATGTTTTGTTATTCCTCCCCAGGTTGTGGGAGTGAGTCATGTGTGTGACTGTTTTTTGGGGGTGTTGTCTGTTTTTGGGTTTCATGTGGGAAGGGCCCTGAGTTTGTTCAATAAAGCATTTTATTTATTCAGCTTGTCCATGTTTGATGTTTGAAGTGGTTGTTGCCTTAACCGGCTGAGGGCTTGCGGAGCGGCTGCATTCAGGTCCCTTCGTTGCCTCAAGCCATTCCCTGACAGGGGGCCTAGAAGTGACGTTCAATAAGCCGCCGACGGGCGGCCCTTGGACCTTGTGCCTCCCTCCTGGGCTGGTACTCCTCCTCCTCCTCCTCCTCCTCCTCCTCATGCTCCTCCTGCTCCTCCTCCTGAGGTGGTGCTCCAGCATGAGGTGGCAGTGCCTGAGTCCTGCGGATAGCCAGGTTGTGCAGCATGCAGCAAACGACCACGACCTGGGAGACTCTCTCCGGCGAATACTGCAGAGATCCGCCGGAACGATCCAGGCAGCGGAACCGTTGCTTGAGGACGCCAATCGTTTGTTCTATGATGTTCCTAGTGGCTTGATGGCTTTCGTTGTATGCCTCCTCAACAGGGGTCCTGGGCGCGCGGAGCGGGGTCATGAGCCAGGTACACAAAGGATAGCCTTTGTCCCCGATAAGCCATCCTCTTGGGGGAGGCTGTGCCTGGAACATGTCAGCCACAGTAGTCTGTCGCAGGATAAATGCATCGTGGCTGCTGCCTGGAAAGCGGGCATTGACAGCTAGGATGCGCTGCCTGTGGTCACACACCAGCTGTACATTGAGGGAATGGTAGCCCTTCCGGTTGCGGTAATCCTCGGCATTGTCGATAGGTGCCCGCAAAGCCACATGCGTGCAGTCAATGGCGCCCTGCACCATGGGGAAGCCCGCTATTCTTGCAAATCCCACTGCACGCTGCTGCTGCTTCTCCAGGGTCATGGGGAAGGAGATGAATTGGTGTCTCCTTCTGAAAAGGGCATTGGTCACCTGGCGGATGCAGCAATGCACGGCGAACTGGGATATGTTAGCAATGTCCCCAGCAGCGGCTTGGAAGGAGCCGCTTGCATAGAAGTTCAGAGCCACCGTGACCTTCACTTCCACCGACAGAGACGTCCTGCACCTCAGCTGTGGATGCAGATCTCTGTGAAGCAGCTGGCAGATCTCTGCAACCACCTCCCTTCTGAAGCGCAGCCTCCTAACACACTGCGCGGCAGGCATGGTGAGATAGGACACCTGCTGGCGGTATTCCCTGAGTGGGTAAGGCCTACGTTGCCGACGCCTGTTGCCCCCTCTGCGTCTAGCCAGGGCTGCCCCTCTCACACAGCGTCTGTGAGCCCTTCGCACATAATGCTGAAACTGAGGGTTGGCACCCCATGCAGCCCCCATAATATACTGGCAAACAATGACCTCACAATGAAGGCGAATTGCCAAGCTCTGGCCTGAAGCCAAAAATACCTCTCCTATGTTGGGCCAAAGCAGTAAGCTCTCTTCCTTGGTCTCTGTCCATAAATCCGTTGCACAAGAGTGATTGCTGCAAAATGGCTGGCCTTTACAGTTCAGGGTAAGTGCCCTTTAATTTGCGCTCCCCGCGGCCCGCATGGCCTCTGCTGCGTTCCATTTCACAGTTCTTAGGACCGCCACGCCCACATTGGGCGGGCGCGACTGAAGTTCCGGATTGGGGCGCACAAAGGGCGTTGCACGAGGAAATGACGTCATAATCTGCGCGCGCAGCTGAGCGCGCGCAAACACTTTGCGCCGGCGCTAAATGTCTACTGAAGTTGGGCGTAGGCACAGATCGCGCTGCGCCCGGCCGCTAAGTGCCTAGTGCTCGAGATCTACTCCTCCTAAGGCGCTAACGGCTGGCGCACGCAACTGAATTTCTAGGCCAAAGTATTTATTTAATTTCTCTGCCATTTCCTCATTCCCCATTATAAATTCTCCCGTCTCTGACTGTAAAGGACCTACATTTACCTTCACCAGTCTTTTCCTTTTCACATACCTTTAGAAGCTTTTACAATCTGTTTTTATATTTTTTGCTAGTTTGTGCTCATATTCCATTTTCCCTTTCTTTATCAATTTCTTGGTTCCCCCTTTGCTGATTTCTAAAAAGATCCCAATCCTCAGGCTGACCGTGTTTTCTGACAACTTTATAAGCTTCCTCCTTTGACTTAATACTAGCTTCAATTTATTTTGTTAGCCATGGTTGGATCACTTTTCCTTTTGTATTTTTATGCCCTAGAGGAATATATGTTTGTTGCAAATTATGCATTATTTCCTTGAATGTTAGCCATTGTACATTCATACCTTTTAGTGTAGTCTCTCAATTTACCATGGCCAACTTGTCCCTCATACCCTTGTAGTTTCCTCTGTGTAGATTGAAGACCTTAGTTTTAGATTGGACTACATCACTCTCAAACTTAATGTAAAATTCAATCATATTATGGTCACTTGTCCCTAAAGGCCCCTTTACCACAAGATTATTGATTAGCCCTTTCTCATTACACAGTACCAGATCCAGAATAGCCTGTTCCCTGGTTGGTTCCTCCACATATTGATCCAGAAAACCATCTCGCATGCATTACAAGGATTCGTCCTCCACACCATTAGTGGTAATTTAATTTGCCCAGTCAATGTGTAAGTTAAAGTCCCCCATGATTACCGTATTGCCCTTGTTACATGCACTTCTAATCTCTTGATTGATACTATGCCGTACATTACCACTACTGTTTGGTGGCCTATACACAACTCCCACCAATGTTTTCCGCCCTTTGCTGTTTCTTAGCTCCACCCAAACTGATTCCAGTTCTACATCACGACCTGCCAAGCCAAGATTTTTTATCTCTACCGTACCGATCTCATCCCTTATTAATAGCGCTACGCCACCACCTTTTCCTTTTTGTCTGTCCTTCCTAAATGTTGAGTACCCTGGAACATTCAGTTCCCAGCTTTGGTTACCCTACAACCATGTCTCTGTAATGGCAATTACATCATACCCATTTACTTCTATTAGTGCCATTAATTCATCCACCTTGTTGCGAATGCTATGTGCATTTAGATAAAGTGCCTTCAACTTTGCCTGTTTAATATTTTTCTGCACTTTGACCCTCTACTGTTGGCCTTTGTTTCTGCCCCCTACTAGTTTTGCTGACCACTTTTCTAACTTGCACTTCCAGCTTTTTTTCTCTCTGTTCTGGGCCCACACTTAGGTTCCCAGCCCCCTGACAAACTAATTTAAATCCTTCCCAACAGCACTAGCAAATCCCCCTGCGAGGATATTGATCCTGGTTCTGCCAAGGTGTAACCTGTCCAGCTTGTACAGGTCCCACCTTCCCCAGAATCGGTCCCAATGCCTCAGGAATTTAAATCCCTCCCTCCTACACCATCTCTCCAGCCACGCATTCATCTGGTCTATTCTCCTATTTCTGCTCTCGCTATCATGTGGCACTGGGAGTAATCCTGAGATTACTACCTTTGAGGTCCTGCTTTTTAATTTATTTCCTAGCTCCCTATATTCTGCTTGCAGAACCTCATCCCTCTTTCTATCTATGTCGTTGGTACCAATATGGACCACGACCTCTGGCTGTTCACCCTCCCCCTTCAGAATATCTGCATCACTTTTTCCTACTGCCATTATATTAACCCTAATAAGTACAGCTACTCCACCTCCCCTTTTTCCCTCCCTATCTTTTATAAATATGTTATACCCTGTGATGTAATAAAGCTCATTACGTACTTGGTTTGAGTATAAAGCAAGGCTTTAATCAACTTGTTTCAGAACATGGAGGTCTAGTTGTACTTCACTAGTTCCTTGTCTTACAAAATGTCCCTGGCAAGCTGGGGCCGATGCCCGAGTATTTATACTCCTTGGACAGCGCCACCAGCTGGCTGTCCAGCGTTATTTCACGAGTAGTTTCTTGATGAATGATGAGATTTATAACACCCTGCAATGTTTAATTCCTGATTTTTCCGTAGCATTGTCTCAGTAATCCCTACTATGTCTGGTTCCTCACAATGCATGATTGCCTCCAGCTCCCCTGTTTTATTATGGACACTGTGTGCATTGCTGTACAGAGAGTTTAACTCATTTTTAATAGGATTTCCTCTCACTTTATGTTTAACCATCTTTTTAGATTTCTGTTCTATAACTCTATTTATTCCCTTGCCATGAACATCCTCCCTTACTTTATCCTTTCCTGTGCTCTCTTTTCCTGTTTTGTTTATATTTAGGATGGTTATGTTTCTTGTAGAGCCCTCCCCCCATCTTACTAGTTTAAAGCCTTTGCCACTTCCCTATTTACCCTTTCCGCTAGGACATGGGTCCCATCCCGGTTCAGGTGGAGCCCGTCCCATCGGTACAGCTCCTTCCTGTCCCAGAACTGGTGCCAGTGTCCCATGCAAAGGAACCCCTCTTTCCCACATCAGCCCTTTAGCCACGTGTTAACTCTCCTGATCTGTCTGCTTCTATGCCAGTTTGCACGTGGCTCGGGCAATAATCCAGAGATTATTACCCTCGAGGTCCTGCTTTTTAATTTAGATCCTAACTCCTGATACTCTTTCAGCAGGATTTTGTGATCCTGTGAATAAGCCTTGCCAAGCTTGACAATTTGTGAGCAATTTGAGATTGACTGTTTTTCCCTTCTTTTAAAAAAAAAATGTAGATCATAATCTAAAGAAGATGTACCTGGACAACAAAAGCCAAATTGAGGTGGAACTGACACAGAAGGCAGCTCCCCCTCGAAGGAGCTTGAACGGGCACGTCAAGCTGTCAGCCGAGCCCAGAGGTTTCGGGGAACTGAAGCTCCTGGATAGCTTTTGTGGTGTGGCACAGAGTCAGAACGCACAGCCGGGGCGCTATCAGAATGGAGCTGTAGCACATGAGCAGTGCGAGGAAATCAGCCCAGCCACTAAACAGGAGCGGTGAGTCTGATCCAATGGTTACTCACATGGAGTGAAGTAACGTGGTAAAGCAAACGTATAGGAATCTTTTATATAATCACTTCTGCTCTGACTACGTATGATGCTTTATCTGAAAGGTGGACCATAGGTTGAAAGGGGAATTCTATTTTGCTGTATCCTCATTTTTAAACCATTAAGATAAATCATAATTAAAAAAGAAAGACTTAGGGGGAGAAATTGGGTGAGTAGCGCCACCTGTTAGCGCCTAAAGAGGCAGGCAGTGGCTGTAGCGCCACTGGCTGCGCCTCCCGCGATATTCAGGATGGGCGCTAATGGTGGCGTTAGCCTGTTGCGTTGCGCCGCCACCGATGATGTCATCGGTGTGCGCAGCGCCCCATTCGTGCCCCGTTTGCGATATTTGGTAGCGAACGCCGCAGTTGCGCCGTTCGCTACCCGCGCCTGGTTCACAGGGCCTTACTGTGCCGGCAGCGGCGCAAGTTAAGGTGGAGGTGCGGGGCGGCCGCTTTTTCGGCGGCCGCCTGCCAGCACCTCCGTCCCCGGCCTCCTAACCGCACCCCCGCGGCATTGCCGGCTGTTTCTCGCGAGCCCGGCACTTCTCCTTGGTGCCGGGCTCATTTGCCGGCACTCGCGAGCGGGGATCCCGCTGTTGCAGGCACCTCCCCCTTAACAGTGGGAGGAAGGCTTGCAGTACCGCAGCATGCCATGCCGCAGCGTGTGGCGCTGCGGCATGTTGCGCTGCGATAATCAGTTTCAGCGGCCTAAGAGGGAGGCGGAGCGCCTCGAGCCTCGCCCCGTGTCCCTCGAGGGGCACTGAAACTGAATTTCTGGCGATCGGTATTACTTCGATCGCTGCGCTAAATCCTGCGCTCAGGCGACTTTTGCGCCACTTTGGCGCCCCAACCCAATTTCTAGGCCTTAGTGCCTTTCACGACCACCGGACGTCCCAAAGCGCTTTACAGCTAATGAAGTACTTTTGGAGTGTCGTCATTGTTGTAATGTAGGAAACGCAGCAGCCAATTTGCGCACAGCAAGCTCCCACAAACAGCAGTGTGATAATGATCAGATAATCTATTTTAGTGATGTTGATTGAGGGATAAATATTGGCCAGGACACCGGGGATAACTCCCCCTGCTCTTCAAAATAGTGCCATGGGATCTTTCACGTTCACCTGAGAGAGCAGACAGGACCTCGGTTTAACGTCTCATCCAAATAACAGCACCTCCGACAGTGCAGCACTCCCTCAGGCATGGTACCGGAGGACTGCCAAAAAGAAAGACTTGCATTTATATAGCGCCTTTCACAACCACCGGACTTCCCAAAGCACTTTACAGCCAATGAAGTACTTTTTGAAGTGTAGTCACTGTTGAAATGTGGGAAACGTGGCAGCCAATTTGCACACAGCAAGCTCCGACAAACAGCAATGTGATAATGACCAGATAATCTGTTGTTATGTTGGTTGAGGGGAAAATAATGGCCAGGACACTGGGGATAACACCCCTGTTCTTCTTTGAAATAATGCCATGGGATCTTTTACGTCCACCTGAGAGGGCAGAGGGGGCCTCGGTTTAACGTCTCATCCAAAAAACTGCACCTGGAGTGTCAGCCTACATTTTTGTGCTTAAGTCTTTGGAGTGAGACTTGAACCCACAACCTTTATGACTCAGAGGTAAGGGTGCTACCAACTGAGCCATGGCTGTCATTAGGGCTAGTGGTTTGATGTGAAGTAACACACTGTAATAAATCCTGCAAATTTCTACACTTATTGCCTGAATAATGTCTTGTTACCCGAGTACCATGGTTTCTGGGCAAATCTGAGTGATGACACGTCACTTGCCCTGATTATAATTATGGGATTGTGTGCTTGTAGTGTTGGGTTTTTCCAACTAGACGTTTCCTGACATGAACCAAAAATTCCTGCAAGATTAATCCCCTGAGAAAGGGATTAGCATAAGTAGGCCCCAGTCTACCCAAGTGCCAAATAGGTGCCAGCATTGGTGGGAAGTCAACAGGAGTCCGATACGAATGTCTCACCCCTGCCCACAGGAAATGCACACTCCGGCCCCATGACTTCTGATAGTGAGATGGGCACCCTTCTAATCGCCGGCCTCTGATTAAAAGTTGGACTTGGCAAACTTTGACTTTTGATAGCTGTTGTAATCTAGTTTATTTACTTTGAAACAGTGCTGATGACATATTTTGGGTAATTGGCATGGAGGAGTCACGGTATCAGATAATCTGAAGCAGCATGGTGGCATAGTGGTTAGCACTGTTGCCTCACAGCGCCAGGGACCCGGGTTCGAATCCGGCCTCGGGTGACTGTCTGTGTGGAGTTTGCACATTCTCCCCATGTTTGCGTGGGTTTCCTCCGGGTGCTCCGGTTTCCTCCCACAGTCCAAAAATGTGCGGGTTAGGTTGATTGGCTGTGATAAATTGACCCTTAGTGTTAGGGGGATTAAATACATGGGGTTACGGGGATCGGGTGGGATATGTGTCGGTGCAGGCTCGATGGGCCGAAATGGCCTCTATCTGCACTGTGGGGTTTCTGTGATTTCTGTGAAAGTGAATTTACACATTCAAATACCTATGCTCCAACTCAGACCTAAACATACACGTACCCATACCAATACCCATACCAATACTCACACACTCACGCACCCACACTCACACTCATGAGCTCACAGAGTTAAAATTATTGGTTTGTTGGAACACTCTAGATGTATCTCTGCTGATTTTAGCTGTCTCATACAGGCTAATTTCAATAGCTCCTCTAGCGCAGCTCTCTCCAGGAGTGTCACCAGTATCGAAAGTTGCATTTGGAAACTTACCAAATTTAGACAGACTGAAATAGAAGCTTGGGAAGAGTGCGGTAACATAGTGGTAATGTCACTGAGCTAATAATCCCGAGGCCTAGACTAACGTATCATCAGAGACAGGAGTTCAAATCCCACCACAGGTAGCGGGGGAATTTAAATTCAATTAAATAAATCTGGAATTTAAAAACTAGTATCAGTAATGGTTGTAAAAACCCATTTGGTTCACTAATGTCCTTCAGGGAAAGAAATGTGCTGGCCGATATGTGACTCCAGACCCATAGCAATGTGGTTGACTCTTAATTGCCCTCTGAGGTTCAAGAAGGCAGCTCACCACCACCTTCTCAAGGGCACTTAGGGATGGGCAATAAATGCCAGCAATGCCCACATCCTATGAATGAATTAAAAAAAAATCCCAATAATTTGTAAAATGTGGCCTGAATTGAGAGTTCCTTTTAAAATAGCTTGAAAACAATAATATGGGATAAGGAATCTGCTATGGGATGTGTCATATAGATCCTGCATTGGCAGAGGGCACAACACAACAGTAAGGTTGATGAATGATAAATCGCTAAATGATGTAAGGAATATTAATCAAAAGGTACCAGGTGAATCTTCCTTTGCCCCCCTTTACTAACATGTACATGCCAGAGAAGTGGGTTGGAATTTATCGCTCGTGTCCGAGGTTTATAAGACATTTAATTGTTCTTTGAACATAACCCAGTGCAAATTATATTAACAATTACACAAGCAAAACCATTCACCACAAGGGCATAGTTCATAAGAACATAAGAAATAGGAGCAGGAATAGGCCACTTGGCCCCTTGAGCCTGCTCCGCCATTCAATAAGATCATGGCTGATCTTGGGCTCAAAGCCATTTTCCTGCCCGCTCCCCATAACCCTTCACTCCCTTATCTTGTAAAAATCTGTCTCTCCCCACCTTAAATGTATTTAATGACCCAGCCTCCACGGCTCTCTGGGGCAGAGAATTCCACAGATTTACGACCCTCTGAGAAGAAATTCCTCCTCATCTCAGTTCTAAAAGGGCGACCCTTTATTCTGAAACTATGCCCCCGAGTTCTAGATTTCCCCACGAGGGGAAACATCCTCTCAGCATCTACCTTGTCAATCCCCCTCAGGATCTTATATGTTTCAATAAGATCACCTCTCATTCTTCTAAATTCCAATGAGTATAGGCCCAACCTGCTCAACCTTTCTTCATAAGTCAACCCCCTCATCTCAGGAATCAACCGAGTGAATCGTCTCTGAACTGCCCCCAATCCTGAGTGCAGTATTCCTACTAGCCAGACATCACCGACACAAAAGATATATTAACTAACACGACGTTATTAAACAATGTCGATGATAACACAACCAGTACTATCACTAGGTTAAATATTGAGAATTACAATAAGTACTCGTCTTATATTATTACTTAATGGAGAATAGATAAGCCTAGGCACAACCGTAATGCACGTGTATCACAATGCCTCAGCTTTAGGTAGGTTTTACTTAATAACAGTATCCAAGATTACAGTATAGCTTAACAAGGCTAAGTGTACCGTTACATTTTGTATTCACCGTGTCATAGGAACAGGAGGACAGGAGCCATTCAACCCCTTGAGCCTGTTCTGCTATTCTATTAGATCATGGTGGATCTGTACTTCAACTCCATTTACTCGCCTTTGCTTCATGCCCCTTGGTACCCTTACCTAACAAAAAATCTAGTGGCCTCAGTTCTGAAAATTCAATTGACCCAGCATATACAGCCTTTTGGGGGAGAGAGTTCCAGATCCCCACTTATTTCTGACAAGTTTCAGCTATTCCTCTGAAATACGAACATAAATTATATGAGCTTTTCCTTTTGATAGGCTTGCTGCTGTAGCATTTCCTTCCATTGGGATGCTCAGCTCTCCTCTTGGGCCTGTGGTTGTCTTCTGCTCATCCTAGCTCAGCTAACCTCACATGTACAGTATCTCTGTGTACTGTGACTGTTACTTTACCCTCCCTGGGTTCAGAGACCTACGCATCAACTGAGAGCTGACACACTTTAAAAGTTTTACTACTAGTCGATACAGCTCTTAGAATTTTTAATTTTCCAACTTTTATTCTTAGCAATTTGGCTCCTTTTTGTAGAACCGGTGAAAGGGTTATTTGCAATTTCTTCTTAACTTCTTCTCCTTTATTGAAAGCTAAATAGCACTTTGTTGGAAACTTGTGAATCTTCTTGGAAGCACTCTCTCCCTCTCACTCTCTCTCCCTCTTCCCCCTCTCCCTCTCTCTCTCTTCTCCTGCTCTCTCTTTCCTCCATCCCCCTCTCTTGCTTTTCCCCCTCTCTCTCTTCTCCCGCTCTCCCTCTTCTCCCTCACTCTCTCTTCTCCCTCTCTCTCTCTTTTCTCTCTCTCTTCTCCTTCTCTCTCTCACTCTTCCATCCCCCTCTCTCTCTTCTCCCCCTCTCTCTCTCTTCTCCCTCTCTTTCTCTCTTTTCCCTCTTTCTCTCTCTTCTCCCTCTCTCTCTCTTTTCTCTCTCTCTTTTCTCTCTCTCTTTTCTCTCTCTCTTCTCCTTCTCTCTCTCACTCTTCCATCCCCCTCTCTCTCTTCTCCCCCTCTCTCTCTTCTCCCTCTCTCTCTCTCTCTTCACCCTCTCTCTCTCTTTTCCTTCTTTCTCTCTCTTCTCCTTCCCTCTCTCGCTTCTTCCTCTCTAAGGCAGGGGTGGGGAGAAGCATAGTTTTATTCTACTAAGACAATCAAACTTATGGGCCCAAAAATTTTGTGACCAACTGGGATCTTTCAAATGCGTAATTCAGCTGGACCGGTATTAAACCTGCCTTCCACATTATGAAAGTCCAGCACTTTTGCCAATTTTATTTATACCCATTGGTGCCTTTTGTCTTTGTGCTATGGTTATTTTCTACCTTTGTTGTTCACCAAAGCAGGGGAGTGGGATTAATTGGAGAGCTCTTTCAAAGAGCCGGCACAGGCACAATGGGCCGAATGGCCTCCTTCTGTGCTATAAGATTCTATAATTCTATGATATTGTAAGGAGTGTGATGGAATACTCTCCACTTGCTTGGATGAGTGCAGCTCCAACAACACTCAAGAAGCTCGACACCATCCAGGACAAAGCAGCCCGCTTGATTGGCACTCCCTCCACCACTTTAGACATTCACTCCCTCCACCACTGGCGTACCGTGGCTGCAGTGTGTACCATCTACAAGATGCACTGCAGCAACTCGCCAAGGCTTCTTTGGCAGCACCTCTCAAACCCGCAACCTCTACCACCTAGAAGGTCAAGGGCAGCAGGCGCATGGGAACACCGCCACCTCCAAGTTCCACTCCAAGTCACACACCATCTTGACTTGGAAGTATATCGCCGATCCTTCATTATCGCTGGGTCAAAATCCTGGAACTCCCTCCCTAACAGCACTGTGGGAGCACCTTCACCACACGGACAGCAGCGGTTCAAGAAGGCGGCTCCCCACCACCTTCTGAAGAGCAATTAGGGATGGACAATAAATGCTGGCCTTGCCAGCGATGCCCACACCCCAGGACCACATAAAAAAAAATGTGAGCAATATTGAAGTCAGGCAGATCTTGGTTTTATAGCAAACTAAGAGTTGTTGCGGTGAAAAGGTCTGTCATGAAAGAGGAATCTCTTGGTGGTAGCTTTGCCAGTGGAGGAGATGTGGGAGTTCTATCTGACGTTTTCAACAAAGTTCCTTTTCTCTCTATCTCGTTTTCTCTCTTCACAACATACCCGGCTGTGAGATTTATAGTATTCTCTTTTTTTCTCCTCAGCCTCCGGAAATGAAATGGTGAGGCAGGAGGATAGGAGATTGCAATATCATGTGGGAGACTCCTGCCGATTGCAAGAGTGTTATTGAGCCTGTTTAAGTGGCCTGGAAGGTTGTTAATATGGGGTGGAGGAGGGGGAATTGCTTCAAAACTGTGCAAACATGCCTCCATGGTTGATAGGCTTCGCGCTGGTTATTAGTGGCATGCAGCTGCCATTTGCTTGCTTGTGGTATCTAAATTAACACTTGGCTCTATTAGTTTGCAGTCTACCCAGAATATCCAGCCGTGATTTATTTTGGGGGAAAGGGACTGCTGCTCTGGAGCTCGATAGTGCGCGGTGCACCTGGACAGGTTGGGGACGTGGGAACTGTCCCCGGCAGTCAGTGGGTCAACGGAGACTGAGGATTCCCACTGGGAGAACCAAGGGGGAAAGGAAAAAGGAAGATTCTTGAACTCAGTGCTATTAAGCCATGGGGTGCTTCATCATAAGTGGCTACTGAGGCAAAGTAGACCATCATCTAAAAGGGAATGGGATAAATGTTTAAAAAGGAGGAACATAAAAGGATCTGGGCCGGGGGGGCAATGGGCTTACACGCCAACACTGGGGGCTGAATGGACACCTCCTGCTATAATTTCTATTAATCTATGAAAACTCATCTTTATTGAGTCCGAGCCCTGGGAGTGCTTTAGAACTGTTGGTGCCGAGGTGAGTTTAGGATGATGTTCCCTGCAGTGAATGGCGAGACATAGTGATACCCCCCCGCAATGACGATGAGAGTGAAAGGAATGGCTTGGGCATTGTAGGGATGCTTTATGGTGTTGGTGTGGGGTGGTGCCAACCTGGCGCATCATGTGGCAGCCAGGGTGTACAGCATCAAGTGAAGTAAATGTGGCCATGGTGAGGCCATCCCTGGCCTCCCGGGCAGCAATGTGGTCGGGTGCTGATGTCCTGTGTCCTGTGCAGCATCAGGTGATTGCGGAGAAGGTTGGTGTGGATGTTGGTGCTGTTGGTGTGCCTGGTGCTGCTGATGTTAGGGCTGATCTTGGTGGGATTCTGAGGTCCAAGGTGAGATTTTTTCAAGGGCATCGATGCTGATGGAATAGATGGCAGGTGAGGTTGAGATGACAAGAAGCGATCCATCAGTGGTGAGAGAGCTTGCTACAAGGAGGTGACACTGGATAATGAGTTTGTTCCAAACACTTGCAACCTGCATAAAGCTCAATCTGTCTTCCAAATGCAGTAAGCAACAGCTTCTAACCTTGGAAAGTGAAGACCTATGAAATGGGAGCTTTCATAGACCATTTGCAGCTGTCATGTTTAGAAATCATCCCATGCTGACACAACACCTGACCTCCTTACCTGACGTGACCCCCAAGCAGCGGGGAAGCCATTGGCAAACTCTAAAAATCTAAAGGTGAGCGTAAAATACTACCTAATTGCCTCTTAAGAATCCAGCTAATGATTTAAATTGCCTCCCCCGCCGCTTGGTGTCGGGTCTGTTCAGCGATGACAGCCCCAACACCTGGGAGACTAGTGTGGAGGCGGGGTCCCTACCGCTGTCAAAAAAAAACATTTTCCCAGCCGACCCGCCACCAAACGTGCCCCCTGATCCCTCGCAAAATTCTGGCTACTCACTTTCTAGCAAGGGTCACTGATTTGTAATCAAGAATGGGAACCCAGGCTGATTTTTCTTCCCCCCCCGCCCCTCCTCCCTTCTCAGTCCGCTTACAGAACCCCCACTATCACCCTGACTAAATACAGCTAACTAAACCCAAGGCAGGAATCGAGCCTTTTTCCAGGATCACACTACAAATTATTACAAATTACAAAGTATTTACAGTAAAAGGCCATTCGGCCCAACAGTTTATGCTCCACACGAGCCTCCTCCCACCCCTCTTCATCTAATCCCATCAACATATCCCTCTATTCTTTTCCCCCTCATCTGCTTATCTAGCTAACCCTTGAAAGCATCTATGCTATTTGCCTCAACTACTCCCTGTGGTAGTGGGTTGCACATTCTAACCACTCCCTGGGTAAAGAGGTTTCTCCTCAGTTTCGTATTGGATTTATTAATGACGGTCTTATATTTATGGCCCCTAGTTCTGGTCTCACCCACAAATGGAAATATTTTCTCTACGTCTACCCTATCAAGCCCTTTCATAATCTTGAAGACCTCTATCAGGTCACCGCTCAGTCTTCTGTTTTCTAGAGAAAAGAGCCCCAGCCTGTTCAATCGTTCCTGATAGGTGTAACCTCTCAGTTTTGGTATCATTCTAGTAAATCTTTTTTGCATCTTCTCCAGTGCCTCTATATCCTTTTTATAATATGGAGACCAGAACACCATATGGTGCATTGACGCATTAAACCATCAGGAGAGCTGCTGGGAAAGGGCTGCCTAGACATTTCAGCTTCGAATTGCCCTCCCTCAGGTTGTGTAGTCTGTATAGATAAGGGAAGTCACTGTCTGAGAAGGATCTGAGATGAACCACTCAGTGGAAGAGCTTCCTGCATTACCCGAGCACGGCGAAGGCCACGAAGGTCAATCTTCTCTTGGGGGACGGTGAGGTGGAGGGGGGTGGGGTGGGGGGTGGGGGCAGATACTGACAGCTGTTCTACCGTGACAGCCTCTTGTAGCAGACTGCAGGGACCACACATTTAATGTTTCCACTACCGACAGCTTAATTTCTCACTGTTCAGAGTAGGACTAATTTTTTAAGCAGCTTCCTACAAGCTGCAGCAACGTCTTATTGAAAGTGCTAATAGTTTTCATTTTCTAGTATTCGAGTCTTTCTACTCTTAGTGGGACCAGCTCCAACTTCTTACAGCAAGCACACGCAGCTTCCATTAGAATTCTCTGCACATATTGTGCAAGGGGATTGAAGACAATTACAGATCCTGCAATACAACTGTGAACTGTTTATTGTGCGAGTGTTATCTTCAACTGTGGATTCAATCATGGTGATTCATCATTGATGAAAAAAAAGACATGACTCCCACAGTCAAACCCTGGGTTTATCTCAATTTTTTTTCAGGCAGTGTGACTGCACATGGAGTAATACATTTATGAGCATTTATTTTTGTACTTGACAAGACCCCTGTTGCGGGACACCAGCCAGGCTAAAAAGAACAGGCACATAGCAATGAACAAGAGCGGGAAACACTATTCTGGCCAGTAACGGTGAAGGAGGGAAGGTGAGGTAAATCAAGAAGTCGTGCTTAGATGGTGCCAAGCTTGGATTTTCAAAGCAAGAGGATTGGAGGAGAAAGGAAACACTGAGGGAGGTAAGGACTTTCACAGTTTCGGGTTCTTGAAAAAAGAGTGGATTAGAATAGGAGACAATGCAATGCTTTCTTGATTCGAGATGTAGGGAGCAGGATGAGCTGGCAGGACTGGAGTTTAGGAGGAGCAAGAGAGGAAAGGCCAGGTGAGCACTGACCACAGTAATATTGCCAACAGGCAAAGACTAGAAAGGTTGTGATGGAGAAAGTGTGGTTGAAGGCTGGAGGTGAGGAGAAACATTAATACCATTCACATAATACCAAATCTGATACGTAAGTCATATCTTTTTACGTTTGGGCTGCCTTGCAATTGGGATCTTCATCTGAACAGAGAATGGGTCCAGTCTGGAATGAGACTAGTTTTGGGAGAGAGTTCCTTGGTGCAGGAAAATAGAAGTAATAAACATGGATGTAAAAGACCACATGGTACTATGTGAAGAAGAGCAGGGAAGTTCTCATGGTGTCCTGTCCAATACTTAGCCCTCAACCAACGTCACTAAAACCTGGTCATTATCTCATTGCTGTTTGTGGGAGCTTGCTGTGCGCAAATTGGCTGCTGTGTTTCCGACATTACAACAATAACTGCACTTCATTGACTATAAAGTGGGATAAGTGTTAATTACTGCCAGTCAACCTCTCTGGCACTGAAAATTAACTATTACAAGTGTGGAGTCTCATTCCTTCAGGTTTTAATTGTTGTTGGACATTTAAAAAATGTAAAATTTAAAATGTAAACTTTTTTTTTTACTTTTTCCTTTCTATCTCTTTTTTCTCTTTCTCTTAATCAAATCTTTCTTTCCCTCTCTGGGGAACGGGCAGGGAAATGGAGCTGAGCTCAAGATCAGATCAGCCATGATCTCATTAAATGGCGGAGCAGGCTCGAGGGACCGAATGGCCTACTCCTGCTCCTATTTCTTACGTTCTTATGTTCTCTCCTTATTTCTCTTTCTGAACCTCATTTGGCATTGAATTCACCCACTCTAACTTACACTTCCTTCTTAGTCCTTGCGCTGTTAATTTCACAATCCTTCACTCTGATAGGTTAGGGAGACACACAGTTGTTTGCCCTGTTCACTCAGGTCCCAGATGCCCAGTTACCCTCGCTGTCCCCTTTATCAGCTGGCACTTTTAGCAACTTGCCACGCAAAAAAATGTAAAAACCTAAACGAGCAAGGGCAAGTATAGCTAATGGCAGACGCCTCTAGATGCCATGCTACGGCAAATTATGGGTCATGATTATTTATTATATATTATGTATTTTAATTGGATAGATTTCTTTCAGAAAATAACATTTTGGGATACAATATATGAGTAATTTCAGACATGCCATGTGGTAATCTAAATCAATATTAATGACTTAGATGAAGGGACCGAGAGCAATGTACCCAAGTTTGCTGACGATACAAAGCTAGGTGGGAACGTAAGCTGTGAGGAGAACACAAAGGGCCAGTAATTCCTGTCCCAACGTGCGAGTACGGACGGGGTACTCACGCGTGGGCCCGGAGGAATTGCCGGTTTTCAGCATGCACAGCGCATGCGGGGAAAACCGGCATTTCCTCTCCTCTGACCCAAGGGGTTAAGAGGCGGAACGCATGTGAGGTTTCAGGTAGCGCGTGCGCGCTGAACTTCCCTTTTTTTTGAAGAGTTGCCCGTGGGGAAAAGACTCCGGTTTTTACGCGTGGAAAAAGCAGCCGTTAAGTACTTACTTTTAACAGGTAAGTGGTCTATTAAGTAAAATTAGAAAATTTTTCCACAGGTTCATTATTTTTGAAGACTTTACAGTAAGGTAAGTGTATTTTTAGCCCCTATTTTTTATATAATAATTTTTTTCAAAATTTAAAATTATTGTTTAAAATAGTTTTTTTACAGTTATTTATAGTTCATTTAAGTAGTGCGATGTTTTTTTAAAATTTTCTTTCAAGTTTAAGTAGTGTTTTGGGGCCAGGAGTTTTCATGAGTTTGACAGTTCTTACTATCAAACTCATGAATGAACTTTTGCAACCTCCCATTGGTTGCCCAGTGCTCACGTGATCCCAGCCGGCTCATCGCACTAAGTACGCCGCTGGGTCACGCACGCACAGCGCGGCAGGACCTGAAGCGGGCCAGTGAGAGGAAATGCAATGCGGGCCAGGATTGAAATGTCAGCGCGCCGGGTAAGTGCACATCGGGGGCTTGCACGCGCGGCAAGCTCCCAATCCTAATTTCTGGGCCATTGAGACTGCAAAGGGATATAGATAGACTAAGTGAATGTGCAATAAGGTGGCAGATGGAGTATAATGTAGGGAAATGTGAGGTTATTCACTTTGGTCGGAAGAATAGAAAACCAGAATATTTTTAAATGGTGAGAAACAATTAAATGTTGGTGTTCAGAGAGATTTAGGTGTCCTCGTACAGGAAACACAGAGAGTTAGCATCGCAGGTACAACAAGCAATTAGGAAGGCAAATGGCATGTTGGCCTTTATTGCAAGGGGGTTGGAGTATAAGAGTAAGGAAGTCTTGATACATTTGTACAGGGCCTTGGTGAGACCACACCTGGAGTACTGTGCAGAGTTTTGGTCTCCTTATCTGAGGAACGACATACATGCGTTAGAGACGGTGCAATGAAGGTTCATTAGATTGATCCCTGGGTTGATAGGGCTGTCCTCTGAGGAGAGATTGAGTAGATTGGGCCTATACTCTCTGGAGTTTAGAAGAATGAGGGTGATTTCATTGAAACATACAAGATTCTGAAGGGGTAGATGCTGAGAGGTTGTTTCCTCTGGCTGGAGTGTCTAGAACTAAGGGGCATAGTCTCAGGATAAGGGGTTGGCCATTTAAGACCGAGATGAGGAGGAGTTTCTTCACTCAGAGGGTTGTGAATCTTTGGAATTCTCTGCCCCAGAGGGCTGTGCATCCTGAGTCATTGAGTATATTCAAGGCTGAGATCGATAGATTTTTGACCTAAGGGAATCAAGGGATATGGGGATCAGGCAGGAAAGTGGAGTTGAGATTGAAGATCAGCCATGATCTTATTGAATGGTGGAGCAGGCTCAAGGGGCCATATGGCCTACTCCTGCTCCTAATTCTTATGTCCTTAAGTGTAGCATGCTTTGGAGAAACAGGTGTCTTTAGACCTATGGTTCTCAAAGCTTGCCGCCACTGGGGGATTTCCTCACTTCATGTCTGGGCCTATTGTAGACTAATTGATAGAGATCGATTGTTATGATCAGTCAACAACTCCATTATCATTGGATCATGCAACTACTGGTAGAAGGCGAACTAGAGCATTTTTCGTCTAGAAATTCCTATGTTCTTACAATATGAGAGCAGACAAAAAATCTTCCTTTTCCTGTACACAGAAACAAATCCAAACCTTATTTGTTGCCGCACCACAATGCCATTAGATCATTTTCAGTTAGGCCTTTTCTTTTTTTTTTGCTTAATGCAGGCTCTGACATTCCTGGAAATCAATTCCGGTGTTCAGCAACAATGGAAATTTTAAAATGTTTTAAACACTTTGGAAAGATTGGTACTGCGTGCAGTTCTGGTCACCATATTATAAAAAGGATGTAGAGGCACTGGAGAGGGTGCAGAGAAGATTTACAAGGATGATACCAGAAATGCTAGGGTATACATATCAGGAAAGGATGAACAGGCTGGGTCTCTTTTCTCTTGAAAAAAGAAGGCTGAGGGGTGACCTAATAGAGGTCTTTAAAATTATGAAAGGTTTTGATAGAGTGGATACAGAGGGAATGTTTCCACTTGTGGGGAAGAGCATAACTAGAGGCCATCAATATAAGACAGTCACCAAGAAATCAAATAGGGAATTCAGAAGAAACTTCTTTACCCAGAGAGTGGTGAGAATATGGAACTCACTACCACAGGGAGTGGTTGAAGCGAATAGTATAGATGCATTTAAGAGGAGGCTAGACAAGTATATGAGGGAGAAGGGAATGGAGGGTCATGATTTAGACGAGGAAAGACGGGAGGAGGCTCGAGTGGAGCATAAACGCCGGCATGGACTGGTTGGGCCAAATGGCCTGTTTCTGTGCCGTATATCCGATGTATGTAAGATTGCCTTGATGCTACCACCCAGCACAGCACAAGCCCACAGCTGGCCATTAAAATTCCAGGCGGCACTTGGGCATGGGAATCGAGGCCAGTGTTCAGTGAGGTGTGTGCCTTCAAGATGAACTAATTACCACCAAGGAGTAATATTACTAAATTCATCCCGACATTAAAATCTTAAAAGACAGTTTTGAAGACAATTACCTTCGTCATTAATTAACCTGATTACTGATTGCTACTCTTCTCCATTATGCTTTCCTGTTAATGTGGTACTAATAAAGCCGGTGTTTCATAATCTTTTTGTTCTGTTTGATGGTCCATAAAGATTCCACATGCACACGTGCAATTGGTTCTAAAATTAGACTGCTCGTCTCATTCACTTGATACTGAGGATAGTCTCCGATGCATCCGATGTAGAAGGTTGGCTGCTTGCGTTCCTTTCACCTCCATCAATCTCCTTTTAAGGAGGCCGGAAAGACTTGGCTGCTGCTATTAGACAACTGACTTGAAAATCTGAAGTGCATGAAGAATTGCAGCCAATTGTGTGAAGAATGACCACTTGGGTGAGGTTACAGGAGACCCACTGCTGCCCCTTGGAGTGTATCTGAAGCTCGAGTTCCTGCCTTCAGGAGATGAGGAGTAAGCGGAGCAAATTGGAGATGGAGTAATCACTTTGGATGTTGAACAGTCGTATGATTAATGGCTGCATTTGACTGATGTCTGCCAGCAGGGAAAGTGAAGGCAGTTTGTTGGCATTGAACAGCATGAACTTAGGTAACGGCAGCATGAGGCTGGGTTTCTGCAGCGTTGGGAGCTGAACAGTTTCTGTTTCTTTTTGTGACTGAGACTAGGAAAACACTGGGATAGTTTTTGTTCTCTGACTCCCTCCATAACCTATATTTACAGTTACAAAGGAAGCAGCTCAGCAGGTTTTCTGTCTATCTTGGACCGGACGCACATAAAACAAATTAAGTGTAAAGCCAAAAATAGACAAATATTCAGTCACAAAACAATTATCAGGAGCAAATCTTGTCTTTTTACGACCAATTTTCTTCCTTCCGCATCTCTCCTGGAGGCATCGGTTCCTCGTAGGGGTACAGTTTTGGTCTCCTTATTTAAGAAAGGATATACTTGCATTGGAGAAGGTTCACGAGGTTGATTCCTGAGTTGAAGGGTTTGCCTTATGAGGAAAGGTTGAGCAGGTTGGGCCTATACTCATTGGAGTTTAGAAGAATGAGAGGTGATCTTATTGAAACGTATAAGATTCTGAGGGGGCTTGACAGGGTAGATGCTGAGAGGATGTTTCCCCTCGTGGGGGGATCTAGAACTAGGGGGCATAGTTTCTGAATAAGGGGTAGCCCATTTAAAATGGAGATGAGGAGGAATTTCTTCTCTCAGAGGGACGTGAACCTTTGGATTTTTCTACCCCAGAGAGCTGTGGAGGCTGGGTCAGTGAATATATTCAATTCGGAGATAGACAGATTTTTGAAAAACAGGGGAATCAAGGGTTATGGGGAGCGGGCAGGAAAGTGGAGTTGAGGCCAAGATCAGATCAGCCATGATCTTATTGAATGGCGGAGCAGGCTCGAGGAGTAGGATGGCCTACTCCTGCTCCTATTTCTTATGTTCTTATGTACATTGCTTGCTTGTATCTTGCCCCAGTGTAAGAATACCTGTCACTTTAAAAGGTCTCTGTACAGTCAGCTGTGGCTCAGTGGGTAGCACTCTTGCCTCTGATCAGAAGGTTATGGGTTCAAGTCCTACTCCAGAGACTTGAGCACAAAAATCTAGGCTGACATTCCAATGCCATGCAGAGGGAGTGCAGTGCTGTCAAAGGTGTCGACCTTCGGATGAGATGTTAAACCGAGGCCCCCATCTGCTCTCTCAGGTGGACATAAAAGATCCCATGGCACTATTTCGAAGAAGAGCAGGGAAAGTTATCCCTGGTGTTCTGGCCAATATTTATCCCTCAATCAATATCACTAAAACAGATAATCTGGTCATTATCACGCTGCTGTTTGTGGGAGCTTGCTGTGTGCAAATTGGCTGCTACATTACAACAGTGACTACAATTCAAAAGTACTTCATTGGCTGTAAAGCGCTTTGGAACTTCTGGTAGTTGTGAAAGGCGCTATATAAATGTAAATTTTTCTTTCTATTATTAAGAACGTCGTAACAGGGCACTTAGAAAATAGTAATAGGATTGGGCAGAGTCAACACGGATTTATGAAAGGGAAATCATGTTTGACGAATCTGTTAGAGTTTTTGAGGTTGTAACTAGCAGAATAGATAAGGGGGAACCAGTGGATGTGTTGTATTTGGATTTTCAGAAGGCATTCGATAAGGTGCCACACAAGAGGTTATTAAACAAAATTAGGGCTCATGGGATTGGGGGTAATATGCTAACATGAATTGAGGATTGGATAATGGACAGAAAACAGAGAGTAGGAATAAATGGTCATTTTTGGGTTGGCAGGCTGTAACTAGTGGGGTACCGCAAGGATCAGTGCTTGGGCCTCAGTTGTTCACAATCTATGATTTGAATGAGGGGACCAAATGTAAAATATCCAAGTTTGCTGATGATACAAAGCTGGGTGGGAATGTATGTTGTGAGGAGGATGCAAGGAGGCTTCAAGGGGATAGAGACAGGCTAAGTGAGTGGGCAAGAACATGGCAAATGGAATATAATGTGGAGAAATGTGAAGTTATCCACTTTGGTAAGAAAAATAGAAAAGCAGAGTATTTTTTAAATGGTGAGAGGTTGGGAAATGTTGGTGTTCAGAAGGACCTGGGTGTCCTTGTACACGAATCACTGAAAGTTATCATGCAGGTACAGCAAGCAATTAGGAAAGCAAATGGTATGTTGGCCTTTATTACAAGAGGATTTGAGTATAAGAGTAAAGACATCTTACTGCAATTATATAGGGCCCTGGTGAGACCACACCTGGAGTATTGTGTACAGTTTTGGTCTCCTTACCTAAGGAAGGATATACTTGCCATAGAGGGAGTGCAACGAAGGTTCACCAGACTGATTCCTGGGATGGGGGGATTGTCCTATGAGGACAGATTGAGTAGACTAGGCCTATATTCTCTAGAGTTTAGAAGAATGAGAGGTGATTTCATTGAAACATACAAAATTCTTACAGGGCTTGACAGGGTAGATGGAGGGCGGATGTTTCCCCTGGCTGGGGAGTTTAGAATCAGGGGGGGTCACTGTTAAGTCTGTGTGTTATAGTGAGAATTACTACACAGACCACAAGAGTAAATTCAACAGGTCTTTACTGGTTGGAGGTCGGACTATACTGAATACAATATTATTACACTGTGCTTATATACCGGTGTGGTCACCACCGGTATTACGTATACAGCAGCCAAAGAAAGTAGTACCTTTCTTAAGGTGGACCAGGCTTAAGTTCTCTTAAGGTGGAACAGGTTACATACACCACAATCCTCCCTTTTTAGCTTAACAGTCATATCCCCAAATAAACATAACACATATACATATATAACTTCAGGTATAACAGTTCAAAGGTTCAGTCTCTCAGGAGGCTTTCTGATTCGGCTTGGATAACGCCTTTCAGTGGTCTCTGATTCTTGTTGTTGAGGTGCCTCCTCTAGTTGGTTGTCAATGTATTGGGTGTCATCATCATCAAGTACATTCTCGGCCGAGGTAGATGCTTCAGGTTCATGAACGTCTTCCACAGCTGTCTCTGTCACAACCATGGGTTCGACCCTTGCTCTCGACTCTACCAGTTGATCCGCATGACGCCTTATCACATTATGACCAATATCTACGGTGTACATCAGAGGTCCTTGTCTGGCCCGGATTGTTCCGGACTGCCATTTTTCGTTTCCATAGCCCCTTGCCATCACTGGTTGTCCTACGTCGAAAGTTCGAGTGGTCTTGCTGTTAATATGCCGAAACTGTTTGTTTTCCACTTCCCTCCGCACATTTGGTTTTAACAAGTCCAACTTGGACCGCAACCTCCTGTTATAAAACATCACAGCAGGACTTTGGTTAGTCACGGCATGATCGGCGTTTCTATATGACATCAGGAACTTATCGACCTTGTGTTGCAGCGGAATCTGATCATCATTCATGGCCTTAATAGCCTTTTTGAATGTCTGGGCAAATCTTTCAGCCAACCCGTTTGTCGCCGGATGATATGGGGCAGAGGTATAATGTTTAACTCCATTCTTCTTTAAGAATTGTTGGAATTCTTCCGATACAAACTGTGGTCCGTTGTCCGAACAGATCTGTTCTGGCAATCCGTTCCTTGCGAATATTGTTCTTAACACCGCAATGGTCTTTTCTGAAGTAGTGATATTCATCTTCACAGAAATCACAGAAACCTCACAGTACAGATAGAGGCCATTTCGGCCCATCGAGCCTGCACCGACACATATCCCACCCGATCCCCGTAACCCCTACACCAACACATATCCCACCCTATCCCTGTAACCCCACGTATTTAATCCCCCTAACACTAAGGGTCAATTTTTTTTTTTATCTTGGCCAATCAACCTAACCCCGCACATCTTTGGACTGTGGGAGGAAACCGGAGCACCCGGAGAAAACCCACGCAAACACGGGGAGAATGTGCAAACTCCACACAGACAGTCACCCGAGGCCGGATTCGAACCCGGGTCCCTGGCGCTGTGAGGCAACAGTGCTAACCACTATGCCACCATGCTGCCCATCTTGATGACTTCTGGCCATTTGGAATGTGCGTCCACCGCGATTAGGAACATGGAGTCCATGAATGGACCAGCAAAGTCAATGTGTACGCGTTGCCATGGGGCTGAAGGCCATTCCCATGGGTGTAGCGGTGCTATCGGAAGTGCATTTTGCACTTTTTGACACCCAGCGCAGCTTTTCGTTAACTCCTCAATCTGTTGGTCAATACCCGGCCACCATACGTAAGCCCTAGCAAGACTTTTCATTTTAACTCCCCCCAGATGACCTTCATGTAGTTCTTTTAAAACTCTTTCCCTTAACTTGGGAGGAATAATCACTCTTGTCCCGTACATCAAAGTACCATGGCAGACGGACAGCTGGTCTTGCCTTGCCGAGAATGCCGGTAACAGAGGATCACCCCGTGTTGGCCATCCTTTCACCGTCACCTCGTAGACTCTGGACAGTGTCGGGTCGTTCCTGGTTTCTCTTTCAATACTTGCATTGGTGACAGGTAAACACTCGATAATGGTCGAATGAAATAACTCAACAGGGTCAACTTTCGTCGTGTCTTCATCTTCAGGTAGTGGCAGGCGCGACAGGCCATCAGCATTGCCATGCTGTTTCGTACCTTTGAATTCTATCTGATATTGATGTGCCCCTAAGAAAAGAGACCATCTCTGGAGACGCTGTGCTGTCATCAACGAAACACCCTTCTTAGGGTTAAAAATGGACACCAACGGTTGATGGTCCGTCAGAAGTATGAATTTTTGGCCCTGTAGGTAATGATTAAACTTCTTCACTCCCCATACAAGGCTAAGGGCCTCCCTATCGATCTGCGCATAGTTGCGCTCAGCGGAGGTCAATGATCTGGATGCAAATGCGACTGGCCTTTCCGTGCCATTTGGCAATTTATGTGAGAGTACTGCCCCAATACCATATGGAGAAGCATCACAAGCCAGCCGAATAGGCAGTGTCGGGTTGAAGTGAGCCAACACTTCCTCTGAGGTGATCAATTCTTTGCTTTTGCGAAATGCCTTCTTACAGTTTTCGCCCCAGTCCCATGGTACCCCTTTCTGTAAAAGAGCGTTCAACGGATGCAGTACCGTGGATAGATTTGGCAGAAATTTATGGTAATAGTTAATTAATCCTAGAAACGACCTCAACTGAGAGACATTCTCCAGAGCGGGAGCCTTTACAACTGCCTCTATCTTGTCAGGAGACTTATGAAGCCCCTCCCGGTCAATGACATGACCACAGTACGAGATCCGCTTCTGGAAGAACTCACATTTCTGCCGATTTACTCTAAGTCCATACTCTTGCAGTCTGTTGAGCACCAGTTCCAAGTTAGCGAGATGTTGTTCATCACCATCACCTGTGATCAGAATGTCGTCCAGGTAACATTGTGTGCCTGGAATTCCCTGTAATACCTGCTCCATGGCCCTCTGCCAAATTGCTGGAGCCGATGCCACTCCAAAAACCAGCCTATTGTACCGGTACAACCCTCGATGCGTGTTGATCGTGAGGTATTGGCATGACTCTTCTTCAACCTCCATCTGCAAGTACGCCTGCGCCAGGTCTATCTTGGTGAAGTGTTTCCCGCCAGACAGTGAAGCGAAAATATCCTCAATCCGTGGAAGCGGATACTGCACCGTGTGAAGCACCGGATTAACGGTGATTTTGAAATCTCCACAGATGCGAACCTTCCCTGGATCTCCTGGCTTATTGTTCGCAGGACGTTTCATAACGGGAACAATGGGCATAGCCCACTCACTCCAATCTACTTTAGACAGTACACCTGAACGTTCTAGTGCTTCCAGCTCCGCTTCAACCGCAGGTCGTATTGCATAGGGTTCTGATCTGGCTTTAAAAAATTTTGGTTGTGCATGTTCATCAATCTTGATGTTTGCCATAATTCCTCTGTGTTTCCAGTCCTGGCTGGAACACCTCTTTAGCCTCATCCAATATTCTGGACAATCGTTTAGGTTTGACAGCTGTTTCCCCGGAATCTACCGTTAGTGCTTTCAAGGAGTGCCAGTCCATATTCATTTTCCTAATCCACTCCTGTCCTAGTAGTGGTGGACCTCCTTCAGGTAGCACATATAAGTCCATTACTTGGCTTCCTTCGCCCTTGTGGACCACTTCTACCTCTATTTTTCCGATGGGGTACACTCTTTGCCCCGTGTACGTTTTCAATATAATCTCCGTATCCTGTAAGGGAATATGTTGGAATAACCTTCTGTAATCTTTCTTATTCATGACCGTCAATGCCGATCCAGTGTCCAATTCCATTTTTACTTGGACTCCTGCTATCTTAAGAGTGACCCAAATTGTCTTGAGGTCTGTATCCTTACCAACGTTGTGTATTCTTAAGCTATCCAGTTCATTACTGCTGGCGTCTGAATCTGACTTCTGTGCGGTCAAACTGTTCTTTGTCACCTTGTGTACCTTTGCATATTTTCCTTGCGGTGACTTTTTGTTGCTGGTCTTCTTTCCTGACCGGCATACTTTAGCTATGTGGCCAAGCCTGCCACACGTTCTGCATTCTTGGTTTTTAAACCAACACTGGTTCTGATCGTGCGTTGTCTTTCCACAACGATAACATTTGACAGAACTCAAACCCAATTTGTTTGTACCGAGTTCCGGTGGCCGTAGCTGCATTACTGCCGTGCCTCTCGCTGCGGCCTCGTGTGCTGCTGCCATAGTGACCACCTTCTCGAGAGACAGCTCATTCTCCTCGAGCAGTCGCCTTTGTGTATCCTGTTTAAATAAACCACACACAAATCTATCTCGAAGTGCCTCTGTCAGTCCCGTTCCAAACTGACAATATTTTGCTAGCTTACGTAATTCCATCAAATATTCAGCATTGCTTTCATTTTGCAGCTGTCTTCTATTGTAAAATTTAAATCGTTCCGCTAGCATCAGCGGCGTGGGGTTAAGATGATTTTTTAGGACAGTAACAATCTGTTCGAACGTCTTATCCGCCGGTTCATCTGGCGATAACAGGTGTTTCAATTGCCCGTATGTCTTCGCACCCATTAAGTTTAGTAATGTTAGTGCTTTATCTGCATCAGGAATTTGATTTGCCTTACAATAGTTTTGTATGCATTCTACATACATAGCCCAGTCTTCTATATCACTGTCGAAGGCATTAATGTTCCCATGTTTAGGCATCGTAGCAATTTATCGTATTTTTAATGTTATCCAAGATGGCGGCTTCCCGCTCTTGTCGTCGTCCTCCGCCCACAAAATGGCGGTTTTCCCGCGCTTGGCGGTCTTCACCCGTCCCCCGACGCTGTCTCCGCTTCACCGCGGCTCTCGCGCCTTCAGTTTCCCCAGACACTGCGCCTTTAGCCCGAATGCGGCCCTTATCTCCGGTCGCGATCGATGTCCCGCGCTGCGCCTCTCGCTCGAAAGCGGCCCGGCCCTTATCTCTGGTCACGATCGACCTCACCGCCCTTATTCCTCCGTCTTCCCAGGCCCGTCTGTACAGCCAACGCGGTTGACTTTCTGTCGCTTCACTGCCCGGCTTACCCACCACGAGGTAGTAGAAGAAGCTGACAGTTGCTGATGGAGGCTTCGAGGTCAGGATGTCTTCTGCACTCCGGTTGCTCGATGCCTGCCGCTCGACGTGTCTTCCCGTAGGTGATGAGGGTGGAAACCTCTCTTCGACGTCCTGTCTGTGGACGAAGTCGCCGTGGAAATTACTGCAACAGGGTAAGAATCGGACTCGTCGCCACTGTTAAGTCTGTGTGTTATAGTGAGAATTACTACACAGACCACAAGAGTAAATTCAACAGGTCTTTACTGGTTGGAGGTCGGACTATACTGAATACAATATTATTACACTGTGCTTATATACCGGTGTGGTCACCACCGGTATTACGTATACAGCAGCCAAAGAAAGTAGTACCTTTCTTAAGGTGGACCAGGCTTAAGTTCTCTTAAGGTGGAACAGGTTACATACACCACAGTCACAGTCTCAGAATAAGGGGTTGGCCATTTAGGACTGAGATGAGGAGAAATGTCTTCACTCAGAGAGTTGTGAATCTCTGGAATTCTCTACCCCAGACGGCTGTGGAGGCTCAATCATTGAGAATATTCAAGAGAGAGATCGATAGATTTTTGAATATTAAGGGAATCAAGGGATATGGGGATAGTGCAGGAAAGTAGAGATGAGGTAGAAGATCAGCCATGATCTCATTGAATGGCGGAGCAGGTTTGAAGGGCCGAATGGCCTACTCCTGCTCCTATTTCTTACGTTCTTTCAATCAGAGAGGTGCCCATGACTCCTGTAGCAGAATGCCTCTTCACTGAATCAGTGGTTCTTCCTACCAGCGAAGGCATTTGTGAACGGAATTGTAGTTCCCACTCCCTGAAATCTGTCGATTTAGTGATCCTGCTTTCACTATGAAAGAATAAAAGGCAGTGATGAGTGAAGTCTCTCTAAATATAATAGACAACAGCAGAAATGCCACCAGCCTGATCAGCTCGTGCCTGAACCGACTCTTCTTATCAGAATTACACCTGCTCCTAATGGTGGCACAAGGTTACATTTGTTCTGATTTTTGTAGTTCATTTTGTATTGATTTCTTTGTGGGTTCAATGATGAGACATTCATGAAAGAGAATGAGTTTTAATCTAAAGTCTGTTCAACTCTTTTATACAGCTTTTACATGAGACACGATGCTTGTGATGCATCTAGAACGAAACTGAAACTAAAACTAACTGCCTTGCTTCTCTCGGTCACATGCCCTCTGCTGGTCAGGCACAAGCAATCAATACATGCAAACATGCTATTAAGGCATCACAATCGAACAGGCAAATACCATCTCTATTTGCTGATATCATTACATCTCCTTTTCTTCAAACAAAAGTATTTTACTTTTAACTAACAACATGTTTTCTTTGTATTAATCTGCATTTTAACTGTAACACTTAATGAACTTACATTATCATTATCATGATCAAGGTTTTTTAACCTTGCTTTGTGTGTTCACATGAAATATGTCAATACACTAGAACTTGAAGAAAGAATAAGATAACATTACTTCCTTCTATAACAATAGTCCTTAAATTTGCTCAATGAGTCTCTCAGGAGGCTTCACATGTCTTGAGGATTTTCTGTTTGATTGTCCTTGAACCTGAGTTGTTGCCTCAGATGATTGGTTCTCAGCTGTGTGATCAGGTTGTTCAACAGTATCAGTCTCTTGACCTGCTGTGGCTGGTCACATGAGAAGATCTTGACGATTTCTTCTCAGAACAGCACCCTCATCTGTCTGAATGGTGTATGATCTTGGTTGAACTTCACTCAGGACAGTTCCCTTCTGAGTCCATGTGTTTGTTTTGTCTTTCAACCTTACTTGGTCACCAGTGTGGAGTTCAGGTAGGTTTTGTGTTCCTCTGTCATAGTAGTACTTTTGCTTTTCTTTCTGTTGTTCTTTGAACTTCCTCACTTTCTCCCCCTTTTGTTTTCAGGAGGTTCTCTGGGATGGGTAGGTTTGACCTTAGCCGACGTCCCATAAGGAGTTGGGCTGGTGACTTACCACACTCGAGCGGCGTTGTGCGGTATACAAGCATGCTTTGGTAGAAATCAGTTCCACTGTCTTTTGCCTTGTACTTCAGTCTTTTCACTGTGTTTGCGGGCTCTCCTGGGTCAACAGCTCTGGACAACGTGTCTGCTGTATACATCAGCTTACCCGGTGTGTACGCAACATTCAGTTCATCATAGACTGTCTCTCCTTCGCTTTCCACAATGAGGACTCTCTTTACCAGGTTCAGCCTCTCACAGGCTTTTAAACCTAGTATGGCTTGCACATCCTTTGGCACCACGATTAATGCTAGCGTGTGCTCTCTGTCCTTGTGTGTTACTTTGACAATGCATCTTCCTTTCACTGGTATATCAGTACCTGAGTATCCTGACACTTTCACTTTGATTCCATGTATCTTTGGTCTGGGTCTAATTTTCTTAAAATCAGTCTCTGATATCACATTAACTTGTGCTCCAGTATCCAATTTAAATGGAATGTGTATGTCATTCACTTTTAGTGTCAACATCCAGTCTCTTCTTTTTTGTTTTCAGACACAACATCCACATTGAACTCCTCTATCCCGCTTTCATCTACTGCATGGACCTTGCTTTGTTGCGCTTGGTTCTTACAGCAATGGGCATAATGGTTGTTTTTGTTGCAACTATTGCATTTTTTACCATATGCTGGACACTTGGTGGATGCTGTGTACCACATCGACTACATGACTTTTGATTGTCCCTTTCATTTTCGTTCGCTGGCCACGCCTCTTTTTTCACATTGGCGCTCGTTTTGTTAAATGGTTTGTATCTGTTCTTTCTCACTGCATCCACGTTGCAGCTATTGTCACTGAACAGCTCCTTTGCCTGCAACTTCACAGTCTCTGTAGCCCTACACAGTGCTATGGCTTTTCCCAGGTCTAGATCTTGCTCTCTTAGCAGTCTTTCCCTTAGACCATTATCCGGAATACCACACACCAGTCTGTCTTTTATCAGCGAGTCTGTCAGTCCCCCAAATTCACATGTTTTGCTTTGGTTTCTCAGTTCAGTCACATACTGATCAATAGTCTCACCCGTTTTCTGTACACATGTGAAAAATCTGTGCCTCTCAAATGTCACGTTACGTTTAGGTATGCAGTAGGCCTCAAACTGTTCCATTATTTTATCTAGTTTCATTTTGTCCCCATCAGCAGCGAATATGAAGTTATTATACACCTCCAGTGCTTCATCACCCACGACATGTAAGAACACTGACGATTTCTTATTATCACTTTTCTCGTCAGCTCCGATTGCTGATAAAAACAACTCCAAACGCTGTTTGAATCTCCTCCAATTTTCAGCCATATTACCTGTCAACTGAAGCATCGCCGGTGGGTGTAAACCTTCCATTTTTTCACTTTGTTAGTTATTCTCCAATGGTAAGCAACGATGTTCTCTTTTGGCTTGCTAATTTGTGGAGAGCTGATTTAACTTCAGATTTTTTCTCTTCATCTCTTTCAATCACTTCTTACACCATGTATTGATTTCTTTGTGGGTTCAATGATGAGACATTCATGAAAGAGAATGAGTTTTAATCTAAAGTCTGTTCAACTCTTTTATACAGCTTTTACAGGAGACACGATGCTTGTGATGCATCTAGAACGAAACTGAAACTAAAACTAACTGCCTTGCTTCTCTCGGTCACATGCCCTCTGCTGGTCAGGCACAAGCAATCAATACATGCAAACATGCTATTAAGGCACCATAATCGAACAGGCAAATACCATCTCTATTTGCTGATATCATTACACATTTCTCTGATCAAAATAATTTTCATGATTACTCAGTCAGCCAGCCTACAAGTACAGGAGCGTTGCTTAGAGCAGTGCCCTTCCGTGATGGTTAGCCCAACTCACGTCTTAGTCCTGTTCCAAAAACTCGATTAATCGCCTGAATTTAAAAAAATTAAAAAGAATGAAAACTGATGGCTGGGTTACTGAGATACTGACCAGTGTGGTGCGGAGTCGCACAGACCAGGAAATGGTCACAGTTGCATTGGGGAGCCTGTTTTAAATTCAATGGCTGCCAGCCGGGTTTCCCAGGGCTCGGGGAAACCCGGCAGCAAAATGGAGGTAAGAGCTGCTGGCTGCAGCAGGTTAGTACTTTTTAGAGCAGCCCTTGTGGGCTAGGAGGAGCAGGAGTGCTCCACCAGCCCCGCGCCCCCCCCCGCCCCCGGCCCCTCAAGGAAGCCTTTGGCCTGCTTTCTGCCGATCACAACCTCCCCTTGGTGCCGTGATCGGTGACCTCTTCCCACCAAGCTCTGATCCTAAGCCTCGTGTTAGGCTCTGACTGGAAAATATGGTTGTCTAGTGGAAATTACGTTCCCCGGACTGTGTACAATCCTCTCCAACTCTGCATTATCCCTCCTTTGTAAGCAAGCCATCCTACTTTCTCTTGCCTATTAACTTACTGCACTGATACGAAGACCCATGAGGGGTGAAATTGGTCTTGGGATGTAGCGCAAAATGGGCGAGAGTGAATCAGCCCATGAAATCAATGGAAAATTAGATCGGACGCAGTGTAAAACAAGCTGTCGATTCGCTATCATCTATACCGCCTAATCATAGAATCATAGAATCATAGAAATTTACAGCACAGACAGAGGCCATTCGGCCCACCTTGTCCATGCTGGCCGACAAAGAGCTAAGCGGCCTAATCCCACTTTCCAGCTCTTGGTCCGTAGCCTTGTAGGTTACGGCACTTCAAGTGCATATCCAAGTACTTTTTAAATGTGATGAGAGTTTCTGCCTCTACCACCCTTTCAGGCAGTGAGTTCCAGACCCCCACCACCCTCTGGGTGAAAAAATTTCTCCCCAAATCTTCTCTAAACCTCCGACCAATTACTTTAAATCTATGCCCCCTGGTTATCGAGCCCTCTGCTAAGGGAAATAGGTCCTTCCTATCCACTCTATCTAGGCCCCTCATAATTTTATACACCTCAATTAGGTCTCCCCTCAGCCTCCTCTGTTCCAAAGAAAACAACCCCAGCCTATCCAATCTTTCCTCATAGCTAAAATTCTCCAGCCCAGGCAACATCCTCGTAAATCTCCTCTGCACCCTCTCTAGTGCAATCACATCCTTCCTGTAATGTGGTGACCAGAACTGCATGCAGTATTCTAGCTGCGCCCTAACTCGTGTTTTATACAGTTCAAGCATAACCCCCCTGCTCTTATATTCTACGCCTCAGCTAATAAAGGCAAGTATCCCATATGCCTTCTTAACCACCTTATCTACCTGTCCTGCTTCCTTCAGGGATCTGTGGACATGCACTCCAAAGTCCCTAAGATGAATTTCACTCCCATTGTAGCTCGCCTAATTCATTTGGGTCCGAGGCTTTAAAACCGTGAAATTCCTCGTCACCCTCAGTCTTCTCTTCTTCCTACAACCTACAGGCTTTTAAAATGCAAATACAGTGTCACCTAATCACAAATTAATTTACCTTATCTTATCCACTGCTCTTTTCATCCTTTGTGGCAGCCCCTTCACCTAAGTTTCTCCAAAAGAAACAATCTCGACCCAGCCGTGAGGAAAGGTTCCTCACTACCCCAAAGATAAATTAAACAAACATCCAGAATATTTAGATAAAACCTTAAAGATTGCATTATTCACCCTTGACTAATTGGCTATAAAACAGTTAAGATGCCCACTGTACATTATTTTATTGTAGAAAAGGACTTTTCATATAATATAAGTGCTTGAAAAGATGCCATGCAGCCTGAAATCAATCACTAACATAATTGTGTTTAATTGCATGGACAGAGTGATGCTGAAGCTCTTTGTGTGGGTGGTGCCAATAAAGTAATTTTGATTTGTAATCCTTAACACTAGTTACAGAGGATAATTAGATGTTACCTAATGGATACTGAGGCACTTATATTTCTGTCATTTTTGACTGCATTTGTAGTTTTCAATTAGTTACAATAAGTTGCAATGACTTTGCTGGATGCCACTGTCTCCACAGGATGTGGGCAAACTTGGCACTTGCCGTTATTTTTAAACTGCAAAGCTTTAGTCCGTGACCCCAGCCTAAGCACTGCTGTAACTTTTCTGGTCATTTGCATGCATTCTATGTGTGTAAGGAGTAACTGAAATTTTGGTTGCCACTTAAATGTCAGCTGTGGCTCACTCACCTCTGAATCAGAAGGTTTGTGGGTTCAAGTCCCACTCCAGGGACCTTGAGTGTATAAAGCTAGGCTGACACTCCCAGTGCAATACTGAGGGAGTGCTGCACTGTCGGAGGTGCTTTTGGATGAGACAATAAACCGAGGCCCTGTCTGCTCTCTCAGGTGGATGTAAAAGATCCCATGGCACTATTTCGAAGAAGAGCAGTGGAGTTATCCCCTGGTGTCCTGGCCAATATTTATCCCTCAATCAACATAACAAAAACAGATTATCTGGTCATTATCACAGTGTTGTTTGTGGGAGCTTGCTGTGTGCAAATTGGCTGCCGCGATTCCCACATTACAACAGTGACTACACTTCAAAAGTGCTTCTCATTGGCTGTAAAGCGCTTTGAGGTGTCCGGTGGTCGTAAAAGTTGCTATATAAATGCAAGACTTTCTTTCTTTTACATGACCATCCAGTGATGTAGTCCGTGCATGTACCTGCAAGTTGCCGAGTCAACGACAAAGGTTCATCCTTCACGTGCTCAGCTCATGGTCCATCCCGGGCCTGCAGAAGGGTCAGTGGCATGTGGAGACTAGACACTTCTCTAACGATGAAAATTGTAGGGCAAGTCAATATGTGGTGCTGTAACTCAATCCAGGCACAATAGTGGCACAACTGCAACAACTTGTATTTATGTAGCGCCTTTAATGTAGTAAAACGTCCCAAGGCGCTTCACAGGAGCCTTATCAAACAAAATTTGACACCGAGCCACATGAGGAGATATTAGGGCAGAAGAGGTAGGTTTTATGGAGTGTCTTAAAGGAGGAAAGAGGGGTAGAGTGGCAGGGAGGTTATTACAGAGCTTAGGGCCTCGGCAGCTGAAGGCACAACAGCCAGCGGTGGAGTGATTAAAATCGGGGATGCTCAAGAGGCCCGAATTGGAAGAGCGCAACGATCTCGGAGGGTTGTAGGGCTGACCTCCTACCTCTAAGTGATTGCTCCAGGATAGTGAGAATATTAGAATGTAGGACTGTAAGGTACGGATTCTATCTCTGGCTTCCCCTTTGGGGTAGAGTTGCAGTTTGCAATCTCCGCTAAATTATCTTTGGAGTGGGGGAAGGGGGGACTTTATGGGGAGGTAGGTGCCTTTCTGCATTGCTCAAAGTAGCTTCTGGCTAATTAATCAAGGAATAATGTTAACCATTTCATGAAAATGTCAGGCTGGACCATGCTGTCTCTTGATGCTGCTAGTATGGAGGAGGGGAGAACGAGAAAGAAGAAAGACTTGCATTTATATAGCGCCTTTCATGACCTCAGGACATCCCAAAGCAGCTTTACAGCCAATTACAGCCCTATTGAAATGTAGGCACTGTAATGTAGGAGAGGGCTGGAAGAGGTCCGAAAACTTGAAACTTTGTGCAAAATATGTCGACAACAAAAAAGCCTCTATAAAAATGGTAACATAAACACTTAAAATTATATGATTTAATATTTTTTTGTTATCTAAATGCAAAATCAGTAATGAATTTTCTTCCATTTGCTAAATGTAATGAAAATTAGATGGGACTGAACATCCCTTTAGATTCATGCCTACATTTTTACTAAAATTAGAAAGTGGAGTAAAGTATATACTCCTTAGAGCTTAGTTGACAATAATGTTGGTACAGCATGATCACGCTATCTGTTCATAAAGTAATACAATTTGTAAATGATTTGAAAAAGTTGTGCTTTGCAGCTCTCTGGCGCATACTGCTTTCAATTCCAAGTGATGTTAGATTGTATCTTGGGTCGTTTCATGCCATGTACCATTTCTTGGCTGAAGGAGCAGTGATCCCAGGCCTTTGCTGTATTCATTCTTAAGCCAAGTACTAGGATGTGTCTAAGAATTTTTCACCCCTCTTCACCAAGGCTTCTTCGACAGCACCTCCCAAACCTGCAACCTCCGCCACCTAAAAGGACAAGGGCAGCAGGCGCATGGGAACACCACCACCTCCAAGTTCCCCTCCAAGTCACGCACCATCCTGACTTGGAAATATATCGCCTGTTCCTTCATCGTCGCTGGGTCAAATTTGTCCTGGAACTCCCTCCCTAACAGCACTGTGGGAGTACCTTCACCACACGGACTGCAGCGGTTCAAGAAGGCGACTGAACACCACCTTCTCAAGGGCAATTAGAGATGGGTAATAAATGCTGGCCTTGCCAGCGACGCCCACATCCTGAGAAGGAATTAAAAAGAAAACACTTTCCATGCTGCTGCTGAACATTGGACAGCACTACACTATTACGATAGCAAAATACTGCAGATGCTGGAAATCCGAAATAACAACAGAAAATGCTGGAAAAACCCAGCAGGCCAGGCAACATCCGTGGAGAGAGAAATAGAGTCAACGTTTCAGGTCGAAACCCTTTGTCAAGACTGAAAAAGCACAGGAAATGAAACAAATTAAAAGGCCAGTTTGGGGGCTGGGAGAGAACAAAAGAGAAGTGAAGAGACATTAAGAGGTATTCAAAACGAGACGAGATGGTGATAGGACTCGTGGAGGCAAAAGAAGGCTCTAGATTAGGTGTGAAATGTGCTGGTAGAATGGGAGACAGCTGCCATGTGGGAGAGAGAAAAAAAAGGGGGGGGGAAGGGCCAAAACAAAGGTGTGAATAAAAAATAAGTAAAACTGTAATAGGGGCCGAGGTTATGATCTGAAATTGTTGAACTCGATATTGAGTCCGGAAGGCTGTAAAGTGCCTAATCGGAAGATGAGGTGCTGTTCCTCGAGTTTACGCTGAGCTTCCATGGAACAATGCAAAAGCTCGAGGAACAGCACCTCATCTTCCGATTAGGCACTTTACAGCCTTCCGGACTCAATATCGAGTTCAACAATTTCAGATCATAACCTCGGCCCCCATCACATTTTAACTTATATTTTTTATCCACACCTTTGCTTTGGCCCTTTCCCTCCCCCTCTTTTTCTCTCTCCCACATGGCAGCTGTCTCCCATTCTGCCAGCGCATTTCACACCTAATCTAGAGCCGTCTTTTGTCTCCACTAGTCCTATCACCATCTCGTCTGGTTTTGAATACCTCTTAATGTCTCTTCACTTCTCTTTTGTTCTCTCCCAGCCTTCAAACTGGCCTTTTAATTTGTTTCATTTCCTGTGCTTTTTCAGTCTTGACAAAGGGTTTCGACCTGAAACGTTGACTCTATTCTCTCCACGGATGTTGCCTGGCCTGCTGAGTTTTTCCAGCATTTTCTGTTGTTATTTAGCACTACACTATTGTCAGGCAACATAAATCAATCCGACTGGATTCCAGTAACTCTTGAGATGCTTTCTTTGAAACGTGTCTCTCCCGCTAGCTCGTACATAAACACGCCGACAAAATGTGTCTTCTGATTTCAAAACATGTACAGCAATTGCCACACTTAGTGTGCTTTAAAATCCAACAGCTTACTCAACTCACTGTGATGTAATACTAGCTGTCTCTTTGAGAAATGAGTAATGCCTCTTGCCCATGTCATCTCAGCAGTTTTGAAAGTACAGTGTTTTTTGAGATCTAAACTGTTGTTTCCTACATTAACACAGTGACTACACTTCAAAAGGACTCTGCTGTAAAGCGCTTTGGGACATAGCGAGGTTGTGAAAAGCGCTTTACAAATGCAAGTTCTTTCTTTACTACGTTGAAAGCCAATGACTGCACAGGATGCAGACAAGCCTTAAACAGTTAACCGTATCTTTATGCGCAGTTTAGCCTCATTGCTGTACATTATCACTCAGTTCGTAGTGTTGGAATGAATCCCACGAGAGAGCTTGTTTCGAGAAGGCAGCTTTTCTGTCAGAATTAACATTTCAATTCCCGCCCCACACCCGCGTGGGAATAAGTGAACTAAATAAAGAAATGGCTTGTGATGTGACAGAGTCTTTGTGGATGTGGATGTGGATGTGGATGAAGTACGCGCTTTGCATTTCTTGGTGCTGATTATTCCCAGGATTGGAGCGTTCGGTTTGCAGTGAGCCAGGTCTTCGCATGTGAAGATGGCGGAGTGTTGATTATAAGTCCCCGGTGTCCCTTGTTGTCCTTAATTACTGGTGTGTGTCTGCTGATGCTCAAAGCAATTCAGGATATAATAGGATTAACTAAGGGGAGGAACAGATGAAGTAACTGTAATTTTCTGGAGTGCCTGTCATGGCAGCGCTGGTACAAAAATATCTGAAAAACAATTTGGAGTAAAATAAACCTGATATGACTGCTCTTTGTGGGTGCTTACTGAGGATGCAGAAAACCGTGACTCAATTTGACTCCCCCAATCCAATTTTTACCTATTCTTGCCCAAAGACCAAAATTAATGATGGTGTGCGGTTTCATAGGTGTTTCACAGTGTCAGCTGTGGCTCAGTTGGTAGCACCCTCGCCTCTGAGTCAGCAGGTTGTGGGTTCATAGTCCCACTCGAGGGACTTGAACAGAAAAATCTAGGCTGACACTCCAGTGCAGTGCTGAGGGAGTGCTGCACTGTCGGAGGTGCTGTTTTCAGATGAGACGTTAAATCGAGGCCCCGTCTGCTCTCTCAGGTGGAGGTAAAAGATTCTATGGCACTATTTCGAAGAAGAGCACAGGGGAGTTAGCCCCAGTGTCCTGGCCAGTATTTATCCCTCAATCAACATCACTAAAACAGCTTACAAAAGCAAAATACTGCGGATGCTGGAAATCTGAAATTAAAACAAAAAATGCTGGAAATACTCAACTGTGGAGAGAGAAACAGAGTTAACGTTTCAGGTTGATGACGAAGGGTCGCCACAGATGCTGCCTGACCTGAGTATTTCCAGCATTTTCTGTTTTTATTTCACTAAAACAGATTGACATGAATCAGTCATTCATGAAAGAAAGACTTATGAAATAATACTGAGCAGCCTGCAGGTGGCGCTGTCCAGGGAGAATATAAATACTCGGGCACGGGCCCAGCTTGCGCAGGACATTCTTAACAGGAACTAGTGAAGGACACAACTAGACCTCCATGCTGTAAAACAGTTGATTAAAGCTTTGTTTAACGCTTAGACCAAGTGCCTAGTAGTTTTCTTACGTTACAGATTATCTGTTCATTATCACATTGCAGTTTGTGGGACCTTGCTGTGCGCAAATTGGCTGCTGCCTTTCCTACATTACAACAGTGACTGCACTTCAAAAAGTACTTCATTGGCTGTAAAACGCTTTGGGACGCCCGGTGATCGTGAAAGGCGTGATATAGATGCAAATCTTTCTTTCTGGCAGCCCTCCGGTACCATGCCCAAATGGCCATTCTTCATGTGTAAGGCTGTTCAACCATGGAGGGCAGATCTGGTTCATACATGAGCGCTTTCCTGCTGGGGTCACTGGATAGCAAGCAAACTGTGGTTGATTATTCCACTATGCCTGGGGCCCTGAGGCAAACTACAGCACCCATCACCGTCCTAATTTAGACCAACCATTTCAGCACAGACAAGAGATTAGGGAAGGTTTTAGTAGCAATTGAGGTGTTTAGAATTCGAGATTAGATTGGATATGTGGACGAAGGGGAAGTGTGTGAAGGGATAGAGGAAGAAGGTGGGTAAAGGTGTTTAAGACTATTTGCTCGTGTGGACAGTAAGCATGGACTGGTTGGGCCAAATGACTGTTTCTGCGTTGTAACTTCCATGTATCAGATCTAGGACCTTCCTGGAGTAACATGTAATATCATGTAAGCTACTCAGTCTCCGAGTCACTGGGAGCCAATCAGTCAAACAATCTGGCGTAGATATTTTCTTTTCAATGTACATAGCTGATTATTCTATAAAAGGTATGTAAGCGCTTATTGAATTTTACTTAAATGCAGTATGATTTTTGGGTGTAGTTATAACCGCACTGGAACTTCTTTCCAAAGAGCTGGTGAATGACTTGTCCTGTGTGGACTGACGTGTGACTTGTATATGTTTCATGGGACTGACATGTGTGATTTGTTTGTTCCTCCTCCTCCTCAATCTCCTCGTCGTCCTCCTTGTCCTTCTCATCTTCCTCTTCCTCCTCGTCCTCCTCCCTCCTCCTCCTCTCCCTCCTCCTCCTCCTGAGGTTGTCCTGCAATCACTGGCGGCAAGGGCTGGGCCCTCATGATGGCCAAGTTGTGGAGCATGCAGCAGACCACCACGAAATGGGAGACCTGCTCAGCCGAGTCCTGGAGGGCTCCTCCTGAGCGGTCAAAGCAGCGGAACCGTTACTTAGGCAGGCCGATGGTCTGCTCAATGATGTTGCTGGTGGCGGCATGGCTCTCATTATATGAGTGCTGGGCAGGAGTGCTGGGGATGCGGAGTGGAGTCATGAGCCAGGTGGAGAGAAGATAGCCGTTGTCTCCAACCAGCCAGCCGTGAGCTTGACATGGTGGCTGGAAAAGTGCTGGCGCATGATGAAGGCATTGTGGCTGCTGCCAGGATAGCGGGCATTGACATTAAGGATTCACTGTGTGCGGTCGCACACCAACTGCATATTAAGTGAGTGTTAGCTTTTGCGGTTACGGAAGATCTCAGGATTGTTATGCGGTGCCCGCAAAGCCACGTGGGTGCAGTCAATGGTGCCCTGCACCATGGGGAATCCCGCTATCCTGGCAAAGCCACATGCATGCTCGTCCTGCTTCTCTCTGGTGATGGGGAAGGAAATGTAGTCCCTTCTCCTACTGTAGAGAGCCTCTGTGACCTCCTGGATGCAGCGATGGACGGCGAACTGCGAGATGTTAGCTATATCTCCGGTTGCAGACTGGAAGGATCTGCTGGCGACGAAATTGAGGGCCACAGTGACCTTGACTGCCACTGGGAGAGCCGTGGTCGCCCTGATCTGAGGCCGGAGGTCTGGTTGCAGAATGTGGCAGAGTTCTGTGACCACCTCCTCGCTGAAGCAGGGCCTTCTAATACACTGCTCCTCGCTTAATTGGAGGTAGGAGAAGTGCTCTCGGAATACCCTCGGAGGGTGAGGCCTCCTGTTGCGAGCCCTCATGGCACTCTTCCTCCCTCTGGCCACATGTTCCACTCTTTCTCGCTGCCTGCGCTCCCTCCGCCGTAGATCCTGGAGGGCGAGGTCGACTGCCAGTACAGCCCCCATTAATGTAAACCAAGTGTAGTGGTTTGATTTTTTTAAGAATAAATGTAGCTACTTTTTAACTCCCACAACACTCCTGATACAAAATTACTGAATTAAACTAATACAATAGCAAAATACCGCGGATGCTGGAAATCTGAAATAACAACAGAAAATGCTGGAATTTTAATTCAGTAATATTAATAGTGAGAGTCTAACCACCTCCCCTTGACATTCAATGGCATTATCATCGCCGAATCCCCCACCATCAACATCCTGGGGGTCACCATTAAACAGAAACTTAACTGGACCAGCCACATAAATACTGTGGCAACAAGAGCAGGTCAGAGGCTAGTTATTCTGCGGCGAGTGTCTCACCTCCTGACTCCCCAAAGCCTTTCCACCATCTACAAGGCACAAGTAAGGAGTGTGATGGAATAATCCCCACTTGCCTGGATGAGTGCAGCTCCAACAATACTCAAGAAGCTCGACATCATCCAGGACAAGCATCCCGCTTGATTGGCACCCCATCCACCACTTTAAACATTCACTCCCTCCACCACCGGCGTAGCGTGGCTGCAGTGTGTACCATCTACAAGATGCACTGCAGCAATTCGCCAAGGCTTCTTCGGCAGCACCTCCCAAACCCGCAACCTCTTCCACCTAGAAGGACAAGGGCAGCAGGCGCAAGGGAACACCATCACCTCCAAGTTCCCCTCCAAGTCACACACCATCCTGACTTAGAAGTATATCACTGATCCTTCATCGTCGCTGGGTCAAAATCCTGGAACTCCCTCCCTAACAGCACTGTGGGAGCACCTTCACCACACAGACTGCAGCAGTTCAAGAACTCGGCTCACCACCACCTTCTCAAGGGCAATTAGGGATGGGCAATAAATGCTGGCCTTGCCAGCGAAGCCCAAATCCCATAAATGAATTAAAAAAAACAGAAAATGCTGGAAACACTCAGCAGGCGAGGCAGCATCCATGGAGAGAGAAACTCTCTTTCTCTCTCCACGGATGTTGCCTGGCCTGCTGAGTGTTTCCAGCATTTTCTGTTGTTATTACTGAATTAAACTGTTGCACAATGTGAAACTGACAAGAAAGCATTGAAACTCCACTAACCTTCTGCTGCAACTGATCACTCATGATCCCTTTAAATAACATCCCTGGAGCCGGCTTCCAATTGCTTCACACCAGCTCTTGCTCTCGCTATTTGGTCGAGGGGTTAAGGTAGGTGGCGACAATCAATTTCGCAGATCAGGTGGCCAGTAAGCGTTGCATGCTCACTGATGTAATGATTACATCGGATATACGGCACAGAAAAAGGCCACTCGGCCCAACCAGTCAATGCCGGCGTTTATGCTCCACTCGAGCCTCCTCCTGTCTTTCCTCATCTAAATCTATCAGCAGAACCCTCTATTCCCTTCTCCTTCATATACTTATCTGGCCTCCCCTTAAATGCATCTATAATATTCACTTCAACCATTGCCTGTGGTAGCGAGTTCCACATTCTCACCATTCTTTGGGTAAAGAAGTTACTTCTGAATTCCCTATTGGATTTCTTGGTGACTGTCTTATATTGATGGCCTCTAGTTATGCTCTTCCCCACAAGTGGAAACATTCTCTCTGTTTCCACTCTCTCAAAACCTTTCATAATTTTATAGACCTCTATTAGGTCACCCCTCAGCCTTTTTTCAAGAGAAAAGAGACCCTAATCTGCCTGGCGTTGAAGTCCCTGGCGGTACCTTGTACCAGCGGCGCAAAGGGGCGGGGGCTGGATTTGCCGTGCGGCACTGGATTCGCCTTGCCCTGGCACAACTGCATCAGCGCCCCATTACCGCCATCTGCTGGTGCTAATGGGAGGCGCTAAGGTACCGAATTGTTCCCCCCAAAATCTATTGCTTAGCACATGCTGTCAAACCATGGCTTCCAAGGATGCCTCCTTCACTTTCCACTGAGTTGTCCATCCAAAATGGTGTGTGCAAGCTCTCTACTGCGGCTCTATGAACTACATGGCTGAAATATCAATATAGAATCATAGGAACAGGAGCAGGCCATTTAGCCCCTTGAGCCTGTTCCACCATTCAATTAGATCATGGCTGATCTGCGACCTAACTCCATCTACCCGCCTTGCTTCTGTAACCCTTAATACCCTCGCCTAACAAAAATCTATTGACATGAATCAGTCATTCATGAAAGAAAGACTTATGAAATAATACTGAGCAGCCTGCAGGTGGCGCTGTCCAGGGAGAGTATAAATACTCGTGCACGGGCCCAGCTTGCGCAGGACATTCTTAACAGGAGCTAGTGAAGGACACAACTAGACCTCCGTGTTGTAAAACAGTTGATTAAAGCTTTGTTTAACGCTTAGACCAAGTGTCTGGTAGTTTTCTTACGTCATCTATCAAGCTCAGTTATTGATCTATCAGGCACAGTTTTGAAATAGGGCATCTTTGGCTCAGCAATTTTGCCCATCAACTCCATCTTCACTCTTGAAGAGTTGAAGGGAACTCTGCAGTGTACCTTAAGCTGATGGTAGCTCTACATCAGTGGTTGTCAAACTCTTTTGTTGGAGGACCCCTTTTCAAATGGATTATTAATCACTGACCCCCCCCCATCTAAATTCTAATACTGTATAATACTCATAATATGAATGATATGAAAGTGCTGCATGGAAAGAGTCTTTCAATAATGGTTTTAAGAAAACAGGTATTTACTTACAGATATCAGTGAGATGGGTGTACCTGCTTCTCACTGCGGGTCTAACAGGGGATCTTCGTGCTGCTCTCAGCGCTCCTCCATGCACGCTCCCCTCCTACGAGAGACAGCCAGCCCAGCCTCTCCATCTGGCTGGCTGCGGGTGGGAATCAGTGATTTGAAATGTTTGTACATTAAATGGGGAATACTCGAGGGTATTTAGTAGTGTGCAATCACTATTGCTGTCCAACATACTCCTTCTGTTCCCTACAATCTCCTGTGTTGAAATCTCTAGACTCAATGGGCCATCAAAGCTTATCTCTCTCAGCCTTCCCTTCGATTTGCCTCATTTTCCCTTCTACTCTTTTTAAACTTGGTATCCTGCACTTTGAACCTTATCCTTCATCTAGAAAGAATCCTCCTTTTAAAAGAAAAATCTGAATACGTGACGTAATAAAACTCACTACACACTTGGTTTGAGTATAAAGCAAGGCTTTAATCAACTTGTTTCAGAACATGGAGGTCTAGTTGTACTTCACTAGTTCCTGTCTTACAAAATGTCCCTGGCAAGCTGGGCCCACGCCCGAGTATTTATACTCCTTGGATGGCGCCACCAGCTGGCCGTCCAGTGTTATTTCATGAGTAGTTTCTTTATGATGATGAGATTTATAACAATACATTTTGGCATTTTTTTGGGTTGTGCTTTTATTTTGAAAGTGCATAATGGGCACTGTAACCTTGAAAGTCATATGCCTTGTTTTGTAGCACTACAAGAGTACACGGTTCCCTGCACTTAAAGCAGAAGCCAATAACCCATTGCATGAAGAGGGGCAAAGGACTGTTACCAATGATTATTATTTCGCTGCTCCAGCACTACTTATCACAGGAACATAACCCTTTTCATTGTCAAGTGTCCATTATTACTAATTGGTTTGCATCATGTTTGAAAATGTGTCGCCTTTTTTTGTAAGATAATGCAACTGGACACCGATACTGTACTTTTCTGGAAGTGCTTGAAACTACCATTAGACACATAGTAGGAAAAGGCTGCAATCTCAAAAGGCAAGCCTCAAATTGACAGTCACGCACATGAAAGTTGATTTTGTTTTCCTTTTCTAATATAATGAGTTAGGTTCCTCCTCAGTTCTTCTGTCCTTGGTACTTCCTCATTGAAACTTACCAGAAAGGTAAGGGAGACCAAATGCAATGAATGAAAGCTTTGGAAGAATTCCCACTTGGCAGTGGAGGTAGAAATTGGCATCCTCATCAATGATGTGTTGGGTGACATAGTCAGAGGTGCCACTGAGTATTTGTTCTGGGTATTTCTGAAGGAACTGCTACACTCATTTCCACAGACTGTGTTGTTGGTGGACACACCTGGTCCTTCAGGACTATGCTGATAAGGGAAAAAAGAACACTTTAGTCTTTCTTTTTTTCGTGGACTATCAGACGTGTCCAAACTGTTTTCTTCATGGCTGACAACTCCTAGGCATGCAACAAAAGGGACAAATTGTGGTCCATAATCAAGATCAAGGACAAAGCTATGGGGTGGATTGGTGGCAAAAAAGGGAAATGATTGCAGGAAGGAAGGGTCCCATCCTACATTGATTTGCCACTAAGTATACCGGAGGGAGAGTCAGTGTCACGGAATGCATGTCTCTTTGCCAAAGCCCACATAAGGATTTGGATTAAGTAGTTGATGATGAGTACGCCTGGCACACGATATTGGACATGGATATCTAGAATGTCGAGGAGGTCGGCACATCACAACTTGTCCCACATAAATCCTCTGCCACGGCCAAAGAGGTAACCCTGAAGCTTGAGATGAAAGCTGCTCAAAAACCTAACACTGGAGGCCAGATATGAGAACATGCGTTCAAACATTCCAGGATTTGGTGCCAAGAGTAGAGGGCAGAGGGACGAGCAGAAACTGCTAAAGCATCGCACTCCTACTTGGGGAATCACTGGTCAGTGTGGTGTGGGGTGAATGCCCGCTGTGGTCAGGAGGATGGTTACAATGCGCTCACACATTTTATGGTGAGTTGTGTTGCTTACTATGCCACTTGTGAGGAGCTCCTAGCTCTTGTTTTCTGTCTAGTGAGAGCTCAATCCTGTACTTTTCAGTTGTCTAATGACCAACTACTGACTATTCTTCTTGGAGGGAGGAGTGAGGTAGGCGGGGTTTGTCTCAGGCTGAGGTGGTTCAAAAGTGACAGGCTCGATGGCGGAAGCTTGGAACTCATCTGTGGCAGAATCGGCAAGGTGAGTATCTAAACCTGGCTGACCTGCAGTATTCCAGGGAACTGTTGGTGACGACCAGCCAACCTGGTCTGCTGATGGAATCTGGAGGGGTGCATCTTTGGCTGCGACTGGGGTTCTCCCTGTTCTGCTCCGGAGAACACTGCAAGCCAATGCTCTGACGGGCAGAGCGGTGCTGGCTGGTCAAGCAGCTTACAGTGCTCAGTGTTGGTGAGCCGCAGAGTTTTCACCTGGTTAAGCTCCCTCTGCCCCTCCTGAATCATTAAACCCTTGGCTTTGCAGACAACAACAACAACTTGTATTTATATAGCGCCTATAACATAGTAAAACGTCCCAAGGCGCTGCACAGGAGTATTGTAAGACAAAAATTTGACACCGAGCCACATAAGGAGAAATTAGGGCAGGTGACCAAAAGCTTGATCAAAGAGGTAGGTTTTAAGGAGCGTCTTAAAGGAGGAAAGAGAGGTAGCGAGGCGGAGAGGTTTAGGGAGGGAATTCCAGAGCTTAGGGCCGAGGCAACAGAAGGCACGGTCACCAATGGTTCAGAGATTATAATCAGGGATCCTCAAGAGGGCAGAATTAGAGGAGCGCAGATATCTCGGGGGGTTGTGGGGCTGAAGGAGATTACAGAGATAGGAAGGGGCGAGGCCATGGAGGGATTTGAAAACAAGGATGAGAATTTTGAAATCGAGGCGCTGCTTAAACCTACAGTGAAGCTCTCTGGCCTTAGTTAAGTGAAGTGTATCTACAGGGAGGGAGTGTGCACTCCTTATTGAACAGATGTGTCCAAACTTTCTATCTGTGTAGATTCCTTCTTGCCTTTGGTGGAGATTCTTGAACACTTCTGCACAGATTTCTGCACTGTCAGACACCCAGCTGACCAGAAAAAATAGGGATACGGTTGATTTGGGATGATTCTCATTGCACTAAGAAATGTCCCTAATGTATGTAATGTGTATATGTGATTTATTTATCTGTAGACTGATTGCCTACTAAAATCTAAAGTACAACTAAAAGCCTCAGGATAAAGGGTAGGCCATTCAGGACTGAGATGAGAAGACATTTCTTCACACAGAGGGTGGTGAATCTTTGGAATTCTCTACCCCAGGGGGCTGTGGAGGCTCATTCACTGGGTATATTCAAAACAGAAGTCGATAGATTTCTGACTAGTAAGGGCATCAAGGGATATGGCGATAGGGCCGGTGAATGGAGTTGAGGCAGAAGATCAGCCATGATCTCATTGAATGGCGGAGCAGGCTTGAGGGGCCGAATGGCCTACTCCTGCTCCTATTCCTTATGTTCTTAAGCACTGACCATTTTTGATGGGTCTTCTGTATTGATATAGTGCAAACAGAATAAATATCAACTTGCAATATCTAAGTTAATTGCTTAGTTTTGTGACTAACTGTCTTCACACTCTAGGGTATGCAATGCTTCCCACCAGCAATCACAATGCAGTCGACACTTCATTTAACAACGATGTTTTGATTAGAGGTCTGGTTGATGCAATGATTGATTTAACCGCCTTCACCAGTTCTTTTGAGACCTGAGTTCCGGTTCAGTGATATACAGCAGCTACTGGTTTAAGGCTGTTAAATGTGAAATGTGTTGACAATGACAGTCTGTTCCCAGTAGACTCCAGCGCTCAGTTACAACACTGATCTCATTTAGCCTCCAGGCAGTGAACAAAATGTAATTCCTGACTTAAATGCCGCTCTGATCCTTGTGGAGGGTTTATGATGTTGCAGTGGACAGCATTTTTCCTGCCGTGATTTCAATGTTACCTTTTCCTAAATGGCTTCCCTCCCATCCAATATAGCTCCCATTAAATATACAGTGATCTCTTTATGACCCGCATTACAAGCTCGGATTTCAAAATGTACCCTATTGCTCCTATAATATACTCTTCTCTCAAATTTATCAGAAGTTTTGCAACAATAACATCAGAAAAGCGTGCACAACTGTAGAGCAGGTTTCAGTTGCAGTATTCTCTCCAGAGCTAACCCAGTTTTGATTTGCGTTGGTTTTGGAATACTAACGCCATTCATGGTGACTAAATTCCGCTGGTCTATGTTTCGTGCAGTGTTATGAATCTTATGATCCATGTGATCCATGAAGAAAGACTCATGAAATAACACTGGATGGCCAGCTGGTGGCGCCGTCCAAGGAGTATAAATACTCGGGCGTGGGCCCAGCTATCCCAGGACATTTTGTAAACGGGAACTAGTGAAAGCTAACTGGACCTCCATGTTTTGAAACAAGTTGATTAAAGCCTTGCTTTATACTCAAACCGAGTTTTATTACGTCATGCAGTAAGTAGTTGAATAACCATAGCGACAGAGGGATTCGGTTGAGTGTCTGATCCACTGTTATAAGCATTGCCACTCCAGAGACTTGAGCACAAAAATCTAGGCTGACACTCCAGTACGGTGCTGAGGGAGGGCTGCACTGTCGGAGGTGCCGTCTTGCAGATGAGACGTTAAACCGAGGTCCACGTCTGCTCTCTCAGGTGGATGTAAAAGATCCCACGGCCACTATTTCGAAGAAGAGCAGGGGATTTATCCCCCGGTGTCCTGGCCAATATTTATCCCTCAATCAACATCACCAAAACAGATTATCTGGTCATTATCACATTGCTGTTTGTGGGAGCTTGCTGTGCGCAAATTGACTGCTGCGTTTCCTACATTACAACAGTGACTACACTTCAAGAAGTACTTCACTGGCTGTAAAGCGCTTTGGGACGTCTGGTGGTCGTGAAAGGCGCTATATAAATGCAAGTCTTTCTTTTTATTAGCGTTAGAAGTATTATCTGGAGCGGGCTCCTCTTTCAGACATACTTTGCTCCATTCATCCTCCCAGCAGGACTCTCTCTTTTGCCATTTGTACACATTTAAAGTTTTGCTACATTGTGGTCGAGTGTTTTGATTGCCGAAATTGCTTCTCTTGTGAGATTAAAGGAATGATTGCAATTGAGTGACAAAGGACACTGGTTGGCCGAGTAGTTTTGGAACACTGTCCTTCATGCCGGAGACCTGAGCTGAATTGAGTACAGACGGATGGGATAAAAACCTCCTCGGGATTTCCTGGATTAAAAAAGCTTGAAGTGAAATGAATTTGGAGAGTATTGGGTGGATTCTCCTCTGCCCTGTGCCTGAGGAATCAGTTCTCCCCGGGTGCAGGGCAGCGGAATATAGGCGGGGGACCCCATTAGGTCAATAGCAAAATACTGCAGATGCTGTCTTCTTCTTAGGCAGTCCCTCGGAACCGAGGATGACTTGCTTCCACATTAAAAATGAGTTCTCAGATGACTGATGAGTCCAATGCGGGACCTACAGTCTCTGTCACAGGTGGGGCAGACGTTGGTTGAAGGGGCGGGTGGGTGGGGTGCTTGGGTTGACGAGCGCTCCTTCCGCTGTTTGCGCTTGGCTTCCGCTTGCTCCCGGCGAAGAGACTCGAGGTGTTCATAGAAACATAGAAACATAGAAGATAGGAGCAGGAGTAGGCCATTCGGCCCTTCGAGCCTGCTCCGCCATTCAATGAGACCATGGCTGATCATTCAAATTCAGTACCCTGTCCCTGCCTTGATCCCTTTAGCCTTAAAAAATATATCCAACTCTTTCTTGAATATATTTAATGAACTGGCCTCCACTGCCCTCTGTGGCAGAGAATTCCACAGGTTCACCACTCTCTGGGTGAAGAAATTCCTCCTCATTTCAGTCCTAAATGGCTTACCCCTTATCCTTAGACTATGACCCCTGGTTCTGGACTCCCCGGCCATCAGAAACATCCTTCCTGCATCTAGTCTGTCCAGACCTGACAGAATTTTATAGGTTTCGATGAGACCGCCTCTCAATCTTCTAAACTCCAGTGAATATAAGCCCAATTGACACAATCTCTCCTCATACGTCATTCCTGCCATCCCAGGTATCAGCCTGGTGAATCTTCGCTGCACTCCCTCCATGGCAAGAACATCCTTCCTCAGGTAAGGTGACCAAAACTGCACACAATACTCAAGGTGTGGTCCCACCAAGGCCCTGTACAACTGTAGCAAGACATCCTTGCTCCTGTACTCGAACCCTCTTGCTACGAAGGCCAACATACCATTTGCCTTCTTAACCGCCTGCTGCACCTGCATGCTTACCTTCAGCGACTGGTGCACAAGGACACCCAGGTCTCTTTGCACTTCCCCTTCTCCCAATCTATTGCCATTCAAATAATAATCTGCCTTCCTGTTTTTGCCACCAAAGTGGATAACCTCACATTTATCCACATTATAGTGCATTTGCCATGTTTCTGCCCAATCACACAACCTGTCCAAATCGTACTGGAGTTTCACGACATCCTCCTCACAGCTTACCCTCCCACCCAGCTTTGTGTCGTCTGCAAATTTGGAGATATTACATCCAATTCCCTCGTCCAGATCATTAATATATATTGTGAATAGCTGGGGTCCAAGGACCGATCCTTGCGGTATCCCACTAGTCACTGCCTGCCACTCGGAAAACAACCCGTTTATTCCAACCCTTTGCTTTCTGTCCGCCAACCAGTTCTCTATCCAAGTCAATACCTTGCCCCCAATCCCATGTGCCTTAATTTTGCACGCTAATCTCTTATGTGGGACCTTATCAAAAGCCTTCTGAAAGTCCAAATACACCACATCCACTGGTTCTCCCTTATCTATTTTACCAGTTACATCCTCAAAAAATTCCAGTAGATTAGTCAAGCATGATTTACCTTTTGTAAATCCATGTTGACTTTGTCCGATCCTGTCACTGCTTTCCAAGTGCTCTGCTATGACATCTTTTATAATAGACTCTAGCATTTTCCCCACTATCGATGTCAGGCTTACCAGTCTATAATTCCCCGCTCTTTCTCTACCACCTTTTTTGAATAGTGGGGTAACATTAGCTACCCTCCAATCCATGGGTACCGTTCCAGAGTCCATCGAGTTCTGGAAGATGACCAGCAATGCATCTACTTTCTCTAGGGCCACTTCCTTAAGTACCCTGGGATGTAGACCATCAGGCCCTGGGGATTTATCGGCCTTCAGTCCCATCAATTTTCCTAACACCATTTCCCTACAAATACTGATTTCTTTCAGTTCCCCCCTTTCATCAGACCCTATGTTCCCCAGCATCTCTGGGAGGTTATTTGTGTCCTCCTTTGTGAAGACAGAACCAAAGTATGTATTTAGTTGGTCTGCCATTTCCTTGTTTCCCATTATAAATTCCCCTGATTCTGACTGTAAGGGACCTACGCTTGACTTCACCGATCTTTTTCTCTTCACTTATCTATAAAAGCTTTTACAGTCAGTTTTTATGTTCCTTGCTAGCTTATTTCCCTTCTATTTTCCCTTTCTTAATCAATCCCTTTGTCCTCCTTTGTTGACTCCTAAACTGCTCCCAATCCTCAGGATTATTGCTTTTTCTAGCCAATTTATATGTCCTCTCCTTGGATCTTATGCTATCCCTAATTTCCCTTGTTAGCCACGGTTGAGTCACCTTTTTAAAAAAAAAAAAAAAAAAAAAAAAAAAAAAAAAAAAAAATTATGCCAAACTGGGATGAACAAATTCTGTAGCTCATCCATTCGGCCTTTGAATGTTTGCCATTGCCTATCCACCGTCAACCCTTTGAGTGCCATTCCCCAATCAATCCTACCCAACTCACTCCTCAGACCATCGTAGTTTCCTTTATTTAAATTGAGGACCCTTGTCTCTGAGTCAACGACTTCATTCTCCATCTTAATGAAGAATTCGATCATATTATGATCGCTCTGACCCAAGGGGCCTCGTACAACAAGATTGCTAATTAATCCTTTCTCGTTACATAATACCCAGTCTAAGATGGCCTGATCTCTGGTTGGTTCCTCAACATATTGGTCCAGAAAACCATCCCGTAAACACTCCAGGAATTCCTCCTCCACAGTATTGTTACTAATTTGGTTGGCCCAATCTATATGTAGATTAAAGTCACCCATGATGACTGCTGTGCCCTTATTGCACGCTTCTTTAATTTCCCTTTTAATGCCATCTCCAACCTCTGCCTTACTGTTTGGAGGTCTATATACCACTCCCACTAATGTTTTTTTCCCCTTAGTATTTCTCAATTCTACCCATACAGATTCCACATCATCAGAGCTAATATCCTTCATTACAATTGTATTACAATTACAATTGTATTAATCCCTTCTTTAACCAGTAATGCTACCCCACCTCCCTTTCCTTTTTGCCTATCTTTCCTGAATATCGAATACCCCTGGATGTTGAGTTCCCAGTCTTGGCCATCCTTGAGCCACGTTTCCGTAATCCCAACCAAATCATATTCGTTTACCTCTATTTACGCAGCCAATTCATCCACCTTATTACAAATGCTCCTCGCATTAAGACACAAAGCCTTCAGGCTTGTTTTTTTAATGCTCTTAGACCTATTAGAATTATCATTTACTGTGGCCACGTTTGATTTAAACCGTTGATTTCTCTGACTGCCACTTTTATATTTCTCCTTCCTATCTTTTGCTTTCGGCGCCTTCCCGGATGCTTCTCCTCCACTTTGTGTGGTCTTGAGCCAGGGATTCCCAGGTGTCGGTGGGGATGTTGCACTTTTTCAAGGAGGCTTTGAGGGTGTCCTTGAAGCGTTTCCTCTGCCCACCTGGGGCTCTCTTGCCGTGCCAGAGCTCCGAGTAGAGTGCTTGTTTTGGGAGTCTTGTATCGGGCATGCGGACAATGTGACCTGTCCATCGGCGCTGATTGAGCGTGATCAAAGCTTCGATGCTGGGGATGTTGGCCTGAGCAAGAACACTGACGTTGGTGCACCTATCCTGCCAATGGATTTGCAGGATCTTACGGAGGTAGCGTTGGTGGTACCTCTCCAGTGCTTTGAGGTGCTTGCTGTACATTGTCCATGTCTCTGAGGCATACAGCAGGGCGGGTATCACTGCTGCTCTGTAGACCATGAGCTTAGTGCTGGGTTTGAGGTCCTCAGGCCACCGAAGGCTGCACTGGCACACTGAAGGCGGTGTTGGACTTTGTCGTCGACGTCTGCCCTTGTTGACAGCAGATGCTGTAAATCTGAAATAACAACAGAAAATGTATGAAACACTCAGCAGGCCAGGCAGCATCTGTGGAGAGAGAAACTGAGAGTTCTGACGAAGAGTCCCAGACCTGAAACGTTAACTCTGTTTCTCTCTCCACGGATGCTGCTTGGCCTGCTGAATGCTTCCAGCATTTTCTGTTGTTACCCCATTAGGTCAGTTCTGCGCCCCCATTGCATTACCCTGGGAGTTCCTGGAGCGTTACTGGGCCTGCGCCGATGGTAGGGGCAGGCTCAGCGTAACTATTTGAATTGGGTGGGGCTGTTCCTGGTCGCCTACCTCATGTTCCGCTGAATCCGCTTGTTGGGTACCCCAGCATGGGGGGCACCGATGGAAACCTGGAGCTATGACCTTCGTCCAGTCATCTGCTGACTGGAGGGTTGGTAGAGGTACCAGCAACAGGCTGAAGATAGGAGATTGCTTTGGAATCGTCATTTAATTCCCTGAAAAGTTTTGGCTCCTGATATTCCAGGGTCCAGGACCCAACCTTGGCCTGATTTCCACTGGGATCGGCAAGGTCCGCCTGGCGAGATTGATTCTACCCCAGCCCTGATTGAGGGTCTAGGAGCAGGAACACCCGATTTAGGGAGTTCCATTCCCTGGCACCAACCGCCTTAAGTTGATGGCTTTGCCGCAGTGGGCAGAGGCTCTGCCGCACAAGGCTATCTCGGAAAGGCTGCGACCTGGCATATCCGAGTTCCGGCTGAGTTTGTGACCAATTCTGGTGGATTCCTGCTGGATTTATGTCAGGAGTTCACCGGAATGACCACACAATCACAGATACATTTAAGGGGAAGCTAGATAAGTACATGAGGGAGAAAGGAATAGAAGGACATGCTGATCGGGTTAGATGAATTAGGGTGGGAGGAGGCTTGTGTTGGGCATAAACACCGGTATGGACCAATTGGGCCGAATGGACTATTTCTGTCGTGTAAATTTGATGTAATCCTATGTAATTCCAGGGCCTTTAAGTTCCATCTAATGGGGAATGCCTATTTACCTGTGGAAACTGCAGTCTCCCATGAAGATGAACAGAGAGTTGGGAAAGGGCCTGAACCATAACACTGTTCAAAATCATAAAGGAACAGATGAGGTTATGCATGAAGAGTAGGCAGATTCAAGGAGTATCTGCACCACAGCAGGATTACTTTTAACAGCAAAACTAATGTTAATTATCAATGACATTTGAAGGAGTTGCTTGGTGGAAATACTATCAAAAATACATCAACATTTTTGTGGTTTGTGTTACAAAAGTCTCCCATTGTAACAAATAAGAACGACTCCTTCGGCATCTAAAGTGAGACCAGATCCATCAGGTCTCGCTCTTCTGGAATTAGGTGCATTCATTATCCTTCAAAATTGTGGCCTATTTTGACATATCTCACTCTTAAAAATGATCACGCTTCCATATGTTTTAAAAAAGTTTAGAATCTCTCGGTCTTTTTTGGTCAAAAGTTTCACTTGAAGAAAGTTCCAAAGTTGAAGCTTAAGCGACTGTAGAGAATGTGACAGAGGAGAGTGAGAGCCTGGAGACAGTGAGATTGGGCACTGTGTGCGATACTAGAGGCTGGAAAGAATAGGGAGATTGGAGAATAATGGACTGAATATTGAGGGGGAGAAATTGGTTTGTATGAAATGGGCAGTGCAACTGCAGTGCGCACCCGAAAAGTTCAGACTGAGGATCGCCCGGGGCTCACCTTAATAAATAATAACTAAAAAGGCTAATTAAATATTGGCCTTTATCTCAAGGGGGCTGCAATACAAAGGGATAGAAGTTATGTTAAGGCTCTGATTATACCCGATCTGGAGCACTGCGTTCAGTTCTGGGCACCGCCCTCAGGAAGGATATATTGGCCTTGGAGTGGGTGCAGTGCAGATTCACCAGAATGATACTGGGGATAAAATGGTTAAATTACGAGGACAGGTAAATAGTCCCTTGAATATAGAAGATTAAGGGGTGATCTAATTGAAGTGTTTAAGATGATTAAAGGATTTGATAGGGTAAGATGCACTGCAGCAACTCGCCAAGGCTTCTTCGGCAGCACCTCCCAAACCCGCGACCTCTTCCACCTAGAAGGACAAGGGCAGCAGGCGCATGGGAACACCACCAGCTCCAAGTTCCCCTCCAAGTCACACACCATCTTGACTTAGAAGTATATCGGCCGATCCTTCATCGCCGCTGGGTCAAAATCCTGGAATTCCCTCCCTAACAGCACTGTGGGAGCACCTTCACCACGCGGACTGCAGCGGTTCAAGAAGGCGGCTCACTACCACCTTCTCAAGGGCAACTAGGGCTGGGCAATAAATGCTGGCCTTGCCAGTGACGCCCATATCCCATAAACGAATTAAAAAAAAAGAGAGAGATACTATTTCCTCTGGTGCGGGAGTCCAGAACAAGGGGGCATGATCTTCAAATTAGAGCTAGGCCGTTCAGGGATGATGTCAGGAAGCACTTCTTCACACAAAGGGTAGTGGAAATCTGGAACTCTCTTCCCCAAAAAGCTGTTCAGGCTGGGGGGGGGGGGGGGGGGTCAATAGAAAATTTCAAAACGGAGATCTGATAGATTTTTGTTCGGTAAGGGCATTAAGGATTACGGAACCAAGGTGGGTAGATGGAGTTATGAATTTGCATTAATATAGCATCTTTTACGAACTCGAGATAATCCAAAGCGTTTCATAGCCAATGTGGTATTTTTTTCTTGAAATGTACTCAGATTTAATCGAGGCAAACGCCGAAGCAAATTTACATACAGCAAGGTCCCACAAACAGCAATAAGGTAAATGAACAGAGAATCTGTTTTAGTGATGTTGGTTGAGGGATAAATGATGGCCCAGGACACCGGGAGAACTCCCCTGCTTTTCTTTGAATATTGCTAAGAGACAATTTACATCCACCTGATTAGGGCAGACAGAGCCTCATGTTAACATGACCTCCGTCAAGTGCAGCTCTCCCTCACTGCTGCACTGATGTGTCTGCCTGGATCATGTCTTCAAGTCCCTGGAATGGGGATCTACTGACTCAGAGGCAAGAGATCTTCCATTGAGCCAGGGGTTACACTTAAAACTTAGTAGATTTTAAAAAACTTTGTACTCAAACGTGTCAAGTTCAACTCAAATTGTCATTTAAAATGCTAGACTTGTTTGTTTTCTCTGTCCTGCTGCTCCTGAGCAGTGTCTGCTGCAGCCAGCTGTCCCTCCATAATCTCTGTGCTCAGCTTCTTTTTCTCCTCTTGAGTGGAAATGGCAAAGCAACCGCATGTCCATTTGCTAAAATTAGGCTTAATTCTGCGACAGCATCAATTTATAAGCTGACAGTACAGCCTATTATGTCCGTGTATAATTGAGACACGGACTGCAGGAGTTGATTATAACAGGTCTTTACTGAATGGAGACAACCTGGAACTGAAACTACAGAAGCCTGCTAGGGCCTTTTATACAGGGGTGGTCACTGCCGGTACTGCAGTCTAAGACCAGTTATTCCCTTAAAGGTACATACACAACAATTCCTCCCCTTTTAGATAAACAGTACATAACATTCATTTAACAACTAAATGATAACTAATTATAATTACAATAACGGTTGCTAGATACATTGGTTGAAGTTAAGCAATTATAAGTTCAGTCTTTGAGGAGGCTTCCTGATTCTGTCTGGATAACGCCTCTTTGGGGTATCGGGTTCTTCTGGCAAAGTTGAGTCGGGATCAATGTCGTTGTTTGGTTCGCCTGCTTCCAATATCACCGATTCTGCGGTAGATGCAATTGGTACTTCGGTTTCATTGCCGGGTGTATCAGATCATGGTGTGGAGTTGACATTTTCCAGTGACTCTAGAATCTGGTCAGCATGGCATCTAACAATGCTCTCTCCAACATCCACGGTATACATTAGAGGTCCTTGCCGTGTACAGATCGTTCCTGGCTGCCATTTCTCTGTGCGGTAGTCCCGGGCCAAAACTGGTTGACCTATCTTAAAACTCCTGGTCGGCCTTTCATTCATATTCTGAAACTGCCTGTTCTCCACATCTCTTCTGATGTTTGGCTTAACCAAATCCAAGCGGCATCGTAGTCTTCGATTGAAGAACATCATGGCTGGAGTTTGGTTGGTAACCGCATGTGTCGCATTCCGGTAGGCAAACAAGAAGTTATCCACCTTGTGTTGTAGGGGTATGTCTTCATTACACATTGCTTTGATAGCCTTCTTGAATGTTTGAACGAACCTCTCGGCCAATCCATTAGTGGCTGGATGATATGGGGCGGACGTGTAATGCTTAACACCATTGTTCTTTAAGAACCTCTGGAATTCTTCAGACACAAACTGTGGTCCATTGTCAGAGCAAATCTGTTCAGGCAGCCCATTCCTGGCGAATATGGTTCGTAAGACTGTGATAGTTTTTTCTGTGGTGGTTGAGGACATTTTTATTACCTCTGGCCACTTTGAATGTGCATCCACCGCAATTAAAAACATCGAGTCCATAAATGGACCAGCAAAATCAATGTGCACCCTTTGCTATGGAGATGAGGGCCACTCCCATGGATGTAGAGGGGCTTGTGGTGGGGCGTTTTGGACCTTCTGGCATCCTTTACAGCTCTTGGTCATCTCTTCGATTTCTCTATCGATTCCCGGCCACCACACAAACGCTCTGGCTAAGTTCTTCATTTTTACCCCTCCCAGATGACCCTCATGAAGCTCATTGAGCACTCTATCCTTCAATTTGGGTGGAATTACTACTCTGGATCCACACATCAAGGTTCCTCTGCACACTGACAGCTGTTCTCTTCTCGGCGAGAATGCTGGCAGCAGTGGTTCACCATGTGCTGGCCATCCCTTCACCGTTAAATCATAGACCCAGGAGAGTGTCGGGTCATTTCGTGTTTCCTTTTCTATGTTTGCATTCGTCACAGGTAGACATTCGACTATGGTCGAGTGGAATATCTCCACTGGATCCACTGCAAGTTCTTCTTCCACCGTCGGCAACGGTAGGCGCGACAATCCATCAGCATTCCCATGCTGTTTAGTTCCTTTGTACTCGATGTCATATTGATGTGCCCCTAGGAAAAGGGACCACCTCTGTAGCCATTGTGCTGTCATTATCGGTACGCCCTTCTGAGGGTTGAAAATGGAGACAAGAGGTTGATGATCAGTTAGTAGAGTAAATTTCTGACCGTGCAGGTAGTGATTGAACTTCTTCACCCCCCACACCAGGCTGAGGGCCCCTCTGTCAATCTGGGCGTAGTTACGCTCGGCTGAAGTTAACGAGCGTGACGCAAAAGCTATCGGCCTCTCTGAATCATCAAGGAATTTATGTGACAGTACCGCCCCAATGCCGTAGGGAGACGCATCACACGCCAGTCTTATCGGTAGTGATGGGTTGTAGTGAGCCAATACTTCTCTTGAAGTGATTAGGTCCTTACTCTTCTGAAAGGCCCGCTTACATTCATCGCTCCATTTCCATGCTACTCCCGTTTGTAGTAGGGCGTTCAGTGGGTGCAGAATTGTGGACAAATTCGGCAAAAACTTATGGTAGTAATTCACCAATCCGAGGTATGACCTCAGTTGCGACACATTTTCAGGCGCTGGAGCCTTAACTACCGCTTCAATTTTGTCAGGGGACTTATGTAACCCCTCTTCATCAATCACGTGGCCACAATACGATATCTGTTTCTTAAAAAACTCGCACTTGGGGCGATTGGCTCGTAGCCCATGTTCACGTAGTCTAGTGAGCACCTGCTCTAGGTTGGCAAGGTGTTCACTGTCATCTTCACCTGTCACTAGGATGTCGTCCAAGTAACACTGAGTCCCCAGAATCCCTTGCAGGACTTGTTCCATCGCTCTTTGCCATATCGCCGGAGCTGATGCTACTCCGAATACCAGTCGATTATACTGGTAAAGACCTTTGGGAGTGTTTATTGAGAGATACTTCCTAGAGGATTCTTCAACCTCCATCTGCAAATATGCTTGTGCTAGGTCAATTTTTGTAAAATGCTTCCCTCCAGATAGTGAGGCGAAGATATCTTCTATCCTTGGAAGAGGATATTGTACTGTGTGAAGGACTGGGTTCACCGTCACCTTGAAGTCCCCACAGATGCGAACCTTCCTCGGCTCCTCAGACTTATTGTTTAACGTTTTCTTCATGACAGGAATGATGGGTGTCGCCCACTCGCTCCACTCTACCTTAGATAACACGCCTGCATTCTCCAGATCTGCCTCGACGGCTGGGCGAATTGCATATGCTACCGGTCTTGCTTTGAAAAACTTGGGAATTGCATTCTCTTCTATTTTTATCGAGGCGGTTACGCCTTTAAGAGTGCCCAGTTCTTGTTGAAATACCTCTTTGGCGTTAGCTAAGATTGTTGACAATCGTCCAGGAGTGACGTCGTCATCCTTTTTACCAGCCACCGTCAGTGCCTGAATGGAGTGCTAGTCTAAACTTATCTTTCTGATCCATTCACGTCCCAATAACGGTGGTCCACCATCTTGCAGTATGTAGAGATACAATTTCTGTATTTCCTTGCCGTTGTATTTGACAGGCACCCTTATTTTTCCTCTGGGGTATACTTTTTGCCCCGTATACATCATCAAGACAATGGATGTCTCTTTCAAGGGTATGTGTGAGAATAGCCACTCGTAGTCTCATCAATTCATGATGGTTAGAGCTGATCCTGTATCCAATTCCATTTTAACTTGGGACCCTGCTATCGTGAGGGTGACCCAAATTGTTCGGTGATCCTGTTTTGCGATTACGTTGTGAAGTTTGAGACAGCTTAGTCTCTTAGAGTCATAGAGTCATAGTTATACAGCACAGATACAGGCCCTTCGGCCCATCGTGTCCGCGCCGGCCATCAAGCCCTGTCTAATCTAATCCCATATTCCAGCATTTGGTCCGTAGCCTTGTATGCTGTGGCATTTCAAGTGCTCATCCAAATGCTTCTTAAATGTTGTGAGGGTTCCTGCCTCCACAACCCTTTCAGGCAGTGAGTTCCAGACTCCAACCACCCTCTGGGTGAAAAAGGTCTTTCTCAAATCCCCTCTAAACCTCCCGCCCTTTACCTTGAATCTATGCCCCCTAGTTATTGACCCCTCTACTAAGGGAAAAAGCTCCTCAGCATCCATCCTATCTATGCCCCTCATAATTTTGTACACCTCAATCATGTCCCCCCTCAGCCTCCTCTGCTCCAAGGAAAACAAACCCAATCTGCCCAGTCTCTCTTCATAGCTGAAGCGCTCCAGCCCTGGTAACATCCTGGTGAACCTCCTCTGCACCCTCTCCAACGCGATCACATCCTTCCTGTAGTGTGGCGACCAGAACTGCACACAGTATTCCAGCTGTGGCCTAACCAGTATTTTATACAGCTCCATCATAACCTCCTTGCTCTTATATTCAATGCCTCGGCTAATGAAGGCAAGTATCCCATATGCCTTTTTTACCACCTTATCCACCTGTTCCGCCGCCTTCAGGGATCTGTGTACTTGCACACCCAGATCCCTCTGACCCTCTGTCTTGCCTAGGGTCTTACCATTCATTGTGTATTCCCTTGCCTTGTTAGTCCCCCCAAAGTGCATCACCTCGCACTTTTCCGGGTTAAATTCCATTTGCCACTGTTCCGCCCATCTGACCAACCCATCTATATCGTCCTGCAGACTGAGGCTACCCTCCTCGCTATTTACCACCCTACCAATTTTTGTATCATCCGCGAACTTACTGATCATACCTTTTACATTCATATCCAAGTCATTAATGTAGACCACAAACAGCAAGGGACCCAGCACCGATCCCTGTGGTACCCCACTGGCCACAGGCTTCCAGTCACAAAAACAACCTTCGACCATCACCCTCTGCCTTCTGCCACTAAGCCAGTTTTGTATCCAATGTGCCAAGGCACCCTGGATTCCATGGGCTCTTACCTTCTTGACCAGTCTCCTGTGCGGGACTTTATCGAAGGCCTTACTGAAATCCATGTATACCACATCCACTGCGTTACCCTCATCCACACACCTAGTCACCCCCTCAAAAACTTCAATCAAATTAGTCAGACATGATCTTCCCTTGACAAAGCCATGTTGACTATCCCTGATTAATCCTTGCCTCTCCAAGTGGAGACAAATTTTGTCCCTCAGAATTTTTTCCAATAATTTTCCTACCACTGATGTTAGGCTCACTGGCCTGTAGTTCCCCGGTTTTTCCCTACTTCCCTTCTTGAATAATGGTACTACATTAGCGGTTCTCCAGTCCTCTGGCACATCCCCTGTGGCCAGAGAGGTCCTGAATATATGTGTTAGAGCCCCCGCAATCTCTTCCTTTGCCTCACACAGCAGCCTGGGATACATTTCATCCGGGCCTGGGGATTTATCCATTTTTAGGCCAGCTAAAACCGCCAATACCTCCTCCCTCTCGATGTTAATATGTTCGAGCATATCACAGTCCCCCCGCCCTATTTCTATGTCTACATCGTCCTTCTCCATAGTGAAAACAGATGCAAAAAATTCATTTAGAACCCCTCCTACATCTTCCGGCTCCACACACAGATTGCCACTTTTGTCCCTAATGGGCCCTATTTTTTCCCTAGTTATCCTCTTACCCTTAATATACTTATAAAACATCTTAGGATTTTCCTTTATTTTGCTCGCCAGTGTTATTTCATGGCCCCTCCTTGATGTCCTAATTTCTTTTTTAAGTATCCCCCTGCACTTTTTGTACTCCTCTAGGGCTTCCTCCGTCTTTAGCCTTTTGTATCTGCCAAAAGCCCTCCTTTTTTTCCTAATCCATTCTCGTATATCCCCTGACATCCAAGGTTCCCTGTGGTTTTTGGAACCACCCTTGACCTTTACGGGAACATGTTGCCATTGTATGATCTCAATCTCCCTTCTGAAAGCCTCCCATTGCTCTGATGCGGATTTTCCTACAAGTAGCTGATCCCAGTCCATTTTGGCCAGATCCTGCCTTATCCTATTAAAATCGGCCTTCCCCCAATTTAGAACCTTTATTTCCGGCCCATCCATGTCCTTTTCCATGACCACCTTAAATCTTACCATATTATGGTCACTGTCACCAAAGTGCTCACCTACTAGCACTTTTTCCACTTGGCCGGCCACATTCCCTAGAATTAGGTCCAGTACCGCCCCCTCTCTTGTAGGACTTTCTACATGCTGGCTCAAAAAGCTCTCCTGGATGCACTTTAAGAATTCTACACCCTCTGAGCCTTTCACACTCTGACTATCCCAGTTAATATTGGGGAAGTTGAAATCCCCCATTATTATTACCCTATTATTTGCACATTTCTCTGAGATTTGCCTACATATCTGTTCCTCCATCTCCCCCTGACTGTTTGGAGGCCTATAGTACACTCCCAGCAAAGTGCTTGCCCCCTTTTTGTTTTTAAGCTCCACCCATATGGCCTCATTAGAGGAACCTGCTAATATATCATCCCTCCTTACTGCAGTAATTGACTCCTTAATTAATATTGCGACACCCCCTCCTCTTATACCTCCCCCTCTGTCTCGCCTGAAGATTCTGTACCCCGGAATATTGAGCTGCCAGTCTTGCCCCTCCCTCAACCATGTCTCCGTGATAGCAACAATATCATACTCCCATGTGTTTATCAACACCTTCAGTTCATCCACCTTGTTCCCGGATTCACTATCTCTCATCTGGTCTTCGGAACTACTGTCCGTCATCTTTTGTACTTTCCTGTACGGTTCCTTAGTAACCTTTTTGTTGTCATTGGTCTTCTTCCCAGACCTGCAAACTCGTGCAATATGTCCTGTCTTTCCGCATTGCCTGCATATTTTGTCCTTGGACCAGCAGTCCTTCTGGTCATGGGTTGTTCTGCCGCAGTGATAACATTTTGCAAATCCCCGTGTCATTTCGTGGGTGCCATATTCCTGTGGCTTTTGCTGTATTTCCGCAGCTCCCCTTGCTGCTGCTTCGTACGATACTGCCACACTGAAAGCCTTATCTAGCGTCAGCTCTTTCTCTGAGAGTAACCTCTTCTGGGTTCCTTCACTCAGGAGCCCACAGACAAATTTGTCCCATAGGGTATCTGCCAGTCCTGCTCCGAACTGGCAGTGCTTTGATAGCTTGCGTAGTTCCATAAGGTAATCAGCATTGCTCTCATCTTTATGTTGACTTCTCCTGTGGAATTTAAATCTTTCTGCTATCAGCAGCGGTGCAGGATTTAGGTGTTCCTGTAGGATAGCAACAATTTCGTTAAAACTCTTCGCCTTCGGTTTGGCTGGAGTAATCAGGTCCCGCAATAGGCCGTACGTTCTTGCGCCCATTAAGTTTAGCAGTACCGATGCCTTTTTTTCATCGGCTACTTCGTTTGCCTCGCAATATACCTCGACTCTTTCCACATACGTGGTCCAGCCTTCTATTGCATTATCGAAGGCAGTGATATAGCCAGTCTTCGGCATCTTGGAAATCTAAGATGGTGGCTCCCGCGCTTTGCCTTCTTCCCCGATTTAACAAAATGGCGCCTCCCGCGCTTTGCCGCCTTCCCCGCTGGATTAAGATGGCGCCTCCCGCGCTTTCTGTCTTCTCTGCTGTTGCTAGCACTGTTGCTGGCGTTTTATGCCTTGATGGCGACGCCCTATGGTCTTCGCGCACTTCCCCCCGCGTTGCTGCTAACGCCGCTCTCCGCGGTTTCCGTGGCAAACTGCAGCTCCTCGCGGCTTTCTGCGCGTTAAATTTAAAAAAAAATTATTTCCCCGTCGTCGGAACAGCCCTGTGGGACTCTTGCCTCCCTCTTCTCGGGTCTGTACGCTGCCCGGCTTCGTAGCACCGGCCGCGCCCTGTGTGCTCCACCCTCTCTCTCTCTCCTCTTCCCGACAACGCTGCTCGGCCCCGTTGCAAGCCACCCGCTCGAGCTCTAGACCACCGCAGCCCAGGAAGGATCAGTGTACTACCTGCCACCAGCCCGATTAGCTGAAGTACCATCGACAGGATAACCAAGCCCCGCTCTCGACAGCCCCTCCTGCAAATCTTCAACTCCGCTGACTCAGAGGCGGATGCCCACGGTCGACGCCCGTTTCTACTGTTTCTTTCTTCCTTCTGGCCTCGACCTCTGATAACTTCGCTTCAGGGATGGATCCCCATGAGGTGGTGCAGACTGTAGGTAAGTTCGTATCTACTCGTCACCAGTATTATGTCCGTGTATAATTGAGACATGGACTGCAGGAGTTGATTATAACAGGTCTTTACTGAATGGAGACAACCTGGAACTGAAACTACAGAAGCCTGCTAGGGCCTTTTATACAGGGGTGGTCACTGCCGGTACTGCAGTCTAAGACCAGTTATTCCCTTAAAGGTACATACACAACACAGCCAAGTCCGTGTGTTGAAGTGAGTGTGTTTAGTGCACACTCATCAGTCCTGGCACTGATAGTTCATCTCCATTTTAAGACATACTCTACACACCGGGCACTGTATTATAGCTGATTATGATAATCTTAGTGGTGCAGAGAATACTTTCTGCTGTACGTGCTGTTCTTAGCTTTCATTAGCATTGAAATTGTTGTTGTTGCAAACCTTCACGCCATTGGCAAATGTGCGACAGGTGCCCGCAATGTGGGCTCAATCCACGGTGCTCAATTCCCGTCTGCTTTCCGCCTGGTCCAGAATTATTGCGGAGGTGCCGAGGGTGTTGTGCATCACTGCGCCTTAGCCGTGCGCTAACCTTTTTGTGTTAGCTGTTGCTTGCATAACTGCCCGTTGAGGGACCAGTGCACCGACTAGTACTCTTAATGCATGGCACATACGATACGCTCCTACTGCCCGTGTGAATTGGGAGCTTCGGCTTTGCTGGGCACTTGCCGTGTTGGGATTTTGAAGGGAACTGGTTCACTGAGTTTCAGTTGACATTAAGCTCATAACAATAGGGTTTCTGTTCAACATTTCTGTGGCACTCGTCCTAGTGGAGAAGGATGGGCAGAACAAGAGAAGGGCGGGCAGAGTTGTGAGATGGCACCAAAGGCAAACTGTCTGGATCCACTGGCCAGGCCACAGCTACTTGGCAGTGACTGAAGAAGACGTCCTCCGGAGAGGCTGAGGCTTGGCAGTAAGACCATCTTGCATCTGCTTTAGGACAATCTGCAGACAACCTTGCACATAAGGATGGCTCTGCCAGTGTCTGTCAAGGTGACAATGGTCGTCACGTTTTATGTCTTCATTTCTTCCAGGCTAGCCACGGCATATCAGTGGTTTCAGCCAATTTGTTGTATGTGGAGGTATCAAACAGGCGACTGTCACTTTATTCAGGAGGGCCATCACATTTCCCTCTTTTTCCATTGACCAGCAACAGCAGCAGGACAGGGCTGTCCATTTCCCCCATACTGCTGTCTTTCCATAAGTACTGGATGTGCTTGAGTGCTTCCATGTGGCTACCCAAGCTCTTCTTCAGAAACAGAGTGGTCTTCATGAACAGAAAGAGGTTCTACTTCATCAATGTGCAGTTGGTCTGTGACCAGCAGCACCATATTGTGCTGGTAGATACCTCTTTCTCAGGTAGCACCCAACTTTGTTGTACTAATCAGTTTCAATTGGGCTTCCCACTGCACATGAAGAATTTCACTGGTGATTGTCTGCTACTCATATTATTGATGACACTTGAAAACATCAAGCAACATTACAAAGGGATTTAAAAATGGGGCTACAAAAAGGCCCATACTCACCTGCTTTGCATAGTGACTTACTAAGGTAGTCGAGTCATGGTCAGTTTGGTCAGTTTTCAGATGAGTTTGCTGGCAATCGGAACAATGTCTAAAGCTGTTTTTATACTGACCATACAGAGATGTCAACTCCCAAAGCAAAGGTGTTGTGCAACTGGTACCAGTCTCATCGTAAACAAAATCTGGGGACAAATGGTTCTTCCTGATGGGGGGACTTCGTCAATCTTGCATTTACATTGGATTTGGCGCTGATATCGCAAGTTTTGCCCATCGGGAGCCAGCGGCTCCAGTACCTCACAAAACACAGTATAAAGACACCATTAGACGCGCTCTCTCAAACCATCCTGACTACTGAGGAATAAGGAGAAATTGGTGCTGGACTAGCTTAGCAAGATAATGATAAATGATAAAAACTAGATAACAACAACAACTTGCATTTATATAGTGCCTTTAACGTAGTAAAACATCCGAAGGCACTTCACAGGCGTGTTTTAAGAAAAAATTTGACACTGAGCCACAAAAGGAGAAGATAGGGCAGGTGGAGGTAGGTTTTAAGGAGCATCTTAAAGGAGGAAAGAGAGGTAGCGAGGCGGAGAGGTTTAAGGAGGGAATTCCAGAGCTTAGGGCCGAGGCAACAGAAGGCACGGCCACTGATGGTTGAGCGATTATAATCAGGGATGCTCAAGAGGGCAGAATTAGAGGAGCGTAGATATCTCGATGGGTACAGGGGTGATGGGTGAATGGGACTTGGTGCGAGTTAGGACATGGGCAGCAGAGTTTTGGATAACATCCAGTTTACGTAGGGTAGAATGTGGGAGGCCAGCCAGGAGTGCATTGGAATAGTCAAGTCTAGAGGTAACAAAGGCATGGATGAGGGTTTCAGGGCGGAGACGGGCGATGTTATGGAGGTGGAAATAGGCGGTCTTAGTTATGCCGCGGATATGTGGATAGGAAAAGAAAGAAGGTTAGGAGAGATTCCTAATGTTGAAAATGCTCTGCTTCATTGGACAATGCATGTACTGCTAGTGAGCTGTTCAGTGGCCCATTGCTCAAACACAAAACAACTGTCCTGGCATCTACATTGGGGAAAACCAGAAAATATTTTGCTCACAGGGCTTCATGGTGAAAATGCTAGTGCTGACAGTAAAGCTTCTGAAGATTGGAAAAGGAACAGGGATCACCATGCTAGCACATTCAGGAATTGGTGATGAGTTCACCGATTCAGATATTCCACCCATCTGAAAGACGGCACCTCCAATAGTGCAGCACTCCCTCAGTACTGCACTGAAGTGTCAACCTGGATGATGTGCTCAAACTCTCTGGAGTGGGGCTTGAACCCACAACTTCTGACTCAGAGGCAAGCATTTGAGCCAAGGCTGACACCTTGAATAAATATCCCAAGAATAAATGAAAAAGTATCTCAAAGGGGAGATCCCATGAGAAAATCCAGGGGGAACTGGGATGGTGGAATGGGTTGGATATTGGTCTTCCGTCTCTGGCATCTGGGCGAAAACACAGGTTGGGCTGCTGGAACCCTCTGTCTTATAGCTGGGTGCTGGGTAAGGGTCAATTCCTACTAGGTATGGGCCTCATTTTAACATGACCTCCGACGGAGCAGCACTCCTTCACTACTGCACGGATGTATCCGCCTAGATTAGGTACTCAAATACCTGGAATGGGGATCTTCTGACTCAGAGGCAAGAGCGCTTCCATTGAGCCAAGGGTAAAACTTATTAAACTTAAAAAAAACTTTGTACTCAAACTTATCAAGTTCAACTCTAAATTGCCATTTCAAATGCTACACTTTGGTTTTCTCTGTCCTCCTGCTCCAGAGCTGTGCCAGCTGCGGCCAGCTGTTCTTCCATAATCTGTGTGTTCAGCTTCTTTTTCACATCCTGAGCAGAAATGTCAAAGACATCTCATGGCCATTTGCTAAAATTAGGCTTAATTCTGCGACAGCATCAATTTATAAGCTGACGGCACAGCCAGTCCGTGTGCTGAGGTCTCTAGAGTGGGGCTTTGAACCCACAACTTCGCGCCTCAGAGGAGAGAGCGCGACCATTTGAGCCAAGGATGACACCTCGAACAAATGGAAAAAATCTCGAAGGGGAGATACCATGAGAGTAATCCAAGGATGATGCAATGGGTTGGATGTGTTCTTTTACCTCTGTGATCAGGGTGTAAACACAGGCGGGGCTGCTGTAACCCTCCATCTTCTGGCTGGGTGCTGTGTAAGGGTCAATTCCTACTAGGTATTGGCCACTACAAAAACTGCTTCAAATCCAACACTGATTGGCACTCATGTGATAATTTCACTCAGAGAGACAGCAGGGTGGTGGTGTGGGCAATTGATAAATGTAGTGTATTCGGGGAATCTTAATTACTCTGCACGTTGTCATGTTGGGTATTGGCTGGATAAGAACATAAGAACATAAGAAGTAGGAGCAGGAGTAGGCCATACGGCCCCTCGGGCCTGCTCCGCCATTCAATAGGATCATGGCTGATCCGAATCTAGACTCACGTCCACTTCCCTGCCCTCTCCCCGTAACCCCTAATTCCCTTATCAGCTAGGAAACTGTCTATCTTCGATTTAAATTTATTTAATGTTGCAGCTTCCACAGCTCTCTGGGGTTGCAAATTCCATAGATTTACTACCCTCTGAGTGAAGAAGTGTCTCCTCATCTCAGTTTTGAAAGGGCAGCTTATTCTAAGATTATGCCCCCTAGTTCTAGTCTCACCCATCAGTGGAAACATCCTCACCGCATCCACCCGATCAAGCCCCCTCACAATCTTATATGTTTCGATAAGATCACCTCTCATTCTTCTGAACTCCAATGAGTAGAGGCCCAACCTACTCAACCTTTCCTCATACGTCAACCCCTTCATCTCCGGAATCAACTGAGTGAACCTTCTCTGAACCGCCTCGAGAGCAAGTATATCTTTTCTTAAATATGGAAACCAAAACTGCACGCAGTATTCCAGGTGTGGCCTCACCAATACCCTATATAACTGCAGCAAGACTTCCCTGCTTTTATACTCCATCCTCCTTGCAATAAAAGCCAAGATTCCATTGGCCTTCCTGATCACCTGCTGCACCTGCATACTAACTTTTTGTGTTTCATGCACCAGGACCCCCAGATCCCTTTGTACTGTAGCACTTTGCAGTTTCTCTCCATTTAGATAATAACTTGCTCTTTGATTTTTTTCTGCCAAAATGCATAACCTCACATTTTCCAATATTATATTTCATCTGCCAAATCTCTGCCCACTCACTTAGCCTGTCTATGTCCTTTTGCAGGTTTTTTATGTCCTCCTCACTCACTGCTTTCCCTCCCACCTTTGTATCGTCGGCAAACTTGGATATGTTGCACTCGGTCCCTTCCTCCAAATCGTTAATATAGATTGTAAAGAGTTGGGGTCCCAGCACTGACCCCTGCGGAACACCACTAGTTACTGATTGCCAGCCCGAGAACGAACCATTTATCCCCACTCTTTGTTTTCTGTTAGATAGCCAATCTTCCACCCATGCCAGTATATTACCCCCAATCCCATGATTTTTTATCTTGATCAGTAATCTTTTGTGTGGAACCTTGTCAAATGCCTTTTGGAAGTCCAAATACACAACATCCACTGGTTCCCCTTTATCCACCCCGTATGTTACATCCTCAAAGAATTCGAGCAAATTTGTTAAACATGACTTCCCCTTCATAAAACCATGCTGACTCTGTCCTATTAAATTATGTTTATCCAAATGCTCTGTTAGGCTAACTGGTCTATAGTTTCCAGCTTTTTGTCTACTTCCCTTCTCAAATAAGGGTGTTACATTAGCAGTTTTCCAATCTGCCGGGACCTTTCCTGAGTCCAGGGAGTTTTGGAAAATAATCACCAATGCAGCCACAATCCCTACCGCCACTTCTCTCAAGACCCTAGGATGTAGGCCATCAGGTCCGGGGGATTTATCTGCCTTAAGTCCCATTATTTTACCGAGAACCATCTCCTTAGTAATTTTAATCATGTTTAGCTCCTCCCCCCCCCCCCCCATTGCCCCCTGTTTGTCCAGTGTTGGGATATTTTTAGTGTCCTCTACTGTAAAGGTTGATACAAAATATTTGTTCAGCGTCTTTGCCATCTCCATGTTCCCCACCACTAGTTTCCCGGTCTCATCCTCTAAGGGACCAACGTTCACTTTAGCCACCCTTTTTCTTTTTATATAGCTGTAGAAACTCTTGCTATCTGTTTTTATATTTTTTTGCTGGTTTACTTTCATAATCTATCTTCCCTTTCTTAATTAATCTTTTAGTTATTGTTTGCTGGCTTTTAAATGCTTCCCAATCTTCTATCCTCCCACTAGATTTGGCTACTTTATATGCCCTTGTTTTCAGTCGGATACTATCCTTTATTACTTTACTAAGCCATGGATGGCTGTCTTTTCTTTTACTCCCCTTTTTCCTCAGTGGAATATATTTATCTTGAAAGATGTGAAATATCTCCTTGAATGTAGACCACTGCTCTTGTACCGTCTTACACTTTAATCTTTTTTCCCAGTCCACTTTAGTCAATTCTACTCTCATACCTTCATAGTCTCCTTTATGTAAGCTCAGTACGCTGGTTTGAGATGCAACTCACTCACCCTCAAGCTGAATTTGGAATTCAACCATATTATGGTCACTCATTCCAAGGGGATCCTTTACTAGGACATTTTTTATTAATCCTGTCTCATTACACAGGACCAGATCTAAGATTGCCTGCCCCCTGGTTGGTTCAGTTACATACTGCTCAAGGAAGCCGTCCCTAATACACTCTATGAACTCTTCCTCAAGGCTGCCATGCCCAATTTGATTAGTCCAGTCAATATGAAAGTTAAAATCCCCCATGATTATAGCTGTTCCCTTATTACAAGCCCCAACTATTTCCTGATTTATACTCCGACCAACAGAGTTGCAACTGTTAGGAGGCCTATAGACTACGCCCACTAGTGACTTTTTCCCCTTATTATTCCTTATCTACACCCAAACTGTTTCACTATCCTGATCCTTTGACCCAATATCATTTCTGACTATTGCAGTGATTCCATCCTTGATTAACATAGCAACCCCACCCCCCTTTCCTTCCTGCCTGTCCTTCCTAATTGTCAAATACCCTTGTATGTTTAGTTCCCAGTGATGATCATCTTGCAGCCATGTTTCCGTAATGGCCACCAGATCATACCTGCTGACACTGCCACCCAAAAGAGAAAATCGATGGGCACAAACTTCACAAAAAAAAGCTGCATTCCTGAATCTAATTTTTAAACATTTTGGGAGTTTACCAATGTTTCAAGTACAAAATCTGTCCTTTCCATTGTCACTGGCGGTCTCCTGGAGGCGGCCATTTTACAAATGATTAGCTGGCGATTTAATCAGCAATTTGAATAACTTAGTTAAATCAAACAAAAATCTATCTTGCTAATTTTGTTTGGCAGTTATTTAAAAAAATATCTGTCCACTTTTTTTTTTCTCACTTCAAGATTACTGCATCCATATTTTAACGTTGGTTAGTGAGTTGTAGCCTTGTTATAGGGGAATTCTATGCGAGTTCGTTACAACTAATCAGATAAGAAATTTCTAAGTCGCTGGAATGGAACTTCCCCATTTCAAACACACACTAACTTTTTCTTCCACGTTAGTCGCGAAAAGAAAATATTCTCCAAAGTCTGCATCCAGGCTTCTTCTGACCAGCAAGTCTAAGGCACAAAGCACAACAGGAGAGATGACTGGAGACGTTGCTAACTATAGAATGGTAAGAATGAAGGGGAAATTCAGAAGGATATTTGAAAAAAATGCCAATGCATCATTTCAGAGTTGACAGCACAGATGAACAATTGATTGGCGACTTATGGGAAACTCCAAACAGCTTAGCTGATTGATTGTGACTTGCAAGCATTACTGTCAATCCAACTGCTCATGCAGTCACGTTCAAGGACAGGCGTGGTAGGTATTTGTTGCGGGTGTGGTGAAAGTCAATGGGCTGGAAAAAATCTATGCACTTACCTGCTGGCTCCGTAGGTCCCAAGGCTTGCGATCCTGGGCCGCTGCGCTACGAAATGCGCAGAGGCCCAGGTATCCCAGGGGCGCAGGCGGTTCGCAAGCGTCCCTGGGATCACGTGGGCCATGGGGAACCAATCAAAGAAGGGGAACCCCCCTGCACACTTATGACAGGTCTCTACGCACAGATCTGTCAAAAATATGAATGGGGAGCACTTAAAAAACAGTTAAACATTAAATAAATAAATCACGTATTTAAAATTAGTTAAAATTACATTAAACAAAAACTTAATTTTTTGAAAATAATAATTTTTTACAGGGCTAAAAATAAATTTACCTTTTTTAAAAGTATTTTTAAATTATAAATGAGTGTAAACATTTTTTTTTTAACTTATGCTGGTAGTTTTCTCCGGGTGCTCCGGTTTCCTCCCACAGTCCAAAGATGTGCGGGTTAGGTTGATTGGCTATGATAAATTGACCCTTAATGTTAGGGGGATTAAATACGTGGGGTTACAGGGATAGGGTGGGATATGTGTTGGTGTAGGGGTTACGGGGATCGGGTGGGATATGTGTCGGTGCAGGCTCGATGGGCCGAAATGGCCTCTATCTGCACTGTGGGGTTTCTGTGATTCTGTGAAAAGCAGACCTTACGCCTGCTTTTACCAGGCGTAGGATTTTTAAAGGTTTTCAGCGGGCGGAGGTTCTGCAGAAAGTGGAACTCTCCACCCGCGGAGGCCCTTCTCCAGGGCAGGCGGAGGATCTGTCAAGAGGATTCTTGACAGATCGGAAGTGCCGGGTTTTAGCGCACGCGCTTCGCATGCCTGAAACTGACACTTGTGCGGCCCCTACGGTATTAAAGGGGAGGGGCCTAGCTGGGCCACCAGGGATCGGAGTACCGGCAAAGGAGCGCAGCCAGCACCCCGTGGGCGGGGGGCGGGGGTGGTGGGGGGCTGCACAGAAGGCTGGGGACAGCAACGGAGGTAGGTACTGGCAGGCGACCAGCAACAAAAATGGTCGCCCGGCAACTCCCCTTTAATTTGCACCGCCCTGGCCGCAAGTAGGCCCCCCTGATGCTGTCGGACATCGCGTCCGGCGGTAAGTCAGGGGGCGCTACCGAAGATCGCAGCCAGGGCGCGAGCGGGGTGCTATGCACGTTGATGACATCATCACTGGAGGTGCAGCGCCGCGGGGCGCTAATGGTTAGCGCCGCCACTAACCTCCCACTGAATTTCGCAGGAGGTGTTGGCGGCGCCGCGCCTGGGCGCTAGTTGCTTTGTGCCCCAGTTAGTGCCCTTTTAGGGTGCTAACGGGAGGCGCAAATCAACCGAACTTCCCCCCGTTATGATTTTAAACACCTCTATTAAATCTCCCCTTAACCGCCTCTGCTATAAGGAGAATAATCTCAGGTTCTCCAGTCTCTCCACATAACTAAAGTCTCTCATCCCTGTACCATTCTAATAAATCTGTTCTACGCCCTCTTTAAGGTCTTGACATCCTTCCTAAAGTGTGGTGCCCAGAATTGAACACAATACTCCAGCTGAGGCCTAACCAGTATTTTATAAAGGTTTAGCATAACTTTCTTGCTTTAGTACTCTGTGCCTCTATTAATAAAGCCAAGGAGCCCATATGCTTTTTTAACAGGCTCCTCAACCACTCCTACCACCTTCAAAGATTTGTGCACATACACCCCCAGTTCCTGCACCCCCTTTAAAATTATACCATTTAGTTTATATTGCCTCTCCTCATTCTTCCTGCCTAAATGAATCACTTCACACTTCTCTCCGTTAAATTTCATCTGTCGTGCATCTGCCCATTTCACCAGTCTGTCTATGTCCTCCTGAAGTCTGTTACTATCCTCCTCATTGCTTACTACATTTCCCAGTTTCATATCATCTCCAAACTTTTAAATTATTTCCTGTATACCCAAGTCCAGGTCTTTAATTTATATCAGAACGAGCAGTGGTCCTAACACTGACCACTGGGGGACACCACTGTACACCTCCCTCCAGTCTGAGAAACAACCGTTCACCACTACTCTCTGCTTTCTGTGCCTTAGCCAATTTTGTATTTACGCAGCCACTGTCGATTTAATCCCATGGGATTTAATTTTGTTGATCACTAATTTTAATGACGCACAAAGGCTTCCACTCCCTAAATTTGCAATGACAAGGCACAACTTCGAACACATGAATTGATGGCGCGCTGGCAGCTGTCACAATGCTTTTATGCTTTGTCAGTGCAGTGTCTCAGCTCTATTTCAAGAGCAGAAACAAGAGCCAGGAGAGCTGCTGGACAACAAGGGATAGCCTCTACTCCTCCTTTTCATAGGACTACCAGTGCTGCAGAGGGACACTACAATGCTGCAGGCATGAAGACAAGAGTAGGGATGCTGCACCCTTCCTCCACCCCTTCCCAAATTGTCCAGTCTCTCCCCCACACCCTCCCCGCCCCCACCCTCCCGGTGTATCTGAACCCCTGTTGGCGGGACCTCCGCCCTTGGCCCGCAAGTATTGTTTAAATGAGCTAACCTCAGTGTTTCTGATTGGGGGTTGGTCTCCTCCGCGTACGGCGGGCACAGGTCCCATTCCACTAGATTTAAGCTGGCAGGGTGAGGGCCCATTCATTTCCAGGCCGTAGAGTTTAGCAGAGGAGAGAGAAACAAGGAATGCACTAGCCAAAGGCGGATTACCTGTTCCTGACCGAGCAGCACAGTTTGGAGGGGTTTAATTTCACTCGTAGTGCCATGATATTCACTGGCAGCGCCCCAAGAGGGAGGCGGGGCATTTCCAGTAGCACCCCGCCTCCCTCTTGGGGCGCTACAGTGAATTTCGAACGCGGGGGCACCAATATTTTCAGGCCGCTAAAAGTAGCGGTGAAGTTAGGACACTGCTGCCACGCGCCTTTTCCAATGTCCGGTCTGTCAGCGCTGAGCAGACCCGACAGGCAACAGCAGGAGACCCAATTAACAGACTTTTTTAACTTACCCTTTCAGTTTAACTTCATGGCCACGGGAACCATGCTGTTCGGGGACCACGGCTGTCAACCTGAGGCGGGATTTCTGTGGCCATTGCTCCAGCTGATTCCTTGACAGCTTCAAATGTACAGTAAAAGCTTCCACCTGACAGATCTTCACTTTCCTCAGGCACAAGCTGTTTCTCAGTCCATTTCCAGCACAGATTCAGCAGGTTTTCCACTCTCCATTCAGTATCACCTTTTTGGAAGAACTCTCTCACCACTTCTGTCATCTGTACTTCACCTGCAATCTATTCCATCAACATAGCTGCCCTTTATACTATCTCACCTTGGTCCTCAGGATCAGACCACGATCAGCCCCAACACCAGCAGCACCAACAACACCAACCTTCTCAGGACACAAGGCATCAGTACCCGAGCACATTGCTGCCCGGGAGGCCAGGGATGGCCTCACCATGGCCAGATTTACTTCACTTGACGTTGTACACCCTGGCTGCCACATGATGCACCAGGTTGGCACCACCCCACACCAACACCGTAAAGCATCCCTACAATGTCCAAGCCATTCCCTTCACACTCGCCACCATTGCGGGGTGTACCGTTATGTCTCACCAGTCACTGCCGCTCACTAAGCCACTTCCAAAGGTGCACACAAATCTAGAGGAATGGTGCCAGGGGGAGGGATTCAAGTTCCTGGGGCATTGGAACCAGTTCTGGGTGAGGTGGGACCAGTTCAAACCGGACGGTCTGCACCTGGGCAGGGCTGGAACCGATGTCCTAGGGGGTTTGTTTGCTAGTGCTGTGGGGGAGGGTTTAAACTAAAATGGAAGGGGGTTGGGAACCTGAGCAGGGAGACAGAGGAAAGGGAAACAAGGATAAAAGCAAAAGATAGGAAGGAGAAAAACAAAAGTGGCAGTCAGAGAAATCAATGGTTTAAATCAAACATGGCCACAGTAAATAATAATTCTAATAGGTCTAAGAGCGTTAAAAAAACAAGCCTGAAGGCTTTGTGTCTTAATGTGAGGAGCATTTGTAATAAGGTGGATGAATTGGCTGCGCAAATAGAGGTAAACGAATATGATTTGGTTGGGATTACGGAAAAGTAGCTCAAGGATGGCCAAGACTGGGAACTCAACATCCAGGGGTATTCGATATTCAGGAAAGATAGGCAAAAAGGAAAGGGAGGTGGGGTAGCATTACTGGTTAAAGAAGGGATTAACACAATTGTAATGAAGGATATTAGCTCTGATGATGTGGAATCTGTATGGGTAGAATTGAAAAATACTAAGGGGAAAAAAACATTAGTGGGGGTGGTATATAGGCCTCCAAACAGTAAGGTGGAGGTTGGGGATGGCATTAAAAGGGAAATTAAAGAAGCGTGCAATAAGGGCACAGCAGTCATCATGGGTGACTTTAATCTACATATAGATTGGGCTAACCAAATTGGTAACAATATTGTGGAGGAGGAATTCCTGGAGTGTTTACGGGATGGTTTCCTGGACCAATATGTCGAGGAACCAACCAGAGATCAGGCCATCTTAGACTGGGTATTATGTAACGAGAAAGGATTAATTAGCAATCTTGTTGTACGAGGCCCCTTGGGTCGGAGCGATCATAATATGATCGAATTCTTCATTAAGATGGAGAATGAAGTAGTTGACTCAGAAACAAGGGTCCTCAATTTAAATAAAGGAAACTACGATGGTCTGAGGAGTGAGTTGGGTAGGATTGATTGGGAATGGCACTCAAAGGGATGACGGTGGATAGGCAATGGCAAACATTCAAAGACCGAATGGATGAACTGCAGAAGTTGTTCATCCCAGTTTGGCACAAAAATAAAACAAAAAAGGTGACTCAACTGTGGGTAACAAGGGAAATTAGGGATAGCATGAGATCCAAGGAGAGGACATACAAATTGGCCAGAAAAAGCAATAATCCTGAGGATTGGGAGCAGTTCAGGATTCAACAAAGGAGGACAAAGGGATTAATTAAGAAAGGGAAAATAGAATATGAGAGTAAGCTTTCAGGGAACATAAAAACTGACTGTAAAAGCTTTTATAGATATGTGAAGAGAAAAAGATTGGTGAAGTCAAGCGTATGTCCCTTGCAGTCAGAATCGGGGGAATTTATAATGGGGAACAAAGAAATGGCAGACCAACTAAATACATATTTTGGTTCTGTCTTCACAAAGGAGGACACAAATAACCTCCCAGAAATACCAGGGAACATAGGGCCTGATGAAAGGATGGAACTGAAAGAAATCAGTATTTGTAGGGAAATGGTGTTAGGAAAATTAATGGGACTGAAGGCCGATAAATCCCCAGGGCCTGATAATCTAGATCCCAGGGTACTTAAGGAAGTGGCCCTAGAAATAGTAGATGCATTGCTGGTCATCTTCCAGAACTCGATAGACTCTGGAACAGTACCCATGGATTGGCGGGTAGCTAATGTTACCCCACTATTCAAAAAAGGTGGCAGAGAAAAAGCGGGGAATTATAGACCGGTAAGCCTGACATCGGTAGTGGGGAAAATGCTAGAGTCCATTATAAAAGATGTAATAGCAGAGCACTTGGAAAGCAGTGATAGGATCGGACAAAGTCAACATGGATTTACAAAAAGTAAATCATGCTTGACTAATCTACTGGAATTTTTTGAGGATGTAACTGGTAAAATAGATAAGGGAGAACCAGTGGGTGTGGTGTATTTGGACTTTCAGAAGGCTTTCGATAAGGTCCCGCATAAGAGATTAGCGTGCAAAATTAAGGCACATGGGATTGGGGGCAAGGTATTGACTTGGATAGAGAACTGGTTGGTGGACAGAAAGCAAAGAGTTGGAATAAACGGGTCATTTTCCGAGTGGCAGGCAGTGACTAGTGGGGTACCGCAAGGATTGGTCCTAGGACCCCAGCTGTTCACAATATATATTAATGATCTGGATGAGGGAATTGGATGTAATATCTCCAAATTTGCAGTTGACACAAAGCTGGGTGGGAGGGTATGCTGCGAGGAGGATGTCATGAAACTCCAGTACGATTTGGACAGGTTAGGTGATTGGGCAGAAACATGGCAAATGCACTATAATGTGGATAAATGTGAGGTTATCCACTTTGGTGGCAAAAACAGGAAGGCACATTATTATTTGAATGGTAATAGATTGGGAGAAGGGGAAGTGCAAAGAGACCTGGGTGTTCTTGTGCACCAGTCGCTGAAGGTAAGCATGCAGGTGCAGCAGGCGGTTAAGAAGGCAAATGATATGTTGGCCTTCGTAGCAAGAGGGTTCGAGTACAGGAACAAGGATGTCTTGCTACAGTTGTACAGGGCCTTGGTGAGACCGCACCTTGAGTATTGTGTGCAGTTTTGGTCACCTTATCTGAGGAAGGACGTTCTTGCCATGGAAGGAGTGCAGTGAAGATTCACCAGGCTGCTACCTGGGATGGCAGGAATGACGTATGAGGAGAGATTGTGTCGATTGGGCTTATACTCACTGGAGTTTAGAAGATTGAGAGGGAATCTCATCGAAACCTATAAAATTCTGTCAGGCCTGGACAGACTAGATGCTGGAAGGATGTTCCCGATGGTCGGGGAGTCCAGAACCAGGGGTCATAGTCTAAGGATAAGGGGTAGGACATTTAGGACTGAAATGAGGAGGAATTTCTTCACCCAGAGAGTGGTGAACCTGTGGAATTCTCTGCCACAGAGGGTGGTGGAGGCCAGTTCATTAAATATATTCAAGAAAGTGTTGGATATATTTCTTAAGGCTAAAGGGATTAAGGGATATGGGGAGAAGGCAGGGACAGGGTACTGAATTTCAATGATCAGCCATGATCTCATTGAATGGCGGAGCAGGCTCGAAGGGCCGAATGGCCTACTCCTGCTCCTATCTTCTATGTTTCTATGTTTCTTTGTCCAAGAACGCAAAGTGTTGAAAATAAAGATTTCAATGTTTGACAGCACATTAACAGAAACTTTACATCAACATTGCATAAAACACCCAAGTGCCTACCCTTGTGTGTTGTTAGTTGGTATGGTTGGACTAGGATGAGGGTGAGTGTGAGGAGTGGCTCGTGAGATGGGGAAGTGATAATGTAGATAGAGAGGGATGGGTGGAGGTGCAAGGTAAGTGGGTGTGAGTAAGGATGTGCAGGGCTAGGGTAGGGAAGGCAGATTGATGAGGGTGTGATGAGAGGAACAGCAGGATGAGGTTGAGTGTGGCTTTGTACTAATGTTTCGTGATCTGCTGAGATCATTGAAAGGTTTGCGCCACTGCAGCCTGGTCCTCCTGACAACATCCCTGCTTGTGCCCTCCTGTGCAATGTGCAACCAGGCTGCGTTGATCTCCTGGGGAGGTGTCTTCCATCCATTGGAAGGGAAGAGGACCTCCCTGTATGCTGTGCCTCCCTCCATAAGCATATGGAGGGAGTCATGGGAGAACCTGGATGCAGCTGTGCACCTCGGTGCAGTGATTGTCAGTATTTGCAGCACCTCAATGCTGTAGAACACTGACAGCATAAATGTCAAAATAAAGTTGGACATGGTCCCTTTAAGGCTGATGACGTGACGTGTCATGTCACCAGACCCGCTTCCTCTAATTGGCCCGGGAAACGCGCTGGGCGGGCTTAACAAGCCCAATCAAGGGAAAGTCAACTCACAGAGCGGGATGGAGCCAGCAGCGGGGTCGGGACCCGCCACGGACGTGCCGAGGTAAGTAAATTCGCAGCCAAGGTTTCAAGTCTGACCTTTCGTCAGAACTGAAAAAAGTTCGAGATGACACAGATTTTAAGCAGGTGCAGGGGCAAGGAAAGCGGGGAGGGGAGGCAAGAACAAAAGGGAAGGTCTGTGATAGGGTGGAAGGCAGGAGAGATTAAAAGATAAAAGGGATGATGGTGCGAGGCAAAAGGAGATGGTAATGGGACAAGTAAAGAAACAAAAGATGGGTCTAGATGAGGTGTAAATGGCAATTAGCAGAATCATCAACAGCTGTCATCTGAAAAAATGGGGGCAGAGGTTATGATCTGAAATTGTTGAACTCAATTGCGACATGACGAAACAGCGAGTTGTTGTGATCTGGAATGTATTGCCTCATAGGATGGTGGAAGCAGATTCAATAGTAACATTCAAAAGAGAATTGGATAAATACTTGAAATGAAAAAAAATTACAGGGCTATGGGGAAAGAGCAGGGGTGTGGAATTAATTGGAATAGCTCTACCAAATATCCGGCGCAGACACGATGGGCCGAATGGCCTCCTTCTGTGCTGTATCATTCTATGATTCTAACCATGGGTGTTTACAGTTAGGGCCTGCAACACCACATGGGCGCAATCGATTGATCTGACAACCCTGGGCAATCCAGCTGTTCTGAAAAATTTGATGGCCCTTTCAGTTACCTGTGTGGGAGCACTGTCATTATATTGTATACATTCAGCTGTCCTGGCAGCGAGGGCATTGATAGCTTGACGTTTAGAGGAGGAGTGCACAGTAAATTCAGTGATCTGACAGATGTCCTCCTCGAATCACCGTGTGGGCACCGTCTGAGACTGTGCTCTGCTCCTTGGTTGCAGATGTGGCTGCAGCACCTCTAAAGCTTCGTGACTGTAGCACAGTCTCCTGAGACAGAGCTCCTGCGATAGGCCTCGGAAAGTGCTCCTGGTGTCACACTGCTGTTTGGGTCCTGCTGGCTCTCTGGTGCTGCCTGATTAATTCGGTTTCCTTTACTGCTTGCTACTCCTCCTCTTCCTCCTGCAGATAGATCATGTAAAATGGGATTCCCATTGGGAAGCGTATAGTGTAGCCTGCAGATCCTAGCTCAGTAATTGTGTTGAAGAAGTCAAGGGTAATGCAGAAGGCTTCTTGACTATAAGAGGCAATTGTTTATTGCAGTACCTGGAGTGAGCCCCAAGTTATGGGCAAAAAGATCCACAAGCAATTTCAGTGAACAGTGTCCCTTTGACAAAGTACATTTGCCTTCTTGAACGGGTCTTGGCAAATTGCACCTTTTAGACCGTGGCACACGTTCTCAAGGGGGTCAATAGGAAGGTGGAAGTCCCAGAATTTAGGATGGGTGATGACATCTTATCCTAACTCCTGTCATTTTCATGTGGCTACCAGTGTGAGGGCAGGTGCTTCTTCAGCGCACCCTGAAACTAAATGGAATTTCTGCCATTTCTGCAGTGGGACCCTGGTATAAATCAGCCTTATCAGATATCCCTGCCCCTGCAAAGGTGCAAATCCAGATTTAGGCACTTCCCCAACCCAGGACTTTTGGAGACTCCATTTCTTTCCTCTATTTTGTCAGTGATCACATCAACACTTGGCTGGAGGACTTTTCTAAACTCACGAATGTCAGCCAGTGGGCAGCACTCTCGCCTCTGAGTCAGAAGGCTGTGGGTTCCAGTCCCAATCCAGAGACTTGAGCACAAAAATCTAAGCTAACACTCCCAGTGCAGTGCTGAGGGAGTGCTGCACTGTTGGAGGTGCCGTCTTTCAGATGAGACGTTAAACCAAGGACCCGTCTGCTCCCCCAGGCAGAGATAAAAAACCCCATGGCACTGTTTCGAAGAGGAGCAGGAGTATTATCTCCAGTGTCCTGGGCCAATATTTATCCCTCAACCAACATCATTAAAAAACAGATTATCTGGTCATTATCACATTGCTGTTTGTGGGAGCTTGCTGTGTGCAAATTGGCTGCCGCGTTTCCTACATTACAACAGTGACTACACTTCAAAAAGTACTTAATTAGCTGTAAAGCGCTTTGGGACGCCCTGAGATTGTGAAAGGTGCTATATAAATGGAAGTCTTTTTTTTAATTTTCTGCCTTCCTATCCACCACTTTGAGAATGTGCGCCACTGTCTAAAAGGTGCAGTTTGTCAGGACCCATTCAACAAGGCAAAAGCACTTTGTTAAAGGGATGGAAATTGCTTATGGAGCTTTTTGTCCACGTACTAAGGATGTTGAATGTCCAAAATAGGTCCTCAAACGTACAATACAAATTATTGAGTGAGCCCCTCAGCTGCTTAGCAAATTCATCCCCAAGTAACAGCTGACTTATACAGACCAGGAAGATCCCACATTCATCCCTGGTCTGTGCTGAGTTAGCTGTGGGTGTTGGTAGGGGCTTTACAGTTTTCCCTCGGTAACCTTGGATGAGGAAGGGGGTAAATTAGCCAGGGTTCCCAATACTGATTGTTATCCAGCGAGTCCTGCTCGAAGTGCATCCATGTGGACGTTGGGTCTTGGCTGTGATGCTTCCCAGTGTCATAAAAACCCGTTGACGCTCATTGCCTTTGCTCATACTTGACGTCAAGGTCGTTATTTGTTTCTGTCTGCCAGCTATAAATTGAACTGTAACCAGTGGTACGGCGATAACAATTGATGGGAAACGTGCAGGAACATCACCCCGCACAGTGTGATCCACTCACCACACCTTCCTTGAAATGACATTCTTTTTAACGGCCCATAAAAAGTGTGACTTCACTGTGAGCCGTGAAGAGGGGACATTTATAGAGACAAGGTAGTCAGTAATTCAAAATAGAGCAACCAGCCACAGCCATGAGGTCATTTATCATTTTGACAGGCTTTCAATTTTTTTTAATGAACAATGTCTAAGAATCACATTATGCAGCAGACTCTAATCCATTTAGTGTTTTCAATGACTATAAAACTTCACAAAGAATGCATTTTATATTTCTATTCAGTTAGCTTAATGTTATTCAGCTCATGGAAGATGTATTGTCCATAGTTAACCAGCCAAGTGACAGCGACTACTATATGTTGATTTGTTTTCTAAACTTAGTGAATGTAATGATACTTTTAGCATACAATGATATTTTCAGTATACCATGATACCTAATGTCTGGTGGGACTCATTTTTAAAATGTCCACAGATCATAAATGACAAATGATTTGCGTCTCATTAAGTTTTCAAATTGTTGTCCCAGACTCAAGAGAAAGAAAGAAAGACTCACATGTCATCATAGCACCTTTCACGACCTCAGGACGTCCCACATCACTTTACAGCCAATGAAGTACTTTTTGAAGTGCAGTCGCTGTTGTAATATGGGAAACGTGCCAGCCAATTTGCGCACAGCATTGCCCACAAACAGCAGTGTGACAATGACCAGATAATTTGTTTCAGTGTTAGAAGGATATACAGGAAACTCTTTTTTTATCCAGCACCGACGGGACCGGCGTGGTGCCGGTTGATCAAAAAGTCCGGGTTACTTACCAAGGTACGAGAGCCCCGTACATGGCCACAGGTGCAGGAGCCCCGGTTACACAGCACTTGTGCAGGAACCCCGGTTACACGGCCACAGATCCAGGAACCCCGGTTACACGGCCACTAATATATAGTAAAACTTACCTGAACCTACTCCTGAATTTTGCCGGTTAAGAGAGATTTCCGGATATTTAGGTGCCGGTAAAAAGAGAGTTTCCTGTATTGGCCAGGACACCGTGGAGAACCCCCCAACCTCTTTTGAAATAGTGGCCGTGGGATCTTTTACGCAGCCTGAGAAGGCAGACGGGGCCTCGGTTTAACGTCTCACCTGAAAGACGACACCTCTGACAGTGCAGCGCTCCCTCAGCACTGCACTGGAGTGTCAGCCTAGATTAGGAGTGGGACTTGAACCCACAACCTTCTGACTCAGAGGCAAAAATGAGCCATAGCTGACACCACATTGGTGGTGCCCACAAGACCAGATTTCTGATTGTCTGTTATCAGATTTCTACATTTGTCTGCAATTGTTGAATTACCATCACACTATTTCTGTTGTAAACTAACAAAGATGTTTTTTACAATGATGGTATTGTTTTCCAATGGGCAACTGTCTTTTGGAAGTTAGGTTGGAGGGTCCCTGGGATTTGGTCAATATTTGTAGGAATTCCTAGGTATCTGTCAGTATTCTGGAATATATATAGGATTCTCAGAAGTTTGTCTGTATTTCTAGGGGGCCTCCCTGGGAGTACATCAGTATTTGCAGGGTGTCCCCAGGAATGTTCCAATGTTTGGAAGGGGTTCCAGTGTTTGGAAGTGGTCCCAGAGAGCAGGTCAATAATTGCAGGTGTTTCCCAGGAATGTGTCGATATTTTCAGGGGTTGTCTCGCTCAGAAAACTTTGAAAATAACCCATCAGAGCAACATCAAAAGATGTGTCTCATTCAAGCGATGAGCCATCTTGAGATTGGCTGAGGGAGGGAGAAGCGGATGAAGAGGACATTTTGCAACTGCTGGGACAACTCTCTGGTGAATAAAGCACAGATAATAGGGTCATCTTGACACTTGCTCTCAGTAACCTTGGGTGAGGAAGGGGGAAACTAGCCAGGGTTCTCCACTCCTGACAGTTATCCAGCGACTGCTGCTGGAAGTGTGTCCGTGTGGACACTGGGCTTGGCTGTGAAGGTCCACATGGTCCATTTACTACCAGCTGAAGAAGTGTCTGAGGAGTCCACTTTAACAATTAAAAATTTCCCCCCCCCTTTTTCTCCCCTCCTCTCTTGAAAGTGTCGATTCTGGGCTATTGTTCGGTGGGTGTCAGTCGCCCTCTAGCACCTTGCTCGAGCGACTGATCTCCATGTGTGAGCCTAGGCCATGAATGTTGGCAAGTTACTCAGCTGACGGAGGGGGCATCACAGCCACACTCGATCCAGTCTCCTCCTCCGCCCCAAAATTCACAATTTTGCAACAGAGAAGTCAACGCTGAGTTTAACAATTTCAGACTATAACCCCTGCCACCATTTTTCAAGCTGCATGATTCTGCCATCCCCATTTGCAACATTTAATCTAGCACAGACTGTTCCTTCAGATCCTCCCCTCCACTCACCCCTCTCTCCCTGCCTCTGCAGCTGCTTAAAATCTGCTACATCTCTAGCCTTTTCCAGTTCTGAAGAAGGGTCCCAGACCTGAAACATTGGGCTGGATTTTGCCAGGCCCGAGGAGGCGGGAATGGAGGCGTGTGGGGTGTTAAAATTGCAAAAAGTGGTGGGCGGGCCCGACCCCGCCTCTATCCCGCCTCCAAGCAATTTTCCCAAATGCGTGGTTTCTGGTCCCGTCTCCATCCCACCTCCAAGAGGCGGGTGTCGTGTATTGATTGCGAGTTTGACACCAGTCAATACGGTAATGTAATGTGCGAGTTTGACACCAGTAAATAGGGTAATGTAATGTGCATTGCATTATGGGAATTACCCGGGAAAGCAGCAGTCGGCCATTTTACTGAATAAAGAGAACATCGTAGTTGTAAGCCTGTCTGCCTGACTCTATGCTTGAATGCGTTCATACAACATTGGCGACGAGGATAACGAAAAGAATCATTTTAAATAAGTAGTTGCCCAAGTTTTAGTTAGCTAGGATGGAGGAGACCGGCATTCAAAATTTTGCTTGCTTCGCCGAGCCAACCACGTTGGGTCCAAGGTGGACGAGGTAGTTAACATCTTTTGAGCTTTATGCCGACGGCAAAGGGCTCATTATCGACGATACTTCTACAGCTGCCACGAAGCAGAGGAGAAGAGCTCTGCTTCTACACCTAGCAGGACCAGATGTCCAGGATATCTTTTCGACTTTACCGGACACAGGAGAGCCAGCAGACTATACGGCAGCGGTTAGTGCTTTGAATCACTACTTCGTGCCCCAGGTCAACGCAGCATTTGCTAGACAGACTTTTTATAAGTTGTCCCAGAAGACAGGTGAGACTGTGCAACAATTTGCTACTCGCTTGTGGCAGGCTGCTAAAGACTATGCTTTTGGTGGGGGGTGCGGATAATCAAATAAGAGACGCTATCCTGAGTAGGTGCACGTCAGCCTATGTGCGGAGGAAATTGCTAGAGGAAGGGTATGGTCTAACGCTCGCCCGCACGTTACAATTGGCCTCACAATGTGAAAACGTCGAGGAGCAGATGTCAGCCATGTCATGTACAGAGAAGGTGGAGACAGATACTGTTCGTCGTGTTACACAGAAAAGAGGGTATTATGCGAAAAGCTCGACAGGGAAACCAAAGGGAAATGGCGATAGGAACGAAAGGAAATGTTACAGATGTGGACACACAGACCACATGGGCAGAGATCTGAAATGCCCAGCACGCGGACAAACGTGTCATAAGTGTAAGGGAAAGGATCATTTCTCCAAAGTACGCCGCACAAAGGGTACAAAGAAACACAGTGTGAACAATGTAGAGGAACAAAATAACTTTGCATTTGCTGTTACCGGAAATAACGTGACAGAGAAACTTACCTTTTGTGTGGGGGCAGTAAACCTGAGAATGTTAATTGATTCGGGTGCAACTAATAATGTGATAGATGAGAATACATGGGAAGGACTAAAGTCAGAACACATTAAGTGTCAGTCACATGTCCCTAAGACAGAGAGAAAGTTATTCTCTTATGCTTCTAGCCAACCACTGTCAGTTAAAGGTGTATTCACATGTGGGATTACAATAGGTAAGAGAACTGAGCAGGCGGAGTTCATTGTGGTAAAGGTCATGGAGAGCCGTTGCTAGGAAGGGAGACAGCCATGAAACTGGGAGTTTTAAAAATAGGCGCAGATGTCTCAGCTGTGGTAGATGTAAGACAGCTACTAGAACAGTGGTATCCAAAGGTGTTCCAGGGAGTAGGAAGGCTGAACACAAAACAGATCAGTTTGTATGTCGACCCACAAGTGAAGCCTGTGGCCCAGCCACTCAGGCGTATACCATTCAACTTAAGGGGGGCAGTAGAGGCCAAAATAAAACAATTGAGGGACATGAACATTATCGAACCTGTAACTGGTCCCACCCCATGGGTAAATCCTGTGGTTATTGTACCAAAAGCGGATAAGGATATAAGGTTATGCCTAGACATGAGACGAGCAAACCAGGCAATAGTGAGGGAACGATATCCAATCCCCACCGTTGATGAGATACTCTAAGGTATGAATGGATCAAGGGCCTTAGTAAGCTAGACCTGAAATGGGGTTATCGCCAGCTAGAACTGACCCCTGAGTCACGAGAAATCACAACGTTTGCAGTACATAACGGAGTGTACAGGTACAAGAGGCTGATATTCGGTGTATCTTCAGCTAGTGAGCAATATCAGCACGAGATAGCTAATGCCTTAGCTGGAATAGAGGGTGTTGAAAACATCTCAGACGACATTATCGTGCATGCACACGACCAGGAAATGCACGACAGATGCCTGCACGCTGTCATGACCAGACTAATGGAAAGTGGACTGACACTAAACTCAGAGAAGTGCCAATTCAACATGGACCGATTGATTTTCATGGGAATCCTGTTGTCTGAAAAGGGCATTGGACCAACAGCAGAGAGAGTGCAAGCGGTGGCAGAAGCTCGGGAACCAGAGAATGCTACAGAGGTGAGGAGTTTCTTGGGATTCGTTGGGTACAGTAGCAGATTCATCCCGCAGTTTGCAACGCTATCAGAGCCACTGTGACGCCTGACGAGAAAGGACACACCATTTAAATTTGGATCACAACAGAGACAGTCATTCAGTGCACTGAAGGAAGAGTTGGCCAGAGCCGGCACTTTAGCATATTTTGATAAGGACGCACCGGTGATAGCAGATGCCAGTCCTGTAGGTTTAGGCGCAGTACTAGTTCAAAACCAACAGGGACAAGAGGTGCCAATATGCTATGTAAGTTGTAGTTTAACAGACTGAGAGGAAATACTCTCAAACAGAGAGAGAGGCCTTAGCTCTTGTATGGGCTTACATAAACATGAACATAAGAACATAAGAAATAGGAGCAGGAGTAGGCCAATCTGATCCTAACTGCCAATCCACTATCACAGAACCATCTCCTGAATCTAACAGAATTAGACACACGAACTAGGAGCAGGATCAGGCTACACGGCCCCTGGGCCCGCTCCGCTACCCACAGGGCCATGACCGATCCGAACCTAGACTCATGTCCAAATTCCTGCCCGCTCCCCGTAACCCTTAATTCCCTTTACTTCTAGGAAACTGTCAATTTCTGTTTTAAATTTATGTAATGATGTAGCTTCTACAGCTTTTTGGGGCAGCATATTCCATGGACCTACCACCCTCTGAGTGAAGTAGTTCCTCCTCATCTCAGTTTTGAAAGAGCAGCCCCTTATTTTAAGACTATGCCCCCTAGTTCTAGTTTCACCCATCATCGGGAACATCCTCCCCGCATCCACCCGATCCAACCCCTTCACAATCTTATATGTTTCAATAAGATCGCCTCTCATTCTTCTGAACTCCAATGAGTGGAGTCCCAATCTACTCAACCTCTCCTCATATGTCCATCCCCTCATCCCCCGGATTAACCGAGTGAACCTTCTTTGTACTGACTCGAGAGCAAGTATGTCTTTTCTTAAGTATGGACACCAAAACTGTATGCAGTATTCCAGGTGCGGTCTCACCAATACCTTGTACAACTGAAGCAATACCTCCCTATTTTTATATTCTATCCCCCTAGCAATGAAAGCCAACATTCCATTGGCCTTCTTAATCACTTGCTGCACCTGCATACTAACCTTTTGAGTTTCGTGCACCAGGACCCCAGATCCCTTTGTACTTCAGTACTTTCCAGTTTCTTGCCATTAAGATAATAACTTGCTCTACGATTTTTCCTGCCAAAGTGCATAACCTCACACTTTCCAGTATTGTATTCCATCTGCCAAATATCTGCCCACTTACTTAGCCTGTCTATGTCCCCTTGCAGGTTTTTTATGTCCTCCTCACTCACTACTTTCCCCCCCATCTTAGTATCATCTGCAAACTTTGATATGTTACACTCGGTCCCCTCCTCCAAATCATTAATATAGATTGTAAAGAGTTGGGGACCCAGCACTGACCCCTGCGGAACACCACTAGTTACTGATTGCCAGTCTGAGAATGAACCATTTATCCCAACTCTCTGCCTTCTGTTAGATAGCCAATCCTCTATCCATGCCAGTTTATTACCCCCAATCCCGTGATTTTTTATCTTAAGCAATAATCTTTTGTGTGGCACCTTGTCAAATGCCTTTTGGAAGTCTAAATACACTACGTCCACTGGTTCCCCTTTATCCACCCTATATGTTACTTCCTCAAAGAACTCCAGCAAATTTGTCAAACATGACTTCCCCTTCATAAAACCATGCTGACTTTGTCCTATTAAATTATGATTATCCAAATGTCCTGTTACTGTCTCCTTAATAATGGACTCCAAAATTTTACCTACCACAGATGTTAGGCTAACCGGTCTATAGTTTCCAGCCTTCTGTCTACTGCCCTTTTTAAATAAGGGTGTTACATTAGCAGTTTTCCAGTCTGCCGGGACCTTTGCCGGGTCCAGGGAGTTTTGGAAAATTATTACCAATGCATCCACAATCCCTACCGCCACTTCCCTCAAGACCCTAGGATGTAAGCCATCCGGTCCAGGTGATTTATCCGCCTTGAGTCCCATTATTTTACCGAGTACCACTTCCTTAGTGATTTTGATCGTGTTTAGCTCCTCCCCCCCCATAGCCCCCTGTTTGTCCAGTGTTGGGATATTCTTAGTGTCCTCTACTGTAAAGACTGATACAAAATATTCATTCAGTGTTTTTGCCATCTCCATATTTCCCACCATTAATTTCCCAGTCTCATCCTCTAAGGGACCAACATTTACTTTAGCCACCCTTTTTCTTTTTATATAACTATAAAAACTCTTACTATCTGTTTTTATATTTTTTGCTAATTTACTTTCATAATCTATCGTCCCTTTCTTAATCAATCTTTTTGTTATTTTTTGCTGTCTTTTAAAGTTTCCCCAATCCTCTATCCTCCCACTAGATTTGGCTACGTTATATGCCCTTGTTTTTAGTCGAATACTATCCTTAATTTCTTTACTTAGCCACGGATGGCTGTCTTTTCTTTTACACCCTTTTCTTCTCAGTGGAATATATATTTTTTGGAAGTTGTAAAATAACTCTTTAAATGTACACCACTGATCATGTATCGTCTTACCCTTTAATCTATTTTCCCAATCCACTCTACTCAATTCCGCTCTCATACCTTCATAGTCTCCTTTATTCAAGCTTAGCACGCTTGTTTGAGATCCAACCTTCTCACCCTCTAATTGAATATGGAATTCAACCATGTTATGGTCACTCATTCCAAGGGGATCCTTTACTGGGACATTTTTAATTAATCCTGTCTCGTTACACAGGACCAGATCTAAGGTTGCTTGCCCCCTGGTCAGTTCAGTTCCATACTGCTCAAGAAACCCATCCCTAATACACTCAATGAACTCATCCTCAAGGCAGCCCTGCCCAATTTGATTTGTCCAATTAATATGATAGTTAAAATCCCCCATAATTATAGATGTTCCCTTATTAGAAGCCTCAACTATTTCCTGATTGATACTCCATCCAACAGAGTTGCAACTGTTCGGAGGCCTATAGACTACGCCCACTAGTGTTTTTTTCCCCTTATTATTCCTTATCTCCACCCAAACTGTTTCATTATCCTGATCTTTTGACCCAATATCATTTCTCTGTATTACAGTGATTCCTTCCTTTATTAACATAGCCACCCCACCTCCCCTTCCTTCCTGCCTGTCCTTCCTGATCGTTAAATAACCTGGTATGTTTAATTCCCAGGCATTGTCACCCTGCAGCCATGTTCCTGTAATGGCCACAAGATCATACCCATATGTAATTATTTGTGCCATTAACTCATCTATTTTGTTACGAATGCTACGTGCATTCAGATAGAGAACTTTCAAATATGTTTTGTGACACTTAGTTCCTGCTTTTGCCCTTTTTATTACTTTACCTTTTACTCCATACCTTCAGCCCCTTCCTGACACGCTCTGGTTTTTAATTTCCCCACTGCTACCTAAGTCTATGACCTTCTCTGTTGTCATTTTTATTATTTGCTCTCTAGGAACCTCCCCCCCACTAGTTAGTTTAAAGCCCTCTCTACAGCCCTAGTTATATGATCCGCCAGGACTCTAGTCCCAGCACTGGCCAAGTGAAGCCCATCCCAACGGAACAGCTCCCTCCTGCCCCAGTACTGGTGCCAGTGTCCCAGGAACCAAAACCCATTTCTCCCACACCAGTCTTTGAGCCACGCATTTAGCTCTCTAATTTTATTTGTCCTAGCCAAATTTGCTCGTGGCTCAGGTAATAATCCAGAGATTATTACCCTTGAGGTTCTGTTTTTTAATTTGACCCCTAGCTGCTCATACTCCTTTAACAGAACCGGCTTCCTAGTCCTATCTACGTCATTTGTACCAACATGGACCACGGCAACTGGATCCACCCCCTCCCAGTGCAAGTTTCTTTCCAGCCCAGAGGAGATGTCCTTAACCCTGGCACCGGGTAGGCAACACAGCCTTCGGGACTCTCGCTCTCGGCTGCAGAGAACTCTATCTATCCCCCTAATAATACTATCCCCTACCACTACAACATTTCTATTTACTCCCCCCTCTTGAATGGCCCCCCATTCCACGGTGCTGTGGCGAGGTTGCTCATCCTCCCTGCAGTCCCTGCTCCTGTCCCCACAGGGAGTAAGAACCTCAAACCTGTTGGTCAAGAGCAAGGGCTGCGGCTCCTCCAGCTCTACCTCCTGGATCCTCGTACCTGCCTCACTCGTAGTCACACCGTCCTGTCCCTGACCATGGGCTACATCTGAATTACTTAACTTCATAGGTGTGACCACCTCCTGATACACAGAGTCCAGGTACTTCTCCCCTCCCTGATGTGTCGCAGTGTCTGAAGCTCAGACTCCAGCTCATGAACACGGAGCTGGAGTTCCTGTAGCAGCAGACACTTGTCACAGATGTAATCACCGTGAGCCTCAATGGGGTTCACCGGCTCCCACATCTCGCAACAGTAACACATCACCTGCTCCATTCTATGTAATTAATTAAAATTTTTATTGTTAGTTATGGACACCCTCTGCCCGATTTTAGATGCTAGTATCCCCTTTAATTAATTGGATTTAAATTAAATCAATCCCTCTAGTTACACCAGTTCAAGGGTTTACCAACAGTCACTCTGCACCAGAAAGGCCTTATTAACTACAACCCACAGAGTTAAAGTTTGAAAAGAGCACCTAACACCCCACTTACCCAACTCACACTTACCCAAACTCACAGCACTCTCTGCTGACTTGCACTCAGTGGTTGCTCGCACTAGCACTGGTCTTTTTATACTGTTTGTTTGTTTACAGCCAAATGAGTCATCCCTGCTGATTGGTTAGAAAGGCTGCATCCATATGTGTATGGCTTGTGAGAGGCTGCATCCATATGTGTATGGCTGAAAATTTAACTTGGTAACTGACCATAAGCCATTACAAGTGAAGTCCCATTTGCGAAATGACACACGCCACAACTGCAACAGTTGCCATCAGAATTTTTATTTACAATAACCAACTGATGGCATTTTAAAAATAAACACAACATTTCACCCAAGTGACTACCCTTGTGACTATTTGTGCAGTATCTTTCTCTTACGCGTGCTCCTACGTGATGCTTCCCCTGTGGCTTCAGCAGATGTGGAGGCCCCTTGCTCACTTTATTGCTGCTCCTGTCTCGATACCTTTGGCGGGCATCCTCTGGGGTTGCGAACCTGTGCGGGCTCGGCAACAGTCTGCTGCTCCTGCAGCTGTGCAGGGGTTGAGACGCTGATCTCAGTTGGGTGGGGACTCTGGTGGGGCTCTGACCGGGGACTTGGCAGAGGCATGGAAGTGTGAGCGCTTGGAGAGGAGCCTCCACTTCCTTGTTCTCTGCCACCAACATCCCTCTCATGGGTCAGGTCCACCTCAGCGCTTGCAAGTGGCTTGAGAGTACCTTGCTGCACATCAGGAGGGCCATTTAGACCTGTATCTGCACTGGCAGTCCTACTCAGAAGGACTTCCATGAAGGTCTGGTTTCTCTGTTCAATAGCTGACCATCGCTCCTCCAGAGATGTCAGTCTATTCTGAACACTCACCATGTTTTCTACACTCTGGCTACTTAGCTCCTCCATGGCCATAGCCATCCTCTCGTCTACTGTAGCCATCCTTTCCACGGAGGTTGCCATCCTTTCCGTGGTGCTGCGTTCATGCACCAATGACTCCACAAAGGCTCTGCTCATGTTCGAGATGGACTCCTCCATTCACTCCACACTCACAGCGACCCTGGAGACAAAACCTGCCAGAGACTCCTGTACCTGTTCCTGGAGTTCCAGCACTGCTGTTCTTCTGGATGGACCCAGAGGCAAAGGGTCGACATGCAGCTGAGCCGAGCTGGGAGAGTCCTGCGCCCTCCAACTAGGACTCTCCAATGCTGTCCCTGTCTCCACAATCTGCTGATGCTCACTTGTGAGCTGTGATACACCAGGTGACAACACTACTCTATCTTGCGATGGTCCCACTGAGGTGTGAGTATCTGCGCTGGTGCTGGGTTGGCTGAATTCTGCTGATGCTGCGCCCTCAGAGGTTGCAGCTTCCTCTGAGGAGTCTGGAGGCTCAGGCTATTCCACCTGGCTAGTGGGGATGGGTGCTTGCGATGGTCCTGTGGGGGAGTAAAGGAAAGAGTCAGAGATGTGATGCCAAGGTTACATGCACATTGCATATTGCAGATGATCATAAGTGCATCTGTTAGAGCTTCAGAATCATTATCAGCGACTCATGCAATGTCAATGAAAGAGATGAAAAACTATTCTGTCACCAGCTTTCTCTGATGCACCCGTCTGTCCGTCCCCCACTTGCGCATCGTCCTCGAGTCCCACGATCTCCAGGACCGCCTCCTCCCAAGGGGTGAGGTGGGCTACTGAGGGTGGCTCTCCTCCTGTCCTCATTCTTTCCCTCTTATTGTGAGCGCTCTTTTCCTGCAATGAGGGAGACAAGTGGAGTTTGAGTGAGAATGAAGGAGTGAGTGTAGAGAATCCATATCATTGATGGTTAGAAGGAGACAAAGATGGAGTGAGTTGGCAAGACCAAGGGCCCTCCCTGTGTGTTGTCAGTTGTTTTCATAGCATCACAGTGATAGGGAGTGTGAGGGCTGCATAGTCGAATTGTTAGGTGAATGTGAGCATAGAGAGAGAGGGAATGGGTAAGGGTGCAGGGATGTCAGTGTCAAGTGGGATGTGGAGGAAGCGGTTGCTAAAGCTGAGTGCTGGTGAGGAGAGGCAATGGGGATCAGATTGAGGGTGATGGCAAAGTCATACTCACTTTTCCAGTGCGCAGAAGGTCATGAAACCTCTTCCTGCACTGAAGCCAGGTTCTGCAAATCATCGACAACGAGGTGGCCACCTGGATCTGCACAGCCTTCGTCTGCCGGGGAGGCTTCTTCCTCCCTGAAGAAGGGAAGAGCACCTCCTTACTAGCTCTTGCTTCCTCCACCAAAGCTTGCAGGGTGACGTCATCAAATCTGGGAGCAGACTTAGGTCTCCCGCTGCTCATTGTGCCTCCAGGTCCCTCTCACTGCAAAGGCCAAAAGGTTGGCAGTCTGCAGAAGAAGCAAGGCTTGCAGACCTTAAATGCAGCAGCAATGATGACATCATTGGAGGTGAGTTTCAGACTGAAAAAACTAATTGGGCCATGGGTTCCCACACGCTGGAACTCAATTGCCCAATTATGTGAAAATCGCATCAATCTCCCACATCGATTTGGAATCGGGTGGATAACACGAAAAGCGGATGACACGACCCCAGCCTGCCCCAATGACAAACTCCAGCCCATTAACTCTGTTTCTCTCTCCACGGATGCTGCCTGGCCTGCTTAGTATTTCCAGCATTTTCTGTCGTTATTTCAATATATAGTGATTAGGAGTTGAATACTGGCTGATTTTCCCACTCTTTAGTCCAGCCTGTGGGTGCGGAGGGCAACTGCAGTGCCCCTGTTGCTGGCCTGGCTGAAGCTAGCTAAATTAGCATGAACTGGGTGTGAATGTTTTGGTCTTTCAGGAGGATGGTGGGCGTGGGGGTGGGGGGTGGGGGGGAGAAGGATGGGGTGGCTTTTACTCGCTAGGATGGTCGAGGAAGCTGTCATTTTAAAGGTGGTTTCTGGTATACCAGAAACGCTGTCTACGGAGGTCACGGTCCATCATCAAAGACTCTACCCACCCCAGCCACAGTCTGTTCGCCCTCCTGCCATCTGGGAGACACTACAGATGCATTCGCACCTGTACGACCAGATTTAGGAACAGCTTCTTTCCCAGGGCTGTCATCCTACTGAACTCCACAAATAAACTCTAAAGCCTGCACATCTGCCAATGCACTTTATTATAGTTATATTTATGTTAATATACTACAAGCCAAATGTATGTTGAATGTTTAAATGTCTTAATCCAAATGTACACTCTCAGGAGCCGCAAGCCTACATTTCGTTGTACTGCACTTGTGCACTAACAATGACAATAAAAGTTGATTTGATTTGATTTTGATTTGATTTGGAACATTGTCAGCACAAGTATAAACATAAGTGAGGAATGAGTCGTGGGTATAAATTTTCAATTTGTGGAAAAATCAGCCAGTATTCCCACCATTTGTGGAACGAGGTATAAATGTCAGGGGTTGGTCTTGATGTCGTAGCTCAATATTCGGTTTTGATATTGGGCATACTTTATCGTCTAATCACTACAAGATAGCCGGATTTGTTAGCCTTGGATCCTGATGCGTGTTGGGAGTGTGAGGCAAATGCAGCATCTGGTTCGGAGATGGAATTCTTTAAGATCTCGATAAATAATTAACACTAAGGCGATGAAAAGCTGGCATGGAAACGTGGGAACTGGGAAAGGGAATCTAGATTAAAAATCGGGACCTTGGTGCAATTGATTTGTGCAGAATTTCTGATGAGTCACGGGAATGTGAAATTTCAATGCACAGGGAACCAACAAAAACATAACCCTGCGGAGTGCAGAGAAATCACTGGCCCAAAGCACCAGCCAAGTCAGTTTGAATATTTTTTTAAAAGTTGGTGTTGGCTTACATTAGAACATAAGAACATAAGAAATAGGAGCAGGAGTCGGCCACTTGGCCCCTCGAGCCTGCTCTGCCATTTAATGAGATCATGGCTGATCTGATCTTGGGCTCAGCTCCATTTCCCTGCCCGCTCCCCATAACCCATCACTCATTTATTGTTCAAAAATCTGTCTATCTCCATCTTAAATATATTCAATGACCCAGCCTCCAAGGCTCTCTGGGGCAGAGAATTCCACAGATTTACGACCCTCTGAGAGAAGAAATTCCTCCTCATCTCAGTTATAAATGGACGACCCCTTATTCTGAACTCATGACTCATGAGCCATTGAATGACAACTTTCTGTTGTCGCATTTGGTAAGGTCGCTTTCAAGTTGATTGGCCAGAATTTCCTGGGGGCGTGTGCGCTATTGCAAAGGTGCATCCTAGGCGTAGCGACCCTTGAATGGTGCAGAGGAAAGAGGAAATTTTGGGGTAAGTGACTTGCGCCATTACTTAAGCCACGCCGTCATTTCCAGGGACTTTTGCGCCGCTCCACCGTTCTGCTGAAAACAGTTAATTATCATAGCTCTGCCCCCTGATTGAAATCGATGGCGGTTGCCAATTTCCTGGATTAATGCCAGTTTTCACGGTGCTGCCACTGAGACTGAAAATTAATGGCACTGGGTAACCCGGGAGTGGCACGGTTACCGATTGAAACGAGGATTCAGGTGAAAATACTCGGAGCCAAGAAAAGCCAATTTCGCGCGGCATTAAATTCAGAAAGACCGGGAACTCGGGCTGCCCGTGCTGGAATGAATCAGCCCGTGAACGCTCACTGTTGGATCTGGATTGCTGCTGTGGCATCGACGTCTCATAGCAAACGGATGGCAATGGCTCCTGATGACATGGTGTGTATAGCTAGCTGGCTGAATGCTGCGCATATTAAACTGCAGTAAAATCTCTGGGAGGAAAAATTGAGCCGCGCCCCCTTTGGGGCACTAACTTCGTCGGGGCGCTACGTTTAGCGCCCCGAAAAATGAGAACCCCGTGGCCCAAATTCATCGGTAGGGCCCCAAGAGGGAAACGGGGTGCTACTGGAAGCGCCCTGCCTCCCTCTTGGGGTGCTGCGAGGGACTATCGTGGCGCTATGTGCTGCTGTACTGCAGGCCTTCCTCCCCTTATTAAAGGGGAGGGGCCTAGCACAGCGCACCCGGGGCCCAGTTGGGCCACCAGGGATCAGAGTGCTGGCAAAAGAGCCCAGCACTCAAGAGAAGTGCCGGGCTTACGGAGCGCAGCCGGCACTCTGTGGGGGGGCTGGTCAGGAGGCCGGTGAACGGCAGAGGGGGCAGGTGCTGGCAGGCGGCCAGGAACAAAAATGGCCACCTGGCACCATCCCTTTAGTTAGTGCCGCCCCGGCCGCAGGTAGGGACCCCTGACCCCGTCGGACATAGCGTCCGGTGGTAAGTCAGAGGGTGCTACCGAAGATCGTGGCCAGGGCATGAGCGGGGCGCTACACACGGCAAGGACGTCATCGCCGGCAGCGCAGCGCTGTGGGGCGCTAATGGTTACTGCTGCCGCTAACCTCCCGCTGAATTTTGCGGGAGGTGTTGGCGGCACCGCGCCCGGGCGCTAGTTGCTTTGCGCCCCGTTAGCGCCCTCTTAGGGCACTAATGGGAGGTGCAAAGCAACCAAATTTTTAGGCCCATATGGATTCTTGAACGGGGATTTCGAAGTTTAGGTTTTACAGTTTAAATGTTCGCCAAATCAACATGCTTTGCTGAATATAGTCCATTTGCACTCCACGTTCTGTAAGGACAGTAGCAAACAAATGAGATGAACCAGGCCGCTCCTTTCAACTTATCCCGATTAAATCATAATGAGAAACAACAGGCTCAACTGAATTTAATTTGATCTCTGGTATTTAAACTTTGATCGAGATTATTTGGACATCGACAGCAGCCATTGAACAAGTCTGATTTGTTACTTGTTTCCTTAGCTTTAAGCGAGGAGGAAACCTCGGCTGTCCAGTAAAGGATTTAATTTGGGAAAACAAATAAAGTTAAAGTACCGCACATACAGTACTTAGCATAGAATGCAGTTCTAAATTGGACAGGCTGGACAGAGAGAAAGGGAGCTAAATCCAGAAGCTCTTACACAGGCACATGCATTAGACATGATAAACAGTCCAAGTCTGTGAACGGACATTGGCTTCCTCGCTTCTGATTTGTCGCTGTGCTTGCTGTGGCAATTCTAATTAGAAAACCAAGAAATTTTGGAGTGAATTAGCGAGCTCGGTGCCCAAGATGGCAAAATTTACCTCGCCGGTTTCGCTGTTGCAGGAAATTCTGGGCCAATGTGCATGAATGATCTTCAAACTAAATTCTTTTGCCCCTTCTTTATTTTAGGCCCCACTCCAGTGCAACGAGAAAATTAGAACACCAACTCTTCAACACCAAGTCGAAAGGCAGTGATTTCAACGATCAGACTCCTTTGCTGAAGGTTTCTTCTGAAGGGAATGGGTAAGTTGCGAAATGAAACGAAATGAAACTCCTTCTTGACTGCAAATGAAATGTAAAAGGCGGGCAGAGGGGATGGGAAGGAGAATCCACCAAAGGTTGAAATGCAAGAAGAAACCTTTGGCAGCTTCAAACCTTAAATACCAACAAGAAGAATGTGGGCAGTTAGCATTGTTTGTAATGTAGTAAGCATTTGCAGCTCTTATTGATTGGATTTTCGATGAAAGTTGCTTGGTAAGGTTGCCTCATTGAAGACTAAGAAATTTCATGGCGGTCCCCCTTTTGAAGCAGATGTTTATGTGACTTTTGATGATTAAGGTATTACAATACAGAGTGTATGTTTGAATTTTTAGCAGTGTACGTACAGGCGATTGACTTGTTATATTTAGAAGTTTAATATCTTTCTATAAAGAAATTATTTTGACACCAATTTAATTTCACAATTCAAAGACATTGGGCTGGATTTTGCCAGCCCTGGGGAGGTGGGTTTGGAGGCAGGACTGCCGGGAAAATGCCATCTTCCCAGAAGGCGGGTAGCCATCCCGCGCTTGGTACCCGTCTCCTTGGAAGCAGGAAGGGGATCAGTGCCACTTAACTGCCTGTTGACAGGTAGTTAACAGGCAGAAAATAGGATTATCCCCTTTTTGCCCACACAAGTGCGGGCTTCCCGAGCGCTCCGAACCCCGCCAGGGTCACCGAGGTGAGTAGTGGGTCGGAGGGGTCCAAAAGTGTGCTGTGGAGGTAAGTGATGGGTGCAAGTGTGGAGAGGTGAGTATGTGAGGTAAGTGGAAAGTCTTTGAAAAAGTGTACTTACCTTTGTTTCTTCCCGCAGGCTTCAGTCGGTGGGGATGCGGAGAGCCTCGCACCTCCGCGGTAGACATGACAGATAGCCGTTGCATTCTCCAATGCAATAACCATCTAATTTCTGCAAAAGAAAGAGGTTTGATGAGGTCTTGAATTCAAGAACTAATCAAACTACCTAGAATGTCAGTGTTTGACAGCTTCGCCGGGCAGGCTTAACAAGGCCAATCAAGGGAAAATAGCGTGGGTTTGCCAGAAGTTGATGGAGGCGAGACTGGAACCCGACAAGTGGGAGTCTTGCCTCCAAAAGCTCCCCATTGAGAAAATCCAGCCCATTGTGTTGCTTGTAACGGTTTGTATGGTGATGGTGCAAAATGGCAGCACAGGATTAGCACCAATGTTCCCTGTCATTTTTATTTGGCGCGTGGCCCATTCAATTTTTCGGGCATGCACGGTTATACCCATTGAAAAGCCGGTGAGTGGCCTGCGCTGGATTTCCAAATCGCACGGCCGCGCAGCTTAGCGGGAACGCTGATTAGCACCCATTCCTCCTCTGCATTGCGCTCATTTTTGGATGCTGTTTGGGAGCAGGCAAGAGGCAGATTGGCCCTAATATCCCTTTGAGTTGTTTTATGTACTTGGAAATATTCATCCAGCCAATGCTTCTTCATACCAGGAATGTAGTGCAGTAGTTGGATGAGGACAGCTGTGGTCAGGAGGACAGCTCGTGTTCTGGGTTTGTCTGATTAATATGATACTTAGATTAGAATTATTATAAGAACATAAGAACATAAGAAATAGGAGCAGGAGTAGGCCATTCGGCCCTTCGAGCCTGCTCTGTCATTCAATAAGATCATGGCTGATCTTCTGTTTCAACTCCATTCACCGGCCCTATCGCCATATCTCTTGATGCCTTTACTAGTCAGAAATCTATCGACTTCTGTTTTGAATATACCTAATGACTGAGCCTCCACAGCCCTCTGGGGTAGAGAATTCCAAAGATTCACCACCCTCTGTGTGAATAAATTTCTTCTCATCTCAGTCCTGAATGGCCTACCCTTTATCTTGAGGCTGTGGCCACTGGTTCTAGACTCCCCAGCCAAGGGAAACATTCTCCCAGCATCCACCCTATCAAGCCCTGTAATAATTTTGTATGCTGCAATGAGATCCTCTCTCATTCTTCTGAATTCAAGAGAAGACAGGCCTAGTTTACTCAATCTCTTCTCATACGACAGTCCTGCCATCCCAGGAATCAATCTCGTGAACCTTCATTGCACTCCTTCTATGGCAAGTATATCCTTCCTTAGGTAAAGAGACCAAAATTGTACACAGTACTCCAGGTGTGGTCTCACCAAGGCCCTATATAATTGAAGTAAAGGTGCATGTGCTTCTTGTAACATAAGCCATCAAAGAAATAAAAAGTGAGAAAAATCATTTGGCACATGTAGGGATGAGCGTCCGATTTTTTTTTTCCGGAGGTGGGGGCAGAGTGTCTTCCTTCCTTCAGCCTTTAGATGATCCAAGTTCAGATCTGGCCAGTGTTGGACCACACTAGACTGCCAGGAACATGGCCTTAGTATGAATCCTCCCACTCTACAAACCTATATGTAGCCTGGCGAAATGGAGCAGCACAGGACACAGAACTTTCTTTTTTTGGGGGTTTTTTATTCTGAATTAATAACTTGGGTTCTAGGCTTAGGATGTAGTTGTAAATACATAAAACCACATTTAATTGTATAAAATACGGAAAAGACGGAAATACGGCAAATACAAGAAAACACAGTCGATAAAATACGGCAGTGGCTTGCTGTAGAACAGAACATGAGGCAAACCACAGGTACAGTTAGTTAGTTAGCTAACACTCATTATACAAAACAAAACCAATAGTACAATACATTCTTATGTCCCGTTATCACTTGTTACATCTTACAAGAAAACACAGAATATTAAACTCATTCGCAACGTAGCCCCCAAGGACTCAACAACAATTTTAGCAAGTGTTAACACCAGCACATGGTGGGACAAGCTGCAAGCATCCCCGTGGTATCGAGTGATTTGGGAAACAATATCACTTTAAAACTATGTCTGGGCTGCACTAAATACTGTTTTAGTTGTACTTTACACAGAATAAGTTCATTTCAAAAGTCATATTCACCCCAGCTCTCTCAGAGCAAATCTCTCACGCTGGATGTAGAAAATGGAGGCTGTGAAGAAAGGGGAGGTTCCTTTGGCATCTCATGGTCCTACCCATAACCCTTTCCTCCTTGTTCAAATTACTAAAGGGGAAAATGAACCGCGCCATCTAGTGGACTTAAATATTCACTGCATTTTCCCCACTTGGCTACATTCTCCCCTGCTTTAAAGTCAACGTCCTCGGTGACTTAGCACCAGTTTTTAACTTCTTTTACAGCTTCTCGAAAAAATGCAGCACTCAGACTAGATAAAACATGAGAGAACACCTCAGGACTGAGTGAGACTGCATTACAGGCTGACTGAGGCAAATGGTACGGGTTAGGGTTTACCCCAGCATTGGCTCTTTTAGTTCTGCGAGGAGCCGGAATGGGTACCTCAACCTCAGTCCCACACTCAGAAGGATCTGAATGCTCTGGCTCAGAAACAGCCTCTGATTCCTGTACCTCTTGGGCGTTACCAACAGGATCATTGTTTACTTTTTTCTCCTGAGTTAACTCTGGATAGGTGACTTCCTCTATCACAACAAACTCAGTATCAGAGGGCTCTGGCAACGATTCTGTCAAAAGAGTGACAGGGGGTACGGTGACAGGGGACTTGGTTCTCATCCGCCTAGGCTCAGGGACAGGGGTAACACATGGCCTAAGATTAACTCTATGGACCCTTTTTAAAGGACCGCCCTCTAAAGGCTCAACTGCATGTGTAGTGCCCTGTACCTCCACCACTCTGCACACAGTAGGACCCCAAGCATCCTGAATTTTTTTCCTACCCAAAGGCCTGTGTCGTAAGTATACCAGCTGACCCACCTCAATGGTTGGACAGTACACTTTGTCTTTGTTAAGTTCAATTCTTTGAGCTGATTTCTTTTCAGTGTACTCTCTTGCCCTTGCATGTGCCTCATTCAAACGCTCTTGGTGGACAACCAACCACTCATGTTTCTTGTCTAACACTTGCTCCTGACCTAATAAAGCATCTACAGGAAGGTGTGGATGAACCCCGAAAAGCAGATAGTACGGTGAGTAGCCAGTCGTAGCATGGGGTGTTACATTGTCGGCATACACCAACTCAGATAAGTGCTCAGGCCAGCGGCGTTTCTTTTCTGGAGGCAGTGTACGCAAAAGATCATGTAAAGATCTGTTGAATCTCTCACATTGAGCATTTCCTTCCGGGTGGTGTGGGGTAGTGCGGGTTTTCTTTACACCATAAAGCTTACACAGCTCGGCAATGATTTCACTCTCAAAATTTCGACCTCTGTCTGAATGCAATCTTTCTGGGACCCCATACTTCATGAACCACTCTTTGAGAAGGACTTTTGCCGTGGTATCAGCCTTTTGGTCCCGAGTAGGGAAGGCTTGTGTGAATTTAGTGAAAACATCTGTCACCACTAACACATTCTCACGACCATCAGAGGCCGGTTCCAGCATGGTGAAATCTACAGCAACTACTTCAAGGGGCCGGGAGGCTAGAAATGATTTCATAGGGGCATGTATCTTGGGGTGGGGCATTTTTGTCAAAACACACCTCTCGCATTTCTTGACCCACTGTTCCACATCCTCATACATCCCAACCCAAAAACATCTCTGTCTCAAAAGGTTCTGTGTGCGCTCTATTCCCTGATGGCCCATACGATCATGCACACCTTCAAGCACGACTTCTTTCAAACAAGAGGGCAGTAGTAGCTGGTGACATTCACCAACATGGACATCCTCGATTACACGGTACAACAAGCCATCTTGTTCACAAATACGGTGCCACTGCTTTAACGTGGATAATACTAGCTTGGATAACTGCGACCTCTCCTTGTAAGTTGGCTTTCGCTGCTCACCCCAAAACTTCCTAAACACGCTGAGGGTGGGGTCTGTGTCCTGAAACTTACGTAGTTCCTCTTTAGAGTAACCGGGAAGTGTTGGTGTGTTACCCTGCGACTCACTACGCTCAGTACTTTCTTCTTCTTCCGAAACACGGATCTGTCTGACTTTACAGCACTTGACTCCTGCTGTCACTAAGTCTGGTCCTAGAGCTGTTCCCTTGTGAATGACATTACATATGGCCACACAACCATCATAGTCTGCATCCCCACTGTCTGACTCGGGCTCCCCTGCTAACGGCTGCCTAGAGAGGGCATCTGCTGCTGCATTACAGCGGCCTGGGCGGTACTTGACGTCAAAGTCAAAAACAGCTAACTGAGCCACCCATCTTTGCTCAACAGCACCTAACTTAGCTGTAGAAAGGTGACACAGGGGGTTGTTATCTGCTATGACAGTGAACTTGGAACCTAGAAGGTAACCTCGAAATTTCTCTGAAACAGCCCATTTGAGGGCGAGGAGCTCTAGTTTCATACTGCTGTAGTTTCTGTCATTTCTTTCAGCATTACGGAGCCTCCTACTGGCATATGCTATCACTCTCTTCCTATCTCCCTGCTGCTGGTGGAGGATGGCACCTAATCCTAGGTTACTGGCATCTGTCTCTACAATGAAAGGCTGAGTGAAATCTGCGTAACCTAACACTGGAGCACTGGTCAGCTTTTCTTTCAACTGTTCGAAAGCAGCTTGGCACTCAGCTGTCCATGAACCTTCAAACAACCGTTTTGCTTTTGCTGGGCTGTCTTCCCTAAGGCATGCATTGACTACGTCATGGAGAGGGCCAGCTCATTTAGAAAAATCCTCAACGAACCTCCTGTAATAACTACAGAAGCCAAGAAATGACCTCAGATCTTTGACTGTACTGGGGACCTGCCACTTCTTTACGGCGGCAATTTTCTCTGGATCTGTCCCTATACCCTCCCCTGAAATTTGATGCCCAAGAACCTGACTTCCTGCTGCAGGAAGTAACACTTTTCAAGCTTTACTTTCAAGCCTGTCTCTTTCAGTCGTCTTAGAGCTGTCTCAAGCCTCTCTAAATGGTCTGGGAAGGTCGGAGAGAACACAAGGATGTCATCTAAATACACCAATAGGATGTGGAACACTAAGTCGCTCATAGTCGCTTGCATAAGTCGTTGAAAAGTCGCAGGTCCATTACAGACACCAAAAGGCATTCTGAGGTACTCAAAAAGGCCAAAAGGAGTTGTAAAAGCTGTCTTAGGCCTGTCACTTTCACGAACAGCAACCTGGTGGTACCCACTTGCAAGATCAATGGTCGAGAAGAACTTTGCACCATGAAGGGCATCAAAACTCTCGTCAATGCGGGGCAAAGGAAATGCGTCACGTCTGGTTTTTGAGTTTAGTTTCCTAAAGTCAACACATAGTCGTATGTCTCCATCAGTCTTACGAACTACCACTATGGGTGAAGCGTATGAACTATTGCTCTCCTGGATGACACGCTTTCTTAGAAGCTTAGTGATGTGGTCCCTCACCTCTTTGTACAGTGTAGGTGGGACACGACGGTATGGCTCTGTAACTGGTACGTCATCTACCAAGTTAATCTCATGCTCAACTTTATCAGTGTAGCCTAGGTCCTCATCCTTAAAAGCAAATACTTCCGAATACCTGGCTAAAAGTGCACCTAACTCTGCTTGTTGGCCCTGTGTGCCACCTATGTGTAGTTTGTCCAAAAACAACTGAATGTCTTGGTCTGTCATCTGTCCTTCTTTTCTGCCAACAGTTACTTCCTCTGTGTCAGCGGAGATGCGTTGAAATCGCACCTCACAGGAGTCCTTGTCTACACACTCTGCCTGAGTCGGAATACCAAGCCTGGTCCTGGGGCTTAACCACGCATCCTCCTCAGAGAAATTTACCACCTGCACTGGAATTAAATGTCCCTTTGATTCAACTAGAGTGGGGACAACTACCAGGCCACCGGGCAATGGTGTGTTACCTGGCTCCAACAGCATTTTAGTGCTGTCACCTGACTGAGTTTTAAGTCCCTTTACATAGACTGTAGCTATGGAAGACGCAGGCACATGTACAGAAGATGACTTTGGAGTGATGTTACACTGTTGTACTTGCTGAAATGCTTCCCTCCAATCTGAATCTAACTTTCCCCCTAGAGTAGTGTCAAACTCAGCATGAACTAGTTGTCTGCATCGGCTGATGATGTTCATACCAATAAGACCTGGTGCTGCAGGCTGTGACTGCTGATGCTCTTTGACTAACAGGAAACCACACTCGGGTAAGGTTATGCCCATAGTTTCAACGTCTAACTCAAGGTAGCCCAAGTAGGGAATGTCCAACCCGTTGGCGGCAGTGATTTTAAGCCACCCGGTTGTAGACAACATATCCTCATCCCTCCCAAGTAGGTGCTCTCTGAAAAAACCTTCAGTAATAGTGCTGACTTGGCTCCCGGTATCCAGTAAACAGTTAGCAGTAACCCCCCCAATCTTGAGATCTACTACTGGACATTTACCTATTGCACGGTCAAGAAATCTGTCACGAATACAAGTACTGTTCTGAGAGCCTGCAGGTTTTCCTTGCATTGCCCAGCTCATGGCAATCGAGGGAGCTAGTTTTCCTGCACCCCAGCCGATATCGGTGGATGTGTTTGCTACCTTGTGCTTCTGAGGACACTGTTTGGCAATGTGTCCCGCCCCGTTACACTTAAAGCAAATAGGCTGACCTTCATCAGTGAACTTTGGCTTGGCTCTAGGTTTCCCAACCTTGTCATTACCAGTGTTTTCCTTCTGTAGAGCAAGACCCCGTACTGCCTCTGTTAGTTCCCCGATAGCTTTACCCTGCTTCGCCACCACTTTAAGAACATCCTGTAAAGTGACAGCCTGGCTGCCTGGTACCCCAATGGCAGAACACTGAAGATCCCTCCCCGTACTGTCACACACTACATTCTTGCTCTTTGCAACTTTAGTGCTACAGGGCTGGTCTTCTAAGGACCATAAGACAGCTTCCTCACGTACATCAAACAGGGTAGACTGGGGGTTGCCTCGTACAAACTTGCGCAACTCTCTCCGGAGTGAGGGATCTCTAACACCATCAACAAATCTGTTTCTGACAACCCGTTTTGTGTTCGGCACAGCATCTGGTGATTGCTTTACCACATCTCTAATAATCTGAGAGAGTGCATGTGAGTATTCTTGGAAATCTTCACCCTCTTCTTGCTTGCGTCCATAGAAAGTTTCTAACAGCTGAGACTCACTGCGCTTTTCGGTGAAAGCCCCACTTAGGTAACTGAACAGGTCACTGGGCTGCTTAGGCTCTCCACCCAACCGTAACCTAATTTCCTGTAGGGCTGCCCCCCTCAACAAAGATCGAATGAAATCTACCTGCTCTGCAGGAGTCTGATCTCTAGCTCGTAGTACACTTTCAACCTCTTCAATGAACTCATCAACTGAACGACTATCTTTGGATACCTCACCACTGAATGGTTGGATCTGACGCTCTCTGGGTACATACACATATGACTTGGTTGCCCCATTACCTAGAGTGGCAATAATTGCCATTGCTTGGTCATGGTTTTTTTTCAACTCTGAAATCTGTGACTTGAGTTCATCTATCCGGTTGCCCTCACCCTCACTAGAGGTATTGTCCTCACCATCCGAAGTGTGAGCTCCAACCTCCTCATCAGGAGACTCTAACATTTTGACTCAGTTCACAAGTCCCTGAAAGCCACTGAATGGGATGGCAGCTGCGACGATTCTTCTCCAATGGTGTCCCTCCTCGGTGCCTTGATGGGTCCTCTCCCAGATTGGTCCTGGCGCCCTCTGGATCCCGTCTGTCTGGTCTGGTCCTCCTTAGCAACCCCAAGCAGCACTCTCCGTCCGTCTCCAGGTCCACTTGGCACCACACCGCTCTTCCCCCACTGCCGTATTTTATGTATTTTTTCTTACCCGAGCCTGAGAAACTCCAAGCTAACAGACCCCACTCCTGGTACCAAAATGTGTAGCCTGGCGCAATGGAGCAGTACAGGACACAGAACTTTCTTTTTACTGGGGTTTTTTATTCTGAATTAATAACTTGGGTTCTAGGCTTAGGATGTAGTTGTAAATACATAAAACCACATTTAATTGTATAAAATACGGAAAAGACGGAAATACGGCAAATACAAGAAAACACAGTCGATAAAATACGGCAGTGGCTTGCTGTAGAACAGAACATGAGGCAAACCACAGGTGCAGTTAGTTAGTTAGCTAACACTCATTATACAAAACAAAACCAATAGTACAATACATTCTTATGTCCCGTTATCACTTGTTACATCTTACAAGAAAACACAGAATATTAAACTCATTCGCAACGTAGCCCCCAAGGACTCAACAACAATTTTAGCAAGTGTTAACACCAGCACATGGTGGGACAATCTGCAAGCATCCCCATGGTATCGAGTGATTTGGGAAACCATATCACTTTAAAACTATGTCTGGGCTGCACTAAATACTGTTTTAGTTGTACTTTACACAGAATAAGTTCATTTCAAAAGTTATATTCACCCCAGCTCTCTCAGAGCAAATCTCTCACGCTGGATGTAGAAAATGGAGGCTGTGAAGAAAGGGGAGGTTCCTTTGGCATCACATGGTCCTACCCATAACCCTTTTCTCCTTGTTCAAATTACTAAAGGGGAAAATGAACCGCGCCATCTAGTGGACTTAAATATTCACTGCATTGTCCCCACTTGGCTACATATATTTCACGTCTCCAGCAAAACTATTATTGAAGAGATTGTACTACCTTGTTCCGAGAATTCATTAAATAGAAAATTCCTGTCAGTCTTTTATAAAAAAAAAACACTTGTACCCACTATTGATTAAAAGAAAAATCGTAAATGCTGAAAATAGGAAATCAAAACAGAAAATGCTGGAATTGCACAGAAGGTTGAGACAATCAGGTTAATGTTTTGGGTGGAGCTTTTGATTAAAGCTGGTTCCTGATTGAGGGTCTCACCAGAAATGTTGACCTCTCTTTTGTTTCCAGATGTGGACTGATGGACATCACTTCCTGTTTTTACATCTGCTCAGTAAACACGACTTAGGCTGAAAGCGTGGTGCACGCAAAACAATAGCCTTTGCGAATCTGCAAGTGCGTTGTTTGTAAACCTGCGTAGTGACTTGCTGAGACTGATTTGTTAGTATTGTGGGTAGGCGTTTAGGTGAGCAATGACTTTGCACGAGAGTAAAAAAAAAATGCTCTGCCCCCGAAATTCCTTGTGGTTTGCTCCGCTGGAGCAAGTGCAGCAGAACGCCACCTCCCGCCACTCGCCCATGATGGTAGCTCGATACCAAGTGCCAGAGATGGGGAGGTCATTAACGTACTTGTATCGGGCTGCTGGAGCCTGTAAGGGCCCTGATAGATGACTGGAAAGTCAGAGCAGAGCCATTTCGCTCTGACGTGGCGTAGGAATCGTGGGAAGGGCCTTGCTAGACAAAGAGCAGCCAAATCCTGCAGCTCCTAATGGATTTGTCAGGCCATCTCTGCTCCAGCCTTCATTTTGGGGGCCTTGAAAGCCTCACATTAGAGCCTACATCTCCTCTCAGCAGGCATAGGTTCAGTTGGGTCTATCAGGGGAGGCCTGGATGGAATTTCTCACGGAAGCCAGGAACTCCTTCAGCCACAACCTCCTGATCGCAAATTGCACATATATAGTACTTTTAACATAACAAAATGTCCCAAGATGCTTTACAGAGGCATAATGAGATAAAGAACATAGAAACATAGAAGATAGGAGCAGGAGTAGGCCATTGGGCCCCTCGAGCCTGCTCCACCATTCAATGAGATCATGCTGATCATCCAAATTCAGTACCCGGTCCCTGCCTTCTCTCCATATCCCTTGATCCCTTTAGCCTTAAGAAATATATCCAACTCCTTCTTGAATATATTTAATGAATTGGCCTTTACTGCCTTCTGTGGTAGAGAATTCCACAGGTTCACCACTCTCTGGGTGAAGAAATTCCTCCTCATCTCTGTCCTAAATGGCCTACCCCTTATTCTTAGACTGTGACCCCTGGTTCTGGACTCCCCGGCCATCGGGAACATCCTTCCTGCATTTAGTCTGTCTAGTCCTGTTAGAATTTTATAAGTTTCAATGAGATCCCCTCTCATTCTTCTAAACTCCAGCGAGTACAAGCCCAATCGACCCAATCTCTCCTCATACGTCATTCCTGCCATCCCAGGTATCAGTCTGGTGAATCTTCGCTGCACTCTCTCCATGGCAAGAACATCCTTCCTCAGATAAGGCGACCGGAACTGCACACAATACTCAAGGTGTGATATCACCAAGGCCCTGTACAACTGCAGCATGACATCCTTGTTCCTGTACTCGAACCCTCTCGCTACGAAGGCCAACATACCATTTGCCATCTTAACCGCCTGCTGCACCTGCATGCTTACCTTGCTTAGAAGGAGATATTAGCGGTTAGGATGGTCCTAAAGGAGGAGAGGGAGGCACAGAGGTTTGGAGAGGGAATTTCAGAGCAAGGGTCTAGACTGCCGAAGGTACAGCCGCCAATGGTGTGGCAAAGGGAGGTTGTAAGATTGGAGAAGGTTACAGAGATAGGGAGGGGTGAGGCTGTGAAGGGATTTAAACATGAGAATGAGAATTTTAAATTGGAGGCATTGGGGGGGGCCAGGAGCCAATGTAGGTCAACAATGATGGGGATGACGGGTGAGCGGGACTTGGCGCAGGATACGATACGGGCAGCAGAGTTTTGGATGAGCTGAAGTTTACAGAAGGTGGAAAATGGGAGGTTGACCAGGAGAGCATTGGAATAGTCAGGTCTGGAAATTAAAAAGGCATGGATGAGGGTTTCAGCGGCAGATGGGCTGAGGCAGGAGAGGAAGTGGTTGATGTCACAGAGGTGGAAGGAAGTAGGTGGTCTTTGTGATGGAGATTATATGGGATGGGAAACTCAGCTTGGGTCAAATAGGATGCCAAGAAGATCTGCCTGTGCGCCCCCCCCCCCCTACCCACCACAATTTAAAGAGCTAGTAGAAATGGGACAGAATCCCAACGTAAATAGGTTCTGAAATTCCAGGGCCACCCAGCCCCAGGAATTCTGGAGCCTTTTTCTTAGATTGGATCACATTTTGATCTTCATTAATATCCCTAATTCAGGTCACTTTCACTTTCAGATTCAATGGTTCAATCTGCCTAACATCTCTAATATTCAGACTACTGGAAAAATTATGTCCTTGACATACTGTCTTACCCAATATTTTAACTTCATTCATATTATCCGTAATTAGAATCTAGAAACTGTCCTTAACCCATTGGGCACTTGTGGCCTACCCATTCCTGCAACAAAAAGCTGTTTTTTTTTCAAATGAGCCTGCAGTTGTTGAATTAAATTAATTAAGAGGCAGTTAATTGTACTTTGTCACAGTCGCCAACTGCCTTGCAAAGCCAAAGGTGATTCGGCATTTTTGTTCAGGGAATTAATTACACGATAAACTCCTGTTGGTCCTTAATAAGGAGCATTCCTGCTCAGTAAACTTTAGTAAGGTCGACCAAATATTTCATACAAAAGAAAATAGCTGTACATTAAAATAAAGCCAGATCGTTTCTAGATAGTAACAGATTACTGTAGTAGACAGCTGTCTATTGCCTTCTTAATTCCAGGTTTCAACACAATGCATTGCAAAACCAGTGGAATGAGTTGAGGAATATTGTACATAAATAAACCTGTACCCTGCCTGTCTTTTTTTTTACAAGTTTGAAGAAAATGAATTTGCCTGGGGTTTATCTCTGATTTCTCCCTCCCCCACCCCACCACCCTTTCTCCCCATCTCTCCTCAAGTCAGCCGCACGTGCTGGGATGAAGTTCCTCAGAAACGTTCTTGTACCTCATCCAAATGGCTGTTCTTCACGAGCCTAGACAATGGGTGCAGGCAGGTGTTTGACAATGGGGATATCATAGCTGGAACTCATCATGTCCCCACTTTATGTCCGCACACATCCGGTGAAGTCAATGGACATCAAGGAGGAGGAGGAACTCTGGCTGATTTTTCTTTTCTCTTCTTGGTCTGGGGCGCACTGTGGCCAGGTGTTGCATCCCTAACTGTAGTGTCTTGATTTGGTTGCTTTACTTTTTCTTGTGCATATTTTGTGCCTCTATTACAACAATGACTGCACTTCAAAAGTACTTCATTGGCTGTGATGCGCTTAGGGATATCCCGAGGACGTAAAAAGTAACTCGCCAAGGCTTCTTCGACAGCATCTCCCAAACCCCCGACCTCTACCACCTAGAAGAACAAAGGGCAGCAGGCGCATGGGAACACCACCACCTCCAAGTTCTCCTCCAAGTCACACACCATCCTGGCTTGGAAATATATTGCCGTTCCTTCATCGTCGCTGGGTCAAAATCCTAGAACTCCCTCCCTAACAGCACTGTGGGAGCACCTTCGCCACATGGACTGCAGCGGTTCAAGAAGGTGGCTCACCACCACCTTCTCAATGGCAATTAGGGATGGGCAATAAGTGCTGGCCTTGCCAGCGACGCCCACATTGCATGAATTAATAACTAAAAATTGAGACATTTGATCATAGTCCAAGCTCTGACCACGCTCAATCAGCTCCGATGGGCGGTTCACATCGTCCGCATACCCAACACGAGACTCCCAAAACAAGCTCTCTACTCGGAGCTCCGACACGGCAAGAGAGTCCCAGGTGGGCAGAGGAAAGGCTTCAAGGACACCCTCAAAGCCCCCTTGAAAAAGTGCAACATCCCCACCGACACCTGGGAATCCCTGGCCCAAGACCGCACAAAGTGGAGGAGAAGCATCCGGGAATGCGCCGAACACCTCGAGTCTCTTCGCCGGGAGCAAGCAGAAGCCAAGCGCAGGCAGCGCAAGGAGCATACGTCAACCCAAGCACCCCACCCACCCGCCCCTTCAACCACCGCCTGCCCCACCTGTGACAGAGATTGTAGGTCCTGCATTGGACTCATCAGTCACCTGAGAACTCATTTTTAGTGTGGAAGCAAGTCATCCTCGGTTCCGAGGGACTGCCTAAGAAGAAGAGAAAAGTAGGTCAAGGGAAATTCCCAAGTCTAGACTAGAGATATGTATACTTTTCAATCTGAATAGCATTGCATTAAGTATTTAAGATTCTTAGGCCATTCCAAGAAATATTAAAATCTCACAGCTCAAATTTTTGACAGAAGCCCCCTTAGGAAGAATCAACACCCGAGGAAGCTGAATGCATCTTTGTATTTCTATTCAGCCTACTAAAAATCCTAAATACGTAGGGCCCGATTTTCTGGATCGTGCAGGAAATTTTCGGGTTCCCCGAATGTCGGGTCTGACCCGAAAAAAAAAATGGGTCAGCCAGCTGCACGCAATTTTCCCTCAAGTGGCCAATTAATTTCTAGCGTGTGGGAACCCTTGCTAATTGACTATTTTCAGTCAGAAAGCCCCACAGTATGATGTCATCATTCGTGGTGCTTTCAAGGTCCACAGCAAGCATTGCTTCCTCTGTTGGCTTCCAAACGAACCATACAGGATGGCAGAGGAGCCTGCAGCAGCTGTGGCCTGTGCCAGACCCCGAGCTGCCTCCAAATTCGACGAAGCTTCACTGCAGGCATTATTGGATGGGGTTAGGGCCCACAGGGAGGTCCTCTTCCCTAGTTCAGGCAGGAAGAGGCCTCCCACTGAGACCAAGGCTGCATGGATGCAGGTGTCAGCAGATGTCAACTCGCTGGGAGTCACCAGGAGAACCTGGATACAGTGTCGGAAACGATTCCATGACCTTCACCGTACAGGAAAAGTAAGTATGAAGTTTCCAACACCCTCAGCCTGATCCCCATTGCCTTTCCCCACCAGCACTCAGCTTTAGCACTCTCTTCCTCCACATCCCACTTCACAGTCACATCCATGCACCCTTACCCATTTCATCTCTCTCTATGCGCACATTCACATAACTATTCCACCATGCAGCCCTCACACTCCCTCTCACTCTGATGCTTTGAACACAGCTGACAACACACAGGGAGGGCCCTTGGTCTTGCAGCTTCACACCATCTTTGTCTCCCTCTAAGTATCTATGCTATGCAATCTCTACACTCCTTCCTTCTCACTCAAACTCCACTTGTCTCCCTCATTGCAGGAAAAGAGAACTCACAACAACAGAGAGCGAGCCAGGACTGGAGGAGGCCCACCCTCAGTAGCCCACCTGACCCCCTGGGAGGAAGGAGTGCTGGAAATTGTTGGGGCTAATGTGGCTGCGGAAGTTGGGGAAGGAGAGACGGAGGCAGTCCCGCAAGCTGGTGACAGAATAGTTTGCCATCTCTCTCATTGACAGAGCATGAGTCGCTGTTATGATTCTGAAGCTACATCATTTGGACTTATGAACATCTACCAACTCCAATGTGCATGTAACCTTGGCATCACATCTCTAACTCCTTCCTCTACTCCCCCACAGGACCATCCAGAGCCCCCGTCCCCACTGTGGAGGAGGAAGAGGCTGTGCAGCCAGACTCCTCAGAGGAAGCTCCAACCTCTGAGGGCGCAGCATTAGCAGAAGTAAGCGCACCCAGCACCAGCGCAGACACTCACACCTCGGGGGGGACCTTCGGGACATAGAGTAGTGTTGTCACCTGGTGTTTCACAGCTCACAAGTGAACCTCAGCAGATTCTGGAGACAGGGACAGCAGTGGAGAGTCCTCGTCGGAGGGCACAGGACTCTGTCAGCTCAGCTCAGCTGCGCTGCATGTCGACCCTCTGCCTCTGGGTCCATCCGCAAGAGAAGAGGTGATGGATCTCCATGCACAGATGCAGGAGTCTCTGGCAGGTTTTGTCTCCAGGGTCGCTGCGAGTGTGGAGCGAATGGAGGAGTCCATAGCGACCATGAGCAGAGCCTTTGTGGAGTCATTGGCGCATGAACGCATCACCATGGAAAGGTTGGCAACCTCCATGGAGGAGATAAGTCGCCAGGGTATGGAACACATGGTGAGTGCTCATAAGAGAATGACATCTCTTGAGGAGTGTTGGCCATCTGTTGAACAGAGAAACCAGATCTTCATGGAAGTCCTTCTGAGTAGGACTGCCAGTGCAGATACGGGTCCCCATGGCCCCCTAATGCGCAGCAAGGTGCTCTCAAGCCACTTCCAAGCACTGGCCCCTTCTGGCCTGTGCAGCTTCAGGTGAGTGAGCAGCAGCCTGGTGCTCCTGTTGCTGATCCTGCTGTTCCTGGTTCTGCTGCTGCTGGAGATCCTCTAATGGCAAGAAGGGAAGGAAAAAAAGGCGTCCCATGCTTCTGGTAGATGCCTCCACTGAGGAAGCGCAGAGTGAGGGTGGCGAGAGGGGCTGCCCAGGAGATCACATTGGAGAAGTGTGTGAGGCTCCAACCTTCCACAGCTGTGCCTAAGCCTTGAACAAGTAGCCCCAAACCTGCAACAACAAGGTCCTACAACATAAAAATGCTCTCCGTTTAAATCGCAGCTTTCCCGAATGACCTGCAGCTGAGAGCAAGCAAGCCGGGATGCTTCACGCCAGGTTTCATCAGCGGGGTTTCCCGCAGGTGTGTTTAGCGTGGGAAACCCTTGAAAATAGCAAGGGCCCCTTAAAATGGCATTAAATATGCCAATAATTGTTGATTAGGGTCCCGACGGCCAGTCCCGCCAGCGGCGGGTGGGACTGATTCGGGTCGGAGAGAAACGGCAGTCCGAAAGTCAGACGGGGCGGGGAATCAGGCGGGGCGGGGGGTTCGCGACCCCCTGTTTTTGCGATTTTCCCTGCCCACACGCCTGAAAACCCGCCCGACGGCTGGGAGAAAATCGAGGCCGTACTCTTAGAGCAAAGTGTGTAGGAATTTACATCGTGTGAAGAATACATTGTAGACTTCTGCTGCAGAGGTGCTCGAGCATGAAAATAAATGGTCGATTTCATGCGCTCATTGTAGGGAGTCTTTTATCATTTGTTTTATTAACTTATGTTTAAATAAACTAATGGGGCTTCATTGTGTCTAACCGTGATTATATTTAGAGATATTACTTTTAGTTAGCAAGAATACAATTATAGTTAGTGGTGCCTAATTAAGATTAAATAGCATTAACCCTAATAAACCATTACTTTGATTAACTATTCATGAAAGATGATTTTATGGGATTAATTTCTTGGTTTGGCTGCAATGTTTTCTGTGTCAGTGATATTGAATGAGAGCTCATTGATTCATCTTCACATTGATTGTAAAGAAAATATGCCGTGCTAGGTTACTGCGTGACTGAATTAACCCTTTCTTGCCATTTATTGAAGAACAAGAAGTCAGGCAACAAACCCTAAAATTAACCTTAGAACCATAGTTAGCAGCACTTAAACTTTGAGTGTGCAAGTAATTACTAGATACGGTTACTTGATGGAATAAATGCGGTTACAAGGGCAGTTTAGTTATGTCTCAGTAATTCAGCATTAACTGCTTGATGAGGAGAAATTTACATTTCAAATCAATGTCTGAGATTGATATAAATTGATGAGATTAATTTAGCATTTGACCCATTAGATAAAGATAGAACTTGCATTTATATAGCACCTTTAGTGTCAGCTGTGGCTCAGTGGGTAGCACTCTCTAAGTGGGAGGGGCTAGGAGTGAGCGGGTGCTGCTGGATGCTTGATTACTGCAGGGAGTTGGAGTGAGTTTGTAAAAAGTTGATGGTGTTGTTTTTTTCAGGTTTTAGGGCCTTTTTGGTACATAAACAGCAGCCAGAAGTTTGCTGAGGGGTTCAGCACTCCAGACCCCTCAGAGGACAATGTTCCCAGAATGAATTTAATCAGGGGAGAAAATGTTGGGGGAAGGGAGAATAAAAGGCCCAAAGATTTGGGCCGGGACCCCAGGAAGTTTGGAAAAGAAAACACGGTGGTGGTTCAGTGCGAGGATATGGAGATATGAACTTGGGATATTATCCAGGCGGTACATGAGGACTGCGGCGAGGGAAGCTGCTTTGCCTGCTGACGAAAGCCAAATGTTGGATTTGAGGTGACGGTCAGTGGCCGAGAGGAGGTGGTAAAACTTTTACTGAGTTTGAAGGTTGGAGATAAGTTCTTGGAGGTATATCTACTATATTCTGAAGAGGTGGTGGTCTCATTCTTATATTGAGGACGATGCGCTAATAAAAATGTTGGAGTCGTGGGACATTAAAATTTGCTCGGCAATGAAGAGGAGATACTATCCAGGAACGTGGGTAGCAGATGGAATCCGTTATGTAAAGGTGCAGTTCCCAGAGGGGGGTGCCGTAGAGCATGAAATTCGAGACAATGGAAGGAGTGCAGTACTTCCGAGTGCTGCATGATAACCAGATGAAGGTTTATTATTGTCTTGGACACGACCATCTTGTAAGAAGCTGTCCAAACTTGTACTGTTACAACTGTGGTGAGTCTGGACACATCGCTTGGAGCTGCAAGGCGGAGAGCTGTGGGGTGTGTCACAAAGGCCCCGCCCACTGTGAGTGTGAGGCAGAAGGAAGCCCCTTGAGTGATGAGGCGATGTGAGATGGAGAAGGAGCAGGAGGTGTGAGTGGAGCGGGTGGAGGAGCAGAGCAGGCGGAGGACACAGATGGTGAATGAAAGGCGAAAAGAGCGCAGGAAGAGGCAGAAAATTGTGGAGTAGAGAACAGGATGGAGATGGTGGCAAATACATCAAGTATGGTGGAAAAAGACAAAGACAGCAGCAGGCAGCACGGGTCGAGGGCAGAGTGGAGCCATAATATGGCTCAGCTCTCCCTAAAGAATCTGGTGTTCGCGGGGGGAGAGGGGGTGGGAGCGGGGTGCGGGGTAAGTGTAAGTACTCCAAAGAAAGACGGGGAGTCGGACATCTCGGGGAGCAGGAGGGGGCAAGACAAGGAGAGGTTGCAAGAGGCAGGAGCCTTAAAGGGGCAGCAGGATGGGAGCGGGGAGACAAAGACGCCAGAAGGGAGCAAGGTAGGTGTGGGTGTGCCATTGTCCCAGAGAGAAGAAACTGGGAGCAAGGGTCAGCGTTGGAGATGAGGTCGAAGAGAGCGGCACTGTTGGAGAAACCACGATAGTAGGAAGACTCTCTAAGGGAGATTATATATCTGATGGGGAGCAGGGACGGGTGGTTACAGAAGAGCTCGAGAGTGAGGAGTCAGAAGGGGGCAGAGACATGGAAGTGGGGGGTGGGGTGGCATCGTGTGGAAAGGGAAAGTTTAGTGAGGGGCAGAAGGAGGGAGAAGGGGCTGCTCCTCTGCCCAAACCTAATGTAAGGAAGAGGCTGAAACTGCAGGGAGGCTGCAGGAAAAAGCAACGGCTGCCCGAAAAGTTGGGAAGGAGCATGAGAGGAGGGAAGGGCCGGAGATTAAATGATGGGAGGATTATCAGGCACACTTCATTTATTTGGAGCCATGATTACATTGGTCTCGATTCATGTGAACGGACTGAGGGGTGAGAAGAAATTGCAACAGTTGTTGCAGTGTTTTAAAGGCACTGACCTGTTGTGTCTGCAAGAACCCGTTTGGGATGAGGATATCCTAGAAAGAGCTTGGAAGGTTTGGAAGGGAGAGGTGTTTGCAAGTTGCACAAACAATAACCGTAGAGGGGTGACTGTTTTGGTGAGTCCGTCCATAAAAGAGAACGTTGCCTTGGTAGGCAAGGACGAGGCACTGACCATCATTTTCAATCCTCTCTGGCTTTAGGTGTGGTGCCGGAGGACTGGAGGACTGCTAATGTGGTACCCTTGTTTAAAAAGGGAGAAAAGGATAGACCGAGTAATTACAAGCCATTGCGCCTAACCTCGGTGGTGGGAAAATTATTGGAATGAATTCTGAAGGACAGGATAAATCTTCGTTTAGAAAGACACGGATTAATCAAGGATAGTCAGCACGGATTTGTTAAGGGAAGGTCTTGTCTGACAAACTTGATTGAATTTTTTGAGGAGGTAACAAGGAGGGTAGATGATGGTAGTGCATTTGATGTAGTGTATATGGACTTTAGCAAGGCTTTTGATAAGGTTCCACTTGGCAGACTGGTCATGAAGGTAAAAGCCATGGGATCCAGGGCAAAGTGTCAAATTGGATTCAAAACTGGCTCAGAGGCAGGAAGCAGAGGGTAATGGTTGATGGGTGTTTTTGTGACTGGAAGGCTGTTTCCAGTGGGGTTCCGCAGGGCTCAGTAATAGGTCCCTTGCTTTTTGTGGTATATATCAATGATCTAGACTTGAATATAGGGGGTATGATTAAGAAGTTTGCAGATGATACTAAAATCGGCTGTGTGGTTGATACTGAAGAAGGAAGCTGTAGACTGCAGGAAGATATCAATAAATTGGTCAGGTGGGCAGAACAGTGGCAAATGGAATTCAATCCAGAGAAGTGTGAGGTAATGCATTTGGGGAGGGCTAACAAGGAAAGGGAATACACATTAAATGGTAGGACACTGAGTAGTGTAGAGGAACAAAGAGATCTTGGAGTGCATGTCCACAGATCCCTGAAGGTAGCAGGCCAGGTAGATAGGGTGGTTAAGAAGGCATACGTGTAGTGTATGTGCTTTAAGTCAGAACTACTTTTTACAGCTCCTGTATACTGTAGTACCGGCAGTGACCACACCGGTATATAAGCTGTGCGCATGCCTCTGTACCCCAGTCTAGAGATCACCCTCCTCCAGTAAAGACCTGTTATTTGTTTATGTACAGCATCCGTGTAATTATTTATCCACTGAACCACGGATCTAACAGTGGCGACGAGTGTTGATGCGAATCTACCTGCAACATAAAAAATAAAAAAAATAGTCGAGTCCAGGAACACGGGCGTCGACCGCGAGCAACCGCCCAGCAGCCAGGCAGAGATCCAACTTCGCTGGGGAGGCTGTGGAGAGCCGAGCTTGGTTCCCCAGCCACAACGAGCAGTAAGAGACCGACGACAGGTCCAGAGCAGACCCGTCCCGAGCAGCGGTGGCTGGAGCCGACCGACGGCAGAGAGAGTGAGCCAGGCAGCGTCGACGGGGTAAGAAAGAGGGTGAAGAGAGCAGGGCGCAGCCGGGGGTTGATCACCGAGCGACGTCGAGGAAATATACTGCAAACCGGAGAGAGGGTAAGAAACAGCCGGGTTCTAGACTGAGTGGCGTCGACAAATATCAAGAGAAGAACGTGCAGAGCACAGCCAGGGATCACGGGCTGATCAGGGTCCGCGGGGCAAAGCAAGGGGAGACGCCATTGAGCCGCGGAGAAGCAGGGAGAGCGCGGGAGGCGCCATTGAGTGCGGAGAAGCAGGGAGAGCGCGGGAGGCGCCATTGAGCCGCGGAGAAGAAAGAAGAGCGCGGGAGACGCCATTTTGCGAAGCCGCAGCGGAGAAGACGGGCGAGCGCGGGAAGGAAGGAAAGCGCGGGAGATGCCATTTTGTGCCAGCGGAGAAGAAGGGGAAGCGCGGGAGGCGCCATTGGGGATAGTTAACGCACAACCAAGGATGCCGAAGAGTGGCAGTATCTCTACGTTCGACAATGAAGTCGAAGATTGGGCGACATATGTGGAACGTATTGAGGTGTACTGCAGGGCGACTGAAGTGCCAGATGCTAATAAAGCACCGGTTCTGTTAAATTCCATGGGTGCAAAAACTTATGGGTTACTGCAAAATCTAATAACCCCAGAGAAGCCGGTAAACAAGAATTTTGAAAGCATAGTAGAAATCCTGCAGGACCACTTAAACCCCACACCGCTGCTGATAGCAGAACGATTTAAGTTCCATAAAAGGAGCCAACACAAAGACGAAAGCAATGCTGAGTACCTAACGGAACTGCGCAAGCTATCGAAATACTGCCAGTTTGGAGCGGGACTAGCAGACACGTTAAGGGACAAGTTTGTGTGTGGGCTACAAAGTGAAGGAACCCAGAAACGGCTTCTATCAGAAAAGGACCTTACGCTGGACAAAGCTTTCAATATGGCAGTATCACACGAAGCAGCCGCAAGGGGCGCTGCAGAGATACAACGGAGACCGCAAGAATATGGCACCAACGAAATGAACTATGGAACAGGGAAGTGCTATCGCTGCGGCAGAACAACACATGACCAGAAAGATTGTTGGTTCAAGGACCAAGTGTGCAGACAGTGTGGGAAAGCAGGACATATAGCAAGAGTCTGCAGGTCTGGGAAGAAAACCAACAGTAAGAAATCTCCACAGGAGAAGTACAAAAAGGTACACCAGGTGATGGACAGTGGTTCAGACGAACAGAAAAGTGACACAGACTCCGGAAGCAAGGAGCTGGGTTGTCTGAAACTACATAATGTAACCGAAATGGAGGATCACCAGACTATCTGGGTTACACTCAAGATAGACGGAGTCCAAGTGGAAATGGAATTGGACACAGGGTCAGCTCTAACAGTCATAAATCAAAGAGACTACAAGCGGCTATTTTCACACATACCCTTGAAAGCTACAGAGACTGTCTTGAAGACGTATATGGGGCAAAAAGTCTACCCCAAAGGAAAAATAAGGGTGAAAGTGACATATAAAGGTCAGGAAATACCTAAAATGGATATATATGTATTGCCAAATGGAGGACCACCACTGCTAGGACGTGAATGGATCTGGAAGATACATTTAAATTGGCATTCCATACAGGCACTGAAGGTGGAGGCCAAAAAGTATGACGACGTCACACCTGGACGACTGTCAAAAATGCTGACGCAAAAGAAGTGTTCCAGGAGGGACTAGGAACACTAAAAGGAATAACAGCAACAATTAAAATAGAGGATAATGCAAGCCCAAAGTATCTGAAGGCCAGACCAGTGCCTTATGCGATCAGACCAGCAGTTGAAGCAGAGCTGGAAGGGTTGGAACGTTCAGGAGTACTGTCCAAAGTGGACTGGAGCGAGTGGGCTACACCCATCGTTCCTGTAATGAAGAGGTCGTTGAGTAATACGCCTGGGGAACCAAAGAAGGTCCGCATCTGTGGGGATTTTAAGGTGACAGTGAACCCAGTCCTTCACATGGTGCAATATCCGCTTCCACGAATTGAGGATATTTTCGTCTCGCTATCTGGTGGTAAACGCTTCACCAAAATTGATCTAGCCCAGGCGTACTTGCAAATGGAGGTAGAAGAAGCTTCGAAACATTACCTTACGATCAACACCCATAAAGGTCTCTATCAATACAACCGGCTGGTGTTTGGAGTAGCCTCGGCTCCGGCTATCTGGCAAAGGGTGATGGATCAGGTCCTGCAAGGGATTCCAGGGACCCAGTGTTATTTGGACGACATCTTGGTCACGGGCGAAAATGACGGTGATCACCTCACGAACTTGGAGAAGGTGCTCGCCAGATTAAGGGAATATGGGCTACGAGCTAATCGCCACAAGTGCGAGTTTTTCCAGAAACAGATCTCGTATTGCGGCCCTGTCATCGATGAAGAGGGGTTACATAAGTCCCCTGACAAGATTGAGGCAGTAGTCAAGGCTCCAGCACCGGAAAATGTGTCACAACTGAGGTCGTTCCTCGGGCTGGTAAACTATTACCACAAGTTCTTACCAAATTTGTCTACGGTATTACACCCGCTGAACACCCTACTGCAAACAGGGGTACCATGGAAGTGGGATGACGAACGTAGACGAGCTTTCCAGAAGTGTAAAGAATTGATCACATCAAAAGAGGTGTTGGCCCATTTCAACCCAGCACTACCAATTCGTTTGGCATGTGATGCATTACCCTACAGCATTGGAGCGGTGCTGTCGCACAAATTCCCAGACGGGTTGGAGAGGCCAGTAGCCTTTGCGTCTCGGTCACTAACCTCAGCCAAGCGCAACTACGCCCAGATTGACAGGGAGGCCCTCAGCCTAGTATGGGGAGTAAAAAAATTCAACCATTATCCTAAGAAGGGCGTGCCAGTAATGACTGCACAGCGGTTACAAAGATGGTCCCTGTTTCTAGGGGCGAATCAATATGAAATAGAATTTAAAGGCACAGAACAGCATGGGAATGCTGATAGACTATCGCGCCTGCCACTGCCTACGGTGGAGGAAGCACCAGCAGTGGACCCTATCGAGATATTTTATTCGATGATAATTGAACGATTGCCAGTAACAAACGCGGATATAGAGGAGACCCTCAATGATCCGACGCTGTCACGGGTATATGAATTGACGGTGAGGGGATGGCCAACACATGGCGACTCACTGTTGCCAGCATTCTCATCCAGAAGAGAACAGCTGTCACTATGCCAGGGGACAGTGATGTGTGGATCCAGAGTGGTGATTCCACCCAAGTTAAGGGAGAGAGTGCTAAAGGAGCTACATGAAGGTCATCTGGGGGGACTGAAAATGAAAAGCCTTGCTAGGGCTTATGTGTGGTGGCCGGGAATCGATCAACAAATCAAAGACCTAACTAAGAGCTGCTTAGGATGCCAGAAGGTCCAAAATGCACCACCACATGCCCCTCTACACCTATGGGAGTGACCCTCCTCTCCATGGCAACGGGTGCACATTGATTTCACTGGTCCATTCATGGACTCAAAGTTCTTAATAGCAGTGGATGCTCATTCAAAGTGGCCTGAGGTGATAAAGATGTCTTCAACCACTACAGAGAAAACGATTGCAGTCCTACGGACCATATTTGCCAGAAACGGTTTGCCAGAGCAGATCTGCTCTGATAATGGACCACAGTTTGTGTCCGACGAGTTCCAAAAATTCATGAAAAGGAATGGGGTAAGGCATTACACATCCGCCCCGTATCATCCAGCCACCAATGGATTGGCTGAGAGGTTCGTACAAACCTTTAAGAAGGCGATAAAGGCCTTGTGCGACGAGGAAATTCCACTACAGCATAAGATGGACAATTTCTTATTAGCCTACCGAAACGCGACACATGCAGTTACCAACCAGACCCCGGCCATGATGTTCTTTAACCGAAGGTTGAGATCTCGTCTGGACTTGCTCAGACCAAATGTGCGAAGAAATGTTGAGGACAAACAATTCCAGCACATCAATGAGAAGCCGACAAGGGGCTTCAATGTAGGGCAACCAGTCTTGGCCCGTGTCTATCGAACAGAGAAGTGGCAACCCGGAACGATATGTACAAGGCAGGGGCCATTAATGTACACAGTGGATGTCGGGGAGAACATTGTGAGACGCCACATCGATCAGATCTTAGCGTCACAGGAAGGTGTCAACCCCATGTCTCGAGTACCTGGGGATGAACCCGACATACCGGTAGCATCTACTTCAGACCCAGTAGCAGTGGAACCCGATGAACTACCCGATGAAAAGGGGTCAGAATCGCCTCTGCACCAAGAACAAGAACCTTCGGAAAGGTGCTATCCCGAAAGGGTCAGGAAGCCGCCCCAAAGACTGAATCTATAAATGGACTTTTGTTATTGAATGTACATGTAAAAATGTAATTGTTATTTGAATATTAAGGGGGTATTATTAATCAAAAAAGGGAGGAATTGTAGTGTATGTGCTTTAAGTCAGAACTACTTTTTACAGCTCCTGTATACTGTAGTACCGGCAGTGACCACACCGGTACTACAGTTGTGTGCATGCCTCTGTACCCCAGTCTAGAGATCACCCTCCTCCAGTAAAGACCTGTTATTTGTTTATGTACAGCATACGTGTAATTATTTATCCACTGAACCACGGATCTAACAATACGGAATGCTTGCCTTTATTAGCCGTGGCATAGAATACAAGAGCAGGGGGGGTTACGCTTCAACTGTATAAAACACTAGTTAGGCCTCAGCTAGAGTACTGCGTGCAGTTCTGGTCACCACATTACAGGAAAGATGTGATTGCACTAGAGAGAGTACAGAGGAGATTTACAAGGATGTTGCCGGGAGTAGAGAATCTTAGCTATGAGGAAAGACTGGATAGGCTGGGTCTATTGTCCTTGGAGCGGAGGAGGCTGAGGGGAGACCTTATTGAGGTGTATAAAATTGTGAGGGGCATAGATAAAGTGGATAGAAAGGACCAACTTCCCTTCGCAGAGGGGTCAAAAACCAGGGGGCACAGATTTAAAGTAATTGGTGGAAGGTTTAGAGGGGATTTGAGGGGAAATTTCTTCACCCAGAGGGTTGTGGGGGTCTGGAACTCACTGCCCGAAAGGGTGGTAGAGGCAGAAACCCTCACCACATTTTAAAAAGTACTTGGATGTGCACTTGGGATGCTGTAACCTGCAGGGCTACGGATCAAGAGCTGGGAAGTGGGATTAGGCTGGATAGCTCTTTGTTGGCCAGTGCGGACACGATGGAATGAAATGGCCTCCTTCCGTGCTATAACTTTCTATGATTCTATGAGGACACTGAGGGGAGATTTTTACTGCTAAAGATAAAAAATGGAGGAATTTAATTGCGATCTCTTTTTTTTCAAATGGTGGGGGAAAAAAGTGGGTAGCACCCTCGCATCTGAGTCAGAAGGTTGTGGGTTCAAGTCCCACTCCAGGGACATGAGCACATAAAGCTAGGCTGACGCTCCAGTGCAGTGCCGAGGGAGTGCTGCACTGTCGGAGATGCCGTCTTTTGGATGAGACGTTAAACCGAGGCCCCATTTGCTCTCTCAGGTGGACGTAAAAGATCCCATGGCACTGTTTCGAAAAAGAGCAGGGGAGTTATCCCCGGTGTCCTAGCCAATATTTATCCCTCAATCAACATCACTAAAACCCTAGATGACCTGGTCATTATCACATTGTTGTTTGTGGGAGCTTGCTGTGCACAAATTGGCTGCCACGTTTCCTACATTACAACAGTGAGTACGCTTCAAAAAGTACTTCTTTGGCTGTAAAGCACTTTGAGATGTCCGGTGGTCGTGAAAGACGCTATATAAATGCAAGTAAGTCTTTCTTTCTTTCTTTTTTCTTTCTTTCTTTCTCTCTTTCTCTCTCTCTTTCTTTCTTTCTCTCTTCCTTCTCTCACTCTCTTTCCTTCTCTCTCTCTCTTCCTTCTCTCTCTCTCTTTCCTTCTCTCGCTCTCTCTTTCCTTCTCTCTCTCTCTCTTTCTCTCTCCACCTCAGGATGTCCCAAATCGCTTCATGGCCAATAAAGTACTTTTGAATTATAGTCACTGTTGTAATGTAGGAAACGCGGCCGCCAATTTGTGCACAGCAAGGTCTCACAAATAGCAATGAAATAAATGACGAAATGATCTGTGTTAGTGATGTTGGTTGAGAGATGAATGTTGGCCAGGACACCGGGGAGGACCTTGATTTGGGATACATTGCTGACTGAGTCACTCTTGGAAATTGCAACAAAATCTAATTCAATTACACTAATGTGAAAGAACATCCTTTGTGATCATGCCTATTTAGCAACCGAAATTTCTGCTTGCCTGTTCGTTCCTTTGTAGAGACAGCATATGGTCCCCAAAGAGTTAATGTGGGGGGGGAAAAAAGGCAAGTCGCAGGAACTAGGAGAAAATGAATCAAAGAGAATGATGAATGACTTTGAGAACAAGGCATGCCTTGTTCACCTCAGATATGCCTTTTAAAAATATTATACAGACACAGATTCTGGTACTTATCAAGTTAAGAGAAGTTAGATCTAGGGAATGTAACACTTTCCCATTTTAGACATGAATATCAACGTCATGCATAGCCAAGTCAGTTCGGGCGTAATACAGCCATCTGTAGATTAAAGCTAACCCTAATATTAATTGTAACATTTAATGAGCTGAGCAAGAGGGTAGGGCCACTATAGCAAAACCTGTGGGATTTCCTGGGTTGGTACTGTATCCCAGACAGCAATGTTCTCCACAGCCATTGAGCAGGAGGTAGGATGTACGCTTTTACTGATGCAGGATGGACAATGCCATCCCTCTCCCTGCCTGCGTAAGGTGTCTTGTTGAAAACGTGAAAAGTCATTTAAATGCACAGCAGAAATCTATGGGTAGTGGGATGAATTTTTCAAACATTCCTTTTATTGCTGGGACACTTTTAGCTTATCTATAGGACTGTAAATTGCATGGACCCGACTTACTTCTTCCTAATAAAATATTCTGTCTCTCAAATAACACTGATCTGAATAGTTGCAATTTTCTGTGTATTATATGAGAGAACTAGTAAGTTCAGCCGCTGCCAGATGCAATCATCGTGGCTGATATGGAATCTCTTAAATTCTTTGACACGGTAACATCCCAGAATAGTGATCATCTCACAAGGAGCCATTTGCTTTGTTGGAATGTGCAAGATCAGCAAGGTGAAAATGAGTGCAATTGATTGAGGTGTCAAAATCCATTTTCTCTATGCTGCTGCAGGTTACGGCTATGCAGTTTTAAGCTTTTAGCATATTGCTTTATGCTTATAATGTTTTTTTATACTGTACAAGTATATTCATGCTATGGTGGGGCAGTGGTTATGTTACCAGGCTAGTAATCCAGAGAGTTCAAATCCCACCATAGCAGTTTGAGAACTTAAATTTATTTTTAAAATAAATCTGCAGATGAAAAGCTGGTATCAGTAAATATGACCATGAGGCTGTCGGATTGTTGTAAAAACCCAACTAGGTCACTAATGTCCTGTTGGCAACGAAACCTGCCATCCTTACCCGTTCTGGCCTATATGTGACTCCAGTTCAACACCAATGTGCTTAACTCTTAACTGCCCACTGAAATGGCCTAGCAAACCACACAGTTGTGCCACGAGGGGTGGGCAATAAATGCTGGCCTTGCCAGTGATGCCCAGATCCAGAGAATGAATTTTTAAAAATTAGTACTGCTTAATATTACTAATTAAGCTTGGGTATTTGGATTTAGTCTAGACCATTTCGAGCAATTTCAAGGCAGTATGCATTAAATGGCTAAAAGGATCTAGCTAGATTCTCAGCACCATATAATAAAATGCATTTTATTATCTATTTGTTTGTTTATTTTATTGTTTTCTCAATTGTCTCTCTTCTCACTGGGATGTGGTTCCAAAGGCATCAACATCCCTCTGGTGCCTCACTCAGCGGGCCATTCTTCTGTGGGCTTGGACAGCCAGTGCTGGCTGACTAGTCAACCCTTGAAGGTGTTGCAGCCAAGACTGGTGCTTGTCCCCACCTGATGTCCAGCTATTGCAGCTCGCCCGCTGCCCCTAACTGCGATCGGCTATGATGGCACAAACCGGGCATTGTATTACATGGAAGGACCTTCTGGCCTTTGTGGTTACTACTGCTGCGTTTATCCACAGGGCTATCTGTGAAGTAAATGAAAAAAAACAGGATGTTAAACTGTCTTTTTTAATTGTTTAGTTCATGACTTTTTAATCACTGGTTATTGGAATTTTTGTTTGTACATTTGCTTGGAGCGTAGTTTTAATGACGAGCTTCAGCACCCCTGTGTTTTCCCGATCTGAATTGTGCTGTTCTCAGAAGCCATTAAGTGGCAGCAGTGTGCTTCTCCACAGAAAGAGGGGACTCTGAGAGACAGTCGCCCCCTCAGGCTCCTGTTTGTACACATTCTACCTACTGGCTATTGAGTGGTATTGGTTAAAAACCTGGAACCTCGATTAGCTGTGGTGCAGGCATACTTGAATATAAAGAGAAGGTGAACAAAATAAAGACGAGCACTATTGATAAGATCATGGTCAAATACAAGGGTTCCATGTATAACATGAACTAGGACAGTTTTCACTTAGGCCCAGAACCGAAAGCTTCTCCTAATTTGGCACAAATTCGCAGTAAAATTAGAAACCTCACTCCGCGATCACCCGGTCGATTTGGCCAGGGAATTGGAAATCTGATACTGGTCCAATAGGGCATGATGTTCAGATATCAGAGTCAAGGCACATTGTTTGAGTGGAGCAGAGAAAGCTTCACTCTGGGAGAGCTGGGTGTTGATGTTGAATGCCTGAAATGGTCAATTGTTCCATTTCACACAAGTAATATCCTTCATTTTGCTGAACACAAAAAATTACTGGGTGACGTAAGAAAACTACTAGGCACTTGGTCTAAGCGTTAAACAAAGCTTTAATCAACTGTTTTACAACATAGAGGTCTAGTTGTGTCCTTCACTAGTTTCTGTTAAGAATGTCCTGCGCAAGCTGGGCCCGTGCCCGAGTATTTATACTCTCCCTGCGCAGCGCCACCCGCAGGCCGCTCAGTATTATTTCATAAGCCTTTCTTTCATGAATGACTGATTCATGTCACTGGGGTGGAGGGAAAAGGGAGACGAAAAGGGCAAGCATCATGGTACATTTGTATACCATAGACCGTAACCTCTTCCTCTATATACCTTGATATGCTCTGATTTCAATTGGAAAATCACTGAATTAAATTTCATCAAGCTCCACTACAGACCGTATTTTAAGTAGGCTTTTGAAGACTGCTTAAAAAAAAAGCTTTAATGAAATTCAACGACCACACTAGTCAAATGGCAAATATTAAGAACATAAGAAATAGGAGCAGGAATAGGCCACTTGGCCCCTCAAGCCTGCTCCGCCATTCAAGAAGATCATGGCTGATCTTGGGCTCAAAGCCACTTCCCTGCCCGCTCCCTATAACCTTTCACTCCCTTATCTTGCAAAAATCTGTCTATCTCCACCTTAAATGTATTTAATGACCCAGCCTCCACGGCTCTCTGGGGCAGAGAATTCCACAGATTTACGATCCTCTGAGAGAAGAAATTCCTCCTCATCTCAGTTCTAAAAGGGCGACCCTTTATTCTGAAACTATGCCCCCGAGTTCTAGATTTCCCCACGGGGGGAAACATCCTCTCAGCATCTACCTTGTTGAGCCCCCTCAGTATCTTATATGTTTCAATAAGATCACCTCTCATTCTTCTAAATTCCAATGCGTATAGGCCCAACCTGCTCAACCTTTCCTCATAAGTCAACCCCCACATCTCAGGAATCAACCGAGTGAATCGTCTCTGAACTGCCTCAAATGCAAGTATATCCTTCCTTAAATAAGGAGACCAAAACTGTTCGCAGTACTCCAGGTGTGGTCTCACCAATACCCTGTACAGTTGTAGCAGGACTTCCCTGCTTTTATACTCCAACCCATATATATTGAATGGTCCAGAAATTCGGGTTCCCATGGGTGAGTACGCACTGGGTACTCACGCGTAGGCCCAGCGAAAGTGCCGGTTTCGTGCATGCACTGCGCATGCGCGGGAAACCGGAACTTCCGTTCCCTTAAAGGAAGGGGTTCACAGGTCGAACGAGTGCACCGGAGAGGTAGCGCGTACGCCTGGAACTTCTGTTTTTTTTGCAGGTTTTTCTGGGACGGTAAGTCTCCAGGAGTTACACTTTTAAAAAGCAGTTGCAAGGCCTGCTTTTAACAAGGTAAGTGGTGAATTAAGTAAAATTAAAACATTTTTCCACAGGCTTATTATTTTTAAATACTTTAAAGAAAGGTAAGTTTATATTTAGCCCTGTTAGAAACTGTAATTAATTTTTTCAAAAATTTAAATTATTGCTTAAAATAGTTATTTTATGTAATTTATAGTTATTTTAAAAATGTGATGTGTTTTTTAAAATTTATTTGAAGTTTTAGTTATGTTTTGGGGCTGATTTGTATTTATAGTTTTGACAGCTCTTCCTGTCAAATTTATGAATGGGCATTCCCTGCTATTATTGGCTCTCCATGGCCCAAGTGATCCCAGGGGACACTTCAAACTAACTGTGCCCCTGGGATACGTAAGCACTGCGCGCCAGTAGTTGGAGGAGGCCCAGGATCGGAATCCCACGCGGGCCCACAGCACAACGGCCGGCGCGCTAGGTAAGTGCAGGTCGGAGGCTTGCACCCGCGGGAAGCCCCCGACCCGAAATTCTGGGCCATTAATATTGTACAAGTTTATTTCTTATCCCATGTAAACTAACCCGAACCTAATGGGGTATGGAATAGAAATCAGTGGAAATGAAAGATGGGCGGTGTAGTGTATGTAACCGTTCTACCTTTAAGAGAACTATTGTATGTAACCGTCCACCTTTAAGAGAACTATTTTAGGTGTTGCACTACTTTATCTTGGCTGCTGTATACTGTAATACCGGTGGTGACCACACCGGTATATAAGTGCTGTGTAATGAGTTATTGGGCAGATTCGCCCTGACCTTCGAATAGTAAAGTCCTGTTAAAGTTTACTCTTGTGGTCTGTGTAGTCATTCGCAATATAACACACAGACTTTACAGGCGGTTACTATAACGGATGGTCGATGCACAGTGTCAGTGTGGCGCCTGGGTGACTAGTTGAACATCTACCCCAGTCTGCGCATTGTGCCCTCAGTACAGCGGCAGCGTATTGTCATGCTTTCCACTGCTGTTGCTGATCATGTTGCAATTTCGGGAGCGGGTCATGTAAAGGCGTTACTTTTCCTTTTATAGAAGAAGCTACTTGACTCTTCATGAAGTGGATTATTCGGCTCCTGACGAATCATGGGAATGTAGCTCGGGAGAACTGGAGCGAAGGGGTCGACTGGGCAGTGAAGTTGGCTGGCTTTCTGCATCTACCTCTACCGAGAAAGGTGACACCTTGGACAGCCTTCACCTGAATTTCAAACTTTCCAACAAGCTTAGGTAACCAATGTCCTGCTGTTCCATTGCACTTTGTGTAATAGTTTCCTACCAATATTGTTTTTAATTTTCTTTGCCTCCCTTTTCAATTTACTCCTCTCCTTTCCTGAAGGCTTTAATCCATCTCCACAGGTGCAAAACACACATTACCTTACCCACATGGCCCACGGAAGGTCATCGACCTGAAACGTTAACTCTGTTTCTCTCTCCACAGATGCTGCCTGACCTGCTGAGTATTTCAATCAGTTTTTATTTCAGGTTTCCAGCATCCGCAGTATTTTGCTTTTGCATTATTGGCCATTGTTTATGTGTCACAAACTCCGTTCCCTAGCCATCAACTCCATCCCTCTCCCTGGCCACTGTCTGAGGCTGAACCAGACCGTTCGTCACCTTGGTGTCTTATTTAACCCCGAAATGAGCTTCAGACCACATATCCGCGCCATCATAAAGATCGCCTACTTCCACCTCCGTAACTTTGCCCGTCTCCGTCCCTGCCTCAGCTGATCTGCAGTTGAAATCCTCATCCATGCCTTTGTTACCCCTAGACTTGGCTATTCCAGCGCGCTCCTGGCTGGCCTCCCACCTTGCACCCTCCCTAAACTTGAGCTCATCGTTGCCTGTATCCAAATGAACAAGGTCAGAGAATGCGGAGTCAGGGGACAAGTAGCAGAATGGATAGCTAGCTGGCTTCAATACAGAAAGCAGAGAGTAGGGGTTAAGGGTAGCTATTCAGAGTGGCAGAAGATGGGTAGTGGTGTTCCACAAGGATCAGTGCTGGGACCACTGCTGTTCACAATTTATATTAACGATTTAGACTTTGGAATCAAAAACACAATTTCTAAATTTGCGGATGACCTCAACTTGGAGGGGGATAGTCAATACTGAGGAGGACTGCAACAAATTACAGGAGGACATTAATAAACTTTCAGAAATAACAACAGAAAACGCTGGAAAAACTCAGCAGGCCAGGCAGCATCCGTGGGGAGAGAAACAGAGTTAACGTTTCAGGTCGAAGACCCTTCGTCAGAACTGGGGCCAATTCTGACGAAAGATCATCGACCTGAAACATTGACTCTGTTTCTCTCTCCACGGATGTTGCCTGGCCTGCTGAGTTTTTCCAGCGTTTTCTGCTGTTATTTCGGATTTCCAGCATCCGCGGTATTTTGCTATTGTATTAATAAACTGCAGCATGGGCATATAATTGGCAAATTAATTTCAACACAGATAAATGTGAGGTATTACATTTTGGTAAGAAAAGTAGGGAGGTCACATATTACTTGGAAAATAAGAATCTAAATAGAGTAGAGGAACAAAGGGGTCTCGGAGTACAAATACACAAATCATTAAAAGTTGCGACACAGGTTAACAAGGCCATAAAAAAGCAAACCAAGCACTAGGGTTTATTTCTAGAGGGATAGAATTGAAAAGTAAGGAAGTTATGCTAAACCTGTATCGAACCTTGGTTAGACCACACTTAGAGTGCTGCGTGCAGTTCTGGTTGCCATATTATAAAAAGGATATAGAGGCACTGGAGAGGGTGCAGAGAAGATTTACAAGGATGATACCAGAAATGCTAGGGTATACATATCAGGAAAGGATGAACAGGCTGGGTCTCTTTTCTCTTGAAAAGAGAAGGCTGAGGGGTGACCTAATAGAGGTCTTTAAAATGATGAAAGGTTTTGACAGAGTGGATACAGAGAGAATGTTTCCACTTGTGGGGAAGAGCAAAACTAGAGGCCATCAATATAAGATAGTCACCAAGAAATCCAATAGGGAATTCAGAAGAAACTTCTTTACCCAGAGAGTGGTGAGAATGTGGAACTCGCTACCACAGAGAGCGGTTGAAGCAAATCGCATAGATGCATTTAAGGGGAGGCTCGACAAGCATATGAGGGAGAAGGGAATAGAGGGTTATGCTGATAGATTTAGATGAGGAAAGACTGGAGGAGGCTCATGTGGAGCATGAATGCCAGCATGGATTGGTTGGGCCGAATGGCCTGTTTCTGTGACGTATATCCTATGTAATCTCCCACCAAGTCCCATTCACCCATCACCCCTGTGCTCGCTGACCTACATTAGCTCCTGGTAAGGCAACACCTCAATTTTAAAATTCTCATCCTTGTTTTCAAATCCCTCCATGGCCTCGCCCCTCCCTATCTCTGTAATCTCCTGCAGCCCTATAACCCTCCAAGATATCTGCGCTCCTCCAATTCTGACCTCTTGTGTATCCCCGATTTTAATCGCTCCATCATTGCTGGCCGTACCTTCAACTTCCTAGGCGCTAAGCTCTGGAATTCCCTCACTAATCCTCTCCGGCTCCCTACCCCTCTCTCCTCCTTTAAGATGCTGCTTAACGACTACCTCTTTGACCAAGCTTTTGGTCACCTGTCCTAATATCTCCTTATGTGGCTCGGTGTCAAATTCTGTTTGGTAACGCTCCTGTGAAGCGCCTTGGGGCATTTTGCTACGTTACAGGTGCTATATAAATGCAAGTTGTTATTGTAAGTAGGCTAATCGACCATCAAAGGTGATTCCTATCCTGCCTCATCAGACACCTACCAATGCGCTCTTACAGGTCACTGCATAGTAATCAGGAGCGGGAACCATGCTTGTTTTTTCTCTCCTCCATGGCCAGAGGCCCTCAGGCCCATTGTGCTGTCACTGCCCTGCCCTAGCTGAAGTCAGCTAACTCCGCACAGACCAGGGGCTCAACATGGGACCTTCATGGCTTGTATGGTTCAGTCATGTGCGAGACTGTACATTTACCTACTAAGCCATGGAGGAAGAGGCTCAATTTTCTTGACAGGAAATTAACAAATTGAAAGTGATTCTTGATCAATGTCTGATCCTGGAAGTTAACGGTGAAAAAAGTAGCTTGACTAGTTCAGTCTCACAGAAATCCTTGTCACGTTCTCCAATCATTTAAGTTCAAATTGTGGTCTATGATATTAGTGACAAGCACATTAATGCTACTATTAAATTCCTTTGAACTCTACTTTAAGAAAGACATTAGTCCATTTATTTTAAACAGCTTAACCCCTACTTTAAAGTGGCAGACTAAGGAATTTCATGCAAGGATGTTGGTGGTTTTGGACTAATATTACACGGTGTAATTTCAACCTGAATGACAATGTTAATTTCACTAACAATGGTTATGAAGAAATTTGCTTCTCTTGCTGAAGGTGGCAGTAGTGGATAATCAAGAAAGAGAGGAGTGGTGGTGATGGTGAAGTTACAAATCTATACTGAAAGTTTGGTTGGTAAATATAAGTGAGTTAGTGTGCGTGCATGGATGAAGAGTGCCCAGGGTGGAAAAGGAAGATAAGGAATCTTGAGTTACCTTGCCTGCCCCAGTGAGATCATTGAACTTCTTTCTGCCCTTGGGGTGAGGGATTTGGCACTCGGTGCTAGTGCCACCTCCCTCCAGATGGCATGAGTGATATTCCTAGCTGACCTGCTGTCACCCACACCTAGCTGTCTGTGCCTCCTGACTTCAGTTTTCTTGAAGAGGGGTTGGAGGTGTTTGTTTCGGTGCCATGCCCTGCTGCCTTGTCTGGTTGCTCGGTGCAGATGCTCCTGTTGTAGACATAATGCTCAAAGTATGATGAAAAGATTGATGAAACATTCAGTGCAGTTATCTGAGAGTCACGTGAGTGAGACAAGCACTATATTCCCTCCTTACCTTGTTGTCCCCTCGTCTGATGCTGGAGTTCTTATAAAGGCGGCTCTCCAGTTTCTACGCACTCCAGCTAATTACCCCCATTTTACACGGGGTTTACGCCAATGGGTGTGCAAATGAGCTGGCCCAGGAAACTCTTGTGTAACTGCCTCTCTGAAAAACCGACGGGGGCAAATCTTTTTTCATTAGCATAACATGGACGCAGCTCTCCACGAGGAAATTCTACCCCATTCTATGCGTCGTTGAAACCGTTAAAATCAAACACCGTCTAGAAAGTGGTAGAGTTACGCATTGTTCCTGATCTGACTTCCTTCACAGTGGGGGAGAAAGCGGTATCTTTCAATAAATAGGTTTTTTCAATCAACAAAACCGCATCAGCAAGGAGAACAGTCCTGCAACTTCCAAGATGAAAATAATCGCTGAATGTTCGAATTCACCAATTGCATTCGGAAACCGCTTTTATTCCACCGAGGAAGGTATAAGCGAGGAAAGGTCGCCAGCTAGATTTTCTTGTTATTAAATGTGACAGCTATAGGTTGTGACAAAAAAAGTTGTAAGCCAGTAATGTGTAATGTAAGGGACAGCTTGGTGGGGGAAGTGCTGAGTGAGTGTAAAGAGAGGGTGAACCAGTGTAGAACAGCGACTGGTTACAGGAGGAACATATTCATCTCGGGAGGCAGCTGGAAATACAGCAGTACCTCAGGATAAAGTAGTTGTTGAAATCAACTGTTGTCTGAGTCAGTCCTAATACAACTTCCTTACCGGGGACGGTTGCATAGTGGCTATGTTATTGGACTAGTAATCCAGAGGCCCTGGACGAGTTCAAATCCCACCATTTAAATAAAGTTAATTAAATTAGTAATAATAATAATTGGAATAAAAAGCTCGTGTCAGTAATGGTGACCATGAAACTACTGGATTGTTGTAAAAACCCATCTGGTTCACTAATGTTATTTAGGGAAGGAAATCTGCCATCCTTACCCGGTCTGGCCGATATGTGACTCCAGACCCACAGCAATTTGGTTGAATCTTAACTGCTCTCTGAAATGGCCGAGTAAGCCACTCAGTTGTACCAATCCGCTACAAAGAACAGCGGTTCAAGAGGGCGGCTCACTACCATCTTCTCAAGGGCAATTAGGGATGGGCAATAAATGTTGACCTTGCCAGTGATGCCCACATCCCAGGAACAAATAAATTTTAAAAAGGGGTGAAACTGGACATGGACATGGACGAGGATGCAAAATTGTGTCTGCTGCCCGTTATATGACCTGCCCAATATTCAGTTCTTTGTCACTGTCAATGCTTATTGGTCCGACTGACAATGACAAATTGAAAGTCTCTGCAACCAGCCTTGCAGCTATTCCAGGCTGCAGTAGCCTGTGTGTGTATGTGTGTAATTGCTAAAGCAACTCTCTTAGCTCCACCAGTTACTTACACAAAAGACATACGCTCTAGTTCTTTTACTTGGGATATTGAAACTGGATTGATCTTCCACAGATTATTAGATGGGTGAATTTTTCTGCCTGACTGTGTGTACTATTTCAGTGGAGGCAGACAAAGGAACTTTTAGACTATGGGGCACATTTAATGTTTTGTTCATCCTGTGGAAGGTAGCCTATGGAATACTGAGGAGGAACAGAAGAATAAGAGCAGGAGTAGGGCATACGGCCCCTCGAGCCTGCTCCGCCATTCAATAACATCATGGCTGATCATCGACCTCAATTCCACTTTCCCGCCCGATCTCCATATCCCTTGATTCCCCTAGAGTCCAAAAATCTATCTATCTCAGCCTTGAATATACTCAAAGACTCAGCATTCACAGCCCTCTGGGGCAGAGAATTCCAAAGATTCACAAACCTCTGAGTGAAGAAATTCCTCTTCCTCTCAGTCTTAAATGGCCTACCCCTTATCCTGAGACTATGCCCCCTAGTTCTAGACACTCCAACCAGGGGAAGCAACCTCTCAGCATCTACCCTGTCAATCCTCTTCAGAATCTTGTATGTTTCAATGAGATCACCTCTCATTCTTCTAAACGCCAGAGTATAGGCCCATTCTACACAATCTCTCATCATAGGACAGCCCTCTCATCCCAGGAAACAATCTAGTGAACCTTCGCTGCACCGCCTCCACGGCAAGTATATCCTTCCTTAGATAAGGAGACCAAAACCGTGCATAGTACTCCAGGTATAGTCTCACCAAGGCCCTGTACAATTGTAGCAAGATTTCCTTACTCTTGTACACCAACCCCCTTGCAATAAAGGCCAACATGCCATTTGCCTTCCTTATTGCTTGCTGTACCTGCATGCTAGCTTTCTGTGTTTCTTGCATGAGGACACCCAAATCTCTCTGAACACCAATATTTGAAAGTTTCTCACCATTTAAAAAATATTGGGCTAAAAATTCAGTTTGGGGCGCCAAGCTCGCCTGGGCGCCGGAATTACCGCTGCGTGCGGAGCCAGTTGCGCCATCCGGATATTCAGTTTCTGCGCCCCAAATGGAAGCGGGCCGCTAAACGAGGCTTCCCGCGCCCCGCTTGGGACGCTGAAACTGAATATCGGCGCGCTAAGGGCCGCAGCGCCACACGCTGCGGCACGGCAGGCTGCGGTACTGCAGGCCTTTCTCCCACTGTTAAGGGGGAGGTGCCTGCAACAGCGCGATCCCCGCTCACGAGTGCCGGCAAATGAGCCCGGCACCAAGGAGAAGTGCCGGGCTCTCGGGAAACAGCCGGCAATGCCGCGGGGGGGGGGGGGGGTGTGTAGGAGGCCGGGGACGGAGGTGCGGGCAGGCGGGCGCCGAAAAAGCGGCTGGCCGCACCTCCACCTTAACTAGCACCACTACCGCCACAGGTAGGCCCCTGTGTACCGGTCGCTATTTGCGGCCAGCGCTGAAGAGGCGGGTGCGACCAAATATGGCCATCGGGGCGATAGCGGGGTGCTGCGCACACCGATTACGTCATCGGTGGCGGCGCAGCGCTACAGGCTAACGCCGCCATTAGCGCCCCGCTAAATATCACGGTAGGTGTGGCCAGTGGCGCAAAAGCCACTGAGTGCCCTCTTTGGGTGCAAACTGGTGGCGCAGGCCACTGAATTTCTAGGCCATTATGTTTTTCTATTCTTCCTACCAAAGTGAATAACCTCACAGGTTAGATGATATAACTAAGTTATTTTGTTCTAGTACTATTACCAATTGGTTTCCCAATGGGAATTGCCCTTTATATTGGCCCAGAAATTCGGGTCTCCACGGGTGAGTACGCATGGGGTACTCACCCGTAGGCCCAATGGAAGTGCCGGTTACCTGCATGCACTGCGCATGCACGGGAAACCGGCACTTCCGTTCCCCTGAAAGAAGGGATTCAGAGGTCGAACGCGTGCGCAGGAGAGGCAGCGCGTGCGCATCGAACTTACGTTTTTTTTGCAGGTTTTCCCGGGAAGGTAAGTCTCCAGAAGTTAGACATGTAAAAAGCAGTCGCAAGGCCTGCTTTTAACAAGGTAAGTGGTGAATTAATTAAAATTAAATCATTTTTTCCACAGGTTTATTATTTTTAAACACTTTAAAGAAAGGTAAGTTTATTTTTAGCCCTGTTAGAAAAAAAAAATTTCAAAAATTTAAATTATTGTTTAAAATAGTTATTTCATGTAATTTATAGTTTATTTTAAAAATGTGTTTTTTTTTTACATTTATTTGAAGATTTAGTGATGTTTTGGGGCTTATAGTATTTATAGGTTTGACAGCCCTTCCTGTCAAACTTATGAATGAAGCATTCCCTGCTACCATTGGCTCCCCATGGCCCACGTGATCCCAGGGGACGCTTCAAACTAACTGCGCCCCTGGGATACGCAAGCACTGCATGCCGGCAGTTGGAGCAGGCCCAGGATCGCAATTCCACAGGGGGCCCACAGCACAATGGCCGGCGCGCTAGGTAAGTGCAGGTCAGGAGCTTGCACCCGTGGGAAGCCCCCGACCCGAATTTCTGGGCCAATATGTTTGATAGAGGTTTTTAAAATTATGAAGGGGTTTGATAGGGTAGACTTAGCAAAGATGTTTCTACTTGTGGGGGAGAGCAAAACTAGGGCCATAAATATAAGACAGTCACCAATAAATCCAATCGGGAATTCAGGAGAAACTTCTGTATCCAGAGAGTGGTTAGAATGTGGAACTCACTACCACAAGGAGTAGTTAAGGCGAATAACATAGACGCACTTAAGGGGAAGCTAGATAAGCACATGATGAAGAAAGGAATGGAAGGACATGCCAATAGGGTTAGATGAAGAGGGGTGGGAGGAAGCTTGTGTAGAGCATAAACGCTGGCAAAGACCAGTTGGGCTGAATGGCCTATTTCTGTGCTGTAAATTCTATGTAATATGCAAAAGGAGGACCTACAGAGGGGTTGCCATGCAGGTCATACTGCACAAAATATGCTCTGTACCCATCCAATGGTTTCTGCACACACATCTGCAGAGTAATTGGCACCTCACATTAGCAGATGAATAGCACAGGTGGATGTTCATCTTCTCAAGGCAAGTTGGGACCGCATCACCCCCACCCCCATCCCTCCATACCTGACATGCAAGATTCAGAATGTGAATCCCTACAGTTATGTTGGATGCTTCTCTGAAAGCACCCCAATCAGAGTACACCACGATTTCAGGGTACTGTGTTAAAGAAGCTATGCGAGACTCATCAAGACCCAGCCTGGCTGTACCTGTCAAGATGACACCAGCCATTGCCGCAGCACTGGCACACCTACCTGGCAAAGAACCTGGAGAACTGCTTCCTCAGTGTTTGCGTAAGCAAACCTTTTGAAAGTTACTATTGATTTGGCTTCCTCCACCGTTTCAGGCAGTGCATTCCAGATCAATAATCTGTGTATGTTTGTATAATCACGCAAGGTTTTAGGATAATGTGTATCCTTTTAAAGTCAGCTTTGAACTGCATTGCTGTCAATCAGAGTCAATTAGGCATAGACTATAGACTTTGCTTAAAGCTGATGACTGTGTCTATGTTTACACCTCTTTTTTGTTTGTTTTTTTTGCAGATGTATTTTAAGAGTCTTGAAGATTTCAAGCCTGTTTATCTTCGTAGTCATTTGCTCAGTAGGTGCTCTGTTTTCCATTACTTCATGTAGAGCTAGCTTTACTTAGCTTTCACTCTATGTGGCTGACTTGAGTGAAAGCAGTTACTGTGCACAAACCCAGTTAATTAAGGCCACTGTTGCTTGTCTCAGACAGGCATTATAACTCAGGAATGGTGGCTGCTCACTGTATCACTGTACTGTCTAATTACGCTCCTGTGACGCGCCTTGGGATGTTTTACTAGGTTAAAGGTGTTATATCAATGTAAGTCCTTGTTTGATGTATCGTTCAACGGACAACCAGCAGACACAAGTTGTATTGACAGCTGCATCTTGTCTGCATGTGGTGTTAACGTAGGAGCTCAACACAAATATTTCTGGATGCAGGCACAGAGCTCCATTCCCTAGATGGCTAATTGTTAATGTTGGACTACATATAGAGGTGTTCCTTCTCTCACAACATTAAAATAAAGTGTCAAAAGTAAGTTTACAAAGTTTCCACGGGCCCCAGACGGCTTCTTGAGCACTTTAACTGAGATGGCGTGACACTGGTGTGGAACCTAAGTGGTGTGAGACTACTTTGCTTCAGGGCACTTGGGAATCAGATCGAGTTAGGCTGCCACTTTCCCACTGGTGTGTCCTTAAAACCATGTCTCGCCAATGTGAAAGCGGCAGTATAATGGCAGCAAAATACTGCGGATGCTGGAAATCCGAAATAACAACAGAAAACGCTGGAAAAACTCTGCAGGCCAGGCAACATCCGTGGAGAGAGAAACAGAGTTAACGTTTCAGGTCGAAGACCCTTCGTCAGAACTGAGAAAAAAGCAGGAAATGAAACGGACGAAAAAACAAGTTTGGGGGCTGGGAAATGGGGGAGGGGATGAAAGAACAAAAGGGAAGGTCTGTGAGAGGTGAAGAGACATTAAGAGATATTCAAGGCGAGACGAGATGGTAATAGGACAGGTAAAGAGACAAAGGATGGCTCTAGATGAATATATATGGCAGCCTAAATGAAGGGTGAAAATTCTCCAAAATGTTTTGTTCCATCTACATATTTCTTCAGTGGGGTGGGGGGGGGGGAGAGAAATTACTTAAAATATGATTTCTAAAAACTTGAAACTTTTTCTGTGCGTCAAATGGGGGCTTTCCACACTTGACTTCCCCGGAGGTCTAGGGTTGCCAGCTCTGGTTGGCTGTGTTCCTGGAGGTGTTTGTCACATGACCTCGAACCGCCCCACCCCCGCACACTCCCGCCATTGGTTCATCCTTCAGGCGCACCACCTTCACATGGCCAATTGGAAAGGGAGCAAGACTCTTTTGTTACCGAATTGGATTGATCATGACTGTTGGTGAAACAGGCATTTCCGCCCCCCCCCAGCTCCAATACTTTTATAACTAATAAATTAAATTGTTCGAAGAAAATTTGAAAAGATACAATTTTGTTTAATGCCCCAATGATTTTTCTCCCGGGTGTTGCTCACAACAGGGTCCTGGAGATTAATTTCCAATTCCTGGAGACTCCGGGACAGTCCTGGAGGGTTGCCAAGCCTATGGAGATCCGGCTGGCTTTACAGCTCAGTACGGCATGGCAGCCCTTTCAAGCAGGTCACCTCTTGGGGTTAGACATTGGAATTTATGAAGTCGGAATGAAAGGAGCAGTTGGAGTAATGCCTGCATGTTATGACACTAGATTGATGTGTGTTAGGCCTAGATGTCTGATTCAACCCTTCAACCACAATATAGGCCAGAGTTTGTAGGGAATAAGTATGAATCCCACAACCAATCTCAACAATGATTCCAGACCCTGGACTGAAAAGAAGAGGCTTTTAAAATGGAAGCAGGATGAAGAATTAGACATAAGCCTAGAAATTACTGTTGGTAATATTATCCCTTGCTTAATGTATTCATACAGCATTATTTCAGCTGCCATTTTAGCGGCAGCTAGATAAATGATTGACATGTATTAAAATAACAGAGGGATCACTGGGGAAATTAGCGATTGCTTCATATACTTATATTCCCTTTTAGAAACATAGAAACATAGAAGATAGGAGCAGGAATAGGCCATTCGGCCCCTCGAGCCTGTTCCGCCATTTAATGAGATCATGGCTGATCATCCAAATTCAGTACCCTGTCCCTGCTTTCTCCCCATATCCCTTGATCCCTTTGGCCTTAAGAAATATATCTAACTCCTTCTTGAATATATTTAATGAATTGGTCTCAACTGCCTTCTGTGGTAGAGAATTCCACCCAGAGCTATTTTAGTGGAAACTAAATAAATAGGTTAAAGCCATAACAACAAAGGACCGTGCGCAATATCGCAAATGCAAAATATTGTGGATGCTGGAAATCTGAAATAGAAACAGAAAATTAGCAGGCCAGGCAGCTTCTGTGGAGTGAGAAATGGTTTATGGGGCTGATTTTAACCCCCCTCGCCCAGTGACGCTTGCCCGCTGGGCATTGACGCCGTTCCCGACCATTTCAGGCGGGAGTCGGTTTCAGTGCATGCGAATGAGACTCGAGAGTTAAAATCTACCGGGCCTCAAACTTTGTGGGGCCAGACGGACCTCCGCCCACTTTGGCACCCGCAACCCCTTCTCCCCCCACCCCAAGTTCAAATTGACCTCAACGTTTTGTGCATTTACCCACTAAAATCACCAACAGTAACTTCCTGACTCTAGAAACATAGAAAAATAGGAGCAGGAGTAGGCCATTCGGCCCTTCGAGCCTGCTCCGCCATTCACTATGATCATGGCTGATCCTCTATCTCAATACCATATTCCCACTCTCTCCCCATACCCCTTGATGCCTTTTGTGTCTAGAAATCTATCTATCTCCTTCTTAAATATATTCAGTGACTCGGCCTCCACAGCCCTTTGTGGTAGAGAATTCCACAGGTTCACCACCATCTGAGTGAAGAAATTTCTCCTCATCTCAGCCCTAAATATCCTACCCCGTATCATGAGACTGTGACCCCTCGTTATAGACCCCCCCAGCCAGGGGAAACATCCTCCCTGCATCCAATCCGTCTAACCCTGTCAGAATTTTATACGTTTCAATGAGATCCCCTCTCATTCTTCTAAACACTAGTGAATACAGGCCTAGTCGACCCAATCTCTCCAACATTGGATGAGCAATTCAGACCCTCCATTTTATACCAATTTTTGTTCACTGGTTCCCATCTGTCACCATCTACATACCTTGCACCAATTGCTCAGGAAGTCTAATGTTGGATAAAAGAGCAGGTCAGAGGCTAGGTATTCTGCAGTGAGTGCCTCACCTCCTGACTCCCCAAAGCCTTTCCACCATCTACAAGGCACAAATAAGGAATGTGATGGAATACTCTCCATTTGCCTGGATGAGTGCAGCTCCAACAACACTCAAGAAGCTCGACACTATCCAGGACAAAGCAGCCCGCTTGATTGGCACCCCATCCACCACCTTAAACATTCACTCCCTCCACCCCCAGCGCACCGTGGCTGCAGTGTGTACCATCCACAAGATGCATTGCAGTAACTCGCCAAGGCTTCTTCGGCAGCACCTCCCAAACCCGCGACCTCCTCCACCTAGAAGGACAAGGGCAGCAGGTGCATGGGAACACCACCACCTCCAAGTTCCCCTCCAAGTCACACACCATCCTGACTTAGAAGTATCTCGCCGACCCTTAATCGTCGCTGGGTCAAAATCCTGGAACCCCCTCCCTAACAGCACTGTGGGGGTACCTTCACCACACGGACTGCAGCGGTTCAAGAAGGCGGCTCACCACCACCTTCTCAAGGGCAATGAGGGATGCCCACATCCCATAAACAAATAAAAAACTGGGTTACCAGCTTGTTAGTAATTGAAACCACGTCAGTAACATATTTCTATGTGGGTTTTCTTGCTACCTGCAAAACATCCCTTAATCTATGGGCTGAAATGGAACTGGTTTATAACGGTTGAATTTTCCAATGATTGCAGGTTTTATTTAGCTCTCATCCGGATCGTGGGAACCCCAGACAAATGCTAGCTGTTTCACCATTTGAAAGCACATGTATCCTTTTCCAATGCAATTATTCAGTTGCTGCTGCGTTGCGTGTAGCTATCCATTATGGATGCCGATCATTTGTGATAGCACAGTGATTAAAAACGCCTGCTTGGAAGAACTTTGGTAAAACACCACTCGATTAGTGATTTGGCTTAGAGGTTTATAAAAAATATATATATTTTTTAATAATTAATGTCCCTGACACAAGTTTCAATGAGGTTCCTTGGTCTGAGCAATGCAGGCAAGGCTTCGCTGTCAAGTTAAAGAGAAATGTGTTTTACTAAACTGGGAAGGTTTATAAAGAGAGTTTAGTAACTTCAGCTGCCCAAAGTCAGTGTGGTAGAAAGGGGTGGGTGGGGTAAGGGGGGGAAACTACCTCATGATTTTGCAACACATAACAAGATGAGGAATCCAACCCCTCTGGTGTCCACACATCAGTGGCCAGTGGGTTGTACTCAGCAGCGGGAACTCTGGCTAACGTTTCAGTTATTTCTCAATCTCTTAGTTAGACTTCCCAAATTGTGTGACACATCAGGCGATGTTTGCACACGGAGGTACATCGACGGCAACTTTTTGAAACATCATCCACAATCCGTGGAATATGCGCTCAATGCTGTACTGTACTGCGCGCAGTTTTGGTCTCCTTATTTAAGGAGGGATATATTTGCATTGGAGGCAGTTCAGAGAAGGTTCACAAGGTTGATTCCTGAGATGAAGGGGTTGACGTATGAGGAAAGGTTGAGCAGGTTGGGCCTATACTCATTGCAGTTTAGAAGAATGAGAGGGGATCTTATTGAAACATATAAGATTCTGAAGGGGCTTGACAGGGTAGATGCAGAGAGGATGTTTCCCCTCGTGGGGGAATCTAGAACTAGGGGGCATAGTTTCAGGATAAGTGCTGCCCATTTAAAACAGAGATGAGGAGGAATTTCTTCACCCAGAGAGTGTATATATATGCTGTATATAAAAGACAAGACATTTTTGTTTTACATTTATATAAATGATTTGGACATAGTCACGGAGTAAATGATATCAAAGAAAGACTTGCATTTATATAGCGCCTTTCATGACCTCCGGACATCTCAAAGCGCTTTACAGCCAATGAAGTACTTTTGAAGTCACTGTTGTAATGTAGGAAAACGCAGCAGCCAAGTTGTGCACAGCAAGCTCCCATAAACAACAATGTGTTAATGACCAGGTAATCTTTTTTATGTTGATTGAGGGACAAATAGTGGGCAGGACACCGGGGATAACTCCCCTGCTCTTCTTTGAAATAGTGCCATGGGATCTTTTACGTCTACCTGAGAGAGCAGATGGGGGCCTTGGTTTAACGTCTCATCCGAAAGACGGCACCTCCGACAGTGCAGCACTGTCTCGGTACTTCAAAGAGTGTAGGCAGAAAAGACCCGGAAAAGGCAAGTGGGTTGTTGGGTTTTGTTTAGAGGGGCGCTGAATAGAAAAGCAAGGAATTGATGTTAATGGAACAGCTGGAGTATTGCATGCAGTTCTGGCACCCCATAATAAAAAGAATATTGGAGCCATGAAAAGGGTATGGAGGAGATTTACTAGAATGATACCATGTATGAAAGGTTATAGTTATGAAGAAAAACTGAAAAAAGAAGGTTAAGGGCGGGGGGAGGGGGGATGTAATAGAGGTTTTTAAAATCATGAAATGTTTTGAGTGCGTAAATAGTAAAAAATTGTTTCCACTGGGTTGGCAAATCAGTAACAAGGGGGCAGCTGTCTGCTGTGGCTCAGTGGGTAATCACTCTCACCTACTGGGTCAGAAGGTTGTGAGTTCATAGTCCCACTCCAGCGACTTGAGCACAAAAATCTAGGCTGACACTCCAGTGCGGTACTATTTCGAAGAAGAGCAGGGGAGTTATCCCTGGGGCCAATATTTATCACTCAATCAACATCACTAAAAACAGATTATCCGGTTATTATCACATTGCTGTTTGTGGGAGCTCGCTGTGCGCAAATTGGCTGCTGCACTTCCCACATTACAACAGTGACTACACTTCAAAAAGTACTTCATTGGCTGTAAAATGCTTTTGAGACAATCTGAGGTCATGATAGGCGCTATATAAATGCAAGACTTTCTTTTTTTTTCTTTCAAAAACTCAGGATTATCACGTGAAGAATGAAAGGGGCAGTTACAAGGAATTTTTTTTTGCACATAGCATTATTAGAACATGGAGGGATAAATCAAGCCCCACAGCATTTCCTTTATGCACTAGCTTCACTGCATTTTATTTAAATTGTGAAATAAAGTTGGATCTAATCGAGTGGCAATTGAAGCAGAGGCTATAATATCGCTTAAAAGGGAACTGGATTAGTATTTGAAAAGGAAGAATATATAAAGATACAGAAAAACGGGCAGGGAAGTAGGCTAATCGATCCAGTTGAAGAGCTAGCATCTTTATGGGCCGTATGACCTCATTCTATCTCTGCAAATGCTATGATTCTAGGTTTGGAAATTTACTGAATGAACAAGCACTACTGCATTAGGCCGACATAACTCACTTGCCCTTCAGTCCGCTGAGTTACAGGATTGATCGTTTAGTCTTCAGCAAACCAAGCCCAGTAGTGGCTCACTTGCGCACTAATTTCACTGGTAATTTTATTGCTGCCCGATGCAGTAAGGTACTGGTTCACTGCCTGTGTATTTAAATCGTGCAATAAAGTTGGGTCCACGTGGTCACTTTGATGAACATACTGGCCCCGGATTTTTGCAGTGGTAATGGTGGCGAAACTGTCAGCATTCACCGTCGTTACTCCTCTGAAAGTGACAGCAACCTCTGGAGTCAGCGCGTGCGCAGATAAAGGCAAAAATCCAGGCGTTGCGGTCAGTCGTTCTCTGCTCCTCCGCAGGTTGCGCTGTGGAACTCCCCGGAGCCGGCAATCAATTCAAATCACAGTTCCTGACGAAAACTTCCCCATATACGCTGGAATATCGCTGTTAAACCCCCCGAAAAAGTTAAGCTTTGTTGAAAGAGGTGTAACTGGGCTTTTAATGGCGTATTGACTGCTGAGAAACCATTCTGGCCCTGAAAAACTAACTTTATATTTGTATACTGTCAAATTTTTCCATTAATATGATAAGAATTACATGGCTTTTTAAAATAATTTTTTTTCTTTAAACGTTTGTTTAATGGGCCATATTTTCCAATCGGAGGCTTCCCGCGTGCCTCAGGAAAAATCTACGCACTTACCTGAGGGCTCCCGAGGTGCATATAGTTCCGATGCTGGGCCTCTTGAATTCCAAGTGCGCTGGGCCCACGTATCCCAGGGGTGCATGCGGTTTGCGAGTGTCCCTGGGATCACGTGGGCCATGGGGAGCCAATCAAAGAAGGGAATCTCCCTTCATACACTTGACAGATAGACCTGTCAAATATATGAACCTGTCAAATATATGAATGGAGATCACCCCAAAAACACTTCAAAACATTAAATAAAAATTTTTTAAATCACATTTTTAAGATTAGTTGAAATTACAATAAATTAAATATTTTAAACAAAAATTACATTTTTTGAAAAAACGAATTAAAGTTTTTTACAGGGCTAAAAATAAACTTACCCTTTTAAAAGTATTTTTGAATGATAAATGACTGAAATTTTTAAAAACTTTTTTTCAACTCTTATCCTGGTACAAGCATACCAGGCGTAAGAATTCTAAAGGTTTTCTGCGGGCGGAGGTTTTCCAGAAAGTGGAACTATCGCCCGCAGAGGCCCTTCTCCAGGGCAGGCATTCGATCTGTCAAGAGCATTCTTGACAGAGCGGAAATGCCGGTTTTCAGCGCATGCGCTGTGCATGCCTGAAACCGGCATTTCTGATGTCCCTACGGGTGGGTACACAATGCGTACACACGCGTAGGGATCGGAATATCCGGGCCAATATTTCAGCGTCTACCTTAATCATATGTATATGTCTCAATCTTCATTTCACTGTCTGTAAAAAAATGTACAAAAAGTCAATTAGAATCTGTGCATTTTACTTCCTGGTTTGCTGTCTGTGAGAATTCTTCAATGTGATTGGCTGCTTAGCCAGCTTGATGACATCACTGTTGCTGGGTGCTGGAGATTCGCTTGATTTGGCGCCAGATTCAAACTAACATTGGGAGTGCTGAAATTCACGCTACAGATCACTAGATCTCTGTGGGCAGCTTTCTTCGAGGTCAGCGATGAGTGCCATCACTTCGCCGCTGACCGCAAATTCCGGGCCAATTTCTTTTGAGCCTATCGCACCAACTCCAAAGTTACAAGGGTTTTTTAAAAATGTTTTAACTCCGTCTTTTTGGTCGGGATGTTTTAAGATGATTGAAAGACTGCAAGGGGGGGAACTATTCCAAAAAGTATTCACGGAACAAAAGTGTGCATTTTTGGAGCAGTTTGCCAAAGCAGTAGTTCGTTGTTTTGAAATCTCATTGGTTTTTGCAAGAAATGTACAATTCTAGTCACCGAGCACCTGGCCTTTCAAAACAGTTATATTTGGGAAACCCAAATTAATTGCACAAGGTGCCTGTTTGAGAATCTTGGCTGCAGCAGCCTTCACCGCAGGGAAAAACAATCCATAAATAAGATGTTAGATCTCTCCATGGGGACATTAATGCGATGCTCAGTGCCCCTGGCGCTGAAGCCTGGGAAGCATGGAGTGTGATAATTAAGTTCCTGTGACGCTGATAGCCTGCGAGCCAGATGTGCAACCCTTTAAGAATCGCTGGCACTAGACAATGTGACTTTTTTCCCGTGTTGTGTAGGGGTTGCCAACTCTGCTGTTCCTGGAGGACTGGACTTGCGACATTTGCTGCAGTCTGCAAATGTCATTGCATTTACTTTAATGGCTGTGCTTTTGCTGAGGGGGCTAATGACCCCGATTTGATGGTTATAATTTTAATTCGACCGACCTGGGTATGATGTTGCTGAGATTGAAGCGCATGTATTGGCAATGCACATTCTGTATAGAAACATAGGAGGAAAAATTTGGTTGATTTGCGCAAAGCAACTAGTGCCTGGGCGCGGCGCCACTAACGCCTCCCGCAAAATTCAGCGGGAGGTTAGCCCCGCGGTGCTGCACTTCCGGCGATGACGCCATCGCCATGCACACCGCTCCAGCCGCGATCTTCAGTAGCGCCCCCTGAATTACCCCCCGACACTATGTCCGACAGGGTCAGGGGGGCGTACGTGCGGCCGGGGTGGCACAAATTAAAGGGGAGGTGCTGGGCGGCCATTTTTGTTGCTGGCCACCTGCCAGCACCTTCCCCCGTTGCTGTCCCCAGCCTCCTGTGAAGCCCCCCTCACGCGGGGCGCCGGCTGCGCTCCGTGAGCCCGGCACTCCTCTTGAGTGCCGGACTCTTTTGCCGGCACTCCGATCCCTGGTTGCCCAGCTGGGCCCCGGGTTGCGCTGCGCTAGGCCCCCTCCCCTTTAATAAGGGGAAGAAAGCCTGCAGTACCATGGCACGTAGCGTCGCGATATTCCCTCGCAGCACCCCAAGAGGAGTCATATTGTCTCTTGGGGCACTAGCTGTGAATTTTGGGCGCGGGGCGCTAACTTTTTCGGGGCGCTAATAGTAGCGCCCCAGCGAAGTTAACGTTCCAAAGGGGGCGTGACCCAATTTTGCCCTCATAGAATCATAGAATGATACAGCATAGGAGGAGGCCATTCAGCCCATCGTGCCTGTGCCGGCTCTTTGGGAGAGCTATCCAATTAGTCCCACTACCCTGCTCTTTCCCCGTAGCCCTGTACATTTATTTTTCCTTCAAGTATTTATCCAATTCTCTTTTGAATGTCGCTATTGCATCATCTTCCAGCACCCTTTCACGTAGTGCATTCCAGATCACAACAACTCTGTGTAAAACAATGCTTCCTAATGTCTCTAATTCTTTCGCCAATCACCTTTAAATCTGTGTCCTCTGGCTACCGACCCTTCTGCCACTGGAAACAGTTTCTCCCCAGTTACTCTATCAAAACCGCTCATGATTTTGAACACCTCTATCAAATTTCCTCTTAACCTTCTCTGCTCTAAGGAGAACCACCCCAGCTTCTCCAGTCTCTCCACATAACTGAAGTCCCTGATCCCTTGTACCATTCTAGTAAATCTCCTCTGCACCCTCTCCAAGGCCATGACTTCCTAAAGTGCGGTGCCCACAATTGAACACAAAAGTCCAGCTGAGGCCTAACCATTGTTTTAGAAATGATTAGCTTCCTTGCTTTTGTACTCTATGCCTCTGTTAATAAAGCCAAGGAACCCATATGCCTTTTTAACTCGGCCTTCTCAGCTTGTTCTGCCACCTTCAAAGATTTGTGTACATACACCCCCAGGTCTCTCTGTTCCTACAACCCCTTTGAAATTGTACCATTTAGTTAATATTGCCTCTTCCTGCCAAAATGTATCACCTCACACTTCTCTGTGTTAAATTACATCTGCCATCTGCCATGTGCCTGCCCATTTCACCAGTCTGTCTTTGTCCTCTTGAAATGTATTACTATCCGCCTCACTGTTAACTACATTTCTGATTTTGTGTCATCTGCAAACTTTGAAATTATGCCCTTTATACGCAAGTCCAGGTCATTAATATATTTCAAAAAGAGCAGTGGTCCTAATACCGAGCCCTGGGGAACACCACTGTATACTTCCCCCCACATCTTTCAAAGCTGAAAATTAAGTTTAAAATGACTTGGCTGCGAGGAACATATTGGCGTGTTCAGTTGTACAGGCTGACACCCTGGCTATCTCCCCCCATTTACCAGAAGGCGTTTACTCACGGAAGCTGCCGAAGGACACGGACGAACTGCGCCGACACAGTACTTTTCGCCCAGGTTGGCAGCAGCGGCGCCCGGGAGATCGAGCGGCATCGCCGGGAGTCCCCCGGACAATCCGAGAGGGTTGGCAACCCTGGCGCTGTGCGGTGGGAGTGCTGCGATATTGTGCAAAGGAGCTGACCTTGTATTATAGTGCGAGGTTCGCGCTTGGTGTTACAGGTGCACGCGATGCCCAAAGAGCAGGAACCCCTCTACGCTGTCACAGTGCTGCGACTCCGCTGTTGGGCCCTGACTCCCAATTTAGGATTATTGATTAAGAAGAAAAATGAATTAAATGCAAATTAGTTAAACTGTGATCCTAAGTTTGGAGTTCTCTGTTCCAAAATGTTTATATAACACTGTTAATGTGATGTCTCACCTTCTCACTTCTGCTATTAATTGCAGTAGGCTTTTTGTTTAAATGACTGTGTCTGGGGCCTTTTTATATTGATAACTTCTGATCTATGGAGCCTTTTTCTTTACATTGGTGTTTATTTGGGTGTTTGTGCTGCTGGCTACCCGATGCCTTTAAGTGGAAGCTAGATACTGTACGTACATGAGGGAGAAAAAAATGGAAGGATATGCTAAAAGGCTGAGATGAAGTAGGGGTGGGAGGAGGCTCACGTGGAGCATGAAAACAGCCTGTTTCGTTGCTGTGAATTCTATCTAACCCCAGGGGTTAGCTGAATCTGGATGCTGGCAAGACCCACTTCATTTTATTTTTTAAATAAGGTCTTCCTGGGAGGCAGATGTAGCAAATCCGACGGGTTTACATTGGGCTTGCCGATGGTTGAGTGGGACCTGCCACTGACGACAGTACGAGGGGCCTTTTAAAAATAAAAAGAACAGAAACTGCAAGTGGTGGAAATCTGCAAGAAAGAAAGACAGACTTGCATTTATATAGCGCCTTTCACGACCACCGGACGTCCCAAAATGCTTTACAGCCAATGAAGTGCTTTTTTTTTGTTGAAGTGTAGTCACTGCTGTAATGTAGGAAACGCGGCAGCCAATCTGCGCACAGCAAGCTCCCACGAACAGCAGTGTGATAATGACCACATAATCTCAAGAGGAGTGCCGGGCTGACCGATCGCGGCTGGCACCCCGCATGAAGAAGCGCAAGGGGGCAGGTGCTGGCAGGCGGCCCAAATAAAAATGGCTGCCCGGCACCTGCCATTTAACTTGTGCCGCCGCTGCTGCCAAACCGCCCCCTGAACCTGTCGAGCATGAATTTCGCAGGAGGCATTAGCGGCACCGTGCCCAGGCGCTAGGGTCTTTGCAAGCTCCCACAAACAGCAATGTGATAATGACCAGATAATCTGTTTTTAGTGATGTTGATTGAGGGATAAATATTGGCCCAGGACACCGGGGATAAATCCGCTGCTCTTCCTCGAAATAGTGCCCATGGGATCTTTTACATCCACCTGAGAGAGCAGACGGGGCCTCGGTTTAACGTCTCGTCCGACAGACCGCACTGGAACTGCACAGCAGATACAACAGCACCTGTAAAGAGAAAAGACAATCTTCATCCAAACTGAAGGGTATACACGTGAAACATTAACTTGTCCTTTCCCTATTACCGATGCTTTGGACCTGACGAGGGGCCTTTCTCAAAAGCAACATACTGCGGATGCTGGAAATCTGAAATAGAAACAAAAAAATGCTGGAAAACCCATAGCAGGTCAGGCAGCATCTGTGGAGAGAGAACCCGAGTTAACGTTTCAGGTCGATGCTCCTTTCATCAGAGCTGACCCTTTTAATGTTGGTCTCCTTTTAAGTGGGGATTCCAGGAGGAAATGAGAGCTCCCTGCATTTTATTCTGTTCAATATGTTTTCTGTAGACCAGGGGCGGACTCAGATAAAACCGCTGAATTTAACAGCTTAACTGGCAGGCTCCAGGAATCCGAATTAAATGAAGATCAATATGAGAGCAGCTTGGACTCTTAACACTAATATGAGAAATTGGCATCTCCTGTGGCATGGCAACAAAGATTATAAATGTATTTTTAATATAGTAGATGGTTAGCATTTTTATTGGACTCATTACTGGGTAATGCAGTTGCCAAACAACAGTCGAGTTGGCTGTTGCAGTATGTACTAGGCGATAGGAAGCTTCCTTGTTTACACCTTACAACAACAACTGTTATAGCAGCTTTAATGTAGTAAAACGTCCCAGGGCGCCCCACCGGAGCCCAAGCAAACAAAATTTGACAGCGAGCCACATAAGGAGATATTCGGACAGGTGACCAAAAGTTGGTGAAAAAGGTCGGCTTTACAGAGTGCCTTAAAAGGAGGAGAGAGAGGCGGAGAGCTTTAGGGAGTGAATTCCAGAGCTTGGAGCCATGGCAACTGAAGGCACGGACGCCAATGGTTGGAACGATTGAAATTGAGGATGCGCAAGAGGCCAGAATTGCACAAACTACAGCTGTTATTGTTTATTCGGCTATTATATTAACAACAAGGTGGAGATGGATCCATTGGGCTCCTTATTGATTCTGCATCACAGAATACATACGCATGCACAACTACACACTTTACCTTCAAACAAAAATTAACAGCGTATACTGAACGATACAGTCTCGTATCCTGTTATCCTGCATTGCCAGGATCATCTGTCCCTGGCCCTCTCCTGATGTTCTCTTTTTTTTTACCCCCTGTAATCATGCCACACCTACCTGGACTTGGAGTGGCGACCGGAACAAAACCGTCTACTGTAACCATGCTCCGCTTGAGCTTTTCATGATAATGAGGCATCTCGTGGCCTTACCTGTTGTATTGTGCCATGTCCAGTAGTAGATTCTAAATGGTTCGGCCTTGATCCTTGAGGGTTACGTCTCTGCAGCAAGCCAGTATTTAAATCAAGGCAGGCAGAGACTTGCTCTCTGGTTCCTGGGCGTTCTCTTTTCTAGCCAGGTGCCCTGCTGTTTCTGCATGAAAGAACTTGTTAAAAGGGATGTTAGTCGGGGAGAGGTCTGGAGGTCATACGTGTAGAAACATAGAAAAATAGGAGCAGGAGTAGGCCATTCGGCCCTTCGCGCTTGCTCCGCCATTCAATATGATCATGGCTGATCCTCTATCTCAATACCATATTCCCGCTCTCTCCCCATACCCCTTGATGCCTTTTGTGTCTAGAAATCTATCCATCTCCTTCTTAAATATATTCAGTGGCTTGGCCTCCACAGCCTTCTGTGGTAGAGAATTCCACAGGTTCACCACCCTCTGAGTGAAGACATTTCTCCCCATCTCAGTCCTAAATGTTGATGTTCTTACTGCAGTTGTCTCCAGTTGCAGTACATTAACTCGAGGGTTGGCGTCTCCAATGCTCTTCTTGACTATCTCCAACTCAACTGATTTGCGTGATCTGCTGCAGCCTTAAGCCCCTTGCTTGCACTCTTCGCTTGTGTGCCATTGGATTATTTCTTGTTCCTTGTGCCCTCTGGTCGAATATTGGAGGCTGACCTTTCAGTCACTTTGCCCCTGATTTCTGAAATGCTCTGGAAACATAGTTTCCCTTCCTTGGTGTCACAGAATCATGGGATGATACTGCGCACAGAAGGAGACCATTTGGCCCACTGTATCTGTGCTGGCTCTTTGAAAGAGCTCTCCAATTAGTCCCACTCCTCTGCCCATTCCCCATAGCTGTGCAAAATTTTCCCCTTCAAGTGTTTAGCCAATTCCCTTTTGAAAGTTACTATTGAATCTGCTTCCTTTTAGGCAGCGCATTCCAGATCATAACAACTCGCTGTGTAAAAAGAAATTCTCCTCATCTCTGCTCCGGTTCTTTTGCCAATTACCTTAAATCTGTGTCCTCGTGGTGTAAAAAAATGTTTCTTCATGTCGTCTCTGATTCTTTTGCCAACCACCTTGAACCTGTGTCCTCTGGTTACCGACCCATCTGAAAGGTGCTAGATAAATAAAAGTTCTTTCTTCTACCGAAGTTATGGCAGAGGAACCGGTGAAGCCTTGTGAAAATTCACCTCATAGCGACCAGAGGAACTGTTTCTGTGTGCTTGATCATGACATTGAGCACAAAATGCTGAAACGATCTATTCCCCATCGGTCGTAATGACTGTAAATGCTTTGCTTGCTGTATCATGCGGAGTATTTGAGTCTCTTCCAGCCCACACGTTCCTAGTCAACATTTAATTTATGTGGAACACAACTTTCCCATTTTATGTAACGATGGAATGAAATCACAATGTCAGCCATGGCTCAGTGGGTAGCACGCTCGCCTCTGAGTCAGAAGGTTGTGGACTTGGACACAAAATCTAGGCTGACACTCCAGTGCAGTGCTGAGGGAGCGCTGCACTGTCGGAGATGTTAAACCGAGGCCCCGTCTGCTCCCTCAGGTGGGCGTAAAAGATCCCATGGCGCTATTTTGAAGAAGAGCAGGGGAGTTCTCCCAGGTGTCCTGGGCCAATATTTATCCCTCAATCAACATAACAAAAACAGATTATCTGGTCATTTTCACATTGCTGTTTGCGGGAGCTTGCTGTGCGCAAATTGGCTGCCGCATTTCCCCCATTACAACAGTGACTCCACTTCAAAAGTACTCCATTGGCTGTAAAGTGCTTTGAGACGTCCAGTGGTCATGAAAGGCGCTATAGAAATGCAAGTCTTCCTTTTCATTTTTCATCTGAAAACAGATGATCAGTGTTTTCAGGTGATTTCATTACATTGAAATCAGCATACGTTTTTATTGATACAAATTCAGTCAAAAGGATATAATTGATTTAACTTCTTTGTCTTTAATAATAAGGTATTACTTGCCATGCAAAAGCAATACTGCTCAGGGCAGTTCAATGGTTCTACTTTTTTGCATTTACTTACTGCACAATGGAAAATGGCTTCTAAGTAGATTATGAACATCCTTTAGGTTTTATGGATAATTCAAGAGGATAATTTTTCTTTCTCTAAATGTAGGCAATTTGAGTTAAACAACCCTTATTTCTGTCCTGCACAGTACCACTATTATATATTTAAAATAACAAGAGAAGGTCCTGAAAAAAACAGATGTCAACATCTGAAAAAGAGAAGAGATAGGTTCAGGACTTGAGCACATAATCCAGGATGACAGTTCAGTGTAGTGCTGAAGGAGCACTGCATTGTCGGTGGCACAGTCTTTCAGATGAGATGTTAAACCGAGGCCTTGTTCATTTCGGTGCAAAAGATTCCTTGGTACTTTTCAAAGAAGGGCAAGTAAAATCATGGGGCGTTTACCTGGTGTCCTGGCCAATATTCATCCCTGAACTAAGATCACCAAAATCAGATTAACTGGTCAATGATCTCATTTGTTGTTTATTCCAGATTATAGGATGGAATGCTTGTATAAGGTCGGTCGTATTTATCACTCACATTGCTGTCTGCTGGCAGGCGGGAGGATTGGCCTCGATTTTAACTCCAGGCGGATTCTCCGCTCAGGCCTGAGTTAAAATTACAGTCGGGTCTCAATGATGTCATCAGGCCGCGACATGCATATGCGAAGAAGGACCCTGTTGGCTCCGGGCGCATGTCCTTGCTGCCTGGTCAGGAGAGCAGGTTAAAATTGCAGATGTTGCGATCATGGCAGGTTTCGGACAGGTAAGAGCCAGGGTGATTTTAACTGCCCACTCGCCAGGTTTCTGCTGAGCGAGTGGGGTTAAAATCACCCCCACCTGTCCGGTTGTAACGCAGTAAAAATTTCCTTAATGTGTTTGCTTACTCCTCTCCCCAGTGCCTGAGAAACCACCATGGTGAATTTGTTCTGTTTACCAAATCAGCTGAAAATCACTCAGCAGTAAACATAGAAACATAGAAGATAGGAGCAGGAGTAGGCCATTCGGCCCCTCGAGCCTGTTCCGCCATTTAATGAGATCATGGCTGATCATCCAAATTCAGTATCCTGTCCCTGCTTTCTCCCCATATCCCTTGATCCCTTTAGCCTTAAGAAATATATCTAACTCCTTCTTGAATATATTTAATAAGTTGGCCTCAACTGCCTTGTGTGGTAGAGAATTCCACAGGTTCACCACTCTCTGGGTGAAGAAATTCCTCCTCATCTCAGTCCTAAATGGCGTACCCCTTATCCTTAAGACTGTGACCCCTGGTTCTGGACTCCCCCGCCATTGGAAACATCCTTCCTGCATCTAGTCTGTCTAGTCCTGTTAGAATTTTATAAGTTTCAATGAGATCCCCTCTCATTCTTCTAAACTCTAGCGAATATAAGCCTAATCGACCCAATCTCTCCTCATACGTCATTCCTGCCATCCCAGGTATCAGTCTGATAGGGGACAGTTGTTTTTCAAAACTAGTCAAGGTAGAATAGTAGGCCAACATCAGTTGCTGGAGCTGCCAAGCTTCCAGACCTTCATGTATCCTGAGAAGGAAAGAAACTGCATTTACATAGCACCTGTTTCTGTTCTCCGCACATTCCAAAACGCTTCACATTCAGTAAATTGAATGCGAAACGTGGTCGCTGTTGCTATACACCCAAAACATGGCAGCCAATTTCCCACAGTAAAGCCCCACACACAACAAATGAGATGCATTGTTTTTGGGTGATGTTGGTTGAGGGATGGCTATTTGCCAGGAACCCAGATTCCCTGCTCTTCTTCGAATAGGCCCATGGGATCTCAAAAGGTAGACAAGGCTTCAGAATGACATCTGAGCAGTAGGGTAGATTTTCAGAATTGCCACCCGGATGTGAAGCTGGCATTATAGAAACCGCCCAATTTTAATTGCCATTTGGAAATGAAAGTCGGGCAATTTCTATAAGGGGCGGTGATCCATAATGTCAGTGTTATGCACAGGCGCAAGTTGAAAATCTACCCCAGTACTTCTGACGCTTAGGGGGCAGATTCTAACTCGGATCGGGTTTCCGGGGTGAAAATGCCATGGCGAGTAAGTTTCCCAAATTCTCTAGTCTCACCACATAACTGAAGCCCCTCATCGCTGGTTCCATTCTGGCAAATTTCTTCTATAAATATCCTTGTGTCAGCCAGTGGCTCAGTTGGTAGCGCCCTTGCCTCTGAGTCTACAAGGTTGTGGGTTCATAGTTCCCACTCCAGAGACTTGAGCACAAAAATCTAGGCTGACACTCTGAAGGGATAATTACTAGTCCTAGCCCCTTTAGGGCTACCGCCGGATCAGGCGTATTCCTCAGACGTTCACTTTCAACTAAAGTTTGAGGTAACCGAATCCTAAAGACGCTTAATTGGATCTAAAGGTCTGGACTATCTCTCCCTAAAGGAAAGGAACAACCCGAAAATGTTACCATCCTCCAGATAGCACTTTTAATAGGTTTAGCTAGACTGTTACGTTCTGGATATTATGAGGGTCCGGAAAACTCCCCCAGAATTCTGCAACTCCTCACCAAAGAGTGTACAGAGATTGAGTTTGCGAGTGTGATACAGAAGTCTTATGTGAGACAATTCTTAAAATTTATAGATTTATTAAAGAACCGACATGTAATTTACAGTTGGTGAGTCAATCGCAACATTAACAGTTCTAAAAAGAGAAAGCTTACAATTCTATTATCAGAGAACCTTACTCTCAAATCTTATCTTCGCTACAGTTTTACAGTTCTTAAAGTTTTATTCAGGATATCCACCAAAATCAAATACCTTTGATCCCCGAGGTACAAAGAGTTGGAGACTTACAGAGCCCCCTCTGAAGCCAAGAATTGCTTTGCCCTTTTAAAGCAAGTCTACTATCCCATTTGAGAGTTCAATATTTATACCCTTTTCCAGTGGTATTTCCTTTAAGGTTTTCTGCTGATGTAAGCTAATTATCTCTAGTCATTTTTCTGCTGACCCCTGCAATTCTTACAGTCACCTCAGCTGGTAGCATTACAGAATGATGTCTCTTTTCTAGGTGTTCTAAGTTTACCATAAAAAACGGTGTTACAACAGGTGTGTTTTTTACTTGATGTCATTTTTACGAAGGCAGATGTTTCTTAGTTTTATGTGCTTCTTTACGAAGTGTAAATTAGTACACCTTGTCCAGGGTGAACCAACCATTGTCTCATTCTGAAAGGTTCAGCCTACCGGATAACCTTCTGTTTCAATAAGATTATTGATTCAGTGTCAACAACTATCTTATCTCTATAGCCAGAATGCTTTCACAGCTTTTTCATCGTTAGGTTTCTAGATTTCCAAACCCAGTTTGTCATGTTTCAATAAGGCCAGAATTCTTTCATAAAATGGTGTGTTTTTCTGTATAGGTTATATGGCTTATTCCTTCACAACTCCAGTGCAGTGCCGAGGGAGTGCTGCACTGTCGGAGGTGCCGCCTTTCGGATGAGATGTTAAACTGAGGCCCCGTCTGTTCTCTCAGGTGGATGTAAAAGATCCCAGGGGCACTATTTCAAAGAAGAGCAGTGGATTTATCCCCGGTGTCCTGGCCAAATTTTATCCCTCAATCAACATCACTAAAAACAGATTATCTGGTTATTATCACATTGTTGTTTGTGGGAGCTTGCAAAGACTCTAGCACCTGGGCACGGCGCCGCTAATGCCTCCTGTGAAATTCATGTCCGACAGGTTCAGGGGGCGGTTTGGCAGCAGCGGTGGCACAAGTTAAAGGGCAGGTGCCGGGCAGCCATTTTTATTTGGGCCGCCTGCCAGCACCTGCCCCCTTGCGCTTCTTCATGCGGGGTGCCAGCCGCGATCGGTCAGCCCAGCACTCCTTTTGAGTGCCGGGCTGTTTTCCCGGCACCTCGCTCCCCGGTGGGCCAGCAGGGCCCCGGTGTGCGCAGCGCTTGGCCCCTCCCCTTTAATCAGAGGTGGAGGCCTGCAATGACGCGGCGCTGCGTGGTGCTGTTGCACGTACTGCCCCGAACTTCACTGGTAGCGCCCCAAGAAGGAGGTGGAGTGCTTTCCAGTAGTGCCCCACCTCCTGCTTGGGGTGCTGCTACTGAATTTGCGACGCAGGTGCTCTAACTTTTTCGGGGCACTAAAATTAGCGCCCCGGCGATGTTAGCACCACTGAATTTTTCCCCCGATATCTGGTGATTATCAAATTGCTGTTTGTGGGAGCTTGCTGTGCGCAAATCGGCAGCCGCATTTCCTACATTACAACAATGACTCCACTTCAAAACGTACTTCATTGGCTGTAAAGCGACTTGGGACGTCCGGTGGTCGTGAAAGGTGCTGCAGAAATGCAAGTCTTTCTTTTTCTTTCTTTCTGTTGTGTAAATGATGTTCGTCTGGTTAAATCAGGAATTCGCGCTACAATAAGTCTGCAACCTTCTAGATGACATTTTAGATGCATTCAGGTGAAAATCCCCACAAGCGACTGCCAGAAAAATGTCTCCGAACGCTCCATCCATCTTTGCCGTGACAGCAGCTGAGATCCCTTTGACTATGAGTGGAAACGGCTGCCTCCCGTCCTGTGCTGCCCGCCCATGGCTGATGGGCAGGAGCAGGAACTGGCGGGAGTCAGGCAGGCAGAGACAAAAAAATGGCCTCGGGGTCTGAATTGCGTCAGCCCGACCCTGGCTTGCCCATCTCGACATGAGGCTCCTGCCTGTTTCTGATGGGGCCTCTGGCGGCCAACGTGCGTGTCCGTCCGATAAGCGCGACGGACATCGATGCTGCGGGAAGACTTCCCGCCACTTGATTTTGATCACACCACCATTTAGTTCAACGCAAATATGGAGTAGGGAGAGAGAGAGAGAGCGAGAGCAAGCACATAGATTTCATTGATGTATAACCAAGTTGCAAAATGTGGTTATGCTTTCTATTTGGGCACTGCCGTGAGTGCTCATAGTGTTTCTATTGGTACTCAAGGGTGATGTGAATTATTATGATGCCAGGAGGTGCCATTAGCACACTACCATAGCACTGAACCTCACTGATATGAGAACAGGCTCGCAGCTCAAAATCGACTTATTTATGATGATGAAAATATCTTACGATAAAGAGCATGACCGTCAATTTTAATTTGTATTGTTTTAAACTGTCTTTTACATTTATCTTTGATGCATTGTAAGCTCTGTTTGTGGAACAGCTGGTTATTTTTCACGCTTTAGGTAGGGGGCTGGTACAGCACGTGCATCGGATAGTTTCCCATCTATTCTGTTCGAATTACGGAAATTAAAGCATAATTGCCAAGCGGCTATTACATGAAGGATGTGAGCTCTTTATGCATTTGTTCAAGGGCACCCATTAATAAAGCGTAGTTGGTTCTGTATTATTTTATGGAACGCAGATGCTTTTCTGCCTCCTTTTTTTTCCTGTGGTAAATTTACAGGAAACTGGGCCCCCTGCCAAATAGAGTGACTGAAATAGCTTCTTGTAAATTTGGTGAGTTTTAACTATGGTTGTGTCTGATTACTTTTAACACTAAGCCAGTTATTTGAATAAATTGGAGAGCGAGGCACCAGCCAGCCAGAGTGATGTTTGCTGCATTTGAGGCAGTTGTGATTTCCTCCTTGAAAGACTGCGATAAAAAGACATGTACCTGCATCCATGTACTGATCGAAATTACTGATGGAAGGATATGCCAACGTGAAAATGCATCAAGGTTCAACGGTCCAATGAATTGGGAGGGGGAAGCGGGGGCAGGAAAGATTATCCCTTTTGTCTTAATGAATTACAGGAAACTTTCGATTTACCGGCACCTAAATAACCGGAAATGTCGGTTAACCGGCAAAATTCAGGAGTAGGTTTTACTTCATATTTATTTGCCTTCTTCCATCTGTGCTGTGCAAGGGTGTGGCTGCAGCTGTTGCTAAGCTACAGAGACGCTTGAAACTTGTGTTCATTGTTCTACAGTTGGGGTTTGTTGCTTTATACTGAGCTGTCAGCTCTCCGTATCTTTTACTATAGCGTTCGGTTATCCGGAATTTTTGATGAACCGGCACCACGTCGGTCCCGTCCGTGCCGGATAAAATAAAGTTTCCTGTAATGTGCTTCTTGATAAAGGCAGTCTTTTGTTACCTAAATTAGAAATTTGTAGTGGTTTTCGCATTTTGTAAAATGGCCCAGACCTTTGGGAGTGGTTTTAAAAGCTGGATTATATCATTAGGGTACGAAGGAACGCATACATTTGTCGTGGCGTCTTCAGGCTTCCGAAGCTTCTGCAGCTCAACATGTTAAGTGAGGCTTCAGTGACCCAGTGGTCCCACACTCAACGTAATGAAGTCAGTAATTTGTCCTAGCAAAGCCCACCATTTGTTATTTGCAAGCTCCTCTCGCTGCTGTCTCTACACTATCTGAAGAGAGGCTTTTGCTAATCCATCTCTGCAGGTGGTGGCATGGTCCAACAACGCAAGGCAGTTCTTCAAACACTCCCAACCAGATCGACAAATTACATTTTTTCAAAACCGCTTTTTTTTTGTTGCTGTCGCTGTGTCACTCGGAACCATTTTCACCATGCCCTTCCCCAGATTATCATGCGGTCATGAGCAGCAAGCACCCGTGCTTTATCATCTCCTTCAGTCTGAATAAATCTGAAATAAAAGCTGGTTGCGATGCACCTGAGAACCTTTGTCTTAAGATTCACGGTGCCAGTAAAAGCTGAATGGTAGAACGGGGCGATTGTTTGGACATTTACCTGTCTAAAAATAGATTTCAGGATTGGCACAACCCTTGACTGCAGCTTGTAAACTTGGCTGCTTCACAAAGTGCGCACTAAACGTCTCTGGAAAATAGCAGTAATCGAGGACAATTACAGTGAACGCTGTGGAATCTGTTTTATATGTTTCCCCCCCCAGAAAAATAGAACTGCCTGCACTGTGCACATATAATTAACTGCATTATAAAAACCTTTCCTTCCCTCTCCATTACAAATCATCATACAGTAGTCGCTGAACAGTGGACCGTTTGGAGGATGTTGGCCAATAATGAGGTAATGGACGAAGGTTTCATATCATTAAGGGTGCACATTCATCTGTGAGCTATTTTTAACCAGTTGGTTAATGCATTCGAGTGAACTTTTTGTGCTCACAGTTTTTAAACCCAAGTAGGTTAATGACCTCATTAAAATAGTGAGCCGAGGAATTTCAGCCGAACACTTTAACCAGTAATGTTAAAAATAACACACAAAGGATTTTTTATCCCAGGAGCTGAACATGCCCAGTTGATGGTAGTCTGGCTCCTGTTCCTGTCTTTATCACTGCTGATTTGAGCAACTGTTTTATCGCTACAGTATTGCTTTATCGGTTAACAGGTGCTTTTGGGGTAACTTTTCAATTTGCCGCTTGGGTGTCAAACAGCCGTTGCGGAATCGGCTGCCCGTTATAGAAAACGCTTGTTTATCATTTCATTGAAATGCCAGTTTTACATCGAGCTCCTAGTTGGAAATCTACCCCTTCGACTCCTTGAGATACGAGAGCTCTAGTTCCAGTCTTCATGGCTGCGATTTCGCCTACCGAGGCCGGTCCGGTGCGACCGGGGTCGGTGGCAGGGTGCGACCACGCTGCTGGCTCCAGCCCGCTCTGTGAAAAGAATTTTACACTGATGGTGTTTGTTAAGCCCGCCCAGCGTGTTTTCCGGCCAATTGAAGGAAGCGGGTCCGATGACATCTCTTGACGCGTCATCAGCCGGTTTCCTTAAAGGGTCCATGCGCAAATTTATTTTGGCAGTTCTGCTGTCCGTGTTCTACAGCATTGAGGTGCTGCAAACACTGATGAGCACTGCACAGAGGTGCACGGCTGCACCCAGGCTCTCCCATGACTCCCTCCATATGCTTACACAAGCAGGGATGTTGTCAGGAGGACCAGGCTGCAGCGGTGCGAACCTTTCAATGATCTCAGTAGAACACGAAACATTACTGCAAAGTCACACTCAACCTCATCCTGCTGTGTCACCCATCACATCCCCATCACTCTGCCTTCCCTACCCTACTCCTGCACATCCTTACTCACACCAACTTACTTTGCACCTCCACCCATCCCTCTCTATCTACATTATCACTTTCCCATCACACTCGCCACCCCTCACACTCACCCTCACCCTAGTCCAATCACATCAACTAACAACACACAAGGGTAGGCGCTTGATTGTTTTAGCCAATGCTCATATAAAGTTTCTGTTAATGTGGTGTCAAACATTGAAATCTTTATTTTCAACACTTTGCATTCTTGGACAGATTTGTGTGCACCTTTGGAAGTGGCTTAGTGAGTTGCAGTGAATGGTGAGACATAATGGTACCCCCCACAATGCTGATGAGTGTGAAAGGAATGGCTTGGGCATTGTAGGGATACTTTATGGTGTTGGTGTGGGGTGGTGCCAACCTGGCGCATCATGTGACAGCCAGGGTGTGTAGCATCAAGTGAAGTAAATCTGGCCATGGTGAGGCCATCCCTGGCCTCCTGGGCAGCAATGTGCTCGGGTGCTGATGCCCTCTGTCCTGTGCAGCATCAGCTGATTGCAGAGAAGTTTGATGTTGTTGTTGGTACTGCTGCTGTTGGGGCTGATCTTGGTGGGATTCTGAGGACCAAGGTGAGATTTTTTCAAGGGCACCGATGCTGATGGAATAGATGGCAGGTCAGGTTGAGATGATAGAAGTGATCTGTCAATTGTGAGAGAGGTTGCTCCAATGAGGTGACACTGGATAGAGAGTATCCAGTGGAATGGTAGCATAGTGGTAATGTCACTGGACTAGTAATCTAGAAGTCTGGACTAATGATCCAGAGACGTGAGTTCAAATCCCACCACTACAGTTGGGTGATTTAAATAAACAGTTGATTAAATAAATTTGGAATAAAAAGCTAGTATCAGAAATGGTAAACATGAAACTATCGGATTCCATCTGGTTCACTAATGTTCTTTAGGGAAGGAAATCTGCTATCCTTACCCGGTCTGGCCTATATGCAACTTCAGACTCACAGCAATGTGGTTCACTTTTAACTGCCCTCTGAAATGGCCTAACAAGTCACTCAGTTGCAACAAACTGCTACGAAACGCAATAATAAGAATAAATCCAGATGGACCACCTGACACCCTCCATCGTGTGGTGTGGCACTACCACCGTGCTAAATGGGATAGATTCAGAACAGATCTAGCAGCTCAAAACTGGGCATCCATGAGGCGCTGTGGGCCATCAGCAGCAGCAGAATTGTATTCCACCACAATCTGTAACCTCATGGCCCGGCATATCCCTCACTCTACCATTACCATCAAGCCAGGGGACCAACCCTGGTTCAATAAGGAGTGAAGAGCATGCCAGGAGCAGCACCAGGCCTACCTAAAAATGAGGTGCCAACCTGGGGAAGCTGCAACACAGGATTACATGCATGCTAAAAAGCGGAAGCAGCATGCTATCGACAGGGCTAAGTGATCCCACAATCAACGGATCAGATCAAAGCTCTGCAGTCCAGTCGTGAATGCAAAAGACAAGGCTGAAGTGTTTGCAACCATCTTCAGCCAGAAGTGCCGAGTGGATGATCCATATCGGCCTACTCATGAGATCCCCACCACCACAGAAGCCAGTCTTCAGCCAATTCGATTCACTCCACGTGATATCAAGAAACGGCTGAGCGCACTGGATACAGCAAAGGCTCTGGGCCCCGACAACATCCCGGTTATCGTGCTGAAGGCTTGTGCTCTAGAACTAGCCATGCCTCCAGCCAAGCTGTTCCAGTACAGCTATAACACTGGCATCTATCCGACAATGTGGAAAACTACCCAGGTATGCCCTGTTCACAAAAAGCAGGACAAATCCAATCTGGCCAATTACCGCCCCATCAGTAAAGTGATGGAAAGTGTCATCGACAGTGCTATCAAGTGGCACTTGCTCACTGATGGCCAGTTTGGGTTCCGCCAAGACCACTCGGCTGCTGGCCTCATTACAGCCTTGGTCCAAACATGGACAAAGGAGCTAAATTCCAGAGGTGAGAGTAACTGCCCTAGACATCAAGGCAGCATTTGACCGAGTGTGGCATCAAGGAGCCCAAGTCAATGTGAATCGGGGGGGGAGGGGGAACTCTGCACTGGCTTGAGTCATACCTAGCACAAAGGAAGATGGTTGTGGTGGTTGAAGGTCAATCATCACAGTCCCAGGACATCGCTGCAGGCGTTCCTCTGGGCAGTGTCCTAGGCCCAACCTGCTTCATCAATGACCTTCCCTCCAACATAAGGTCAGAAATGGGGATATTCGCTGATGAGTGCACAGTGTTCAGTGCCATTCACAACTCCTCAGATAATGAAGCAGTCCATGCCCGCATGCAACAAGACCTGAACGATGTTCAGGCTTGGGCTGATAAGTGGCAGGTAATATTCGCACCACACTAGTGCCAGGCAATGACTATCTCCAACAAGCGAGAGTCTAACCAATGCCTCTTGACATTCAACGGCATTACCATCGCCGAATCCCCCAGCATCAACATCCTGGGGGTCACCATTGATCAGAAACTTAACTGGACTAGCCACATAAATACCATGGCAACAAGAGCAGGTCAGAGGCTAGGTATTCTGCGGCAAATGTCTCACCTCCTGACTCCTCAAGTAAGGAGTATGATGGCATACTCTCCACTTGCCTGGATGAGTGCAGCTCCAACAACACTCAAGAAGCTCAACACCATCCAGGACAAAGCAGCCCGCTTGATTGGCACCCCATTCACCACCTTAAACATTCACTCCCTCCACCACTGACGTACCGTGGCTGCATTGTGTACCATCTACAAGATGCACTGCAGCAACTCACCAAGGCTTCTTCGGCAGCACCTCCCAAACCCGCGACCTCTTCCACCTAGAAGAACAAGGGCAGCAGACGCATGGGAACACCACCACCTCCAAGTTCCCCTCCAAGCCACACACCATCCTGACTTAGAAGTATATCGCTGATCCTTCATCGTCGCTGTATCAAAATCCTGGAACTCCCTCCCTAACAGCACTGTGGGAGTACCTTCACCACACAGACTGCAGCGGTTCAAAAAGGCGGCTCACCACCACCTTCTCAAGGGCAATTAGGGATGGGCAATAAATGCTGGCCTTGCCTGCGACGCCCACATCCCATAAACAAATATAAAAAAAAGAGTTTGCTTCAAACACTTACAACCTGCATAAAGCTCAACCTGTCTTCCAAATGCAGTAAGCAACAGCTTCTAATCTTGGAAAGTGAGCACCTATGAAATTGGAGCTTTTATAGACCATTTGTAGCTGTCAAGTTAGTAAATCATCCCATGCTGACACAACACCCGCCCTCCTTACCTGATGTGATCCCCGAGCAGCAGGGAAGCTGTTGGAGAACTCTAAAAATCTAAAGCTAAGCTTAAAATAAGACTTAATTGCCTCTTAACAATCCATTTAATGATCTAAATTGCCTCCCCCGCCGCTTGGTGTCGGGTCTGTTCAGTGATGACAGACCCGACGCCTGGGAGACTAGTGTGGAAGCGGGTTGACAGCGGGTTCCTTACCCGCTGTCCAAAAAAAACATTTTCCCAGCTGACCTGCCACCAAACATGCCCCCTGACGCCCCTGAAAAATTCCAGCCCATGTTTTTGGATCAGAGCTCTGAAGAGTAATTCTATGGGACCATTCAGATGGTGATGAGTCTCGACTGATGCAAAATGCCTGTTGGCCTCTACTACCAGTAATGACCTTACATTAGAACATAATAAAAGTCGAGGTTAAGAAAAGGCCATTTGGCCCATTGACACCCACCGCTCTAGTGCCCAGGCAGCCCCGTTATAGCAGTTGCTGCACCTGTAAATTCTGTAGCCCTGAAATTCTGGGGTCCCTGCCCCCACCAGTGGAAGTGCAATGGGGTGGGGTGGGACGCACAGCCTGCAGCCTACGACGTAGGCCCTGTCCCAAATTGCAGCGGTGGGGTCATTTTGATAATTGGGGCAGTCGGCCTGCAACTGCATGGGTGTATCAGAGGTGCCACCCTGTGAAACATGGAGCAATACCCAGCCATTCAGATTGGGGAACCCTTCTGGCCCAGGAAGGCTTGAAGAAATAATGCTCCACTTTTTCTTCTGATCCTGAAGGATCAACTGCCCATCTATTGAAAGATAATCAATTTCAGAGGTGATGGCTTAGGAACATAGGAACAGGAGTAGGCCATTCAGCCCCTTGAGCCTATTCCGCCATTCAATGAGATCATGGCTGATCTGCGACCTATCTCCATATACCCGCCTTTGGCCCATATTCCTTAATACTTTTGGTTAACAAAAAGCTATCAATCTCGATTTAAAATTAGCAATTGATCTAGCACCAATTTCTGTTTGCAGAAGAGAGTTCCAAACTTCTACCACCCGTTGTGTGTAGAAGTGTTTCCTAATTTCACTCCTGAAAGGTCTGGCTCTAATTTTTAGACTATGCCCCCTAGTCCTAGAATCCCCAACCAGCGGAAATAGTTTCTCTCTATCTACCCTATCTGTTCCCCTTAATATCTTAAAAACTTCGATCAGATCACCCCGTAACCTTCTAAATTCTAGGGAACACAACCCGAATTTATGTAATCTCTCCTCGTAACTTAACCCTTGAAGTCTGGGTATCATTCTGGTAAACCTACGCTGCACTCCCTCCAAGGCCAATATATCCTTCCTAAGGTGTGGTGCCCAGAACTGCTCACAGTACTCCAGGTGTGGTCTAACCAGGGTTTTGTACAGCTGCAGCATAACTTCTACCCCCTTGTATTCTAGTCCTCTAGATATAAAGGCCAGCATTCCATTAGCCTTTTTGATCATTTTCTGTACTTGTTCATGACATTTTAATGATCTATGTACCTGGACCCCCCAAGTCTCTTTGGACCTCCATTGTTTTTAGCTTTTCACCATTTAGAAAGTACCCTGTTCTATCCTTTTTAGGTCCAAAGTGGATGTTTAGATCCAAAGTGGATTACTTTCAACCTTCAGGTTTGGGGCCTTTGCTAGGCCCACAACAACACTCTCACACAAGCTCCCAGCTGGCAAGAGTTCCACTGGGGCTAAGGAGAGAGTGTAATGGGCATAATTCTTGGGAGACATAACCAGACATGCCACCCCCTCCCCCTACCCCCCCCCCCCCCCAACCCCCCGGCCCTCCAAAAGCAGATTTTTGAATATAGGGGACAGACTCATGGATATAGACTCATCCACTTCAACTGACACAAATTTGGGCATCTTTTTACACGAGATGGAAAATCAGTGCATCCGTGTTCTGCCTTAAATTCCTTCTCTTCCCCCCCTCCATGGGCAATCCATCAGTCTTCTGTCCTCCCACCCCACCAGAAGTTTAAGCCCTTTGATATGCTGTCCCTCAGCCCTCTCGTACCTTTTCTCTTTAACCTCAGTCTTCCAGTATCTCTGTTTCTCTGTCCCTCAGCTTAATACACACTGAAGTTTATCGAACAAGAAACAACGGCTACGACAGGTGTGTAAACAGTACTTTGTGATTATTTTCTCCCTCTCTCTCGCACACACACAGCCATTCTTGTTTTTTTAAAAAGCTCAATATAAAGTTGACCTAAATACAGATTTTGAAATTCATCCGTTAGTTATTCTTCAAATAATTTACGAGGAAGAGAGTGTTTGAAGACCAGGACCTCAAACCTGGCACCAAGCTCATGGTCTACAGAGCAGTAGTGATACCCGCCCTCCTGTATGCCTCAGAGACATGGACCATGTACAGCAGGCACCTCAAAGCACTGGAGAGGTACCACCAACGCTGCCTTCGCATTGGCAGTATAGGTGCACCAATGTCAGTGTTCTTGCTCAGGCCAACATCCCCAGCATCGAAGCTTTGACTGCGCTCGATCAGCTCCGATGGACGGGTCACATCGTCCACATGTCTGATACGAGACTCCCAAAACAAGCGCTCTACTCGGAGCTCCGGCACGGCAAGAGAGCCCCAGGTGGGCAGAGGAAACACTTCGAGGACACCCTCAAAGCCTCCTTGAAAAAGTGCAACATCCCCACCGACACCTGGGAATCCCTGGCCCAAGACCGCACAAAGTAGAGGAGAAGCATCCGGGAAGGCTCCGAACACCTCGAGTCTCTTTGCCGGGAGCAAGCGGAAGCCAAGTGCAAGCAGCTGAAGGAGCGCACGTCAACCCAAGCACCCCACCCACCCACCCCTTCAACCACTGTCTGCCCCACCTGTGACAGAGACTGTAGGTCCTGCATTGGACTCATCAGTCACCTGCGAACTCATTTTTAATGTGGAAGCAAGTCATCCTCGGTTCCGAGGGACTGCCTAAGAAGAAGAATTTAAACCAAAGACTGAGCACAGCTGCTGGAAGGGTAAGGGACAATACTTTCTCAGCATAGCTGTTAGAACAGTACTGATGCATTCTGGAATAGTACATTGCACGTGCTCAGATTGCGCAATCCAAACTTAGCTCCCAGCTCTCGGCATAAATATGAAGCCCAAGACAAGTTTTTTTAGGAGAGGCTGACACCTTCAGGTAAACACTTTAACGATGGTATTAAAAGCCAGAATAGGTTAATTCAATGGACAGATGTAATCATGTTGTTGCAAAATATGTCATTTAATTTTTTTTTGTGGGGAAGTTTAACTTTTGCTTAAACTCTTATTTTGAACGCGGCAATATCAATTACTTAGAAAAACTATAATGGATCGAAAATTTTCAGATGAAAAATGTTCAGTGAGTATTTTGAACAATTTGTAGGGGGAAAAGCTACTTCAGTGGCCAGATTGTGCAGTTACAGGGTGATTCCAGCTCACTATCACATTTAATAGAAGAGGGATTACATACAAATATTCCAGGTAGTTGTGGACACATTTAAAACGTGACATCTCATAGAGAGGTGTTTACATAGGACTTTTCAATGGAAGATGTGACCGATGTACCGATTTTATCAGAGATATGTATATCATTTAATAAGGTCTGTCTTAAATATTTTCTCTATAGGCTGTCAAAGTTATTTTTAACCTTTCATCTCCTTTACTTTTGGAATAATTCTTGTTACTCTTCTATGCACATTCTCCAATGCTTGCATATCCATTTTGTAACCTAACTAATGCACTTTACAGCACCAGCGTAACCCCATCATAATATTTACCTCAAAACTTTGATATCTTTTGCTTTGTCTCAGAAATGAAATTGAGCAATGAAGTTCGAGTATATACAAAATAAAAACAGCACATGCTGGGTGTATGCATCTAAAACAAAAAGTTTAAGGGGGAGAAATTCGGTTGCTTAGCGCCTCCCATTAGCGCCTCCTGGGGGCGCTAACGGGGCACTAGGAACTTGGCGCCCGAGTGCGGCGATTTTAGCGCCACTCGCGAAATTGACCAGTTGTTTTGTGGCGGCGCTAAACACTACCGCCACGATCTCCCGCGCCCCAGACCGGATATTGATTTGCGCCCCCTGCCTTAGCGCCTGCCGCTAGGAACGACAGGTAGGGTGGAATGTTTTCAAGTCGGGAAGGGGCTGGGGGAGCGCTATTTAAAGGCGGACGCTTCCTGCCTTTTCTTGTCGGCAAAAGTTTTGGTTTTAACGCTGTCCTTAGGAGTTTTGGCTCTCAGCACCACTTTTGAGGTTCCTAAGTGCTGAGCTCTTTCCGTGGGCCTATCCATTAGTGTTTCCAACACAATTGCTTTTGAGGTCTCTCCAGGCCGAGATTCAAGGCTGCAATGAGCAGGGAGTGGCTGGCCAGCAAGATGGCCCCGCTCCTTTAAGAACTGGACAGCATCAGTCTGTCTGGCTTCCATGGTAACTGGCATCGCCTGAGCTTCGGTAATGTTCTGAGGTAGCACCTCGCTCCCTGACATTTGTGCCTTAAGAGAGGTGTGTTGCGCCTGATTTAGCGCTTAAATCGCCTCCAGGGGCGATAGAGGCGAATTTTGCAGTCGGAGGCGATAATTAGTGCCGGGCACTGTGATGCTTCAACAGAAAGGTTTGTTGAAGGAGTCTTGTTTATAACTTTGCTCGAAATACTGGGTAGACAAAATCTTCACAAATGCATTATGATGCCACTGCACTTGGTGCCCAGAACAATACTTACCCCATTTTAAGCTAAACCGGTGGTACTGAAGGATTGCATTTTTGGTGCTGTTCTCTTCTTATTTTCCAATGATGCTGTTACAGTCCTTGATTAAAATCATTTTCAGTTTTAAACCTCACAGACTTTGGGGACAGTGTTCTTCTCAAACTAGAAATCCTAGGACCTTTTGCGGAAGACCAAATGCACAGGAATACAGAGGAATACATCAACATTCAAATTGAACCGGTCGAAGATGGCGGCAAAAGGCGGAGGCGTCGTCAGCAGGCCCCAGTAAGACACTGATTTTATTTCCCTCTAGACATTTGGGGTCATGTAACTGTCAAGTATACCTCCTAGTCCAGTCCGTAAGGGTGACCCCGAGCTTCCGGTCGCCTGTCACTTTAATTCTCCCCTCCACTCCCACTCTGACCTCGGCCTCTTACACTGTTCCAATGAAGCTCGAGGAACAGCACCTCGGCCTAGAAATTCAGTCGCGTTTGCGCCCACTTATGGGCTATAGAGTGGTTTGCGCCGGAAGTTGTTTCGCGCCCGAAATTCAGTTGGTCCGTCACATCGACGTTAGCCGGTAGCGCTGCGCCGGCACCGATGACGTCATCGGTGTGCGCAGTGCCCCGGTTCCAATGCAATTCCGGTCCGACCGCCAAATTCAGTTGCGGCCGCCTCTCCCGTGGCGGCCGCAAACAGCGTTTGCAAAACGGTGCCTTGCAGCTCCGAGAGGCCGGCGCATAAAGGTGGAGGGGCGGCCGGCCGCTTTCCCGGCGGCCGCCTGGCCGCACCTCCCTCCCCGGACTCCTGCACCACCCCCCCGCGGCATTGGTGTGTCACTCCCGCGAGCCCGGCACTTCTCCGTGGTGCCGGGCTCATTTGCCGGGGGAATCCAGCGGCGATCTCACGGCTGCAGGCAGCTCCTCCTTAAGAGAAGGAGGAGGCCTGCAGTACCCCAGCCTGCCGCACCGCATCGGGTGCCGCAGCGGCAGCTGGACGCCTGAAACTGACATTCTTCGCCCCAAACGAGGCGGCCAAACCCTCCAATAGCGCCCGCCTCCGTGTTGGGGCGGCGCAACTGAATTTCAGGCGGGCGCTACGGGAATCCGGCCGAGCGCTAAATTTCGGGCGCTAAAGACCTGGCGGGGCTATACCTAATTTCTAGGCCCTCATCTTTCGATTAGGCACTTTACAGCCTTCTGGACTCAACATCGGGTTCAACAAATTCAGACCATAACTCCCCCCCGCCCCCCTTCCATTTTTTCAGGTGGCAGCTGTTGATTATTCTGCCATCCCCATTTGCAACATTTAACCACTCCTGTCTTCAATTCTAGCACAGACTATCCCTTAAGTTCCTCCCCTCCCTCCCTCTGCACCTGCGTAAAACCTGTCACATCTCCAACCTTTACCAGTTCTGACGAAGGGTCACAGACCTGAAACGTTAACTCTGTTTCTCTCTCTCCACGGCTGCTGCCTGGCCTGCTGAGTGTTTCCAGCATTTCCTGTTGTTATTCCAGCTAATCCTACCCTATTCTGGATTGCCTGCGCTGACCAACAAGATTGCATTTGTGACCCTGTGAGGGCTGAAATTTCGCTGCACAGTGACGGAAGTACAATTCAAGCCAAAAGAAATTGTGGATGATAAAACCGTTGATATTGTGGTTCCATCATCAATGGGTGATTATCATCTCTGTGGCTTCTGCTCTCCCCACGCCCCCCCCCCCCCCCCGCCACCCCTACTACTCACTAATCGGTACTTTAAAAAGGTGTGCAGAAACCCTACTCCTTCGCCTCTGATAATGCTGTTGTTGGTCTGGGCACGAGGAAATACATAAGAGCGGGGTAACTTCCCTTATCTACTCTGCACCTTTCCCTGGCTGCAGAGGGTAAAATTAAAGATCAGCTGGGTGGGGAGTGACAGGGCTCAAAACCTGTGTCGTTTCATTCCGTAGGATAACATGTTGGGAATATCTTTTATTTGTCATCCCATATTTTTTCCCCATTGAACTGTAATTAAAAGTTATTAGTGCAAAAGCTCTTCATTCCCACCTCAAGCGCTGACATTAGCTTTCCACTTTGTTCAAAAAGACTATCTGGGAAGGGTAAGCACAGGCAATACCTGACGTTGGTTCATGTTTGAGGAATATTTGCGTGCACAGAAACTCGGTGATTTCAATCCTGATGATCTTGTTTTATGCTGTTCACAGTTCGGGCACAATTGGACGATTCCATTAAATCCACAGAGAAATCAACTCCTCAAGACAAAGACTTTTGAGATGGCCGGCAGGTAACGGTTTTACTGAGTTCGTAATTACTTAAATTCTTTTTTGGCTGGCGGTCCAGTCAAAGGGCAGGCCAAGAGTAAGTTTTTATTATTTCCTGTGGGGCCAGAAGGCACCAGGGTGCTTTTAGGGCTTCACAAAAGTAACCTAGGCCGCCGCTGCACTGAGTCCCTCCTCCCACCATGGCGAGCAAACCCTTCCCCCCCCCCGACCTACCCTTTCCCCCCTCCGACCTACCCTTCCCCCCTCCGACCTACCCTTCCCCCCCTCCGACCTACCCTTCCCCCCCTCCGACCTACCCTTTCCCCCCTCCGACCTACCCTTCCCCCCTCCGACCTACCCTTCCCCACCTCCGACCTACCCTTCCCCTCTCCGACCTACCCTTTCCCCCCTCCGACCTACCCTTCCCCCTTCCGACCTACCCTTCCCCCCCTCCGACCTACCCTTCCCCCCTCCGACCTGCCCTTCCCCTCTCCGACCTGCCCTTCCCCTCTCCGACCTACCCTTCCCCCCCTCCGACCTACCCTTCCCCCCCTCCGACCTACCTTTTACCCCCTCCAACCTACCCTTCCCCTCTCCGACCTACCCTTCCCCCCCCTCCGACCTACCCGTCCCCCCCCTCCGACCTACCCTTCCCCTCTCCGACCTACCCTTCCCCCCCCTCCGACCTACCCTTCCCCCCTCCGACCTACCCTTCCCCCCCTCCGACCTACCCTTCCCCCCCTCCGACCTACCCTTCCCCCCCTCCGACCTACCCTTCCCCCCGTCCGACCTACCCTTCCCCCCCCCGACCTACCCTTTCCCCCCTCCGTCCTACCCTTCCCCCCTCCGACCTACCCTTCCCCCCCTCCGACCTACCCTTTCCCCCTCCGACCTACCTTTCCCCCCTCCGACCTACCCTTCCCCCCTCCGACCTACCCTTCCCCCCTCCGACCTACCCTTTCCCCCCTCCAACCTACCCCTCCCCACCTCCAACCTTCCCTTTCCCCCCTCCGACCTTCCCTTTCCTCCCTAGAACCAAACCTTTCCCCCCTCCGACCTTCCCTTCCCCCCTCCGACCTTCCCTTCTGCCCCTCCGACCTTCCCTTCCCCCCGTCCGACCTTCCCTTCCCGCCCCCCCCCAACCTACCCTTCCCCCCTCCAACCTACCCTTTCCCCCCTCCGACCTTCCCTTCCCTCCCTCCGACCTCCGAGTTGGAATAAACGGGCCTTTTTCCGAGTGGCAGGCAGTGACTAGTGGGGTACCGCAGGGATCGGTCCTAGGACCCCAGCTATTCACAATATATATTAATGATCTAGACGAGGGAACTAGATGTAATATCTCCAAGTTTGCAGATGACACAAAGCTGGGTGGGCGTGTGTGCTGTGAGGAGGATGCAGAGAAACTCCAGTATGATTTGGACAGGTTGGGTGATTGGGCAGATGCATGGCAGATGCAGTATAATGTGGATAAATGCGAGGTTATCCACTTTGGTGGCAAAAACAGGAAGGCAGCTTATTATCTGAACGGCAATAGATTGGGAGAAGGGGAAGTGCAACGAGACCTGGGTGTCCTTGTGCACCAGTCGCTGAAGGTAAGCATGCAGGTGCAGCAGGCGGTTAAGAAGGCAAATGGTATGTTGGCCTTCGTAGCGAGAGGGTTTGAGGATAAGTACAAGAACAAGGATGTCTTGCTGCAGTTGTACAGGGCCTTGGTGAGACCACATTTTGAGTATTGTGTGCAGTTTTGGTCGCTTTATCGGAGGAAGGATGTTCTTGCCATGGAGGGAGTGCAGCGAAGATTCACCAGACTGATACCTGGGATGGCAGGAATGACGTATGAGGAGAGATTGGGTCGATTGGGCTTGTACTCACTGGAGTTTAGAAGAATGAGCGGGGATCTCATTGAAACTTATAAAATTCTAACAGGACTATATAGACTTGATGCAGGAAGGATGTTCCCGATGGCCGGGCAGTCCAGAAGCAGAGGTCACAGTCTAAGGATAAGGGGTAGGCCATTTCGGACAGAGATGAGGAGGAATTTCTTCACCCAAAGAGTGGTGAACCTGTGGAATTCTCTACCACACAAGGCAGTTGAGGCCAATTCATGAAATATATTCAAGAAGGAGTTAGATATATTTCTTAAGGCTAAAGGGATCAAGGGATATGGGGAGAAAGCAGGGGCAGGGTACTGAATTTGGATGATCAGCCATGATCGCATTGAATGGCGGAGCAGGCTTGAGGGGCCGAATGGCCTACTCCTGTTCCTATCTTCTATGTTTCTATGTTTCCCTTCCCCCCCTCCAACCTACCCTTCCCCCCTCCGACCTACCCTTTCCTCCTCCGACCTACCCTTTCCCCCTCCGACCCACCTTTTCCCCTCCGACCTACTTTTCCCCCCTCCAACCTGCCCTTTCCCCCTCAAACCTTCCCTTTCCCCCCTCCAACCTTCCCTTCCCCCCCTCCAACCTACCCTTTCACCCCCCTCCCTCACCCCCTCTCCTCCCTCACCCCCTCTTCTCCCTCACTCACTCCCCCCTCCCCTCTCCTCCCATCCCTCTCCTCCTCCCGCCTCCCTTCCACCCTCCTCCCTCCACTCCCCTCCTCCCCCCACCCCCTCCACTCCTCCCCCTCCTCCTCTCCCCCCTCCCCCCCTCCTCTCCCCTCCTCCTCTCCCCCCTCCCCCTCCTCCTCCCCCTCTCCCCCCTCTCCTCCCGTCTCCCCCCTCCTGCCCTCTCTCCTCCACCCCCCTCTCCTCCCCCTCACCTCTCTGCCCCCTCTCTTCTGCCCCCTCCCCTCTCCTCTCCTCCCCACTCTCCTCCCCCCTTTTCCCTCTCCTTCCCCTCTCCCCTCTCCTCTCCCCTCTCCTCTCCCCTCTCCTCTCCCCTCTCCTCCCCTTCCCCTCCCTCCCCCTCTCCCCTCCCCCTCTCCCCTCCCCCTCTCACCTCCCCCTCCCCTCCCCCTCCCCTCCCCCTCCCCTCCCTCCCCCTCTCCCCTCCCCCTCCCCTCCCCCCTCCCCTCCCCTCTCCCCCTCCCCTCCCCTCCCCTCTCCCCCCTCCCCTCTCCTCCCATCTCCCCCTCCTCTCCCCTCCTCTCCCCTCCCCTCTCCCCCTCCCCTCTCCTCCCATCTCCCCTCCTCTCCCCTCCCCTCCCCTCTCTCCTCCTCTTTCCCCCTTCCCTCCCCTCTCTCCCCTCCCCTCCCCTCTACCCCCTCTCCTCCCCTCTCTCCCCTCCCCTCTACCCCCTCTCCTCCCCTCTCCCCCCTCCCCTCCCCTCTCCCCCCTCCCCTCTCCCCTCTCCCCTCTCCCCCCTCCCCTCTCCCCCTCCCCTCTCCCCCCTCTCCCCCCTCCCCTCTCCTCTCCCCTCTCCTCCCCCTCCCCTCCCTCCCCCTCTCCCCTCCCCTCCCTCCCCCTCTCCCCTCCCCTCCCTCCTCCCCCTCTCCCCTCCCCCTCTCCCCTCCCTCTCCCCTCCCCCTCTCCCCTCCCTCTCCCCTCCTCTCCTCCTCCCCCCCTCTCCCCCTCCCCCCTCTCCTCCTCCCCCCCCTCTCCTCCTCCCCCCCCCCTCCTCCTCCTCCCCCCCCCCTCTCCTCCTCCCCCCTCCTCTCCCTCCCCTCTGGGCGAGGTCAGTCTCTGGACTGCGGCTGCTGTGGGTGACCATCTTCTGCCCACGGCCCTCAGAGTGTATGATAACGAGACCCTCCCTCAAAATGGACTGGTCCTCCCATGGGGCCTATTGGACTGGCCTTTTCTAACCCTAAATGTGGTCATTGGAATTTATAGTGGTACATAAAATAAGGACTGAATGTATGACTTTAAAAACCGGATTGAATGATGTCTGTGCACTTTGATCCAATTACCCCTCCAACCTCACTTAACGTGGTGACAACACTTGTTCGTGACTCTCCATCTGCAATGCCATGTGAGATTGATTACAATATATTTTTAAAAATTTGTCTTGAACCCCCTTTTGACTTTCTTACTGTATTACTCTGTTGTTCTAATTAAGTACTGACAGGAGTTTAGTTATAGATTGAGATTGCAGCTGTTATTGTTTGTAAATCATCAATTGTTTTATGAAATCTAATTCAAGAGCCGTAATTGGTGTTTTCTGGAGTGCTAGGGCTCAATTACACATGGCAATCTGGATATTTCATTTGTATAGTGTTAGTAGGCCAGGCTTGAAAGGAGTTGTACGCAGTGCTTGTATGTGTTTAACAGTATACTCCTGAATAAAGGCCTCACTGAGCAGTGGGGTGGATGGGGCTGGAAGCTGAAAGCTGAAAGAACATGGGGGCAAGTTTCAACACACTGCTGAAAAAAAAACCTGCAATGATTGTGGCCCCAATCAGGAGCTGTTTACATTTTTAAATAAAGGCCTAGAACTTCCTGAGCGCCGGCCGTTAACGCTGATTTGATGGAAAAACATGGCGGGACACAGCGGCCGCCATTTTGGTAAGGGCCATAGCGCTGCCGTTGACAGCACTGGCCCTTCCAATGTAAATGAGCAGATCGTGACATCCATTGGCGTGCAACTCTATAATAACGGTGAGCACTGATAGCCTCACCGTTGTTCATAACACAAAATCTGGGCACTTTATAATAAACGAGAGAAGCAGAGACATGCAACTGTTAGCTTCCGGCTGGCAAAAGTGGATCGCAACACTTTAATATATAAAACTGTGACTGATCAATGAGCACATCGTTCAAATGCTTAATTTCCGTAAATATAAAAGACGGAACAAGCAGCATGACATTTCCCCATATAAGAGGGAAATAAAGATGCTGGGACAGAGAAAACTCTGGATTGGACAGACTAGATGCAGGAAGGATGTTCCCGATGGCAGGGGGAGTCCAGAACCAGGGGTCACAGTCTAAAGATAAGGGGTAAGCCATTTAGGACAGAGATGAGGAGGAATTTCTTCACCCAGAGAGTGGTGAACCTGTGGAATTCTCTACCACAGAAAGCTGTAGAGGCCAAGTCATTAAATATATTCAAGAAGGAGTAAGATATATTTCTTAAGGCTAAAGGGATCAAGGGATATGGAGAGAAGGCATGGACGGGGTGCTGAGTTTGGATGATCAGCCATGATCTCATTGAATGGCGGAGCAGGCTCGAGGGGCCGAATGGCCTACTCCTGCTCCTATCTTCTATGTTTCTATGTAACTCAAGGCACTGGTAAGAGCTGTACATTTCTAATCTGGCCAGCAACAAAAAGTAATGGTGCAGCGCTTTCTACAAACGCCCTGAACTTATTCTGAGTGAAAGTTACATTGGCAAGTCTTTAACACTCACCACAAACTGTGCGGTATTGATATTGTGTCGCTGCTCACAAGCACACCTAGCAAATACCAAACTCCCCGGTGTCTGCCATTTTCTGGGTGGATTCTGCTTGTCTCCCGCCAGTGTTAAAGGGGGAGACTGGTGGAACACCTGGGGAACTGCAATCCCTATTATGTTACTTCTAAGATCCCAGGTGTTGCCAAGAGTTCCTCTTCTGTTTGACCGCTGCTCAGTAGTGCTCCAGAATTGCTACCCGTGTCCTAACTCGCACCAAGTCCCATTCACCCATCACCCTTGTGCTCGCTGACCTACATTGGCTCCCGGTTAAGCAACGCCTTGATTTTAAAATTCCCATCCTTGTTTTCGAATCCCTCCATGACCTCGCCCCTCCCTGTCTCTGTAATCTCCTCCAGCCTCACAACCCTTGAGTTATATGCGCCCCTCCAATTCTGACTTCTTAAGCATCCCTGATTATAATCGCTCAACCTTTGGTGGCCGTGCCTTCTGTTGCCTCGGCCCTAAGCTCTGGAATTCCCTCCCTAAACCTCTCCGCCTCTCTACCTCTCTCTCCTCCTTTAAGACGCTTCTTAAAACCGACCTCTTTGACCAAGCTTTTGGTCATCTGCCCTAATAGCTCCTTATGTGGCTCGGTGTCAAATTTTGTTTGATAACGCACCTGTGAAGCGCCTGGGGATGTTTTACTACATTAAAGGCGCTACATAAACACAAGTTGTTGTTGTTGTTGACCAGAGGCGATTCCGCGGGAACTTGTTACACAGAATATCACAGTTATCGTTGACCACCGATTGCATTTCCTTTGCAGCAGTGAGATCGGTATAAATATACAGGCCTTCGTCAAGAACAATGAAGTGGTTCCGCTCTCTCTCAGTCACCGGTATCTCTACGCAAAAGTCGAGACTCAAGTTGCAATTGCATCTGTCATTCTGGCTGGAGTCTACGCACTTATTATATTTGAGGTAACTTCTTTCTGATTATCAACTGACTAAAGCATTACGTTCTGTTTCTTGTTCTGACGTTAGAGTGTATAAAAATATAGTGCAAAGTTAACTTCAATTTAATAAAAATTCCATTCATAATGAATTCCAATGTTCTGATTTAATTACATAACTGAATAAAGCTCCTGTTATAGTGAAATAACTACCCACTCATAGTGAAAATCTTAATCCTTTGTTTTTAAGTCCACATAAGAAGCAGTGGAATAAACAGCTGATTGACTCTAGTTATAAAACATTTATATCCATGGTAAAGTGAGTCGGTGGTATTGTACCAGCTCAATTTGGAGAGAGGTGCCCAGTACTGGTTGCACATACTGGTATGGGAGAGGTGAACTGGAGCATCATCCACATGGACTGAGATCTGTACCTCCTTATGTACTGCCCTTCTGTTTGGCGAGTCAACACTTTCCATGGGGAGGAGCTGAAACAGTGGTTCAGGAGGAAGCGTGAGGATGTGTACTGTGGCCAGCACAAAGGCTGGAGTGGAACCATCTCTTGGAGATGATCTCAGTAACTCGCGCGTGCCCACAGTCATGGTTCAGGGCAGCTCTGAGCGTATGATAGTGCACTTTTGTAGAGGGCTTATTTTAAACATCATGACAGTACACGGGCTCCAAACCTGTAGTATAAAAGTAAGAAAGAAAGACTTGCATTTATATAGCGCCTTGCACGATCACCGGACGTCCCAAAGTGCTTTACAGCCAATGAAGTACTTTTTGAAGTGTAGTCACTGTTGTAATGTAGCCAATTTGCGCACAGCAAGCTCCCACAAACTGCAATGTGATCATGACCAGATAATCTGTTTTTGTTGTGTTGATTGAGGGATAAATATTGGCCAGGACACCAGGGATAACTCCCCTGCTCTTCTTCAAAATAGTGCAATGGAATCTTTTACATCCACCTGAGAGAGCAGATGGGGCCTCGGTTTAACGTCTCATCCGAAAGATGGCGGGCTGGATTTTACCAGCCCTGAGGAGGCGGGGTTGGAGGCGGGACTAGGAAAATCAAAAAGAATGGGAGCGGGTCCTGAACCCGCTCCCAACTCTCCTGCAACCAATCTTCCTGGGAGTCAGGTCCCCGATTTGCGCAGGGACCTGACTCCTAGTGGCGGGAAAAGGATTATAGCCACTTAACTGCCTGTTAACCGGTAGTTAACAGGCAGTAAGAGGATTTTTCTCAATTTGTGACTTCTGCTGCGGGCTTCCCAATGTCGGGAAATCCCGCTAGGGTAAGGGAGGTGTGCTGTGGGTCTGTTGTAATGTTTGTGTATAGATGACAGCTGCAGGAGTGGTGTGAAGGATGCAATGGGACACTGGTGGGTATCAGAGGTAAGGAAATGTTGGGAAAGTAATTTTTAATGTGTTTAGATTTTTCTGTAGGTGACAAGCTTTGAAGTGTTTGTGTGGCCTCACCTCATTGGGAGAAGTGACCGATCGCTTCTGTACCCTCACCCGTAGCTGCCATCTGTTTTATCCTAAGGAGAGAATCATTGGAAAGCCTGGGTGCAGGGGCTCACCTTTGTACAGTGATTGACAGTGTTTGACTGCACCTCAATGCTGTCAAACACTGTCAAATCATCTGTCAAAAATAAATGTTTCATGTCCCTTTAAGAAAACCGGCAGATGAAGCGTCATCAACTGACATCATCTGACACCAGCTTTCCCTTAATTGGCCAGCAAGCCCGCAGGGCGGGCTTAACAAGGCCAATCAGGGGAAAATAGTGTCTGTGCATTGGACGTCGCTGGGGGCGTGACTAGAACCCGGAAGGCAGCAGTTCCGCCCCCAACTCGTCTCAGTAAGTAAAACCCAGCCTGGCATCTCTGACAGTGCAGCAGTCCCTCAGTACTGCACTGGAGTGTCAGCCTAGATTTTTGTGCTCAAGTCTCTACAGTGGGACTTGAACCCACATCCTTCTGACTCACAGACGAGGGTGCTACCCACTGAACAGGGTATTAGACTTAGACTACACAGATTTAATTACAGAGCTACAGAGTAGGGTTATTTTGGTTGCACACTGCCAATGTCTTTGCACTGTGCTACCTAACCATACGGAACAGTTAGTATAACTCTCTGTATGTATCTAAATGTAACGTGACCTTGTATGTACCAGGACCCATCTTGATATGGACAATTTTTATAGATGATTGTAAAGGATTGTTTAGTAAAATAATTAGCTATAAGTTTATGGGGCACTGTAGCTTTAAGCTGCCTTGTGGTAGATCTTGACTTTGTGCGATAATGTAAAACGGGTGATATTGAATCGGCAGCCAGTTCTACATCTCCCAATTTTTATTTCCATTGATTTCAACAGATATAAAACGGGCTGCCGACTCGCTATCACCCACTTTACACAATCGTAGAGTCGAGATCTACCCCCTTGAGTAACCTGTGCTGTCCACTTTGACAGTACTGAACTAGTTGTGCCTTCTCCGCCTGTCTGGGTCCCAAAAATTCCCAGTTTCCAATATTTCTCTCCTAACTTTCATTGTTTTTGGGCATGCAGGGAGTACAGAAACAATTACGTTGTTGTGATATTTTGCTAAACAACAAAGGCGTACCTCATTAACCCAAAACTGATATTCCTGGAATACATTGATAATTACCAGGTTGGTGAAGTCTGGTTGTGCCTCTCGGGAGGATGCACATATCCTGTCTCTTCAGCTACACGCAAAGTGTAATCCACCAGTTTTAAAATGGCTACACCCCGTTAACTGGATCCTAGGGGCACCTTGTAAGATTACTCGATTCCCTTACTTTTCCGTCCCTCTGTATTTACTTGCAATTTTCCTTCCACATGCAACAATCCCAACAGATTTAGGAAGACTGCTTAACATTAGAGCTAAGTGGGAGTTATTCTGGCTCGCTGCTGGTGCAGTGAGATTGCAGGAACTCCACAGATTGCTCAGCTGGGAGCTGACATAAAGGCACAGGCTGGCACTGTATGTGGCATGGGAAAAGGAAAAAAAATAAAATCTTGTTGCTGTTTGCAGGGATGGTGTCCCGCAATTGCTTGGGAGCTTTATTCTGAATCTAAATCCGTGTTACATTGACCTGTAATTGCTTTGTGCTGAATGCCCAGAACAGATAAAAATGTTCCCACCCTTGCCCTGTGCGCAAGAGTCAGCCTACAAAATGACAAGAAAAGACTTTTGCTGTATTTCTGCAAGGTCACAAAGCAAACCGATTTTTTTTTCTCTGTTTTATTTCCAGAATTTTTTGTTCGATTATTTCAAGTCCCACTCCAGAGACTTGAGCACAAGAATCTAGGCTGATACTCCGGTGCAGTGCTGAGGGAGCACTGCACTGTTGGAGGTGCCGTCTTTCGGATGAGACGTTAAACCGAGGCCCCCGTCTGCCCTCTTGGATGGACGTAAAAGATCCCACGACACTATTTCGAAAAAGAGCAGGGGAGTTCTCCCGGCCAATATTTAACCCTCAATCAACAACACTAAAACAGATTATCTGGTCATTATAACATTGCTGTTTGTGGGAGCTTGCTGTGCGCAAATTGGCTGCCGCGTTTCCTACATTACAACAATGACAACACTTCAAAAAGTACTTCATTGGCTGTAAAGCGCTTTGGGACGTCCTGAGGTCGTGAAAGGCGCGCTAGAAATGCGTCTTTCTTTTTATTTCATTTTGTTCCCTCCTATCCAGAAGGTGCTGGTTTATGGGGGGATATTATTCCATAGTCCTCTGGGAAACCTTGCCCAAAAGGCACGTGTGAGTCTGGACAGTGAGTGTCAACAGGCCACCAGTTCATGTGATGCATCACAGCCGATCATTTCTTCGCCCATGTCCACATACACATATTTTCCAACAGGGGTCGCTAGACAGTAATCCAAGAGTGGGCGCTCAGGCTCATCTTTTTGCCCTTTCTAGCAAAGAGATGCTGAGACCCATTACAGTGTCACTAATGGAGTGTTAGCTAACTCAACACAAACTGAGGAGTAAATTTGGCATCTGCCTGGTCTGTGTAAAGAAAGGAAAGGAAAAACTTGTATTTATAGCATGCCTTTCATCACCTCTCGCAGTGCTTTACAGCCAGCCAAATACTTTTGAAGTGTAGGCACTGCTGTAAAGTAGGAAAAATGGCAGCTAATTTGTGCACAGCAAGGTCCCACAAACAGCAATGTGACAACCAGATAATCTGTTTTTTAGTGATGTTGCTTGAGGGAGAAATATTGACCGGGACTCCGTTCTTCGACACAGTGCCATGGGATCTTTTACGTCCACTTGAGAGGGCAGACAAGGCCTTGGTTTAATGTCCCAGCCGGAGGACGGCACCTCCGGCAGTGCGGCACTCCCTCAGCACTGCACTGGGGTGCCTGTCTAGATTTTGTGCTCAAGTCTCTGAAGTGGATCTCCAAACCCACAACCTTCTGACTCAGGGGAGAGAGAGTGCTTCCACTGAGCCACTGGCTGACTCCTATGAGGACTGTCATATGAGGAGAGATTGGGTTGACTAGGCCAGCATTCACTAGCGTTTAGAAGAATGAGAGGGGATCTCATTGAAACGTATAAAATTCTGACAGGGCTGGACAGACTGGATGCAGGGGGGATGTTTCCCCTGGCTGGGGGGTCTAGAACGAGGGGTCACAGTCTCAGGATACAGGGTAAGACATTTAGGACTGAGATGAGGAGAAATTTCTTCACTCAGAGGGTGATGAACCTGTGGAATTCTCTACCACAGAAGGCTGTGGCGGCCAAGTCACTGAATATATTTAAGGAGATAGATAGATTTCTAGACACAAAAGGCATCAAGGGGTATGGGGAGAGAGCGGGAATATGGTATTGAGATAGAGGATCAGCCATGATCATATTGAATGACGGAGCAGGCTTGAAGGGCCGAATGGCCTACTCCTGCTTCTATTTTTCTATGTTTCTTATGTTTCTATGTTTCACGGTATAGCTTAGTTCCACACTGGACTGTACCTGCACTGACTGACCCACTGGGAAAACCTGAATGTATTACTGTCTTTACACCAACCTGGATTGTTGAAGCGCACACAAGACATGTATTCAAGCATTTTGCTCTTTGTCTGGTGTATCAGAGAATTGAGCCGTGTGATGTTGCATCTTTTTATTATGACAGACAACAATGGCAGCTTCCTACAATGGGTAATGAGAATGTGTTGTACCAGTCACGACTCAGAACACCTTCCCTCAGCTGACAGCCTTTCTGCATCCCGCTGATTACCCTAAGTAGTCCATCATTGAACACCTTGTGCATGAGTGAGCTGCATGAGTAATAATCTCAACAAAAAAAAAGTCTTTGTATAAAGACACTTGTTCAGTGGGGAAGAGTATCAACTGCCAAAATATTTTCAAGTTAAAGCTGCGAGATCCTGATAATGTACAATCCTCAGAGCAGGATGTGGCGATCCCACTGGATTTTCATATTCCTTGACTAAAGATATTCAACAGGCTAGATATTCTAAATGGAACTCATATGTTGGTAGAATCATTTCTTTTGACACTTGCTGCTTATGCATATTTTATACGCATTTAATTCTTCATAAGACTATTAAAAATTAGCTGTGGATTTCCAGTTAAGACTATCTTCCTGAGGTATTTAGATAGGACAAATAAAGCAATTGGAATTGTGTTGTACTATTTCTTAGTATTACTATTACCGCATGCAAATAATTTTTTCATTATTTAACTGATGGTTGTTTGAGTAAGTTCAAAGCTTATCCCTGGAATTGTTGAAGCTTTTAAACCCACATATTAGCATTTGCTTTTAGATTAAATCATGTTTATTTCATTCGAGCCAGCAAGGAGATGCGTAATCTACACCGTGCTTTGCAAAATGAGTCTCTGGTAATGAGTAAATTTGTGCAGGTGATATTATCCATCAATACTTTCTACACTTTCCGGGAATGGTAGCATAGTGGCTATGTTACTGGACTAGCAATCCAGAGGCCTGGATGAATGATCATGGGACATGAGTACAAATCCCACCATGGCAATCTGTGGAATTTAAATTCAGTTAATTAAATTAAGACCATGAAACTACTGGATTGTCGTAAAAATCCATCTGGTTCACTAATGTCATTTAGGGAAGGAAATCTGCTGTCCTTACCCGGTCTGGCCTATATGTGACTCCAGACCCACCGCAATGTGGTTGACTCTTAACTGCCCTCTGAAAGGGCCGAGCAAGCCACTCAGTTGTACCAAACCGCTACAAAGAGCAGCGGTTCAAGAAGGCCTCATTCGCAAGGGCAATTTGGGATGGGCAATAAATGCTGGCCTTACCAGTGATGCCCACATCCCATGAACGAATAAATAAAAAAATTACACAATTGAATTGATTAAAAAAAAGTTGCCTTTATTTCCAATGTATTTTTCCTTCCTCAAATTATTATTACGCTATATTCCTATCATAAGCAAGACACTAAAGGCTAGAAATTACTGTCAGTGATTATAGCAGAGCGAATGCTTAACATGTTATAGGAACATTAGAAACAGGAATAGTTCATTCAGCATCTCAAGCCATTCAATTCGATCAAGGCTGATCTGTACCTCAACTTGGTTCCATATTTTTATCTTTTACCTAATCAAAATCTATCTCAGTCTTGAAAGCTCCCATTGTCCTAGCATCCACAGCCTTATTGGGGGGTGGGGGGAGAGTTCCAGCTTTCTACTACACTTAGTGTGGAAAAACTGCTTCCTGATTTTGCTGCTGAACGGCCTGGCTCTAATTTGAAGGTTATGCCTCCTCATTCTTGATTTCCCCCACCAGAGGAAATAGTTTCTCTCTATCCACCCTATCGAATCCTTTTAACATTTTAAAACACCTCAATCAGATCACCCCTCAATCTTTTATATGCAAGGGAATACAAGCCAAGTTTATGCAACCTGTCCTCATGATTTAACCCTTTTTACCCCCGGTATCATTCTGGTGAATCTGCGCTGCACCCACTCCAAGGCCCATATATCCTTCCTGAGGTGTGGTGCCCAGAACTCAATGCAGTGCTCCAGATTGGGTCTGACCAAGGCTGTGTGCAACTGAAGCATAATTCCTCCCCTTTGTATTCCAGCCCCCTTGCGATAAAGTCCAACATTCCATTAGCCTTTGACATGAATCTTGTCATTCATGACTTATAGAAACATAGAAACATAGAAGATAGGAGCAGGAGTAGGCCATTCGGCCCTTCGAGCCTGCTCCGCCATTCAACGAGATCATGGCTGATCATCCAAACCCTAGCACCCGGTCCCTACACCGACAGCCATCCCATCCAAGCCCTATCCCCGTAACCCCACGTATTTAATCCCCCCTAACACTAAGGGCCAATTTTTTTATCATGGCCAATCAACCTAACCCGCACATCTTTGGACTGTGGGAGGAAACCGGAGCACCCGGAGGAAACCCACGCAAACACGGGGAGGATGTGCAAACTCCACACAGACAGTCACCCGAGGCCAGATTTGAACCCGGGTCCCTGGCGCTGTGAGGCAACAGTGCTAACCACATGATACTGGGCGACCTGCTGGTGGCGCTGTCCAGGGAGAGTATAAATACTAGGGCATGGGCCCAGCTTGCTCAGGACATTCTTTAACAGGAACTAGTGAAGGACACAACTCGATCTCCATGTTGAAAAACAGTTGATTAAAGCCTTGTTTAATACTCAGGCCAAGTGCCTAGTAGTTTTCTTATGTCAGCCTTCTTAATTGCTTTTGGTTCTTATGATCTTATGACATTCCACTGTCCACTGCTTTACAGGAGGTGTGAACCCATAATACCACAGTAAAATAATGGAAAGAAGCAATATCGACAACAACAACAACTTGTATTTATATAGCACCTTTAACGTAATAAAACATCCCAAGGCGCTTCACAGAAGTGTTATCAAACAAATTCGACACTGAGCCACATAAGGAGATATTAGGGCAGGTGACCAAAAGCTTGGTCAAAGAGGGAGGTTTTGAGGAGCGTCTTAAAGGAGGAGAGAGAGGCGGAGAGATTTAGGGAGGGAATTCCAGAGATTAGGGCCTTTGCAGCTGAAGGCACGGCCACTAATGGTAGAGTCATTGAAATCGGGAATGCTCAAGAAGCCAGAATTAAAGGAGTGTAGATATCTCGGAGGGTTGTAGGGCTGGAGGAGATTACAGAGATAGGGAGGGGTGAGGCCATGGAGGGATTTGAAAACAAGGATGAGAATTTTCGAGGCATTGCTTAACCGGGAGCCAATGTAGGTCAGCGAGCACAGGAGTGATGGGTGAACGGGACTTGGTGCGAGTTAGGACACGGGCAGCAGAGCTTTGGATGCACTCAAGTTTACAGAGGGTAGAACATGGGAGGCCAGCCAGGAGTGCATTGGAATAATCAAGTCTAGTCAATATCATATGAACATATTGGCCCAGAAATTCGGGTCGGGGGCTTCCCGCGGGTGCAAGCCCCCGACCTGCACTTACCTAGCGCATCAGCCGTTGAGCTGTGGGCCCGCGTGGGATTCCGATCCTGGGCCTCCTCCAACTGCTGGCGCGCAGTGCTTGCGTATCCCAGGGGCGCAGTTAGTTTGATGCGTCCCCTGGGATCACGTGGGCCATGGAGAGCCAATGGTAGCAGGGAATGCTTCATTCATAAGTTTGACAGGAAGAGCTGTCAAACCTATAAATACCATAAGCCCCAAAACATCACTAAAACTTCAAATAATTTTTTTTTTTAATCACATTTTTAAAATAACATGAAATAACTATTTTAAACAATAATTTAAATTTTTGAAAAATTTATTACATTTTCTAATGGGGCTAAAAATAAACTTACCTTTCTTTAAAGTATTTACAAATAATAAACCTGTGGAAAAATGTTTTAATTTTAATTAATTCACCACTTACCTTGTTAAAAGCAAGCCTTGCGCCTGCTTTTTAAAAGTGTAACTGCTGGAGACTTACCCTCCCGGAAAAAAACCGTAAGTTCGATGTGCACGCACTGCCTCTCCGGCGCACGCGTTCCACTTCTCAACCCCTTCTTTCAGGGGAACGGAAGTGCCAGTTTCCCGTGCATGTGCAGTGCATGCACGAAACCGGCCCTTCCATTGGGCCTACGGGTGAGTACCCCGTGCGTACTCACCCATGGAGACCCGAATTTCTGGGCCATTAAGAATTTATCCACTTTTACTGCTGACAGTAATTTCTAGTCTTAAATCCAACTGGAATACTTGTGGTATTCTGTAAGATTTCATAGCTTTAGGGTTTAGAAGAATGAGAGGGGATCTCATTGAAACATGTAAGATTGTGAGAGGCATTGACAGGGTGGATGCTGAGAGGCTGTTTCCCTGGCTGGAAAATCTAGAACCAGGGGGCATAGTCTCAGAATAAGGGATCGGCCATTTAGGACTGAGATGAGGAAGAATTTTTTCACTCAGAGAGTTGTGAATCTTTGAAATTGTCTACCTCAGAGGGCTGTGGATTCTGAGTCGTTGAGTATACTCAAAGCGGAGATCGATAGCTTTTTGGACTGTAGGGGAATCAAGGGATATGGGGATCAGGCGGGAAAGTGGAGTTGAGGTCGAAGGTCAGCCATGATCTTAATGAATGGCAGAGCAGGCTCGAGGGGTCGTGCAGCCTACTCCTGCTCCTATTTCTTTATGTTTTTATGACTGAATCCTGTGGGCTTCCCTTCCTACTTATATCAGAATGTCCTCAGGGGGCACCATTAAGGTTCTTCTCCTTCAATCAGCATCAGTTGCTTTGCTTTGGTTAATCCACTTGAAAAGATTGTCCCAGTTGGGGCTGTTTCTTTATATTTTCTCAAGAACTGTTAAAATTCACAGCCAGTATAACTGAAGAACCGCGTCGTACTGCACAGCACAGAGCACTTGTTTCAGTTGCTGCTGTACAATGCTGTTTCGCTCCACTGAACTATTAGTGCTAGTTGATTCTCAAGGTATCTCTGGTATGCTTATGGGCTGGTGTGTTAGAATCTTGTCGGTGTGCCAAAGGAATGGCCTCACAAAGGGCAGGATGGCTTAAAGGTACCATTTCTCAACCTGAAGAGGAGAGACAGTGATATTTGGATTCAAAGCTATGATATGACTGTGCTACAAATTTTTAGATTTATAAAAGTAGTGAATGGTAACATTACACACGTAGATTATAAAATTCTAACAGGACTAGACAGACTAGATGCAGGAAGGATGATCCCGATGATCCCAAGGATCGGTCCCTGGACCTCAGCTATTCACAATAAATATTAATGATCTGGATGAGGGACCTAGATGTAATAGCTCCAAGTTTGCAGATGACACAAAGCTGGGTGGGCGTGTGTGCTGTGAGGAGGATGCCGAGAAACTCCAGTATGATTTGGACAGGTTGGGTGATTGGGCAGAAGCATGGCAGATGCAATATAACGTGGATAAATGCGAGGTTATCCACTTTGGTGTCAAAAACAGGAAGGCAGATTATTATCTGAAACGCAATAGATTGGGAGAAGGGGAAATGCAACGAGACCTGGGCGTCCTTGTGCACCAGTCGCTGAAAGTAAGCATGCAGGTGCAGCAGGTGGTTAAGAAGGCAAATGATATGTTGGCCTTCGTAGCGAGAGGGTTTGAGTACAGGAACAAGGATGTCTTGCTGCAGTTGTACAGGGCCTTGGTGAGACCACATCTGGAGTATTGTGTGCAGTTTTGGTCACCTTATCTGAGGAAGGATGTTCTTGCCATGGAAGGAGTGCAGCAAAGATTCACCAGGCTGATACCTGGGATGGCAGGAATGACGTATGAGGAGAGATTGGGTCGATTGGGCTTGTACTCGCTGCAGTTTACAAGAATGAGAGGGGATCTCATCGAAACTTATAAAATTCTAACAGGACTAGACAGACTAGATGCTGGAAGGATGTTCCCGATGGTCGGGGAATCCAGAACCAGGGGTCACAGTCTAAGGATAAGGGGTAAGCCATTTAGGACAGAGATGAGGAGGAATTTCTTCACCCAGAGAGTGGTGAACCTGTGGAATTCTCTACCAAAGAAGGCAGTAGAGGCCAATTCATTAAATATATTCAAGAAGGAGTTGGATATATTTCTTAAGGCGAAAGGGATCAAGGGATATGGAGAGAAGGCAGGAACAGGGTACTGAATTTGGACGATCAGCCATGATCTCATTTAATGGTGGAGCAGGCTCGAGGGGCCGAATGGCCTACTCCTGCTCCTATCTGTTAGATCCGTGTATCTTGATGTTGTGTCCTTCAATAATTAGACAAGAGACTGCAGGGAACAATCAACAGGTGTTTACTGGATGAGGGTTACTCTAAACTAACTGTACAGATCCCTACTCAGGGTTTATATACAGGTGTGGTCACTGCCGGTACTACAGTATACAGGAGCTGTAAAAAGTAGTTCCCTCCCTTAAAGGTACATACATTACAATTCCTCCCCTTTTAGATTAACAGTACCATAACATTCATTTAACAATTAAATATCAACTAATTACAATTAACACTTTTAACATGCAACATTAACTGAAAATAGTCTATTTATAAATTCAGTCTTTGGGGAGGCTTCCTGATCATTTCTGGATAGTGCCTTTCCTGAGTGTCTTGTTCTTGGTGCAGAGGCGATTCTGGCCCCTGTCGTCAGTTGGTTCATCCGCTTCCGAGGCTACTGTTTCTGGGGTAGATGCTACCTGTACGTCGGGTTCACCACGAGGTACGTATGGGCGAGACATGGGGTTGACTCGTTCCTGTGACTCTAGGATCTGGTCAGCATGGCGTCTCACGATGCTCTCCCCAACATCCACTGTGTACATTAGTGGGCCCTGCTGTGTGCATATCGTTCCTGGTTGCCATTTCTCTGTTCGGTAGTCGCGGGCCATGACTGGTTGCCCTACATTGCAGCTCCTTGTCAGCATCTCATTGATGTGCTGGAATTGCTTATTCTCAACATCTCTTCGTACATTTGGTCTGAGCAAATCCAGACGAGATCTTAGCCTTCGGTTAAAGAACATCATGGCCGGGGTCTGGTTGGTGACTGCATGTGTCGCATTTCTGTAGGCTAACAGGAAATTGTCCACCTTCTGCTGCAGTGGAATGTCGTCATCGCACATGGCCCTTACTGCTTTTTTAAAGGTTTGTACGAACCTCTCAGCCAATCCATTTGTGCCTGGATGATAGGGGGCGGATGTGTAATGCCTTACCCCATTCCTTTTCATAAATCTTCGAAACTCTTCGGACACAAACTGTGGTCCGTTATCAGAGCAAATCTGCTCTGGCAGCCGTTCCTGGCAAATATGGTCCGTAGGACTGCAATAGTTTTCTCCGTGGTGGTGGAGGACATTTTGATCACCTCAGGCCATTTAGAGTGCGCATCCACGGCTATTAAAAACATTGAGTCCATGAATGGACCAGCAAAATCAATATGCACCCGTTGCCATGGAGATGAGGGCCACTCCCATGGGTGTAGAGGGGCATGTGGTGGTGCATTTTGGACCTTCTGGCATCCTGAGCAGCTCTTTGTCAGGTCCTCGATTTGCTGATCGATCCCCGGCCACCACACATAAGCCCTAGCAAGGCTTTTCATTTTCACCCCTCCCAGATGACCTTCATGAAGCTCATTGAGCACTCTCTCCCTTAACTTGGGTGGAATTACCACTCGGGAGCCACACATCAAGGTCCCCTGGCATACTGACAGCTGTTCTCTTCTGGATGAGAATGCTGGCAACAGTGAGTCGCCATGTGTTGGCCATCCCTTCACCGTTAATTCATATACCCGAGACAGTGTCGGGTCATTTCGGGTCTCCTTCTCTATACCAGCGTTAGTTACTGGCAAGTGTTCAATTATAGTCGAATGAAATATTTCGACAGGGTCCACTGCTGGTGCTTCCTCCGCAGTAGGCAGTGGCAGGCATGATAGCCCATCAGCGTTTCCATGCTGTTTCGTGCCCTTATACTCGATTTCATATTGGTGCGCCCCTAGAAAAAGGGACCATCTTTGTAGCCGTTGCGCAGTCATCACTGGAATGCCCTTCTTTGGATTAAAGATGGAGACAAGTGGTTGGTGGTCAGTCAGCAAGGTGAACTTCTGCCCGTGCAGATAATGGTTGAACTTTTTCACTCCCCACACTAGGCTGAGGGCCTCCCTGTCAATCTGGGCATAGTTACGCTCGACTGAGGCTAGTGATCGTGACGCTATTGGCCTCTCTGAGCCATCCGAGAATTTGTGCGACAGCACCGCTCCAATGCCATAGGGTGATGCATCACATGCCAACCGAATTGGTAGTGCTGGGTTGAAATGAGCCAACACCTCTTTTGATGTGATCAATGCTTTGCTCTTCTGGAAAGCTCGTTTACATTCGTCATTTCACTTCCATGGTACCCCCGTTTGCAGTAGGGTGTTTAGTAGGTGTAGTACGGTAGACAAATTCGGCAAGAACTTATGATAGTAGTTCACCAGCCCGAGGAACGACCTCAGTTGTGACACATTTTCCGGTGCTGGAGCCTTGACTACTGCCTCAATCTTTTCAGGGGACTTATGTAACCCCTCTATCAATAACGTGGCCACAATACGAGATCTGCTTCTGGAAAAACTCGCATTTGTGGCGATTAGCTCGGAGCCCATATTCCTTCAATCTAGTGAGCATCTGCTCCAGGTTGGCGAGGTGATCACTGTCATTTTCGCCCGTGACCAGGATGTCGTCCAAATAACACTGGGTCCCTGGAATCCCTTGCAGGACTTGATCCATTGCCCTTTGCCAAATAGCCGGAGCTGATGCTACCCCGAACACCAGCCGGTTGTGTTGGTAGAGACCTTCATGAGTGTTGATCGTGAGGTACTGTTTTGAGGCTTCTTCTACCTCCATTTGCAGGTACGCCTGGGCCAGATCAATCTTAGTGAAGTGTTTCCCTCCAGATAGCGAGGTGAAAATATCTTCAATCCGCGGAAGCGGATATTGTACAGTGTGAAGGACTGGGTTCACTGTCACCTTAAAGTCCCCACAGATGCGAACCTTCTTTGGTTCCCCAGGCGTATTACTCAACGACCTCTTCATTACAGGAACGATGGGTGTAGCCCACTCGCTCCAGTCCACTTTGGACAGTACTCCTGAATGTTCCAAACCTTCCAGCTCTGCTTCGACGGCTGGGCGGATCGCATAAGGTACCGGTCTGGCCTTAAAAAACTTTGGGCTTGCATTTTCCTCTATTTTGATCATCGCTGTTATGCCCTTTAGTGTTCCGAGTCCCTGCTGGAACACTTCTTGTGCGTCAGTTAGCATTTTTGACAGTCGTCCAGGTGTGACGTCGTCATCCTTTTTGGCATCTACAGTCAGTGCTTGTATGGAACGCCAATCTAATTGTATCTTCCGGATCCATTCACATCCTAGTAGTGGTGGTCCTCCATCTGGCAATACATATAGGTCCATTTTTGGTGTTTCCTTGCCGTTATATATAACGTTCACCCTTATTTTTCCTTTGGGGTAGACTTTTTGCCCCGTGTACGTCTTCAAGACAATCTCTGTATCTCTCAAGGGTATATGTGAGAATAGCCGCTTGTAGTCCCTTCGGTTTATGACTGTTAGGGCTGATCCTGTGTCCAATTCCATTTTCACTTGGACTCCGGCTATCTTGAGCGTGACCCAGATAGTTTGGTAATCCTCCGTTTTGATCGCATTATGTCGTTTCAGACAACCCAGCTCCTTGCTTCCGGAGTCTGTATCACTTTTCTGTTCGTCTGAACTACTCTCCGTCACCTTATGTACCTTCTTGTACTTCTCCTGTGGAGATTTCTTGCTGCTGGTTTTCTTTCCCGACCTGCAGACTCTTGCTATGTGTCCTACTTTTCCACACTGTCTGCACACTTTGTCCTTGAACCAGCAATCCTTATGGTCGTGTGTTGTTCTGCCGCAGTGAAAACACTTCACTGTTCCGTATGACATTTCATTTGTGCCATATTCTTGCGGTCTCCGTTGTATCTCTGCCGCGCCCCGTGCTGCTGCTTCGTGTGATACTGCCATGCTGAAAGCCTTGTCCAGCGTAAGATCCTTTTCTGATAGAAGCCGTTTCTGGGTTCCTTCACTTTGAAGCCCACACACAAACATGTCCCTTGAAGTATCTGCTAGTCCCGTTCCAAACTGGCAGTGTTTCGATAGCTTGCGCAGTTCCGTTAAATACTCAGCATTACTTTCATCTTTATGCTGGTTCCTTTTGTGAAACTTAAATCTTTCCGCTATCAGCAGCGGTGTGGGGTTTAAGTGGTCCTGTAGGATTGACACTATGTTTTCAAAATCCTTTTCCACTGGCTTCTCTGGGGTTACTAGGTTTCGCAGTAAGCCATACATTTTTGCACCCATTGAATTCAACAATACCAGCGCTTTCCTGTCATCTGGCACTTCATTCGCCTTGCAGTACACTTCTATGCGTTCGACATATGTCGTCCAATCTTCGACTTCGTTGTCGAACGCTGTGACACTGCCACTCTTTGGCATCCCTGGGTGTGGTTAGAATGACTCAAAATGGCGTCTCCCGCGCTCTCCCTTCTTCCCTGCTGCGGCTCAAAATGGTGCCTCCCGCGCTCTCCCTTCTTCCCCGCTGCGGCTCAAAATGGCGTCTCCCGCGCTTTCCTTTCTTCCCCGCTGACGCTGCTCGGCCCTTGAACACCGGCTGCGATCTGTGCATTTTCCTGCGCGCCTCTCTCTCTCATTGACGCTGCTCAGCCCTTGAACACCGGCTGCGCTCTGCTCTCTCTCATTGACGCCGCTCGGTCCTGAACACCGGCTGCGCCCTGTGCGCTCTACCCTCTCTCTTCTCCCGTCGACACCATTCAGTCCTGAACACCGGCTGTGCCCTGTGCGCTCTACCCTCTCTCTTCTCCCGTCGACGCTGCTCGGCCGTTTTCTGTGCCGTCGGTCGGCTGTAGCCGCCGCTGTCCGGGAAGGGTCTGCGCCGTACCTGTTGCCAGCCCGTTTCGCTGGACCACCGTGACTGGGGAACCAAGCCCAGCTCTCGACAGCCTCCCCTGCGATGCTCAAATCTCCGCTGGATGACTGGGGGGTTTCCCGTGGTCGACGCCCGTGTTTCTGGACTCGGCCTTCTTCTTCCACTGTTCTCCAGGAGCGAATCCCTGGGAGGTGATGCAGAGTTGCAGGTAGGTTTGAATCTTCTCGTCGCCAATGTTAGATCCGTGTATCTTGATGTTGTGTCCTTCAATAATTAGACAAAAGACTGCAGGGAACAATCAACAGGTGTTTACTGGATGAGGGTTACTCTAAACTAACTGTACAGATCCCTACTCAGGGTTTATATACAGGTGTGGTCACTGCCGGTACTACAGTATACAGGAGCTGTAAAAAGTAGTTCTCTCCCTTAAAGGTACATACATTACACTATCTTCTATGTTTCTATGATGGCAGGGGTGCCCAGAACCAGGGGTCACAGTCTAAGGATAAGGGCTAAGCCATTTAGGACTGAGATGAGGAGGAATTTCTTCACCCAGAGAGTGGTGAACCTGTGGAATTCTCTACCACAGAAGGCAGTTGAGGCCAATTCATTAAATATATTCAAGAAGGAGTTGGATATATTTCTTAAGGCTGAAGGGATCAAGGGATATGGGGAGAAAGCAGAGACAGGGTACTGAATTTGGATGACCAGCCATGATCTCATTAAATGGCGGAGCAGGCTCGAGGGGCCGAATGGCCTACTCCTGCTCCTATCTTCTATGTTTCTATACTGGACAGGAAGATGGAATGGATGGTGCTTTTAAATAAAAAAGTTCCCAAACACATCCCAACCCCTGACCTTGCACCGCTTGTCTGGAGAGGATGGAATGATATTATGCATGTGTGTGCACCAAAGGCTGACACAAGCATAGTATCATGGAGCGTCAAAGAGTTTACAGTGTTGCTGCTTTTTTCTAAAATGCCTCAAAACTTGGCTTCAGTACTGCGGAAGGTGCAAGAAGACATTGCTGCCTCCGGTAGACAGATTGTGCGTTTCTCTCGGTGACAATTTTACCTCATGAAAAATTAGTTAATCTAGAGGATGGAGTTAACACAAAGTCCAAACACCTTCGCTCATTATTGGAGTAGAAATGTTGGAACAGCTGCAGGAGTTATTCTGGCCCAGTTCTTGAGCACTTGTGGCTGTGTCAAACAGGGCCAGCAGTCTCCCGGGCTGCTATGACAAGTGGACCCATTCAGATAATTTCTGGGGGCTCCACAGTGAATTGCTCGTGCCAGGTGAGGGGGTTTAAAATTTAAAGTGTCCTTCCATCATCTTTAGCAATGCTGGACACCTGTAGTACATAGGCATACCTAACATCCAATGTTGCTATGGCAGTATTGATGGAGATGGCATGACTGATGATCCCACTCCATTACTGCCTCATTAGAATACACTTGACCGTTCTTGGGCGGGCATTATCAGCGGCCATTTTCACTTCTGACGAAAATAAATCCCCAACGTGGCAGGATGTTGGCATCATTGCTCCCCCGCCTGGCTTCCTACCCTTAGCTGCCTCAGTACCACCCAAAATCGTGTGGTAAGAGACCTCAGAAAATTCAGCTCAGTGATTACGGGAGATAAGGGAAGAAAATTGGGGAATGGGGGGAAAAACTAAGCACATGTTAACTTAAATGAAACATCAGTCTTGTAAAAACGGAACAAAAATCAGGACTAATGGTTACTTTGAACAGAACATTCACACCATGGGCTACCTGCAGCACTTGTCAGTTAAGCAATCAACACCTCTTGGAGGCTTATTTTGCGATACAACCAGGCCTCAGCATGTGTCTTCCATTTAATCATACTGACAAGACAGTGAATTTAAAGTATCTTTTGCTGTCCTAATGCAGCGCGTACAATATGTTTCAGTAAAGCTCGGTGAGAAATCTGTTGTCATTCCTGCCTATTAGTTCTGCAGCTGAATGAAGGGGCCGTAGGTCGCTGTTGCTATAGGAATTAATTGCACAATCATATGCGCCAACCTACAATGCCAGCTGCCTCTGGCATTATGTAAACATTAATGCGTATATGGCAGATTTAGTGCACACACCACGCATTACCTGAGCTCACAGTAATACTGTTTCATCGCAGAGATTTAAAAAAAATTAATGGTTTGGTAGCTGGAATAGTTGACCACTTGAGGGCACTGCTTGTTGGGGATTGGATTGTTGTGGATTGAAATAAATGGATTTTTAACTGGGCCCACCCAGTCTAAGGCAACGGTAAGAGCTGATAATCAAACTGCCAAACTGTGTCTTGGCCAAGGTCTTTGTTACATTTAATGGTCCCAGTAGCACTGTAACAAGCACGAGTGTGAAGCAGTTGATTGTTAACACGCAAAGCCACGGAGGTCAGAATGAGTATAGGTTTGATTCCTGTTCTGCCCTAGACTGTGGTGAGAGTGGTCTTCAGTGGCTTGTATGTTGGATGGAATATTAAAGGAGAGAGTCATGCTTGTGTGGTCTGTATTACCACCTGGCAGGTGTGACAGTGATAATAACTTGCACTTCCATAGTGCTCTTAACATATTGAAATGTCTCAAGGCGCTACACAATCAGGCAAGGATCCAACATGAAGCAGGAATTGAGGTAAGGAATGGGAGCTCACCAAAGGCATGGTCAGAGGAGTGTTTTGAAACGGGACAACTGTGGCTAGGTGGACGGGATTCGGAAGGGAATTCCATACTGCTTGGGTGTCATGGCTGAAGGTTCTGCCATCAATGATGGAGTGGATGGAGACTGACCCATAGTGCACCAGACATGGTAGAATGGAGGGTATGAGCTGGACCGTAGGGCTGGAGGAGGTTGCAGAGGTAGGATGGAGTGAGGAGCAATTTGTAAACCAGGGTGAGAATTTTTATACCAATAAACTTGCATCAGGCAATAGTTTGGGAGATGTCTGGGTGTCACCCTCTCCGAATCAGGCAATCTATTGATGGCGGATAGTTCACCAGAAGAAAATAATATACAAGAAAAAAGAGAAAAGCATGTCCGTCAAATCCACTATTTTATAAACTTCAATCAAATCACCCGAGTGTATGCTTCTCTAAAGTGTATAGAACCAGCTCTTTATATGTCTCCAGGTAGCTGAGGTGAGATCAGTTAACTGAGAAATCTGTGGGGAATTGAACCTATGACCTTCTGATCTATGTGGCTCAGCATAAGAACATAATCAGGCGTAGGCCATACGGCCCCTCGAGCCTGCTCCGCCATTCAGTAAGATCATGGCTGATCAATCACACCCTACACTTATGAACTAAACCATAAAGCAAGATTTCCTATACATTTGGTGGTTATTAGTGCTTTGCCTGTGTGGGCTGTATAATCTAGCCAGAAATCTTCCCAAAAACAGACCAGTAAAAACAGACCTTTTCCCCTAACAAGCACACAGCTCAGTAAATAACATGATAATGGTTTGGAAAATCAGTCTTGCCTCTTAGTGACGTTCATACCTTTCCAGTTGTACTGGTCCTTGATACTTGACAAAAGAAGAAGTTACATTTTTTTCATTGTCCTCATTGCCCCAGGACAGATGTAAGTAACTGATCTCATTGCAAGCATCATTTGACATACCATGGTGTTGCAGGTCATGGAATTAGTATATAAAATACTTCCCCCTTCAAGAAGTTGATAATTGTTGATCAAAGCTTTCTGGGGCTTTGAAACAGACATGGCGGCTTCAGGCATCAGCTTCAGATTTCCCTGGAAGCACTTGGACCCCATCTGAGTCGTAATGAGTTCAAGCCCCCAGTACGGAATTGAGCACATAATGTAGGCTGGTACTTCAGTGCAGTACTGGGAGCATGCTACATTGTCGGAGGTGCCGTCTTTTGGATGATACGTCTTTCTGATATTGAGGCTTTGGAAAGGGTGCAGAGGAGGGCCACTAGACTAAATCCCAGTTTAAGACATCTTGGTTATCAAGATAGGCTAAAAGAGTTGGACTCTAGACTTTAGAGAAGCGTAGACTGAGGGGTGATCTGATTGTGGTTTATAAGATAATGAAGGGAATAGATTGTGTTCCAGTTGACAGTTTGTTCCAATTACATAGGTTAGGGAGACCAGGGGTCACAAATTTAAGTTGTATAAGGCCAGATCTAGGATAGATTTCAGGAGGTGGTTCTTTTCCCAGAGAATAGTGGACCTCTGCAACAGGCTGCCGTTTCGGGCGGTGGAAGCTGATTCGCTGAATCCTTCAAACGAGAGCTGGACTTGTTTCTGGCTGGGGCGGAGATCACCTCTAGCAGAAGGTAGGCACTGCAGGAAATTCAGGGCCAGACTGATCTCCTGAACTAGTATCGATCGCCTAGATGGGCTGGAGAGGAATTTCCCAGATTTTTTTCCTAAAATGTATCTGTATTTTTGCCTCTCTCAGGAGATCACATGGTTTCGGGTGGGGTGGAGAGTATCTGTTGTGGTACACAAGGTATAACAATTGTGTGGGACAGGCTCGATGGACCAGAGGGTCTTTACCTGTCCGTCATTGTTTGTATATTCGATATGTGCTTCCAGTAAGTGTGGCTCCACTTCTGTCACCAGCTGCTAAGAAGAGCTGAGCCTGATCCTGTTCCAACACAGACTTTCCAGCAGGAATCTCTGGATAGAGATGAAGAGCAGGAACTGTGATTTCGCCCCCCCCACCCTCCATACTCATGGGGTGGTGTGGTTAGCTGATACACACCTACTACTGTCCTGCTTCAGATTGGCGAACTCAACAACAACAACCACTTGCATTTATATAGCACCTTTAATGTAGTAAAACATCCCAAGGCGCTTCACAGCAGTATTATCAAACAAAATTTGACACCGAGCCACATAAGATATGAGGACAAATGACCAAAAGCTTGGTCCAAAGAGATAGGTTTTAAGGAGCGTCTTAAAGGAGGAGAGAGGTAGGGAGGCGGAGAAGTTTCAGGTGGGAATTCCAGAGTTTCGGGCCCAGACAGCTAAAAGCACGGCCGTCAGTGGAGGGGCGAAGGAAATCAGGGATGCGCGAGAGGCCAGACTCAACTGCAGGTCGAACTTAGGACGTTCCTGGCCTGTGTGACTCAGTTCCACAGCGGGCAATGCATTATAACAAATGAGTCACTGGGGAGCATTTATCCTCCTTCATTCACACAGCATGGACACAACACATTCACAGTGGGAGTGTGGCGCTTGCTTCATCTCTTCCATCAGATCTGCCCTGAGCGATTTTACTCTGTGTGGTTGAAGCTTACTAATTAGGAGGACCCAAAAGAAACAGCGTTCTTGTTGATCGTTTTGCCTTGGTTAGGCAAAAGCCTTTGGCATTGATTTAAACGCATTGCAAATTGATTGATGTCTGAGCAAATGCTTTTCAAAAAAGGAACACCCCATTTAACTGGCCTCAGCTATATTAGTCGCAATCCAGAGTCTCCTAGTGTTGTCATGCACCAACACTTGTGTATCAACTAGGGAAGCACAACGCATCTGGTGATTAGCAAGTCATTTAGTTCCATTTAGTGTAGAAAAAATGCCCTGTCGGTTCAGAAGCAAAATACAGTCATTTAAAGTGCATACATGTCTGTACTGAAAACATCTGAAAGCAAAGTTACTACAATAGCAAAGTACTGCGGATGCTGGAAATCTGAAATAACAACAGAAAACGCTGGAAAAACTCAGCAGGCCAGGCAGCATCCGTGGAGAGAGAAACCGAGTTAACGGCCCAGTAATTCGGGTCCCAACGCGTGAGTACGGACGGGGTACTCACGCGTGGGCCCAATGGAAGTGCTGGTTTTCAGGATGCACAGCGCATGCGCTGAAAACCGGCATTTCCTGTCTTCTGAAGCAAGGGGTTAAGAGGCGGAATGCGTGCGACGTTTCAGGCAGCGCGTGCGCGCTGAAATTCCTTTTTTAAAAGTGTTGCCCGTGCGTAAAGGCCTCCGGTTTTTACGCGTGAAAAAAGCAGACGTAAGTACTTAGTTTTAAAAGGTAAGTGGTCTATTAATAAAATTTAGAAATTTTTGTCCACAGGTTTATTATTTTTAAAGAATTTACAGTGAGGTAAGTGTATTTTTAGACCCGATTTGTTAAAAAATTATTTTTTTCAAAAATTTGATTAATTGTTTAAAATAGTTTTTTACAGTTATCCATAGTTCATTTGTTTAGTGGGATGTTTTTTTAACTTTTATTTGAAGTTTAAGTACTGTTTTGGGCGCCCTGAGTTTTCATGAGTTTGACAGTTCTTACTATCAAACTCATGAATGAACTTTTGCAACCTCCGATTGGTTTCCCAGTGCTCACGTGATCCCAGCCGGCTCATCGAACTAACTACGCCGCTGGATCACGCAAGCACAGCACGCCGGGAGCTGGACCGGGTCACAGAGCGGAAATCCACGCAGGTCCAGGCCTCAAATGTCGGCGCGATAGGTAAGTGTAGGTCGGGGGTTTGCACCCGCGGGAAGCCCCCGACCTGAATTTCTGGGCCAACGTTTCAGGTCGAAGTCGCCAGAACTGGAAAAAAGCAGGAAATGGAACAGATTTTAAAGCAAGTTTAGGGGCTGGGAAATGGGGGAGGGGATGAAAGAATAGAAGGGAAGGTCTGTGATAGGATGGAAGGCAGGAGAAGTAAAGAGGCATTAAGAGACATTCAAGGCAAGAGGAGGTGGTAATGGGACAGGTTAAGAAACAAAGGATATCAAACATGAGAAGGGAAACTGAAAGCAATGAAGATGAACAAGGTTGAAGAGACAAACGGAAATCCCGTCGGAGAGAAGAGCAGAACTTCTTCAAGGTGGGCATTCCTAGAAGAGAGGTGGCAGTGAACCAAACTACTTTGTCCTATGTTAAAGGAAACCAGGAAGTCTGAAATGCACTTGAGTATTTCAACCATTGACCTGGGGAAGCTTTATATGTCCTGCTTCAGATTGGCTAACTCAACGCAGGTCTGCTGTTTGGACCTGGGACCCAGAGCGAATTTAGAATAGGGTGACCGTGTTTACTAAACCAAATCTGGGGACACAGGGTGGGAGCACCTCAAAGTAACCAAGACAGAAAATGTAGGTTGTGCAGCGTAGCGAGGCAAATTTTTTTTATCAGCACATACCTGCACATTTGATTCACATTTGTAGTGTATAATTACTACGAATGTGGCGTCAGACTACTGAAGCGCATTCAGACGCCGTTTATAAATAATACATTAACACTGTTCAGTCCATTGACTTGAAACTGCGATTATGTCTAACGGTTTGCTATGCATATATTCCAATGAATATAGTTCTAGCAGCAACTCGCCAAGGCTTCTTTGGCAGCCCCTCCCAAACCCGCGACCTCTTCCACCTAGACGGACAAGGGCAGCAGGCGCATGGGAACACCACCATCTCCAAGTTCCCCTCCAAGTCACACACTATCTTGACTTAGAAATATATCGGCCATTCCTTCATCGTCGCTGGGTCAAAATCCTGGAACTCCCTCCCTAACAGCATTGTGGGAGTACCTTCACCACACGGACTGCAGCGGTTCAAGAAGGTGGCTCACCACCACCTTCTCAAGGGCAATTAGGAATGGGCAGTAAATGCTGGCCTTGCCAGCGACTCTGACGTCCCATAAACAAATGTTAAAAAAAGTCTATTTGGGGCCGAGTTTTGTGAACCGGGGACTCTTCTGGGGACATTGTTTTCCCGGGGGCGCAGTACCTCATCCGTTTAGAATGTGGAACTCACTACCACGCAGAGTAGCTGAGGCGAATAGAATCGATGCATGTGAGAGGAAGCTGGATAAGTACATGAGGGAGAAAGGAATAGAAGGATAAGCTGATAGGGTTCAGCAGCACCGACGCACTCTATCTCAAAGCTGTCTGGGTCCACAGTACCATTTCATCCTTCGACTCATCCGACGCTTCAACAAAAAACTTTTTTTTTCCTTTCTGATGTCAAGGATCACAAGCTTCATCAACTCTTGGACACCAACGCCCCTCCGGAACCTTCTTCCCCATCACTTTCCTCTGACCCCCCTTCTTCCAATCTCACCCCCTGCCACGTTTTCACTATCCCCTCTGACCTTCCCCTCTCTGACCACGAACGATCAGTCCTCAGCAAAGGCTTGAGCTTCATCCCCTTACGCCCCCATCTCAATGAATTTCGAGCTCGGCACGATGCTGAGCTCTTTTTCTGTCGCCTTCGTCTCCGTGCCCACTTCTCTGGCCAGGAGTCTTCCCCCAGCACAGCTGACCCTTTCTCCCGCTTTCTAAATTCTTGTTCTACTTGGACCCCTCCATCTGGCCTCTTACCCTCTCTAGATCTTTTCATTGCCAATTGCCAACGTGACATCGGCCGTCTCAATTTCTCTGCTCCCCTCACTCACTCCAACCTACCTCCCTCTGAACTTGCAGCACTCCGTTCTCTCCGATCCAACCCTAACATTATCATTAAACGTGCTGATAAGGGTAGTGCTGTTGTTATTTGGCGAACCGACCTCTACCATGCGGAAGCTGAACGCCAACTCTCCAACACCTCCTCTTACCTCCGCCTGGACCATGACCCCACTAGCAAATATCAAGCCGTTATTTCCAAGACTGTCACTGACCTCATCTTCTCTGGAAATCTTCCTTCCATGGTCGCCAACCTTATAGTCCCCCAACCCCGCACAGCCCGCTTCTACCTCCTTCCCAAGATCCACAAACAGGACTGCCCTGGTAGACCTATCATTTCAGCCTGTTCTTGCCCCACGGAACTTATCTCTTCCTATCTCAACTCTATTTTTTCTCCCCTTGCCCAGTCTCTTCCCACCACATTCGCGACTCTTCCGATGCCCTCCGTCACTTTAACAGTTTCCAGTTTCCTGGCCCCAACTGTCTCCTTTTCACTATGGATGTCCAATCCCTCTACACCTCCATCCCCCACCAGGACTGCCTTCGGGCACTCCATTTCTTCCTTGAACAGAGGCCCAACCAGTCCCCATCCACCACCACCCTCCTCCGCCTCGCTGAACTTGTTCTCACATTGAACAACTTCTCCTCTGACTCCACTCACTTCCTCCAAATTAAAGGTATTGCTATGGGAACCCGCATGGGCCCTAGCTATGCCTAACTGTTCATGGGATATGTGGAACATTCTTTGTTCCAGTCCTACTCAGGTCCCCTCCCTCACCTCTTTTTCCGGTACATCGATGATTGTATCAGTGCTGTTTCCTGCTCTCGCCCTGAACTAGATAAGTTCATTCACTTTACCTCCAATTTCCACCCTTCCCTCACCTTCACATGGTCCATCTCCGACTCTTCTCTTCCCTTCCTTGACTTCTCCGTCTCCATTTCTGGTGATCGGCTTTCGACAAACATCCACTACAAGCCCACTGACTCCCACAGCTACCTGGACTACACTTCCTCCCACCCCGCTTCCTATAAGGCCTCTATTCCGTTCTCCCAGTTTCTCCGTCTCCGCCGCGTCTGTTCTGACGATGCCACCTTCCATACCAGTGCTTCCGACATGTCTTCCTTTTTCCTCAACCAAGGATTCCCCTCTACTGTGGTTGACACGGCCCTTGACCGTGTCCATTCCATTTCCCGCACTTCTGCTCTCACCCCTTCCCCTCCCTCCCAGAACCACGATAGGGTTCCCCTTGTCCTCACCTTTCACCCCACCAGCCTCCACATTCAACGTATCATCCTCCGCCATTTCCGCCACCTCCAACGTGATCCCACCACCAAACACATCTTCCCCTCCCCTCCCCTTTCAGCATTCCGAAGGGACCACTCCCTCCGCGACACTCCTCAATCACCCCTAACAGCCCTTCTCCTTCGCCTGGCACCTTCCCGTGCAAGCGCAGGAGATACAACACATGCTCTTTTACCTCCTCCCTTCCCACTGTCCAGGGCCCCAAACACCCCTTCCAGGTGAAACAGCGATTTACTTGTACTTCTTGCAATTTAATATACTGTATTCGCTGCTCACGATGCGGTCTCCTCTACATTGGGGAGACCAAACGCAGATTGGGCGACCGCTTTGCGGAACACCTCCGCTCAGTCCGTAAGGGTGACTCTGAGCTTCCTGTCGCTTTAATTCACCGCTTCACTCCCACTCTGATCTCTCTGTCCTCGGCCTAAATGAAGCTCAACATAAGATCGAGGAACAGCACCTCATCTTTCAATTAGGCACTTTACAGCCTTCCGGACTCAACATTGAGTTCAACAATTTCAGACTATAATCCCTGCCCCCATTTTTCATGCTGTATGATTTTTGCCATTCCCATTTGCAACATTTTATCTTTCCCGCCTCTTACAAAAGTACAGTATATTCTTTCAATTCCTTCCTCCCCTCCTAACCACCACCCCGCTGTCTCTCACCTGCTTAATATCTGTTACATCTCCAGCTTTTTCCAGTTCTGATGAAGGGTCCCAGACCTGAAACGTTAACTCTGTCCCTCTCTCCATGGATGCTGCCTGGCCTGCTGAGTATTTCCAGCATTTTCTGTTGTTATTTCAGATTTCCAGCATCCGCAGTATTTTGCTATTGTATTGGATGAAGAGGAGTTGGGAGGAGGCGCGTGTGGAGCACAAACACCGACACAGACCAGTTGGGCCGAATGGCCGGCGTCTGTGCTGTAAATTCTATGTCATATGTGTACAGTATGTGTGAGCGTTACAGTACCTCAGAGCCCAGGTCTTTGGAGAATGACTATTATTAATGATGATAAACCGCAGCTAACCGAGTAGCATTGTAGGAATTAACGAATTCCTATGGATAACTGAGATCGACACAGGAGAGCAGTTAAACAGGTCTTTACTCAAAGGAGATGCCACAGGGACTGCCTAGGCAACCCCGTGGTTTGCGACGTGACGTCATCGCGTTTGCCCGCATTCAAAAGGGAGGTTGGTAATCAGCTGGTTGGTAGGTCCTTTTCCTTCTCTTCTATACCTTTAAGTTGGTAAGTCCTACTAAATAGTGGTGTAATATTATCATCTATATCGGGGCAGAGGGCCTTCATAACTAATAATAAGAAATTTAATTAATTACATAGATATGGGTGAACAGGTGATGTGTTACTGTTGTGAAATGTGGGAGCTGGTGGACCCCATTGAGGCTCACGGTGATTACATTTGCGATAAGTGTTTGCTGCTAGAGGAACTCAGGCTCCGTGTTAAAGAGCTTGAGACCGAGCTTCAGACACTGCGACACATCAGGGAGGGGGAGAAGTTCCTGGACTCTATGTTTCAGGAGGTAGTCACACCTATGAAATTAATTAATGCAGATGTAGTCCGTGGTCAGGGACAAGACAGTGTGACTACGAGTGAGGCAGGTACAAGGATCCAGGAGGTAGTGTTGAAGGAGACGCAGCCCTTGCTCTTGTCAAGCAGGTTCGAGGTTCTTACTCCCTGTGAGGGCGGAAGCGGGGACTGAAGGGAGGATGAGCAACCTGGCCACAGCACCGTGGAACAGGGGGCCATTCAAGTGGAGGGAGTTAAAAGAAATGTTGTAGTGGTAGGGGATAGTATCATTAGGGGGATAGATAGGGTTCTCTGCAGTCAAGAGCGGGAGTCCCGAAGGCTGTGTTGCCTGCCCGGTGCCAGGGTTAAGGACATCTCTCCTGGGCTGGAAAGAAACTTGGAGTGGGAGGGGGAGGATCCAGTTGTCGTGGTCCATGTTGGTACAAATGACGTCGATAGGACAAGGAAGAAGGTTCTGTTAAAGGAGTATGAGCAGCTAGGGGTCAAATTAAAAAACAGAACCTCAAGGGTAATAATCTCTGGATTATTACCTGAGCCACGAGCGAATTTGGCTAGGATAAATAAAATTAAAGAGTTAAATGCGTGGCTCAAAGACTGGTGTGGGAAAAATGGGTTTTGCTTCTTGGGACACTGACACCAGTACTGGGACAGAAGGGAACTGTTCCGTTGGGACGGACTTCACTTGGCCAGTGCTGGGACTAGAGTCCTGGCGAATCATATAACTAGGGCTGTAGAGAGGGCTTTAAACTAATTAGTGGGGGGGGAGGTTTCTAGAGAGCAAATAATAAAAATGACAACGGAGAAGGTCATAGACTTAGGTAGCAGTGGGGGAATTAAAAAACAGAATGTGTCAGGAAGGGGCAGAAGGTATGGAGTAAAAGGTAAAGTAGTAAAAGGGGAAAAAACAGGAACTAAGTGTCACAAAACATATTTGAAAGTTCTTTATCTGAATGCACGTAGCATTCGTAACAAAATGGATGAGTTAACGGCACAAATAACTACATATGGGTATGATCTTGTGGCCATTACAGAAACATGGCTGCAGGGTGACCATGTCTGGGAATTAAACATACCAGGTTATTTAACAATCAGGAAGGACAGGCAGGAAGGAAGGGGAGGTGGGGTGGCTATGTTAATAAAGGAAGGAATCACTATAATACAGAGAAATGATATTGGGTCAAAGGAGCAGGATAGTGAAACAGTTTGGGTGGAGATAAGGAATAATAAGGGGAAAAAAACACTAGTGGGCGTAGTCTATAGGCCTCCGAACAGTTGCAACTCTGTTGGACGGAGTATTAATCAGGAAATAGTTGAGGCTTGTAATAAGGGAACAGCTATAATTATGGGGGATTTTAACTATCATATTAACTGGACAAATCAAATTGGGCAGGGCAGCCTTGAGGATGAGTTCATTGAGTGTATTAGGGATGGGTTTCTTGAGCAGTATGTAACTAAACCGACCAGGGGGCAAGCAACCTTAGATTTGGTCCTGTGTAATGAGACAGGATTAATTAAAAATGTCCTAGTAAAGGATCCCCTTGGAATGAGTGACCATAACATGGTTGAATTCCATATTCAATTAGAGGGTGAGAAGATTGGATCTCAAACAAGCGTGCTGAGCTTGAATAAAGGAGACTATGAAGGTATAAGAGCGGAATTGATTAGAGTGGACTGGGAAAATAGATTAAAGGGTAAGACGGTACATGATCAGTGGTGTACATTTAAGGAGTTATTTTACAACTTCCAAAAAAATATATTCCACTGTGGAAAACAGGGTGTAAAAGAAAAGATAGCCATCCGTGGCTAAGTAAAGTAATTAAGGATAGTATCCGACTAAAAACAAGGGCATATGAGATAGCCAAATCTAGTGGGAGGATAGAAGATTGGGAAGTCTTTAAAAGACAGCAAAAAATAACTAAAAGATTGATTGAGAAAGGGAAGATAGATTATGAAAGTAAATTAGCAAAAAATATAAAAACAGATAGCAAAAGTTTCTATAGTTATATAAAAAGAAAAAGGGTGGCTAAAGTAAATGTTGGTCCCTTAGAGGATGAGACCGGGAAATTAATGGTGGGAAACAGGGAGGTGGCAAAAACGCTGAACAAATATTTTGTATCAGTCTTTACGGTAGAGGATACTAAGAATATCCCAAAACTGGACAAACAGGGGGCTCTAGGGGGGAGGAGCTAAATACGATTAAAATCACTAAGGAAGTGGTACTTGGTAAAATAATGGGACTCAAGGCAGATAAATCCCCTGGACCTGATGGCTTACATCCTAGGGTCTTGAGGGAAGTGGCGGTAGGGATTGTGGATGCATTGGTAATAATTTTCCAAAACTCCCTGGACTCAGCAAAGGTCCCGGCAGATTGGAAAACTGCTAATGTAACACCCTTATTTAAAAAGGATAGTAGGCAGAAGGCTGGAAACTAGACCTGTTAGCCTAACATCTGTGGTTGGTAAAATTTTAGAGTCCACTATTAAGGAGACAGTAACGGGACATTTGGATAAACATAATTTAATAGGACAAACTCAGCATGGTTTCATGAAGGGGAAGTCATGTTTGACAAATTTGCTTGAGTTCTTTGAGGAAGTAACATACAGGGTGGATAAAGGGGAACCAATGGACGTAGTGTATTTAGACTTCCAAAAGGCATTTGACAAGGTGCCACACAAAAGATTATTGCTCAAGATAAAAAAAATCATGGGATTGGGGGTAATATTCTGGCGTGGGTGGAGGATTGCTCTCTAACAGAAAGCAGAGAGTTGGGATAAATGGTTCATTCTCAGACTGGCAATCAATAACTAGTGGTGTTCCGCAGGGGTCAGTGCTGGGTCCCCAGCTCTTTACAATCTATATTAATGATTTGGGGGAGGGGACCGAGTGTAACATATCAAAGTTTGCAGATGATACAAAGATGGGAGGGAAAGTAGTGAGTGAGGAGGACATAAAAAACCTGCAAAGGGACATAGACAGGCTAAGTAAGTGGGCAGAGATTTGGCAGATGGAATACAATACTGGAAAGTGTGAGGTTATGCACTTTGGCAGGAAAAATCATAGAGCAAGTTATTATCTTAATGGCAAGAAACTGGAAAGTACTGCAGTACAAAGGGATCTGGGGGTCCTGGTGCATGAAACTCAAAAAGTTAGTATGCAGGTGCAGCAAGTGATCAAGAAGGCCAATGGAATGTTGGCTTTTATTGCTAGGGGGATAGAATATAAAAACAGGGAGGTATTGCTGCAGTTGTACAAGGTATTGGTGAGACCGCACCTGGAATACTGCATACAGTTTTGGTGTCCATACTTAAGAAAAGACATACTTGCGCTCGAGTCAATACAAAGAAGGTTCACTCGGTTAATTCCAGGGATGAGGGGGTGGACATGTGATGAGAGGTTGAGTAGATTGGGACTCTACTCATTGGAGTTCAGAAGAATGAGAGGCGATCTTATTGAAACATATAAGATTGTGAAGGGGTTTGATCGGGTGGATGCGGTGAGGATGTTCCCAATGATGGGTGGAACTAGAACTAGGGGGCATAATCTTAGAATAAGGGGTTGCTCCTTCAAAACTGAGATGAGGAGAAACTTCTTCACTCAGAGGGTGGTAGGTTTGTGGAATTTGCTGCCCCAGAAAGCTGTGGAAGCTACATCATTAAATAAATTTAAAACAGAAAGAGATAGTTTCCTAGAAGTAAAGGGAATTAAGGGTTACGGGGAGCGGGCAGGAAATTGGACATGAGTCTAGGTTCGGAATGGTCGTGGCCCTGTGGGTAGTGGAGCGGGCCCAGGGGCCGTGTAGCCTGGTTCTGCTCCTACTTCTTGTGTTCGAATTCTGTTAGATTTCAGGAGATGGTTTTATTCCTGTTCCTGGCTGGGGTGGAGATCGCCTTTACAGGAGGTAAGTACTGTAGAAAATATAGGGACAGAGTGATCTCCTGGACGAGTTTCGATCGCCTAGATGGGTCGGAGAGGAATTTCCCAGATTTTTTCTCCCAAATTGGCCATTGGGTTTTTTTATCTGGTTTTTCGCCTCTCCCGGGAGATCACATGGGTTCGGGTGGGATGGAGAGTGATGGTAGATTTGAGGTTAGGATCAGATCAGCCATGATCTTATTGAATGGTGGAGCAGGCTCGAGGGGCCGATTGGCCTACTCCTGCTCCTATTTCTTATGTTCTCGCGCTCTTAAAGGGGCCACGCCCCGTACATGCAAACTCTATATACAAAACACAGTAATGCCTGACACAACGGTACAGGTTTAGGCTGGTGTTAGAACATCGTTAAAGAGAATTATATACAGTTATCCAGAGTCATTCAGTGGTTCTGCCACATGCGCCCCCCCCGAATTCACTTTAACGGACAAAGTCAAACGGTGAGGGGGTCTGGCAAGCCTGTCAGAACGACTCCTGTACTCTCGAGGCGGAGGCTGCTGGGCGGCTGGCGGTTGGGCGGGCGGTCGCACCTGATCTGCTGTAACGACGATGGATGGCCGACCCCGTCTCGGCGGTTGTGCTGTCTTGACGGGGCGGTCGAGGTTTAAATGCGCTGGCTTTAAGCAGTCGACCGAAATGTGGTCCAGTTTACCACCGACATCTACCGTGAAGGTTTTGTCCCCTGCTTCCAACACGCGGAAGGGACCGGTATATGGGGCCTTGAGCGGATCTCTATGTGCATCATGGCGAATAAAAACGTACTCCGCCTTGTGAAGCTCCGTGGGAACGTTTGACCTCTGCGGCCCGTGGTGCGAAGTGGACACCGGTGCGAAACATCTGGCCGCCTCTTGGTGACTAGCAAGCTGGGCAGACGCGGATCATGGCTCTGTCGATGTTGGTAGGAAGTCCCCATGGACTTGCAGTGGCTGACCATTGACAAGCTCCGCTGATGAAGAGTGAAGGTCTTCTTTGGGGGCCGTGCGAAGGCCCAACAGGACCCACGGTAGCTTGTCTGCCCATCCAGCGTCTTGGAGGCTGGCCTTTCTTGCGGCTTTCATTGAACGGTGGAAGCGTTCGCAGAGGCCATTCACCTGTGGGTGGTAGGCTGTGGTGAGGTGTAATTTGACACCGAGTCCTTGGGCCACTGCATTCCAGAGTTCGGAGGAGAACTGTGATCCCCTGTCCAACGAAATATCTGCGGGCACTCCAAAATGGGCGATCCAGGAGGAAATGAACGCCCTGGCCACGTCCGCCGAAGTAGTGGATGACAGGGGAACCGCCTCTGGCCATCTGGTGGTGCGGTCAACCATGGTCAGGATGTGTGAAAAACCATGGGAGGGTGGGAGTGGTCCTACCAGGTCCACGTTGACATGGTCAAAACGTCGCTCCGGAACTGTGAAGGCGGCCAACGGAGCTTTGATGTGGCGCTGTACCTTAGCCTTTTGGCAGACCACGCAGGCGTTGGCCCAGTCGCGGACATCTTTGTGCATGCCATGCCATACGAATTTCGCTGACATCAGTTTCTGAGAGGCCTTCATTCCAGGGTGTGACAACCCATGTATGGCGTCGAACACTTTGCGGCGCCAGACGACCGGCACGACAGGGCGAGGATCCTGTACGGAGACGTCACACAACAGCGTGGTACCTGCCGAATGGAACTTGACGTCGGTCAACTGGAGGCCAGTGATGGCCGTTCTGTAAGCCTGGACTTCCGGGTCTGAGGCTTGGTCCACTGCCATGAGGGCGTAGTCGATGCCCAAATGAACCGTATTGACGATCGCGCGGGAGAGGCAGTCTGCCACCAGGTTGTCCTTACCGGCCACGTGCCGTATATCCGCGGTGAATTCGGATATGTAGGTCAGTTGACGCTGTCGGGCTGACCATGGTTCGGCGGTCTTGGACATGGCAAAGGTCAACGGCTTATGGTCCACAAAGGCGGTGAAAGGACGTCCTTCCAGAAGGAACTGAAAATGGCGGATGGCCAGAAAAAGGGCGAGCAACTCCCGGTCGAACGTGCTGTATGCTCTCTCGTTTTGCCATAGTTGACGGCTGAAGAATGCCAATGGCTGCCACGTCCCGTTCACCCACTGCTGTTGCACGGCACCGACTGCGTAGTCCGACGCGTTGATGGTGATGGCGATGGTGGCTCCTGGCAGCGGGTGCGCCAGCATAGTCGCGCTGGCTAAGGCGCTTTTGGTGTCAGCGAACGCTCGGGCTATGTCATCCGTCCAGTATACCGGGTTCTTGCCAGTCTTGCCCTTGAGGGCCTCGTACAGGGGCTGCATGAGTAGTGCCGCCTTAGGCACGAAACGGTGGTAAAAGTTTACCATGCCGAGGAATTCCTGCAGGGCCTTTATGTTCTGCGGGCATGGAAAGGATGTCACCGCCTCTACCTTCGAAGGTAAAGGAACCGCTCCCTCTTAGGTGATGCGATGCCCCAGGAAATCAATTTGGTGCAGGCCAAACTGACACTTGGCCGGGTTGATAATCAGGCCGTGTTGGCTGAGGCGTCGAAAAAGGGTGCGTAGGTGACAGGTATGTTCTTCCTTAGTAGGACTGGCAATGAGAATGTCATCTAAGTAGACGAAGAGGAACTTGAGGTCCCGCAGCACGGAGTCCATCAGGCGTTGGAAAGCCTGGGCGGCATTCTTTAACCCAAACGGCATTCGTAGAAACTTGAAGAGGCCGAATGGGGTGATGACTGTGGTCTTCTGGACATCTGGATGAACTGGGACCTGGTGATAGCCCCGGACGAGGTCGACTTTAGAGAACACGTTGTTCCCTGCCAAATGGGCAGAGAAATCCTGGGTATGGGGGATCGGGTACCGATCAGGAGTGGTGGCGTCGTTTAGGCGTCGATAGTCGCCGCATGGCCGCCATCCGCCGCCAGGCTTCTGGACGATATGGAGGGGCAAAGACCAGGGACTATTCCACCGGCGAATAATCCCTAACCGTTCCATGGTTGCGAACTCCGCCTTTGCGACCGCCAGCTTGCCAGGTTCCAGGCGCCGGGCCCACGCGTAGACCGGGGGGGGCCGTTGGTGGTGATGTGGTGTTCCACACCATGTTTCGTGGCTGTGGAGGAGAACGTGTGTCTTGTCAGGTCGGGGAATTCGCTGAGCAGGCGAGTGAACTCATCAGGAGTCGGGAACGCACAGGAGACGGTGCGTGACGTAGTGTTACTGCGGTAACACGGAAGAGAATTAAAAGTTGCTGCGTTGATCAGCCGCCGGTTCCTAACATCGACCAGGAGGCTGTTGGCGCACAGGAAATCCACGCCGAGGAACGGCTGGGAAACTTTGGCCATAACAAACTCCCAGTGAAAACGTTGCCCCCCGAGGCACAACTCCACTCGCCGTCTGCCGAAGGTCCGAATAGTTCTGCCATTGGCCGCTTCAAGGGCGGGGCCGTGATTCCCCGTCTGCACATCGAGGGTGGACGCGGGTAAAATGCTGCACTGCGCTCCGGTGTCGCACAGAAAATGACGACCGGAGAGAGTATCCGTGATGAACAGCAATTTTCCCACGTTCCCGACCGCCATCGCGGCCGCGGGGTGCCCATTAGACCCGTTCCTCGGTGGTCGCAGTGTCAGTTGTTGGTTTTTTTGGGGGAAAACTGCAGGGAGGGCGGCAACGCTTCGCCTTCGCGCCGAACTGCGCATGGTACAAACACAGCCCAGCAGGCTGACGAGCTGGGGCGGCGTCTGCGGGGGATGGGCGCCACGTGGTGGCGCAGTACTGCCGAGTTACAGCGAAAATTTTGTCTGCCTCCGCAGCGAGTGTTGCGCAGTCTTCAGTTTCAGATCTGGCCAGGGCAGCTTGTACCTGTTCAGGCAGTTGGCTGAGGAAAATCTCACGGAATAGGAAACATTCCCGTTCTGAGCCCAGGAGTGTGAGCATTCGGCTCATCAACTCTGAAGGCTTGGAGTCCCCGAGCCCGGGCATAGCGAGTAATCGACGGGCGCGCTCCGATTTTGTGAGCCCGAAAACCTGCAGTAACCGCGCTTTGAGGGTTTCATACTTGTGCTCCGTTGGGGGGTTTTGGAGGAGGCTGACGATCCGAGAGGCGGTAGAGCTGCCGAGTGCGGAGACCACATAAAGATATTTGGTCTGATCCGCATCGATGTTCCTCAGGGCGAACTGGGCCTCGACCTGAATAAACCACGAGGGCGCTTGCTGCTCCCAGAACTGCGGTAGCTTTAGCGAAACGATGTTCGCTTCCATGCTGTGCTCTTCTTTTGTGAAAACGTTTACAAAAACGGGGTCACCAATGTAGGAATTTACAAATTCCTACGAATAACTGAGATCGATACAGGAGAGCAGTTAAACAGGTCTTTACTTAAAGGAGATGCCACAGGGACTGCCTGGGCAACCCCGTGGTTTGCGACGTGACGTCATCGCGTTTGCCCGCGTTTTCCCGCGCTCTTAAAGGGGTCACGCCCCGTACATGCAAACTCTATATACAAAACACAGTAATGCCTAACACAATGGTACAGGTTTAGGCTGGTGTTAGAACATCGTTAAAGAGAATTATATACAGTTATCCAGAGTCATTCAGTGGTTCTGCCACAGCATCATTATTTGGCTGCTCCTGTGGTGCCTCTCGTCAAGCTCTGCGTGTGAAGTCGGTTCAGTTCATCTCTCAGACAATTTCATGTTAAAATGGTGCTCCTTTTGTATTTACAGCATTGATTACTCTATTCACGCACACTTCGTTTTGCCTTGATAGGAAGTACAATGCAGCAGCCCCTACAAATTCAAATCGCCCTATGCTCTTCCTTTTTCATGTACTGCGGCGTGATATTTTGACATGCCGACGTTTTGGCAGCTCCTGCGGAACAAAGACAGCCTCGGGGTGCTGCACGGTGACAAAGCACAAACCTAGCTTGGCCTGGCCTTTTGAGTAACGAGTGTACCTTCGAGCGTACGCTGAGCCAAGTTTAAAAAGCCTTTCAACTGGGTGACTGGGGGGAAAAAAATGTTCTGTTCTTCTATTTTAATTCAGCTTCAGTTCTGAACAAAATAGAGTATGAAAGGCCATCAAAGTTTGTACTCCTCGTATTGAGCCTGACTATGTGCAAACTGAATTTCTTTTCCAAGTTTTCTCTCCGGAGGTGTTGCCTTTTCGATTGAGGGTGGGGCGGGGGGGCGGGGGGGAGATGGCGGTGGGTTGGTGAGGGTGGGGGTGGTTTCACAAGATGCCAGCAGACCTCTGGTACCATGGCTGATTATTACGTGTGAGTGTAGACACCAAAGGATCAGATTTCGACCCTGATAAACGTATGCAATTAGGGGGTTCTGTTGGCAAAGAATGATTACGCGTCCAATATGCAAGACGTGCATTTCTCGTGGCCATTTGGACTGACACAGAAAGCTCTTGCTGCAAAGAGGCAGGAGCATCCTTTCACCATGATAAGGTGTCGATATGACATAATCCTGACGTTCCAGATCCGCACTATTTCATCAATTCTCCCGTTTGAAATGGATGTCTCGGGTTGTTGGGTCCTGCGCTGGATGCGGAAGTGACTTAAAGGAACAGACAAGTAATTAGAATTCATGGTTTTGAGCAATGCTTTTTCATTTCTTTTGGACAGTCAGTCGGCGAAATGGAGGGGAACTTGGAGGTGGTGGTGTTCCCATGTGTCTGCTGCCCTTGTCCTTCTAGGTGGAAGAGGTCGCGGGTTTGGGAGGTGCTACCGAAGAAGCCTTAGCGAGTTGCTGCAGTGCATCTTGTAGATGGTACACACTGCAGCCACGGTACGCTGGTGGTGGAGGGAGTGAATGTTTAAGGTTATGGTTGGGGTGCCGATCAAGCGGGCTGCTTTGTTGAGCTTCTTGAGTGTTGGAGCTGCACACATCCAGGCAAGTGGAGAGTATTCCATCACACTCCTGACCATAGAGCACATATACCAGAAATGCTGTTTACGGAGGTCACGGTCCATCATTAAAGACCCTACCCACCCCAGCCACAGTCTGTTCACCCTCCTGCCATCTGGGAGACGCTACAGATGCATTCGCACCCATACGACCAGATTTAGGAACAGCTTCTTTCCCAGGGCTGTCATCCTACTGAACTCCACAAATAAACTCTAAAGCCTGCACATCTGCCAATGCACTTTATTATGGTTATGTTTATGTTAATGTATTACAAGCCAAATGTATGTTGAATGTTTAAATGTCTTAATCTAAATGTACACTCTCGGGAGCCGCAAGCCTACATTTCGTTGTACTGCACTTGTGCACTAACAATGACAATAAAGTTGATTTGATTTGATTTTGATTTGAGATGATCCGTTTATCTCCGCGATAAGCTCACCCAGGCATGGAGTAGCATGTCCTACATGCTTAATTGCTTTGTTTGTGGCTTGCATATTGACACAAAGGCATCTCGGGTAAGTGTAACTTTTGGCGGTGGTGTAAAATGGGCGATTTTGGATTGACTGCCTGTTATACACCTCTCCCGATTTTCCTATCCACTGCCATTAATGGGAAGGAAGAGGTGTATAATGTGGGGCCGATCCGATATCGGCTGTTTTACACGATTACCAAATATTAAAACCATCCCCATCATTATGATTCTTGGGCAATAGCAAATTACTGCGGATACGGATACAGTTCTGACCAAGGGTTCCAGACCGGAAACGTTTAAACTCTGTTTTTCTCTCTCCACGGATGCTGCCTGACCTGCTGAGTGTTTCCAGCATTTTCTGTTGTTATTGGCCCTGAATTTCTGATCGGAGGCTTCCTGCGGGCGGATACCTCCGATCGGAAAAAATCTACGCACTTACCTGCTGGCTCCGTAGGTCCCGAGACTTCCGATCCTGGGCCGCTGCTCTACGAAATGCGCAGAGGCCCAGGTATCCCAGGGGCGCAGGCGGTTCGCAAGCGTCCCTGGGATCGCGTGGGCCATGGGGAACCAATCAAAGAAGGGAATCCCCCTGCACACTTTTGATAGGTTTCTACGCATAGATCTGTCAAAAGTATGAATGGGGATCACTTAAAGAAACATAGTAGAACATTAAATACATTTTTTTTAAATCACCTATTTACAATTAGTTAAAATTACATTAAATTTAATATTTTAAACAAAAATTAAATTTTTTGGAAAAAAATTCAAGTTTTTTACGGGGCAAAAAATAAACTTACCTTTTTAAAAAGTATTTTTAAATGATAAATGAGTGAAATTTTTTTTTAAAACTCTTAAGCTGGTAAAAGCAGGCCTCACCTTGCTTTTACCAGGCGTAGGACTTTTAAAGGTTTTCAGCGGGCGGAGGTTGTGCAGAAAGCGGAACTCTTCACCCGCGGAGGCCCATCTCCCGGGCAGGCGGAGGATCTGCCAAGAGGATTCTTGACAGATCGGAAGTGCCGGGTTTTAGCGCATGCACTTCGCATGCCTGAAACCGGCACTTGCGAGGCCCCTACGGTTGTGTACACACCTCATACACACACGTGAGGGTTGGAAATTCCGGTCCATGATGATTCTTGGACTATGGAACAATTATGAGAGGTGAGAACCAAGCTGTAGGAGCATCTCCATCTTCAGTCTTGAGCTCTGCCTAAACTTTCTTCCGTAGAGCAGCAGGTATCTTGTGCTGATGCTGAGCAACGGGAATAACAGACATGTCAACTTTTATAGATTGACGAATATGTGAGAGAATTCACTGCAAGTTTTGTCTTCCGATGTTGGTATATTGAAGCTACAGACTGCTGAAAGTAGTCCAATTAGTTGTGTTGCATGAGCTGTATGGAAGCCAAATAGACAACAAGGCTTTCCTTTCTCTATCAACACATCAACTGAGACCGCTTGCTTGCTGGACTTGATGTGGGCAAACATTCTTCCTAGTACTGGATGAAGTGTGTTTGTGCCAAATGGAAATAACTGGATTCGCAGTTGGTGGAGTTTTACTTGACTTTCGGGACCAGCGATAATAGATTAGTAACTGGATTTGTTGGCAATATTCTGTGGACACCTGGAATCAGCAGTGTCTTAAATTGGTACACATTTGGCATGTTGCGGACTACCGAATAGATGGTGGGCTGTTCCAATACAGTGAATAAATATGCATCATCTCCAGAGCTGTCTACAGTAGGATCTGTTGCTGCAGATTGTGCTGCTCTGATCGGCCACTTTTTGCAGACATGTACCCGGGTCACCACGTTCCATCGATACTACTGTAGAGGTCCTCATTTGAATGACTGACAGCGCAGGGAGAAGTGATTTTATTTCCTGTATGAGCGACATTCTTTATCCTTTGCTGGGGTCAATTCCCACTGCAGTAACGACACACGTGACTGGAACAAAAGCAAAATGCTGCCGATGCTGGAAATCTGAAATAAAAACCAAAACACTCAACAGGTCAGGCAGCACCCGTGGAGAGAGAAACAGAGTTAACGCATCAGGTTAATGACCCTTCATCAGAACTGGGAGAAGATAGCGATTTAACAAATTTATAAGCAAGCACAGAGCCAGGGAAAAGGAGGGAGGGAGGGGAGCAAAGAACAAAGGGGAAGGTCTGTGATAGGAGTGATTTAATGACAAGAGGGATGATGTTGCAAGGCAAAAGAGGGTTGTAATGGGACAAGTAAAGAAACTAAAGATGGGTCTAGGTAAATGACCGGAGTTGGCTTGGCTTGACTGGTTTTGCTGTGGCGTGCTGCAGTTTGTGCTTGACACTTATCCAGCTGATGATGATTTCTTGCTTAGTTCCCACATCCGCTGCATGATATTTGACTAGATGAAGAGCTCAGACTCATTTCTCCAGGGATCGGCAGCACAAGATTTTAAATGAACTTCCTTCTTTAATCTGGCTTGATTCCCCGATCGGCTGCGGTGACATTGTGTTCTGCTGCTTGTCGACGGAAGCACGTGCAAGAGGCATCTATGGATCAAATGTTGTGCTGTGCGGCCTGTCGGAGTATGATTGATTTATATGTTGTGTTTTGCTTGGGAGCAAAATCAGTTGGGGCTTTTTAGCGACACCTCAGTATGCGTCATTCCCGGTATCGGACTTTGACAGGGGATGCAAAATGGGCCTGTTTTGGGCCCCCGCCGATGTTGAATATTAACGGCAGTGAGGTAGATTTTGACTTTGTCCGATAGCCTAAGATGGGTTGCTAATGTGTCGGCAGCCCGTTTCACATCGCTGCTGATTTTCATTTCCCTTGACGTCACAGGAAGCCAGTATTGCCAGCCTTTCCAACCACGAGTCTGGTCTTGGCATCCATCTTTCAGTATTGTCCATTCAATAGCGATTGAGAACAGGGACCTTGGCCGCTTTCCTCCCCCCCCCCCCCCCACCTCCCCCGTGTAGTCCAGAGGCACTGAGGCCAATTGTAGCAGCCCAACCTCCGCCCTGCGGTGTCAGCCGTGGCTCAGTGGGTAGCACACTCACCTCTGAGTCAGAAGGCTGTGGGTTCAAGTCCCCACTCCAGAGACTTGAGCACATAAAGCCAGGCTGACACTCCAGTGCAGTGCTGAGGGAGTGCTGCACTGCCGGAGGTGCCGTCTTTCGGATGCGACGTCAAACCGCGGCCCCTGTTTGCTCTCTCAGGTGGACCTAAAAGATCCCACGGCCACTATTTCGAAGAAGAGCAGATGAGTTATCCCCCGGTGACCTGGCCAATATTTATCTCTCAATCAACATCACTAAAAAACAGATTATCCGGTCATTCTCACATTGCTGTTTGCGGGAGCTTGCTGTGCACAAATTGGCTGCTGTGTTTCCTACATTACAACAGTGACTGCACTTCAAAAGTACTTTGGCTGTAAAGCGCTTTGAGATGTCCTGAGGTTATGAAAGGTGCTATATAAATGCAAGTCTCTTTTTTTTTCTTTTATTCTTTCGGGCTGATATCTGCTGACAACGCAACTTGAGGATTAAACCTTCAAGCTCGTATGCTTCAGTATAACACCATGCCCTGCATGTACTCACTAATCCATAGCGAGGATCATAAACAAACTCTTATTAAAAGATTCTGGTCATGTTGTTCCCGGAGTGCGTTTTCAGAGAATTCCTCGGCGCATTTGTCACAACATTGACAAGTGTACGTTTTCCTTTAATTGCCCCGGACTGCAGCAGCAGTCACCTGTAAATAAATTTCCTGTTTAAAGATTAAAGAAGACACATTTCCCTAGTATCCTCATTAGCAGCAATAAGTGCATTCCTTTCACCACTCGTACATTCACATTTCTCAAGGCTGTAGGACAGTGTTTTTGCTCTTTACGATAACATTTGCGTGTCGTATCTTATTGCAGGTGCTGCTTATAATGACTGTACTGAACCGTTTTTCTCAATAAATGAAGGGGGGAGGGAATGTTAGAGGATTGACATGCAGCGCCAGCAATTGAGCAGCAGTAATTTTGAAAATTACTTTGCGTTGCCCCACCAGTTGGAGCCTGATTTTTCTGGTGTGCTGAGCTTGAGTGGGCGAGAGTAGGAGCTCGGGCGGGAAGCCAGTCTGCTGGCTCCTTACAGCCCGATGCCACTTTCAGGGACTTTTTCATCAGAGGTGACGTTTTGCGTATAATCTTGTCTGCCCAAATATGGGTGGGCATATCTGTAATATGTTGCATTGGCTCCGTATGTCGTGCGCACCTTATTTGGGCGCCACCGTGCTGTGACACGCATTCGCAACGGCAGCTTCACACTTCTACCAGTAGATGGAGCTTCGTAAGCTCCAGAAGCTTCAGATCCACATACCTACACCTACAATGTACACACCGGCCTGTACCAGCTGCTGGCTGGGCCGAAGAGGACCCAAAAGGTCTTCATTTTTGTGGGGTCAGGAGGAGCAGAGATACAACACAAACTCAGCCTTGGCCGCTGCCACTCTGGCTCTCCACCCCCCCCCCAACCACTGCCCCCCCCCCTCCCTCCGCCGATCGTGTGTTCCCCCAGGAACCTAACCTCCTCCGGCCCGGCTGACCCGGGGCGCTTGGTTTCCAGCCCGCTAGCCTAGTAGACATGAGGCCTAGTACTCAAAATGGTTCGGGCCTCCTGGCAGGACTACCAAGCGGTCCCCCCAGAGAAAATCCACCCCAAAGTCTCCCGCTTTGTGTTTTTAAATATAGGGGCATGGAATACGAAAACAAGGAGGGGATGATGAATCTGTACAAATCAATGGTTATAGACTCCAGAGGCCTAGACTAATGATCCAAAGACGTGAGTTCAAATCCCACCACGGCGGCTGGGGAATTTAAATTCAGTTAATAAATAAATCTGCAATAAAAAGCTAGTATCTATTATGTCCGTGAATGATTGAGACACGGACAGCAGGAGTTGAACAAAACAAGTCTTTACTGGTGGAAGTCAATAGTGAAACTGAAAACAACAGAGGCTCACTAGCGCCTTTTATACAGGGGTGGTCACTGCCGGTACTGCAGTCTGAGACCAGTTATTCTCTTAAAGGTACATACACAACAGTATCAGTAATGGTGACCATGAAACTAGCAGATTGTAGCAAAAACCCATCTGGTTCACTAATGTCCTTTAGGGAAGGAAATCTGCCGTCCTTACCTGGTCTGGCCTATATGTGACTCCAGACCCACAGCAATGTGGTTGACTCTTAACTGCCCCTCTGAAATGGCCTAACAAGTCACTCAGTTGTATAAGGCAGCTCACCATCACCTTCTCTAGGGCAATTAGGGATGGGCAATAAATGCTGGCCTTGTCGGCGATGCCCACATCCCGTGAACGAATAATTAAAAATCGTAGACCGCGAGGCCATTCGATCCGTCAGGCCTGTGCCGGCTCTCTGTGTGAACCTGCGGAGCGGCGTTTGATTCAAATTACAAAAACGAGGCTATGTTTTAAAATCACAACAGCCGGGAATCTGCCCCACAGCTACTCCCGCTCTCTGCCGCCACGCTTTCACCGCAAGCACGGCGCGGAAAACCCCGCCCGTGCATGTAGACGGGGGTTCCTCCTCACTTCTGGCGAAGTTCCGGCAGCGGAGTGGGAGCAGCTCCGAGGAAATTCCCGGCCAATCATTGCAGCTTGCTCCAATTGAGTAGACTTGGTGGATCTGGGTTCTTAGAATCAGAGCATTTACAGGCGGTCATTCAATCTATCATGCCTGTGCTGGAGCTAGCTGTTCAACTAGCAAGACTATTCTAAACCCTTCTCTCTGTCCCTTCTGCATGCCCTTTTTAATTCTTTATTCTACTAATACCCTTGAGTAACTCTGGTAGATCTACGACTGGATTATTGATGGACAACTTTATTTAAGAAGGCTGAATTCTGTTCTGACCTGTTAGCCAAAGGCTCAGTTGGTAGCACCCTCGCCTCTGAGTCAGAAGGTCGTGGGTTCAAGTCCCACTCCAGAGACTTGAGCACAAAATTCTCAGCTGACACTCCAGTGCAGCGCTGAGGGAGCGCCGCACTGTCGGAGGTGCCGTCTTTCGGGTGAGACGTTAAACCGAGGCCCCGTCTGCTCTCTCAGGTGGACGTAAAAGATTGTATGGCGCGTTTTCGAAGAAGAGCAGGGGAGTTATCCCTGGTGCCCTGGCCAATATTTATCCCTCAATCAACATCACTGAAAAAACAGATGATCTGGTCATTAGCACATTGTTGTTTGGGGGAGCTTGCTGTGCGCAAATTGGCTGCCGCATTTCCTACATTTCAACAGCGACTACACTTCAAAAAGTATTTCACTAACTGTAAAGCGCTTTGGGATGTCTGGTGCTCATGAAAGGTGCTATATAAATGCAAGTCTTTCTTTTATTGATGCACTATTTCCCCTGGTATTGGCGCTGATGTTTTGATATCTGCGCCAATACTGATAAAAACAGAGATAATAAGCCATTCAGGAAATGTTGCTGCTGCCTGCTTTTCCATTTAAATGTTCCCTTTTAACTATTTAAACTCTCAATTTGAACAGTCTTGAGCTAGTGCCAGGGAGGAATGTCCATCCAGTAACAATTAATTCCAGGGCCGTCTCACTCACGACGCTGACACCAAGTAACATTCAATCAAAATGAGAAGGAGAGGAAAAAAAAGCACCCACGAATGCTGGAAGGGCACCGCAGGTCAGATAGAAAGAGAAAGCTGGGTTATTGTTTCAGTCTGGATCCTGCATCAGAACTGCGAGGGGAAACAAAAATACGATTTAAGTGGCAGGGCAGAATAAGGATTAGGTTATGAATGCAAAGGAGCTAAACCCTCGAAATTGTTTAATAGTCCATCAATACCTTTGCAAAAGATGATCTTTTGAGTTAAAGAGAAACTACTGTAAATCAGAAAATATTAGTGCAAAGCATATTTCGCCCACCCTAAGGCTGCCAGCACAATTCATTTTGCGGAGAGTTGCTTGTGGAAAATTGTGGAAAAGTTTAAATATGGAACTAATGCAAAATTGTGCTGCCGTGAAAATTTCCCGATTTATAAGCATATAGTCCTGAATTGCCCTCTGCTCTTATATACCACACAGGGAAGTATATGTATGGTTCTCAGTCACATCTTGTTGTCCTCTAATTTTGGCCTTCAGCAGCCGAGGCCCTAAGCTCTGGAATTCCCTCCCTAAACCTCTCCGCCTCTCTACCTCTCTCTCCTCCTTTAAGGTGCTCCTTAAAACCTACCTCTTTGACCAAGCTGTTGGTCATCTGCCCTAATAATCTCCTTATGAGACTCAGTGTAAAATGTTGTTTTATAACACTCCCGTGAAGCACCTTGGGACGCGTTACTATGTTAAAGGTGCTATATAAATACAAGTTGTTGTTTTTGTTGTTCTGTTCTATGTTGCTTGAACGCTGGTTAGAGGCATCCAGCAATGAGACATTGGGGGTCATTTTGACTTTAGGTGATAGTGTAAAATGGGTGCTAGCGAGTCGGTAGCCCACTTTAATCTCTCCTGATTTTCATTTCCATTGAAGTCAATGTAAAATAAATAAGGAGAGGTGTACAACAGGTGGCCGATTCATTATCTGCCAAAGTCAAAATTACCCAAATTTTGTGTTGCGTGCAGAGTATGACGTGAATATCACCTCCACTGACATCGTGAATGGGCAGTGCTGCTCAAGGCTCCCATTCATGAATTCTTGCTTAATTTATTCACTTCGCTTGTTTAAGCTAACCCTGTCCCACTCCAGGGACTTGAGTAACATTCTGAGGGCGTGCTGCACTGTTGGAGGTGCCGTCTTTCGGATGAGACGTTAAAACGAGGCCCCGTCTGCTCTCTCAGGTGGACATAAAAGATCCCACAACACTGTTTCGAAGAAGAGAGGAGGAGTTATCTCCAGTGTCCTGGCCAATGTTTATCCCTCAACTCACACCACTAAAACAAACTATCTGGCCAATATCACATTGCTGTTTGCGGGAGCTTGCTGTGCGCAAATTGCCTGCTGCGTTACAACAGTGACTACACTTCAAAAGTACTTCTTTGGCTGTAAAGCACTTTGGGACATCCGGTGGTCGTGAAAGGCGCTATATAAATGCAAGTCTTTCTTTCTTTCCTTCCACCCTTAATTGAGGAGCTCGATGGAATTGTAAGTTGCTGGTTGTTGCACTTGATCAAATAATGATGCATTTATGTTTTTGTGTGCTGTGATTTCAGATTGTTCATCGATCTTTGGCAGCCATGTTGGGATCCCTGGCAGCTTTAGCTGCCCTCGCTATGATTGGTGATGTAAGTGTCATTCTCCTCCCCAATACATTTCACCAGCTTTTATGTTGAATCGTTCCAAAGATCTGTCAGGAAAGTAAAGATACAATTGACGAAGGTCCTGAAATTATGCTGTAGGTTAATAGTGGGCAAATACTAACACGTTCATTTTTTAAAAATTCGTTTATGGGATGTGGGCATCGCTGGCAAGGCCAGCATTTATTGCCCATCCCTCATTGCCCTCGAGAAGGTGGTGGTGAGCCGCCTTCTTGAATCGCTGCAGTCTGTCTGGTGAAAGTACTCCCACAGTGCTGTTAGGGAGAGAGTTCCAGGATTTTGACCCAGCGACGATGAAGGATCGGCGATATACTTCTAAGTCAGGATGATGTGTGACTTGGAGGGGGTGGTGTTCCCATGTGCCCGCTGCCCTTGTCCTTCTAGGGGGAAGAGGTCGTGGGTTTGGGAGGTGCTGCCAAAGAAGCCTTAGCGAGTTGCTGCAGTGCATCTTGTAGATGGTACATGCTGCAGCCACAGTACACCGGTGGTGGGGTAGTGAATGTTTAAGGCGGTGGATGGGGTGCCAAACAAGCGGGCTGCTTTTTCCTGGATGGTGTCGAGCTTCTTGAGTGTTGTTGGAGCTGCACTCATCCAGGCAAGTGGAGAGTATTCCATCACACTCCTTACTTGTGCCTTGTAGATGGTGGAAAGGCTTTGGGGAGTCAGGAGGTGAGACACTCGCCGCAGAATACCTAGCCTCTGACCTGCTCTTGTTGCCACAGTATTTATGTGGCTGGTCCAGTTAAGCTTCTGGTCAATGGTGACCCCCAGGATGTTGATGGTGGGGTATTCAGCGATGGTAATATCTAATATTCCCCTCCACTATTTTAATGGATTTGTTATCCCATTTAAAGCATATGGATTAACAATGAGTAAAACAACGATAGTATCCCACAGGGCAATTTCAGGGCTGAAGTGGATGGTACTTGTAAACATTAGTCGCAGTGCAATTACTAATTTTTGAAATGCTGTAATGCCTTTGCATGCTAATCTCTCGAGCAGCTTCTTGCATAGCTGTGTACAGGTTAAAGAACAGTTCGCTCAATACGTTTGATCCAGAAAAAGAGGATTTGGGCGTATTAACTATACCAAAGACATTTGCATTGGATTTTTGAAGAAATTGGATTTAAGTCTTGGAACGACATATATTTTGGTACACATGGGCAATAAATGCTGGCCATGCTAGTGATACCCACATCAACAACAACATCCGTGGAGAGAGAAGCAGAGGCTGACGACCTGAGTCTATCAGCTCAAAGAAAGTTTATTTTAGCTGCTATGTTCAGCAGGCTGAAGGGAAAACCTGTTTTTTCCCCTGGAGTCTGTAAATTCAAAAACCCATGCTGCTCAAAGTATTTGATGAGGATGAGCTAATCTATAGGAATGCACTTGGCTTTATATATCCTTTCTTGCCCAGGTTCAGAAGCACATTAAGTGTGTAGGAAGACTAGCTAGGTGACAATGCCCTTGATCTCACTGGTTAGGCCTCAGCTGGAGTATGGTGTTCAATTCTGGACAACCACACTTTAGGAAGGCCTTAGAGGGGGTGCAGAGGAGGTTTACTAGAATGGGACGAGGGTCTTCAGTTATGTGGAGAGACTGGGGAAGCTGGAGTTGTTCTGCTTGTAGCAGAGAACATTAAGAGGAGATTTGATAGAGGTGTTCAAAATCACAAATGGTTTTGATAGAATAAATAAGGAGAAAATGTGTCCAGTTGCAGACGGGTCGGTAACCAGAGGACACAGATTTAAGGTGATTGGCAAAAGAGTCAGAGGCGACATGAGGAAACAGTTTTTTTACACAGCGAGTTGTTGTGATCTGGAATGCACTGCCTGAGTGGTGGAAGCAGATTCAGTAGTAACTTTCAAAAGGGAATTGGATAAATATTTGAAGGGAAAAAAATTACAGGGCTATGAGGAAATAGCAGGGGAGCGGGATTAACTGGATAGCTCTACCAAAGAGGCACGATGGGCTGAATGGCCTCCTTCTGTGCTGTATCATTCTATGATTCTGTGAGTCATTAAGATAGAAGGTGAAAACTCAATCTTAAACTTTGCCTATATGGTTTTACTGGGGGATTTTAACTTTCATATAGATTGGGATAAGCAGACTAGCACCTGTCAGAAAGGTAGTAAATTTCTTGAGTGCGTGCGGGATAGTTTTCTACAACAATATGTCCTAGAGGCAACAAGGGGGCACGCCATATTAGATTTAGTAAGTAATGAGCCAGATTTAGTTAACAGCCTAACTGTGCGTAACATTTATCCAATCGCGATCATAACATGATCGAGTTCAACGTAGCGTTTGAAAGGGAGAAACGCGAAACAGCTACTAAAGTTCTAGATTTGGGTAAGGCCGACTTCAACGGGATGAGACAGAGACTGTCCACAGTAAACTGGGCAAATCTGTCAATGGGTAAAACGACAGAAGATCAGTGGGAGGTGTTCAAAAAAGAATTTAATGTGATACAGAATCAGTTTATACCCCCGAGGGGCAAGAGTTCTACTTGCCCAAAAAAAACAGCCATGGATGACTGAAACCGTAAGTGACAGCATAAAACTACAACAACAACTTGTATTTATATAGCGCCTTTAATGTAGTAAAACGGTCCAAGGTACTTCACAGGAGCGTTATAAGATAGAAATTAGGGCAGATTGTCCAGCTGGATGACGGTGGAGAGGCGTTGGAGGAGGATGGAGTGGTCAACTGTGTCAAAGGCTGCAGACATGTCAAGAAGGATGAGGAGGGATAGTTTACCTTTGTCACAGTCACAAAGGATGTCATTTGTGACTTTGATGAGAGCCGTTTCGGTATTGTGACAAGGACGGAAACCTGATTGGAGGGATTTAAATATGGAGTTGCGGGAAAGATGGGCATGGATTTGGGAGGCGACAACACGTTCAAGGACTTGAGAGGAAAAGGAGGTTGGAGATGGGACAGTAGTTTGCAAGGATGGAGGGGTCAAGGGTTGGTTTTTGAGGAGAGGGGTGATGAAGGCAGATTTGAGGGAGAGGGGGACAGTACCTGAGGCGAGAGAACCGTTAACAATGTCAGCTAACATGGGAGCCAGAAAAGGAAGTTGGGTGGTCAGCAGTTTGGTGGGAATAGGGTCGAGGGAGCAGGAAGTGGGCCTCATGGACAAGATGAATGCGGAGAGGTCATGAGGGGAGATCGGAGAGAAACTGGAGAAAGATACAAGTTCAGGGTTAGGGCGGGGGGGATCCTTAGAGGAAGTTTGGTCTGGTGGGTTAGAGGAAGGAAGAGAAGTGGCAGAGGCAGCTGAACGAATGGTCTCAATCTTAGAGACAAAGAAGTCCATGAGCTCCTCACACTTGTTGTCGGAGGTTTGGGTGGAGGAGACAGGGGAGAGGGGTTTAAGAAGACTGTGAGCAGTAGAGAATAGGAGCCGGGGTTTATCTATGCATTCCAGAATGATTCTGGAATAGTGAGCAGTTTTGGCAGACGAGAGCAGGGCCCGATAATGCTTTATATGATCCAGCCAGATCTGGCGGTGAATGGCTAAACCAGTTGTCCGCCATATCCGTTCAAGTCTGTGTCCCTTGGACTTAAGGGAGCGAAGATGAGGGCCGTACCAGGGAGAACGGCCAGGGTGAGAGAGAGTAATTGTTTTAAAAGGGACTAGGGCATCAAAGGTGGTAGTGAGGGTGTGGTTGAGCAGATCGGTAGCTGCAGAAATATCCTGATGAATGGAAGGCCAAAGGCTGGACAGTTGGGATTTCATAAGTGTAGTTGTAAGAGAGTTGAGAGAGACATTTTTTCCGGGGGCGGACGCAGAAGGAAGTAGGTTGGGGGGGGGGGGGGGTGGGTGGCAGGTGTCGAGAAGGGGGATGTGGGTGGAGAGTGATACGAGGAAGTGGTCAGAGATGGCCTTATCTGGGATTGACACGATGGGAGTAGTGAAGGAGTTAGGTTGCAGATCAGCCATGATCTCATTGAATGGCGGAACAGGCTCAATGGTCTACTGCTGGTCCTATGTTTCTAGGATTTCTGTCAAAAACTCCCATCATTTCACTTTTTAATACTAACACAGTCATTAAGTAACATACCATGAATAATTTATTTGACGCACATGAATTATTCTTAGTAAATTAAAGTTTTGTTTTTGTGCCTTTGTAATGGAAAATCTAAAAGTTGACTTTCATCTGAGAAGAATGTGAAAGCAGAATAAAGTGGATCTCATACTACAGTGGAAAAATTGCTAAATAGATCCATGGGATTAACCGTTAATTTTATCCTTTTGATTGCAGAGGCCAAGCATGGTCACAGTTGTGGAGTGGATTGACTACAAAACACTGTCGTTATTGTTTGGAATGGTAATTAAAATTCTTTTAGCTTGGATTGTTTTATTCACGCACACACAACTTCACTTTGTTTTTTGAGCATATATCTCTTTCAAGCAGTGTAACTGTGGAGCAGAATTTAATGTTTAACCTCAATCTCACCATCTGTCGGTTTTGCTAAATGTTTAAGTATCTGCACAAAGCATTTCTGACAAAATGTGATTTGCTTTGGCTGAGCAAGCACTGAATTTAAATGTTTAGGTTCTTCACTCTCAGGGAAGAAAGATGCAGGTTCTGGGGTGTTGCAGGACATATGCTGGACATGTGGGAACATGCATCATCTCAGAGTCTAGAGCATGACTCTTCGAATCTGGTCTTACGTTCATTGTGACAATCTTGTGAGAACTGCCAAAGTAGCACTTCTCAATGGTTCGCGAGCTATTCACGTTTGAGCTGCCCTGCAGATCACAAAGGGACTCATGTCGGTCACAAATAGGGAAGAAAAGTTGTCTGTAATGGCAGGGTGTATGAGTTCTGGTTACAATGAGATTCACCTGTAGACAAGGATGCTTTACTTAAAGAAGCTGATGGGTAGCCATATCTAAGGGACTACCACCAATGTGTTAAAATCACCCCTGTGCTTGCTGAGCTACATTGGCCCCCCCGGTCCATCAACACCTTGATTTTAAAGTCCTCATCCTTGAGTTCAAATCCCTCCATGGCCTCACCCCTTCCTATCTCTGTAACCTCTTCCAGCCCTACAACCCTTCGAGATCTCTGCATTCCTCCAATTCTGGCCTCTTGCGCATCCCCGATTTTCATCGCTCCACCACTGGTGGCCGTGCCTTCAGTTGCCTGGGCCCTCAGCTCTGGAATTCCCTGCCTAAACCTCACCGCCTCCCTTTCCTTCCTTAAGTCGTTGCTTAAAACCTACCCTTTGACCAAGCTTTTGGACACCTGTCCTAATATCTCTTCACATGGCTCTGTCATATTTTGTCTGATAACGCTCCTGTGAAGTGCCGTGGGCGTTTTTATTACATGAAAGGCGCTTTATAAAATGCAATGTGGTGTTACTGTTGTGCATTGCTAGCAATGAATGTGTTAACGCATTTGTTTGAAATACATTTGCCTTCTTTTCTAACAAAGCTGTTAGCCTGTTACTTTAAGTGGGTTCATTCCCTCCTTAAAATAAGAGATGAAGGTTGCTCATACAAGTGCATTTGTTACTTGTAAATGCACAGCAGGACTTGAACTCTCAGGTTAAGGACCACTGGACAGCAAGGCTGCTCACTGAAAAGACTAAGGGGGAACAATTCAGTTGGTTTGCGCCTCCCGTTAGCACCTTAAGAGGGCGCTAATGGGGCACAAAGCAACTAGCGCCCGTGCGCGGCGATGTTTGCGCCGCGCACGAAATTAACCAGACATTTCACAAAGGAGGACACAAATAACCTCCCAGAGATGTCGGGGAACATAGGGTCTAATGAGAGGGAGGAACTGAATGAAATCAGTATTTGTAGAGAAATGGTGTTAGGGAAATTGAGGGGATTGAAGGCCGATAATTCCCCAGGGCCTGATAATCTACATCCTAGGATACTTAAGGAAGTGGCCCTAGAAATAGTAGATGCATTGCTGGTCATCTTCCAAAATTCTATAGATTCTGGAACAGTACCCATGGATTGGAGGGTAGCTAATGTTACCCACAATTCAAAAAAGGTGGTAGAGAGAAAACGGGGAATTATAGCCTGACATCGGTAGTGGGGAAAATGCTAGAGTCCATTATAAAAGATGTAATAGCAGAGCACTTGGAAAACAGTGACAGGATCGGACAAAGTCAACATGGATTTACAAAAGGTAAATCGTGCTTGACTAATCTACTGGAATTTTTTGAGGATGTAACTGGTAGAATAGATAAGGGAGAACCAGTGGATGTGGTGTATTTGGACTTTCAGAAGGCTTTTGATAAGGTCCCGCATAAGAGATTAGCATGTAAAGTTAAGGCACATGGGATTGGGGGCACGGTACTGACTTGGATAGAGAACTGGTTGGCAGACAGGAAGCAAAGAGTTGGAATAAACAGATCTTTTTCCGAGTGGCAGGCAGTGACTAGTGGGGTACCGCAGGGATCGGTCCTAGGACCCCAGCTATTCGCAATATATATCAATGATCTGGACGAGGGAACTAGATGTAATATCTCCAAGTTTGCAGATGACACAAAGCTGGGTGGGCATGTGTGCTGTGAGGAGGATGCTGAGAAACTCCAGTATGATTTGGACAGGTTGGGTGATTGGGCAGATGCATGGCAGATGCAGTATAATGTGGATAAATGCGAGGTTATCCACTTTGGTGGCAAAAACAGGAAGGCAGATTATTATCTGAACGGCAATAGATTGAGAGAAGGGGAAGTGCAATGAGACCTGGGTGTCCTTGTGCACCAGTCGCTGAAGTTAAGCATGCTGGTGCAGCAGGCGGTTAAGAAGGCAAATGGTATGTTGGCCTTCGTAGCGAGAGGGTTTGAGTATAGGAACAAGGATGTCTTGCTGCAGCTGTACAGGGCCTTGGTGAGACCACATCTTGAGTATTGTGTGCAGTTTTGTTCGCCTTATCTGAGGAAGGATGTTCTTGCCATGGAGGGAGTGACGCGAAGATTCACCAGACTGATACCTGGGATGGCAGGAATGACGTATGAGGAGAGATTGGGTCAATTGGGCTTATACTCGTTGGAGTTTAGAAGAATGAGAGGGGATCTCATTGAAACTTATACAATTCTAACAGGACTAGACAGACTAGATGCAGGAAGGATGTTCCCGATGGCGGGGGAGTCCAGAACCAGGGGTCACAGTCTAAGGATAAGGGGTAAGCCATTTAGGACAGAGATGAGGAGGAATTTCTTCATCCAGAGCGTGGTGAACCTGTGGAATTCTCTACCACAGAAGGCAGTTGAGGCCAATTCATTAAATATATTCAAGAAGGAGTTAGATATATTTCTTAAGGCTAAAGGGATCAAGAGATAGGGGGAGAAGACAGGGACTGGGTACTGAGTTTGGATGATCAGCCATGATCTCATTGAATGGCGGAGCAGGCTTGAGGGGCCGAATGGCCTACTCCTGCTCCTATCTTCTATGTTTCTATATTTTGCGGCGGCGCAAAACACTACCGCCGGCAAGTCGTGACGTCAGTCGAGTGTGCAATGCCCCGGTAGCGCCCCGGACCGGATATTGAGTGGCGCCCCCTGCCTTACCGCCTGCCGCTAGCAACAACAGGTTGAGGGGAGCGTTCTGCAGTCAGGAAGGGACTGGGGGAGCGCTATTTAAAGGCGACCGCTTCCTGCCTTTTTTGTTGACATTTTTGTACCACGCGTTCAGAGAGGGAGAGAGACTTCCGGAGAGATTCAACGCTGTGTGAAGGAGTTTTGGGTACTGAGCAGCGCTTTGCAGGTTCATTTTGATTTGCCCTTCCTTGTATTGATTTAGAAGAGACTGTGGGCAGAGCACTCTGAGCTCTTTCCCTGGGTCTCTCCATTGTTCTTTCCAGCAGAATTGAAGTACAGGTCTCTCCAGGTCGAGATTCAAGGCTGCAATGAGCAGGATGTGGATGGAGAGCAAGATCGACCCTCCCCTTTAAGAACTGGCCGGCGCCAGTATGTCTGTGTTCCGTTGCTGACTGACATCACATGAGCTTCGCCAGCGCTCTGAGTTAGTGCCTCGCTCCTCGGCGTTATCGCCTTAAGAGAGGTGTGAAGCGCTTGATTTAGCGCTCCAATCACCTCCAGGGGCGATAAAAGCCAAGTTTGCAGTTGGAGGCGATAATTAGCGCCAGGCACTAATCTTTGCGCCCGGCCGATAATTGCGCCCCAAATGGGGAGATACTGAATTTCTCCCCCTAAATGCCCATCAGCATTCCCCAAATTGGCACAGTGACTTCCTGCAAGCTCTTTGCAAGTAGATGTTTGTCCTGGAAACTTTGTTTAAAAAAAAAATGTCAACAGAAGTAACTTATTGTATGCTCCAATGAAATGTTGCATCTGTCAGGATGGTTCACTGAGTAAGTCCGACTCAACCTTTTACTGGTCCATTGCTAAATTTATTCGTCCAAGTCCAGTGCACTAGTTTTAATTTCAATCCTCTTATTTTGCAATGCACGTCAGGCCCAAGACCTGTAAGGAAAATAACCAGGCCTAGAAATTCATTGTAGCCACTTTTGGGGTGGTAAAGTCGGGCGGCCGCTAAAGTTTGCGCCCGCCGCCAAATCGAGGCCACTTCTCCGATATTCATTAGCTTCGCCCTAAGAGTTTGCTCGAGCGCTAAAACTGGCGCTGCACGCCTCTCTTTAGGTGCTAAGCCGGCGGGCCGGGGCGCTAAAGCGGAAGTTGGGCGCAGGGCAGGTGCGGCGAGCTGCTGATTGACGGCAGACACTCTGGCTCCGGTGAGCTCTTAAAGGGGGAGGGTGGATTTGTTTTTTTAAAAGGCTGACACTGGTGTATTTGTGGTTTTGGGGAGGGTTTCTCTCCATCAGTTTGTTATGTGTTCCCGGCACACCAGTCCTCCTCCTCCTCCTCCTCCTCCCAGCCAGCCAGCCAGCCGTACCATTTCTAGTACAGGAGGGCCCTTTAATTTGCGCTCCCCGCGGCCCGCATCGGCTGTGTACCGTTCCACTTCACAGTCGTTAGGGCCGCCCGGCGCACAATGGGCCGGCGCGAGTGAAGTTCCGGTTCGGGGCGCACAAAGGGCGTTGCACGACGAAATGATGTCATGATCTGCGCGCGCAGCAGGGCGCTCGCTAAGACTTTGCGCCGGTGCTAAATGTGTACTGAAGTTGGGGCGAGGCGCAGATCGCGCTGCGCCCGGGCGCTAAGCGCCTAGCGCTCGAGATCTACTCCTCCTAAGGCGCTAACAGCTGGCGCGCCCAACTGAATTTCTAGGCCCCAGAGTCTAATGCACTTTGTTTCTTCTTGTGGAGGAAGGTTGGTTGGTGGTCAGACCATGCAGTGAAATTTCAATAAAGGGGAGTAGATTTGCAACCAGAAATTATATACAGCTTCTGTCACTGGCCAAAAAATAAAAATCCAACTCTGTTAAATATTGGATTAAACATAATGGACATAATGGACCGGGAGATGATCTTGGAGGAATCTGAGCCGAAGAGCGAGGCTTGCTGGCTCGTCACCTCTTGGAGTTCCTCCCTGACATCGACCCCCATCAACTGCAGCGGGAGCAGATTCTGCATGCTTTTCTGGAGTTGGGACATTTCCCTCTCTCTGTCTCTCTCTCTCTCTTACCTTCTGAACACCTTTGAGGATGAAAAACCTCTTGATGTTCGCCTTGATCACTTCCCACCAGTGCGTCGGGGAATCAAAGAGGGGTTTGTATCAGTTAAATATGAAATATATTTAAAAGAATACCAAAATCAAATTACCCAGTTTGTTTACAAAGCTGCAGCGAGCTGTCATATTAATGAGTCATTTGTTGTTTTAAACAAGATTAGCATAATTGGAACAATACAAGAAATCGTTGCATTAATCACGCTGACATTCAAAGGGATTCTTGTGCAAATGCTATCCTCAACTTACTATCCCTTCCTGGATTTTATAATAATCATTGCCAAATAACATTTTCAGAAGTAGAGATCTATTTATGTAAGGATTCCAGCATTGTTGCAACTTTAAATGTAAGATGCCTCACTGTAAACATAGAAAAATAGGAGCAGGAGTATACCATTCGGCCCTTCGAGCCTGCTCCACCATTCAATATGATCATGGCTGATCCTCTATCTCAATACCATATTCTCGCTCTCTCCCCATACCCCTTGATGCCTTTTGTGTCTAGAAATCTATCTATCTTCTTCTTAAATATATTCAGCTGTCTGTGGTAGAGAATTCCACAGGTTCCCCACCCTCTGAGTGAAGAAATTTCTCCTCATCTCAGTCCTTAACCGTAACATGAGATTGTGAACCCTCGTTCTAGACCCCCCAGCCAGGGGAAACATCCTCCCTACATCCAGTCTGTCTAGCCCTGTCAGAATTTTATACGTTTCCACGAGATCCCCTCTCATTCTTCTAAACTCTAGTGAATACAGGCCTAGTCGACCCAATCTCTCCTCATATGACAGTCTTGCCATCCCAGGAATCAGTCTGGTGAACCTTCACTGCACTCCCTCTATGGCAAGTATATCCTTTCTTAGGTAAGAAGACCAGAACTGCACACAGTACTCTAACTGTGGTCTCACCAAGGCCCTGTATAACTGTAGTAAGACATCCTTGCTCCTGTACTCAAATCTTCTTGCAATGAAGGCCAACATACCATTTGCCTTCCTAACTGCTTGCTGCACCTGCATGTTTGCTTTCAGTGACTGGTGTACAAGGACATCCAGGTCCCTTTGTACATCAACATTTCCCAATCACCATTTAAATAATACTCTGCCTTTCTGTTTTTCCTACCGAAATGGATAACTTCACATTTATCCACGTTATACTGCATCTGCCATGTATTTGCCCATCACTCAGCTTGTCTAAATCGCCTTGAAGCCTCTTTGCATCCTCCTCACAACTCACAATCCCACCTAGTTTCGTGTCATCAGCAAACTTGGAAATATTACATTTGGTTCCCTCATCCAAATCATTGATATATATTGTGAATAGCTGGGGCCCAAGCACTGATCCCTGCGGTACCCCACTAATCCACCGCCTGCCACCCTGAAAAAGACCCATTTATTCCTACTCTCGGTTTCCTGTCTGTTAACCAATTTTCAATCCATGCCAGTATATTACCCTCAATCCCATGTGCTTTAATTTTGCACACTAACCTCTTATATGGGACTTTATCAAAGACGTTCTGAAAATCCAAATACACCACATCCACTGGTTCTCCCTTATCTATTCTACCAGTTACATCCTCAAAAAACTCCAGTAGGTTTGTCAAACACGATTTCCCTTTCATAAATCTATGTTGGCTTTGTCTAATCCCGTTGATATTTTCTAAGTGTCCTATTATCACATCCTTTATAATAGACTCTAGCGTTTTCCCTACTACTGATGTTAGGCTACCTGGTCTGTAGTTCCCTGTTTTCTCTCTCCCTCCTTTTTTAAATAGTGGGGTTACATTTGCCACCCTCCAATCTGCAGGAACTGTTCCATAATCGATAGAATTTTAGAAGATGACAACCAATGCATCCACTATTTCTGTGGCAACCTATTTTAGTACTCTGGGATGCAGATTATCAGGCCCTGGGAATTTATTGGCTTTCAGTCCCATTAATTTCTCCAGCACTCTTTTTTTACTAATACTAATTTCCTTTAATTCCTCCTTCTCACTAGACCCTTGGTTCCCTAGCATTTCTGGGAAGTTATTTGTGTCCTCTTCCGTGAAGACAGAACCAAAGTATTTGTTTAATTTCTCTGCCATTTCCTTGTTCCCCATTATAAATTCTCCCATTTCTGACTGTAAGGGACCTACATTTGTCTTCACTAATCATTTTCTTTTTACATACTTGTAGAAGCTTTTACAATCTGCTTTTATGTTCCTTGCAAGTTTATTCTCATACTCTATTTTTCCCCTCTTAATCAATCTCTTGGTCCTTTTTGCTGAACTCTAAACTGCTCCCAATCCTCAGGCTTGCTACTTTTTCTGACAACTTTATATGACTCCTCTTTGGATCTAATACTATCATTAATTTCTTTTGTTAGCCATGGTTGGACTGCTTTTCCTTTTGTGTTTTTGCACCAGAAAGGAATGTATAACTGTTGCAATTCATGCATTCGTTCCTTAAATGTTAGCCATTGCCTATCCACCATCATGCCTTTTAATGAAGCTCCCCAATCTATCATAGCCAACTCACTCCTCATACCTTCATAGTTTCCTTTGTTTAGATTTCGGACCTTAGTTTCAGATTGGACTTCTTCACTTTGCATCTTAATGAAGAATTCTATCATGTTATGGTCACTCTTCCCTAAAGGACCCCGCACAACAAGATTATTAATTAACCTCTTCTCTTTGCACAATACCCAATCTAGGATAGCCTGTTCCCTAGTTGGCTCCTCAATGTACTGGTCTAAAAAACCATCTCGTACACACTCCAGGAATTCATCCTCCACAGTATTATTGCTAATTTGGTTTGGCCAGTCTATATGCAGATTAAAGTCACCCACGATTACTGTAGTACCCTTGTTACATGCATCTCTAATTTCCTGTTTGAAGCCATTCCCTACATTACCACTACTGTTTGGAGGCCTATGGACAACTCCCACCAATGTTTTCTGCCCCTTGGTGCTTCTTAGCTCCACCCAGACTGATTCTACCTCTTGATTTTCTGAGCCAATATCCTTTCTCACTATTGCTCTTTTTGCTTTTCGCCTGTCCTTCCTAAATATCAAATATCCTTGGATATTCAGCTCCCAGCCTTGGTCACCCTGCAGCCATGTCTCCATAATCGCAATTATATCATATACTTTTTAATCTATTTGCGCTGTTAATTCGTCTACCTTATTAAGAATGCTTCATGCATTCAGATACAGTGCCTTTAGATTTGTCTTTTTAACATTTTTAAACATCTTAACATTTGTTTGTACTATGGCCCTATTTGTCTTATTACCATTTTTTCTTACCCGGACCCTATTTGTTAGTGCACTCCTTTGTTTGTACGCTACGTCCCTTCCTGACACAATCTGGTTATCCTTACCCCAACCACTTTCCTGCACTGCTTCCTTGTCTTTTCTCTTTAGCATTCTAGATTTCTCTCCACCAGGACCCTCCACCCCCCCCCCCCCCCCGCCTTATTTATTTTAAAGCCCTATCTAGTTATTTGATTTGCTAGAACTCTGGTCCCAGTATGGTTCAGGTGTAGTCCGTCCCAATGTAACAGCTCTCTCTTTCCCCAGTACTGGTGTCAATGCCCCACGAATCAAAACCCACTTCTCCCACACCAATCTTTGAGCCACGCATTCATCTCCCTGATCCTGTTGACCCTATCACAATTTGCTCATGGCACCGGTAATAATCCAGAGATTATGACATTTGTGGTTCTGCTTTATAATTTAGTCCCTAGCTGCTCAAACTCTCTCAGCAGAACTTCTTCTTTGTCCTACCTATGTCGTTGGTACCTACATGGACCATGACAACTGGATCCTCCCCTTCCCACTCCAAGTTCTTCTCCAGCCCGGAGGAGATGTCTTTTACCCTGGCACCGGGTAGGCAACATAGCCTTCGGGACTCACGTTCCTGGCCACAGAGAACAGTGTCTGTCCCCCTAACTATACAGTCGCCTACTACAACCACCTTCCTTTTTACTCCCCCCACTTGAACGGCTTCCTGTACCACGGTGCCGTGGTCAGTTTGCGCGTCCTCCCCGCAGTCCCCGCACTTGTCCACAAGGGTTGCAAGAACCTCAAATCTATTGGACAAATGCAGGGACTGAGGCTCCTGCAACACTACCTCCTGGATCCCTGCCTCACTCGCAGTCACACCCTCCAGTCCCTGACTATGTGTCAATTCTAAAGTATATAATCTAAGGGGTGTGGCTGCCTCCTGGAGCAAAAGGTAAAAAAGTAACTTTCTCCCTCCCTGGTGCCTCGCAGTGTCTGCAGCTCGGACTCCAGCTCCTCAACTTGGAGCTGAAGTTCCTCGAGCCACAGACACTTACCGCAGATGTAGTCACCCTGGACAAAAATGTCCACAAAGTCCCACATATTGCAACAGCAACACATCTCCTGTCCTCCCATTATTTTATTTATTTATTTAATTAGTTTAGTTCAGCTCTCTGGCAGTTGCAGAACCAGATTAGACCAGTTAATTAACTAACTAGCCCCACCCACTCTCCAGTGCAGAGCTTGCTTAGCCCTGCCCAAGCATGGAAGAAACTTAAAACAGTAAATGTAAGTTAAATGCTAATTGCAAGCACACAAGACTAGATTTTATCAAAAAGAGATTACCCTTAAGATTCTCACACAGAACTCACAGAAACCCCACAGTGCAGATAGAGGCCATCTCGGCCCATCGAGCCTGCACCGACACATATCCCACCCGATCCCCGTAACCCATACACCAACACATATCACATATCCCACCCCATCCCCGCAACCCCACGTATTTAATCCCCCTAACACTAAGGGTCAATTTATCATAGCCAATCAACCCAACCTGCACATCTTTGGACTGTGGGAGGAAACCGGAGCACCCGGAGAAAACCCACGCAAACACGGGGAGAATGTGCAAACTCCACACAGACAGTCGCCCGAGGCCGGATTCGAACCCGGGTCCCTGGCGCTGTGAGACAACAGTGCTAACCACTATGCCTCATTCCCACACTTACCAAACTACCAGTTGTTCACTCTATGCCAAGCTGCACCCCATGGCCTAAATATCCCACCATTAGAAAGGCCATTTTCTGTTAGGAACACAGGAACAGGAGTCGGCCATTCAGCCCCTCAAGCCTGTTCCACTGTTCAATTAGGTCATGGTTGATCTGTATCTTAACTCCATCTACCCACCTTGGTTCCATAACCCATAATATCCTTGCCTAACAAAAATCTATCAATCTCAGTTTTGAAATTTTCAATTGACCCCCCAGCCTCAACAGCTTTTTGGGGGAGAGAGTTCCAGACTTCTACTACCCTTTGTGTGAAGAAGTGCTTCCTGACATCACCTCTTAATGGCCTTGATCTAATTTTAAGGTTGTGCCCTTTTGTTGCTACTGTGTGTTTGACTGGGATACTGTCACTCTTCTATTCAGTGGACCATGCTGGTATTTAACATGGGGCAGATTTTCAGCTTTCCGCACGGGTGTAAAACTGCCATTGCAGAATGACCACCAATTATAGGAACAGTTGGTTTTCATTGTCATCTGTAGAGAAAAGACAGGCTAATGTTTCTGGTGTAGCCTCTGTTAAATCTGTGAGTTGTTCAAGTAATTAATACTCAGACTTAATCAGTAACAATAAAACAGGTCTTTACTGGTTGGAGGTAGGGACTATACGTAGGTCTTTACTTCATGCCCACAGGCGGGAACTGAGGGGAGATCAGTACCCACAGTACTATTTTTACCCCTATGGCCAGGAGTGGTACTGCGTATCACTACGCCCAACAAGTAGTGCAGTCCTGTCCATAGGTTCAAAGTAGCACACATATTACATACACAACATTCCTCCCTTCCTAGCTTTACAGTCATCTCCCCATTTAACATAACGTAATAACATATATACATATATAACTTCAGGTTTACATAACAGAATAACATAGATACATAGATAACTTCATGTCAAAACAGATCACAGATTCAGTCTCTGCGGAAAACAGTTCACAGATTCAATCTCTGTGGTGGAGTCAGTTCACGTTGCTGGAGTGACTCATTCAATAGTCCTTCCATGGATTTAACAGTTTGAACTTCCGAACTGAATTGGCTCCGTTCGGAGGGACCACGTGTGTGATCTGGTAGAGGTGATAATGGTTCAGATGGGTCATCTTCTGTTTTTACTTTTCCTTTTCTGCTTCTTGGAGACTCTCTGGGCTCCATTGTCAGCTGCCACAGCTGCCAGCTGCATGCGCAGTTCCTCCTTCTCTTCCTCCTGTTTCCGTCGTAGAGCCAGCTTCTCCCGATGTTCCGTAGACTTTTGGTGCTCCTCCATGATTTCTGCACTTTGGGAGTCGAAGTTACAAGCTGGGCAGGACAGAACATCGTAATATTCGGTGTCGTCCACCAGGTCATAGTAATATTCGGTGTCGTCCTGAGCTAGACCAGTGAGAGGGTCGTCTATTTCCTCCATACCCAGCTGGACGTTAGCCAGCTCTTGTTCCAAATCCAGACATCTTTCCTGAAGAGACTTCTTCATGTGTACCTCTGCATCCAGCTTTTTCTGGGCTTTCAGCAAGTCGTTTACTAGTGACCTCATTTGTGATTTTAATACTTCAACTTCCTTTGGAGATTGATTGATCGGACTATGCAATCCATCTACCGGAGCAGCTGTTTCAGCGGTCTGTTGTTCTACGTTGACGTGAGTCAGCGTACTTTTGGCATCCAAGGGCTGCTCTGTTGCAGTCATCTCAGTCTGTGTTGCCACCTCAGCTCTTCCAATAACCTTTGAGAGCTCCGAACCCCTTTCGTTTGAATATTGAAGTTCGTGTTCAAGTTTTTCCCATTTCAGAGTCCTGTCCTTCAGCATATGCAGGAGTTGGCTGACCGTTAACTCCTCTGACATCAGACGTTTTGTGTGCTCCTGTTCCATTTTCTCCATCAGCTGCTTCTGTTGTCTTTCCAGATTCTCCAACTCTATATCAAAGAACTCTTTCGTTGCATTCAACTCTTGCTCACAACGGCGAAGCATTTGTTCTAATTGCTGTTGTAGTTTGAAATGGAGTTGAGTTCGAGCCCGGTGTCCCTCAGAAATGGGCACATCAGTAGACTTGCCAGACTCAGAATCCACAGTTAAACTATGTTGTTGTTGCTCAGTGGAATTCTGTGCTGAAACTTTGTCTTTTGCACCTGAGTTGGGCTTACCATCATCCGTTCCAGAGTCTGGGCCGACTATCTTCACCGAGTTCTCACTCGTTATTGTTTGTAGGAAATGCCAGTCCATATTCATTTTCCTAATCCACTCCCGTCCTAGTAGTGGAGGACCTCCTTCAGATATCACATATAAGTCCATTATTTGACTGTCTTCGCCCTTGTGGACCACTGCAACCTCTATTTTCCCGATGGGGTACACTCTTTGCCCCGTGTATGTTTCCAATATAATCCCCGTATCCTGTAGGGGAATATGTTGGAATAACTTTCCGTAATCTTTCTTATTTATGACCGTCAATGCCGATCCAGTGTCCAATTCCAGTTTTACTTGGACTCCTTCTATCTGAAAAGTGACCCAAATTGTCTGGAGGTCTGCACCCTTACCAGCGTTGAGTACTCTTAAGCTAGCCAGTTCATTACTGCTAGCGTCTGAATCGGACTCCTGTTTGGTCACCTTGTGTACCTTTGCGTATTTTCCTTGCGGTGACTTCTTGTTGCTGGTCTTCTTCGCTGACCTGCATACTCTAGCTATATGTCCAAGCCTACCACAAGTTCTACATTCTTGGTTTTTAAACCAACACTGGTTCTGATCATGCGTTGTCTTTCCACAACGATAACATTTGCCAGAACACTCACCCAATTTGTGTGCACTGAGCTCCGGTGACCGTAGCTGCATTACTGCCGTGCCTCTCGCTGCGGCTTCGTGTGCTGCTGCCATAGTGACCGCCTTCTCAAGCGTCAGCTCATTCTCCTCGAGCAGTCGCTTTTGTGTATCCTGTTTAAATAAACCACACACAAATTTGTCTCGAAGTGCCTCTGTCAGTCCCGTTCCAAACTGGCAATATTTCGCTAATTTACGCAATTCCAGCAAATAATCAGCATTGCTTTCATGCTGTAGCTGCCTTCTGTCGTAAAATTTAAATCGTTCCGCTAGCATCAGCGGCGTGGGGTTTAGATGATCTTTCAGGACAGTAACAATCTCATCGAACGTCTTATCCGCCGGTTCATCTGGTGATAACAGGTGTTTCAATTGCCCGTATGTCTTCGCACCCATTAAATTTAATAATGTTAGAGCTTTATCTTGGTCACGAATTTTATTGGCCTTACAATAATTTTTTACTCTTTCAACATATATGGCCCAATCTTCGAGGTCACTATCAAAGGTGCTAATATTCCCGTGTTTAGGCATTGTAGATTTGCAATTTCTCAGATTTTTTTAATTTTTTTTTACTGCTATCCAAGATGGCGGCTTCCCGCTCTTGCCGTCGTCCTCCGCCCACAAAATGGCGGTTTTCCCGCGCTTGGCGGTCTTCACCCGTCCCCCAACGCCGTCTCCCTTCAGCCCCCGAGTGCGGCCCTTATCTTCGCCGCGATCGCCCGAGTGCGGCCCTTATCAGCGGATGCGATCGCTGGATCGCGAAGCGGCTCTCGGCTCTTATCAGGAGATGCGATCGCTCTGTTGAAACGCCTCCCGCTCGAAGCGGCTCTCGCGCCCTATTCCTCCAGCTCCCCCAGCCCCGTTCGTGCAGCCAACGCGGTCGACTGCCTGTCGCGTCGCTGCCCGGCTCAGACAACGGCTTACCCACCACCAAGCTGGAGAAGAAGCTGACGGTCGCCGATGGAGGCTCCGAGGTCAGGATGTCTTCCAGTGGAGTGGAGAGAGTGGAAACCTCTCTGCAACGTCCTGGCTGTGGACGAAGCTGCCGTGGAGTGACTGCCGCAGGGTCCGAATCAGACTCGTCGCCAGTGTTAAATCTGTGAGTTGTTCAAGTAATTAATACTCAGACTTAATCAGTAACAATAAAACAGGTCTTTACTGGTTGGAGGTAGGGACTATACGTAGGTCTTTACTTCATGCCCACAGGCGGGAACTGAGGGGAGATCAGTACCCACAGTACTATTTTTACCCCTATGGCCAGGAGTGGTACTGCGTATCACTACGCCCAACAAGTAGTGCAGTCCTGTCCATAGGTTCAAAGTAGCACACATATTACATACACAACAGCCTCTTTATCTGTGATAGGGTCACTACCCAAAACATTAACCCTCTTTTCTCTTTACAGGTGCTGACAAAGTCATTTTTTTAACAGCACAGAAACAGGCCATTTGGCTCAATAGGTCCGCGCTGGTGTTTATGCTCCACACGAGCCTCCTCCCACCCCTCTTCATCTAACCCTATCTGCATATCCTTTCTCCCTCATGTACTGCATTCAAACAATTTCTGTTTTTATTTCAGTTCCTTTTTAAAATGTTCTTTCTACCCCTGTTCCTCCAAAGAGCTGGAAACAACATTTTTGACTGTCACCACCTGAAATTGCCACTATATTCCAATACAATTTGGTGAGCGATGTGCTTCATAAGGGGGCAAAAGGTTAAGGTTGAAATCCTGGAGCTTTGTGGGCAGTCAAAAATAATGATAAGGAAACCGATCTGATGTGTTGCCACTGCTGTGTATGGAAGATACTAGATGGCATTCAGTTCCTGTCCGAGTGAGTCATTTACTTGCATTTCAAAAAACGTTTGCAAACATTAAATTCAGCACGGCCAAGTGGATAGGGTCGTAGGCCAGGGTTTTTTTTTTCGACTTCTGCACTCGCGATGTTGCTTTCAATAGGTAGGAAAATTCAGGTTGGCGAGCACAGAAGTGGAAAATCCTGACCAGAGTCTGTTGAATGATCATAATAGCCATTCTGCTGAACTACATCAAAGGTGCAATCCTGATCATGTCCTTGAAATGATTCCTTTTAAATATATAAAAAAATATCCTGCTGAAAACAATGGCAGAGTCCCACGCAGCTTTCAAATTGGATACGCCCCATCTGGCCTGTTGGAGTTTTCAATCTTGCGAGAGGCTTTTGAAAGACGATGTCGCCCTATTCATTTTCTGAGGCTAATTTTTAAATGTGTCATTCAATATAGTAGCATACGTGCGTTGCAGTCCTACAGATCAAATGACATAATTACTTACCATTTTGATTGATCGCATGCAAAAAACTTAAGGATGCTTCCGTTTGTTTAAGTTTGAGCACAGTCCAAAGATGCCCTGGTGCCCCTCTGGTCTGTAGGGCTCAGCTCCATAGGAGTAATTGCAGTAGATGATCACGCAGTTCATTTGGCCGAAGAAAATGATTTTACCTCTAATTTTTTCTCTGTCTCCCTTGAAAGTGCTGACTCATGCCAAACTAAGGCCAATTGCAATCTATTACTGCTGAGATCAGGCAACTCAGCACAGATCAGAGATTGCAACTGGGACCTCTCTGGGATGTGTGGATCCGCACCACATGCACTGCAGATAAAGACTTTCATCAGGTCTCATTTGTGTTGAAATTCTGACAAGGGAGAGATAAAATGAAAACAAAAATAATTGCAAGTTTCCGGGTTTTTTTTAAGAATAGTTCTGATATAATCCAGATACTGACAGAAAGGCACTTTGCATTTTTGTATTCTTGAGCAATCAGGAACATCAACATTGCATTAATTAAAAAAGGCTCGATCTCTCCCTTATTTCATTTGGCTTCCTGTGTCCAACAATTAATTTTAGAGAGAATTAAGGTAATAGGACTGATCTAAGATAATATTTAGCAATCAAATTCTAAAAGTTTTCAATCTCGATTGTATTGTCTGTGCAATTGATGAAACCACTATGGTGGTTTGAGTTTATTAAACATCAGAGCAGGGACTAGTCAAATGTTTTAGATAAAATTTTAAAAAAACAAGTGGATTTTCTGCACAATGGCTATGAGTAGAGGAATACCTATTCCAATGTTCCTGAGACTGCACAGAATATGTGTATATGTTTTTCAGGGGTGGGGAGAGAAGTGCTGATTGCTCACGATTGGTCTCTGTCCTTTTGGGGAGGCTCTGTCATAGATAATTGAGGTCAGGACACTTCCACAGCTGTAATTTTTTTAATACAGGAAACTTTGTGATATCCGGCACCGACGGGACCGAGCTGTTGCCGTCCCATCAAAACTGCCGGACAAACCAGCGCTAATGTTGAAACATACGGAGCTTTTGAGCTCCGTATCTGGCAACAAACCCTGTTGCAACAGCTTCTAAACAGTCGGCCGTACCTTGCAAGCGTCTCTGTAGCTTAGCAACAGCTTCAGCTAGACCTTGCAGAGCCTGACTGGTGAAAAAAAAGCAACAAAAAGAAAAAAAACCTAACAAAACGGCTCCTGATTTTTGCCGGTGGATCAAGCATTCCGGACAGTTAACCTCCGGATAAACCAAAGTTTCCTGTATGTTTAATATATCTGTAGTTTGACATAGGCAATACATAGAAACATAGAAGATAGGAGCAGGAGTAGGCCATTCAGCCCCTCGAGCCTGCTCCGCCATTCAATGAGATCATGGCTGATCATCCAAACTCAGTACCCTGTCCCTGCCTTCTCCCCATATCCCTTGATCCCTTTAGCCTTAAGAAATATATCTAACTCCTTCTTGAATATATTTAATGAATTGGCCTCAACTGCCTTCTGTGGTAGAGAATTCCACAGGTTCACCACTCTCTGGGTGAAGAAATTCCTCCTCATCTCTGTCCTAAAATAGATAAGGGAGAACCAGTGGATGTGGTGTATTTGGACTTTCAGAAGGCTTTCGATAAGGTCCTGCATAAGAGATTAGTGTGTAACGTTAAGGCACATGGGATTGGGGGCAAGGTATTGACTTGGATAGAGAACTGGTTGGCAGACAGAAAGCAAAGAGTTGGAATAAACGGGTCTTTTTCCGAGTGGCAGGCAGTGACTAGTGGGGTATCGCAGGGATTGGTCCTAGGACCCCAGCTATCACAATATATAGTAATGATCTAGACGGGGGAACTAGATGTAATATCTCCAAGTTTGCAGACGACACAAAGCTGGGTGGGCATGTGTGCTGTGAGGAGGATGCCGAGAAACTCCAGTATGATTTGGACAGGTTAGGTGATTGGGCAGAAGCATGGCAGATGCAATATAACGTGGATAAATGTGAGGTTATCCACTTTGGTGCCAAAAACAGGAAGGCAGATTATTATCTGAATGGCAATAGATTGGGAGAAGGGGAAGTGCAACGAGACCTGGGTGTCCCTGTGCACCAGTTGCTGAAGGTAAGCATGCAGGTGCAGCAGGCGGTTAAGAAGGCAAATGGTATGATGGCCTTCGTAGTGAGAGGGTTCGAATACAGGAACAAGGATGTCTTGCTGCAGTTGTACAGGGCCTTGGTGAGACCACATCTTGAGAAGAATGAGAGGGGATCTCATTGAAACTTTTAGGACAGAGATGAGGAGGAATTTCTTCACCCAGAGAGTGGTGAACCTGTGGAATTCTCTACCACAGAAGGCAGTCGAGGCCAATTCATTAAATATATTCAAGAAGGAGTTAGATATATTTCTTAAGGCTAAAGGGATCAAGGGATATGGAGAGAAGGCAGGGACAGGGTACTGAATTTGGATGATCAGCCATGCTCTCATTAAATGGCGGAGCAGGCTCGAGGGGCCGAATGGCCTACTCCTGCTCCTATGTTCTATGTTTCTATGTTTCTAAATGGCTTACCCCTTATCTTTAGACTGTGACCCCTGGTTCTGGTCTCCCCTGCCATTGGGAACATATTTCCTGCATCTAGTCTGTCCAGTCCTGTTAGAATTTTATAAGTTTCAATGAGATCCCCTCTCATTCTTTCATACTCCAGCGAGTATAAGCCCAATCGACCCAATCTCTCCTCATACGTCATTCCTGCCACCACAGGTATCAGTCTGGTGAATCTTCGCTGCACTCCCTCCATGGCAAGAAGATCCTTCCTCAGATAAGGCGACCAAAACTGCACACAATACTCAAGGTGTGGTCTCACCGAGGCCCTGTACAACTGTAGCAAGACATCCTTGTTCCTGTACTCGAATCCTCTCGCTACGAAGGCCAACATACATTTGCATGTTTTTTAGTCAAGCTGTGGACTATCATGGAACATTACAGCATGGAAACAGGCTATTAGACCCATTCATGGTGCCCACCAGCTCTGGTTCCATCCCTTATACTTTTTCTTTTCTTGTATTGAACCTAATTATACTATGATTACTGTGGGGGCGATCTTGCCAGCCCTGGTGTTGTAAGTGATTTGCGGACCAAGTGATATACAAGGTCGACGCTCACACCATCCCAGGAAAAGATGACAGACTCGGAGTTATGGTTCAAAACGGTCTTTACTCGCAGGCCTGGGGAGAACCTTTCAGATCACTGTCTGAATCCGACTCCGCCGAGGCAGTATAAAACACACATATTAGTACATAGTCGTGGCTACCATCCCTCTCCAGGAATCCAATCAGATTACAATACATTTCATCCAATCAGATTACAATACATTTCATCCAATCAGATTACAATACATTTCTTCCTTATCCAGAAGTGTAGGCTAATGACGTCTCTTATAATTCTACATTGCTCAATATTTTCCCTTTAACATTAGCAACATTACTAACTCATATTCATTATGCAAGCTCGCCTTCTCTTGGGTTCTGATTAGCACATACATATATATATCAAGAGTTGCTGGCGTTAGAACTTTATAGCCCTATAGTGTGCATTACTGCACAGGCTTTCTTGTTCCGTTGCTGCTGCGGTTTCACAGACTCACGAGTTCCCCTTTTACCGAACATTCTATTCTGCTTCTGCAATACAAGCAAATTGCGGTTAGCTAGTTCTGTACATGTTGTCAACTGACATTCAATTGGTTCCAACTAGATCTGTATAATTCTGGAGGCTTCTCTGGGTCATATTCTCTCCAATTTTCATACTTCAATCCCCCCTTTTGACCTTTTGGGCAAAGGCCCACATAGGTCAACACATAAGATGGTGCTACCCTTTCATCCACCGGAGGCTCTCACCCGGCTACCAGAAAGGCGCAGCTTAATCCTGTGTGTGTGTCATCCCTTTTATCCTGATAAATTTAGAGGTTGACTTTATTGTGGCCTTTTATCCATGTTTCATCCTGGGATCCGTTCTGAGAGACACGTTATCCCTCTAGCTTGTCGGTTTCTGTTCCTTTCCTTTGTTGGGTACTGGGAGGTACGGTAATGACCTGCCCCCAGTCCTTTGGCCTGTTATTCATCAATCTGACTGTCATATTCAGTCCTTCCCAATTTCCCTTGCCTTGTTTCCAAGGTTATAATTTATGACCATTCTTCCTACTCCATTATACAAAATATGTTTCTTCCTCGTGGTCCTCCTGGAGTCCAGTTGATATAGTGGATGTGGCACCTATCTTTACCATGCCCATTCGTTGACAAACACATTTTAACAATAAGAAAACACAATAAATGATAGCGAGTATTACAACAGTCCAAAGTAACCCTTGCAGTAAGGTATCTCCCAACGACCCCAACCATCCAGATCCCCAATTTCCCCATCCTGGGTTTGTAGCTTCTTTGAACTTGGTTACTTCTTTCTTGATATGATCCACCAAGTTGGTTATTCTTTCCGAGTTATCTGGAATATAAGTGCAACAATCTGGTCCTATTATAGCGCAAGCCCCATCTTCCTCTGCTAAGAGGTAATCTAATGCCATCCTGTTTTGCAAGGCTACCGTACGTATGGCCACCATTTCAGCGTTTATTTTGTCCAATGCCTCGGCGGTGGCATTGGCCACTTGTTCCATGAGTGATGACAGGAGGTTTAATTCTGCTATGGATCTATGGACTCCATAGACGGGCCACATCACGGACACCATTCTTTCCCAAGAATCAATGGTCCTTTTTACTCGATGGGTTGATAGTTCTAATAAGGTTTGGTAGTGTTGAACGTTGGGTACTACTCTACCCAAATAATATGATCCTGACCATGATTGTGGTAACCACGGATAAGCCTTATGGCCGCAAATGAAATATGTGTCATTTTCGGTGGTGTAGCGAGCCACCACCCCGGGGTACCATTGCTGTCTGAAGTTACCTTTGTTCGTGAGGTTCCTGAAGGTCAGGAAAGTGGCGTTGGTGCCCTGAGTCACATTAAAATTCTGGGAGCAATTACTATATCCCATTTTTTGTCCCCCCGTTTGATTCCTAACTAGACAGACCAATCCTAACGGTCCTTCTACTCCAAGCGTAAGGACCAAGAACGGGGGGCGGTTTGGATATGCTATAATTAGGCTGGTAACTACTGTAAAAAGGGGCCAGAGGATAACCCGCCGAATCAAAGTCCTTTCGGGTGCCCCTCATTGCTTCCTTTAATTGGGTCTTATTAGTCACATTGTTTGGGAAGCGTGTTCCGTTTTCCGGTCCGAAGAGGTACCAGTCCTTATTTTCTGACTCATTAAAGGGAATGGACCTCAAGGGAATCCCTCTCTTTGAGTGGACGGGGATCTGTATAATTCTGGAGGCTTCTCCGGGTCATATTCTCTCCAATTTTCATACTTCACCTGGGCAGGTGGGTTTGGAGCCGGGACTGCTGGGAAAATGGCAGAATCTGGGGGCAGGTACCCATCCCGCCCCCAACCCGCCTCCATGCCATCTTCCCAGGAGGCGGGTCCCCGACCCACACCGGATCCCGTCTCCTGGAGGCGGGAAGGGGATTACAGCCACTTAACTGCCTCTTAACAGATAGTTAACAGGCAGTTAAGAGGATTATGCCCATTTTTCCACCAGAGGCGCGGGCTTCCCGATGTCGGGAAACCCCGCCAGGGTCAACGAGGCGAGCAGTGGGTCTGCGGGGGTCGGAATGGTCCAAAAGTGCGCTGTGGACGAGAGTGATGGGTGCAAGTGTGGCGAGGTAAGTATGTGAGGTGAGTGAAAAGTGATAGAAAATGTTTACTTACTCTGTTTCTTCCTGCAGGCTTCAACCGTTGGGGAGCCGGAGACTCCTCATCTCACCGGCAGAGGTGACAGAATGGCTGCTGCATTCTCCGATGCAACAGCCGTCTGATTTCTGCTCAGGAAATAGGTTTGGTGAGCCTAGAGTACAAGAACTCACCAAATAATAGTGAATGTCAGTGTTTGACAGCTTCACAGAGCTGTCAAACGATGACAATTCATCTGTCAAAAATTAACAAGGTCAATCAAGGGAAAATAGCGTGGGTTGGCCAGAAGTCGATGGAGGCGGGACTAAAACGCGACAGGCAGCAGTCTCACCTCCAACACGGCCCCATTGGCAAAATCACCCCCTTTGTCTCAAAAGTTCCCCTAGGTTTAGTAATGGTTAACATTTTAATCCAAGGCTTAACATCTCCTCCGAAGGATGGTGCCTCCGACAGTGCAGCACTCCCTCAATACTGCACTGAACTCTCTGGAGTGGGGCTTGAAATCCCGATCTGCTGATTCGGGGACAAGAGTGCTACCACTGAACCAGGGCTGACACTGACATAGGGAGCCTAAATATCTGGAGAAAAAGAAAAGAAAGACTTGCATTTATAAAGCGCTTTTCACGACCACCGGATGGATGTCCCAAAGCGAATGAAATGCTTTTTGAAGTGTAGTCACTGTAGGAAAAAAAGCTAAACATAATAGTGACCATACCCTAGACGTTAGCATATGAATGTTTAATGTCTTTGGATAAAATTACTTTCCCTACTATTTTAGCAGAAGCATTAATCTTTTATCCTAAGGGGTTAACATCTCCTTTAAAATAACAAAGACTGGGATTTTCACCTTTTTGCCCTCAGCAGCCCTTGATTTCCCGCCCACTCACTCTAATGGAAAGAAAAGTCGTAGGCTGGTGAGGGCAGAAGTGAAAAAACCCCGGCCAAAGTAATTTCATATCAATGTGGCGAGCACAGAGTAATTTCTGGAATTTAATACCGAGGTGGAATGCTTTGCAGGGCACTTCATCCTACTTGATTCAAACACAATTGTATGAATTATTGTTAGTTAATAAAATCGGACAGATGAGATTACAGTTCGTAGCATTGTGTACTGAAAAGCATTCTAGTTTTCTGTCAGATTTTTTAGCTGATGCTTGATGTACCTGTGACTGCTAATTAGAGCTTTATAAGTTAAGGTAAAGTCACTTTGAGGTAAAATTGTAAGAAATGTGAGTAAAAGTAATGAGTAGAAAGCCAAACTTTAAAACCAATGCCCGTCCACTCATTGTGCTATTTCTTTTTCATTTAAAGATGATTTTGGTGGCAATATTTTCAGAAACTGGCTTTTTCGATTACTGCGCTGTCAAGGTGAGTGGAAGAAGTTTTATTTCCCTCAGCTCTGATAAGGAGAGCCGAACCATTATCCTGCTGGTTCCTGATGAATTTGTTAGCATGAGCTTTCTACCGGTGATGAACACCAGTAGAGAAATGGAGGGGGGAAGTTCAGAATTTAAAAGATCATCTTTCACCTATAGTCTTTGTTTAATATTTGAGACAACCTCCACAAGTTAATTGCCACAAACGCTCACAATAGAGTTTACAGGCGATTTAGGCAGTACGTATTTTTTTATTCGTTCCTGGGATGTGGGCGTCGCTGGCAAGGCCAGCATTTATTGTCCATCCCTAGTTGCCCTTGAGAAGGTGGTGGTGAGCTGCCATTCTTGAACCGCTGCAGTCCGTGTGGTGAAGGTACTCCCACAGTGCTGTTAGGGAGGGAGTTCCAGGATTTTGACCCAACTATATATTGTTAGCAATAATTTGTACTTCTTCGCTGCAGCAAGTAGTTATAAGGGGAGCACAATTAGAGCTGTAGTAACGTGCGCTGGCGAACTGGATTATCTGCTATTAATTAAAATATGCTCTGTCAAATGCTGGAGATTGTTGTAGTTTATTACTTGCAGCACTACAATGTGCGCTAATACACATTCCACCCGTGGGGTTTATGTGGTTACACATCACTACTAATGCCATTGTGTTAAACAGGCTGCAAGTAGTCCTGCACCGGTCGGCTCCTGCGCAACATATGGTCTGTATAATCGAGAGAAATACTTGACAAATGCGCTATTGTAGTGTGTCAGAAAAATGGATCTGGGCTAAGAGAGATGAAGAAGAAAGAATTGCAAAATGGGTGTACAGTGGAGCCTCACTGGTGAACTGCAACAGCACCAAATTGAAAGCAGTCATGGGAAGAATTTATGAATAATATTTGTTTACATGTTTCTGAAATGAGTTTGGCTATGTTTGAATAACACTTGCGATTACAGAAGAAATTATTCTATTCTGCACGTGTGAGCTGAGTTTCATAAGTAGATGTGATGCCTTTAGAAGGAGACACCTTTAAATCTATTACTTCTGGGAACTTTGCTTTGTGATGGCAGCTCAGTGCTTACTGAAAAGTCACTGGTGAGACATTGCCTTGTAACTGAAAATTGTAAGTTGCAGGGGTTTGAAACTGAAGGGTGGAAATTCCTAGTTGTTCCTTTCCAATGTAGAAATTGCCATTGAAAATACCAAGAAAGAACCTGCATTATATAGCGCCTTGTATGATCTCAGGATGTCCCAAAGCACTTTACAGACTACAAAGTACTTTTGAAGTGTAGTCACTGTTGTAATGTAGGAAGTGTGGCAGCCAGTTTGCACACAGCAATCTCCCACAAACAGCAATGAGATAATGACCAGATCATCTGATTTAGTACTGTTGGTTGGGTGATAAATATTGGCCAGGACAGCAGGAGAGAACCCTGCTCTTCTGTCCAACTGAGAGTGCAGACAGGGACTCAGTTTAACATCTCATCCAAAAGGCCGCGCCTCCAACAGTGCAGCCTCAGTACTGCACTGGAGTGTCAGCCTAGATTATGTGCTCAAGTCTCCAGAGTGGGGTTTGAACCCATGACCTTCTGACTCCAAGGGCTGGATATTCCCAGCACTGAGGAGACGGGTTTGGAGGCGGGACTGCTGGGAAAATGGGAAAAATTGGGAGCAGGTCCCAACCTGCCCCCGAACCATCTTCCTGGGAGGCGGGTCCCTGACTCGCGCAGGGATCCGTCTCCTCGAGGCAGGAAGGGGATTAGAGCCAATTAACTGCCTGTTAACAGGTAGTTAACAGGCAGTTAAGAGACTTTTCACTATTTTACGCCTGCTGATGCGGGCTTCCCGACGTCAAGAAACCCCACCAGGGTCAGCGAGGCATGCAGTGGGTCTGTGGGGGTGAGAGGGGTCGAAGTGTCAGCTGTAGAGGTGAGTGATGGGTGCAAGTGTGGACAGGTAAGTATGAGAGGTGAGTGTAAAGTGTTGGAAAAAGTTTCCTTACCTTTGCTTCTTTCTGCAGGCTTCAACCGTTGAGGATCTGGAGGTGCCTCATCTCAACGGCAGAGATGACAGAATGGCTGCTGCATTCTCAGATGCAGCAGCCATCTGCTTTCTGCTGAGGAGAGATGTCTTGGTGAGCCTGTGTGCAAGGGCTCACCTTAGAACAGAGATTGTCAGTCTTTGACAGCTTCTCAATGCTGTCAAACGCTGACAATTCATCTGTCAAAAAGTTTTCGACAGATGAAGCGTCATACGCTGACGTCATCTGTCACCGGCTTTCCCTTAATTGGCCGGTAAGCCTGCAGGGGTGGGCTTAACAAGGCCAATCAAGGGAAAATAGTGTGGGTTGGTCAGATGTCGCTGGGGGCGGGACTGAAACCTGGAAAGCAGAAATCCCGCCTCCAGCACGTCTCCATTGAGAAAATCCAGCCTCAAGATAAAATTGCTGCCACTGAGCCAAGGCTGACACCCACAATACTGCTAAGGGATGGATGATGAACATGTTCATGTTGCACTCCTCTATCGACTATCTCAGCAGAGAGATTAATGCCTGTGTTATAATTGCAGACAGAAGCTTCAATTATGAACACATGAAATGTTTGGCCGCTATTATCGGTGCTCTTTGGGCTCTTATTTTATTTCTCTCCACGCGAAGGTAGAGTCCACTGATCATCCAGTGTGCATATCTGAAAACTCCTTCCAAACCCTCGTTCACTTGTCTGCTGTTCATTCCTGTCACACTTCTTTTCACGATTCCACTGTAGAATTATGTCTCAAAGGCCAAGCAAGATATAAGGTGGGCTAGGTGTTGTCTTTCAGCTTACCATGTTTGAAGTTTATAGTCCACCGACACCTGGGAATCCCTGGCCCAAGACCGCACAAAGTGAAGGAGAAGCACCCGGGAAGGCGCCGAACACCTCGAGTCTCTTCGCCGGGAGCAAGCGGAAGCCAAGCGCAGGCAGCACAAGGAGCGCACGTCAACCCAAGCACCCCACCCACCCGCCCCTTCAACCACCGTCTGCCCCACCTGTGACAGAGACTGTAGGTCCCACATTGGACTCATCAGTCACCTGCGAATTCATTTTTAATGTGGAAGCAAGTCATCCTCGGTTCCGAGGGACTGCCTAAGAAGATCTCTTTTTCATACCATTTGATATTTTCTCTTGCTATCAAATGTCAGCTGGAGGTGCTTTATCCCATCCTCAGCCACATCCACACTTCTAGCAGGTATCACTAGAGTAATCAAAGATGCCCAACTTGGCTGAATTTTTTTCCACTGCTCACCATTCCTCACAAATGTTCACCTCTCTCTGTGTGAATCTGTCCATTCACCTTCCCTCTTCTGAGCTTCGTCCCAGGCCCCCTCATTGTCATTTAGGGTGTCACGACAAACAGCTTCTCCGAGTTCAACTTGTCGCTACCCTGAAGGATCTTGAATACCTCAATAAGTTACCTCTCAGTCTTTCCTTCTCCAGTGTAAACAAACTCAGATTCCAAAGCCTTTCTTTATAACTCCCTTTGGTCGTGGAGAATCCCAGCCCCGACCTAGTATCAGGCCCCTCTGGCACGCTTCTGCTGAAGCTGAAATTCGGGGTGGGGTTACCCCCCAATTGTCTGACATAACTTCGGCAGAGGAACCCCAAGAACCCAGGCGTAAACGCCGTCTTCGTAAAGACCAGCGTTACAGCGAACGTTTGGAAGAACCCTGAGTTTACCAAAGTTTGGCAATTAAAGCTTCAAAATGACCATGTTTAAGGATGTGGACAGTGACAGTCCACGACTGCAAATGCTATTTGGGTAGAAAGTGAGGAGGCCCCTCCGTTCATCAGCATTGTCTTCCTTCCGTCGATAAGCAATTTATAATTTTTGATTCTTCTTAGTAAATGTTTTCAAATTAATGTTGGCCATGAAGAAATCAGAATCTAATATTGATGGGGCATTAAATAAATTAAAATGCAAGCTTTTAAAACATCAATTCCATAATTGAAATGGATAGTTGTGCGGAATGATAAATTAATTGAAGCTGAAATAAGCTGGAGAGGAAAAAAAATTATTCGATGAAATTTTTGAAAGGGTTGTTAGTTATATGAAGAACAAAACTCATGATGAAAGAATTAACTGAACATTGAGCAAAATGTGGAGTGGGATTTTGCCTGTTTACAGAGGGAATATGAGATGAGTATTTTTCCCGGCGAGTTGCTGATTGCGATTAGAATACCGAACCTGGGCTATGGTTCCTACTGAAAGATTGAACTAAATCTTAACATCTGTGACTGAAAGGGAGCTTTATATAAACAAGCAGGCTATTGATCAAGTTACTGTCTCTATCCCGGGGAGAACAGGGGTTGATATCTTGTGTTCTGCATGTCTGATGGCTTCTTGATGCATGTTGACAGCTTAACGAAGTACCAAGTTCAACTGTCCGAGCCAATAGGTGTTCAAAATTATGAAGGGTTTTGATAGTGTAAATAAGGAAAAACTATTCCCACTGGCAATAGGGTCAGTAAACAGAGGAAACAGATCCAAGATAATTGGCAAAAGAACCAGAGGGGAGATGAGGAGAATATCTTTACACAACGAGATAGGATGGTGGAAGCAGATTCAATAGTAACTTTCCAAAGGGAATTGAATAAATACTTGAAAAGGAAACATTTGCTGGGCTCTGGGGAAAGGGCGGGAGAGTGGGAATAATTGGATAGCTCTTTCAAACAACCGGCACAGGCACAATGGGCCGAATGGCCTTGTGTGCTGTATTATCATATGATTTTTATGATACAAACTTTAAGAATACTTTCAAGAAAACCCATATGTACAGAATCTCTGTTCTGCTTTTAGTATATTTTTCTTTTGATAAAAATCTGCACAATATTTTTTTCTACTCATTCCTTAGCCCTCCAATTACCTCCACTGCTGTTCTGAGGTTGCTGGTTCATGGTGGGTACGGTTCCATTGGTGTCGGTCACCGAAATGGCCATTCTATATGTACAAGCCGAGACAATTGAGTGTTGGAAAGTCACTTTATCATGGTGGCGGGGTGGGGGGGGGGGGGCATAACAGCCCAATCTCTTTCTGTCCTCGCCCGATGCATGTTCGCATGCAACACACGTGCACATGCGCACCTTTCCCACCAAGTGTCACTGACTAATGATCAGGCGTAGGACCCTTGCTGATTTCTCCCCTTTCGTTGCCCTCAGCAATGAATTTCTCAAGTGAGCTATCAGAGAGTTTGTTGCATTGTGTTAATAAACTCATTCCTCCAAAGGATTTCATAGAATAGAATAAAAGGAACTTACAGCACAGAAGGAGGCCTTTTGGCCCATTGTGTCCATGCTGGCTCTTTGAAAGAGCAGTTGTGCTTCGTCCCACATCCCTGTTTTGTGTCCCTAACCCTGTAAGTTCCTCGTCCCCCAGTACCTGTCCAAATCCTTTTTAAAATTATTGATGGAATCGGCTTCCACCACCTTTGCAGGTAGACCGTACCAGATCCCGACAACTCTCTGAGTGAAAAGATCTCTCCTTTTCTCCCGTCTAGATCTTTTGCCAATGATTTTGAATCGATGACCACTAGTTATTGACCCGCTCACCAGAGGGAATAGTTTTTTCTCTCTCTACTCTATCAAAACCTCTCTTCATCTTGAAAACCTCTATTAGGTCACCTCTTAACCTTTTCTGTTCCAAGGAGAACAGTCCTAACTTTTCCAACCTCTCCTCAGAACTGAAGTCCCTCGTCCATGGTAACATCCTGGTAAACCTCCTCTCTACCCTTTCTAAGGCCTTTACATCTTTCCTGAATTGGAGATGCCGGTGTTGGACTGGGGTGGACAAATGTAAGAAGTCACACAACACCAGGTTATAGTCCAACGAAGGAGCAGTGCTCCGAAAGCTTGTGATTTCAAATAAAACTGTTGGACTATAACCTGGTGTTGTGTGACTTCTTACATCTTTCCTGAACTGTGGTGCCCAGAATTTTGCACAATACTCCAGCTGAGGCCGAATCAGTGATTTGTAAAGTCAAAATATTTCAAACTATAAAGATTAAAAATGCACCCTAGATATTTTTATTTCTGCATAGCTACATTTTGGTCCATTCCATCTCATCCTCTAGTGTACATATTTCATAGAATCATAGAATGGTTACAGCACAGAAGGAGGCCATTTGGCCCGTCGAGCCCGTGCCGCCTCTCTGCAAGAGCACTTCAGCTAGTTCCACTCTCCTGCCCTTTCCCCATGGCCTTGCAATTTTTTTTCCTTCAGGTACTTATCCAACTCCCTTTTGAAAGCTGTGATTGAGTCTGCCTCCACCGCCCTTTCAGGCAGCGCATTCTAGATCCTAACCACTCGCTGAGTAAAAAAGTTTTTCCTCATGTCGTCTTTGGTTCTTCTGCCAAGCACCTTAAATCTGTGTCCTCCGGTTCTTGACCCTTCCGCCAATGGGAACAATTTCTCTCTATCTACTCTGTCTAGGCCGCTCATGATTTTGAACACCTCTATTAAATCTCCTTTCAATCTTCCCTGCTCCAAGGAGAACAATCCCAGCTTCTCCAGTCTATCCACATAACTGAAGTCCCTCACCCCTGGAATCATTCTCGTAAGTCTTTTCTGCACCCTCTCTAAGGCCTTCACATCCATCCTAAAGTGCAGTGCCCAGTACTGGACACAGTACTCCAGTTGGGGCTGAACCAGTGATTTATACAGGTTTATCATAATTTCCCCGCTTTTGTACTCTATGGGCAGGATTTTCATTGGGCCGTGGAGGCGGGATTGGAGGCGTGTGGGGGGTTAAAATCTCGAAATTGGGGGGCACGAACCTGCCCCCAACCCGCCTCCATGCCCGGTTCAAAGGAGGCGGGTACCCGACCTGTGCTGGGAGCCGCCTCCCCAAGGCGGAAAGGGGATTAGTGCCAATTAACTGCCTGTTAGCAGGTAGTTAACAGGCAGTTTTTAGCCTAATCCCTATTTTTATTCCTGAAGTGTGGGATTCCCGACGGCTCCAAACCACGCCAAGTTAGCGAGGCGGACCGTCGGGCTGAAGGGCTTGGAGGGTTCGAGATGTCTGGTGTTCAGGTGAGTGATGGGTACATGAGTGCAGAGGTAAGTGTGTTTGGTGTGTGTAAAGTGTTTAAAGAAGTTTTGCTTACCTTTACTTACCTTTACAGCCTTCCTTCCTTCAGGTCTCGGGAGTCCCTCATCTCACCGGCACAGAAAGCAGAATGGCCGCGAGCTGTCAAAAGTTGCAGCATTCAGCTTTCTGTTCCGGAGAGATCTCTAAATCAGCCTGAAAGGAAGGAATTAACCTGGAGTACAGATTGTCAGCATTTGACAGCTTCAAAGAGCTGTCAAATGCTGATATTCCATTTGTCAAAAGCTCTTGACACATGAAATGTCAATCTGTGACGTCACCTGTTGCCGGGTGGCCCTTAATTGGCCTGCTGACCCCGCTGGGTGGGCTCAACAAGGTCAATCAAGTGCAAATCGAGTGGGTTGGCCACAACTCGATGGAGGCGGGACTACAACCCCGAAAGTTGTAGTCCTGCCTCCTACACTCCTCCAGTATCAAAATCCAGCCCCATACCTCTATTCATGAAGCCGAGGATCCTGTAAGCTTTTTTAACTGCTTTCTCAACCTGCCCTGCCACTTTCAACGATTTGTGTACATATACCTCCAGGTCTCTCTGTTCACGCACCCCCTTCAGGATTGTACCCTTCAGTTTATATTTCCTCTCTTCATTCTTTCTAAAGGGGAACCAGTGGATGTAGTATATTTGGATTCCAAAAGGCATTCGATAAGGTGGCACCTAAAAGGTTATTACACAAGATTAGGGCTCATGGGGTTGGGGGTAATATAGTAGCATGGATAGAGGATTGGTTAATGGACAGAAAACAGAGAGTAGGGATAAACGGGTCATTTTCAGGTTGGTAGGCTGTAACTAGTGGGGTGCCGCAAGGATCAGTGTTGGGGCCTTAGCTATTTACAGGAAACTTTGGTTTATCCGGAGGTTGTATGTCCAGAAACCTTGATCTACTGGCAGAAATCAGGAGCTTATTTGTTAGTTTTTTTTTCTTCTCGTGGCTTTGTTTTCAACATTCTCTCTGAGCTGTTGCTAAGCTACAGAGACGCTTCCAAGGTACGGGCCAACTGTTTACAAGCTGTTGCTAAGCAACAGTGTTTGTTGTCAGATACGGAGATGAAAACCTCTGTCTGAAATCAAATCACAGAAATCACAGAAACCCCAGTGCAGATAGAAGCCATTTCGGCCCATCGAGCCTGCACCGACACATATCCCACCCGATCCCCGTAACCCCTACACCAACACATATCCCACCCTATCCCCCTAACACTAAGGGTCAATTTATCATAGCCAATCAACCTAACCCGCACATCTTTGGGCTGTGGGAGGAAACTGGAGCCCCCGGAGGAAACCCACGCAAACACGGGGAGAATGTGCAAACTCCACACAGACGGTCGCCTGAGGCCGGATTCGAACCCGGGTCCCTGGCGCTGTGAGGCAACAGTGCTAACCACTATGCCACCGTGCTGCGTAATGTCTGCTTCAACATTAACTTTGTATGTCCGGCAGTTTTGATAGATCGGCAACAGCTCGGTCCCGTCGGTGCCGGATATAACAAAGTTTCCTGTACAATCTATATTAATGACCTAGATGAAGGGACCAAGTGTAATGTATCCAAGTTTGCTGATGATACAAAGATAGGTCGGACAGTAAGCTGTGAGGAGAACACAAAGGGCTGGATTTTGCCTGCCCTGGGGAGGCAGGTTTGGAGGCGGGACTGCCGGGAAAATGGCAGAATAAGAACAGAAGAAATAGGAGCAGGAGCAGGCCATTCGGCCCTTCGAGCCTGCTCCGCCATTCAATGAGATCAGGGCTGATCTTCTGCCCCAACTCCATTCACCGGCCCTATCGCCATATCCCTTGATGCCCTTACTAGTCAGAAATCTACCGACTTCTGTTTTGAATATATTGAGTGACTGAGCCTCCACAGCCCTCTGGGGTAGAGAATTCCAAAGATTCACCATCCTCTGTGTGAAGAAATTTCTTCTCACCTCAGTTCTGAATGGCCTACCCTTTATCCTGAGTCTGTGGCCCCTGGTTCTAGACACCAGAGCCAAGGGAAACATTCTCCCAGCAGCCACCCTATCAAGTCCTATAATAATTTTGTATGCTTCAATGAGATCACCTCTCATTCTTCTGAATTCAAGAGACTACAGGCCTAGTTTCCTCAATCTCTGCTCATACGACAGTCCCGCCATCCCAGGAATCAATCTCGTGAACCTTTGTTGCACTCCCTCCATGGCAAGTATATCCTTCCTTAGGTAAGGAGACCAAAATTGTACACAGTACTCCAGGTGTGGTCTCACCAAGGCCCTATATAATTGGAGTAAGACTTCTTTACTCCTGTACTCAAATGCTCTTTGAGTGCATCTGCATTCCCCAATCTTTCACCATTTAGGAAATACTCTGCCTTTCTGTTTTTTCTACCAAAGTGGATACCTTCACATTTATCCACATTATATTCCATCTGCCATGTTCTCGCCCACTCACTGAGCTTGTCGAGGTCCCCTTGAAGCCTCTTCACATCCTCTTCACAACTAACACTGCCACCTAGCTTTGTATCATCAGCAAATTTGGAAATGTTACATTTAGTCCCCTCATCCAAATCATTGGTATAGATTGTGAATAGCTGGGGCCCAATCACCGATCCTTGCGGTACCCCACGAGTCACAGCCTGCCATCCTGAAAAACACCCGTTTATCCCTACTCTTTGTTTTCTGGGGGCAGGTGCTCATCCCGCCCCCAACCCGCCTCCGTGCCATCTTCCCAGGAGGTGGGTAGGTGACCCGCGCCAGGTCCCGTCTCCTGGAGGCAGTAAGGGGATTACAGCCACTTAACTGCCGGTAACAGGTAGTTAACAGGCAGTTAAGAGCATTATCCCCATTTTTCCACCAGAGGCGTGGGCTTCCCGACATTGGGAAACCCCCGCCAGGATCAGCGAGGTGAGCAGTGGGTCTGCGGGGGTCGGAGGGGTGCAAAAGTTCGCTGTGGAGGTGAGTGATGGGTGGAAGTGTGGAGAGGTAAGTATGTGAGGTGAGTGAAAAGTGATAGAAAATGTTTAATTACCTTTGTTTCTTCCTGCAGGCTTCAATCGTTGGGGATGCGGAGACTCTCGCATCTCACCGGCAGAGATGACGGATGGCTGCTGCATTCTCCGATGCAACAACCATCTAATTTCTGCTCACAAAAGAGGTTTGATGAGTCTTGAATACAAGGACTCATCAAACAACAGAGAATGTCCGTGTTTGACAGCTTCACAGAGCTGTCAAACGATGACAATTCATCTGTCAAAAAACAGATGGAACGTCATACTCTGACATTCTCTGTAGCCGGCTTCCCCTTAATTGGCCTGCTAAGCCCGCTGGGCGAGCTTAACAAGGTCAATCAAGGGAAAATAGCGTGGGTTGGTCACAAGTCGATGGAGTCGGGACTGAAACCTGACAAGCAGCAGTCCCGTCTCCAACGCGCCCCCATTGACAAAATCACGCACAAAGAGTCTGCAAAGGGATATAGATAGACTAAGTGAGTGGGCAGTGAGGTGGCAGATGGAGTATAATGTAGGGAAATGTGAGGTTATTCACTTTGGTTGGAAGAATAGAGAAACAGAATATTTTTTAAATGGTGAGAAACTTTCAAATATTGGTGTTCAGAGAGATTTGGGTGTCCTCGTGCAAGAAACACAGAAAGCTAGCGTGCAGGTACAGCAAGCAATAAGGAAGGCAAATGGCATGTTGGCCTTTATTGCAAGGGGGTTGGCGTATAAGAGTAGGGAAGTCTTGCTACAATTGTATAGGGCCTTGGTAGAACACGCCTGGAGTACTGTGCACAGTTTTGGTCTCCTTATCTAAGGAAGGATATACTTGCCTTGGAGGCGGTGCAACAAAGGTTCACTAGATTGATTCCTGGGATGAGAGGGCTGTCCTATGATGAGAGATTGTGTAGAATGGGCCGATACTCTCTGGAGTTTAGGAGAATGAGAGGTGATCTCATTGAAACATACAAGATTCTGAAGGGGATTGACAGGGTAGATGCTGAGAGGTTGTTTCCCCTGGCTGGAGTGTCTAGAACTAGGGGGCATAGTCTCAGGGTAAGGGGTAGGCCATTTAAGACCGAGATGAGGAGGAGTTTCTTCACTCAGAGGGTTGTGAATCTTTGGCATTCTCTGCCCCAGAGGTCTGTGAATGCTGAGTCTTTGAGTATATTGAAGGCTGAGATCGATAGATTTTTCTACTCTAGGGAAATCAAGGGATATGGAGATCGGGCGGGAAAGTGGAGTTGAGGTCGACGATCAGCCATGATCTTATTGAATGGCGGAGCAGGCTCGAGGGGCCGTATGGCCTACTCCTGCTCTTACTTTTTATGTTCTTAAAATGTATCGCTTTGCACTTTTCTGCATTAAATTTCATCTGCCACGTGTTCACCCATTCCACCAGCCTGTATGTCTTCTTGAAGTCTATCACTATCCTCCTCACTGTTCACTATACTTCCAATTTGTTGTCATCTGCAAATTTTGAAATTGTGCCCTGTACACCCACATCCAAGACATTAATATATATCAAGAAAAGCAGTGGTTCTAGAACTGACCCCTGGGGAACACCACTGTACACCTTCCTCCAGTCCGAAAAACAACCATTCACCACTACGATGATAGCAAAATACTGCGGATGCTGGAAATCCGAAATAGCAACAGAAAATGCTGCAAAAACTCAGCAGGCCAGGCAACATCCATGGAGAGAGAAATAGAGTCAACGTTTTGGGTCGAAACCCTTCGTCAGGATTGAGAAAAAACACAGGAAATGAAACAGGTTAAAAGGCCAGTTTGGGGGCTGGGAAATGGGGATGAAAGAACAAAAGAGAAGTGAAGAGACATTAAGAGTTATTCAAGATGAGACGAGATGGTGATCGGACTAGTGGAGACAAAGAACGGCTCTAGGTGAAGTGTGAAATGCGCTGGCAGAATGGGAGACAGCTGCCATGTGGGAGAGAGAGAAAGGGGGAAGGGCACAAAACAAAGGTGTGGATAAAAAATATATATAAAAGTGTAATAGGGGCCGAGGTTGTGATCTGAAATTGTTGAACTCGATATTGAGTCCAGAAGGCTGTAAAGTGCCGAATCGGAACCGTTCACCATGGTGAACTGTTCACCACTACTCTCTGTTTCCTGTCACTTAGCCAATTTCATAGCCATGCTGCCACTGTCCCTTTTATTTCATGGGCTTCAATTTTGCTGCATAGCCTATTATGTGGCATTTTGTCTAATATAGAAACATAGAAACATAGAAGATAGGAGCAGGAGTAGGCCATTCGGCCCCTCGAGCCTGCTCTGCCATTCAATGCAATCATGGCTGATCATCCAAGTTCAGTACCCGGTCCCTGCTTTCTCCCCATACCCCTTGATCCCTTTAGCCTTAAGAAATATATCCAACTCCTTCTTGATTATATTTAATGTATTGGCCTCTACTGCCTTCTGTGGTAGAGAATTCTACAGGTTCACCACTCTCTGGGTGAAGAAATTCCTCCTCATTTCTGTCCTAAAAGGCTTACCCCTTACCCTTAGACTGAGACCCCTGGTTCTGGATGCCCCGACCATCGGGAACATCCTCCCTGCATCTAGTCTGTCCAGTCCTTTCAGAATTTTATACGTTTCAATGAGATCCCCTCTCATTCTTCTAAACTCCAGCGAGTACAAGCCCAATCGTCCCAATCTCTCCTCATACGTCATTCCTGCCACCCCAGGTATCAGCCTGGTGAATCTTCGCTGAACTCCTTCCATGGCAAGAATATCCTTCCTCAGATAAGGCGACCAAAACTGCACACAATACTGAAGATGTAGTCTCACCAAGGCCCTGTACAACTGCAGCAAGACATCCTTGTTCCTGTACTCAAACCCTCTCGCTATGAAGGCCAACATACCATTTGCCTTCTTAACCGCCTGCTCCACCTGCATGCTTACCTTCAGCGACTGGTGCACAAGGACACCCAGGTCTCGTTGCACTTCCCCTTCTCCCAATCTATTGCCATTCAGATAATAATCTGCCTTCCTGTTTTTGCCACCAAAGTGGATAACCTCACATTTATCCACATTATATTGCATCTGCCATGCTTCTGCCCAATCACCCAACCTGTCCAAATCATCCTGTAGTTTCTCGGCATCCTCCTCACAGCACACACACCCACCCAGCTTTGTGTCGTCTGCAAATTTGGAGATATTACATCTAGTTCCCTTGTCTAGATCATTAATATATATTGTGAATAGCTTGGGTCCAAGGACCGATCCCTGCGGTACCCCACTAGTCACTGCCTGCCACTCGGAAAAAGACCCGTTTATTCCAACTCTTTGCTTTCTATCTGCCAACCAGTTCTCTATCCAAGTCAATACCTTGCCCCCAATCCCATGTGCCTTAACTTTACATGCTAATCTCTTATGTGGGACCTTATCGAAAGCTCTGAGGCCTACCTGGTCTCTTGGAGCCTCTTTTATACTCACTCCGCCGCTCCGAGATTCCCGCCGCCGCTTGCGCCGCAGTGAGGCCTACCTGGTCTCTTGGAGCCTTTTATACTCACTCCGCTGCTCCGAGATTCCCGCCGCCGCTCTCGCCGCCCTGAGGCCTACCTGGTTTCTTGGAGCCTCTTTTATACTCACTCCGCCGCGCCGAGATTCCCGCCGCCGCTCGCGCTGCTCTGAGGCCTACCTGGTTTCTTGGAGCCTCTTTTATACTCACTCCGCCGCTCCGAGATTCCCGCCGCCGCTCGCGCCGCTCTGAGGCCTACCTGGTCTCTTGGAGCCTCTTTTATACTCAATCCGCCGCTCCGAGATTCCTGCCGCCGCTCGCGCCTTTTGGAAATCCATGTACACCATGTCAACCGCAGTGCCCTCAGCAACCCTCTCTGTTACCTCATCAAAAAACTCGATCAAGTTGGTTAAACATGATTTTCCTTTAACAAGTTCATGTTGGCTTTCCTTAATTAATCCACACTTGTCCAAGTGATTGTTAATTTTGCCCCTGATTATTGTTTCTAAAAGCTTCTCCACTACTGAGGTTAAGCTGACTGGCCTATAGTTGCTGGGTTTATCTTTACACCCTTTTTTGAACAAGGGTATAACATTTGCATTTCTCCAGTCCTGTGGCACCAGTCCCATATCAATGGAGGGTTGGAAGATTATGGCCAGTACCTCCGCGATTTCTTCCTTCATTTCCCTCTGCGTCCTAGGATGTATCCCATCTGGTCCTGGTCACTTATCTACTTTAAGTACAGCCAGCCTTTCTAGTACCCCCTCTTTATCAATTTTTATCCCATTCAGTATCTCCCCTACCTTCTCCTTCCTATGTCTATGGCAGCATCTTCTTCCTTGGTGAAGACAGAGTTGACAGGCGGCCAATAAAAGTTTTAAAACATTATTTGCTCTTGGGATGTGGGCAATGCTGGTAAGGCTGTCTTTATTACCCATTCCTTGTTGCCCTATATGCTCTTCAACTGCTGTGGTACTTGTGGTGATTGTTGTGTCTGTACCTTTCTACCTAGACACAATTTAGAACTCAGAACTCAGAGATTCAAACATGAAGTGCTTTATTCAAAAAGAAGGTTCCGGAAAGTACCGAACAAAGAGAGCTAAAGCTTAACCAAGAGAACAACCACAACCATTTATCTGCTGTGACAGCGCCACCGCAGGTGGGAGGAGAACACCCAATACCTAACATATTCCTCCCCTCTTAAATGAAAGGTCCACATTATTCCTCAACAGGTAAGTTACTTTCACTGCACTCAACTAACCAAGGGTAGAGGTAGACTGCCTCAAACCCTGACTTTACCCTGGTGTTTATTCTGCCCCAGTCTTGTGGGTAAGTCGCTAAGCCTACAGATCCAAGCATCTTGGAGGCCGCCGCTCTCTGACAGGATACCGGCGGTCATCGCTGGCTTCCACAGCAGTAGGCATTGACATAGGCCTAGATAGAGGAGGTGCCTGTGTCAGTCGAAAGTCAGGAGTTTGCACAGGTGGAACAGTCTCTTTGACTTCCCGTGTTGGAGAAGAGCACTGTGGCAAAGGATGCTGGTTTGCGGTATCATCCGGAAACAGTTCAGGCCAACCAGCCATTGGAGCCTCTGTGGCTTTCTCTGCTCCTAGCAACAATTGATCTGTGTGCCTTCTCCAGACGACGTCCTCAGCAGTCTCAACCATGTAAGACACAGGGCCCATCTGCGCGATCACCGTAGCAGGAACCCATTTCGGTCCAGTGTTGTAGTTTCGAGCTAGGACGTGCCCTCCAGGATGAAACCGTCTCTCCTTGGCTCTTTTCTCTCTCCTTTCAACTTGAGCTTGTTGTTGATGATGGACAACCTGTTCTGCCCTTGGAGGTTTGAGTAAGTCAAAACTTGTCCGCAACTGCCTCTTCATCATGAGCGAAGCGGGGGAAGTTTTGGTTGTGGCATGCGGCTCGTTCCTGTAGGACAACAGGAAGCTGTTCAGACGTTGGTGGATTGAGCCCTGACCTTGCGATGCCTTCAAGGCGTGCTTCAAAGTTTGCACGAACCTTTCTGCCAGGCCGTTAGTAGTGGGATGATAGGGCGCAGACCTGGCGTGTTGGACACCATTCTCATGCAGGAAGGTTGCAAACTCCTGTGATACAAATTGTGGACCGTTGTCACTTACGAGTTGTTCCGGTGAGCCATAATGGCTGAACATCTCACCAAGTTTCTCAATTGTTTTCTCTGCTGTGGTAGACCTCATCACAGCGACCTCTGGCCACTTGCTACGAGCATCCACAATCACCATAAACATCTTCTCTTCGAAAGGACTGGCGAAATCCACATGTACTCGCTGCCACACTTCTCCAGGCCAATCCCAGGGGTGTAGGGTTGCCAGCTGTGGAACATTCCGGACCCTTTGATATGGGGAACATGTTTTGGCTTTCTCCTCAATATTCCCATCGAGACCTGGCCACCAGAAGTAGCTTCTTGCCATTTCCTTCATCCGAACCATCCCACTGTGGCCTGTATGAAGTTGTTGCAGTATAGGTTCCCTCAGAGGTGACGGAATGATGACACGGCGTCCCCAAAGAAGACAACCTGCCTGGATGGAGAGCTCATTTCTTTTTGAAACGTAAGGTTTCAAACTAGGAGAATCTCCTATAGCTCTCCCTCGAATGACATCGTCCATTACCTCAGACAGGACTGGATCGTTGCGGGTGTACCTTCGCACCTGAACTGCAGTGACAGGTGCTCCCTCCACTTGTCTAAAGTAGAAGATGCCTATCTGATGAGGCTCTGGGGGAGTAACAGGCAAGGACAGCCTCAAGAGACCGTCTGCGTTGCCGTGCAAGTCTGATTTGCAATATTTGATGTCGTATGTGTGTCCTGACAACAGTAAAGCCCACCTTTGCATCCTGCTTGCAGCAAGAGACGGAATTCCGGTGTGGGGCCCGAAGATTGAAGTCAATGGACAGTGGTCCATCAGGAGTGTGAACCTTCTCCCAAACAGGTACTGATGAAATTTTCGAATTCCAAAAACGATTCCCAAGGCCTCGCGCTCAATCTACGCATAGTTACTCTCGGCCTTGTTCAAGGTGTGTGATGCGAAGGCGATAGGTTTCTCTTCCCCAGAAGGCATGATGTGGGATATGACTGCTCCCACACCATATGGTGATGTATCACATGCAACTGCACAGGTAGCTTTGGGTGAAAGTGTGTCAGGACCTCCGACTTCAGCAATGCTTTCTTTGCTTGGGCGAAAGCTTCGTTGCACAGTTCAGTCCATTTCTATGTTTTGCCTTGACATAACAACTGATGTAACGGCTTCAGCAATGTTGCTAAGTCTGGAATAAACTTCCCATAGTAGTTAAGTAGCCCCAGAAATGAACGTAACTGGCTCACATTCTGGGGTGCTGGGGCCTCTACGATCACCTTGACCTTTGACGGCGCCTTATGCAGGCCAGTAGCGTCAATCACATGCCCCAGGTACTCAACTGAAGACTGAAAGAATTCACATCTGTCCTTACGAACCCTGAGTCCGTACTCTTTCAGTCGCTGTAGTGTCGCATCCAAGTTCAGAAGATGATCCTCCTCATTTGTCCCAGTGACAAGGATGTCATCCAGGTAGCACTGGACTCCTGGCAGTCCACTCAAAATCTGATCCATTGTCCTTTGGAATAGAGCAGGGGCCGACGTAATTCCAAACAGAAGGCGGCAGTACCTGTATAGCCCCTTGTGTGTCACAATTGTCAGCAGCTCCTTTGATTTGGCATCGACATGCATTTGTAGATAAGCCTGGCATAAGTCTATTTTGCTGAACTTTTGCCCTCCGGCCAGGCCCGTAAAAAGATCACCAATGAGGGGAAGAGGGTACTGTTCCGCAGACAGCACCAGGTTAATAGTCACTTTAAAATCCCCGCAGATTCAAACAGATCCATCCTTTTTCAGGACAGGAACAATGGGTGTGGTCCATTTGCTCACGCTCACAGGCTCCAGGACTCCATTCTTGACTAAGGCCTCCAAGTTAGCCTCAACTTTTGGCCTAATTGCATAGGGTACAGGTCGGGCTTTGTGAAACTTCGGCTTGCTGTCAGGTTTAATGTCCAGTCTCACGCTGATCTTTTTCATGCTCCCAAGTTCACCATTGAAGAGTTCTGCATGTTTGTTTAAAACTGCTGTCAGACCTGACTCCCCTTTTGACATCATGCGGACTGCAGGCCAGTCCAGTGTGATTTTCTCTAGCCACGCACATCCCAGTAGAGATGGGTAATTTCCCTTTACCACATATAGTGGCAGTTTTGCAGTCTGTCCATTCAATTTAACTGTCACCTCAATGGCGCCTCTCATGGCCACAGGTTCGCCGGTATACGTCTTTAGCACAATGTTTGTTGGCTGAAGGGTAAGATGCTTTAGCATTTTGTTGTAGACAGTGTCTGAAACAAGGGACACAGCCGTGCCCGTGTCCACCTCCAACCGCACTGATTGTCCCTCCACCAGTGGTGACACCCAGTAGCCATTTGGACCACCTGCAACCGTCAGTATGTGCACCTCTTCCTCCTCAGAGGTGTCGCTCCCCTCTGTTTTGCTTGTTCCATCATACTGCACTGAATGAACACTCTTTTTCTTCTCTTGTCCAAATACAGACATTTTGCTTTCATGCCTCCCAGCTGTGTCTGTTCTTTTTTTACCTCTACAGGCCCGTTCAATGTGACCTTTTTTTCCACAATTTCGGCATTCCAGCTCCGTACACCAGCAGTCATTAGCGTGATGGCCCGTTTTCCCACAACGGTAACATGTGCTGTTCCGCGCACCTTGAGACTCAGACGACACCCTGTGAACTCTCCCTGTTGAACTCAACTGGTGAGCCTCCTTTTCCGCCATCTCCATGGAGACACTAACTTCTATGGCCTTTTCAAGAGTAAGGTTGTCCTCAGTAAGAAGGCGCTTCTGTGTGGCTGCACTTTGCAGACCACACACAAGTCTGTCTCTAATGGTGTCATTCAGCACCTCCTTGAACTCGCAGTGTTCTGACAACCTTTTTAAAGCAGCAATAAACATCGTCACTGATTCCCCCTCCTCTTGATTCCGTTTGTGAAATCTAAATCTCTCAGCAATAACCAGAGGTTTTGGTGAAAAATGTGCTCCAAGAATTTCCACTATGTGTTTATATGTTTTAGTTCCTGGCTTATCTGGCTGTACAAGGCTGTGAAGTAAGTTGAATGCCTTTGCTGCCAGTATACTCAAAAAGGTAGGCACGACCTTATCGTTTGCCACCGCATTCGCCAAAACAAAATAGTCAAAACGTTCCGTATAAGCGCTCCATTGCTCAACATTTTCATCAAAATCACCGATGTTTCCGAATATAGTAGCCATCTCACGTTTGAAATTTTAATTTCTGTTACTCACTGCACCCGTAATGTTAATGTAATGCTGCAATCTCTGTTCCGAGTGTTTTGTAGTCGAAAACAAGAAAGTTCCCACAACGCAGATTCATCCGATTCATCCGATCCTTTCTACCTAGACACAATTTAGAACTCAGAACTCAAAAATTCAAACATGAAGTGCTTTATTCAAAAAGAAGGTTCCGGAAAGTACCGAACAAAGAGAGCTAAAGCTTAACCAAGAGAACAACCCCAACCATTTATCTGCTGTGACAGCGCCACCGCAGGTGGGAGGAGAACACCCAATACATAACAGTGATGGTACTCCCACAATGTTATTAGGCTGGGAATTCTAAAATATTGACTCAGTGACAATGACGGAACAACAATTTATGTCCAAGTTGGGATGGTGTGTGACTTAGAGGGGAACTTGGAGGGGACGGTGTTGCTAAGACGTTTCTACATTTGTCCATCTTGGGTGGTAGAGGCTGTTGGATGGGAAGGGTTGTTGAAGCAACCTTTGTGAGTTGCTGTAGGGCATCCTGCAGATCATACATACACCAGCCACAGTACACCAGTGATGGAGCGGTGGTTATAGAGGCCAGTGACAGGGGTGGCAATCAAGGGGACTGCTGCATCCCAGATGGCGTCGAGCTTCCCGAGTATTGTTGCAGCTGAATCCAGCCAGACAAGTGGAGATTATTCCATCGCGCTCCTGACCTTTGCCTTGTTGATGGTGAGGCATGAGGAGCCAGGAGGTGAGCCACTCATCACAGAGTACCCAGCCAGTGCCCTGCTCTTGTATCCATGGTGCTAATATGGCTGGTCCGGTTAAACTATTAGTCAGTGACGACCACCAAGATATTAATGGTGGGAAACTCACCGGTTACGGTGCTGTTGAAGGCCAGGCAGATGTTGTTGGGGCTTTTGCTTATGGGAGAAGGTCATTGCCTGGCATGTATGGGGTGCGAATGTTACCAGCCAGTTGTCAACTCAAACCTGGGTGTTGTCCAGGTGACTTCTGTAGGCTGCCAGGTGCTGCTTTATTACTTAACTCTGCTAAAGGCCTGCATTAGAAGTAGTTTTCTGAACTTTTAAAGTTGGTCCCTAAACTGATCTGAGACCATGAGAAAGACTTACTGTGCAGATTGGGAATGCTTCAACTTGAAACCTGTTACTAAATTGAATTTAGCTCTGAAGTCAGGGTAGCTTGGTGTATGAATAATAGGGATCGGCTTATCAGCAGTTAGCTTCGATTCAATTCCAAATCATGAATCCCTGTAATTAGCATTGCCACAAGACGAAGAAAAATAATCAACCAAATATGACCTCATTGTAATGTATCTAGTTATAAAACAAAGGGATGGCCGAAAGGAAAGTCTGACTGAATTTTAATTTTCTTCTTTCATTTTCATGTATTAATTGAAACAGAAGCACTCTAGTTTAATGACAGCTTCCAGGGCACCAGGAGTCCCAGCGCATTACAGAGCTGATTCAAGTAGAAATAATGGCCCAGATTATGCTGGAGCATGGATTCTTGCAATGTGCCCCGATTGTTAGACTTTTTCCCCTCACTGTTCAGCTCGAAAATGGTTTGCCCTGTAAGTTAGAATCATAGATTTACAGCACAGAAGGAGGCCATTCGACCCATTGGCCTAGAATTTCAGTGTGCTGTGAGGCGGGCTATTAGGTGGGCGGGGGGCAAAAATCCCGAATTCGGGGGTCCCGACACCATCCCGCCCAAAACCCGCCTCCACATAAGTTTCAGGGGAGGTGGGTACCCGCCCCGCAATGGGACCCGCTGACCCGAGGCGGGAAGGGATTAGTACCAATTAACTGCCAGTTAACAGGCAGTTTTTAGCCTAATCCCTATTTTGAGGGGTGTCTTGTGGGATTCCCGATGGCTCCAAACCACGCCAGGTTAGAGCAGGCGGGCCATCGGGTTGAAGGACTTGGAGGGGTCGCGATGTTGGTGTTCAGCTAAGTGATGGGTGCATGAGTGCAAAGGTAAGTGTGTTTGGTGTGTCTAAAGTGTGTAAAGAAGTTTAAATTACCTGTACTTACCTTAACAGCCTTTCTTCCTGTAGGCGTCGGGAGTCCATCACTCAGCCAGCACTGAAAGCAAAATGGCTGCGAGATGTCAAAAGTGACAGCCTTCAGCTTTTAGTGCCGGTGACAGTTCTAACTGAGTCTGCGAAGAAGGACTCGGGTTAGAAGTCAGACTGTCAGTGTTTGACAGCTTCAAACAGCTGTGAAACACTGATATTTCATCTGTCAAAAACTCTTGACAGATGAAATTTCAGTTTGTGATGTCACCTGTTGCTGGGTGGCCCTTAATTGGCCTGCTGAGCCCGCTGGGCAGGCTCAACAAGGTCAATTAAGGGAAAATCGCGTGGATTGGCCGGACGTCGATGTAGGCGGGACTAAAACCCGAAAGTTGTAGTCCCGCCTCCTTCCTGACAGCTTAATGAAAATCGACCCCATTGTGTCCGTGCCGGCCGAAAAGGAGCTATCTAACCTAATCCCACTTTCCAGCTCTTGGGGCTAGAAATTCAGTAGGCTTTGCGCCCAGTTTTCGCCCAAAGAGGGCTTTTGCGCCACTTGCTGAGCTTTCGCTGATATTCAGCGCTGCGGTAATGGCGGCGTTAGCCAGTAGCGCTGTGCCGCCACTGATGACATCATCGGTGTGCGCAGTGCCCCGCTACCGCCCCGCTACCGGCCCGACCGCCATATTGAGTTGCGGCCGCCTCTTCCGCAGCGGCTGCAAACAGCGATCAGAAAACGGGGCCGTACTGTAGCGTTAGTGGGGCGAGTTAAGGCGGATGTGCGGCCGCCCGCTTTTTCGGCGGCCGCCTGCTCGCACCTCCTTCCCCGGCCTCCTCCACCCCCCCCCCCCGCGGCATTGCCGGCTGTTTTCCGGGAGCCCGACACTTCTCCGTGGTGCCGGGCTCATTTGCCGGCACTAGCAAGCGGCGATCTCGCTGTTGCAGGCACCTCCCCCTTAAGAGAGGGAGGAAGGCCTGCAGTACTGCAGCCTGCCGCTCCGCAGCGGGTGGCGCTGCGGCACCTAGCGCGCCGATATTCAGTCTCAGCGCCCCAAGCGGGGGTGCCGAAACCCTTGAATAGCGGCCGGCTTCGACGTGGGGCGCTGAAACTGAATTTCCGGCGGGCGCAAGTGGCTCCGCGCGCAGCGGTAACTTCTGGGCACAAGCGAGCTGGCGGGCCCAAACTGAATTTCTAGGCCTTGGTCCCTAGCCTTGTAGGTTACGGCACTTCAACTGCATATCCAAGTACTTTTTAAATGTGATGAGGGTTTCTGTCTCTACCAGCCTTTCAGGCAGTGAGTTCCAGACCCCCCACCACCCTCTGGGTGAAAAAAGTTCTCCTCAACTCCCCTCTAATTCCCTGGTTATTGACCTCTCTGCTAGGGGAAATAAATCCTTCCTATCCACTCTATCTCGGCCCCTCATAATTTTATACACCTCAATCAAGTCTCCCCTCAGCCTCCTCAGTTCCAGAGAAAACAACCCCAGCCTATCCAATCTTTCCTCATAGCTAAAGCTCTCCAGTCCTGGCAACATCCTCGTAAATCTCCTCTGTACCCTCTCTAGTGTAATCACATCTTTCCTGTAATGTGGTGACCAGAACTGTACACAGTACTCTAACTGTGGCCTAACTAGTGTTTTGTACAGTTCCAGCATAACCTCCCAGATCTTATATTCTATGTCTCGGCTAATAAAGGCAAGTATCCCATATGCCTTCTTAACAACCTGTCCTGCTACCTTCAGGGATCTGTGGACATGCACTCCAAGGTCCCTCTGTTCCTCTACATTTCTCAGTATCCTACCATTTATTGTATATTCCCTTGCCTTGTTAGTCCTCCCCAAATGCATTACCTCACACTTCTCCAGATTGAATTCCATTTGCCACTTTTCTGCCTACCTGGCCAATTTATTGATATCATCCTGCAGAAGTTGCTGGAAGTGCGAGCTGATGATTGAATGAGACTCCACAGTTTAAGGGCTGGATTTTGTGAATGGAGGCGAGTTGGAGGCGGGACTGCTGCTTGTCGTGTCAATGTCCTGCCTCCATCCTCGCCTGACCATTCAGAGGGGTTTTCCCCTGATTGTGCTTGGTAAGCCCACCCTGCGGGCTCAGCAGGCCAATTAGGGAGGAAGTCACATACAGATCATGTCAACGTCAGACGTGCTATCTGTCAAGACTTCTTGAAAGAAGAAATGACAGCATTTCACAGCTCTGTGAAGCTGTCAAACATTGACATTCTCTTTAGTTTGATGAGCCTTTGTGGTGAGGACTCATCAAACCTTTCAACTTTGTAAATTTCACATGTCTGTAGGATCGGAGGATCCAACAGCCATTATGTGAAATTGACAAGGAGAATGTCGGCTCTCCCCATCCAGCGCGGCTAAAGGCTGTAGAAAGAAAACAAGGTAAGTGCACACTTTTTTAAACTTCATCACTCACCTTACATACTTACCACTCCACACTTGCACCCATCACTCACCTCTACACCTTACTTCCAGGTGTCTGCGACCGCCGCAGACCTCCTCCATGTCTCCTCCAACCCGGTGGGGTTCTCTGAGGTCGGGAAGCCTTCACCTGTGAAGGTAAAATGGCACTAATCCTTTTTTCTGCCTGTTAACTACCTGTTAACAGGCAGTTAAAAGGATTAAATGCCTTTCCCACCTCCAGGAGACGGGACCTGAAGCTACACATCTTCCCATCTCCTGGCAAAAGGACACGGAGGCGGGATGGGGGCGGGTTTGCCATCCGCCCCCACTTTCTCCGATTTTACCGGCTGTCCTGCCTCCAGGCCCGCCTTCTCGGGGCTTGGAAAATCCAGCCCTAAGTTATTCCCATTTTGGCATTGCAGGAACATAAACCTAGTCATTAAAAAGGTACCTACTCTGTTAACTAACAGCCCTAACTTTCTGCGGCGAGTTTGATTGGTAATTAATAAGCAAATGTGGCAATTTCATGAAACTCATGGGGAAGTTCAGGGCGAGTTTCTGTTTTCGCGAGGCTAATGGCAGATCGACGCAAATCGTCCAGCAACGTCTGGCGATTCGCAATTCACAGGGTATCTCTTCCTCGCCACAAGTTGCGAGGCGATTTAAACATTTAAAAATGTTTTATTCATTCACAGGATGTGGGCGTCGCTGGCAAGGCCAGCATTTATTGCCCATCCCTAATTACCCTTGAGAAGGTGGTGGTGAGCCGCCTTCTTGAACCGCTGCAGTCCGTGTGGTGAAGGTACTCCCACAGTGCTGTTAAGGAGGGAGTTCCAGGATTTTGACCCAGCGACGATGAAGGATCGGCGATATATTTCCAAGACAGGATGGTGTGTGACTTGGAGGGGAACTCTCGCTTGTTGGAGATATTTTTTACATACTAATAAAAGCGTGCGCATTAAACTTGCCGTTACTTTGACAGTAAGGCAGTGAGGCATATACACACATAATTAGAGGCTGTTGCAGGACACATGTTGGCTGTTGGCTGTGCAGTCGTGTGTGCTTCTGGTCACGGTGTGATGTCACGTTGTGTGATTGTAGTGTGATGTTACATTGTATACATCCAGCAAGTGCCATATTATCAGCCTGCTGCTGCAGTTTGTATCTGCATTAGGCCATGTGAAAATCTTTGTAAAATTCAACCAGAAATGATGTTACTTATATTGTATCTATAGGATGTCCTATCTTGTGAGAAAATAATTCTGTGTAAAAAATAATTGCCACTGAGAAAGATTTTTCTGTGTGTTTTCAATATCCTGAAAACATGTTCTCAAAATAGTTCAGTGAAATACTATACTCAACATATATTAAATGTAATTTAAAGGACAAGACCCTCTATTGAATGCAGCAGCCTTTTATTGTTCTGCAGTGCCGTAAATAATAGAAAATCTTGTTATTTTTCAGGCTTACCAGCTGTCTAGAGGAAGAATATGGGCCATGATCATCATTCTGTGTCTCATTGCTGCCATTCTTTCAGCTTTCTTGGACAATGTCACCACAATGCTCATCTTCACACCAGTAACCATAAGGTAACTGCCAGGTACTTGCTCTGTAATGTGGTGCCTTTTCTTCATTGGTGCAATTAGGAGGCTATTCTCCTTGGGGATGGAGATAGAAATCCAGAGTGAATTGAAGTTCGAACTGGTCAAAAGTGGCATGTTCTTTCAAGGGGCCCATTAGTAAATCAATGACAATAACAACTTGCATTTATGCAGCAACTTGAACATAGAAAAACATCCCAAGGTGCTTCACAGAGGCGTAATCAAAAAAAGTGGACATCAAGCCAAAGAAGGAAGTAATAGGAAGGGTGGCCAAAAATGTGGTCAAGGAGGTTAGTTTTAAGGAGGGTTTTAATGGAGGAGAGGGAGGTGGAGAAGTTTAAGGAGGGAATTCAAGAACTTATGCCTAGGCATGGCTGCCCATGGTGGAGCAAAGACCGGTGGGGGGTGGGGGGTGGTGGAGGTGGAATGAGCAAGATCCTAGTAGGGTCAGAGGAATGGAAAGTTCAGGGGAGGGGTTGTAGAGTTGAAGGAATTTACAGAGATAGGAAGGGACGGGGCCATGAAGGGATTTAAACATGAGGATGAAAATTTAAAAGTTGAAGTGTTGGGGAATCATATGCCAGTCAGCGAGCACAGGCGTGATGAGTGAATAGGATGTGGTGAGAGATAGGTTACAGGTAGCAGAGTTTCGAATATTATCAAGGGGTGATGTTGGGAGGCTGGCCAGGAGTGCTTGGAATAGTTGAGTCTGGAAATGACAAAGGTATGGATGAGGATTTCAGCAGCAGATGAGCTGAGGCTGGGCAGAGATGGGCGAGGTTACGTAGGTGGAAGTAGGCGGACTTGGTGATGGAGAGGATATAGGGTTGGAAGCTCAGCTCAGGATCAGATAGTACGCCAAGGTTGCGAATGGTCAGGTTGAGCCTCAAGCAGTGGCCAGGGTCAACATTGGCATTGGTAGCTAGGGAACGGAGTTTGTGGCAAGGATGGAAGATAATGGATTCAGTCTTCCCAATATTTAATTGGAAAAAATTGCAGCTCATCCAAGAATGGAAAGGCAGTGGAGGAGTTGAGAGAGATGGTGTTGAGGTAAAGCTGGGTATCATCAGCATGCATGTGGAACTTGACCCCATGTCTTCGGATGATGTCGCAAAGGGTCATCATCATGTGGATGAGGTACAGGAGGAGGCCAGGGTTAGATTCTTGGGGAACTCTGAAGGTAATCATGCGGAGGTGGAAAGAGAAGCCATTGCTGGAGATGCTTTGGCTATAATTGGGTAGGTAAGAGTGGAACAAAGCGAGGACATTCCCATTGAGATGGGCAATAGAGGTGAGCTGCTGGAGAAGGTTGGTGTGGTCATCTATGTCAAAGGCTCCAGAGAGGTCAAGGGGAATGAGCAGGCTAAGAAACTAGAGGTTTTCTTTGGTCTCCAGGATGATCCTGGAGTAGTTGAGCAGCTTTGGCGGAGGAGAGGAGGGCCCGCTAGTGCTTGCTGTGGTCGAGTCAGACCTGTTGTTGGATGGCTGAACAAGTTGTGACAAATACAATCAGGTCTGTGGCACTTGGACCTGAGAGAGCAAATGTGGGGGCCTTACCAGCAGGAACAACCAAGGTGGGAGAGAATAAAGTTTTTACTAGAGACAAGGGCATCAAAGGTGAGGGAGTGGTTGCACAAATCAATGGCTGCAGAGAAGTATCGTGATAAATGGAGGGCCACAGTCTAGGCAGTTAGAAATTTGAAAGTGTAGTAACGTGGAGGAGAGCTTTTACAAGGGCCATTTGCAGAAAGAATTGGGTTTGGGTGCATTCGGGGAATGTGGGTGGTGAGAGATACAAGATCGTGGTCAGAGATGGTCTTCTTTGTGATTGACATCATGGGAGTAGAGAGACCATGGGAGGTGGCAAGGTTGAGGGGGTGACCGTGAATATGGGTAAGATACTTTATATGGAGAAAAAGGTTCAAGGAGGAAAGGAAGATAGTGAATTCAGAGGAGAGAGGACCTGAGATGGAGATTGAAATGGTAGCTGATGAGTCCCTCGAGCAGAGGCTGAGGGAGGAAAGGTGGAGGATATTGTGGTGAGAAGCTTGTGGGGATTTGGGGCACTGGTAGACAATAAGGACTTTAAAGGAGAGGTGAGGGGGTAGAAGTAAGATGAAGAAAGTACTAGAGGAGACCAAGGATTGATTTGGTAATAAGGACGACACTGCCAGTTTGAGGTGAGGAAAGTATAGCCAGTTGGGGAGGCTTCAATAAGGGGCAAGGTGTGACTGCCCATTAGCCAAGCTTCAGTCAAAGCCAGGATGTCAATCCAATATCCACAATAAGGTTATGGCTGGCAAGGGTCTTGTTCGTGAGTAAATGGTCATTCTGGTGGGAAATATGGAGAGGGGCAGTGAATGTAGACCTGCTGACAGAGTCCAAGGGAGCAGTGGCTTGTGGGGTGAGCATGATGGGAAGGAGTTTGGCAAATTTAGTACCCAGATAGCCTGCTGGGCAGGAAGGTCAGCGAGAGAGGAGTATTGAGCAGTTTGGGTTGCTGCCTGTAAGGAGGCATGGTGTGGAGATGCCGGTGTTGGACTGGGGTGGACAAATGTAAGAAGTCACACAACACCAGGTTATAGTCCAACAGTTTTATTTGAAATCACAAGCTTTCGGAGCGCTGCTCCTTCGTCAGGTGAAGAGATGAAGGAGCAGCGCTCCGAAAGCTTGTGATTTCAAATAAAACTGTTGGACTATAACCTGGTATTGTGTGACTTCTTACATTTGTAAGGAGGCAGCGATGGGTGCCTCAATGGGCCCCTTGCATAATGCTGAGAGAGGCATTATGGGTTTATTCAAGTGTGATTTAAGCCTGGGACATCATCAGGTGAGTAGAAAGGCAGAGGAGAAGTAGAGGGTTGGGGTAGCGATGGGGAAGGGGTGACAGCAAAATGTCCCCGAGATAGGAGAAAAAGGTGGTATGACTTGGTGATAGGAAAGGGAGGAGACAGGAGAGAAGATCCCATGATCGGCCAAGAGAAAAAAAGACAGGGAGTTCGGTTCAGAGCGGCAACCAAAACGCACACACATTGACACGAAGGGAATTCAGGTTGCACAGTCATGGCAGAGGTTAGGAAAGACATGTCCTGGTTATAAACAGAGGACTGGGAGGAGACAATATGGAAAACATCAAAGTTAAAGTCTGAGGTCCTATGGTGGGATGAACTCGAATTGTGGACAGGGCAGAGTCAGCTTGGACTTTCCATGAACTAGTGTCCAGATTTGGAGACATTGTGGAGGGGGAGTGGACCCAGTAGCCATTCGAAGGGCAGAGTTTCATTGCGGTTTGGCCTTGTCATATGGGACTCCTTGCCCATTAAAAACGTTGTTTTTAATAGAATTTTAAAAATACTGGCGTAATGGAGCTTCTTCCAATTGCATAGAAAATTATGAACTGTTTTCTTTTCCCAAGTGGAGTGAGTCTAATCAAAACTCCACTCAGCCTTAATAGAATATAAATATTAAATGAAAATAATTCCCTTTGAGAATATTATTTCCATTTACAAAAAAAATAAACAGTCAATTCAAATAATTGATAAACAGAGGATTCAGTCAATCTGCTGCACCTTTGTTTTTACGACACATGCAATGAGGTGGTCTCCCTTAAAGTGACTGCCCTTCATCACCCTGTTTTCTTCTATAATCTGTGGCCAGTCAAACTAATACACTCAGGAACAGGAAACTCTGCCCCTATTTATGGGGACGATTTTAACCCTACTCGCTCAGCAGAAACCTGGCGGGTGGGCAGTTAAAAATTGCCCTGGCTCTTACCTGTCCGAGAGCCGCCATGATCGCAACATCTGCAATTTTAACCTGCTCTCCTGAGCAGGCAGCAAGGACACAGCCAACAGGGTCCTTCTTCACATACGCATGTCGCGGCCCGATGACATCATTGAGACCCAACTGTAATTTTAACTCGAGCCTGAGTGGGGAATCCACCCCGGAGTTAAAATCGGAGCGAATCTCCATGACAATAAGTAAGAGTTCAGTCTTCACGTCGATCTGTGTTATTAGTGCAGTCAACTACTGTCAATGGATTATAGTCGTGAATTACTGCACTCTCACTGTGAAATGGCTGATTATGTTTTGCTGCTAAAACGTATTACTTTACTTGGGCGTTAGTACTCCAAGCTCATATCTCTGTCCTTACGACTAACTGCACGAATCTTTGAGGTCGCTTATTTTATTGTGTTGATAAGCTATACCTAAAAACGGTTGTTTGATAAACCTGAAATGTACCAGTCTTTCTTTACAGAATACAAAAACTTCAGGAAAAAGCAGTTAAATCTCAGAAGACACATATTAGCTGGAAACTATTTTGTTCTGTTATAATTTTAAAGGTGGTCAGAACTCTTTGCAGATTATACTCACACGATCTGATTTCTGGTTGCAGTTTGTCCTTACTCTGTGTGGTCCTGTGTGTTTCTGGTTGCTGTTTGACCTTATGCTGTGTGGTCCTGTGTGTTTCTGCTTGTGGTGTGACCTTACGCTGTGTGGTCCTGTGTGTTTCTGCTTGTGGTGTGACCTTACGCTGTGTGGTCCTGTGTGTTTCTGCTTGTGGTGTGACCTTACGCTGTGTGGTCCTGTGTGTTTCTGCTTGTGGTGTGACCTTACGCTGTGTAGAGAAAAAGATTGGTGAAGTCAAGCGTAGGTCCCTTGCAGTCAGAATCAGGGGAATTTATAATGGGTAAAAAAGAAATGGCAGACCAATTAAATACATACTTTGGTTCTGTCTTCACAAAAGAGGACACAAATAATCTCCTAGATATGTCGGGGAACATAGGGTCTAATGAGAGGGAGGAATTGAATGAAATCGGTATTTGTAGGGAAATGGGGTTACGGAAATTGACGGGATTGAAGGCCGATAAATCCCCAGGGCCCGATAATCTACATCCTAGGGTACTTAAGGAAGTGGCCCTAGAAATAGTAGATGCATTGCTGGTCATCTTCCAAAAATCTATAGAATCTGGAACAGTTCCCATGGATTGGAGGGTAGCTAATGTTACCCCACTATTTAAAAAGGGTGGTAGAGAGAAAACGGGGAATTATAGAGCGGTAAGCCTGACATTGGCAGTGGGGAAATGCTAGAGTCCATTATAAAAGATGTACAGGAAACTTTCGATTAACCAGCCCCTAAATAACTGGAACGCTCTATCCACCGGTAAAATTCAGGAGTCGGTTCAGGTAACTTTTTTTACTTTTAGTTACTTTTTTTAATTGATTTGTTGCTGTGCAAGGGTGTAGCTGAAGCTGTTGCTAAGCTACAGAGACGCTTGCAACTTGTGGCCATTGTTTTGAAGCAAGCAACAGGGTTTGTTGCTTTATATGGAGCTCTGAGCTCCGTATCTTTTACTATAGCGTTCGGTTATCCGGAATTGTTGATGAACCGGCAACATGTCGGTCCCATCCGTGCCGGATACAAGGAAGTTTCCTGTAATAGCAGAGCACTTGGAAAACAGTGACAGGATCAGACAAAGTCAACATGGATTTACAAAAGGTAAATCGTGCTTGACTAATCTACTGGAATTTTTTGAGGATGTAACTGGTAGAATAGATAAGGGAGAACCAGTGGATGTGGTGTATTTGGACTTTCAGAAGGCTTTCGATAAAGTCCCGCATAAGAGATTAGCGTGTAAAGTTAAAGCACATGGGATTGGGGGTAAGGTACTGACCTGGATAGAGAACTGGTTGGCAGACAGGAAGCAAAGACTTGGAATAAATGGGACTTTTTCCGAGTGGCAGGCAGTGACTAGTGGGGTAGTGCAGGGATCGGTGCTAGGACCCCAGCTATTCACAATATATATTAATGATCTAGACGAGGGAACTAGATGTAATATCTCCAAGTTTGCAGACGACACAACGCTGGGTGGGCGTGTGTGCTGTGAGGAGGATGCAGAGAAACTCCAGTATGATTTGGACAGGTTGGGTGATTGGGCAGATGCATGGCAAATGCAGTATAATGTGGATAAATGCGAGGTTATCCACTTTGGTGGCAAAAACAGGAAGGCAGATTATTATCTGAACGGCAATAGATTGGGAAAAGGGGAAGTGCAACGAGACCTGGGTGTCCTTGTGCACCAGTCGCTGAAGGTAAGCATGCAGGTGCAGCAGGCGGTTAAGAAGGCAAATGGTATGTTGGCCTTCATAGCGAGAGGATTTGAGTACAGGAGCAAGGATGTCTTGCTGCAGTTGTACAGGGCCTTGGTGAGACCACACCTTGAGTATTGTGTGCAGTTTTGGTCGCCTTATTTGAGGAAGGATGTTCTTGCCATGGAGATAATGCAGTGAAGATTCACCAGACTGATACCTGGGATGGCAGGTATGACGTATGAGGAGAGATTGGGTCGATTAGCCTTATATTCACTAGAGTTTAGAAGAATGAGAGGGGATCTCATTGAAACTTATAAAATTCTAACAGGTCTAGACAGACTAGACGCAGGAAGGATGTTCCCGATGGCAGCGGAGTCCAGAACCAGGGGTCACAGTCTAAGGATAAGGGGTAAGCCATTTGGGACTGAGATGAGGAGGAATTTCTTCACCCAGAGAGTGGTGAACCTGTGGAATTCTCTGCCACACAGGGCATTTGAGGCCAATTCATTAAATATATTCAAGAAGGAGTTGGATATATTTCTTGTGGCTAAAGAGATCAAGGGATATGGGGAGAAAGCAGGGACAGGGTACTGAATTGGGATGATCAGCCAGGATCTCATTAAATGGTGGAGCAGGCTCGAGGGGCCGAATGGCCTACTCCTGCTCCTATCTTCTATGTTTCTATGTAGTCCTGTGTGTTTCTGCTTGTGGTGTGACCTTACGCTGTGTGGTCCTGTGTGTTTCTGCTTGTGGTGTGACCTTACGCTGTGTGGTCCTGTGTGTTTCTGCTTGTGGTGTGACCTTACGCTGTGTGGTCCTGTGTGTTTCTGCTTGTGGTGTGACCTTACGCTGTGTGGTCCTGTGTGTTTCTGCTTGTGGTGTGACATGTGGTGGGGAACCAAGTGTCTAATGAGGGTGAGGAACTTAATGTAATTAATATAAGTAGGGAAAAAGTACTAGAGAAACTAATGGGACTAAAAGCCGACAAATCCCCTGGACCTGACGGCCTACATCCTAGGGTTCTAAAAGAGGTGGCTGAAGAGATAATGGATGCATTGGTTTTGATCTTCCAAAATTCCCTAGATTCTGGAATGGTCCCAGCGGATTGGAAGGTCGCAAATGTAACACCGCTATTCAAGAAAGGATGGAGAGAAAAAAGAGGGAACTACAGGCCAGTTAGCCTGATATCAGTCGTTGGAAAAATGCTGGAAGCCATTATTAAGGAAGTGGTATCAAGTCACTTAGAAAATCATAACATGATTAGACAGAGTCAACATGGTTTTATGAAAGGGAAATCGTGTTTGACAAATTTATTAGCATTTTTTGAGGATGTAACTAGCAGGGTAGATAAAGGGGAACCAGTGGATGTAGTATATTTGGATTTCCAAAAGGCATTCGATAAGGTGCCACATAAAAGGTTAGGGCTCATGGGGTTGGGGGTAATATAGTAGCATGGATAGAGGATTGGTTAATGGACAGAAAACAGAGAGTAGGGATAAACAGATCTTTTTCAGGTTGGCAGGCTGTAACTAGTGGGGTGCCGCAAGGATCAGTGTTGGGGACTTGGATATTTATAATCTATATTAATGACCTAGATGAAGGGACCGAGTGTAATGTATCCAAGTTTGCTGATGATACAAAGCTAGGTGGGACAGTAAGCTGTGAGGAGAACACAAAGTGCTGGATTTTGCCAGCCGAGACGAGTTGGGGGTGGGACTGCTGCCTTCCGGGTTCTAGTCCCGCCCCCAGCAACGTATGACGAACCCACGCTATTTTCTCCTGATTGGCCTTGTTAAGCCCGCCCTGCGGGTTTACCGACCAATTATTGGAAAACTGGTGACAGATGATGTCAGCGTATGACGCTTCATCTGTCGAAAAAATTTTGATAGATGAATTGTCAGCATTTGACAGCATTGAGAAGCTGTCAAAGACTGACAATCTCTGTTCTAAGGTGAGCCCTTGCACAAAGGCTCACCAAGACCTCTCTCCTCAGCAGAAAGCAGATGGCTGCTGCATCTGAGAATGCAGCAGCCATTCTGTCATCTCTGCCGTTGAGATGAGGCACCTCCGGATCCTCAACGGTTGAAGTCTGCAGAAAGAAGCAAAAGTAAGGAAACTTTTTTAAACACTTTACACTCACCTCTCATACTTACCTGTCCACACTTTCACCCATCACTCACCTCTACATCTGACATGTCGACCCCTCTCACCCCCACAGACCCACTGCTCACATCGCTGACCCTGGCGAGGTTCGCAACCGTCGGGAAGCCCGCAATTACAGGCGTAAAATGGGGAAAAGCCTCAAAACTGCCTGTTAACTACCTGTTAACAGGTAGTTAATTGGCTCTAATCCCCTTCCCGCCTCGAGGAGATGGGTCCCTGCGCGACTCGGGGACTTGCCTCCCGGGAAGATGACACGGAGGTGGGTTGGGAGCGGAGTTGGTACCCGCTCCCAGTTTCTGCCATTTTTCCGGCAGTCCCGCCTCCAAACCCGCCTCCTCAGGGCTGGGAAAATTCCCCCCTCTGAGTCTGCAAAGGGATATAGATAGACTAAGCGAGTGGGCAGTAAGGTGGCTGATGGAGTATAATGTAAGGAAATGTGAGGTTATTCACTTTGGTAGGAAGAATAGAAAAATAGAATCTTTTTTAAATGGTGAGGAACTTTCAAATGTTGGTGTTCAGAGAGATTTGGGTGTCCTCGTGCAAGAAACACAGAAAGCTAGCGTGCAGGTACAGCAAGCAATAAGGAAGGCAAATGGCATGTTGGCCTTTATTGCAAGGGGGTTGGAGTATAAGAGTATGAATTCTTGCTACAATTGTACAGGGCCTTGGTGAGACCAAACCTGGAGTACTGTGCACAGTTTTGGTCTCCTTATCTAAGGAAGGATATACTTGCCTTGGAGGCGGTGCAACAAAGGTTCACTAGATTGATTCCTGGGATGAGTGGGCTGTCCTATGATGAGAGATTGTGTAGAATGGGCCTATACTCTCTGGAGTTTAGAAGAATGAGAGGTGATCTCATTGAAACATACAAGATTCTGAAGGGGATTGACAGGGTAGATGCTGAGAGGTTGTTTTCCCCGGCTGGAGTGTCTAGAACTAGGGGGCATAGTCTCAGGTTAAGGGGTAGGCCATTTAAGACTGAGATAAGGAGGGATTTCTTCACTCAGAGTGTTGTGAATCTTTGGAATTCTCTGCCCCAGAGGGCTGTGGATGCTGAATCTTTGAGTATATTCCAGGCTGAGATAGATAGATTTTATATGGAGATCGGGCGGGAAAGTGGAGTTGAGGTCGATGATCAGCCATGATCGTATTGAATGGCGGAGCAGGCTCGAGGGGCCGTATGGCCTACTTCTGCTCTTATTTCTTATGTTCTTATTACGCTGAGTGATCCCTGTATAATAGTGCGTAATATAATGGGGGCGAAATTGGATGGAGCCGCAAACGGGGCGCCAAGCTCGCCTGGGCGCCAGATTTTGCGCTGCGATCGGAGCAGCAGCGATCGCCGGAAATTCAGCTTGAGCGCCCCAAGAGGGACACGGGGCGAGGCTCGAGTCGCTCCGCATCCCTCTTAGGGCGCTGAAACTGAATATCGCAGCGCAACGTGCCGCAGCGCCACACGCTGCGGCATGGCGCGCTGCGGTATTGCAGGCCTTCCTCCCATTCTTAAGGGGGAGGGGTCTGCACCAGCGCGATGAGCGATCGCGAGTGCCGGCAAAAGAGCCCAGCACCGAGGAGAAGTGCTGGGCTCTCGGAAAACAGCCGGCAATGCCGCGGCGGGGAGAACAGGAGGCCGGGGACGGAGGTGCTGGCAGGCGGCCGTGGAAAAAAATGGCCGCCCTGCACCTCCACCTTAATTTGCGCCACTGCCGCCACAGGTAGGCCCCGTGAACAGGGCGCGATTAGCGAGCGGCGCTACAGAGGCGGTCGCTGCCAAATATCGTGATCGGGGCGGTAGCAGGGTGCTGCGCACACCGATGACGTCATCGGTGGTGGCACAGCGCAACAGGCTAACGCTGCCATTAGTGCCCCAGCTAAATATCGCAGGAGGCGCGGCCAGTGACGCTAAAGCCACTGAGTGCCCTGTTTAGGCGCTAACTGGTGGTGCAGCCCACCGAATTTCTCCCCCAATGGGTTAACAGCACAGGTAAAAGGGTATCGTGGGATAGTTAGCATAGATAGTTACCAGCAAAGGGTACGGTAGCATAGTGGTTATGTTACTAGACTAGTAATCCAGAGGCCTGGACTAATAATCCAGGGTCATGAGTTCAAATCCCACCACGGCACCTGGGGCAGAAAACGTTAGTGGGAGTGGTATATAGACCTCCAAACAGTAATGCGGAGGTTGGGGATGGTATTAAAAGGGAAATTAGAGAAGCGTGCAATAAAGGCACAGCAGTTATCATGGGTGACTTTAATCTACATATAGATTGGGCTAACCAAATTAGTAACAATACTGTGGAGGAGGAATTCCTGGACTGCATACGGGATGGTTTCCTGGACCAATATGATCAGGCCATCTTAGACTGGGTATTATGTAATGAGAAAGGATTAATTAGCAATCTTGTTGTACGAGGCCCCTTGGGTCGGAGTGATCGTAATATGATAGAATTCTTCATTATGATGGAGAGTGTAGTAGTTGACTCAGAGACTAGGGTCCTGAATTTAAATAAAGGAAACTATGGGGCCTAGAAATTGAGTTTGCGCTGCGCCGGGGCTTAACGCCGGAAATTTAGCGCCGGTGCTAAGTCGCGCTGCGTGCGCCAAAAATTCAGTAGCGCCGCGCCCAAACGGCTGCCGGCGCTACTGAAGGCTGTTTGCACCTGAAAACTGGCGCTACGCGCCGCATTGCGGCGCTATTCCGGCGCTGCGGCGCCCGATGCGGTGCGGCAGGCTCGGGAAGTGCAGGCCTCCTCCTTCAGTTAAGGAGGAGCTGGCTGCACCCGCCCGCTGGCCGGTTAAATCGACACAAAAATGAGCCCGGCACCTCGGGGAAGTGCCGGGCTCGCAGCCGAGAAGCATCTGTTCCGCGGGGGTGGTGGGGGGGGGGCAGGCGGCCGGCGGGAAAGCGGCCGGCCGCCGCTCCACCTTTATGCGCCGGCGCAAAGTCGTGTAAGACTCTGTTGCCAGAGTCTTAGTTGCGGCTGCCACGGGCGAGGCGGCCGCAACTGAATTTCGGCGCTGGGGCCCGTCACCACGGCAACCGGGACGCTGCGCACACCGATGACGTCATCGGTGCCGGCGCAGCGCTACCGGTGTAACGCCGATGTTGGGCCCTAGTCAATTTCAAAACCGGCTGTAAGTCCAGCGCAATGCCCTCTAGCGCTGCAAAATGGGCGCTAAGCCCACTCAATTTCTAGGCCTGAAGGTATGAGGTGTGAGTTGGGTAGGATTGATTGGGGAATGTCACTCAAAGGGTTGATGGTGGATAGGCAATGGCAAACATTCAAAGATTGCATGGATGAGCTACAGAATTTATTCATCTCAGTTTGGCATAAAAATAAAACAAAAAAGGTGACTCAACCGTGGCTAACAAGGGAAATTAGGGACAGCATAAGATCCAAGGAGAGGACATATAAATTGGCCAGAAAAAGCAGTAAACCTGAGGATTGGGAGCAGTTTAGGATAGGACAAAAGGATTAATTAAGAGGGGGAAAATAGAGCATGAGAGTAAGCTTTCAGGGAACATAAAAACTGACTGTAAAAGCTTCTATAGATATGTGAAGAGAAAAAGATTGGTGAAGTCAAGCGTAGGTCCTTTGCAGTCAGAATCAGGGGAATTTATAATGGGGAACAAAGAAATGGCAGACCAATTAAATACATATTTTGGTTCTGTCTTCACAAAGGTGGACACAAATAATCTACCAGAGATGTCGGAAACATAGGGTCTGATGAAAGGGAGGAACTGAAAGAAATCAGTATTTGTAGGGAAATGGTGTTAGGGAAATTGACGGGATTGAAGGCTGATAAATCCCCAGGGCCTGATAATCTACATCCTAGGGTACTTAAGGAAGTGGCCCTAGAAATAGTAGATGCATTGCTGGTCATCTTCCAACATTCGATAGACTCTGGAACAGTTCCCATGGATTGGAGGGTAGCTAATGTTACCCCACTATTCAAAAAAGGTGGTCGAGAGAAAATGGGGAAGCCTGACATCGGTAGTGGGGAAAATGCTAGAGTCCATTATAAAAGAGGTAATAGCAGAGCACTTGGAAAACAGTGACAGGATCGGACAAAGTCAACATGGATTTAGAAAAGGTAAATCATGCTTGACTAATCTACTGGAATTTTTTGAGGATGTAACTGATAAAATAGATAAGGGAGAACCAGTGGATTTGGTGCATTTGGACTTTCAAAAGGCTTTCGATAAGATTAGCGTGTAAAGTTAAGGCACATGGGATTGGGGGCAAGGTATTGACTTGGATAGAGAACTGGTTGGCAGACAGAAAGCAAAGAGTTGGAATAAACAGGTCTTTTTCCGAGTGGCAGGCAGTAACTAGTGGGGTACTGCAGGGATTGGTCCTTGGACCCCAGCTATTCACAATATATATTAATGATCTAGACGAGGGAACTAGATGTAATATCTCCAAGTTTGCAGATGACACAAAGCTGGGTGGGCGTGTGTGCTGTGAGGAGGATGCAGAGAAGCTCCAGTATGCTTTGGACAGGTTGGGTGATTGGGCAGAAGCATGGCAGATGCAATATAATGTGGATAAATGCGAGGTTATCCACTTTGGTGTCAAAAACAGGAAGGCAGATTATTATCTGAATGGCAATAGATTGGGAGAAGGGGAAGTGCAATGAGACCTGGGTGTCCTTGTGCACCAGTCGCTGAAGGTAAGCATGCAGGTGCAGCAGGCATTTAAGAAGGCAAATGGTATGTTGGCCTTCGTAGCGAGAGGGTTTGAGTACAGGAACAAGGATGTCTTGCTGCAGTTGTACAGGGCCTTGGTGAGACCACATCTTGAGTATTGTGTGCAGTTTTGGTCACCTTATCTGAGGAAGGATGTTCTTGCCGTGGAGGGAGTGCAGCGAAGATTCACCAGGCTGATACCTGGGATGGCAGGAATGACGTATGAGGAGAGTTTGCGTCGATTTGGCTTATACTCACTGGAGTTTAGAAGAATGAGAGGGGATCTCATTGAAACTTATAAAATTCTAACAGGACTAGACAGACTAGATGCAGTAAGGATGTTCCCGATGGTCGGGGAGTCCAGAACCAGGGGTCTCAGTCTAAGGATAAGGGGTAAGCCATTTAGGACAGAGATGTGGAGGAATTTCTTCACCCGGAGAGTGGTGAACCTGTGGAATTCTCTACCACAGAAGGCAGTAGATGCCAATTCATTAAATATATTCAAGAAGGAGTTGGATATATTTCTTAAGGCTAAAGGGATCAAGGGATATGGGGAGAAAGCAGGGACAGGGTACTGAATTTGGATGGTCAGCAATGATCTCATTGAATGGCGGAGCAGGCTCGAGGGGCCGAATGGCCTACTCCTGCTCCTATCTTCTATGTTTCAGCTAATTAAATAAATCTGGTGACCATGAAACTACCGGATTTCTGTAAAAACCCATCTGGTTCACTAATGTCCTTTAAGGAAGGAAATCTGCTGTGCTTACCCGGTCTGGCCTGTATGTGACTCCAGACCCCCAGCAATGTGGTTGACTCCTAACCACCCTCCGAAATGGCCACTCAGTTGTACCAAACCGCTATGACAAAATCAGCAGTGTGGGAATACCTTCACCACGTGGACTGCAGTGGTTCAAGGTGGTGGCAATAAATTCCAGCAACGCCCACATCCCGTGAACGAATACATTTTTTAAAAGATGAAACCGCAGATTGGGCGTGATTGGATAGAGAATTAGAAAATCTGGTGAGAGATAATGAGGAAAATTGCTTAACAATAAAGAAGCCAGCCTTAATATCTTTTAGATTATGTGATTGTACTCTGAGGATGGTTTAGATTAGGTCGTCAGGCCAAAACTAAGCAAACAGGATGAATTGTCAGTTTAAGGCAATTTAACAAGCATTGAAGGGTTGGTGGAAAGAATTATGTCCTCGTTGGGGGACAAAGGGCTGGATTTTGCCAGCCGAGACGAGCTGGGGACGGGACTGCTGCCTTCTGGGTTCTCGTCCCACCCCCAGCGACGTCTGACGAACTGACGCTATTTTGCCCTGATTGACCTTGTTAAGCTCATCCTGCAGGCTTGCCGGCCAATTAAGGGAAAGCCGGTGTCAGATGACGTCAGTTGATGACGCTTCATCTGTCGGTTTTCTCAATGGCACATGCACCACAGTTGTTTAACAGATGAATTGTCAGTGTTTGACAGCATTGAGGTGCTGTAAAACACTGACAATCACTGTCCAAAGGTGAGCCCTTGCACCCAAGCTCTCCAATTACTCTCTCCTTAGGATAAAACAGATGGCAGCTACAGCTGAGATTGCAGAAACCATCTGTCACTTCTCCCGATGAGATGAGACTACACAAACACTTCACAGCTTGTCACCTTCAGAACCATCTAACCACATTAAAAATGACTTTCCCAACATTTCCTTACCTATGATACTCACCAGTGTCCCATTGCATCCTTCATACCACTTCTGCAGCTGTCATCCAAACACCAACATAACAACAGACCCACAGCATGCTTCACTTACCCTGGTGGGGTTCCCCGATGTCGGGAAGCCCGCAGCAGCAGTCAAAAAATTGGAAAAAGCCTCTTAACTGCCTGTTAACTTCCAGTTAACGGGCAATTAAGTGGCTATAATCCTCTTCCCGCCGCTAGGAGTCGGGTCCCTGTGCAAATCGGGGACCCGACTCCCAGGAAGATTGCTTGGAGGCAGGTTGGGAACGGGTTTGGGACCCGCTGCCATTTTTGGGGATTTTCCCAGCAGTCCCACCTCCAGATCCACCTCCTCAAGGCTGGTAAAATCCAGCCCAATGTGTTTGGTTTAAGTTGTATATTATTCTAGAAAGGTATGATATTATAGAACTGTGAAAAATTGCCTTTTTTTTAAGTTGATAAGAAATTACATGGTTTCCACATTCCAGTGAGAATAAAGTATAAAAAAAACAGAAAATGCTGAAAATACTCAGCAGATCAGGTAGCATCTGTGGAGAGAGAAAGAGAGTTTGTGGGCTGGATTTTCTCAATGGAGACGAGTTGGAAGCAGGACTGCTGCTTGTCATGTCAATGTCCTGCCTCCATCATTGTCTGACCAACCAGAGGGATTTTCCCCTGATTGACCTTGTTAAGCCTGTTTTGCAGGCTCAGCAGGCCAATTAGAGAGGAAGTCACTGACAGAACACGTCAACGTCTGATGTGCTATGTGTCAAGACTTCTTGAAAGAAGAAATGTCAGCATTTGACAGCTCTGTGAAGCTGTCAAACACTGACATTCTCTGTAGTTTGATGAGTCCTTGTGTTCAGGACTCATCAAACCTTTCAACTTTGTTGATTTCAGATGGCTGTTGGTTCGGAGGATGCAACAGCCAGTCTGTGAAATCGACAAGGAGGATGTCTGGTCTCCTGATCCAGGGTGGATGAAGGCTGTAGGAAGAAAACAAGGTAGGTGAACATTTTTTAACACTTATCACTCACCTTCCATACTTACCACTCCACACTTGCACCCATCACTCACCTCTACATCTTACTTCCAGGTGCCACAACCCCCACAGACCTCCTTCATGTCTCCTCCAACCTGGCGGGGTTCTCCAAGGTTGGGAAGCCTTCACCTGTGAAGGTAAAATGGCACTAATCCTTTTTTCTGCCTGTTAAGTACCTGTTAACAGGCAGTTAAAAGGATATATCCCTTTCCCGCCTCCAGGAGACGGGACCCGAAGCAACACATCTTCCTGCCTCCTGGCAAAAGGGCACGGAGGTGAGATGGGGGCAGGTTTGCCATCCGCCCCCACTTTCTGCTACTTTACTGGCTGTCCTGCCTCCATGCCCACCTCCTTGGGGCTTGGAAAATCCAGCTCAATGTTTCAGGTCGATGACCTTTTGTCAGAATAAAGTATATGCGGTGTAACATTGCTGTAAAGTCCGCGCCTCAATAATACACGGACTTCGGGAGAACAGTTTAACAGGTACTTTACTGAACAGGAGGCAACGTCAGACTGAAATACAGAAACCTGCTAGGGCCTTTTATACAGGGGTGGTCACTGCCGGTACTGCAGTCTAAGACCAGTTATTCCCTTAAAGGTACATACACAACAATTCCTCCCCTTTTAGATAAACAGTACATAACATTCATTTAACAACTAAATAATAACTAATTACAATTACAATTTTCTCGGTACTATATACATCAACTGAAATAGTCATTTATAAGTTCCGTCTTTGAGGAGGCTTCCTGATCCTGACTGGATAGCGCCTTTCTCGAGTATCCTGTTCTTGCGGTGCAGTCAATTCTGGCTCATTGTCATTGGTTGGTTCGTCAGCTTCCAATACCCATGCTTCTGAGGTAGGCGCAATCTGTACTTCGGGCTCATTACCAGGTGCACCTGCTTGTGGTATAGGTTTGGCTTGTTCCTGTGACTCTAGAATCTGGTCAGCATGGCGTCTCACGATGCTCTCTCCAACGTCCACTGTGTACATTAGTGGTTCCTGCTGTGTGCACATCGTTCCAGGCTGCCATTTTTCTGTTCGGTAGTCGCGGGCCAAGACTGGTTGCCCTATCTTGAAGCTCCTGGTTGGCTTCTCATTTATGTGCTGGAACTGCTTATCCTCAACATCTCGTCTTATGTTTGGTTTGAGCAAATCCAAGCGACATCTTAGTCTTCGGTTGAAAAACAGTACGGCTGGAGTTTCGTTGGTTACTGCATGTGTCGCATTCCGGTAAGCAAACAAGAAATTATCCACCTTGTGTTGTAGTGGTATGTCGTCATTATACATTGCCTTTATGGCCTTTTTAAAGGTCTGAACAAACCTCTCAGCCAATCCATTTGTGGCTGGATGATATGGGGCAGATGTGTAATGTTTCACCCCATTATTCTTCAGGAACCTCCGGAAATCCTCAGACACAAACTGGGGGCCATTGTCGGAGCAAATCTGTTCTGGCAACCCATTCCTGGCGAAGATGGTCCTTAGGACTGCAATAGTTTTCTCCGTGGTGGTGGAGGACATTTTAATGACCTCTGGCCATTTCGAATGGGCGTCCACAGTGATTAGAAACATTGAGTCCATAAATGGACCAGCAAAATCAATGTGTACCCGTTGCCATGGAGATGAGGGCCACTCCCATGGATGTAGCGGGGCCTGTGGTGGAGCGTTTTGGACCTTCTGGCATCCTGTGCATCTCTTGGTCATATCCTCGATTTCTTTATCGATTCCTGGCCACCACACAAACGCCCTGGCTAGGCTCTTCATTTTTACCCCTCCCAGATGACCCTCGTGAAGCTCATTGAGCACTCTCTCTCTCAACTTGGGTGGAATTACCACTCGGGATCTACACATCAAGGTTCCCCGGCACACTGACAGCTGTTCTCTCCTTGGCGAGAATGCTGGCAACAGTGAGTCGCCATATGCTGGCCATCCCTTCACCGTCAAATCATAGACCCGAGAGAGTGTCGGGTGATTTCGGGTTTCCTTCTCAATACTTGCATTTGTAACAGGCAAACATTTGACTATGGTCGCATGGAATATCTCCACAGGGTCCACTGCAGGTGCTTCTTCCGTCGTAGGCAACGGTAGGCGCGACAGCCCATCAGCGTTTCCATGCTGTTTCGTACCTTTGTACTCTATGTCGTACTGATGTGCCCCTAGAAAAAGTGACCATCTTTGCAGCCGTTGCGCCGTCATCACCGGAACGCCCTTCTTTGGGTTAAAAATTGAGACCAGGGGTTGATGATCAGTCAGTAGGGTGAATTTCTGCCCGTGCAGATAGTGATTGAACTTCTTCACCCCCCACACCAGGCTGAGGGCCTCCCTGTCAATCTGGGCGTAGTTAAGCTCGGCTGAGGTTAGTGAGCACGATGCAAAAGCTATTGGCCTCTCTGAACCGTCACGGAATTTGTGTGACAGCACCGCTCCAATGCCGTAAGGTGACGCATCACATGCCAACCAAATCAGTAGTGTTGGGTTGTAGTGGGCCAATACTTCTTTTGAAGTGATTAGGCATTTACATTCCTGAAAGGCATGCTCATCACTCCATTTCCATGTTACACCAGTTTGAAGCAGGGCATTCAGTGGGTGCAGAATTGTAGATAAACTCGGCAAGGACTTATGGTAGCAGTTCACCAACCCAAGGAACGACCTCAGTTGCGACACATTTTCCGGTGCTGGAGCCTTAACTACAGCCTCAATCTTGTCCGGCGACTTATGCAACCCTTCCTCATCAATCATGTGGCCACAATACGAGATTTGTCTCCTGAAGAACTCGCATTTGGGGCGGTTGGCTCGTAGCCCATATTCCTGCAATCTCGTGAGCACCTGTTCCAGGTTAGCAAGGTGTTCATTGTCATTTTCGCCCGTAACCAGGATGTCGTCCAAATAACACTGGGTCCCCGGGATCCATTGCAGGACTTGGTCCATTGCCCTCTGCCAAATAGCCGGGGCCGATGCTACCCCGAATACCAGTCGATTGTACTGGTAAAGGCCTTTGTGAGTGTTTATCGTGAGGTATTTCCTAGATGCTTCTTCCACCTCCATTTGTAGATATGCTTGAGCCATATCAATCTTTGTAAAACGTTTCCCTCCAGATAGTGAGGCGAAAATATCTTCTATCCGCGGAAGTGGATACTGTACTGTGTGCAGGACTGGGTTCACAGTCACCTTGAAGTCCCCACGGATGCGAACCTTCCTTGGCTCCCCAGGCGTGCTGCTCAATGCTTTCTTCATTATAGGAACGATGGGTGTGGCCCACTCGCTCCAGTCCACCTTAGACAGCACCCCCGAACGCTCCAGACTCTCCAGTTCAGCTTCAACGGCTAGGCGGATCGCGTATGGCACCAGTCTGGCCTTGATAAATTTTAGGGTTGCGTTATCCTCAATCTTTATGGTTGCCTTTACTCCTTTTAGAGTCCCAAGTCCTTGTTGGAACACCTCTTCCGCGTCAGATAGAATTTGTGACAGAATTCCAGGTGCGACGTCATCATCCTTTTTGTCAGTCACAGTTAGTGCCAGAATGGAATGCCAATCCAATTGTATTTTTCGGACCCATTGACGTCCCAATAATGGTGGTCCTCCATCTCGTAGTATATACATGTATAGTTTCTGTGTTTCCTTCCCGTTATATTCAACTGGCACCCTTATTTTTCCTCTGGGGTAGACGTTTTGCCCCGTGTATGTCTTTAATACAATGGACGTGTCCTTTAAGGGTATGTGTGAGAATAGCCGCTCATAGTCTCGTCGATTCATGACAGTTAGGGCTGATCCTGTGTCCAATTCCATCTTTACTGGGGACCCTGCTATCATGAGGGTGACCCAAATGGTTCGGTGATCTTCCTTTGCGATCACGTTGTGTAACTTTAAACAACTTAGTCTCCTGCTCCCGGAGTCCTTATCACTCTCCTGATCTTCTGAACTACTGTCTGTCAGTTTCTTTACTTTCCTGTACTGTTCCTTAGTAGTTCTTGTCGTGTTGGTTTTCTTTCCCGACCTGCAGACTCTTGCTATATGTCCCATTTTTCCACATTGCCTGCATATTTTGTCTTTAAACCAGCAGTCCTTCTGCTCATGGGTTGTTCTGCCGCAGCGATAGCACTTTTCTGCTCCATACGCCATTTCGTTAGCACTGTATTCTTGTGGTTTCTGTTGTATTTCCGCAGCTCCCCGTGCTGCTGCTTTGTAGGATACTGCCACGCTGAAAGCCTGTTCTAGCGTCAGGTCCTTTTCTGAAAGTAGTCATTTCTGGGTTCCTTCACTCTGGAGCCCGCAGACAAACTTATCCCGTAAGGTGTCTGCCAGTCCTGCTCCGAACTGGCAGTGCTTCGATAACTTGCGTAGTTCCATCAGATAGTCAGCATTGCTCTCATCTTTGTGCTGGTTTCTTTTATGGAACTTGAATCTTTCTGCTATCAGCAGTGGTGTAGGGCTTAGGTGTTCCTGTAAGATATGAACAATCTCCTCAAAACTTTTCTCCATTGGTTTAGCTGGGGTAATTAAATTCCGCAATAGGCCGTACGTACTCGCACCCATCAGATTTAATAATACCGACGCCCTCTTTCCATCGGCCACCTCATTTGCCTTGCAGTACACTTCAATTCTTTCCGCATATGTGGTCCAGTCTTCTACCTCGTTGTCGAAAGCAGTGATACTGCCACTTTTCGGCATCTTGGGTGATTTAAAATGGCGCCTCCCGCGCTTTTGCTTCTTCCCCAATGGAATAAAATGGCGCCTCCCGCGCTTTTGCTTCTTCCCCTTGCTGCCATGCTGCTCCTAGCGTTCTACGGGGTATTGGCGGCGACCCACAGCTTCGGCGCGTCTCGCTTTCCTTCCCCCCGTTTAGTTTCTCTCCGCTGCCCTGTTCTTGAGCACCGACCGCGCCCTGTGCGCTCCACCCTCTCTCTTGTTTTCTTTTCCCGGCGACGCTGCGCGGCCCGTTTTGTAGAGCCGCTTGACCGAGCTTGAGCCCGCCGCAGTCCGGAAGGGTCAGCGCGCTACCTGCTACCAGCACGATTTGCTGGAACACCTTAACTGGGGAGCCAAGCACAGCTTTCCACAGTCTCTCCCGCAATTCTCCGATCACCGATGAATTCTTTGGGCGGTTGCCCTCGGTCGACGCCCGTTGCTCAGACTACGACCTTCCAGAACCCTCCTTTCAGGGCGAGATCCCCGTGAGATGATGCCACACTGCAGGTGAGTTCGAACTTACTCGTCGCCACTGTAAAGTCCGCGCCTCAATAATACACGGACTTCGGGAGAACAGTTTAACAGGTACTTTACTGAACAGGAGGCAACGTCAGACTGAAATACAGAAGCCTGCTAGCGCCTTTTATACAGGGGTAGTCACTGCCGGTACTGCAGTCTAAGACCAGTTATTCCCTTAAAGGTACATACACAACAATTGCCATCTACTGTTGTAATAGCATATGACACAACAATCACATGACAATAATCTCAGAATTGATTTATTCAGAGGAAGTTATCTGACATTGCTTAGAAACTGTTTCTCTGACTGTATAAAACTTTTAGTAATTCTGCGAATTTGCTTGGATTATTTACTAGTTCACAAACCCTGATGGATATCCTACATGGAAGAATATAGACTTGTAGACTTACTCGTACTTTCTGTGGGTATTACTAAAACCAACAAGTTAATTTATCTGTGGTGTCCTATATAATTTTGATTAATCTACTCGGTTAATCTAGCAGTCCCATATGTTTTTAGTTTCAGTGTGACCTCGGTCTGACATGATTTGATCTCCTTTGTGTTTCTGGTACCGTGTGGCATTATGCCGTGAGGTCCTGTGTGTTTCTGGTTATGATGTAACGTAATGCTGCGTGGGCCTGTGTGAGAATTTATTATCTATACCTAGGGTTTATTAGATACTTAAAATTTAGCTCCATTGAGCCATGTTACATTAACTAGTCTAAAATAAATTGACAGTTACACAAATGATCCACTCTTTAGTGGATGTAGTACCAGCAGATTGAATGAGTTAATCTCTTCTTGCCAAAGTCGTCATAGAAGAGATCAGACAACAATATCATTAACAAATGTTTCTTTGTTAACACACCTCCGTTAACACAATTAACAGCATCTTAATACTATACATTATGCTGCATGTTCCTGTGTGTTCTGCTACATGAGGTACTTGAGCATATGTTATTAATTTACACAATTTACATAATGACAAACTCTACAAGCACAGAGACAGTTGATGTGCATCATAATAGCTCAGCATCAGTTGAGCTCTATTTGATACAAAATAAAGTTATACTCAATGTCCATAGTCGACAAGGAGAATTTATGGCTAGACTCCTTGTAAAACTGACAAGCCAGTAGCTTTGAATAACAATAGTTTTGACTACTACTGATAAGCTCATAACTTTAACAATATCATTCCTGGTTTTCATACAACTTTGTCCTCCCGAGTTACATAAAATTACATAGAATATACAGCACAGAAGCAGACCATTTGGCCCAACCATACTCCACACGAGTCTCCTCCCATTCTATCTACCTCATCTCAGCCTTTCAGCATATCTTTCTATTCCTTTTTCTCTCATGTACTCGCCTAGTTTCCTTTTGAAAGCATCTAAGCTATTTGCCTCGACCACTTTCTGCAGTAGCGAGTTTCACATTCTAACCACTCCCTGAGTAAAGAAATTTCTCCTTATTTCCTGATTGGATTTATTAGTAACTATCTTGTATTTATGGCCCCTAGTTTTGGATTCTCTCCACACCTACCCTGTCTAACCCATTCATAATTTTAAAGACCTCTATCAGGTCACCTCTAAGCCCCAACCTGTTCAGTCTTTCCCGATAGCTGTCATCTCTCAGTTCTGGTACTTTTGAGTTGGTCATTGCAGATTTGGCTGTCTTGCTTCCCTCTGGAATGTTTGCATTTACCTCGAGGACATCTGCAAGGTTGACTTCCGTCTATAGCCATGGTATTTCTTCCTTCTTTTGATGTCTGCTTTTTTCCACATAGACCTAACCTTGTGTTTTGTTCTCAGAAACTTCATTCTCACTGATGCACTTAAATATTTGCTTTCGTCTGGCTAGACTTCTGAAACTTTGAAGTCTCACTTGTAACACTTTCTCAACTGAGAAGTCCTACTTCACAAGCAGTCTCTTTCTTTTGTGAAACATTTTACAGATTTAACCAAGTAGCTCTGAATTCCTGTAAACTTCCTTCTCACTCAAAAACAAAATCTTTTATACATTAAATTTTACAAAGTTAAACCCCCCTCCAACTTTTCCTATCTATTCAGTAGCGGACCAATGTGCATAATTCATTTCTGGCCCAAGACCGCACAAAGTGGAGGAGAAGCATCCGGGAAGGCGCCGAACACATCGAGTCTCTTCGCCGGGAGCAAGCGGAAGCCAAGCGCAGGCAGCGCAAGGAGCGCACGTCAACCCAAGCACCCCACCCACCCGCCCCTTCAACCACCGTCTGCCCCACCTGTGACAGAGACCGTAGGTCCTGCATTGGACTCATCAGTCACCTGAGAACTCATTTTTAATGTGGAAGCAAGTCATCCTCGGTTCCGAGGGACTGCCTAAGAGAGAGATAATTCATTTTATTGTGAAGGTTCCTTTTACGTGTCAACCCCTTAGACATATGTCAAGAATTTATGATGAGCAACTTTTAATTACTTAATGGGAACCAGGCCTGCTTGTTAACAGTTACCATCTCTCAACATTCTCTGGCTTTAAATAATGGAGGTAAGACAGTATGAGATAACAATGGCTTTCTGTCAGATTATCTCAAATACTATTATCATGGCCGATTACATAACCCTCCATCCAACCCTGACAAGCTTGGTTGTTCCTAACTGTGGCTCTCAGACTGCTGCCTGACATACCCATGGTTTTTTTTATCATTAATTCTTTCTGTTTTCCCTGAGTTCAGCAGAATTGTTGAAAACCCCTTTCTCCTATTCCCACAGTTTAATTTAAAGCAGTATTCCGGATTAACCTTTTCCCATACCTTTTATTATCTTATATACCTCTATAAGGTCACCTCTCAAATGCTCCCTTTCCAGGCTGAAAAACACATGTCAATAGAAAAGCAGAGTATTTTTTAAATGGTGAGAGATCGGGAAATGTTGGTGTTCAGAGGGACTCGGGTGTCCTTGTACACAAATCACTGAAAGTTAACATGCAGGTACAGCAAGCAATTAGGAAAGCAAATGGTATGTTGCCCTTTATTTGAAGAGGATTTGAGTATAAGAGTAAAGACACCTTACTGCAATTATATAGGGCCCTGGTGAGACCACACCTGGAGTATTGTGCACAGTTTTGGTCTCCTTACCTAAGGAAGGATATACTTGCCATAGAGGGAGTGCAACAAAGGTTCACCAGACTGATTCCTGGGATGGGGGGATTGTCCTATGAGGAGAGATTGAGTAGGCTAGGCCTATATTCTCTAGAGTTTAGAAGAATGAGAGGTGATCTCATTGAAACATACAAAATTCTTACAGGGTAGATGCAAGGAGGATGCTTCCCCTGGCTGGGGAGTCTAGAACCAGGGGTCACAGTCTCAGGATAAGGGGTCAGCCATTTAGGACTGAGATGAGGAGAAATTTCTTTACTCAGAGGGTGGTGAATCTTTGGAATTCTCTACCCCAGAGGGCTGTGGAGGCTCAGTCATTGAGTATATTCAAGACAGAGATCGTGATTATTGGATGTTAAGGGAATCAAGGGATATGGGGATAGTGCAGGAAGGTGGAGTTGAGGTAGAAGATCAGCATGATCTTATTGAATGGCGGAGCAGGCTCGAGGGGCTGAATGGCCTACTCCTGCTCCTATTTCTTATGTTCTTATGTAAGTCTCTCCTGGCTCTTCTCTGCACTGCCACCAGAACTTGAAGTCTTCCTTGTTTCTTGGCGACCAGCATTGGCTGTAGCATTCGAGGTGAGGTCTGGCCAGTGCAGTGTAGTTTGATCAGGACTTACTGTGACTTGTATTTTACTATTTTGACCATATAGTCCGACATTCTGTTTGCTTTTTTGATTGCTGCCCTGCAATGGTTGGACATGTTGAGCACTCAGTCTAAGAAGCCTCTTTCCACTTCATCCTTAGCTATTTCAGCATCATTCATGGAGTATGTGTGTTGCCTATTTTTCTTTCTTACTTGCAGCACTTTACATTTTTCCACATTAATTTCATCTGCCATTATTCGTCCGACTCACACATTTTTTTTGGCTCACCCTGTAACTTCTGGGCGGCCGCCTCTGAATCCGAGTCATTGATGTGAATTAAAAACAGTACGGGTCTCAACGCCGTGCTCTGGGGCACCTCACTGAGTACTTCTCCCTACCACGAACAAGAGGCTTTTAACCATTGTTTTCTACCTCTTGTACATTACCAAGTTCTACCCTGAATCCCTGCAGCTTTGAGCTTAACCAACAGCCTTTCGTACGCAATTTATGAAATGCTCAAATTAGAACAGGGACTTTGCCTGGTGTCCTGGTCAACATTCCTTCCTTGGCCTCAATCATTGGGTATGAAGTGTTGTGGGACATTCCAAGGAAGTGAATGGTGCTATAGAAACCGAGGTTGGGGGCTCCATACATTGGGAATCATGGCTGCAAATAATGGTCTTACCACTTGGTGGTGCATTGGATTGAAGCTCGAAAACTTTGCAAAACCAATGCTTAATTTTGTTTTTTAATATTGTCTCATTGTTGTTTTTAAACATCACATCTTGAAACTTTGCAGCATTTTCGCTTTTTTCACTGAATTGTCTCCCAGACTAAACGAAATAACTTCCATTTTGAATATCCTCCTGTCTCATTTGTCTCCCAACCTTGGCTGCTACATGTCCATTCCAAAAAGAATTTAAAAAAAAATGTTTGAAGTAGTCATCAGATCTAATGTACTTTTTTGTACAAATACTTATACAAAAAAAAATTCCGGCTAGGAATTTGCTCCGAGCTACTCTCACTCCGCTGCCGTAAGCCTTTATGGGTGTAATCAGGATTTCCGTCACACTCACGGTGAAGTTAGGACTGCGGAGCAGGAGCAGCTCTGAGGTGATTCCAGGCCTCTGTTTTCCTGAGGGAGCTGAGAACTTAAGTGCAGGGTCCAGACTCTGGGATCTTTTAAAAAAAGAAAGACTTGCATTTATATATCACCCTTCACGACCTCAGCACATCCCAAAGTGCTTTACAGCCAATGAAGTACTTTTGAAGTGTAGTAAATGCATCCGCCAATTTGCACACAGCAAGCTCCCACAAACAGCAAGCTGATAATTTGTTTTTTTATTAGTTTATGGGATGTGGGCGTTGTTGGCAAGGCCAGCATTTATTGCCCATCCCTAGTTGCCCTTGTGAGCCGCCTTCTTGAACCGCTGCAGTCTGTGTGGTGAAGGTACTCCCACAGTGCTGTTAGGGAGGGAGTTCCAGGATTTTGACCCAGCAACGATGAAGGATCGACAATATACTTCCAAGTCAGGATGGTGTGTGAGTTGGAGGGGAACTTGGTGGTGGTGGTGTTCCCATGTGCCTGCAGCTCTTGTCCTTCTAGGTGGTAGAGGTCGCGGGTTTGGGAGGTGCTGCCGAAGAAGCCTTGGCGAGTTGCTGCAGTGCATCTTGTAGATGGTACACACTGCAGCCATGGTACACCGGTGGTGGAGGGAGTGAATGTTTAAGGTGGTGGATGGAATGCCAATCAAGCGGGCTGCTTTGTCCCGGATGGTGTCGAGCTTCTTGAGTGTTGTTGGAGCTGCACTGATCCAGGCAAGTGGAGAGTATTCCATCACACTCCTTACTTAATGACCAGATAATCTGTTTTTTAGTGATGTTGATTGAATATTGATAACTCCCCTGCTCTTCTTCGAAATAGTGCCACGGGATCTTTTACATCCACCTGACAGAGCAGACAGGGCCTCGGTTTATTGTCTCATCTGAAAGACGGCACCTCTGGTAGTGCAGCACTCCCTCAGTACTGCACTGGAGTGTCAGCTTAGACTTTTTGTGCTCAAGTCTCTGGAGTGGGACGTGAACCCACAACCTCCTGACTCAGAGGTAAGGGTGCTACCCACTGAGCCATGGCTGACATGAGCTTGCACTGCAGAGCAGTTGGATGGACAGACTCTTGAGCCACCACTACCTGCGCAGTTTGTTACCCAGCAGCCAATGTAGGTCGCCCCACGAGAACTTCCCCAGATACATATTTTTTCCCTTTCCACCGAAGGAGATACCTTCTAGTGCCGTACACCACAGAATGAGAACGGAGGGAATCAGACACATCTCCACATTCAGTGATACTCTCCACTGGCACATTTATTTAATTTGCTGGAATGGAAATATAGGGAACGATGAGTTGGACTTTGATAATGATGTTTTGCTATAATTTTTGTTTTTGTTTCTCTCCCAGCGGTTACTTTGCAATTTAAAAAAATTTCTAATCTGGTGAGCTGATCTGCAATTACTTGCTGGTTGGCATGGAGAGGTTTACCTCCTGCAGCACAGGCCAAACATCAGTCATCAGCTGAGAAACACGACAATTGCATTGAATATGAAACTAGCAGGGGCATGCGATTTGGAGAGGGATTAACCACAGCTATCAGGATAAAGCTGCCTTGCTGTTAAGAGGCATTAGGGAAACCCCTGAACAATTGCTGTGTAAAGAATATCGCATTCAACTCACAAATATATCTGGCATTTTGTATCACAAGAATCTCTAACACTTGAATCACAAAAGAAAAGCTCTAATACGTGATTAACACACAGTAGCTAGCCAGACGTGGGCTGCTTTTCAGCCCTGTTAATAGTTCAGTCAGTGCAACAATTTCTGTGATGTAGTTAATCCTTCATTTCCTGAGCAATGCAGTTTCAACTTAATTTTTAAAAAATTGAACATACGAATTAGGAGCAGGAATAGGCCACTCGGCCCCTCGAGCCTGCTCCGCCATTCAATAAGATCATGGCTGATCCGATTACTCCACATTCCCGCCTATCCCGATAACCTTTGACCTCCTTGCTTATCAAGAATCTATCTATCTCTGCCTTAAAAATATTCAAAGACTGCTTCCACCACCCTCTGAGGAAGAGAGTTCCAAAGACTCACGATCCTCTGTGAGAATTTTTTTCCCTCATCTCTGTCTTAAATGGGCGACCCCTTATTTTTAAACAGTGACCCCGAGTTCTAGATTTTCCTACAAGAGGAAACATCCTCGCCACATCCACCCTGTCAAGACCCCTCAGGATCTTATATGTTTCAATCAAATCACCTCTTACTCTTCTAAACTCCAGTGGATTCAAGCCTAGCCTGTCCAACCTTTCCTCATAAGACAACCCGCCCATTCCAGGTATTAGTCTAGTAAACCTTCTCTGAACTGCTTCCAACGCATTTATATCCTTCCTTAAATAAGGAGACCAATACTGTACACAGTACTCCAGATGTGGTCTCACCAATGCCCTGTATTACTGAAGCATAACCTCCCTACTTTTGTATTCAATTCCCCTCGCAATAAACAATAACATTCTATTAGCTTTCCTAATTACTTGCTGTACCTGCATAGTAACCTTTTGTGATTCATGCACTAGGACACCCAGATCCCTCTGCATCTCAGAGCTCTGCAATCTCTCACCATTTAGATGATATGCTTCTTTTTTATTCTTCCTGCCAAAATGGACAACTTCACATTTTCCAACATTATACTCCATTTGCCAGATCTTTGCCCACTCACTTAACCTATCTATTTCCCTTTGTAGCCTCTTTATGTCCTCTTCACAATTTACTTTCCTACCTATCTTTGTGTCATCAGTAAATTTAGCAACCATACCTTCAGTCCCTTCATCCAAGTCATTTATATAAATTGTAAAAAGTTGAGGCCCCAGCACTGATCCCTGTGGCACACCACTCGTTACATCTTGCCAATCGGAAAATGACCCATTTATGCCTACCCTCTGTTTCCTGTTAGCTAGCCAATCTTCTATCCATGCCAATATGTTACCCCCTACACCATGAGCTTTTATTTTCTGCAATAACCTTTGATGTGGCACCTTATCAAATGCCTTCTGGAAATCTAACTACAGTGCATCCACCGGTTCCCCTTTATCCACAGCACATGTTGTTTCTTCAAAGAGCTCCAATAAATTGGTTAAACATGATTTCCCTTTCACAAAACCATGTTGACTCTGCCTGATAACCTTGAACTTTTCAAAGAATCATTAAGCTGTCTGAATGTCCTTGGCCATATTATTGTTTGCAATAAGGTTTTCTAGAAATTTTTCCACATTGACTGTGGACAGGATACCAGTGGGCAGTGAGCCAAATGACACTAATGTGGAGATGGGAATTGTAGCTACAGAGTAATATTCCCTTCCCTCTTAATACCCAGGCTTTCTATCAGGGTAGGCCAACACTTTCACCTTGCTCTCTATCCAAGTAAAAAATGTTTTGGAGAACTAAGGAATTGAACAAGGTGGTGAGAAGGTGGGTGGGTTGAGTTGAGGTCAATGGGGAAATAAGACAGGCCTGTTGGATCAAATAGCCTTTTCCGATCCTAAAAAAATTCTATGTTCTTATATGTCTGTGAAATGGCTGCGAGGATGAGGTTGCGGGAGTGGGGTGGGGGTGGTGGTAGGGGGACAGAAGAAGTGTTTAGCCATGATGGTCCAGCCATTGTGGTGTGGGGCAGGCTTGATGGACCAGCTGGTCTTTTCCTGCCCGTCATTTTCGTATGCTCGTGTGTGATGGTGTTTCATCAGCAAGTCAGTGAAAGAGGAGAGGGGAGAATATCAGCTGGTTATTCATGCTCAGTGGCAGACTGCATTTGCATTCAGCCATTAACCATATGCGTTTGTGAGCTATCGCACACACTCCTTGGATTTGGATGCTGCTTTTACCACCAAACACTTGGTGCAGCATGATTCTACTGCAGACCGACGGTCCGTCTCGCTAACTTGGCGTGGTTCGGAGCCATCGGACAGCCCACACTTCAGGGCTAAAAATAGGGATTAGGCAAAAAACTGCCTGTTAACAGGCAGTTAATTGGCACTAATCCCCTTCCCGCCTCGGGGAGGCGGCTCCCAACACAGGTCGGGTACCCACCTCCTGGGACATTGGCACGGAGGCGGGTTGGGGGCGGGATGGGTTCCTGCCCCCCGATTCTGCAATTTTCCCACCACTCCCGCCTTCAAACCCGCCTCCTCGGGGCTTGGAAAATGGAGCCCTATGTAATTCTATGTAATAATAAAATAGTAAGTTAACTTTTTCCACAGCTGACAGAGGAGTAGTTATTCAGAATTACTAAACATTTAATCGTAAGTTAAGTGTATATATAAAGTATAAAGATAGTTGTTAATTTGCTGGGAAATAGCCCAATTAGACAGTGACACACACTGGATTACGAGAATTGTCTGTAAAGGTTTATGAGATGAAAAGACAAATTATTCGAAAACAGAAGCTTCACTTAGTTCTTCCATTTCTCCCGATTGTAGCAAATAAAGTTAATACTGTTTGTAAATAAATGAAAATACTGAACAAGCTCTACGATAGTGGACAAAATCTGGTCTTGCTCTTGATATTTTTTACTTGTTCCTTTAAACAAAAGATAGTTTCTCTAGATGAGTGTGCACCTTCAATGATCTGAAACTTAACCTTGTGTCTACAGTACCTGGGCAACCAATCCTCAACGTCTTACATTTCAATTTCTGTTTCAATTTCTGAATTCTGTTTCCCTTCTCCTATTTGACCAGATATCGACTAAAATTTGCTTTCACAGCCACGTCTCTTTCCTCAGCAACTGTCTCCGGCTTCGAATTATTCCATATTGATTCCAACTTAAATTCATGTTTCGGAGCCATCCTTCATCACAGCTATCTCTACGATATTCAGCACTGCTCTTCTCAATCTATTATAAACTTGCTATTGGATAGTATGGCGGATACCATCACATCTCACATCATAGAAGACAGATAATACTAGCCATGCAAGACACTTTTTGTAACTGGTCAAATTATTACATAGATTTATTCATAAATAGAGCTAATTACAGAAGCAAACAGTGTAGGTAAGATATTGAGCAGTAGAATAGAGGAATGGGAGACTGGAGGCAGATTCCAAGGTGTTTATCAAAACAAACCAATCTGATCAGTCCCTTTGAATTCTTGCAGAAGTTGAAATAAAACACTTCTCAGCAAGAAATGTGAAAAACAGCTTGGGTTTCTTTTCTCTTGAAAAGAGAAGGCTGAGGGCTGACCTAATGGAGGACTTTAAAATGATGAAAGGCTTTGATAGAGTAGAAACAGAGAGAGTGTTTTCACTTGTGGGGAAGAGCAAAACTAGAGGTCATCAATATAAGATAGTTACCAAGAAATCAAATAGGGGATTCAGAAGAAACTTCTTTACCCAGTGAGTGGTGAGAATGTGGAACCCACTACCACGGGGAGTGGTTGAGGCGAATAGTCATAGGAGGCTAAATTCGGTTGATTTGCCCTCCCGTTAGTGCCCTAAGAAGGTGCTAACAGGGCGCAAATCAACTAGCGCCTGGGCGCGGTGCCGCTAACACCTCCCGCGAAATTCAGCAGGAGGTTAGTGATGGTGCTAACCGTTAGCGCTGCACGGCGCAGCGCCACCGGCGACGACGTCATTGCCGTGTGCATCGCCCTGCTCGAGCCCCGGCTGTAATATTGGGTGGCGCCCCCCGACTTATCGCTGGACGCTATGTCTGCTGGGGTCAGGGGGGCCTACCTGTGGCCTGGGCAGCGCTAGTTAAAGGGGAGGTGGTGGGTGGCCATTTTTGTTGCTGGCCACCTGCCAGCACCTGCCCCCGTTGCTGTCCTCAGCCTCCGTGAAGCCCCCCCCCCCCCGCAGGGTGCGGGCTGCTCTCCATGAGCCCGGCACTCCTCGAGTGCCAGGCTCATATGTCGGCACTCCCGATCCCTGGTGGCCCAGCTGGGCACCAGGACGCGCTGTGCCAGGCCCCTCTCCTTCTGCCAAAATGCATCAGCTCACACTTCTCTATATTAAATTCCATCTGCCACTTGTCTGCCCATTCTGCTAGCCTATCTATGTCCTGTTGCGATCGATTGGTATCATCCTCACTGTTTGCCACACCTCCAAGTTTGGTATTGTTGTGGAGTATTTTAAACCAACACTCGACACAAGGTTTTAGATCGATAGTCAAGTCATCTTTATTGCACTGGTGGGGTAACAGTCTGCTCTGTCTTAGCCAGACTTCTCCAAATTGTTACAGAATTGTTACAGAAAACACTACATTTTTATACATTACAATACAATCTCATGTTAAATTCATTCCTGCCACCTGATTGGATCTTGGCCTACATGCAGCTTCACGGATTGGTTACGAATCTTAATATAAACATGTATAAGCTGCCTCCTCAATCAATCACTCAAACTGCTGAATGCTAATTAAAAGATACCTTGGAATGTAACCTAGGTAATAAAGTTCTTACGGGCAGTTAAAATGCTGGACATGCTGCCTCCATTTAATTGTTTTATATCTCTCCAAAGGTCAGCTATCTTTGACCGCATCTTTATGGATGTGGTCTTTCACGGTAGTCAGTGTCTTCCTTATACTATTCAGTGAAACTGCCAGCGATGTCAGTTTAACTCTTTCCCCACTGCAGGTATCATCGGCAAATTTAAAAATTCTACTCTGTATTCCAATATCCAAGTCATTTATATATATCAAAAAAAGCAGTGGTCCTAGCACTGACCCTTGGGGAACACCACTGTCTACCATCCTCCAGTCTGAAAAACAACCATTTACCATGACTCGCTGTTTTCTGTCCTTAAGCCAATTTCTTATTCAAGCTGACACTGACCCTCCTATTCCGTGAGCCTCAATTTTGTTAACCAACCTTTTATGTGGTACTTTGTCAAATGCCTTCCAAAAATCCATATAGACAACATCCATTGCAATCAAAAAATTCAATTAGATTAGTCAAACACGATCTGCCTTTTACAAATCTGTGCTGGCTCTCCTTAATTCACATAAACCTCTCCAAGTGCCTGTTAATTTTTTCCCTGATTATTATTTCTAAAACCTTATCCACCACTGATGTTAAACTGACAGGCCTATAGTTACTAGGCTTGCCCTTTCACCATTTCTTGAACAAGGGTGTCACATTTCCCACTTTCCACTTCTCTGTCACCTCTCCCGCATCTAGGGAAGATTATGGCAAGCCCTTCCGTTATCTCCTCCCCTATTTCCCTTAGCAGCCTGGGATGCAAGCCATCCAGACCAGGTGACTTATCCACTTTAAGCATATCCAGCCTTTCCAGTACATCCTGCCTATCAATTTTCACCCGATTCATTACCTCTACCATCTCCGCCTCTACCGATATTTTGTCAGCATCCTCTTCCTTAGTAAACATCAATACAAAGTACTCATTAAGTATTCTAGTCTTGCCCTGCGCCTCTAAGCATATATCACCTTCTTTGTCCTTAATAGGTCCCACCCTGCCTCTTACTACCCGCCTACTATTTACATGCCAGTAGAAGATTTTTGGGTTCCTTTTTATGTTAACTGACATTCTAGTCTCATATTCTCGCTTTGCCAATCTTATTTTCCACTTCACTACCCCTCTCAACTTATTGAATTTGGCCTTGTTCTCACTTGAAGAATTCACCTGACATGCATCATACACCCTCTTTTTTTCTTTCATCATATTCTCTATCTCCCTCGTCATCCAAGGAATAGTATAGATGCATTTAAGGGGAGGCTAGATAAGCATATGAGGGAGAAGGGAATAGAGGGTTCTGCTGATAGATGAGGAAGGATGGGAAGACGCTCGAGTGGAACATAAACGCCGGCATGGACTGGTTGGGCCGAATGGCCTGTTTCTGTGCTGTATATCCTATGAAATCTTGTTCCTCAGCAAAAATGTAATACAGTCTTTATAAGAATTACGTAAGTGCGAGCTTACAAAGTTTTCTTCATCCCTGTGCTCTATGGCAAGTTGTACCAAACTGCTGAAACACAAAATGTGCTTTCTTTTATCAGCTACAGTTCCTTTGAAGAAGGATCATGAATATACATCATTTGGGCTTGGGAAATTTGACATTTCCACTGACAATAGATGCCAGACATATTCCTAAAACATCTCGAACTCAATTGACTTTTCTGATCAAACGCGAGTAGCCTTCTTTGTACAACCCACCCTGACGGGATTACAGGAAGCGTTCTTGTGGAATGTTGCCCCTCAACAACTTTGCAATCAAGAAAGCGTACCAAGAGGTATTATGGCATTAAACTAGCCATCTTGGGTTGGATTTTCCTCTGGTGCAGTGTGCAGCACAAGACTTTCTGGATCGGCAGTGGTGGGCTCCCTCTGCAGAGCGGTCATACCACCAGGGGCCTGCCCTGCAGATCTGATTGGCACTGAATAGAGGTAGGTCATAGCAGGACTTCTGCCCGTCGCCCCCCAACCTCACTATGACCCTGATCCAATTTCCTGGGTCGGTGTCAATGAGGTGTTATGGCAGGCTTCTGGAGACTTCACGGCTCTGCAGAGGGAGCTCTTGCTACAACATCCAAAGGGGGAGACACTTCTGTTAAAGGGGTCAGAAGTCCGTTGAAAATCCGAAACAGCTTTTGGCAAAATGGATCTGTACGAACCAACATCACTGCTGCTGGTGTTGTGAGGGCAAAAGAGAGGGAACCTTGGCCCAGGCCAGATTTTCTCCCTCCAGTCGCCAGTGATTCTGGTCAATTTCCGGCCACTGTGCAGTCAGTAGCGCCACCTCATCCTCTGTTCTTGCTGCAGGTTGGCGGTAGTGTCGCACGGAGGCAGAGAAATCAGCCAGTTTCCCTCGCCCTAACCCCTTGTCGTCGTATAAATGTGGCAGTGAAGTCAGGGGGTGGGGAGCCAAGAAACCGGCTGAGCGGAGAGAGGGGAAATTTCCAATGTCTGATTAAAGGGGTGCAGGTTCATCAGCAGTCCTCCCCATCCCATTTCCTCTGCTGTACGTTCTGATTTTGGCTGGCACGGCAGAGGGAAACCCAGACGCTGGTCTCTGAACAAAATTGATGTCTTTTAATGAAGCTTCAACCTCCTTTTGAGTGTGGTGTTGAAAACTACTACTTTAAACCACAAGAAAAACCAGGGGAGAAAAATTCCATTTCGGTTACACTTTCATTCCTCATGATGGCAACAAATCCGGTTACTTTTGCTTGTAAATAAACTTAAAATATCGAATGACTTCCCCTGATGGCTTAGTAGATAAGCGCAGCAGCTGTTATGATACTAAACCATACGGACTGACAGATAACGGCTTCAATTCTCAATCTGTGCTGAGTTAGCTGACCTCAGCCAACGTGGCCATTGTTGTCTTGGCTCCCCGGGGAAAAGTTAACCAGGGCCCTCACTTCCAATTTCTATTCAGTGGCCTCTGCTGCACTGTGTGCTTGTGCAGGGACTGGGTTAGAACAGGATAGAGCTAGGCCTTGATGCCTCCAGGGAAGGATTAGCCTGTAGAATCACTCTGTAGTCTCACACATAAAGAATGGTCAGATGGTTGAGGTATTGTTTGGCTGAAGCTGATGGGATTATATTCTAGCAAGAATCAGCATCTATGGGTGAGGAGCAATGTCCCCTGTAAGCTGCGCTTTGCTCTGTGCGGCCTGTTTCTTTTCAATGCGCGGTCCCTTTTAAATTTCTGCGCATGCGCGGTATTTCCAGTGTAAAAGCTTGTGAGCGGCCTGCACGGGACCATGCATATTACTACATGGCTGCTCACGTGCGCAGCTTCGAGGGAACGTTGGTGAGGACGTGCCAAGTACTGTGTACAGTTTTGGTCTCCTTACCTAATGAAGGATATACTTGCCTTAGAAGGTTCGCTAGTCTGATTCCTGGGATGGGGGGATTGTCCTATGAGGAGAGATTGAGTAGACTACATAAGAACATAAGAAATAGGAGCAGAAATAGGCCACTTGGCCCCTGGAGCCTGCTCCGCCATTCAATAAGATCTTGGCTGATCTTGGGCTGAAAGCCACTTCCCTGCCCGCTCCCCATAACCCTTCACTCCCTTATCTTGTAAAAATCTATCCATCCCCACCTTAAATGTGTTTAATGACCCAGCCTCCACAGCTCTCTGGGGCAGAGAATTCCACAGATTTACGAACCTCTGAGAGAAGAAATTCCTCCTCATCTCAGTTCTAAAAGGGCGACCCTTTATTCTGAAACTATGCCCCCGAGTTCTAGATTTCCCCACGAGGGGAAACATCCTCTCTGCATCTACCTTGTCGAGCCCCCTCAGTATCTTATATGTTTCAATAAGATCACCTAGGCCTATATTCCCTTGAGCTTAGAAGAATGAGAGGTGATCTCATTAAAACGTATAAAATACTTAAGGGGCTTGACAGGGTAGACGCAGGGAGGATGTTTCCCCTGGCTGGAGAGTCTAGAACTAGGGGGTCACAGTCAGAATAAGGGGTCAGCCATTTAGGACTGAGAAGAGGAGAAATGTCTTCATTCAAAGGGTTGTGAATCTTTGGAATTCTCTACCCCAGTGGGCTCAGTCTTTGAGTATATTCAAGGCAGAGATCGATAGATTTTTGGATACTAAGGGAATCGAGGGATATGGGGATAGTGTGGGAAGGTGGAGATGAGGTAGAAGATCAGCCATGATCTTATTGAATGGTGGAGCAGGTTGGAAGGGCCGAAGGGCCGACTCCTGCTCCTATTTCTTATATTCTTAATTTGCCGCAATAAACATCGAAACCCTTGAACTAATCATCTATTATCCATTGCATCTCCTCCCCTGACAGGATCCCAGTCCGTACAATGCTGAAATTTCTGAAGCCAACAGTTGGCAGTGATTGCTTTTTCTAATTTTTAGTTTAATCTAGGCTTAAGATCCCTGATGCTATTATATCTCCTGCAGGTTATGTGAGGTGCTCAATCTGGACCCCAGGCATGTCCTGATTGCGGAAGTTGTTTTCACCAACATCGGCGGAGCAGCCACAGCAGTTGGGGATCCACCAAACGTCATCATCGTCTCCAATCAGGCACTGCAAAATAAAGTAATGCCATTCTTTTCAACTTTATTAATATTGATGACGAACAACTTGTCATAATATGACCTCCAAGATAAGCTGTGTTTCAAAGGTGTACATTTTAATTATTTAGACACATTTAAGCTGGAGCTAATGTAAGGCCAGTCCCTGTGGATTGCTAGGGCTGGGTAAGGACATGCAGTGTAAATTAATCTTTCACTCATTTATTGTATTAGCGTTCAGTCTATGTTAGTAGTTTTAACTTGAAAGTATTACAGACTTTTAACTGACCCCACGAATGGACAATGTGTTTCCCCTCCCCCCCCCCCAATTAATTTTGGCATAATTTATGTAGTGACATGATCACTGATTTAACTACTTAAATTTAACGAATAAGGGATGATGGCCACCTTACCCTTGTCTGTAATTTTTCAAAATGGTGGACCTACCAACATTACGGTGTAACCTCTCAGCCAATGGAGGCTTTCGCCCCAAAGATTTACCAATTTTTCCCTTTCAGGAGCTGATCTTCTGACTGTGTATTTTCAGCATTTGCTATTTTCCTTTCAGATTTCAGTTTTCTTTTTACCAGCCTTTTCACAGTCTATCACTGTTAAGAGAAAATATATATTGACCCGGATATTCCGATCCCTACGGGTGGGTACGCACTGTGTACCCACCCGTAGGGACATCAGAAATGCCGGTTTCAGGCATGCACAGCGCATGACAGATCGGACGCCTGCCCTGGAGAAGGGCCTCTGCGAGCGGATAGTTCCGCTTTCTGGAGAATCTCCGCCCGCAGAAAACCCTTACAATTCTTACACCTGGTAAAAGTAGGCGTAAGGCCTGCTTTTACCAGGATAAGAGTTGAAAAAAAGTTAAAAAAAACGTTTTCAGTCATTTATCATTTAAAAATACTAAAAAAAAGTAAGTTTATTTTTAGCCCTGTAAAAAACTTTAATTATTTTTTTCAAAAAATTAAATTTTTTGTTTAAAATATTAAATTTATTGCAATTTCAACTAATTTTAAAAGTGTGATTTAAAAAAAAATGTATTTAATGTTTTGAAGTGTTTTAGGGGTGATCTCCATTCATGTATTTGACAGGTCTATCTGTCAAGTGTATGAAAGGAGATTCCCTTCTTTGATTGGCTCCCCATGGCCCACGTGATCCCAGGGAGGCTTGCGAACCGCATGCGCCTCTGGCTTACGTGGGCCCTGCGCACTTGGAATTGGAGAGGCCCAGCATCGGAACTATACGCATCTCGGGAGCCCTCAGGTAAGTGCGTAGATTTTTTCCAGATTGGAGGCTTCCGCACGCAGGAAGCCTCCGATCGGAAAATACGGCCCCTTGATTTTTGGTCAGCTGTGGTTCAGTGGTAGCACCCTTTTGGTGTGGGGGGGGCGGGGGGTGCGGGCACGGGGGATAATTTTACCTATGCTTTGCTATAGTATGAGCTTAGAGGAACTTTGTTTTCCAACTGGACAGATTTCAGGCAGGTTAACTTTCTCAAACAGCCAAGAATAGTCCACTTTAAGAGTGCTCTCCATGATGTATGTAAGGTAAGTCTACATGGCCACAGACAAATCTTTGGCATTGAGAACTTTTTTTAGTTTTATTTTCATAGTTAGTTTCCTTTTCTAAAGATTCATTCTGTCCAACTTTTCCTTTTTTTCCCCCACTAGATCTTACCGAACACTCCATTTGTTCGGCACTGTCTCACGTACTTTGTTTTCACAAGCCACATTTTGTAATGTTCAAAACATTTCATTGGGCACAACAGTGGGTTGAATTTGGATATCAGGAGGTACGTTGTGCAGCTCTGCATTTGGGGTTGGTGTGTGCTTGATGCTGCACTTGCCCTACAACTGTAGTGGTGGTGTAAAACAATTGTCCTTCGCATTGACGTTTAGAAGTTGGTGTAATTTAAATCCGGAGTCAAGGGGGGGGGCGATTTTGCCAGCCCTGGGGAGGCGAGTAAGGAAGCGGGACTGCTGGGAAAATGGCAGAATCTGGGGTGGGTACCCATCCCGCCCCCAACCCGCCTCCGTGTCATCTTCCCAGGAGGCGGCTACCCGACCCACGCTGGGAGCCGCCTCCCCGAGGCGGGAAGGGGATTAGTGCCAATTAACTGCCTGTTAACAGGTAGTTAACAGGCAGTTTTATGGATAATCCGTATTTTCAGCCCTGAAGTGTGGGCTTCCCGACGGCTCCAAACCTCAAAAGCTCTCGACGGATGAAGTGTCACTCGCTGACGTCACCAGTAACCGGCTTTCCCTTAATTGGCCTGCTGAGCCCGCTGGGCAGGCTTAACAAGGTCAATCAAGGGAAAATAGCGTGGGTTGGCCACAAGTTGATGGAGGCAGGACTAAAACCCGACAAGTGGGAGTCCCGCCTCCAAAAGCTCCCCAAGGTCTTGTTTTGCTCCACTCCAGAATCAGGTTGGACCCCGACCCTGGATTCAGCATTGGTGTGAATCCAGGTTGTATCAAGGTCCTGAAATTCCACACCAATTTTAAGCTGTTCTCCAATGTTAATCATGATGTGGAGATGCCGGTGTTGGACTGGGGTGGACAAATGTAAGAAGCCACACAACACCAGGTTATAGTCCAACAGCTTTATTTGAAATCACAAGCTTTCGGAGCGCTGCTCCTTCTTCAGGTGAAGTGACTTCACCCGACGAAGGAGCAGCGCTCCGAAAGCTTGTGATTTCAAATAAAGCTGTTGGACTATAACCTGGTGTTGTGTGACTTCTTACATTTCTCTAATGTTAAGTCAAGGCAAATCGTTTTTCTGGACAGAAATTTAGGGCAGAAGTCTTTTTTTTCCATTTTTCTGCTCCCAAATTGATTCCCCTAATGCAATTTAACTCTTCCTATGATTTACCTGCTCAATCATAGTGCATCTATGACCTATGTCCTTTATTTACAGAGAGGGATGCAAGTAGAACACTCTTGTCGAACTAACAAGTTTATTATTAATAATTTTGAAAATATCTCCAATTCAAAAAATAATTCAAACCCTTTAGGGTTGAAATCATGCCGAGTGATATTAGCAATGAATCCATTTGTAGGAACACGTTTGTGTGTTCATTAATAATGTGATAATAAAAATAGATTTTTGTCTGTGTTGAATTTTTAACTTGAATGCTCTATTTCTAGAAAGAACATGCGAAGGACTAAAAAGCCTATAGTCACAAGGGGCATTTCTCAAAGAAAAAGCCATGAAATTAGAGACTGAACAATTTTGCTATGGTAGGCTTCACAAGGTCCAAAGTTTTATGTAAAACACATTGAGGTGAATTCCCTTCGGTGATCCTGCTTGAAAGTAGGGGGGATCACGGCTGAGTTGAGGGTAAATTTGAGTGATGGCCTCGACCGCTGCTCATCCGGGATTTCCCTCCCTCGGGAAATGGTGGTAAAGGCCCTGAGTTCCTCCAGTGGAGGGATAGGGTCTAGTCCTTCCAAGTTGGGCCCAGTGCTTACCTGCTAAAGGCCTCAGTCTCGTGCCGGTAGCCCACCATGCAGATGGAGTGAATGCCGACTCAGGAAAATAGATCAGGATTGAGGTATATCCAGAAAGATGGGGGGGGAGCTCCACCCCAAAGAGGATAGGCTGGGGCTGGTTTCTTTGGAACAGAGAAAGCTGAGGGGCGATCTAATTGAGGTGTATAAAATTATGGGCAGTCTAGGTAAAGTGGATAGGAAGCACTTGTTCCCCTTAGCAGAGAGATTAATAACCAGGGGGCATAGATTTAAAGTAATGGGTAGAAAGATTAGAGGGGAGTTGAGGAAAACAATTTTCACCCAGAGGGCGGTGGGGGTCTGGAACTCATTATTGGGATTATATTGGCTTCTCATGCTTAGTTCAAGTTAGTTTCACCATTCCAATTAGCAACTAAATTCTGTTTAAGGTTATTTTGACCAGCAGAGAGGCTAGGCCAGTTTTAGGCTGTTCTTTTAAAAATTCATTTTTATGGGATGTAGGCGTCACTAGCAAGGCCAGCATTTATTGCCCATCCCTAATTGCTCTTGAGAAGGTGGTGGTGAGCCGCCTTCTTGAACTGCTGCAGTCCGTGTGGTGAAGGTACTCCCAAAGTGCTGTTAGGGAGGGAGTTCCAGGATTTTGACCCAGCGACGATGAAGGAACGGCGATATACTTCTAAGTCAGGATGATGTGTGACTTGGAGGGGTACTTGGAGGTGATGGTGTTTCCATGCACCACCTGCCCTTGTCCTTCTGGTTGGAAGAGGTTTGAGAGGTGCTGCCGAAGTAGCCTTGGTGAGTTGCTGTAGTGCATCTTGTAGATGGTACACACTGCAGCCACGGTACGCCGGTGGTGGAGGGAGTGAATGTTTAAGGAGGTGGATGAGGTGCCAATCACGCGGGCTGCTTTGTCCTGGATGGTGTCGAGCTTCTTGAGTGTTGTTGGAGCTGCACTCATCCAGGCAAGTGGAGAGTATTCCATCACACTCCTTACTTGTGCCTTGTAGATGGTGGAAAGGCTTTGGGGAGTCAGGAGGTGAGACACTCGCCGCAGAATACCTAGCCTCTGACCTGCTCTTGTTGCCACAGTATTTAGTGACATGCTTAACAGCGTAAGAAGGAAAGGATTTGCATTTATATAAAGCTTTTCATATCCTCATGACTTCCCAAAGCATTTCAAAACCAATTAATTGCTTTTAAAGTGTTGTTGTTGTTACGTAGGCAAATATCACACAGCAATGAGATAAATGAGCAGATAATCTATTTTGCTGGTGAGAGTTGAGGAATAAACATTGGCCAGGACACCAGAAAAGCTCACTTGCTCTTTATTAAATAGTGCCATGGGATCTTTTCCATTTATCTGAACAGGGTCTTGATTTAACATCTCATCTGAAAATACAGCACTCACTCAGCACTGTACTGAAGTGTCAGCTTAGATTATGTGCGCGGATCCTTGAGTCGGACTTGAATCCACAACCTTCTGACTGAGTGAGCGATGAAAGTGCTATCACCGAGCCAGGCGGATACTTTTAAAGAAGTGTGCCTCTGTTTTTGTCGATATTTAGAGAGAAAGCGATATGTATAGAAAAAGATAAAATGTATGGTTCACTGTTAAATCACACCACCTGTTAATTTATAACCTGAGGGCTGGATTTTCATTAAGCTGTCGGGAAGGAGGCGGGACTACAACTTTCTGGTTTTAGTCCCGCCTACATCGACGTCCGGCCAACCCACGCGATATTCCCTTGATTGACCTTGTTGAGCCCACCCAGCGGGCTCAGCAGGCCAATTAAGGGCCACCTGGCAACAGGTGACATCACAGACTGAAATTTCATCTGTCAAGAGGTCTTGACAGATGAAATATCAGTGCTTCACAGCTGTTTGAAGCTGTCAAACACTGACAGTCTGACTACTAACCTGAGTCCTTCTACGCAGACTCAGTTAGAACTGTCACTGGCAATGAAAGCTGAAGGCTGTCACTTTTGACAGCTCGCGGCCAATTTGCTTTCAGTGCCGGCTGAGTGATGGACTCCCGAATCCTAGAGGAATAAAGGCTGTTAAGGTAAGTACAGGTAATTTAAACTTCTTTACACACTTTAGACACACCAAACACACTTACCTTTGCACTCATGCACCCATCACTCACCTGAACACCGACATCTCAACCCCTCCAAGTCCTTCAACCCGACGGCCCGCCTGCTCTAACCTGGCGTGGTTTGGAGCCGTTGGGAATCCCACATGACACCCCTCAAAATAGGGATTAGGCTAAAAACTGCCTGTTAACTACCTGTTAACAGGCAGTTAATTGGCACTAATCCCTTCCCGCCTCAGGTTGGCGGGTCCCAGTGCGGGGCGGGTACCCGCCTCCTGTGAAACTTACGTGGAGGCGGGTTTTTGGTGGGATGGTGTCGGGACCCCCGAATTCAGGATTTTAGCCCCCCACACGCCTAAAAGCCCACCTCACGGCACACTGAAAATCAACCCGAGTCTCGCACTGGTTAGAGTATATATTCAATCTGCTTTTCTATGGGTGGGGGAGGGGGACAGTGGTGGTGGAGAATCATGTGGTGGCACATGATACATTCCAGCAACTGGTGTACAGTGAAAGGTTTCCCTCTTAAGATCCCTGTGCAATGCTATCAATTTCCTTGATATTGGGCAGAAAAATGGTGCACTCCAGATCATAGTGGATGTGAGGTCCACTTACAGGAATGGCCGATGAGAATAACTTGCGTAAAACCCCAAAGACGTGACAATGACGAATATCAAATCGAGATTTCAGACAAATTAACAGTTGTTAATTACTGTAATGTTTGTGCTACAGCGGTAAACAATTTTGCCTGAAAGTGATAGAGTACAGTAATGATTTCAGTTAACCTTCTGCCACCTCCATAACCCATGACTGATAGTTTACTACTGCAGCCCTCAACTATAGTCAATACTGTTTTGCAAGTGAAAGAGTTAAACTAATTTATCATTTTTCCTTTTGGTGCAGTGTGAAACACTAAAACAGTTCTTGATTGTATATTATCTAAACTAATTGCTGTTTCATTCATCCATCATGCTAGATTAACCTCTTGGAATCATTAATATTCATTAGAATAACCTCATAGCTGGGATGTGGTGGGTTTGCAACTAAGTGATTACTGATCAGTCATTAGCAATGGTAAATTGAACTATGGTATGAGAATTGCAGAATTAAACGCTCTAACATTAACATTAATAGTTTTTCAAAAGGAAATAGTCGTTTTTCATAATTATGCATTCATCACAATGTTATCACTTGACTTTAAGAGGGAAAGATTATTTCTTTAACAGAATAATACAAGTACCTGTTTTTCTAAATGAGTGACTATATCCAATCGTTAACTATTTACAGTTTTGGTTACTTTTATATTGTCGTCCTACTGCCAGATCCTGGCACATGGATTTTATGTAGTTAATGTAAAATAAACTGACATGATTAATTGAGACCAGCAGCTGGGAAGGTCCGTTTTTTTTACTGGTTCTCCCCTGCCTCCAGCCTATTATGTCCCAGTAAAGTGTCAGACGTGGCTCAGTGGGTAGCACCCTTGCCTTCTGAGTCAGAAAGTTGTGGGTTCAAGTCCCACTCCAGAGACTTGAGCAGAAAAATCTAGGCTGACACTCCAGTGCAGTACTGAGGGAGTGCTGCACTGTCGGAGGTGCTGTCTTTCAGGTGAGATGGTAAACCGAGGCCCAGTCTGCTCTCTCAGGTGGATGTAAAAGATCCCATGGCACTATTTTGAAGAAGAGCAGGGGAGTTATCCCCAGTGTCCTGTCTAATAGTTATCCCTCAATCAACATCACTAAAAAAACTGATTATCTGGTCATTATCACATTGTTGTTTGTGGGAGCTTGCTGTGTGCACATTGGCTGCTGCATTTCCAACAGTGACTACACTTCAATAAGTACTTAATTGGCTGTAAAGCACTTTGGGACGTCTGGTGGTTGTGAAAAGCGCAAGTCTTACTTTCTTTTTAAACAAACCATTTTGGTGGCGATACAATTCCCTTAGAATTCCATCAGAACTGTGGTAGAGAATTGTAGAGTTGTCGTGACGTAACGTGATGTGACATGACCTCATGGTGCAAGCCTTGGAATTTGGGCATCATGACGTTAGAAACATAGAAACATAGAAGATAGGAACAGGAGTAGGCCATTCAGCCCCTTGAGCCTGTTCTGCCATTTAATGAGATCATGGCTGATCATCCAAATTCAGTACCCTGTCCCTGCTTTCTCCCCATATCCCTTGATCCCTTTAGCCTTAAGAAATATATCTAACTCCTTCTTGAATATATTTAATGAATTGGCCTCTACTGCCTTCTGTGGTAGAGAATTCCACAGGTTCACCACTCTCTGGGTGAAGAAATTCCTCCTCATCTCAGTCCTAAATGGCTTATCCCTTATCCTTAGACTGTGACCCCTGGTTCTGGACTCCCCCGCCATCCGGAACATCCTTCCTGCATCTAGTCTGTCTAGTCCTGTTAGAATTTTATAAGTTTCAATGAGATCCCCTCTCATTCTTCTAAACTCTAGCGAATATAAGCCTAATCGACTCAAGTCCAGTTACTTATTGCTGGTCCCATAACGTCAGCGCTTCACACATGTGTACTAGCCAAAATGTCACGGCCAGTCTGCATATGCACTGCAGATTGAGATTCTTTTGGCAGCTGAGATCTGCTGCACAATTTGGACAAATATGCAGGATAGGCACTTAGGTCGCAAATCAAAACAACTTAAAATCAGAACATCGATTTTTGCAGCGATCAGTGTGGAATTAAGCCACACAGACCAGAAAGGTTCCCTGCTTGATCTGTACTGAAGTAGATGATATAGAATGAAAGAATGACTTGCATTTGTATAGCGCCTTTCATGACTTTTGAATGTCCCAAAGCGCTTTACAGCCAATGATCTACTTTTAAAATGTAACTATTGTTGTAATGGTATTGGTCGAACAAGTGGTCCATGGGCCAAGGATGGAAAATTCAGCCAGGGTTTCAACTCGCAATTACCGTCCATTGCTTCCTACTGGAAAAAGGCTTGCATTTATATAACGCCTTTCGTGACCTCAGGACGTCCCAAAGCGGTTTACGGCCAATGAAATACCTTTGACGTGCAGTCACTGTTGCAATGTAGGAAGATGTGCTGTCTGTGTGGATGTCAGTTGAGAACATGATTGGGCTTGTCTACAATAGCCTCCATGGCATGATAACCTGTTGATGTTCAAAGCGTTGAATGGCCACTTGGGTGATCAACAAGGACACTGCTGGAGCTTGGGGAACTGTGTTCCAGCAAGAGTCAGCAGCTGCAAGAAAGGAAGTTAAAAAAACATATATATTAAAAGCTCATGATGTATAATTGGAATTCACTGTAAAGCCTCATGAAGTTCTTGATGTTACCACTATTTTTCTTAAATGGATAAAACACATTTTGTTCAAACACCATGCCTGAATGCACCATTTCTGTGGTGCTGCTCTTCATCAGTCCCCTGCTATGAAGTACATTTAATGACACATGCAATGAGGAAAGTAACTTACTTCTGATTTATGGATAGAGACTATATTTTGGATGAATGTGGGCGAGATATTATTTAGTAAATTGTGCGTATAAGTTATTTTTATAATGGACGCAATACTTCATTGGTGCTTAGCCCTTTGTGAATTGTCGGCAATTTGAAAAGAGGGCGCTCTGTGTTGTTGCTCGCGGTACATTGTTTTATAATGGCAAGAGTGTTAGACTATGTAAAGTACATGTTATTCTGTTGCTTGGCTGGGGCTGTGCTCAATATACGGAGCAATCAGATGATAGGGACAGTTTGATGATCTTGGTGACCGTGGGAATGAAAATAGGAACTTGAGTGGTAAGGGGCTGGGGCAGAAGGTGATCAAGGGAGCAGGTGGTGGGCTTCATTGAAGAGATAAGTTTAGTGATGGCAGGGGAATAAGGGGGAGAGATGGAGAAGAGCCTCTGGAATAAAGGGAGGGTTTGGAGGAGGCAGAGACAGCTGTGTGGATGTAATAGTCATTCACCATCAAGAAAATATTCCAATTTATCTTTCTCGGATCCAAAGTGGATTACATAGTGTTGTGTCTGTGTATAATAAGACACCGACTGCAGGAGAACGGTACAACAGGTGTTTACTCAACGTGGCTCACACTGGAACTGATGTACAGATTACTACTCAGTACTATATACAGGTGTGGTCACAGCCGGTACTGCAGTATACATGAGCTGTAAAAGATAGTTCCCCCCTTAAAGGTATATACATTACAATTCCTCCCCTTTTAGATTAACAGTACCATAACACTCATTTAACAATTAAATATCAAACTAATTACAATTAACACTTTTAACATGCAACATTAGCTGAAAATAGTCTATTTATATATTCAGTCTTTGGGGAGGCGTCCTGATCCTTTCTGGATAGCGCCTTTCCCGAGTGTCTTGCTCTTGGTACGGAGGCGATTCTGGCCCCCTGTCGTCGGTTGGTTCATCAGCTTCCGATGCTACCGTTTCTGGGGTAGATGCGACCTGTACGTTGGGTTCATCACCAGGTACGTATGGGCGAGGCATGGGGTTGACTTGTTCCTGTGACTCTAGGATCTGGTCAGCATGGCGTCTCACGATGCTCTCCCCAACGTCCACTGTGTACATTAGTGGGCCCTGCCGTGTGCATATCGTTCCTGGCTGCCATTTTTCTGTTCGGTAGTCGCGGGCCAAGACTGGTTGCCCTACATTGAAGCTCCTTGTTGGCTTCTCATGGATGTGCTGGAATTGCTTACTCTCAACATCTCTTCGTACGCTTGGTCTGAGCAAATCCAGGCGAGATCTTAACCTTCGGTTAAAGAACATCATGGCCGGGGCCTGGTTGGTGACTGCATGTGTCGCATTCCGGTAGGCGAACAGGAAATTGTCCACCTTGTGCTGCAGCGGAATGTTGTCATTGTACATAGCCTTTATTGCCTTCTTAAAGGTTTGTACGAACCTCTCAGCCAATCCATTTGTGGCTGGATGATACGGGGCGGATGTGTAATGCCTTACCCCATTCTTTTTCAAGAACCTCCGGAGCTCTTCGGACACAAACTGCGGTCCGTTGTCGGAGCAAATCTGTTCTGGCAAGCCATTCCTGGCAAAAATGGTCCGTAGGACTGCAATAGTTTTCTCCGTGGTGGTGGAGGACATTTTGATGACCTCAGGCCATTTCGAGTGCGCATCCACGGCTATTAAAAACATTGAGTCCATGAATGGACCAGCAAAATCAATATGCACCCGTTGCCATGGAGATGAGGGCCACTCCCATGGGTGTAGAGGGGCCTGTGGTGGTGCATTTTGGACTTTCTGGCATCCTGAGCAGCTCTTGGTCAGGTCCTCAATTTGTTTATCGATTCCCGGCCACCACACATAAGCCCTGGCTAGGCTTTTCATTTTTACCCCTCCCAGATGACCCTCATGAAGCTCATTGAGTACTCTATCCCTTAACTTGGGTGGAATTACCACTCGGGATCCACACATCAAGGTCCCCCGGCACACTGACAGCTGTTCTCTCCTTGTCGAGCATGCTGGCAACAGTGAGTCGCCATGTGCTGGCCATCCCTTCACCGTCAAATCATATACCCGAGACAGTGTCGGGTCATTTCGGGTTTCCTTTTCGATACAAGCGTTAGTTACCGGTAGGTATTCAACTATAGTCGAATGGAATATTTCGACAGGATCCACTGCTGGTGCTTCCTCCGCAGTAGGCAGTGGCAGGCGTGATAGCCCATCAGCATTTCCATGCTGTTTCGTGCCCTTATATCCAATCTCATAGTGGTGCGCCCCCAGAAAAAGTGACCACCTTTGTAGTCGTTGCACAGTCATCACTGGAACGCCCTTCTTTGGATTAAAAATGGAGACAAGAGGCTGGTGATCAGTCAGCAAGGTGAATTTCTGCCCGTGCAGATAGCGATTGAACTTTTTCACTCCCCACACTAGGCTGAGGGCCTCCCTGTCAATCTGGGTGTAGTTACGCTCGGCTGAGGTTAGTGATCGTGACGCAAAGGCTATTGGCCTCTCTGAGTCGTCCGAGAATTTGTGCGACAGCACCGCTCCAATGCCGTAGGGTGACGCATCACATGCCAAACGAATTGGTAATGCCGGGTTGTAATGGGCCAATACCTCTTTCGATGTGATTAGTGTTTTGCTCTTCTGGAAAGCTCGTCTACATTCGTCACTCCACTTCCATGGCACCCCAGTTTGCAGTAGGGTGTTCAGTGGGTGCAGTATAGTAGACAAATTTGGCAAGAACTTATGGTAGTAGTTTACCAGCCCAAGGAACGGCCTCAGTTGTGACACATTTTCCGGTGCTGGAGCCTTGACTACTGCCTCAATCTTTTCTGGGGACTTATGTAACCCTTCTTTATCGATAACGTGGCCACAATACGAGATCTGTTTTCTAAAAAAACTCGCATTTGTGGCGGTTAGCTCGGAGCCCATATTCCTGCAATCTATTGAGCACCTGCTCCAGGTTGGCAAGGTGATCACTGTCATTTTCGCCCGTGACCAGGATGTCGTCGAAATAACACTGGGTCCCTGGGATCCCTTGCAGGACTTGTTCCATTGCCCTCTGCCAAATAGCCGGAGCTGATGCTACCCCAAATACCAGCCGGTTGTATTGGTAGAGACCTTTATGAGTGTTGATTGTGAGGTATTTTTTTGATGCTTCTTCTACCTCCATTTGCAGATACGCCTGGGCCAGATCAATCTTAGTGAAGCGTTTCCCTCCAGATAGCGAGGCGAAAATATCTTCAATCCGCGGAACTGGATATTGTACGGTGTGACGGACCGGGTTCACTGTTAACTTAAAGTCCCCACAGATGCGAACCTTCCTTGGTTCCCCAGGCGTGCTGCTCAACGACTTTTTCATCACAGGGACGATGGGTGTAGCCCACTCGCTCCAGTCTACCTTGGACAGTACACCTGAACGTTCCAGACTCTCCAGCTCTGCTTCGACGGCTGGGCGTATCACATAAGGTATCGGTCTGGCCTTAACATTTTTGGGCTTGCGTTTTCTTCAATTTTAATCGTCGCTGTCATGCCTTTTAGTGTTCCAAGTCCTTGCTGGAACACTTCTTTCGCGTCAGTTAGGATCTTTGACAGTCGCCCAGGTGTGATGTCATCATCCTTTTTGTCAGCCACAGTCAGTGCCTGTATGGAATGCCAATCCAGTTGTATTTTCCGGATCCATTCACGTCCCAGTAATGGTGGTCCTCCATCTTGCAATACATACAGGTCTAGTTTTGGTGTTTCCTTACCATTATATATAACGGTCACCCTTATTTTTCCTTTGGGGTAGACTTTTTGCCCCGTGTACGCCTTCAAAATAATTTTTGTGTCTCTCAAGGGTATGTGTGAGAATAGCCGCTCGTAGTCCCGTCGGTTTATGACTGTTAGGGCTGATCCTGTGTCCAATTCCATCTTTACCTGGACTCCTGCTATCTTGAGAGTGACCCAAATGGTTCGGTGATCCTCCATTGTGATCACATTATGTAGTTTCAGACAACTCAGTTCCCTGCTTTCAGAGTCGTTATCACTCTTTTGTTCGTCTGAACTATTCTCCGTCATCTTATGTACCTTCTTGTACTTTTGTTTGGTAGGTTTCTTATTGCTGGTTTTCTTTCCCGATCTGCAGACTCGTGCTATGTGTCCTACTTTTCCACACTGTCTGCACACTTTGTCTTTGAACCAGCAATCATTCTGGTCGTGTGTTGTTCTGCCGCAGCGATAGCATTTCTCTGTTCTGTATGACATTTCGTTTGTGCCATATTCTTGCGGCCTCTGTTGTATCTCTACAGTGCCCCATGCTGCTGCTTCATATGATACCGCAATGCTGAAAGCCTTTTCCAGCGTAAGGTCCTTTTCAGATAAAAGCCGTTTCTGGGTTCCTTCACTTTGAAGCCCACACACAAACTTGTCCCTTAAGGTACCTGCCAGTCCCGCTCCAAACTGGCAGTGTTTCGATAGTTTGCGCAGTTCTGTTAAATAATCAGCATTGCTTTCATCCTTATGCTGGTTCCGTTTGTGAAACTTGAATCTTTCTGCTATCAGCAGCGGTGTGGGGTTTAAATGTTCCTGTAGTATCGTTACTATGTCTTCAAAACTCCTTTCCATTGGCTTCATTGAGGTTACTAGATTTTGTAATAAACCATACGTCTTAGCACCCATTAAATTTAACAATACCGACGCTTTCTTGTCATCTGACACCTCATTTGCCTTTCAATATACCTCTATTCGTTCGACATATGTAGTCCAATCTTCAACTTCATTGTCAAATGCGGTGATACTGCCACTCTTCGGCATTTTGGGTGTGGTTTAAAATGGCGTCTCCCAATGGCTTAAAATGGCGTCTCCCGCGCTTTCCTTCCTCCCCCGCTGCTGCCAACACCGCTCTCGGCGGTTCTCGTGGCAATGGCGGCGCCCTGTATGTTTCACGCGCTTCTCCTGTGCTGCTACCAACGCCGCTCTCGGCGGTCCTCGCGGCGCCTCGCGGGTTTCTGCGCGTCTCTCTCTCCCTCTCTTCGACGCTGCTCGGCCCCTGAACACCGGCTGCACCCTCTGCGCTCTGCCCTCTATCTCTCTCCCCCGTCGGCGCTGCTCGGCCCTTTGCTGTGCCGCTCGGTCGGGCTCTAGCCCGCCGCTGTCCGGGAAGGGTCTGCGCACTACCTGTTGCCAGCCCGTTTCACTGGACCACCTCGACTGGAAAGCCAAGCCTGGCTCTTGACAGCCTCCCCCGCAATTCTCGAGTCTCTGCTGGATGACTGGGCGGTTGCCCGTGGTCGACGCCCAAGTCTCTGGCCTTGACCTCCAATCCACTGATCTCCAGGAACGAATCCCTGGGAGGTGATGCAGAGTTGCAGGTAGGTTCGAACTTGCCTCGTCGCCAATGTTGTGTCTGTGTATAATAAGACACAGACTGCAGGAGAACGGTACAACAGGTGTTTACTCAACGTGGCTAACACTGGAACTGATCTGTACAGATTACTACTCAGTACTACATACAGGTGTGGTCACTGCCGGTACTGCAGTATACATGAGCTGTAAAAGATAGTTCCCCCCTTAAAGGTATATACATTACACATAGAAACATAGAAGATAGGAGCAGGAGTAGGCCATTCAGCCCCTCGAGCCTATTCCGCCATTTAATGACATCATGGCTGATCATCCAAATTCAGTACCCTGTCCCTGCTTTCTCCCCATATCCCTTGATCCCTTTAGCCTTAAGAAATATATCCAACTCCTTCTTGAATATATTTAATGAATTGGCCTCAACTGCCTTCTGTGGTAGAGAATTCTACAGGTTCACCACTCTCTGGGTGAAGAAATTCCTCCTCATCTCTGTCCTAAATGGCTTACCCCTTATCCTTAGACTGTGACCCCTGGTTCTGGACTCCACCGCCATCAGGAACATCCTTCCTGCATCTAGTCTGTCTAATCCTGTTAGAATTTTATAAGTTTCAATAAGATCCCCTCTCATTCTTCTAAACTCCAGCGAGTATAAGCCCAATCGACCCAATCTCTCTTCATACGTCATTCCTGCCATCCCAGGTATCAGTCTGGTGAATCTTCGCTGCACTCCCTCCATGGCAAGAACATCCTTCCTCAGATAAGGTGACCAAAACTGCACACAATACTCAAGGTGTGGTCTCACCAAGGCCCTGTACAACTGCAGCAAGACATCCTTGCCCCTGTACTCAAATCCTCTCGCTACGAAGGCCAACATACCATTTGCCTTCTTAACCGCCTGCTGCACCTGCATGCTTACCTTCAGCGACTGGTGCACAAGGACACCAGGTCTCGTTGCACTTCCCCTTCTCTCAATCTATTGCCATTCAGATAATAATCTGCTTTCTTGTTTTTGCCACCAAAGTGGAAACCTCGCATTTATCCACATTATACTGCATCTGCCATGCATCTGCCCAATCACCCAACCTGTCCAAATCATACTGGAGTTTCTCTGCATCCTCCTCACAGCACACATGCCCACCCAGCTTTGTGTTGTCTGCAAACTTGGAGATAGTACATGTAGTTTCCTCATGTATATCATTTATATATATTGTGAATAGCTGGGGTCCTAGCACCGATCCCTGTGGTACCCCAGTAGTCAATTCAATTCAATTCAATTCAAATTGCTTTATTGGCATGACAAGGTACATCTTATGTTGCCAAAGCATCGAAAAGCATTCATGGTTGAACACATAAATACAGATCTATCCATACAGTGTATAAACAGATATATCCCTGAGTGTATAAATATTCATTCATATAATTTGTATATACTCTTTTCTTATATTTAGTGGTTGTCCCTCTGTTTATGGCAAGCTGTAACATAGTGTGCCGCTAAGGTTACACAATTTCTCGCTTCCCCTAGTAGATATGGGAGTTTTTGGTTGTCATTCAAATTTCTGAATTCCGGGCATATTTTTGTGAATTTTGGGTAGAAATTCTCCCTTGTGCCCTGATATTTTCTACAAGCTGTGAGGAAGTGCATCTCTGTCTCCACCACTCCCTGACTGCAGTGAGAGCATATCCTGTCCTCTCTTGGTAGCCGGGTCTGCCTGTGTCTACCTTTTTCGATCGCCAGGCTATGTTCACTAAGTCTGTACATTGCCAAGGTTTTTCTCAGTTTGCTATCCTTTACCATGGTCAGGTAATCAGCCATGTTGTATTGTCTGTTTAGGGCCAAGTAGCAATTGAGTTTGTTTTGGGTTTTTGTTATTTCTGCCCAATATGACAGATATTTTTCCTTTTGCTTAGTGACGATTGTGTTGGGTCGAATTCTTTGTGTTACGCTGTCACTGTCCTGGGGCTGGTTATTGTTAGAAGTGTTAGTAGTTACTTCACTGAGTCCCAGGGCTAGTTGACTGAGGGTATTCTTCTTTATGGTCCTCTCTTGGCATTTCAGGGCTTCGTAATGATAGCAGTGGGGGTTGCTCATTTTTAGGTGTTTCCAAAATTTGGTGGCTCTTTTTTGGATAGTGATTATTAATGGATATTGGCCTAGTTCTGTCCTGCATGCATTGTTTACGGTTTTCCTTTGAGTCTGGAGGATACTTTTACCGAATTCTGCATGTAGGATCTCAATTGGGTGTTTGTCCCATTTTGCAAATTCTTGTTGTGTTAGCGGTCCCCACACCTCACTGCCATAGAGTGCAATTGGTTCAATTACTGGTTTAAAAATTTTGAGCCAAATGCTAATTGGGATTTCTATTTGGATTGATTTTTTAATGGCATAGAAAGCCCTAGTCACTGCCTGCCACTCGGAAAAAGACCCGTTTATTCCAACTCTTTGCTTCCTGTCTGCCAACCAGTTCTCTATCCAAGTCAGTACCTTACCCCCAATCCCATGTGCTCTAACTTTACACACTAATCTCTTATGTGGGACCTTATCGAAAGCCTTCTGAAAGTCCAAATACACCACATCCACTGGTTCTCCCTTATCTATTCTATCAGTTACATCCTCAAATAATTCCAGTAGATTAGTCAAGCATGATTTACCTTTTGTAAATCCATGTTGACTTCGTCCGATCCTGTCACTGTTTTACAAGTGCTCTGCTATTACATCTTTTATAATGGACTCTAGCATTTTCCCCACCACCAATGTCAGGCTTACCGGTCTATCATTCCCTGTTTTCTCTCTACCACCTTTTTTGAATAGTGGAGTAACATTAGCTACCCTCCAATCCATGGGTACTGTTCCAGAGTCTATAGAATTTTGGAAGATGACCAGCAATGCTTCTACTATTTCTAGGGCCACTTCCTTAAGTACCCTGGGATGTAGATTATCAGGCCCTGGGGATTTATCGGCCTTCAATCCCGTCAATTTCCCTAACACCATTTCCCTACAAATACTGATTTCATTCAGTTCCTCCCTCTCATTAGACCCTTTGTTCCCCGACATCTCTGGGAGGTTATTACTGCACACTTGCCCACATTGAACTCCATCATCAATAGTTTGGCCCACTCACTTAGTCCCTTCATAACTTCCTGCACAACTCTACACAACTTATTGTGCCTTCTGACTTCAAATGTCATCTGCAAACTGGGACATACAATTCTTTATTATTCCTTCATCTAAGTCATTAATATATATGGTGAAAAGCTGAGGCCCCAGTACAGATCCCTGGGGATCACCATTTGTCACATCCCACCAATCGGAAAACATTGCGGGTCCAAAGATGTGCGGGTTAGGTTGATTGGCTATGATAAATTGACCCTTAGTGTTAGGGGGATTAAATACATGGGGTTACGGGGATAGGGTGGGATATGTGTTGGTGTGGGGGTTATGGTGATCGGGTGGGATGTGTGTTGGTGCAGGCTCGATGGGCCGAAATGGCCTCTATCTGCACTGTGGGGTTTCTGTGATTTCTGTGATTCCCTTTATCCCTACTTTCTGCCCCCTACCTGCCAACCAATTACCAACTCATATCTCAAGGTTCCCTCTAATTCTGTGCGTCTTCATGTTTGCAAATAACCTTGTGCAGAATCTTATCAAATGACTTCTGCAAGTCCACGTAGACAACATGCACAGACACTTCCTCATCCACCATACATGATCTACTCTTCACAAATCCATGCTGCCTGTTTGGTCCGCTCATACTTAGAATCATAGGGGGAAAAAATCATGTTCACCAGCAAATTTGCTGGTGTTACTGGCAACAGCAATTAACGGCCGCTGGAAATGGCCACAACGCTGACCGAGTGAAATTGGTCTGGGGGGCATGGAGATAGGAGGCGCAGCACTCATCTTCTGTGCAACGCCGTCCTAGTGGCATTGCTGGAGGGATCCGGGACGAAGTTTCTGTCCAGGCCCAGCGTTGCAGCTTCCACAGCCTCTGTGAGCGAAGCTGTGGAGCTCGCAGGGAATTGTGGGCAATGAAGAGGTCTGAGATTTAAAGGGGCCATGTACACTGAAGCAATACAAAATAAAATGCACGGATTCAATACATTTTTCAGCCCTTTCTCCCTTTAAAGAAATATTCAATATTTAAAAGAAGTTCCAAATGTGAATATTCAGCTGTTAAAGCTGAATTACCTTCCTAACCGCAGCAAATGGGAAAACTGCCTCAGCACTAACACAAATGGCTCAGTAAGCCAGGGACGGGGCACCAAGAGTCTGACACACAGCACTCCAGCTTTGTGCAGGGGGTCAACACTGCAAGAGCAGCCCTCTGCCCACAGGGGCCAGGAGGCCCTCCAGAAAGAACGATGTGGGAGTACATCACCGAGGCTGTCACTGCCAGCAGTGTCGCCCCCACCACCTGGCTCCAGTGCCCAAAGAAGCTTCATGACCTCAGACCACAAGTCAAGGTTAGTGTGTGCATCTTCAAAAGCCGTCTCCTACCAACTGCACCACTAGCCTCACACACTGCTCAATGCACGACCCCAAATCACTCACCTACCAACAATCTGCACCAATGACGAGGCACATCTCCCATTCCTAGCCTCATCTCCGTCCCTTGGAGGAGACAGTGCAGGGCAATCTTGGCAGGGGCATGGTTGAGCCCTTGGCCTGTGGCGGGGCTGAAAGGATACAAAATGCGGATATCCTCGTACGTTATCCTCCTTCTGGCATGCACCTCTTGCTTTTGCGCCCTCCCGTAGCACAACTCCACCCTTATGCCTTGCTCATTTCACACACCCAGGAAATGCAGCCTGCCCAGCCAATGGGTCAACAAGAAGAGGCAGCCTGCCCAGCCAGTGGGACTGCAGGCAGATGATTCCATCCCGGATATTCCAGCCACAAAGGGGCTGTCTGGGATGCATCCTTCTGTCTGATTCCTCCTCTTCGGCTTCCTCCTCTTCTGCGTCTTCCTCTTTACTCTGCAAGCGGGTGCTGTAAATGTGCAATGACAGCATAAAATGCTGGAAATACTCAGTTGGTCAGGCAGCATGTTGACCTGAGACGTGAAATCTGTTTTTCTCTACACGGATGTTGCGTGACCTGCTGAGTATTTGCAGCATGTTCTGTCTTCTCAAAGGTCTTCATTTACCATCCGAGCCCTTGCAAGCATCCAGCAGCACTCCTTACACACTTAAAAAACTTTTCACATCTATTGCAGCGATCCACCATTTAAATAAAATCAAAAAAAACAGTCCAAACCCTGAAATTCAAACTTAAATGAATGATGTGTGTGTCCCTTTAAGAGCTGCAGGCATCGCCACTGTCAGCCTGCTTGCATGGCAGGTTAACGCCAGGCGTGCTTACAACTCAGTGCTAGGGTCAAACTTCACGTTGGTGACGTTAAGTTGGCGTTACACGCCGATTGACATCACCACGCCGCCATTTTTTCTTTCAGGGCGCTACCAGTTACCGCCAGCGCAAAGTGGGAGAGCATTATGGCGGCTGCTGCTGGACCCGCCACTAACTAGCGAAAGAGCGGCAGCCACCATTTTATCACCATTTCATGGCGCGACGGAGTGGCGCGCAACAGATGAATTTCTAGCCCATCGAATCATTGAATAGATTTATAGAATGATACAGCACAGAACGAGGCAATTCAGACCATTGTGCCTGTGTCGGCTCTTTGAAAACTATCTAATTAGTCTCCCCCCCCTGCATTTCCCACATAGCCCTGCAAATTGTTCTTCTTCAAGTAGCTATTCAATTCCCTTTTGAAAGTTATTACTGAATCTGTTTCCACCACACTCTCAGGCAGTGCGTGCCAGATCATAACACTTCCTCATCCACCATGCATGACCTACTCTTCACAAATCCATGCTGCCTGTTTGGTCCGCTCATATTTAGAATCATAAGGGGAAAAATTTGTGTTCGCCAGCAAATTTGCCGGTGTTACTGGCAACAGCAATTAACGGCTGCTGGAAATGGCCACAACGCTGACCGAGTGAAATTGGTCTGGGGGGATGGAGTTAGGTGGCGCAGAGCTCACCTTCTGTGCAACGCTGTCCTGGTGGCATTGCTGGAGGGATCCGGGACGAAGTTTCTGTCCGGGTCCAGTGTTGCAGCTTCCCACAGCCTCCGGGAGCGAAGCTGTGGAGCTCGCAGGGAATTGTGGGCAATGAAGAGGTCTGAGATTTAATGGGGCCCTGCGCACTGAAGCAATACAAAATAAAATGCAAGGATTCAATACATTTTTCAGCCCTTTCTGCCTTTTAAGAAATATTCAATATTTAAAAGAAGTTCCAAATGTGAATATTCAACTGTTAAAGCTGAATTACCTTCCTAACCGCAACAAATGGGAAAACCGCCTCAGCACTAACACAAATGGCTCAGCAAGCCAGGGACGGGGCACCGAGGGTCTCACATGCTGCACTCCAGCTTTGTGCAGAGTGTCAACACTGCAAGAGTGGCCCACTACCCACAGGGGCCAGGAGACCCTCCAGAAAGAACGATGTGGGAGTACATCACCGAGGCTGTCACTGCCAGCAGTGTCGCCCCCACCACTTGGCTCCAGTGCCCAAAGATGCTTCATGATCTCAGGCCACTGGTCAAGATCAGTGTATGCATCTTCAAAAGCCGTCTCCTACCAACTGCACCACTAGCCTCACACACTGCTCAATGCACGACCCCAAATCAATCACCTACCAACAATCTGCACCAATGACGAGGCACATCTCCCATTCCTAGCCTCATCTTACCCCCTTGGAGGAGACGGTGCAGGCCATTCTTGGCAGGGGCATGGTTGAGCCCTTGGCCTGCGGCGGGGTTGAAAGGATACAAAATGCGGATATCCTCGTACGTTATCCTCCTTCTGGCATGCACCTCTTGCTTTCTCGCCCTCCCGTAGCACAACTCCACCCTTGTGCCTTCCTCATTTCTCACACCCAAGAAATGCAGCCTGCCCAGCCAATGGGTCAACAAGAAGAGGCAGCCTGCCCAGCCAGTGGGACTGCAGGCAGATGATTCCATCCCGGATATTCCAGCCACAAAGGGGCTGTCTGGGATGCATCCTTCTGTCTGATTCCTCCTCTTTGGCTTCCTCCTCTTCTGCATCTTCCTCTTTCCTCTGCAAGCAGATGCTGTAAATGTGAAATGACAGCATAAAATGCTGGAAATACTCAGTTGGTCAGGCAGCATGTCGACCTGAGATGTGAAATCCGTTTTTCTCTACACGGATGTTGCGTGACCTGCTGAGTATTTGCAGCATGTTCTGTCTTCTCAAAGGCCTTCATTTACCATCTGAGCCCTTGCAAGCATCCAGCAGCACTCCTTACACACTTAAAAAAAAAAATCACATCTATTGCAGCGATCCACCATTTCAATAAAATCAAAAAAACCAGTCCAAACCCTTAAATTCAAACTTAAATTAATGATGTGTGTGACCCTTTAAGAGCTGCAGGCATCGCCACTGTCAGCCTGCTTGCACGCCAGGCGTGCTTACAACTCAGTGCTAGGGTCAAAGTTCACGTTGGTGACGTTAAGTTGGCGTTATGCGCCGATTGACATCACCACGCTGCCATTTTTTTCTTTCAGGGCTCTGCCCATTACCGGCAGCGCAAAGGGGGAGAGCAATATGGCGGCTGCTGCTGGACCCGCCACTAACTGGCGAAAGAGCGGCAGCCACCATTTTATCACCATTTCATGGCACGACGGAGTGGCGTGCAACAGATGAATTTCTAGCCCATAGAATCATTGAATCGATTTATAGAATGATACAGCACAGAACGAGGCAATTCAGACCATTGTGCCTGTGCCGGCTCTTTGAAAACTATCTGATTAGTCCCCCTCCCCCTGCATTTTCCACATAGCCCTGCAAATTGTTCTTCTTCAAGTAGTTATTCAATTCCCTTTTGAAAGTTATTACTGAATCTGTTTCCACAAGCCTCTCAGGCAGTGCGTGCCAGATCATAAAAACTCACTGTGTAAAAAATGTCGCCTTTTTCTTTTGCCAATTACTTTCAATCTGTATCCTCTGGTTACTGACACTTCTACCACTGGAAACAGTGTCTTCTTATTTACTCTATCAACACCCTTCAAGCTTTTGAACACCTCTGTCTGAGGCTCAACCAGACTGTTCGCAAACTTGGTGTCGTATTTGACCCCGAGATGAGCTTCCGATCGCACATCCATGCATAAGGCCGCCTATTTCCACCTCTGTAACATCGCCCAACTCCACCCCTGCCTCAGCTCATCTGCTGCTGAAGCCCTCATCCATGCCTTTGTTACCTCTAGACTTGACTATTCCAAGGCACTCCTGTCCGGCCTCCCATCTTCCACCCGCCATAAACTTAAGCTCATCCAAAACTCGGGGGCTCGTGTCCGAACTCGCGCCAAGTCCCGTTCACCCATTCACCCCTGTGCTCGCTGACCTAATTTGACTCCTGGTTAAGCAACGCCTCATTTTAAAATTCTCATCCTTGTTTTCAAATCGTTCCATGGCCTCGTCCCTCTCCCTATCTCTGTAACCTCCTCCAGCCCTACAACTCACCGTGATCTCCGTGCTCCTCCAATTCTGGCATCTTGTGCGCCCCCGATTTTAATTGCTCCAGCATTGGCGGCCGTGCCTTCAGCTGCCAAGGCCCTAAGCTCTGGAATTCCCTCCCTAAACCTCTCTGCCTCTCTATCTCTCTTTCCTCCTTGAAGATGCTCCTTGAAACCTACCTCTTTGACCAAGCTGCCCTACTATACCCTAACGATAGCAAAATACTGCGGATGCTGGAAATCCGAAATAACAACAGAAGACGCTGGAAAAACTCAGCAGGCCAGGCAACATCCGTGGAGAGAGAAATAGAGTCAACGTTTCAGGTCGAAACCCTTCTTCAGAACTGAGAAAAAAAGGCAGGAAATGAAACAGATTAAAAGGCAGTTTGGGGGCTGGGAAATGAGGGGGGGGATGAAAGAAGAGACATTAAGAGATATTCAAGGTGAGACGAGATGGCAATAGGACAGGTAAAGAAACAAACAGTGGCTCTAGATGAAGTGTGAAATGCGCTGGCAGAGTGAAAGACAGCTGCCATGTGGGAGAGAGGGAAAAAAAAGGAAAAGGCACAAACCAAAAGTGTGGATAAAAATATGAAAATATAATAGGGGCCGAGGTTATGATCTGAAATTGTTGAACTCGATATTGAGTCCGGAAGGCTGTAAAGTGCCTAATCGGAAGATGAGGTGCTGTACCATTATGTGGCTGGTGTCAAATTTTGTCTTATAATAGAAACATATAAACATAGAAGATAGGAGCAGGAGTAGGCCATTCGGCCCCTCGAGCCTGCTCCGCCATTCAATGCGATCATGGCTGATCATCCAAATTCAGTACCCTGTCCCTGCTTTCTCCCCATACCCCTTGATCCCTTTAGCCTTAAGAAATATATCTAACTCCTTCTTGAATATATTTAATGAATTGGCCTCCACTGTCTTCTGTGGTAGAGAATTCCATAGGTTCCCCACTCTCTGGGTGAAGAAATTCCTCCTCATTTCTGTCCTAACTGGACTACCCCTTATCCTTAGACTGTGACCCCTGGTTCTGGACTCCCCAACCATCGGGAACATCCTTCCTGCATCTAGTCTGTCCAGTCCTGTCAGAATTTTATAAGTTTCAATGAGATCCCCTCTCATTCTTCTAAACTCCAGCGAGTACAAGCCCAATCGACCCAATCTCTCCTCATACGTCATTCCTGACATCCCAGGTATCAGCCTGGTGAATCTTCGCTGAACTCTGTAGTGTCCGAGTATCAATAATACACGGACTGCAGGAGAACAATAATAACAGGTACTTACTGAACAGAGGGTACTCTTTTATTTGGACCCAAAAAAACCCAATTCGACTGTAAATAAACAAAAGTTCAACTAAAGCTTAACAAATCAAATTAAAATTTGGTTTTCCGTGTTGATGATGCACTCCAGTCCCCGCGGCACCCACCGGTCGCGGAAATACTCAAGCGCACCGGCGGACACCGCGTGCTCCATCTCCAGGGCCACCCGGGCGCGAACATGGCCGCGGAAGAGATGCAGGCAATCCGGCTGGACGACCCCCTCGACCGCCCGCTGCCTGGACCAATTGATGGCTCTTTTAGCCAGGCCCAGGAGCAGGCCCACAAGGAGGTCCTCCAACCTGTCCGCTCCCCTCCGCACCGGGTGACCGTAGATCAAGAGCGTGGGACTGAAGTGCAACCAAAAATCGAGGAGCAGCCCCTTCAAGTAGTGAAAGAGGGGCTGCAACCTCTCACAATCCATATAAACGTGAAACACGGACTCCTCCAGGCCGCAAAAAATGCAGGCGGCCTGGGAGTCCGTGAACCTACTTAAAACCTTATTGCACGGGACCGCTCCATGCAACACCCTCCAGGCCAAGTCCCCGATGGAACAAGGGAGGACTCCCGCATAGAGAGCCCTCCATTGGGGACCTCCGCTACCGCCGGTCGGCAAAACGCCACGCCAAGGCGTGTCCGGACGGTAGACGAAGATGGCAAAGTGGAGAGTGTGCAGGAGCAGCCCGTACAGGAAACCCCTCCGCGCGGAATGAAAAGGCACGGAGGGTATTTCCTCGAGACGGCTCAAGTTGTGAGGCGCCGGTTCCCGAGGGGAGTTTCGGGGCCGGGCGCCGATGAGGAATTCCGTCCGAACGGGGGTAAGCTCGGACGGGATCGCCCCACGTGCTTGAGCCGCCTCGATACACCTAGTGGAGTCGGGGCCCAGTGCCGCTTTTACCGATTCGATGGTTTCGACCGCGAGCTGGACATTGGCCCAGGACAGGCGCCGCGCCAGCTCCTCCGGCGCCATCCAGCCCGCTCCTCCGCCATCGAGCAGGTCCCCGACTCTGGTCACCTTGCCAGCCACAGCCCTACCCTCCGCCAGCCGCCCGAACCCGTGTTCGTGGAGGTGCGGATTCCTGAGCAGCGGCTCCCGAAGGAGAGCCGCCGCTCCTGACGGGGGAGTGCTCCGCCTGGAAGCGACGTAGTTCCAAACCCATAGTAGTTCCTGGTAGAAGACAGGCAGCTCCCGCAGGCCGGCACGCCTGCTGCCCACTTTTGCAAACAGGAGCTGCGTGTCGTAATTGAGGCCATGCAGCTGGCGGAAGAAAAACGTCGCCAGCGCACACCATCTCGGAGGATTCTCGACGTACAGGTATCTCTGCAGCGTCTGAAGACGGAAAGTCGCAGCCTGGGTGCGAAGGCACACCAGCGCCTGACCGCCCTCCCTAAGCGGGAGACACAGAACCGCGGCAGAGACCCAGTGCTTCCTTTTGTCCCAGAAGAAGTCGATGAGCTTCTTCTGAATCTTGGCGACAAACGCAGGGGGAGGGATCAAAGTGACCAACCGGTACCACAACATGGCGGCCACCAGCTGGTTTATGACCAGCACTCGACCCCTGTAGGACAACACTCGGAGCAGTCCTGTCCAGCGTCCTAGGCGAGCGGTGACTTTGGCCTCCAGCTCTTGCCAGTTCGCCGGCCAAGCGTCCTCGGCAGGGCTAAGGTAGACTCCCAAATAGAGGAGGTGCGTGGTGCTCCAGGCGAAAGGCCTGAACTCCTCCGGCAGGGAGTCCACCCGCCACTGACCCACCAGGAGTCCGGAACATTTCTCCCAGTTGATCTTGGCGGAGGATGCGTCCGAGTAAATCTGCTGGCATTCCCGCATCCTCCGCAAGTCAGCGGGATCCGTGACCGTGAGGAGCACGTCATCGGCGTAAGCCGAGAGGACCACCTCCACGCCCGGCCCTTGCAGAGCCAGTCCCGTCAACCTCTTCCGCAAGAGGCGCAGGAAAGGCTCCACGCAAATGGCATATAACTGACCGGACATGGGGCATCCCTGACGCACCCCCCTCCCGAAGCGAAGGGGCGCCGTCAAGGACCCGTTAACTTTAATCAGACACTCCGCGGCGGCGTACAGAAGTCGGATCCGGGCGACGAAATGCGTCCCGAACCCGAATGCGCGCAGAGTCCCGAAGAGATACTCGTGATCCACCCTGTCGAACGCCTTCTCCTGATCCAGGGAAAGGAAGGCGACCGACAGACCAGCCCTCTGGGAGTGGTGAACCAGGTCCCGGACCAGATGGATGTTATCGTGGATGGTCCGGCCCGGGACCGTGTAGGACTGGTCGGGGTGGATCATGTGGGCCAGCACGGTGCCAAGGCGAGCAGACATGGCCCTGGCAAAGATTTTATAGTCCGTGCTGAGGAGGGAGACTGGGCACCAGTTCTTAAGGAGGCGGAGATCGCCCTTCTTAGGCAGCAGGACAATGACCGCCCTGCGCCAAGAGAGGGGCATCTCCCCGGTCGCCAAACTTTCCCCCAGGACCCGCGCGTAGTCGCCCCCCAAGACGTCCCAGAACGCCCTGTGGAACTCCACGGTCAGCCCGTCCAGCCCCGGGGACTTTCCCCTAGAGAGCTGGCGGAGGGCGCCGGTCAGCTCCGCCAGACTTAGCGGAGCGTCCAATTTTTCGGCGCCCTCCGGGCCAACCTTCGTCAGGTCCTCCCACAAAACTCTGCGCGCATCCTCGCTGGACGGATCCGGAGAGAACAGAGCCCCGTAATAGGCGCGGGTCTCCGCGCTGATTCCCTCCGGATCTGAGACCAGAGATCCGTCGTCGGCCAGCAGCCCCAAGAGCTGCTTACGGACCCCCCGTCTTTTTTCCAGCGAGTAGAAGAAGGGGGAGCCGCGGTCCAGGTCCCGCAGGAGCTGGATCCGTGACCTCACGTACGCGCCTCGGGACCCGACGAGCTGCAGGTCCTTCAGCGCGCCCTTCTTCTCTTCGTACACCTTCCGCAGGGCCGGGTCCTCGACGACCTGACCGAGACGGGACTCCAGGTCGAGCACCTCCTTCTCCAACCGCCCGACCCGGGCCTCCCGCCTCTTGGTCGACCCCTTCGCGTACTCCTGACAGAAGAGACGGATGTGAGCCTTGCCCACATCCCACCATAGCCTCAAGGAGGGGAAGCCCCCCTGCTTCCTTCTCCAGTCGGCCCAGAATCGACAAAACGAATCCCGGAACCGTGCGTCCTCCAGCAGCAGGTTGTTAAAATGCCAGTACACGGACCCCCCCCGCGCGCGCAGCGGAGCGAGCTCCGCCCACACCAGGTGGTGGTCCGTGCACGGCACCGGCCGCATGGAAGCTGCCGGAACGCAGGAGACGAACGCCCGGGAAATGTAGAGGCGGTCGATTCTGGACCTTCCTCCCCCAGACCTCACGCTAGTGAAGGCGCTGGAGTCGGGGTGGAGATTTCGCCAGACGTCCACCAAGTCGAAGGACCCAACCAGGTCCCTCAACTTCTCCATCGCCGCCGGGCTTCGCAGGGGACCCGAACGGTCCCTCGCCTCGAGGGTGCAGTTAAAATCCCCCCCGAGGATGACGCACTCGCCCACGTCGATGGAGCCCAAGAGAGCGGACACTTCTTCGAAGAAGCGCACTTGCTGCGCACTGGTCTGAGGGGCGTACACGTTCACTAGATGGAGCGGCACGCCCCCCAGGCGAACAGTGACATGGAGCAAGCGGCCCGGCACGTGCTCCTTGACCCTCAAGATCTCCGGCTGAAAATGCGGGGCCAGCAAGATAGCCACCCCGCTGGAATTGTTGGAGAGGTGACTCATGCTGACCCCTCCTTGCCACTCCAGGAGCCACGTGGCTTCGTCTCCCGGAACGGTGTGGGTTTCTTGCAGGAAGCACACCGCATACTTCCCGTCCCGAAGGACCGAGAAGTTATTGAATCTGCGGCGCGCCTCCCTGCTGCCGTTGATGTTGAGGCTGGCTATGGTTATCTTCATGTCAGAAGCATAGTGCAACCTCTACCTACACCTAACGGGGCGAGGAAGCGCAGCCGCTGGTCCGCCGCCACTTCCTCAGCAGCCCAGTGAGAAACGTTGTGAGCCGACGCAGCTCGAGCGGGTTCACACCCTCGTCCGCGCCCAAGATCTTAACGGCGGCGCGGACGGAATCGATGAGCAGCGCCAGCTCCGACCACCTGTCGAGGGCCAGCCGGACCTTATTGCGCTGACCCAGGCACGTGGCCATAAAATCCCGGAGTTCCCTTACGGAAATGAGGGGAGACTCGGCAAGGGGCACGAGGTCATCCATCGCCACGTCGGCGCTGGAGTCCGAATCGTCCTCCGTGCCCATCACCGAGTCCCCATCCTCCTCCAGGGGGTCGTCACCAGCGGCCGACCCGTCCGCCGCGCAGTGCGAAGCGAACGACTCAGCCGCGCCAGCCAGCCCCGCCTCCGCCCGGATCCCACCCCCAGGATCGGCGGCAGAGGATTTCTCCCTGGGTTCCTCTAGGGGTGCCGGGCCAGAAGACGGCGGCGGTTCAGAGCTCCCCTCCGCCTCAGACGCCGGAACGACCGGAGAAACCGGGGAGAGAACAATTTCCAGCTCCTCCAGTACGTCCGTCACTAGAGACGCAGCCAGGGGGCCATCCTCCTCCCCGCCACCAACCTCCGACCCAGCGGACGGGGGGTTTTGAATTAAAAGCTGTACCAGGACGAGCATCCCCTGGGAGACGTCCGGGTCGCATTGGGCGAGCTCATTATCCTCGAGCTCGCCCGACCCAGCCCCCAGGCTGCCCGACCCAGCGAGGGGTAACGACACCGATAAAAGGTCAACTTCAATTACTGCCGCGGGTTGTTCCGCAACCCCCCCCACGGGCAGGGTCTCATCCCCATCCCCGGGAGGCACGTGCTGGACAGACACATCTGCCTCAGCCTCCCGAGGGACAGGCGACCCCTGCCGATCGCTGGTGATGACGACAGCGCTGGGGGGGCGGGGGGGCGCAGTACCCGCGGCGGGCGACGACTCCCCCTGCTCGGAGGGACCTTCCTCCTCCCGGTCCTCCTCCTCATCCAGGGGGTCGCGCCTTCTTTTTAGCACGGAGGGAGCGAGGGAGACCTCCATGTCTGCAAAGGCCTCCTCCTCGACTCCCTCCGGCGGAGCAGGTTTGTCGGGTTCCTCGGGCCCGAGCCCGGCCGCAGGTATTGGCATTACCGCTGCGGCGGTTGCGGCCACAGGCTCGGGCACGGGGCCCCTCCCGCTCACATCTGCCCTGATCAACTCCGCGAGGAGCGCGGGTGTAAGGGGCTCAAGGGGCAAGGGCTCACCATCCACGGGGGGACCTGCCCTAAGGTGCTTCTTTTTTCCCCGCGCCTTCTTTCCGGCCGGACACGCTCCCTCCCCCCCGCTGGAGGCCTTGGTGGCATCGGCCCCCGACGTCAACCGCGCATCAGATGTACTTGACGTGCGGGCAGATCCGGGGGGAAGGGCGGCGGCGGCGGCGCCAGCCTCGGCCGCACGAGATGATCCGGCGGCCTTGGAGGCAGGGCAGTTCCTCCTGATGTGCCCCACCTCCCTGCAGGCATGGCACCTCACACCGTCCGACGTCCAAAAGGCGCGGTAGGCGGTCCCCTCGTGGAGGACGACGAACGCCCCTTCAGTGTCCTCCTCCCGCGCCAGCTGGATAAACAGCTGGCGCCGGAAGAAGACGTGGCGAAGGCTGGCCTCCCGGAAGCCGAGCGGGATGGGCGTGATCCCCGACCTCACCTCCCCAAGTTGTCGCAAATGGGGAAGGAGGAGCTCACCAGGAACATAGGGCGGGACGTTGGAAATAATGATCCTCTGCGCGGTGGCCTCGAGAGGATCCACCGGCAGGAAGGTCCCGCCCACGGTGAGCCCCTTGGCGACAGCCAGGGACACCGCCCGCTCCGACCCCAGGAAGAACACAGCCTTCCCATACATTTTCGAGGCCGCGACGATGGCTGAGGGGCCGACAACCCCAGCCATGGCCTTGACGCAGGCCTCGATGGTCATAGTGGGGTGAGTGTAGCTCTTCACCCCAAGCTTTTTTGTTATTAATCGAAAAGGTGACGGGGCAGCAGGAACAGCGGGAGCAGCTGTGGCTGTGGCTACCACTCTCGCATAGGTCCCGGCTGGCCCCGCCACCGGCGAAGATGCAGTCGCCATTCTGGGGTGCTTTTTTTAAGGGCTACACTCACCCCAAGTCACAGGCCTGAAGGTGTTAATGGCCTCGGTGTATATATATATTTTTTTGTCCTCTATTGAGCAGAGGGAGCTGATTAAAATGAGGACACACCTCTCTCCTTATTGATTTAAATTGGGAGAGGAGCCCTCGCCCCTCTGCTCAATTGGCAATTAATAAAATAGATGAGACTAAGGTGCCTTAGAAAGACAGGCAGAGAGAGACAAAGAGAGAGAGAGAGGTGGGGGGGTGGGAAGGAGGGAGGCCGCAAAGGGCAGTGTTGCCACTCAGGATGGTGGGTGGGTGTAGGCAGGGTTGCACTCTCCGATGGAAAAAGTCTTTGGTGATGGTGGTCTTCTGGCAGGGGGAGAAGACGTCTTCACCTGGAAAAGCTGGAGAAGCCCAGGCTTAGTCCTGCAACAGGTCTTAACGATGTAATTAAATTAAATTAAGGACTTCACCTTGGGCAGCTCCAAGCTCTCCCAGGGCAGGCAATAGAAGGGATGCTAATTAGTGGTGTGTGTGGCCTAGCTTTTAACAAGAGCACACACACACTACACCCCTTGATGATCCGGCCTTGCTTCTTCTTTTCTCCCCCCACCTAAAATACAAAGTCTTGGGAGAGTGCCCCAAATAACACCCACCTGTAGATGTTCCGGATGAAGTTTTCTTCCCTCCTTTCAAGCAGTTGGTTTCTCTCCCCTCTCTCCCTCTCCTGAAGTGGAGGCCAAATTGGGGAGGCAGTGATAGAAAGGCCATTGATGTTGATGTAGGCCTCCTTTCTCCTTCTCCTCCTCTGTCCTCTCTCTCCAGGCACCTCAGTTGATGTAATGATGGTGGAATTGGTGGTGGTGGTGGTCCAACGTTCTCCTCCTCTTCCTGGTCAGGGGACCACCACTTTAATCCACTCTCCAAAGTCTGGCTGCTCCCTCTGCTCGTGCTTGCAGCTGAACAGAGGGTAACATAAGACTGAAGTACAGAAGCCTGCTATGGCTTTATATACAGGGGTGGTCACTGCCGGTACTGCAGTATAGAATCAGTTCTTCTCTTAAAGGTACATACACAACAATTCCTCCCCTTTTAGATAAACAGTACATAACATTCATTTAACAACTAAATAATAACTAATTACAATTTTCTCTGTACTATATACATCAACTGAAATAATCATTTATGAGTTCAGCCTTTGAGGAGGCTTCCTGATCCAGACTGGATAGCGCCTTTCTCGAGTATCCTGTTCTTGCGGCGGAGTTGATTCTGGCTCATTGTCATTGGTTGGTTCGTCAGCTTCCAATACCACGGCTTCTGAGGTAGACGCAATCTGTACTTCGGGTTGATTACCAGGTGCACCTGCTCGTGGTATAGGTTTGGCTTGTTCCTGTGACTCTAGAATCTGGTCAGCATGGCGTCTCACGATGCTCTCTCCAACGTCCACTGTGTACATTAGTGGTCCCTGCTGTGTGCATATCGTTCCTGGCTGCCATTTTTCTGTTCGGTAGTCGCGGGCCAAGACTGGTTGCCCTATCTTGAAGCTCCTGGTTGGCTTCTCATTTATGTGCAGGAATTGCTTATCCTCAACATCTCGTCTTATGTTTGGTTTGAGCAAATCCAGGCGACATCTTAGCCTTCGGTTGAAGAACATTATGGCTGGAGCTTGGTTGGTGACTGCATGTGTCGCATTCCGGTAAGCAAACAAGAAATTATCTACCTTGTGTTGTAGTGGTATGTCGTCGTTATACATCGCCTTTATTGCCTTTTTAAAGGTCTGAACAAACCTCTAAGCCAATCCATTTGTGGTTGGATGATATGGGGCAGATGTGTAATGTTTCACCCCATTATTCCTCAGAAACCTCCGGAAATCCTCGGACACAAACTGTGGCCCACTGTCGGAGCAAATCTGTTCTGGCAAGCCATTCCTGGCGAAGATGGTCCGTAGGACTGCAATAGTTTTCTCCGTGGTGGTGGAGGACATTTTGATGACCTCTGGCCATTTCGAATGGGCGTCCACGGCGATTAGGAACATTGAGTCCATAAATGGACCAGCAAAATCAATGTGTACCCGTTGCCATGGAGATGAGGGCCACTCCCATGGATGTAGCGGGGCCTGTGGTGGAGCGTTTTGGACCTTCTGGCATCCTGTGCATCTCTTGGTCATATCCTCGATTTCTTTATCGATTCCCGGCCACCACACAAACGCCCTGGCTAGACTCTTCATTTTCACCCCTCCTAGATGACCTTCATGAAGCTCATTGAGCACTCTATCTCTCAACTTGGGTGGCATTACCACTCGGGATCCACACATCAAGGTCCCCCGGCACACTGACAGCTGTTCTCTCCTTGGCGAGAATGCTGGCAACAGTGAGTCGCCATGTGCTGGCCATCCCTTCACCATCAAATCATAGACCCGAGAGAGTGTCGGGTCATTTCGGGTTTCCTTCTCTATACTTGAGTTTGTAACAGGTAGACATTTGACTATGGTCGAATGGAATATCTCAACAGGGTCTACTGCAGGTACTTCCTCTACTGTAGGCAATGGTAGGCGCGACAGCCCATCAGCATTTCCATGCTGTTTCGTACCCTTGTACTCTATGTCGTACTGATGTGCCCCTAGAAAAAGTGACCATCTTTGCAGCCGTTGCGCCATCATCACCGGAACGCCCTTCTTTGGGTTAAAAATGGAGACCAGGGGCTGATGATCAGTCAGTAGGGTGAATTTCTGCCCGTGCAGATAGTGATTGAACTTCTTCACCCCCACACCAGGCTGAGGGCCTCCCTGTCAATCTGGGCATAGTTACGCTCGGCTGAGGTTAACGAGCGCGACGCAAAGGCTATTGGCCTCTCTGAACCGTCAAGGAATTTGTGTGACAGCACCGCTCCGATGCCGTAGGGGGACGCATCACATGCTAACCGAATCGGTAGTGTTGGATTGTAGTGGGCCAATACTTCTTTTGAAGTGATTAGGCATTTACATTTCTGAAAGGCACGCTTACACTCATCACTCCATTTCCATGTTACTCCAGTTTGCAGCAGGGCGTTCAGTGGGTGCAGAATTGTAGATAAATTCAGCAAGAACTTATGGTAGTAGTTCACCAACCCGAGGAACGACCTCAGTTGCGACACATTTTCCGGTGCTGGAGCCTTGACTACAGCCTCAATCTTGTCCGGCGACTTATGCAACCCTTTCTCATCAATCATGTGGCCACAACACGAGATTTGTCTCCTGAAGAACTCGCATTTGGGGCGGTTGGCTCATAGCCCATATTCCTGTAATCTAGTGAGCACCTGCTCCAGGTTGGCAAGGTGTTCACTGTCATTTTCGCCCGTAACCAGGATGTCGTCCAAATAACACTGGGTCCCCAGGATCCCTTGCAGGACTTGTTCCATCGCCCTCTGCCAAATAGCCAGGGCTGATGCTACCCCGAATACCAGTCGATTGTACTGGTAAAGGCCTTTGTGAGTGTTTATCGTGAGGTATTTCCTAGATGCTTCTTCCACCTCCATTTGTAGATACGCTTGTCCAGATCAATCTTTGTAAAGCGTTTCCCTCCAGATAGTGAGGCGAAAATATCTTCTATCCGTGGGAGTGGATATTGTACTGTGTGCAGGACTGGGTTCACAGTTACCGTGAAGTCCCCACAGATGCGAACCTTCTTCGGCTCCCCAGGCGTGCTGCTCAATGATTTCTTCATTACAGGAACGATGGGTGTGGCCCACTCGCTCCAGTCCACCTTGGACAGCACACCCGAACGCACCAGACTCTCCAGCTCTGCTTCAACGGCTGGGCGGATGGCCTTAAAAAATTTTGGGTTTGCGTTATCTTCGATTTTTATCATTGCCGTTACTCCTTTTCGAGTCCCAAGTCCTTGTTGGAACACCTCTTTCGCGTCAGTTAGAATTTTTGACAGTCGTCCAGGTGTGACGTCATCATCCTTTTTGTCAGTCACAGTTAGCGCCTGAATGGAATGCCAATCCAATTGTATTTTTCGGATCCGTTCACATCCCAATAATGGTGGTCCTCCATCTTGTAGTATATATAGATACAGTTTCTGTGTTTCCTTGCCGTTGTATTTAACTGGCACCCTTATTTTTCCTCTGGGGTAGACTTTTTGCCCCGTGTATGTCTTCAATACAATGGACGTGTCCTTCAAGGGTATGTGTGAGAATAGCCGCTCATAGTCTCGTCAGTTCATGACAGTTAGGGCTGATCCTGTGTCCAATTCCATCTTTACTGGGGACCCTGCTATCATGAGGGTGACCCAAATGGTTCGGTGATCCTCCTTTGCGATCACGTTGTGTAACTTTAGACAACTTAGTCTCCTGCTCCCGGAGTCATTATCACTCTCCTGATCTTCCGAACTACTGTATGTCAATTTCTTTACTTTCTTGTACTTTTCCTTAGTAGTTCTTGTAGTGTTGGTTTTCTTTCCCGACCTGCAGACTCTTGCTATGTGTCCCATTTTCCCACATTGCCTGCATACTTTGTCCTTAAACCAGCAGTCCTTCTGATCATGGGATGTTCTGCCGCAGCGATAGCACTTTTCTGTTCCATACGCCATTTCGTTAGCGCTGTATTCTTGTGGTTTCTGTTGTATTTCCACAGCTCCCCGTGCTGCTGCTTCATAGGATACTGCCACGCTGAAAGCCTGTTCTAGCGTCAGGTCCTTTTCCGAAAGTAGTCGTTTCTGGATTCCTTCACTCTGGAGCCCGCAGACAAACTTATCCCGTAAGGTGTCTGCCAGTCCTGCTCCGAACTGGCAGTGCTTCGATAACTTGCGTAGTTCCGTAAGATAGTCAGCATTGCTCTCATCTTTGTGCTGGTTTCTTTTATGGAACTTGAATCTTTCTGCTATCAGCAGCGGTGTAGGGTTTAGGTGTTCCTGTAAGATATTAACAATCTCTTCAAAACCTTTCCCCATTGGTTTAGCTGGGGTAATTAAATTCCGCAATAGGCCGTACGTTCTCGCACCCATCAAATTTAATAATACCGACGCCTTCTTTCCATCGGCCACCTCATTTGCCCCGCAGTACACTTCAATTCTTTCCACATACGTGGTCCAGTCTTCTACCTCGTTGTCGAAAGCAGTGATACTGCCACTTTTCGGCATCTTGTGTGATTTAAAATGGCGCCTCCCGTGCTTTTTCTTCTTCCCCAATGGATTAAAATGGCACCTCCCGCGCTTTTCCTTCTTCCCCAATGGAATAAAATGGCACCTCCCGCGCTTTTCCTTCTTCCCCTTGCTGCCACGCTGCTCCTAGCGTTCTGCAGGGTAATGGCGGCGACCCGCGGCTTTGGCGCTTCTCACTTTTCCTTCCCCTTGTTTTATTTTCGCTACGCTGCCCGGTTCTTGAGCACCGACTGCGCCCTGTGCGCTCCACCCTCTCTCTCTCTCTTTTCCTCCCGACGACGCTGCACGGCCCCTTTTGCAGAGCCGCTCGATCGAGCTCGAGCCCGCCGCAGTCCGGAAGGGTCAGCGCACTACCTGCTACCAGCACGATTTGCTGGAACACCTTGACTGGGGAGCCAAGCCCAGCTCTCCACAGCCTCTCCTGCAACTCTCCGAACTCCGATGGATCCTTGGGCGGTTGCCCGCGGTCGACGCCCGTTGCTCTGACTTCGACCTCCAAGAAGCTTCTTCTCAGGGAAAGATCCCCGTGAGGTGATGCAGTACTGCAGGTGAGTTCGAACCTGTTCGTCGCCAATGTAGTGTCCGAGTATCAATAATACACGGACTGCAGGAGAACAATAATAACAGGTATTTACCGAACAGAGGGTAACTTAAGACTGAAGTACAGAAGCCTGCTATGGCTTTATATACAGGGGTGGTCACTGCTGGTACTGCAGTATAGAATCAGTTCTTCTCTTAAAGGTACATACACAACAAACTCCTTCCATGGCAAGAACATCCTTCCTCAGATAATACTTCTGTGAAGCACCATATGATATTTATTAATACGTTAAAAGCGCTATATAAATACAAGTTGTTATCAAATCTCCCCTTAACGTTCTCTGCTCTAAGGCGAACAACCCCAGTTTCTCCAGTGTCTCCACATAACTGAAGTCTTTCATCCCTGGTACCATTTGAGTAAATCTCCTCTGCACCCTCTCCAAGGCCTTGACATCCTTCCTAAAGTGTGGTGCCCAGAATTGAACACAATACTCCAGTTGGGGCCTAACCAATGTTTTATCAAGGTTTAGCGTAACTTCCTTGATTTTGTACTCTATGGGAGAGAAATTGGGTAACTTTGTGCCTCCCGTTAGCGCCTGCGGGGGGGGCACTACTGGCTTTGTGCCCAGGCGCGGCAATGGTACCGACGCCTGCGAAATTGAAGTGGAGGTTTGCGGCGGCAGTAACCACTAGCGCCACGCTCTCCTGGGGCCGGAGATCATGTCGTCATCCAGGTGCACAGCACCCCGGCTCAGAACTTCCCTCTCGCCCCCTGCCTGAGCGCCTGCCGTTAGCAACGACAGGTAGAGGAGGCAGAACGCAGTCGGATGAGCACTGGAGGAGCGCTATGTAAAGGCGTCAACATCCGATTTATTTTTAGTCGGCAAAGAATGCTACCTTGTCAGTTTGACATGGGCGTCTTGAGCGATTTCAGCGTTTTTCAGTTGAAGGAGTCTTCTGGCTCAGAAAAATTATTCACTTTCATTTAGGTGAGATTTGAAAGTGTAACATTTCCATACTTCAGCGGGGGCTGTACTGGCACTGGACCTCGCCCGCCAGCGACAACATCAGAGGCAGAGAGAGAGATTTCAAAATGTGGCCAAAGGGAGGAGGGCCAACAGGGCTCTCAACAGGAGGCCTTACCCTCCCAGGGTATTCCGGCAGCACTTCTCCTACATCAATCTCACTGAGGAGCAGTATCTCACCAAGGGCGTGGTCACAGAGCTCTGCCATATCCTGCAGCCAGACCTCGAGCCTCAGATCAGGAGCACCACGGCTCTCTCAGTGGCAGTCAAGATCACCGTCGCCCTCAATTTCTACGCCAGTGGATCCTTCCAGTGTTCAACAGGAGATATAGCGAACATCTCACAGTTTGCCATCCATTGCTGCATCTGTGTGGTCACAGATGCTCTCTACAGAAGGAGAAGGGACTACATTTCCTTCCCCATGACCAGAGAGAAGCAGCGCGAGCGTGCATGTGGCTTTGCCAGCAAAGCGGGCTTCCCCGTGGTGCAGGGCGCCATTGACTGCACCCACATCACTCTGCGGGCACTTCATAACAATCCTGAGGTATTCTGTAACCGCAAAGGCCACCACTCACTTAATGTGCAGTTGGTGTGCGACCACACACAGCGATTGTTTGCGAATGATACAAAGATGGCTGGGAAAGCAAGTTGTGCAGAGGACTCAAAGAATCTGCAAAGGTCTATAGACAGGCTAAGTGAGTGGGCAAACATTTGGCAGATGGAGTATAATGTGGGAAAGTGTGAGGTTATCCACTTTGGGAGGAAAAATAAAAAAGCAAATTATTATTTAAATGGAGAGAGATTACAAAATGCTACAGTTCAGAGGGACCTGGAGGTCCTTGTGCATGAAACACAAAAAGTTAGCATGCAGGTACAGCAAGTAATCAAAAAGGCAAATGGAATGTTGGCTTTTATTGCAAGGGGGTTGGAGTATACATAGATACATAGAAGATAGGAGCAGGAGTAGGCCATTCGGCCCTTCGTGCCTGCTCCGCCATTCGATGAGATCATGGCTGATCCTTTAATTCAGTATCCCGTCCCCGCCTTCTCTCCGTAACCCTTAACCCCTTTTGCCCGTAGAAATATATCTAATTCCCTCTTAAATATATTTAATGAGCTGGCGTACACTGCCCTCTGTGGCAATGAGTTCCACAGGTTCACCACTCTCTGAGTGAAGAAATTCCCCCTCATCTCTGTCCTAAATGGTTTAGCCCTTATCCTTAAATTATGTCCTCTAGTTCTGTTCTCACCCGCCAAGGGAAACATTCCTTCTGCATCCAGTCTGTCTAGACCTGTCAGAATTTTATACACTTCTATGAGGTCCCCTCTCAATCTTCTAAACTCCAGTGTGTACATCCCTAAACTACATAGTCTCTCCTCATAGGTCATTCCCGCCATTCCTGGTATCAGCCTGGTGAATCGCCGCTGCACCCCCTCCATGGCAAGAACATCCTTCCTCAGATGAGGCGACCAAAACTGTACACAGTACTCGAGGTGTGGTCTCACCAGTGCCCTGTACAGCTGCAGCAAGGTATCCCTGTTCCTGTATTCTAACCCTTTTGCTATGAAGGCCAGCATACCGTTTGCCTTCTTGACCGCCTGTTGCACCTGCATGCTCGCCTTCAGTGACTGGTGTACAAGAACACCCAGGTCTCTCTGTACTTCCCCCTCTCCCAATCTATTGCCATTTAAATAATAATTTGCCCTCCCGTTCCTGCACCCAAGGTGGATAACTTCGCACTTGTCCACATTATAGTGCATCTGCCATTTATCCGCCCAATCGCCCAGTCTGTCCAAATCGCTCTGGAGCTTCCTGGTCTCTTCCTCTGAGCCCACCCCCCCTCCTAGTTTAGTGTCGTCTGCAAATTTGGAAATGCTGCATCCGACTCCCTGATCCAGGTCATTAATGTAAATTGTGAACAGCTGGGGGCCCAGGACAGATCCCTGTGGTACCCCACTTGTTACTGCCTGCCATTCAGAAAATGAGCCGTTTATTCCAACTCTCTGTTTTCTATCTGACAGCCAGTTCCCTATCCACGCCAAAACTTTCCCCTTTATCCCATGAGCCTCAATTTTCCATGCTAATCTTTTATGTGGGACCTTATCGAAGGCCTTTTGGAAGTCCAGGTACACCACATCTACTGGCTCTCCCCCATCTATTCTACCAGTTACTCCCTCAAAAAATTCCAATAGATTAGTCAAGCACGATTTACCCTTTGTAAATCCATGTTGACTCTGTCCTATCCTGTCCCCATTTGCTAAGTGCTCCGCTATTTCATCCTTAATGATGGACTCCAGCATTTTGCCCACAACTGATGTAAGGCTTACAGGTCTGTAATTACCTGCTTTTTCCCTACCCCCCTTTTTGAATAGTGGGGTAACGTTAGCTACCCTCCAATCCATCGGTACTGTTCCCGAGTCTAATGAATTCTGAAAAATCATCCTTAGTGCATCCGCTATCTCTAGGGCCACCTCCTTCAGTACCCTAGGATGCATGTTATCAGGCCCTGGGGATTTGTCCACCTTCAATCCCTTTAGCTTCCTTAACACCATATCCTTAGAGATATTGATTTGCGTCAGTTCCTCCTTTGCCAATGTCCCTATTTTTCCCGATATCCCAGGGAGGTTTTTTGTGTCTTCCTTCGTAAAGACTGACCCAAAGTATGCATTTAGTTGATCTGCCATTTCCTTATTTCCCATTATATATTCCCCCGTATCTGACTGCAATGGACCAACTTTGGTTTTCACCAGTCTTTTCCTTTTGATATACTTATAAAAGCTTTTGGAGTTAGTTTTTATATTTTCCGCCAGCTTGTTTTCGTAAGCTATTTTGCCCCTCTTGATTATGCCCTTTGCCCTCCTTTGCTCTATCTTAAACTGTTCCCAATCTTCCGCTCTGGCGCTTTTTTTGGCTATTTTATACGCCCTATCTTTGGATTTTATGCTGTCTCTAATTTCCCCTGTTATCCACGGTTGAGTCACCTTTTTAGATTTCCTTTTATGCCAGATTGGTATAAACAATTTTTGCAATTTTGTCATTCTATCTTTAAATGTTTGCCATTGTTTATCTACCTCCAGTCCTCCCAGGAACGTTGTCCACTCAGACCTACTCAGTTCCCGTCTCATGGCATCATAATTCCCCTTGTTTAAATTCAGGACCTTAGTCTCTGAGTCAATTTCTTCGCTCTCCATTTCGAGTGAGAAATCGATCATGTTATGATCGCTCTGACCCAAGGGTCCCCGTACAACAAGATTACTGATTAGTCCCTTCTCATTGCACAGTACCCAGTCCAATATAGCCTGTTCCCGAGTTGGTTCCTCGACATATTGATCCAGATAACCATCCCTCAAACACTCAAGGAATTCCTCCTCCTCATTATTTTTACTGATTAGGCTAGTCCAATCTATATGTAAGTTAAAGTCACCTATGATGACAGCTGTGCTCTTATTGCACGCTTCTCTAATTTCCCTCGTGATGCCCTCCCTAACCTCTATTTTACTATTTGGAGGCCTATATACCACTCCTATTAATGTTTTTCGCCCCTCGCTATTTCTTAGCTCCACCCATATAGATTCTGTATTAACTGAGTTAATATCCTTCCTTTCAATTGCATTTATCCCCTCTTTTACTAGCAATGCTACCCCTCCTCCCTTTCTTTTTTGTCGATCCTTCCTAAATACTGAATACCCCTGTATGTTAAGCTCCCAGCCCTGCTCACCCTGCAACCATGTTTCCGTAATCCCAATTAGATCATAATTATTAACCTCTATTTCCACAGCTAATTCATCTACCTTGTTCCTGATGCTTCTCGCATTAAGGTATAAAACCCTCAGGCTTTTTTTATGCTCACATTTTTTATGAATTAGTTTGGCCCTTTGTTTTTTGTTCCTCACCCTTTTATCATTTATTTCTGTCTGCCTTTCACTTTCCTCTATTTCACTACATAGGTTTCTAGCCCCCTGCCATACTAGTTTAAATGCTCCCGAACTGCTTTATCAAAAATTACCCCGAGAACATCAGTTCCATCTCTGCACAGGTGTAGACCGTCCCTTTTGTATAGGTCACACCTACCACAAAACTGGTTCCAATGCCTCAAAAATTTAAAACCCTCCCTCTTACACCACTGCTCAAGCCACGTATTTAGCCTAACTATCCTGTTCTCTGTACTCTTACTAGCACGTGGCACTGGTAGTAATCCCGAGATTACTACCTTCGAGGTCCTACTTTTTAGTTTGGCTCCTAACTCCCTAAATTCTACTTGTAGGACCTCTTCCCTTTTTTTAGCTACGTCGTTGGTACCAACATGTATCACGACAACTGGCTGTTCCCCCTCCCCCTCCAGAATGTTCTGCACCCGCGCCGAGACATCCTTGACCCTTGCACCAGGGAGGCAACATACCATCCTGGAGTCTCGGTCGCGACCACAGAAACCCCTATCTATTCCCCTTACAATCGAATCCCCTATTACTATAGCCCTGCCACTCTTTTTCCCTCCCTTCTTTGCAACAGAGCCAGTCATGGTGCCATGAGCCTGGCTGCTGGTGCCTTCCCCCGATGTGTCACCCCCCCCGACAACAGTACCTAAGGCGGTGAACCTGTTGCTAAGGGAGACAACCCCAGGGGATTTCTGCACTACCTTCCTGCCCTTGCTCTGCCTTTTGGTCACCCATGTACTGTCTACGCTGGCCTTAACCTGCGGTGTGACCAACTCACTAAATGTGCTATCCACACCCCTCTCAGAATCGTGGATGCTCCAAAGTGAGTCCACCTGCAGCTCAAGGGCCGTCATGCGGTCCCACATGAGCTGCAGCTGGACACACTTCCTGCACACATAGTCGTCAGGGACACAGGAAGCGTCCCTGATTTCCCACATGTTACAGGAGGAGCATGACACAGGTCCGAGCTCTACTGCCATGACTTAACCCTTATATTACTTTTAATTTTCTAGTTTTAGTTTATTTATCGACTTTTGTTTTCCCGAAGCTTACTTAGACCAATGTATACTGTACTCCTCTTATTCCTTTTTAAACTAACCAAATCCCACTAGTTTTGGTTTTACTTTCTAGGAAGGTTTGAGGAAAGTACTTACCAGTTAGTCTTACCTCCCTGGTCTTTCGCTGACTTCCCGGTCTTGTGTCCCCTTGGTCCTACGCCGACTTCCCGCTCCTCCCGGTTCCTGCCCTGCTGAAAAGAAACTGAGACCAAAAAATTTGTGACCTCTGTTTTTAGACAGCTGCTAAAAGACTACTAGGTTAGAGGAGGGGGGCGGTGGGGGTTCCTACTCTGTAGGAACTCGGGTTTAAGCCACCACCCTCCTTAAATACCTTTCACCTGGGTGCTTCCCACCAGGTCCGCTTCTGAAAAAAAGCTCAAGAGCTGGACTTCCGCCTCAGCTGTTTTTTAAATGGCCCCGAGTCTCGCCGACTGCTGCCTCTCCGCTCCGCTCTCCCGAACTGGTCGGGCCTCTGCCTTCGCGCCGGTTTTTAAGCCGGGCTCCTCCTCCGCTGCTGCTCTCTCCCGAACACCTCCCAGGCTCCGTGCTCCGACTGCTCTCAGGCCTCGCTGCTCTCCGGTTTTTATACCGGCTCCTCACCTCCCAGGCTCCGTGCTCCGACTGCTCTCAGGCCTCGCTGCTCTCCGGTTTTTATACCGGCTCCTCACCTCCCAGGCTCCGTGCTCCGACTGCTCTCAGGCCTCGCTGCTCTCCGGTTTTTATACCGGCTCCTCACCTCCCAGGCTCCGTGCTCCGACTGCTCTCAGGCCTCGCTGCTCTCCGGTTTTTATACCGGCTCCTCACCTCCCAGGCTCCGTGCTCCGACTGCTCTCAGGCCTCGCTGCTCTCTGGTTTTTATACCGGCTCCTCACCTCCCAGGCTCCGTGCTCCGACTGCTCTCAGGCCTCGCTGCTCTCCGGTTTTTATACCGGCTCCTCACCTCCCAGGCTCCGTGCTCCGACTGCTCTCAGGCAGAGAAATCCTGCTACAACTGTACAAGGTATTGGTGAGACCACACCTTGAGTACTGCGTAAAGTTTTGGTCTCCTTATTTAAGGAAGGATATACTTGCATTGGAGGCAGTTCAGAGAAGGTTCACGAGGTTAATTCCAGAGATGAAGGGGTTGACTTATGAAGAAAGGTTGAGCAGGTTGGGCCTATACTCATTGGAATTTAGAAGAATGAGAGGTGATCTTATTGAAACATAGAAGATAGGAGCAGGAGTAGGCCATTCGGCCCTTCGAGCCTGCCCCGCCATTCAACGAGATCATGGCTGATCATCCAAACCCTAGCACCCGGTCCCTACACCGACAGCCATCCCACACAAGCCCTATCCCCGTAACCCCGTAACCCCACGTATTTAATCCCCCTAACACTAAGGGCCAATTTTTTATCATGGCCAAACAACCTAACCCGCACATCTTTGGACTGTGGGTGGAAACCGGAGCACCCGGAGGAAACCCACGCAAACACGGGGAGAATGTGCAAACACAGACAGTCGCCCGAGGCCGGATTTGAACCCGGGTCCCTGGCGCTGTGAGGCAACAGTGCTAACCACTATGCCACCGTGCTGCCCAAACATATAAGATACTGAGGGGGCTCAACAAGGTAGATGCAGAGAGGATGTTTCCCCTCGTGGGGAAGTCTAGAACTCGGGGGCATAGTTTCGATATAAAGGGTCGCCCTTTTAGAACTGAGATGAGGAGGAAATTCTTTTCTCAGAGGGTCGTAAATCTGTGGAATTCTCTGCCCCAGAGAGCCGTGGAGGCTGGGTCATTAAATACATTTAAGGTGGAGATAGACAGATTTTTGCAAGATAAGGGAGTGAAGAGTTATGGGGAGCTGGCAGGGAAGTGACTTTGAGCCCAAGATCAGCCATGATCTTATTGAATGGCGGAGCAGGCTCGAGGGGCCTAGTGGCCTATTCCTGCTCCTATTTCTTATGTTCTTATGTTCTTCTGAATCCTCACCGTCAATGCCCGCTATCCTGGCAGCAGCCACGATGCCTTCATCCTGTGTCAGGTCGGTGTGCCAGCGCTCTTCCAGCAACCACATCAAGCTAGTGGATGGCTGCTTGGAGACAAGGGCTATCCGTTCTCCAACTGGTTCATGACTCACCTCTGCAACCCCAACACTCCTGCCCAGCACTCATACAATGAGAGACATGCTGCCACCAGGAACATCATTGAGCAGACCATCGGAATGCTCAAGCAATGGTTCCGCTGCCTTGACCGCTTGGGAGGAGCCCTCCAGTACTCGGCTGAGCGGGTGTCACTTTTCGTCGTCGTCTGCTGCATGTTCCACAACTTGGCCATCATGAGGGCGCAGCCATTGCTACCAGGCTTAGCTGCACCACCTCAGGAGGAGGAAGAGGAGGAGGGGGAGGAGGAGGAACAGGAGTACGAACATCAGCGACGGAGGAGGTCGCCACTCAATTGGCCTTGTGGAAGGGTGGTCCATGACCGCCTCATCAGACTGTAGTTCCAATGAATTGGAGGCCACTTCCCGGTTGCTCAGCACATCCCCATCATTCCATCAATTTCTCATTCCATACCACACCCCAAAGCTGAAATCAGACACAGCCCCAAATCTGCAACATTCCAATAATAAATTTATTCAAATTCAGCAAACTGATATATACAGAAACAATATCAACTAATCACCCTTGTGCAAACCCTTACTTCCCCTCTTTACAGTGCCCTTTCCTAATCTAGTGCTCCTACGTAGTGTCTCCCCAGTGGCTGCAGCAGGGCTGGTGGAAGGCTGCTGAGTGTCTGTGCAGAAGCCTTCAGATGGCCCTGCAGGACGCCCTCGACCAGCTCTGGACCTGGAAGGCCCGGCTGTCGACTGCACCACCTCAGCATGGGCGGCGGCAGTCTGAGCTGGCTCGATGACAGTCAGCAACAAGGGCAATGGCGGAGTGGCAGTGGTGGGATCAGGAATGCTGTCATCCTGAGAGAGGACAGCAGGTTCCTGCTCCACTGACCCACTGCCGCTCCCCCGGGGCAGCACCTCAGCATCCCTAGCAATCTGTTGCAGCACAGATTGCTGGCCTGCTGCGACACCGTGAGATGACCGGTGGACTGTGGCAGCAACCATTGCCTGCATTACAGCACTAAGACGTTGCGTCGTTTCCACCTGTGCTGCAATGGCAGCTGCCACATCGCCCATGACACGCAGCATGAGGTCTGGGTCACCACGGTCTCTCAGGGAGTCCACCATCCTTTGCAGAGTGGAAATGATGGGCTCCACGGTATGCACAGAGCCTTGTGCAATGTTAGAGGCGGACTCCCCCACACTCCTTACCATCGCCGAGAGGCTCTCGGGCACCCTTGCCATTGCACCTATCATCTCGGTGTGCATGCCCATCACCCTTCTTGTGAAAACCACCCCATCGAGGTCCCCATCTGAGTCCTATGCAGCAGAACTCGCACACGAACTCGCCCTCTGGGGAGCTAGCTCCAGAGCTTCCCTTTCCCCCTGGCCTTTCTGCAGCCCGCTAATTCCCGTGCATCTCCCAGTGCAGACCCATCTACTAAACTTGCCTCTAAAGATCGCGTACTGCCAGTATCTGAGGTGGTGCCTGCGGGTGAGAGATGCAGTGACGCGGTGCTTTGCTCCTCCTCCTCTTCTCCTTCCTCACTCTCAGTGGGAGGCTGAGGGACAGGCTGGTCAGCTGGTTGCTGATTCTCTGAAAGCATAAAGGCACAAGACTCACGTTAAGGTGAGGGCAGGGGGGCAGGATGGGAACAAGAAATGCAGACAGTATCAGGAGCTGGAAATTGGGAAAGGCTTGTGGTGTAAAGGGGAACTGGGATGAGAGAAGGAGAGGGGATGAACATGCCATTGTTGCCCCCAAGGGTGTCGACATTGCCGATGGCCATGCCACCTGCTGCCCAATGAGTCGCAGCACTCGCTCCTCCAGGTCTGAGAGCTGCTGGAGCTGCGCATCACCCCCGCCGGTTCTGTGCTGCTCCCTCCTATTGTGGACCATCTTGGCCTGCAAGAGAAACCAATGTGTGGTGAGTCAGAGTCCAGCTTTGTGTTTGGGAGATATGCCTGCCATAGTTGAATAGCTCCGATTGTAGGCAAGGCGTGAGATGTGGATGTGAGTTTGAGTAGGTGCAGATGTTTGGTGGGTGAGTGGTGGGGGTGTGGTGGTTTGTGCAGTGTGCACAGACTGAGGTTCAAGTGCTGGTATGTAGGACCTGTTGAAGCACGCACTCACCCTGACCACCTGAGTGAGGTTGTTGAATTTCTTCCAGCACTGTGACAGGCTGTGTATGACCACACTACTGGCCGAGACCTCCTGGGTCACTTCATCTCCACATTGCCCTGAAGGCCTGGGGCAATGGCCTCCTTCCAGTGTCCGGGAACAGCACTGCCCTCCTTCGCTCCACTCCCGCGACCAATGCCTCCAATGCCTCGCCCGTGCAATGATGAGCTCTCTCCCTGGGAGTGGAATCAGCTATCATGATCACGATCAGGGGATTGAGTTCATGCAGATCGCCTGCACAGCCAGCAATGCTGATAATGAGGATCTGCACAATGATGTAATCTCCCCTTTAAGAGCTGGAAGAGGCCAGTGTGAAGGATCATTCCCGATTGCATTGCACCTGAAATTCATCATCGATCTGCTGGTAGCGCCCCTGAAGCGCTCTGCTTAGGTCATTAGCGCTTGATTTAGTGTTCCAGCTCTATCCAGGAGCGCTAAAAGCCAATTTAGGGAAACTGCAGACTCATTAACACCTGCCGTTAATTTTTCACGATTTCAAAATTTAGCGCCTCAAACAGGGCGATACCAAATTTCTCCCCCAATGCTTCAAGTTATAAAGCCAAGGAGCCCGTGTGCCTTTTTAACAAACTTCTCAACTTGTCCTGCCACCTTCAAAGACTTGTGTACACACACCCCCAGGTCTCTCTGTTCCTCCACCCCCTTTGAAATTGTACCATTTAGTTTATATTGCCTCTCTTCATTCTTCCTGCCAAAATGAATCACTTCACACTTCTCTGTGTTAAATTTAATCTGTCATGTGTCTGCCCATTTCACCAGCCTGTCTATATCCTCCTGAAGCCTGTACTATTTGCTACATTTCCAAGTTTCATATCATCTGCTAACTTTGAAATGATTCCCTGTGTGTCCAAGTCCAGGTCATTAATATATATTGAAAAGAGCAGTGGTCCCAACACTGACCACCGGGGGACGCCACTGTACACCTCCCTCCAGGCTGAGAAACAACCGTTCCCCACTGCTCTCTGCTTTCTGTCCCTTAGCCAATTTCATATCCACGTGGCCACCGCCCCTTTAGTTCCATGGGCTTCAATTCTGCTAACAGGTTTATTATGTGATACTTTATCAAATGCCTTTTGAAAGCCCATATACACCACGTCAACCGATCTACCCTCACGCTCTTTCTCTTACTGCATCAAACAGCAATGTGGGAGGACCTTCACCACACGGACTGCAGCGGTTCAAGAAGGCGGCTCACCACCACCTTATCGAGGGCAATTAGTGATGGCCAATAAATGCTGGCCTTGCCAGCGATGTCCATATCCCATATACGAATAAAAAAAAGGAACTCAATCAAGTTAGTCAAACACCATTTGCCTTTTAATAAATCTGTGCTGGCTTACATTTATTAACCCATATTATACCAAGTGCCAATTAATTTTGTCCCGGATTATTGTCTCTAAATGCTTCCCCACCACTGATGTTAGTCTGATTGGCCTGTGATTGCCGGGTTTATCACTCTTCCCCATTTTCACATTTGATTTTTCCTTGTCCTTTTCCATAACTACTCTAAACTTAGTGAGACTGTGATCACTGTTTCCCAAATGCTCCCCCACTAAAACATACTCCACTTGCCCCACTTCATTCCCCAGAACTAGATCCAGCATTGTTGGGCTGGAAACACACTGATCGAAAGTTCTCTTGCACACAACTCAAGAATTCCTCCCCCTCTTTGCCCTTTACATTGTTATTTTCCCAGTCTATATTAGGATAATTGAAGTCCCCCATTATCACTACTCTGAAGTTCTTGTATCTTTCTGCAATTTGCTTGCAAATTTGCTCCTCTATCTCCTTCCACTATTTGGTGGCCTAGAGCACACACTCGGCAGCATAAAAGCTCCTCTATTGTTCCTTAATTCTAGCCAATTAGATTCTGTCTCTGAACCCTCAGGTACATCATCCCTTCCTAGTGCTGTAACAGTATCTTTGATCAATAATGCTACCCCCTCTTCCTTTTTTTTCATTCCTATCTTTCCTCAATACATTGTAGCCAGGAATATTCAGTGGCCATTCTTCCCCTTGTTTGAGCCAGGTCTCCGTTATTACCACTATATCATAATCCCACGTGGCTACTTGTGTCCTTCAGCTCACCAACCTTATTTACCAGGCTTCGGGCATTTCCGCACATGCATTCTAAACACATCTTAGTCTGTCCCCCCTGTCTGATCCCTCCTATTTCTGAACTACTCTTTTTATTCTAATGCTGTTTGAGTCTCCCACTCCTCTGGCCACCTTGTACCTCCTCTCTAATGCTTCATCCTGGTGCCCCTCCCCCTGCCAAATTAGTGTAAACCCTCCTCCACAGCACGAGTTAACTTCTCCGCGAGAACATTGGTCGCAGCCCCGTTGAGGTGCAACCTGTCCATCTTGTACAGGTTGTAAGGGGTTTTCTCCGATACTGGTCCCCGTTACACACAGTTCTTGGACGCCAGGATTTATAAGAACAAAATACACACGACACAGGGTTTTGGCTCAACCTTTGATTCGTTCGTTTATTGAACACACGCACACACACTTACTTCTCCAGTATAAATCCCTACGACTTATATCAGGTTAACAACCCCAAAATACAAACCCCTACGCAAGGGTCATTTGCATCGACCCAATATGACACAGTTAAACCCGTCCGCAATTTGACTGTTACATATAAAGTTACCCAGACTCAATCACAAAGCCCTCATTGTGATCTGACTGAAACTCACAAACTTACTCAGACTCAATCATAAAAGCCCCCTCTGTGATTTGACTGAAACATACAACCACCACTCCCGATCAGCTATCTCTTGGAGTTGATTGTAGGCCCGAATCTTTCTGTTCGCTGTTCTGCCGTTGTCTTCCCACACCACTGTCTTCGAAATGATCTTTTACTTTTTAAAACCAAAACCAACTTGCAACCCTGACACACATTTTCTGGCCTCCTCCTGTGCATGGCATGGCCATATCAAAATGTGTGACTTGTCTCTAGTAGAGAACTCTTGATGGCTAATGTCACTCGTATTGTTCATTGATTAGAGATACCTTTCTAACAATGCAATCTTCCAAGGTGACTGCATGTGCGAAGTTGTTGGTTTCTGTTAGCATTCGTATTCAAATGGTTCAAGGCCTGGCCCATTGCCTAGGCCTGCACTGATACTTGTTATTCGGGGGCCATTGTCTTCTTTAACAATGTAACCCCTTAAGGTAAATGAATATGCGAATGTTGTTGTTCAGAAGCATTCGTATTTTAGATTGTCTGTGATCCAGTCGTAGTTGCAGCTGCAATGTTTGAATTAACCCTTTATTGCCGAGCCCTTTTTGCGGGCTCTGCAGTTTTGGGTTTTTTATATTTCATAGTCCAATTTTTACCGTGGGGAGGGGGAGGAATGGATCCTACAAGGTCCCTGCAAGGCCGTACTATCCTACAAGGTCCCTCCTGCTCCAGAACTGGTCCCAATGGCCCAGGAATTTGAAGCCCTCCCTCCTGCACCATTTCTCCAGCCAGGTGTTAGCCTGTGTTATCTTACTACTCTTACAGTCACTAGCACATGGCACTGGGAGTAATCCAGATATTACTACCTTTGAGGTACTGCTCTTTAATTTACTCCCTGGCTCCTGAAACTCTGTCTGCAGGACCTCAATTGTTTTCCTACCTATGTCATTGTTTCCAACATGGACCACGACTTCTGGCTGTTCCCCTTCCCTCCACAAAATGTTTTGCACCCGCTCAGTGATGTCCTTTACACTGGCACCAGGGAGGTAACACACCATACGAGACTCAAGTCGGCGGTTGCAGAAACATCTGTCTATTCCCCTGACTATTGAATCCCCTATGATCACTGCATTTCTACACTTTGCTGGGCACCCCCCCATCCCCCAAGCCCTCGTGCAGTCATTTGCCCCATGGTGCCGTGGATGTGCTCTAGACTGCACTCCCCCGGGGTGTCGTCACCCTCACCGGCATTCAGCTCTGATAACCGGTTTGAGAGTGCCGCACTCCCGGAGGATTCCTGCACTGCCTGCCTCTTCCTACCCTGGCCGGATGGCCACCCAGTTACTCTCCTCCTGAACTCTCTGTGGTTGCGGAGTGATCATCTCCTGGAACGTGCGCTCCAGGAAATACTCAGCCTCCCGAATGTCCTGCAGTGATTCCAGCTGCTCCTCATACTTAGAAACCCTGACCTTGAGTTTGAACAACTGGAGGCATTTCTTGCACACGTGGTTATCCAGGACACATGAAGCGTCCTGGAGTTCCCAATGGCACAGGAATTGTGGGAACAGGTCTCAGCTGTTCCAATATTTTACTTAATAGTCTATTTACTTATGTTTCTATATGTTTTTAGTTTAGTATCCCCTTACTCCTATTTATTTTTTAATTATTTATGTAAGCTAGATTTTTATTTAATGCAATTCAGATCCTCTTAATGTTGACATCCTCTAAGGATAAGGGGTAAGCCATTTAGGACTGAGATGAGGAGGAATTTCTTCACCCAGAGAGTGGTGAACCTGTGGAATTCTCTACCACAGAAGGCAGTTGAGGCCAATTCATTAAATATATTCAAGAAGGAGTTAGATATATTTCTTGAGGCTAAAGGGATCAAGGGATATGGGGAGAAGGCAGGGACAGGGTACTGAGTTTGGATGATCAGCCATGATCTCATTAAATGGCGGAGCAGGCTCGAGGGGCCGAATGGCCTACTCCTGCTCCTATCTTCTATGTTTCTATTGAATTAATAATTAGCTCACCACCACCTTCTCAAGGGCAATTCGGGATGGACAATAAATGCTGGCCGAGCCAGTGACGGCCACATACCGTGAATGAAGAAAAAAAACTTTCAATTTTATCCCCTTCGCTCTAATTAATTACTCTGATTCTTTTATATATTTACTGATTTACTGTTGCCCCTTGGTTTAATTTACTCAGCACCTCCTTCCCCCTTCCGCACCTAATTCCCACTCTCACCAAATTCCCGTCAGCATTCTGTTTAGCAAGCCACTTGTTCAAGTGCCCAATTACTGTGTCGCTGATGATAGATTCCAGTAATATCCCCACACCTGATGATAAACTGACAGGCCTGTAGTTACATTGGCCGCGATTTTGCTGACTTCGGTGGGTCCGGGGCGGGCGAAGTCGGTGGCGGGTCGCGACCCCGCTGCTGGCTCCATCTCGCTCTGTAAAATTAATTTACCTTGATTTGGCTTGTTAAGTCCGCCCAGCGCGTTTCCTGGCCAATTAGAGGAAGCGGGTCTGGTGATGTCATTTGATGACGCGTCCTCAGCCGGTTTCCTTAAGATAAATTTGGACATGCTTTAACATTTGTGCTGTCAGTGTTCTACAGCACTGAGGTGCTGCAAACACTGACAAGCACTGCACAGAGGCATAGGGCTGCACCCAGGCTCTTCCATGACTCATTCCATATGCTTATGGAGGGAGTCACAGCACGCAGGGAGATTCTCTTCCCTTCCCATGGGCAGAAAACACCTCCCCAGGAGATCAACGCAGCCTGTTTGCACATTGCACAGGAGGACTCAAGCAGGGATGTTGTCAGGAGGACCAGGCTGCAGTGCCGCATATGTTTCAATGATCTCAGTAGATCACAAAACGTTACTACAAAACCACACTCAACCTCATCCTGCTGTGCCTCTCATCACATCCCCTTCACTCTGCCTTCCCTACCCTACTCCTGCACATCCTTACTCACACCAACCTACCTTACACCTCCACCCATCCCTCTCTCTCTATCTATATTATCACATCCCCATCTCACTAGCCAGCCCTCACACTCACCCTCATCTTAGTCCAATCATACCAACTAACAACACACAAGGGTATGTGTGCAATGTTCATGTAAAGTTTCTGTTAATGTGGTGTCAAACATTGAACCTTTATTTTCAACACTTTGCATTCTTGGACAGATTTGTGTGAACCTTTGGAAGTGGCTTAGTGAGTTGCAGTGAATGGTGAGACATAACGGTACCCCCTGCAATGGTCATGAGTGTGAAAGGAATGGCTAGGGCATTGTAGGGATGCTTTATGGTGTTGGTGTGGGGTGGTGCCAACCTAGCGCATCATGTGGCAGCCAGGGTGTACAGCGTCAAGTGAAGTAAATCCGGACAGTAATGTGGTCGGGTGCTGATGCCCTGTGTCCTGTGCAGCATCAGTTGATTGCGGAGAAGGTTGGTGTTGTTGGTGCTGCTGGTGTGCCTGGTGCTGCTGGTGTTGGGGCTGATCGTGATAGGATTCTGAGGACCAAGGTGAGAGAGTATGAAGGGCACCCATGCTGATGGAATAGATGGCAGGTGAAGTAGAGATGACAGACACGATCTGTCAATGGTGAGCAAGGTAATGAGGTCAGACTGGATGGAGACTTGTGTAAAGATTTGCAGCATGGTGAATCTGTAGTGGAAATGCAGCGAGGAAGAGCTTGTGGCTGAGGGAAGCTATCTCTGTAAGGTGGGAGCTTTTACTGGATATTTGAAGCTGTCAACTTAACAGCTGATTCAATGGCAACTGAACTCCTGCCTCAGCTTCACAGACGTGATCCCCGAGCAGTGACAACCCCATGGGCGAGTATGTAAAATCAAAAGGTGAGTTCAAATGTCTTCTTAATAATCTCTTTAAAAAAAAGGTCATAATTACCTGAATTGGGTTCCCCCCCTGAAGGAATTATTACTAGTCCTAGCCCCTTTAGGGCTACCCCGGATCAGGCGTATTCCCCAGACATATACCGATTTGGATACTGTTGAGGGGGATGACTTACCAGGGGAAGGCAGCAGCAGCCAACTTCCTGGCACCAGGGGTGCTTCTGCTGCTCAGGAAGGGAGGAAAAAGAGTGGGAGAGCAATAGTGGTAGGGGATTCTATCGTAAGGGGAACAGATAGGCGTTTCTGTGGCCGTAGACGTGACTCCAGGATGGTTTGTTGCCTCCCTGGTGCCAGGGTCAAGGATGTCACTGAACGGCTGCAGGGCATTCTGAAGGGGGAGGGTGAACAGTCAGTGGTCGTGGTTCACATTGGGACCAATGACATGGGCAGGAGGAGGGATGAGGTCCTGCAGCAAGAATTTAGGGAGCTAGGTAGCAGATTAAAGAGCAGGACCTCAAAGGTTGTAATCTCTGGATTACTCCCGGTGCCACGTGCTAGTGAGTATAGGAATAGGAGGATAGAGCAGATGAATGCGTGGCTAAAGAGTTGGTGCAGGAGGGAGGGCTTTAGTTTCCTGGATCATTGGGTCTGCTTCTGGGGAAGGTGGGACTTGTACAAGTCGGACGGGTTGCACCTGAACCAGAACGGGACAAATATCCTTGCGGGGAGGTTTGCTAGCACTGTTGGGGGGTTTAAACTAACTTGGCAGGGGGATGGGATACAGAGTGGAGCTATAATAGGGGGTGATGTACAGCCAAATATAGAGGAAAAAACAAGTCAGCTTGGAAGGCAGAGCAAATATGTAACGGCACAAGGGAGTAGGGCAAGGCTGGATGGCATTTATTTTAATGCAAGGGGTCTTGCGAATAAGGTGGATGAACTGAAGGTGTTGATGAACACATGGGAGTATGATATTGTTGCTATTACGGAGACATGGTTGAGAGAGGGGCAAGATTGGCAGCTCAATATTCCGGGGTATAGAATCTTCAGGCGAGACAGAGGGGGGGTGTAAAAGAGGAGGGGGTGTCGCAATATTAATTAAGGAGTCAATTACTGCTGTAAGGAGGGATGATATATTAACAGGTTCATCTAATGAGGCCATATGGGTAGAACTTAAAAACAAAAAGGGGGCAAGCACTTTGCTGGGAGTGTACTATAGGCCCCCAAATAGTCAGGGGGAGATAGAGGAACAGATATGTAGGCAAATCTCAGAGAAATGTGCAAATAATAGGGTAATAATAGTGGGGGATTTCAACTTCCCCAACATTAACTGGGATAGTCAGAGTGTGAAAAGCTTAGAGGGTGCAGAATTCTTAAAGTGCACCCAGGAGAGCTTTTTGAGCCAGCATGTAGAAAGTCCTACAAGAGAGGGGGCGGTACTGGACATAATTCTAGGGAATGTGGCCGGGCAAGTGGTAGAAGTGTTAGTAGGTGAGCACTTTGGTGACAGTGACCATAATTCGGTGAGATTTAAGGTAGTCATGGAAAAGGACATGATGGACCGGAAATAAAGGTTCTAAATTGGGGGAAGGCCGATTTTAATATGATAAGGCAGGATCTGGCCAAAGTGGACTGGGATCAGCTACTTGTAGGAAAATCCACATCGGAGCAATGGGAGTCTTTCAGAAAGGAAATTGAGAGAGTACAATGGCAACATGTTCCCGTAAAGGTCAAGGGTGGGACCAACAAGCCCAGGGAACCTTGAATGTCAAGGGATATCCGAGAATGGATTAGGAAAAAAAGGGGGGCTTTTGGCAGATACAAAGGACAAAAGACAGAGGAAGCCCTAGAGGAGTATAAAAACTGCAGGGGGATACTTAAAAAAGAAATTAAGAGAGCGAGGAGGGGCCATGAAATAACACTGGCGAGCAAAATAAAGGAAAATCCTAAGGTGTTTTATAAGTATATTAAGGGCAAGAGGATAACTAGGGAAAGAGTAGGGCCCATTAGGGACCAAAGTGGCAATCTGTGTGTGGAGCCAGAAGATGTAGGTGGGGTTTTAAATGAATTTTTTGCATCTGTGTTCACTATGGAGAAGGACGATGAAGACATAGAAATCAGGCAGGGGGACTGTGATATACTTGAACATATTAGCATCGAGAGGGAGGAGGTACTAGCGGTTTTAGCAGGCTTAAAAGTGGATAAATCCCCAGGCCCGGACGAGATGTATCCCAGGCTGCTGTGTGAGGCAAAGGAGGAGATTGCAGGGGCTCTGACACAAATTTTCAAAACCTCTCTGGCCACAGGGGATGTGCCAGAGGACTGGAGAACAGCTAACGTAGTACCATTATTCAAGAAGGGCAGTAGGGATAAACCAGGAAATTACAGGCCAGTGAGCCTAACATCAGTGGTAGGGAAATTATTGGAAAAAATTCTGAGGTACAGAATTAGTCTCCACTTGGAGAGATAAGGATTAATCAGGGATAGTCAGCATGGCTTTGTCAAGGGAAGATCATGTCTGACCAATTTGATTGAATTTTTCGAGGGAGTGAGTAGGTGTGTGGATGAGGGTAGTGCAGTGAATGTGGTATACATGGATTTCAGTAAGGCTTTCGATAAAGTCCCGCACAGGAGACTGGTCAAGAAGGTAAGAGCCCATGGGATCCAGGGTGCCTTGGCACATTGGATCCAAAACTGGCTTAGTGGCAGAAGGCAGAGGGTGATGGTCGAAGGTTGTTTTTGTGACTGGAAGCCTGTGTCCAGTGGGGTACCGCAGGGATCGGTGCTGGGTCCCTTGCTGTTTGTGGTCTACATTAATGATTTGGATGTGAATGTAAAAGGTATGATCAGTAAGTTCGCAGATGACATGAAAATTGGTGGGGTGGTAAATAGCGAGGAGGGTAGCCTCAGTCTGCAGGATGATATAGATGGGTTGGTCAGATGGGCGGAACTGTGGCTAATGGAATTTAACCCTGAAAAGTGTGAGGTGATGCATTTTGGAGGGACTAACAAGGCAAGGGAATACACAATGAATGGTAAGACCCTTGGAAAGACAGAGGATCAGAGGGACCTTGGTGTGCATGTACATAGATCCCTGAAGGCAGCAGAACAGGTGGATAAGGTGGTTAAAAAGGCATATGGGATACTTGCCTTCATTAGCCGAGGCATAGACTATAAGAGCAGGGAGGTTATGATGGAGCTGTACAAAACGTTGGTTAGGCCACAGCTGGAATACTGTGTGCAGTTCTGGTCGCCACACTATAGGAAGGATGTGATTGCTTTGGAGAGGGTGCAGAGGAGATTCACCAGGATGTTACCTGGGCTGGTGCGCTTCAGCTATGAAGAAAGACTGGACAGGCTGGGGTTGTTTTCCTTGGAGCAGAGAAGGCTGAGGGGGGACCTGATTGAGGTGTACAAAATTATGAGGGGCATAGATAGGGTAGATAGAAAGGAACGTTTTCCCTTAGTGGAGGGGTCAATAACAAGGGGGCATAGATTCAAGGTAAGGGGCAGGAGGTTTAGAGGGGATTTGAGGAAGAACTTTTTCACCCAGAGGGTGGTTGGAATCTGGAACTCACTGCCTGAAAGGGTGGTAGAGGCAGGAACCCTCACAACACTCAAGAAGCATTTGGATGAGCACTTGAAATGCCATAGCATAAAAGGCTACGGACCAAATGCTGGAAAATGGGATTAGATTAGACAGGGCTTGATGGCCGGCGTGGACACGATGGGCCAAAGGGCCTCTTTCTGTGCTGTATGACTCTATGACTCTCTGGCCTAGAAATTCAGTGGCGTTTGCGCCCACTTAGCGCCTGAGGAGGTGTTTTGCGCCGGAAGTGTTGTTGCGCCTGAAATTCAGTTCTGGGCGAAAGTCAGCGTTAGCCGGTAGCGCTGCGCCGGCACCGATGACGTCATCGGTGTGCGCAGCGCCCCGGTTCCAACGCGATGCCGGCCCGACGCCCAAATTCAGTTGCGGCCGCCTCTCCCGTAGCGGCCGCAAAGAGCGTTTGTAAAACGGGGCCTTGCAGCTCCGAGAGGCCGGGGCGTAAAGGTGGAGGTGCGGCCGGCCGCTTTCCCGGCGGCCGCCTGGCGGCACCTTCCTCCCCGGACTCCCACACCACCCCCCCCGCGGCATTGGTCTCTGACCCCCGCGAGCCCGGCACTTCTCCGTGGTGCCGGGCTCATTTGCCGGGGGAATCCATCGGCGATCTCACGGCTGCAGGCAGCTCCTCCTTAAGAGAAGGAGGAGGCCTGCAGTACCCCAGCCTGCCGCACCGCATCGGGTGGCGCTGCGGCAGCTGGACGCCTGAAATTGACTTTCAGCACCCCAAGCGGAGGCAGCCAAACCCTGCAATAGCGCCCGCCTCCGTCTTGGGGTGCTGCAACTGAATTTCAGGCGGGCGCTACGGGAATCCGGGCGTGCGCTAACTTTCGGGCGCTAAAGACCTGGCGCGGCGATAACGAATTTCTAGGCCTATGACTTTCAACTAAATCCTAAAGATGCTTAATTGGGTCTAAAGGTCCGGACTATCTCTCCCTAAAGGAAAGGAACAACCTGAAAATGTTACCATCCTCCAGATAGCACTTTTAATAAGTTTAGCTAGACTGTAACCTTCCGGATATTATGAGGGTCCGGAAAACTCCCCCAGAATTCTGCAACTCCTCACCAAAGAGTGTACAGAGACTGAGTTCACGAGTTTGATACAGAAGTCTTATGTGAGACAATTCTAAAAATATATAGATTTATTAAAGAACCAACATTTAATTTACAGTTGGTGAGTCAATCGCAACATTAACAGTTCCAAAAAGAGAGAGCTTACAATTCTATTATCAGAGAACCTACTCTCAAATCTTAACTTCGCTACAGTTTTACAGTTCTTAGTTTTCTACAGGATCTCCACCAAAATCAAATACCTACCTTTGCTACCTGAGGTACAAAGAGTTGGAGACTTACAGAGCCGCCTCTGAAGCTGAGAATCGCTTTGCCCCTTTAAAGTGAGTCTACTATCCCATTTGAGAGTTCAATATTTATACCCTTTTCCAGTGGTATTTCCTTTATGGTTTTCTGCTGATGTAAGCTAATTATCCCTAGTCATTTTTCTGCTGACCCCTGCAATTCTTACAGTCACCTCTATAGTGTATGTAACCGTTCCACCTTTAAGAGAACTATTTTAAGGGTTGCACTACTTTATCTTGGCTGCTGTATACTGTAATACCGGTGGTGACCACACCAGTATATAAGTGCTGTGTAATGATTTATTGGGCAGTTCCGCCCTGACCCTCGACTAGTAAAGACCTGTTAAACTTTACTCTTGTGGTTTGTGTAGTAATTCTCACTATAACACACAGACTTAACAGTGGCGACGAGTACGATCTTACCCTGCGGCAGAGATACATCCAAGGCAGTTTAACGGGCGTTGAGAGGAGGCATCCGCCCTCATCATTCTGCTGAGAGAAGACTCGGGTCTGCAGAGCAAAGGAAGAATTCTGACACGAAGCCTTCCATCAGCAACAGGCAGTGATCATCCCTTCTATCACGGTGGTGGGTAAGCCGATCAGCGACGAGCAGCAAGTCGGCCACGTTGGCTGTGAAGTAGGGGAGGGAAAAACGGAGGATATAAGGGCGGAGAACTCGACCACGGCCGGGGAAAAGAGCCGGACAGAAGTCGGGGCCAGAGGCGCTGAGGCTGGGGCAGCATAGGCACGGGAGCCGCGGTGAAAAGTCGGGGCCAGAGGCGCTGAGACTGGGGCAGCGTAAGGCAAACGCAGCCGGTGTAAAAGACCGGGCTGCAAGCGGGCTGGGAGACGCAACAGCGTCGAGAGAGAGCTCGACCGCGACCAGTGAGAAAGGCTGGGCAGCTACCGAGGCCGCGAGGCGCAGCGACCGGGACAGCGTAAGGCGCGGAGAAATTTTTTTTTTTAAACCGCGGAGGACTCAGCCGCAGCCGGGGGGGAAGGACCGGACTGCGAGAGGGGCTGGGAGGCACGATTTGAAAACCGCTGGGGAGGGTGAACACAGCAATACGGCAATCGCCATTACAGCCAGCGGGGGAGAAAGGCAAACGCGGGAAGCCGCCATCTTCGTAGGCGGGGAAGAAGACAAGTGCGGGAAACCGCCATTTAAAAAAAAAGTTAAAGAAAAATTTCTTGTTGTTTCTCAAGAAGATTGCGAGGATGCCTAAGCGTGGTAACATCAACGATTTCGATCCCGATGTTGAAGATTGGGCCACGTATGTAGAACGCATAGAGATATATTGTAAGGCAAATAAAATATCAGATGAAGATAAAGCACTAACCTTACTAAACTCAATGGGTGCAAAGACATACGGGCTATTGAAGCATCTTCTATCACCAGCTAAACCGGCGGATCAGACTTTCGCTAAAATTGTTGCTGTTCTGAAAAATCATTTGAACCCCACACTGCTGATGTTAGCGGAACGATTTAAATTTTATGCGAGAACGCAGCTGAAAGAGGAAAGCAACGCGGAGTATTTGATTGAACTGCGTAAGCTAGCGAAATACTGTCAGTTTGGGGAAAGCCTGACAGAGGCACTGAGAGACAAATTCGTGTGTGGAGTGTCGAAAGAAGGAACACAAAAGCGGCTGCTTGAAGAGAATGATCTTACACTTGATAAGGCTGTCACTATTGCAGCATCGCACGAAGCCGCAGCGAGAGGCACTGCGGAAATGCAGCTGAAGGCAGCGGTACTCAGCGTAGATCAAATGGCTTTGGGTACAACGAAATGTTATCGTTGTGGAAAGACAACACACGATCAGAACCAATGCTGGTTTAAAAACCAGGAATGTAGAAAATGTGGCAAGCTTGGTCACATAGCTAAAGTATGCCGGTCAGGAAAGAAGACCAGCAACAAAAAGTCACCGCAGGAAAAGTGCAGAAAGGTACATAAGGTGGCTGAGAAGAGTTCGGATGAACAGAATTCGGATTCAGACTCCAACAGCAAGGAACTGGGTAGTCTGAGAATTCACAATGTGAGTAAGGAAGCTGACCGACAAACTATCTGGGTCACACTGCAGATAGCAGGAGTCCAAGTGAAGATGGAATTGGACACCGGATCGGCGTTGACGGTCATGAAGAAGCAAGATTACAAAAGGTTATTCACACATATTCCCCTACGGGATACGGAGATAGTATTGCAGACATACACGGGGCAAAAAGTATACCCCATCGGAAAGATAAAAGTCAAGGTGATACACAAGGGCAAAGAACACCAAGGAATGGACATATATGTACTACCTGAGGGAGGTCCACCACTTCTGGGACGGGAGTGGATCAGGAAAATAAATATGGACTGGCACTCCCTAAAAGCAATAACGGTAGATTCCGGAAAGAAAGATGTCAAACCTGAACGATTGTCCAGAATATTGGATGAGGCTAAAGAGGTGTTCCAACAGGGACTGGGAACACTGAGAGGAATTAAGGCAAAAATCAAGATTGCAGAACATGCAAACCCAAAATTTTTCAAAGCCAGACCGGTACCTTATGCGATACAACCTGCTGTGGAAGCTGAGCCGGAAGGGCTTGAACGTTCAGGAGTACTGTCTAAGGTGGACTGGAGTGAGTGGGCCACGCCCATTGTTCCCGTCATGAAGCGTTCATCGAGTAACAAGCCAGGGGAACCGGGGAAGGTCCGCATATGTGGAGACTTCAAGATCACAGTTAATCCGGTGCTTCACACGGTGCAATATCCGCTTCCGCGGATTGAGGATATCTTTGCTTCATTGTCTGGCGGGAAACACTTCACCAAGATAGACCTGGCGCAAGCGTACTTACAGATGGAAGTTGAGGAAGAGTCGCGCCAGTATCTCACAATCAACACGCACAGAGGCTTGTATCGATATAATAGACTGGTTTTTGGAGTGGCTTCGGCTCCAGCAATTTGGCAGAGGGCCATGGAGCAGGTATTACAGGGAATTCCAAGCACTCAATGTTACTTGGACGATATCCTGATTACAGGAGAGGACGATGAGGAACACCTCGCAAATTTGAAACTGGTGCTCACCAGGTTGAAGGAATATGGCCTTTGAGTTAATCGCCAGAAATGTGAGTTCTTTCAGAAACGGATCTCGTACTGTGGTCATGTCATTGACCAGGAGGGGCTGCACAAGTCACCTGACAAGATCGAAGCTGTTGTGAAGGCCCCCGCTCTGGAAAATGTATCCCAGTTGAGGTCGTTCCTAGGGTTGATTAACTATTACCATAAGTTTCTGCCAAATCTATCCAAGGTGCTGCACCCGCTGAATGCTCTGTTGCAGAAAGAAGTACCATGGAAGTGGAGCGAGGACTGTAAGAAGGCCTTTCGCAAAAGCAAGGCATTGATCACCTCAGAGGAAGTGTTGGCTCACTTCAACCCAACGCTACCTATTCGTCTAGCTTGTGATGCTTCCCCTTATGGTATTGGAGCAGTACTCTCACACAAGTTGCCAAATGGCTCGGAAAGGCCAGTCGCATTTGCATCCAGATCATTGACCTCCGCTGAGCGCAACTATGCTCAGATAGATAGGGAGGCTCTCAGCCTTGTGTGGGGAGTAAAGAAGTTCAATCATTACCTGCAGGGCAAGAAGTTTACACTGCTGACAGACCACCAGCCGTTGGTATCCATATTCAACCCTAAAAAGGGCGTTTCCATTATGACAGCGCAAAGGCTACAGAGGTGGTCCCTTTTCCTAGGGGCACACCAATATGACATAGAATACAAAGGATCAAAACAGCATGGGAATGCTGACGGTTTATCGCGCCTACCGTTGCCAACGGTAGAAGAGGCGCCTACAGTGGACCCAGTGGAGATGTTCCACTCAACCATAGTGGAATGTCTGCCAGTAACAAATTCTACCATTGAAAAGGAAACGAGAAATGACCCGACTCTCTCACGAGTCTACGATTTAACGGTGAAGGGATGGCCAGCACATGGCGAACCACTGTTGCCAGCATTCTCGCAAAGAAGAGAACAACTGTCAGTGTGCCGAGGAACTTTGATGTGTGGATCCAGAGTGGTGATTCCACCCAAACTTCAGCATAAAGTGCTAAAGGAGCTTCACGAGGGGCATCTGGGTGGAGTGAAAATGAAGAACCTAGCCAGAGCGTTTGTGTGGTGGCCAGGTATCGATGGAGACATCGAAGAAATGACCAAGAGCTGTCTAGGATGCCAGAAGGTCCAAAACGCCCCACCACAAGCCCCTCTACATCCATGGGAGTGGCCCTCATCTCCATGGCAAAGGGTACATATCGACTTTGCTGGTCCATTTATGGACTCAATGTTCTTAATTGCGGTGGATGCACACTCCAAGTGGCCGGAGGTAATAAAGATGCCCTCCACCACCACGGAAAAAAACCATCACAGTATTAAGGACCATATTTGCCAGGAATGGGCTGCCGGAACAGATCTGTTCTGATAATGGACCGCAACTTGTGTCCGAAGAATTCAGCAAGTTCTTAAAAAACAATGGGGTTAAGCACTACACGTCCGCCCCATACCATCCCGCCACCAATGGATTAGCTGAAAGGTTTGTCCAGACCTTCAAGAAGGCCATAAAGGCCATGGGTAATGAAGACATAAATCTACAACATAAGGTAGATAACTTCTTGTTGGCGTACAGGAATGCAACACATGCGGTCACAAACCAAACTCCCGCCATGATGTTTTTCAATAGAAGACTAAGATGCCGGCTGGATTTGATCAAGCCAAACATCAGAAGGGACGTAGGGAACCGGCAATTTCAAGGCATGAATGAAAGGCCAACTAGAACCTTCCAGATAGGTCAACAAGTTTTGGCCCGGGACTACCGTACCGAGAAATGGCAGCCTGGAACTATTTGCACATGACTAGGACCGCTGATGTATACCGTGGACATTGGTGAAAGCATAATAAGGCGCCATGTTGACCAGATCATAGAGTCATCCGAAAAGGGCCAACCTACTCCACAACTCTATACGCCTAATGATGAAGCAGAGATACCCATAGTATCTACCTCCGATCCGGTAATACTGGAATCAGATGAACCCGACACTGGCATTCAAGCCGAATCGACCTTGCGAAAAGAACCTACTACACCACCGAAAACTACTACACCACCGAGGCGTTATCCGGACCGAGTCAGGAAGCCTCCAGAGAGACTGAATCTGTGAACTGTGTTTACATGAAGTTGTGTATATATGTTATGATGTTATGTTTAATGAGGAATATATACTGTTAAGCTAAAAAGGGAGGATTGTAGTGTATGTAACCGTTCCACCTTTAAGAGAACTATTTTAAGGGTTGCACTACTTTATCTTGGCTGCTGTATACTGTAATACCGGTGGTGACCACACCAGTATATAAGTGCTGTGTAATGATTGATTGGGCAGTTCCGCCCTGACCCTCGACGAAGGCAGATGTTTGTGCTTCTTTACGAATTTTAAATTAGAACACCTTATACAGGGTGAACCATAGAAACATAGAAACATAGAAGATAGGAGCAGGAGTAGGCCATTCGGCCCTTCGAGCCTGCTCCGCCATTCAATGAGATCATGGCTGATCATCCAAATTCAGTACCCTGTCCCTGCCTTCTCCCCATATCCCTTGATCCCTTTAGCCTTAAGAAATATATCCAACTCTTTCTTGAATATATTTAATGAACTGGCCTCCACTGCCCTCTGTGGCAGAGAACTCCACAGGTTCACCACTCTCTGGGTGAAGAAATTCCCCCTCATTTCAGTCCTAAATGGCTTACCCCTTATCCTTAGACTATGACCCCTGGTTCTGGACTCCCTGGCCATCAGAAACATCCTTCCTGCATCTAGTCTGTCCAGGCCTGACAGAATTTTATAGGTTTCGATGAGATCCCCTCTCAATCTTCTAAACTCCAGTGAGTATAAGCCCAATCGACACAATCTCTCCTCATATGTCATTCCTGCCATCCCAGGTTCACAGCAGGGTCTCGACCCGCTGGGGGAGAAAAAAACACTTTCCCATCTGACCCGCCATCGATCGCGCCCGCTGACTTATCGGAAAATCTCGGCCTTTGTTTCTCCCTCCCTCCATTTTATGCATAATATTCGCAATTTTCCAATTCATAGGCACAATTCCTGAATCTAGAGAGCTTTGGAAAATTATTGACACAGGCCAGAGATAACATCTCTGTCAAGGTGAAGTCTTCTCACACCCTGTTCTTCACTGATGTCCAGACATTCATGGGGAGGGGGGGGGAGGGGAGGGTGCTTAGCCTGCATTGGGTATTCAAGAGCTTTGAAGATGCATCTCTCAGACTGTCAAATTGTCCTGGACTATAGTTTCATTTTGATCCTGCTCCCCATCCTCCCACATGTGTAGTAAAGAAAGACCTTATCCTATATCCATCCTGCGGTGTTTACTGAAACGCTCTGACTAGATTCATGAACGATCATGTTCTTTGCTCACTGGTCAGATAATGCTGGCTCCCTCTGATGCTTTGATGTCAGTGTCCTTCATTGGAAATTAACGCAATTAACTGAATCGATTTGATCCTGAATGAATTTGCATATTTCCCTTTATTACTGCTTCACAGCACTTAGTAATCCAGAAAATACATTGCATTGAGTCAGTGTTAAAGTGCAATGGGCCTGCTTACTCCAAGGAGTCATTTCAGGAGCGCAGGAAAACGTTGCCGCCATTTGCACACAAGCTGTCACGAACACTTTGAGGACGGTGAATCCTGAAGGACAACACTTGATGGTTTCAGGTTAGAAGTAAAATTGCCTTTAAAGAGTTAATAAATGTGATCCTGAGACTTGGCTCTCCGAGTGGGGGGAGGGCAGGTGGCTCACAGCCTGCACATCTCGGGTCATTCATCGAATAATAAAGGAAAAAATTAACGGGCACTTGAAGGGGTTTAAGCTAATTAAGGAGAGCCAACACGGATTTGTAAAAGGCAGATCATGTTTGACTAATCTAATTGAATTTTTTGATGAAGTAACAGGGAGGATCAATGAAGGGAATGCAATGGATGTTGTCTACATGGATTTTAGGAAGGCGTTTGACAAAGTACCACATAGAAGGCTGGTTAACAAAATTGAGGCTCATGGAATAGGTGGGTCAGTGGCAGCTTAGATAAGGAATTGGCTTAAGGACAGAAAACAGCGAGTTGTAGTAAATAGCTTTTCAGACTGGAGGATGGTAGACAGTGGTGTTCCCCAAGGGTCAGTGCTGGGGCCACTGCTTTTTTTGATATATATAAATGAGCTGGATATTGGAATACAGAGTAGAATTTCTAAATTTGCCGATGACACCAAACTTGGGGGTGTGGCAAACAGTGAGGATGATACCAATCGACTGCAACAGGACATAGAAAGGCTAGCAGAATGGGCAGACAAGTGGCAGATGGAATTTAATACAGAGAAGTGTGAGGTGATGCATTTTGGCAGAAGGAACAGGGAGAGGCAATATACACTTAATGGCACAGTTTTAAAGAGTGTGCAGGGACAGAGGGACCTGGGAGTTAATGTGCATAGGTCCCTGAAGGTGGCAGGACATATTGAGAGAGTGGTTAGCAAAGCATATGGGATCTTGGGCTTCATAAATAGAGGTATTGAGTACAAAAGTAGAGAAGTTATGCTGAACCTTTATAAAGCGCTAGTTAGGCCACAACTGGAGTATTGCGTCCAGTTCTGGTCACCACATTTTAGGAAGGATGTGAAGACACTTGAGAGAGTGCAGAAGAGATTTACCAGAATGGTTCCGGGGATGGGGGATCTTAGTCACAAGGACAGGTTGGAGAAGCTGGGTTTGTTTTCATTAGAGCAAAAGAGGTTGCGGGGTGATTTGATAGAGGTGTACAAGATTATGATGGGTTTCGATAGGCTAGATGGGGAAAGGCTAGTTCCCACTAGTTGAAGGTACAAGGACTCGGGGACACAGATTTAAGGTTTTGGGCAAGAGATACAGGGAGGATGCGAGGAAAAATGTTTTTATGCAGTGAGTGTTGATGGCCTGGAACTCGCTGCCGACGGAAGTGGTGGAAGCGGAGACACTCAGGGCTAGATTTTCAGTATAGACAGTTTTGGGGCGCTAACCTTAGCGCCCGCCCGAAGTTAGCGCCCGCCCCAAAGTAGCGCCCCGTTGCCGGAAATTCAGTGGCTTCGCCCTAAGAGGTTGGTGGAGTGCTAAAAGAGGCGTTCCACTACTATCTTTAGGCACTAAGCCGGCGGTGCAGAGCGCTGCGCCCGAGCTCAGGCGCAGTGCACGGCAGACACTCTGGTGCCAGTGAGCTCTTAAAGGGGAAGGGTGCATGTGTTTTTTGCAAAGGCAGAGTCTGGGGGGGAAAAGATGAGGAGGAGGAGGAGGAGGAGGAGGAGGATTTTCTGCGCGCGCATCCAGGCGGCGGCTAAACTTTGCGCCGGCGCTAACGGGCAACTTAATTTGGGGCGGGGCGCAAACTGCGCTGCGCCCGGGCGCTACACGCATAGCGCCCGAAAATCACTTCTCTTAAGGCGCTAACTGCTGGCGCAAGCAACTGAAAATCTAGCCCTATGAATCGAGTCTGCGCCAGTTCTTTCGAAGAGCAATCCAGTTAGACCCACTCCCCCGCTCTTCCCCATATCCCTGCAATTTTTTACTCCTTCAATTATTTATCTAATTCGCTTTGGAAGTCTACTATTGAATCTGTTTCCACCACCCTATCAGGCAGTGCATTCCAAATCCTAACCTGCCTTGTAAAAACGAATAAATGGGAAATCATTTCTGAGATGCGCTCCCCGTGACAGGTCTGAATAAAAAATTAACAAAAAGTCCTGGTTGGTTTACTGCCATCTCGGTGCTCCATCCAGAATACCAACACTCTGTGAAAATCAACCATGAATGAAATGTAATGCCATTTTACTTCTCCTTAGTCATTAACAGTCTGCACTTGCTGGGACTTGCGTAGGAGGTAGAGTGATTCTGAATGACCAGGGAAATAGGTCCGCTTTGTAAAAGGCTTTTCTGTAGGAAAGCTCAGGGGAAATTTCCACTGATGTGGCGGTGGGGTGGGGCGTGGGGAAGTAATTTATACATTATAGCAAGAAATTTAAATATTTAAAAACTAAAACTGAATAGAACCTCAAGATGTCTAATAATTTAGTGGAGCAAAACTGGACCAGTAGAGCTATAAATCTCCTGGAGAGCACAGTTGAATTTGAATGCTGTCCACTGGGCCAAGAAGTATCCAGTACATGTCCATAACTCTCCGGCAGAACAGTATCTTCCATTATCAAGATCCATAATGGAGAAGGCTAGGAAAGGAAAGTCGGTGGAGGGTCTGGGAAGGACTATTTTTCCCCAAAGTATGTTCCCTACAGTTAAGTAAAGAAGCATACTGAAAAAAGTCTAATTTCCTACCTGAATCAGCATTCACCAGGTTGGGTCAACTGTGCACTTCAGGTGACCTGATATCTGGCGCCTACATACTTCCCAGAGTAGCTCAGTTCATTGCCATGGAGCCTGCAGCTTAGGACTGCCCTAAGAACCAATCTGGAGCCTCCCAACCCTGGGAAATGACTGACAAAGAAGGCAGTTTGTGGTATCTAGGAAGTGCTTACTGTACGCAAAACTTCTAATATACCAGCATTCCTCCCGCAAAATTGCTTACAATGAGTCGGAGGATAAGCTTTTTTTTAGAATACTATGGGTGTTAAGTAATGCACAATGTATTATTATCAGGGCCACTGATTTACGATGACTTAAAAAGTTAAATTGTGTTTTATTACCTGGTATTCTGAGGTTTTAGCCAGTGTTTTCGGGATTGATTTCTGCGACTCCTCCCATTGTTTCACGAAAACATCAATGAATGGCTTTGGTCACTATTTTAATTTCCTTTACCTATGTATTTAAGTTTTACCTTTGTTATAACGCAAGGTACACAGGAAGATGCAGCAGATTGGAAATAGTCACGTGGGGATTTGGCAGCTGGACTTTGGTAGCATTGGGTGGCGATTCTGGAATATGATAGTACCGCAGAGAAGAACTTGGGACGGTTACATTTCTCCGGCGGATATTCGACAGAAACCCAGAAATCCGGAAATTTTGTGGGACGCAGAGTGGGGTGAGATCTGGTGTAACTGAGGCAAATCCAATCGGAAAACTCAGCTCCATATCTCTCTGTCTCTGCCTCACTCTCACTCCCTGTCTCCCTATATACTTTTCTCTGTGTCTTTCCTTCTGTCTCTATCTCTGTTTTATTTTGTCTCTCTCACTCTCTTACTTTCTCACTTATGCTGTCTTTCTCTCTCTCTCTCTCTCTCTCTCTGGGGTAGAAATTGGTCATTGTTTAACTCGACAGAAAATGGGGGCAAAAAAAGTCAATTTTCACAGGTCTATGCCCTGCGCTCCAAGGGCACCTGAAAAACATCTGACGCCATATTGGCCTCAGATGATGTTCAGGCATCTAGGCCAGCCGCCTAAAACAGGCGCTAGGCCCTTTGCAGATGCTAATGAGGAGCCAGCCTAACACCTGATTTAGGACTTCACTGAGAGGCTGGGCCTTGTAATAATTGGGCCCATTTCAATCCATCAATGTGGGCTGGCTGCCTCGTCGCCATCAGACCTCGGGTAGGTTCTGGGATAGGCAGGTAGGAGAAGGGGAGGATGGGCGACCACGGCCAGCAGCTGCCCTCGAGAGCGCTGTGGACTCTGGAGGAGAACTTCTGCTCCTCCTTTCTCGACATGAAAGTTTTTTTTAAATTAACTTGTGGGGCCGCACCGGTGGTAGGAGGAACCTGAGCGGAGAGGGCCCGGCGTGTGCTCTGCTCAGGGCAGCCAAAATTGAGGAAGGGGGTCCTAAAAACAAGCATTTGGCCTTCTTAGCCTAAGCTCGGGGCAAAACGTCTGTTTTAGGCAACCACCAGGGACACCTGAAAAATTACCCGACTCAACACTGGGGTCAGGCGTTATTCAGGCGTCTGTGGTGCTGGGGACACAGCCTCGCAAAATTGGTCCTTTTTGCACCTATTTTCTGTCTGGAAACTTACCTTTCATTGGTGGTCGCAGTGGCTACTGAAGAATCCTGAGTAGGCCAGGCCTGGTCGAGGTTCTCTCTTGCGCTAACGGCTGTGCCCCTTCAGCAAGGCGAGGGTTGAGTTCACTTTTATACCTCCTTTACGCCGCAGAAAGCAGCTCTGAGAAATTCGGAGGCAGCGACCGCCTCCAACGATGCTGCAGGGGCCGCGGTGTCGCCTACTGGGGGAAGAGGCAGCGTTCACGGTGGTGATGAAAGAACGCGGGCGTGCCCAGCTGTCCCCGTTTTCACCCGTCTGCTTCTCTTCTGGCAGCGATTCAAAATGGTTTCCGTGGGACTTACCTTGGGCCTCACCACTTTCAATTCAGCCCAGATAAAAGAGCTGAATGAATATTTTAAAAAGAGTGCACCAAGCCACTGTGTGCAACACATGCACTGGTTTCTTTTATTGCATCCCCTTATTTTGTTTTATTCATTCTCGGGGATCTGGGCAGCACTTATTGCCCATCCCTAGTTGCCCTTGAGAAGGTGTTGGTGGGCCGCCTTCTTGAAACCACTGCAGATAGCAGATAGATACAACTGAGTGACTTGTTAGGGCAATTGCATAGAATTATGTAGAATTTACAGCACAGAAACAGGCCATTCGGCCCAACTGGTCTATGCTCCACAGGACCCTCCTCCCACCCCTCTTCATCTCACCCTATCAGCATATAGTTCTATTCCTTTCTCCCTCATGTATTTATCTAGCTTCCCCTTAAATGCATCTCTGCTATTCGCTTCAACCATTCCTTGTGGTAGCGAGTTCCACGTTCTAACCACTCTTTGGGTAAAGAAGTTTCTCCTAAATTCCCTATTGGAATTATTAATGACTATCTTATATTTATGACCTCTTGTATAACTAAAAACTTAAACCATTTATTAAGGCTCTTAGGCAATGCATACGAAAACGAGTTTAAATTCTAATTTGCAGATGATCCAATTTAGTATTGCAATTACTGCTTTCCGATGACCCCAGTGACCCAAAGGGTTTATGAATTTGGATCATAGGCATCTTGGATTCTTTGGAGCAGCTATCCTTCCTCTTTTATTCAGAAACTTGTACACCGTTTAAGGTTTCGCTATGACGGCAGCTCCGTGATGCTGCTGTTGGTAATTTTTGGACTGTACTGCTGAATAATTAATCGGAGGCGGGCTTTCAAAACACTTGTAACATCCACATTATTATGTATTTATATATGAAGACAAGGCTGGTAAACGAGAAGCTATTTGGGTCAATTAATATTACATGAATGCATCAATGGCTGAGTGGAGTCGAGTAATTTCCAGAAACAGGCTGCAACAACAAGTTGGGAACACAGGAACAGGAGGAGGCCATTCAGCCCCTCGAGCCTGTTCCGCCATTCAATGAGATCGTGGCTGATCCATACCTTACACTCGCATTAACGCCACAAGGCTTTGCACAAATGTGGGGAGTGGGGAGGTGTCTGATTATGGAGTAGAGGTTGGGGGAAGAATTAAGGATAGTGACCAACGACCTGGTTGGAGAAGAGGCATTTGAAATTGGGGAAATGATATGTAGCTAAGGGAGGGGTTTATGGCTATGATGGCTTAAGGTGCTGTGATTGATGGTGGAGTACAGAGTTGAGCGGGGGGGGGGGTGGTGCGGGGAGAAAGGGGGTGACACAGAGCTCTTTGAAGAACATAAAGTGCAAGTTGTAATGGACTGGAGTTTTTTTTCCAAAGGCAGAGTGGAACAATGGGCTTGTAAACGAGGGCAAGGATTTTGGGAAACATTGCGATTAGGAATTGGTAACCCGTGCTGGTGACACGGGAGGTAGCTGAGCAGGACTTAGTGCGGGATACAATGCGGGCAGCCAAGTTCCAGATGAGTTGGAGATTACCGTGTCCATTTTCAGGCTGCCCTGAATGGGGCAGAAAACAAAAGGGTGGCGCGCAAGGACCACTTCAGCACATCACGTCTTGTTTACTTCAAAATAAAACCCGACGACGGATTTATTACACACAAAAAATCTAAATCGCTTCAACAAGCTGTGTTCATTACCTTGTTGTGCAGTGTGTAAGTGGCGGTGAATGTGATGATATGTAACAACATATTGAGGAGTTGGAAACTTCAACAGCCTCATTTGACTCTCAAATATGTTGCTGCGTGGAAATTCTATAGGAAGATAGGGGTGGGGGGGGCAACGGGGGTAGATAAGAGAGAGAAATAAATGAGGCGGAAAACTGACAAGAGTTGGCGATAATGCTTGGGAACAGAATTGTTGGTGGTCACGGAGAAATCGATGGACTAGTGCACAGACATTTGAGGAGATGTAAATTATAAACCTAGGCTCAAAAATATCTTTAATAGTTCAATTATTTCCATATATCTTTGCGGGTTTCTACTCGCGCATCTGTGTACAGGAGATCACTAATACAGAACAAAATCTATCCGTAAGCTGGGAACAGCGTCTCATATGAATATCGGATTTAATGTGGAGAGAATGCAGCTTTTCAGCATCACAGCAGCTAACAGCTCAAAAGGGATGCATATTTTGCACAACGGGTATCTTTCAACAAAGAACAAGCGAGTGTAATTGAATAATGTGCCATAATGTAACGCGCTGTATCCCTGAAGCACAGGAGGAATTACACGTTCCTATTTTCTCTCGTTCTTTTCTACATAAAAGCCTGTACGAGCCTCCCGCCCCCCCCTCACCCACCACCCTCTGTGAAATGCAGGAGTGTTTCTTAGCTGAAGATAAGTGCGTTGTCAATTCATGTAAGCAGAGAATTACTGTGTTGAGATTTTTTGGGGGGTGGTGGGGGGTGCAAGGAGTAGTGTGTGAGAGAAGGGGTGAATTGAGATGGGGCGATTGGGGATGGGCACCAAAGTATCCTGAAGGTTGTCGCTTTGATCTCTTTAGCAGGGATCGGAGCAACAGGAGTGCCTCGGAGGGCAGTAGCTTTCTTCCCTCTTTCATTGACTGATATGACTGGTGGCTTCTGCTATTCACTCGAGAGCCTAGTTCTGGAAACGAATATGCTGCAGTGTTGCTGCTCTGCATGTGACATTATCAATTTCATAATGAGTGTTCTTTTTTTTTTGGCCAATTTTCTCCTCCTCTCCTGATCGTCTATACATGCTGGCTTTCCAGCAGGGCTTGCTGGATAGCAATCATGAACACCATCCCCTCGCTAACCAAACTTTACTGCGGCTAATTGTAGCTCCCCAACTGCTCCCCTGATTGAGATCAGTTTACACAGCTCAAACCTGGGCTGTGAATGGCTCACTTCACTGTGCTTCATTGGCTATAAAGCACTTTTGGATGTCGTGAAAAGTGCTATTCCTTCCTTCCTTCCCTCCTCCCTTCCTTCCTCCCTCCCCTTCCTTCCTTCCCTCCCTCCCTCCTCTTCCTTCCTCCCTTCTTTCCCTTCCTTCCTTCCTCCCCTCCCTTCCTTCCTCCCCTCCCTCCCCTTCCGTCCTTCCTTCCTTCCTCCCCTCCCTCTCCGTCCTTCCTTCCTTCCTCCCCTCCCTTCCTCCCCTTCCATCCTTCCTTCCTCCCCTCCCTCCCCTTCCAGCCTTCCTTCCTCCCCTCCCTCCCTCCCCTTCCGTCTGTCCCTCCTTCCTTCCTTCCTCCCCTCCCTTCCTTCCCTTTTCCCCTTCTTTCTTTGCCTTCTTTTCCACCTACCCACCCTCTACCACATTGATACCACCAGCTGCTAATCCTATGTCTTGTGTCTCATCTACTTTATGTATATTAGGGTGGTTCTGCATAATACACACACCATTACCGTTGGCAGTATTAAAACGAATGTTATACTTTGTTGTAGGATGTGATCACTTTTTCTGGCCACTCGGCTCTTATGCCAAGAGGGTAGACAGCCTGCTTCAAGGCCTCTGCTGTTTGTCAGATGAACACTAGAAACTGCAGGGAGCTGAATGATTTATTTGCCTTCTGAATTTTCTCTCCTTCCTTACGGAGAAGCACCTGGCTCGATGGTGACACCTTGCCACAGTGAGATGCATCGAGAATCACAAGCTTGCAGGGGAGCATCATTGCATCTGTGGCCCAGCATTCCATAGCCACAAAGGAGTGAGCCAAACACTGCTCCTCCCATTTTACAATGGTATACTTTAGTGCAAATAATTATGAGAAAAAAATAGACAAAAAGTTTAAAGATTTGCATGTGCAATGTCAAGCCATTGATACGGAGGACACACAAAGCTGTGAGGCACAGCTGCTGCCGCTGACTAAGGTAATGGCTTCACCTGCCATACAACAGATTGCATCAGGCCTGGGCATCAAAGCTTAGAGGTCCATACTTCATTCCTTGCACCTCTGAACTCTAGCAAAGATAGAATTTTGATATTGTTTAGCCATTTTATTAAACCAACTGGGGATCAAGGTGGGAGGTGAGACTGGTTTATGTCACTCATGCCAGGGCTCCTTTTCAGTAGGTCTGGCCTTGATATCATACGGCACAGAAGGAGGCCATTCGGCCCATCGTGCCTGTGCCGGCTCTTTGAAAGAGCTAAACAATTAGTCCCACTCCCCTTGTCTTTCCCCATAGCCATGCAATTTTTTCCCTGTATCAGCTGTGGCTCAGTGGGTAGCACCCTCCCCTCTGAGTCATGAAGGTTGTGGGTTCACGCCCCACTCCATGAAACTTGAGCACATAAAGCTAGGCCGACACTCCAGTGCAGTGCTGAGGGAGTGCTGCACTGTCGGAGGTGCCGTCTTTCAGATGAGACGTTAAACCTCTCTCAGGTGGGTGTAAAAGATCCCATGGCACTATTTTGAAGAAGAGTAGGGGAGTTATCCCGGTACTACAGTATAAAAGCAGTTCTCTCTTAAAGGTACATACACAACAGGTGTCCTAGCCAATATTTATTCCTCAACCAACATAACAAAAACAGATGATCTGGTCATTATCACATTGCTGTTTGTGGGAGCTTGCTGTGCACAAATTGGCTGCTGCTCCCTCCTGTCCTGCCTCCGTTAAAACCGGAAGTGGGCGGGTTGGGGTTGGGTTTCAGATTTTTAACATTGTTACATCCCACCCAACCCAAAACCAACAGTTTCTGGGGGTTAAAATTACCCCAATGTCTCTGCTGCCACAATTCAGAGCGGGGACAATTTTAACCTAATCCGCCCATCGGGAAACTGACAAACGGGTGAAACTCTGCTTTTACACCCTGTCCGATTTTACTCTCCACAATGGAAAGCAATATTGGGCGGGGCGTAAAACTACCCTTCCTCCCGATCCCACGGGTTTCGCACCTGGTGAGTTTGGTTAAAATTACCCCCATTTCGTAACTGGAGTATTTATTTCAATCAATAAGATCCATTCTGAGCTTTTTTTTTACATGCAGTCGAAAGCAATCATTACATTTCTTTGTAAGATGCATTTCTTGGGACCTAGCAATTCTTAGTCAGTGTTCAGTACGTGAATCAGCAAATAGGTTTGTTTACACTGCTGGCTCTCAACAAGACAACTCCATCACTGAAATGGATCACGTTTATGTTACATGTAATATTGCTTATGTGCAAACCAAAAACAAGAATGCATCCATTAATGGCTGCATATAGTAACACCACAAGTCCCCTCCAGAATGGAGATGATTGGGTAATTCCCCCGTCAATCAAGCCTGTTGTAAGTGATTGTGATTGATTTTATGCACATAATTTGCATGATGTAACTCTCCTCCAGTCACGGCATTTTGCTGGAGAAATAATCCTGCTTTTATTGGGAGACTCTGCTGTAGCTTTGGTCAAGAGTTCTGTTTGCTGTAGTTCATAGAGGCTCTGTTTAAATAGACTCTGTTCGCTGTAAAATAGATTGTGTTTGCTGTAAGTCCCGCCCCACTTCCAACTCATTGGCTGACACACTGGTATCAATACTCACTCCGTTATTAATATAGAGCCCAGAACATAATGGGTGTGGCAAGCAGAATAGATCAGATGTAGTTGTAAATCTGGGTAAAGTTTATACTGGACTGTCTCCAAATTAGTTCAAGTGTGAACCCTACACCACACCGAGAGGGAGACCAATTTGGAGGGCAGGTTTATTCCGTCAGTTGGAATTTGGATTTATGATGTGGCAAAATCAATGAGGCATTAGGCACCGAGGATTAGTTCTTAATGATTCCTGTTGTACACTCTGGATGCTGTGGTGTACACTCTTCAATAGAAATAAATGCATTTTTTTTCACAGACCAAGGAGCATTTAGTGGATTTTGACTTTGCTGAAAATAAAAAGGCAACTAATAAAAATGATTAAGAGGCTCCTTATTCCATTTCCCTCCTCCATGTTTCTCTATTTTCTTCCATCACACAAAATCAGTTTGTCGTAGCAAGGGGATGGGGTCTGGACTGGCAGTGGGCGTAGTGAAGCTATTGGGACCTCAACTGGCAGTTAGAGCAGTGAACATAAGAATTAGGAGCAGGAGTAGGCCATATGGCCCCTCGAGCCTGCTCCGCCATTCAATAAGATCATGGCTGATCTTCGACCTCAACTCCACTTTCCTGCCCGATCCCCAGATCCCTTGATTCCCCTAGAGTCCAAAAATCTATCTGTCTCAGCCTTGAATATACTCAATGATTCAGCATCCACAGCCCTTTCAGGTAAAGAATTCCAAAGATTCACAACCCTCTGAGTGAAGTAATTCCTCCTCATCTCAGTCATAAATGGCCGATCCCTTACCCTGAGACTATGCCCCCAGTTCTATACCCTCGAAGGTCTAAATGGCCTACTCCTGTTTTTATGTTCCTAAGTTCGAGTCTGTTCCGCCATTCAATTAGATCATGGTTCATCTGTATCTCATCTCCATCTACCCACCTTGGTTCGTATCCCTTAGAACCCTTACCTAGCAAAAATCTATCAATCTCAGCTTTGACATTTTCAGTTGACCCCCAGCCTCAGCAGCTTTTTGGGGGAGAGAGTTCCAGATTTCCACTACCCCTTTTTGTGAAGAAGTGCTTCCTGACATCACCCCTGAACGTCCGAGCTCTAATTTGAAGGTTATGCCCCCTTGTTCTGGATTCCCCCACCTGAGGAAATAGTTTCTCTCCATCTATCCTGTCAAATCCTTTAATGATCTTAAACACCTCAATTAGACCACCACTTAATCTTCTTGCACTCGATATTTTGTGCACCTTTGCATTGTCTATGGATATTGTGACGCAATTACATTGTGCACCCACAGTGAGCAGGTGGTCACAGTTGCTCTCTGCATGTGCAAGGAGTATCAATGCTGTGTGAATGCAGGAGAGTAGTGCCCTAGGTTACTCTCTGAAGAGCCAGTCTACAGTATAAAAAAGCCTTTAGCGTAGCGTTTTAAGTACTGTTGTAGTTTAGCACAGTGATTTTTTTTTTTTTTAAACGCCCTCTGTCTTTAGATGCTTACACTTGTAAGAACTTGGAGTTATTCACTGAGAAATATGTAACAGAATTAAATATTTATCAATGGCATGTTTTGTTGGGAGTATAATCTTGAACTAAAAAGATAAAGAAAGAAAGACTTGCATTTATATAGGGCCTTTTACAACCACTGGACATCTCAAAGCACTTTACAGAGGTACTTTTTAAAGTGTAGTCACTGTAGTAATGTAGGAAATGCAGCAGCCAATTTGTGCACAGCAAGCTCCCACAAACAGCCTCAGCACTGCACTGGAGTGTCAGCCTAGATTTTTGTGCTCAAGTCTCTGGGGTGGGACTTGAACCCACAACCTTCTGACTCAGAGGCGAGGGTGCTACCCACTTTGCCACGGCTCACACTGTCTTTCTAAATAGATGGACAGTGCCCATCGAGCCAATGTTTGTTGAGTGCCAGTGTCAGACATTGGCATCTTTCTCTCGCGACTCTTAATCCATAAAAAAAAATTAAGAATTGTATCTCAACATCTTTAAATCTCGTAAACAAAGAGTAAACTTCATTTTTGGTCTCAACATTTTGCAAAAAAATAAATCCATGCAGCGCTGAGAATTGTTATTCTGAACTGAACAGTGTTGCGGAAGTTTAAATCTACATTGAAAAGGCATTTTTTTTTGTATCTTTAGGATTCAAAGGGCTCGATTTTGTCAATGGGGAGCTTTTGGAGGCGGGACTCCCACTTTTTGGGTTGTAGTCCCCATCGACTTGTAGCCAACCCACGCTATTTTCCCTTGATTGACACTGTTAAGCCCGCCCAGCGGGCTCAGCAGGCCAATTAAGGGACACCTGGTTACTGGTGACGTCAGCGATTGACATTTCATCTGTCAAGAGCTTTCGACAGATGAAAAATCAGCGTTTGACAGCTCTGTGAATCTGTCAAACACTGACAATCCATCTTCTAACTTGAGTCCTTCTACTCAGACTCCGTTAGAGAGCTCTCCAGACCAGAAAGCAGAGGCTGCAGCTTTTGACATTTCAGCGGCCATTCTGCTTTCTGTGCCGGTGAGCTGAGGGACTCCCAAGAACTGAAGGAAGGAAGCCTGCAGGAGAAAGTAAAGGTAAGTAAAACTTATTAAAACACTTTACACTTACCTCACACACTTACCTCTGCACACATGCACCCATCACTCACCTGCACAACGGACATCTCGACCCCTCCAACTCCTGCAGACCAATGGTCCGCCTCGCTAACTTGCCGTGGTTCGGAGCCGTCGGACAGCCCACACATCAGGGCTAAAAATAGGGATTAGGCAAAAAACTGCCTGTTAACTACCTGTTAGGTCAGGAACCCGCCTCCTGGGACATTGGCACAGAGGCAGATTGGGGGCGGGATGGGTTCCTGCCCCCCGATTCTGCAATTTTACCACCACTCCCGCCTCCAAACCCGCCTCCTCGGGGCTTGGAAAATTGAGCGAAATGTTTTCTGTTCCCCCATGTACCATAATTTCTCCAGGCCATGTAAATCCTGTAGCCAACCTGCTACCAGGCCTCCACCAATGCTAGTCTGAGCCAGGCATGAGAATGTGTGTGACAGTGGCCCAGTGGTAACTTGCCAAACCTTCCCCCTTCTTTTGGGAGACTGCCTGTTCTCTGATCATTACTTCCACCCTGTTGGGATCAGGAACTCAGAGACTTAAGCACAAAATCCAGGCTGACACTCCAGTGGAGTACTGAGGGAGTGCTGAAGCGCCGTCTTTCAGATGAGACGTTAAACCGAGGTCCAGTCTGCCCTCTCGGGTGGATGTAAAAGATCCCATGGCACTGTTCGAAGAAGAGCAGGGGAGTTCACCTTGGTGTCCTGGGCTTATACTTATCCCTCAGCCAACATCACCAAAAAAAAAGGATTATCTGGTCATTATCACATTGCTGTTTGTGGGTCCTTGCTGTGCGCAAATTGGTTGCTGCATTTCCCACATCACAACAATGACTTAATTGGCTGTAAAGTGCTTTGCGATATCCTGAGGTCATGAAAGTTCTATGTGAAGGCACAAGCCTTTTCTTTTCAGTGTGAGACAATTAAACCATTGTTTCCTCTTTCCGCAGGTTGTGTTACAACACATATATTGCGGTAGAATTTCAAATGGCTGCCTCTTATCCTTTCAACAACAACTTGTATTTATGTAGCGCCTTTAACATAGTAGAACATCCCAAGGTGCTTCACAGGGGCGCTCGTTACCAAACAACATTTGACACCGAGCCACATGAGATATTAGGGGCAGGTGACCAAAAGCTTGATCAAAGAAGTGGGTTTTAAGGAGCGACTTAAAGGAGGGAATAGAGGTAGAGAGGCGAGGAGGTTTAGGGAGGGAATTCCAGAGCTTACGGCCTCGGCAGATGAAGGCACAGCTGCCAATGCTGCAGCGATTAAAATTGGAGAAGCACAAGAGGCCAGACTTGGAGGAGCGGAGATATCTCAGAGGGTTGTTTGGCTGGAGAAGGCTACAGCTTGAAAATCTGTCCCTACATATTGGTTCTCCACTACTGGGCCAGATTAACTTCTAATGATTTTAATAAGAGATCCTACGAGATTACTTTTTTCCCATCTGTAAATAAATGGCAGTTGGATCAGAGGTAACAAATGGTTTATGCAGGATTGAACAGCTGAATAACCAGCTGTCTAGAATGCTGCTTAGTATCACCATCAAAAAAGTACATTCACGCCCCCAATCCTCCCATCTCATTGACTGGTGCTACTGGCAAAATTTATTATTCATTTAATAGAAAGTCTGCAAGTATAAAAATTCCACAAGCATTCAAATCCTTTACTGCAAAATCATTTAAGATTTTTAAAATGTTACTTTTGTGTTGTTTAAGGTGTTTTAAAAGAATGCTCCTCTGCCTTATTTTTTTCATCTCTCCTGAAGTTGCAGACTGCTGTTGGAATATATTGTTCCAGAAAGGCCAATAGCCCTTCACTCGTTTGTGTAGCCAATGAGTGTTGCTGAACTATTCGACTGCACTGGGCATTGCAGTCTTTGCTGCCTAATCCTGTCCTCTCATTAAGCTTCGCAACCTATTCCTGTCCTCTCATTAAGCTTCGCAACCTATTCCTGTCCTCTCATTAAGCTTCGCAACCTATTCCTGTCCTCTCCTGACATCCGCACACTTTCCTCCTGAGATTAGCAGCAGGAGCATTGGCATGGTTCGATTTTTTTTTTCTTCTTCCCTAGCCTAAAGGCACTGAGGCCAATTGTAGCACCCTCCTACTGCCATCCTACTGGGTCCAGCACAAAACAAGAAGCAAACCTGGGATCTTCCAGATTGGTGTTCAGAGGGACCTGAGTGTCCTTGTACACGAATCACTGAAAGTTAATATGCAGGTACAGCAAGCAATTAGGAAAGCAAATGGTATGTTGGCCTTTATTACAAGAGGATTGAGTATAAGAGTAAAGACGTCTTGCTGCAATTATATAGGGCCCTGGTGAGACTACGCCTGGGGTATTGTGTACAATCTTGGTCTCCTTACCTAAGGAAGGATATACTTGCCATAGAGGGGGTGCAACGAAGTTTCACCAGACTGATTTCTGGGATGGGGGATTGTCCTATGAGGAGAGATTGAGTAGACTAGGCCTATATTCTCTAGAGTTTAGAAGAATGAGAGATGATCTCATTGAAACATACAAAATTCTTACAGGACTTGACAGGGTAGATGCAGGGAGGATGTTTCCCCTGGCTGGGGAGTTTAGAACCAAGGGTCACAGTCTCAGAATAAGGGGTCGGCCATTTAGGACTGAGATGAGGAGAAATTTCTTCATTCAGAGGGTGGTGAATCTTTGGAATTCTCTACCCCAGAGGGCTGTGGAGGCTCAGTCGTTGAGTATATTCAAGACAGAGAGCGATAGATTTTTGAATATTAAGGAAATCAAGCAATATGGGGATAGTGCTGGAAACATAGAAACATAGAAGATAGGAACAGAGTAGGCCATTCGGCCCCTCGAGCCTGTTCCACCATTTAATGAGATCATGGCTGATCATCCAAATTCAGCACCCTGTCTCTGCTTTCTCCCCATATCCCTTGATCCCTTTAGCCTTAAGAAATATATCTAACTCCTTCTTGAGTATATTTAATGAATTGGCCTCAACTGCCTTGTGTGGTAGAGAATTCCACAGGTTCACCACTCTCTGGGTGAAGAAATTCCTCCTCATCTCAGTCCTAAATGGCTTAGACTGTGACCCCTGGTTCTGGACTCCCCCGCCATCGGGAACATCCCTCCTGCATCTAGTCTGTCTCGTCCTGTTAGAATTTTATGTTTCAATGAGATCCCCTCTCATTCTTCTAAACTCTAGCGAATATAAGCCTAATCGACCCAATCTCTCCTCATATGTCATTCCTGCCATCCCAGGTATCAGTCTGGTGAATCTTCGCTGCACTCTCTCCATGGCAAGAACATCTTTCCTCAGGTAAGGTGACCAAAACTGCACACAATACTCAAGGTGTGGTCTCACCAAGGCCCTGTACAACTGCAGCAAGACATCCTTGCTCCTGTACTCAAATCCTCTCACTATGAAGGCCAACATATCATTTGCCTTCTTAACCGCCTGCTGTACCTGCATGCTTACCTTTAGCGACTGATACACAAGGACATCCAGGTCTCGTTGCACTTCCCCTTTTCCCAATCTGTTGCCGTTCAGATAATAATGTGTCTTCCTGTTTTTGCCACCGAAGTGGATAACCTCGCATTATACTGCATTTGCCATGCATCTGCCCAATCACCCAACCTATTCAAATCATACTGGAGTTTCTCTGCATCCTCCTCACAGCACACACACCCACCCAGCTTTGTGTCATCTGCAAACTTGGAGATATTGGCCCAGAAATTCGGGTCGGGGGCTTCCCGCGGGTGCAAGCCCCCGACCTGCACTTACCTTGCGCGCCGGTAGTTGAGCTGTAGGGCCCCGTGGAATTCCGCTCCGGGGCCTGGCCCAGCTGCCGGCGCGCTGTGCTTGCGTGTCCCAGGGGCGTAGTTAGTGCGATGCGTCCCCTGGAATCACGTGAGCCATGGGCAGCCAATCAGAGGAGGGAAAAGCCCATTCATAAGATTGACAGGAAGACCTGTCTAAACTTATGAATGCTACGGGCCTCAAAATAACAGTAAACCTTCAAATAAATTTGAAAATACATCACACTTTTTAAATAAACTATAAATTACATTAAATAACTATTTTAAACAATAATTTCAATTTTTGAAAAAATAATTTTATAAAAAAACGGGGCTAAAAATAAACTTACCTTGCTTTAAAGTATTTAAAAATAATAAACCTGTGGAAAAAATGTTTTAATTTTAATTAATTGACCACTTACCTTGTAAAAAGCAGGCCTTACGCCTGCTTTTTAAATGTGTAAATCCTGCAGGCTTACCCTCCCGGGAAAACCTGCAAAAAAAACCTAAGTTCAAAGCGCACGCGCAGCCTCCCCTGCGCGCGCATTCGACCTCTGAACCTCTTTGTTCAGAGGATCGGAAGTGCCGGTTTCCCGCGCATGTGCAGTGCATGCAAGTAACCGGCACTTCCATCGCATCCACGCGTGAGTACCCCGTGCGTACTCACACGTTGGGACCCGAATTTCTGGGTCATTACATCTAGTTCCCTCATCTAGATCATTTATATATATTGTGAATAGCTGGGGTCCTAGCACCAATCCCTGCGGTACCCCACCAGTCACTGCCTGCCACTCGGAAAAAGACCCGTTTATTCCAACTCTTCGCTTCCTGTCTACCAACCAGTTCTCTATCCAAGACAATACCTTGCCCCCAATCCCGTGTGATTAACTTTGTACACTAATCTCTTATGCGGGACCTTATCGAAAGCCTTCTGAAAGTCCAAATACACCATATCCACTGGTTCTCCCTTATCTATTCTACCAGTTACATCCTCAAAAAATTCCAGTAGTTTAGTCAAGCATGATTTACCTTTTGTAAATCCATGTTGACTTTGTCCGATCCTGTCACTGTTTTCCAAGTGCTCTGCTATTACGTCTTTTATAATGGAGATGAGGTAGAAGATCAGTCATGATCTTATTGAATGGTGGAGCAGGCTCGTGGGGCCAAATGGCCTACTCCTGCTCCTATTTCTTATGTTCTTATTATGTTCTTGTCTGTATGGCTTAATACCACATTAGGTGGTACATGTACCTAATGAGCCATTGGTGGGGTAATAAGAATGCTCTATAGACAGAAAAAGAAAGACTTGCATTTCTATAGTGTCTTTTACGACCTCAGGATGTTTCAAAGCGCTTTCCAACCAATGAAGTACTTTTGAAGTGCAGTCACTGTTGTAATGTAGGAAACGTTTGACGTAGATCATTGCTCGGTTTCTCTGCCACTTACAGATGAATGGATTTGCTACTCACGTTTTGTTGCTGTTGATAATAGGAAGACCTCAAATTCTGTTCTTTTTGACTTGAAGCTCCTCCACCTCTCCCTGCTCCTTAAAACCCGCCTCTTCGGCCACCCTTCCTGACATCTCCTTCTTTGCCTCGGCGTCATTATCTTTCTGATCATGCCTCTGCGAAGGGCCGTGGCACATTTTTCTACATAAAGGCCCTGTATGAATGTGAGAAGTTGTTACTGTTTTGAGCAAAATGCCACATTGAAGGTTTCCCGGCATCACTTGACGCTTGCTGTATTTTGTTCCTTTTCCTTTCGCCCCTTTCTCGACACAGGGCCTGGATTTTGCAGCATTCACTGGGCACATGTCTGTTGGAATCGCCTTGGTCCTTCTGGTGTCCTTTCCGTTCCTGAGGTTGCTTTACTGGAACAAAAAGCTGTACAACAAGGAACCGAGCGAGTTTGTGGGTGAGTCATTTTATGGCATTTTATGGATATTTTTCTTTCTCTCCCTCTGATTTGCTAACTTCCTTTACTGAGGGCACTGACTCACGTTAGGGTTAGGGTGCAATTGGTGAGTATCAGCAAGCTATTTGACTGTAGGGTGTGACACCGTTCATCCAGATCCTGTTTTCACCTGACATCAACACACCAGCCAATGGTATTTATCAGAAGCTCTTTGTTCCAGAGCTTCTTGACTTCATTGCTTTGAGATATTGGGCAGGATTTTCATTGGGCCATGGAGTCGGGATTGGAGGCATGCAGGGGGGTAAAATCCTGAAATCAGGGGTCTCGACCCCATCCCGCACCCAAACCCGCCTCCGTGCCAGTTTCAAAGGAGGCGGGTACCCGCCCCGCACTGGGACCCGCCTCCCCGAGGAAGGGATTAATGGCAATTAACTGCCTCTTAATAGGTAGTTAACAGGTAGTTTTTAGCCTAATCCCTATTTTTAAGGTTGAAGTGTGGGATTCCCGACGGCTCCAAACCACGCCAAGTTAGAGGAGGCGTGCCGTTGGGTTGAAGGACTTGGAAGGGTCGAGATGTCGGTGTTCAGGTGAGTGATGTGTGCATGAGTGCAAAGGTAAGTGTGTTTGGTGTGTCTAAAGTGATTAAATAAGTTTTACATACATTTTCTTACCTTTTCAGCCTTCCTTCCTTTAGGTCTCGGGAGTCCCTCATCTCACCGGCACAGAAAGCAGAATGGCTGCGAACTGTCAAAAGTGACAGCCTGCAGCTTTCTGTGCAGTAGAGACTTTTAACTGAGTCTGTGGCGAGGACTCATGTTAGAAGTAAGACTGTCAGTGTTTGACAGCTTCAAACAGCTGTGAAACGCTAATATTTCATCTGTCAAAAGCTCTTGACAGATGAAATTTCAGTCTGTGACGTCACCTGTTGCCGGGTGGCCCTTAATTGGCCTGCTGAGCCTGCTGGGTGGGGTCATTCAAGTTAAAATCGCGTAGGTTGGCCGCATCATGATGGAGGCGGGACTACAACCCCGAAAGTTGTAGCCCCGCCTCCAACCCGACTCCTGAATGAAAATCCTGCCCAATGACCCCGATTTTAAAGGGGGAGGGGTTTTGGGTATGGGGTGTGCAAGTTCCGAAGCTTAGCTGGGGGCTCTGGGATGTGGAGGGTCGGCTGGGCCTCATCGCCATAAATTTTCTCCGACTCCCTCCCGAACCCGGTTAGATCCTCTGTCTGGCCAGTGGGTGGGAGTGGGAATCTGACCAGCGGGAATGGTTCCTGGTAGTTGGGGGGGGGGATTGCGGGGGCGCAATTGGGGGGAGGGAGAGTTGCCCAGGGCAAGGGAGGACCACGGCACTCCTGCTCCTCCTGGCCCACAAGGAAAACCTAAAATGCAATTAAAAAGCTTACCTATCTGGGTCTCTCCTGGCCCACAATCCCCCTCCTGAGCCCTCACTGCTCTCCTGCTCAGGCCTTTGACTAAAATTGCGGATCAGGTCTCAACGGTGTCATCGGAACCCGATCTGCCTATTTAAACAAGACCCCGCCAGCTTGGGGCGGATGTCCTTGCCTGCTCAAAAGAGCAGGTTAACATGGGGACTGGGTGGGAAGGCAGCGGGATCAGAGGAGGTCCTCATTTTAACAGTGCCCCTGCCCGGTTTCCGCCAGACTGGGAAGTTAAAATCGGAGCCAATGTTACTGGGAGCCCTATTGATGTGCTCCTACAACTAGCAGCCAACATCTCCCCGAGGGCCATTCATGTGCACGTTATTACCTTAACTGATCCATGATTAGGGACTGCTTGTAAATTACTTTGTAATTGCTCCTCATTTTCCTCGTCCCATTGACTCTACCTCAAAAGTTTTGGCCAATTGAACTCTCAGATACAGCTGCAGATATGGTCAGACGTCTTGAGGAAGCTGTAGGATTGGAACATTTTCCATTGTAACTGGTGGAGGTTTCCCAAGTATTGATGGTTGCTGCATACTTTTTTACTAATTGTGACGTTGTGATACATGAAAAGACACATTAAGCAAAGACCTTTCTTCTCTTGTTTCAGTCTTTGACCCAGGAATCTTTACTCAAATTGAAAGTAATGGCAATGATACCTTGTTAGAATAAACTTCTGAGCCACATGAGAAAAACAGGCTCAGCACTGCCAGAAGGAATCTCTCAGTGACAGAAACAGGCAATTTGAACCAATCCTTATGGCAGGTAGAACTTAAAACAATATGGGTGTGTAAAGAGAATGGAAAGGGGAGAAGGTCATGGGACTAAATGAAGAGGAACAGGCATCTCTAGTCAATGTAGCTTACTGAATTGTTTGGTATGTTGAAGATAGGAAATAAACAAGCAGATGTTCCCATTTTGCTTTGTAATTTGAATGTACAGTTAAAAAGATTAAAGGGATTTTAGATCTTCGCACACAGCGGGGAGTGAATGTCAAACTAAAAACCGGAATTATAACATAGTTATGTGCCCTATTTATATCTTCATGGTGAAATGCAGGACAGCGGATTCTGACTCCTGCAAATTGCATTTCACTCGACTGATGACTCCTGAACTCCAGACTAATGAGCCCAGCTGAAGTCTATTCTCACTTCAGCCTTCCATCACAGATTGTAATAACGTAAATCCCAGCTGTCAAGGGATTTAATTGGGGACACAGTGCCACATTCTAATAACAGCCACAAATGAGAAAATGTACCAGACTCACAGTCAGCAACAGTCAACTGATGCATTCAGACTACTTAAAAAGCTAAAAGGTTGCTTTGGAGGCTACAGTTGTACTTAAAAAAAAAATAAAAGGACGGTTTCTATGTGGCATTGCACGTCTCCAAGTGCAGGCCTAGTTATTCACTTAATGGGAACTCATGTTTTTTTTTACCATCTGTGTTTCTATAGCAACGTTTCTGTGATGCTGATCTAATTCACTACAAAAGACACCAGTTCCATCATTCCAGCAGCACTTTCTGGAACTCTTAATTGTGTCCTTTTTGTACAAGAGCAGTAACACACTGCATCAGCAAATTAATGAGAAAGTTATCTTAAATTGTCTAGACAAATGCTAAGCTGCATCCTCGGTGAAAAATATCCATTGGCCCTGCATCTACAAATATCTTGATGAGTAGAATATAGCCTAATGTAAACTACAAACATAGAAACATAGTAGATAGGAGCAGGAGTAGGCCATTCGGCCCCTCTAGCCTGCTCCGCCATTCAATGTGATCATGGCTGATCATCCAAATTCAGTACCCTGTCCCTGCCTTCTCCCCATATCCCTTGATCCCTTTAGCCTTAAGAAATATATCTAACTCCTTCTTGAATATATTTAATGAATTGGCCTCAGCTGCCTTCTGTGGTAAAGAATTCCACAGGTTCACCACTCTCTGGGTGAAGAAATTCCTCCTCATCTCTGCCCTAAATGGCTTACCCCTTATCCTTAGACTGTGACCCCTGGTTCTGGACTCCCTCGCCATCGGGAACATCCTTCCTGCATCCAGGCTGTCTAGTCCTGTTAGAATTTTATAAGTTTCAATGAGATCCCCTCTCATTCTTCTAAACTCCAGCGAGTATAAGCCCAATCGACCCAATCTCTCCTCATACATCATTCCTGCCATCCCAGGTATCAGTCTGGTGAATCTTCGCTGCACTCCCTCCATGGCAAGAACAACCTTCCTCAGATAAGGCGAACAAAACTGCACACAATACTCAAGGTGTGGTCTCACCAAGGCCCTGTACAACTGCAGCAAGACATCCTTGTTCCTGCACTCGAACCCTCTTGCTACGAAGGCCAACATACCATTTGCCTTCTTAACCACCTGCTGCACCTGCATGCTTACCTTCAGCGACTGGTGCACAAGGACTCCCAGGTCTCGATGCACTTCCCCTTCTCCCAATCTATTGCCGTTCAGATAATAATCTGCCTTCCTGTTTTTGCCACCAAAGTGGATAACCTCGCATTTATCCACATTATACTGTATCTGCCATGCATCTGTCCAATCACCCAACCTGTCCAAATCATACTGGAGTTTCTCGGCATCCTCCTCACAGCACACATGCCCACCTAGCTTTGTGTCGTCTGCAAACTTGGAGATATTACATCTAGTTCCCTCACCTGGGGTCCTAGGACCGATCCCTGCGGTACCCCACTAGTCACTGCCTGCCACTCGGAAAAAGACCCGTTTATTCCAACTCTTTGCTTCCGGTCTGCCAACCAGATCTCTATCCAAGTCAGTACCTTGCCCCCAATCCCATGTGCCTTAACTTTACACGTTAATCTCTTATGCGGGACCTTATCGAAAGCCTTCTGAAAGTCCAAATACACCACATCCACTGGTTCTCCCTTATCTATTCTACCAGTTACATCCTCAAAAAATTCCAGTAGATTAGTCAAGCATGATTTACCTTTTGTATATCCATGTTGACTTTGTCCGATCCTGTCACTGTTTTCCAAGTGCTCTGCTATTACATCTTTTATAATGGACTCTAGCATTTTCCCCCCTACCGATGTCAGGCTTACCGGTCTATAATTCCCTGTTTTCTCTCTACTACCTTTTTGAATAGTGGGGTAACATTAGCTACCCTCCAATCCATGGGAACTGTTCCAGAATCTATAGAATTTTGGAAGATGACCAGCAATGCATCTACTATTTCTAGGGCCACTTCCTTAAGTACCCTAGGATGTAGATTAGCTGGGGATTTATCGGCCTTCAATCCTGTCAATTTCCCTAACACCATTTCCCTACAAATACTGATTTCATTCAGTTCCTCCCTCTCATTAGACCCTATGTTCCCCGACATCTCTGGGAATTTATTTGTGTCCTCCTTTGTGAAGACAGAACCAAAGTATGTATTTAATTGGTCTGCCATTTCTTTGTTCCCCATTATAAATTCCCCTGATTCTGACTGCAAGGGACCTACGCTTGACTTCACCAATCTTTTTCTCTTCACATATCTATAGAAGCTTTTACAGTCAGTTTTTATGTTCCCTGCAAGCTTACTCTCATCCTCTATTTCCCCCCTCTTAATTAATCCCTTTGTCCTCCTTTGCTGAATCCTAAACTGCTCCCAATCCTCAGGTTTACTGCTTTTTCTGGCCAATTTATATGTCCTCTCCTTGGACCTTATGCTATCCCTAATTTCCCTTGTTAGCCACGGTTGAGTCACCTTTTTTGTTTTATTGATCATCTACAGGGCAAGGCTAGAGTCTGTACCCTTTGACTGTGGATGGGCAGAATATCTCACCCTGTGCTTAGAGTTTTACGTAATGAATTACATTTGAGGTGAGATCACTGCCATTATGTAGGGAAACACAACAGCCATTTTACACCGAGCGATGAGGTAACTCAGCCCTTGATCTGTTTTTGGTGATCAGGATTGTGGGACGAAGGTTGGCTGGAGCACCTCCACCAATGTGGCACTCCCTCACGACTGCACTCGACTATCAGCTTGGATTATGCACTCAAGCCCTGGGGGGGCAGGCCTTAAGCCATAACCTTCTCGCTCAGAGGGAAAGGTGCTACCATTTGTGCCAGGCTGACATCGCACAGCCCCCTCACCCATTATCAAATCTAACGTCAAATATAATAGGGGTATATTTTAACTCTTCCGGTGAAAAGTTTATTTCAGGCTTAAGGTTTTTGGTTTGGTTATTTTGCATTCAATAGCATTGCAATAGCTGCTGATATGACCTACCTCGCAATGATTGAAAACAATCTTATGAAGACTGATTGTATAAAATGTATTTTGGCAATACTACTTTATATATGCACCTCCACCTGGAGTCTCCTGGATGCTTACATCAATGTGATTACTTTTCAATTGGCCAAGGTCAACAAAATGTCTGCCGTGAAAATATAAATGTAGTTTCATATGATTTGATATAAAATGCTATTCATATTTGCATCACAGACGTTTGCGAAATGCCATAGATGCTTGCACTGATATTTAAGAGAACATCATCTGAATGGACATCGCCACCACTATTTTCTATTTGAGATTGTACGCTTATTCCAGTAAACAATTCCTGAGGAAATACAGTGCATGTCATGAAGGGACATCCAGTTCTTTTTCAATAATCAATTCTAATCCTTTAAAAACAGAGTCATCCTTCTCTTTAGATACATTAATTAATTGCCATGCAACAACTTAACCTGAAGGGTGAATGCGGTCCAGTACTCCAGGAAAATTCTGCATGCAGTACATTTTAACAATTTTATATCTTCAATCTTAAAATGTCTTTGAAATAGATACTGTGAAAATAGTAATGTCTGCGTGTTCTATTTTACACAATTAAATGGAACTGATTTTTACTTGATTAGAATGCAAGATTGATACGGGCGAGTGAGCCTTTTGGCCAATCCTAACTCATCAATCCAGAGGGACACTAATGTGCTCCATGCAACTGTTCCTTAAGTTCTTTTAAGGTCTTGGAGAGGATGCAGAGGAGATTTACTAGAATGATACAAGGGATGAGGGACTCCAGTTATGTGGAGAGACTGGAGAAGCTGAGACTGTTCTCCTCCGAGCAGAGAAGGTTAAGGGGAGATTTAACAGAGGTGTTCAAAATTATGAAGGGTTTTGATAGAGTAGATAGGGAGAAACTGTTTCCACTGGCAGAAGGGCCAGTAACCAGAGGACACTGATTCAAGATAATTGACAAAAGAACCAGAGGGAGAGATGAGGAGAATTTTTTTCATGCGGTGAGTTGTTACGATCCAAAACACACTGCCTGAAAGGTTATTGGTATTGCAGCCAGCTACGTGGATTAACTATCCAAAGGTTAAATTAACCACAGAGCAAAGGGAATTTCCTGCAGCCATCCTAGAGACACAGCTGGCCGATGCCATTTTTAATACTTAACTATCCAATTTAACGTCAAAGTTAAAAGTTCCTATTTTAGTTGCAAGGTATTGCTTATATTCCTTGAATTAGATAATTCGCCAAAGGTTTCTGCTCTTTAGATTGCGCCCAGTGAGAATCGATTTCGAGTTATTTATCTTCTGCATTGTCCCCCAGTAGTGAAGTAAGGAACAAAGCTAATGGCCCAGAAATTCGGGTCTCCACGGGTGAGTACGCACGGGGTACTCACCCGTAGGCCCAATGGAAGTGGCGGTTTCCTGCATGCACTGCGCATGCGCGAGAAACCGGCACTTCCGTTCCTCTGAACGAAGGGGTTCAGAGGTCGAACACGTGCGCAGGAGGGGCTGCGCGTGCGCATCGAACTTGGGTCTTTTTTACAGGTTTCTCCGGGAACGTAAGCCTGCAGAATTTAGAAATGTAAAAAGCAGACGTAAGGCCTGCTTTTTACAAAGTAAGTGGTGAATTCATTAAAATTAAAACATTTTTCCACAGGTTTATTATTTTTAAATACTTTAAAGCAAGGTAAGTTTATTTTTAGCCCCATTAGAAAATAAAATTATTTTTTTCAAAAATTTAAATTATTGTTTAAAATAGTTATTTCATGTCATTTATAGTTTATTTTAAAAATGTGATGTTTTTTAAAAATTTATTTGAAGATTTAGTGCTATTTTGGGGCCGTAGTATTTATAAGTCTTGACAGCACTTCCTGTCAGACTTATGAATGGAGCATTCCCTGCTCCGATTGGCTCCCCATGGCCCACGTGATCCCAGGGGATGCTTTGAACTAACTGCGCCCCTGGGATACGCAAGCACTGCGCGCCAGCAGCTGGACCAGGCCCCGGATCGGAATTCCCCGGGGGCCCACAACTCAACGGCCGGCGCGCAAGGTAAATGCAGATCGGGGGCTTGCACCCGCGGGAAGCCCCCGACCCGAATTTCTGGGCCAATGTTGCCCCAGTGGTGGAAAATGAATCAAAATTGCGCGAGAACATTGGAAGGGTGATTCCTCGACCCAGCACTCCAAGCTGGAAAGCTGCACTTGCAGACTCGAATAATTGGTGTTTTCCCTGACCTGTGCTCCCTGTGAGTGAGGCTCCCCACTCAGAGTGCAGGATGGTAGAATTAGCCCTAAGAATTGTTAAGCACAGGTAAAGGTTTCTCAGCTAGATAAGCTTGTTTTCATAGATTAAGTCCAACTTGTCATTGTTCGTGAAGCACATCTGTATCAATTGTTTAACCTGGTGATTTATTGCCCCAAGTCTATTGCTCATTGGACAAAATGCTCACTCTGATTTCTCTTCTTAATCCCAATTTCCTCATTTTTAATGTGGTGGAACTCTTTGGCCCAGTTAGCAAATTTCCTTGATCAACTTGGTCAATTCAGCTCGATTTTAAAATTCGCCCCTCCCTATCTCCGTAATCTCCTACAGCCCCACAACCCTCTGAGATATCTGCACTCCTCTAATGCTGGCCTTCTTGAGCATCCCCGATATCAATTGCTCCACCATTAGCGGCCGTGCCTTCAGCTGTCAAGGCCTTAAGCTCTGGAATTCCCTCCCCAAACCTCTCCACCTCTCTACCTCTCTCTCCTCCTTTAAGATGCTCCTTAAAAGCTACCTCTTTGACCAAGCTCCTTTTATGGCTCGGTATCAAATTTTGTTTTATCACGCTCCTGTGAAGCACCTTGGGACATTTTACTATGTTAAAGGCGCTACATAAATACAAGTTATTGTTGTTGTTGGTCTGGACCATTGAGTAAAATAAAAATTTGGATTTTAATGCAATGTGGATTGATCTGGCTTGTGAGTCGATTCAGAAAAAGGCTTGGACTGGTAAGTGGCAAATAACATTTGCGCCACACAAGTGCCAGGCAATGACTGTCTGCAACAAGCGAGAGTCTAATCACCGCCCCTTGACATTCAACAGCATTACCATCGCCGAATCCCCCACCATCAACATCCTGGGGGGTCACCATTGACCAGAAACTTAACTGGACCAGCCACTTAAATACTGTGGCAACAAGAGCAGGCTGGGTATTCTGCGGCGAGTGTCTCACCTCCTGACTCCCCAAAGCCTTTCCGCCATCTACAAGGCACAAGTAAGGAGTGTGATGGAATACTCTCCACTTGCCTGGATGAGTGCAGCTCCAACAATACTCAAGAAGCTCGACACCATCCAGGACAAAGCAGCCCACTTGATTGGCACCCCATCCACTACCTTAAACATTCACTCCCTCCACCACTGGCGCACCATGGCTGCAGTGTGTACCATCTACAAGATGCACTGCAGCAACTTACCAAGGCTTCCTTGACAGTACCTCCCAAACTCGCGACCTCTACCACCTAGAAGGACAAGTACAGCAGGCGTAAGGGAACACCACCACCTCCAAGTTCCCCTCCAAGTCACACACCATCCTGACTTAGAAATATATCACCGTTCCTTCATCGTCAGTGGGTTAAAATCCCGGAACTCCCTCCCTAACAGCACTGTGGGAGTACCTTCACCACACGGACTGCAGCGGTTCAAGAAGGCAGCTCATCACCACCTTCTCAAGGGCAATTCGGGATGGGCAGTAAATGTTGGCCTTGCCAGCGACGCCCACATCCCATGAACGAATAAAAAATAATGTTGGAAGTAGACTCCACCTGGCACTGCCCACGCCTCCCACTAAATTCCGCGGGACGTTAGTGGTGGCGCTAACCATCAGCGCTGCACCGCTGCCGATGATGTCATCGGTGTGCGCAGCACCCCACTGATGCCCCGACCATGATATTCGGCAGGGCCCCCTGATTTACCGCCAGACGCTATGTCCGACGGGTTCAGGAGGGCCTACCTGCGGCCGGGGAGGCACAAATTAAAGGCAAGGTGCGGGGTGGCCATTTTTGTTGTTGGCCGCCTGCCAGCACCTGCCTGCACTCCCGTCCCCGGCCTCCTGAAGCCCCCCCCCCGCAGAGTGCCGGCTGCGCTCCAAGAGCCCGGCACTTCTCTTCGGTGCCGGGCTCTTTTGCCTGCACTCCCGATCCTCGGGGGCCCAGCTGGGCCTCAGATCGCGCTGCACAATGCCCCTCCCCTTTAAGAAGGGGAGGAAGGCCTGCAATACCGCAGCGCGACGTGCCGCAGCGCCACGATATTCACTCGCAGCGCCCCAAGAGGGATGCGGGGCGCCTCCAGTAGCGCCGCGCTTCCCTTTGGGGCGCAACCACTCAATTTCCGGTGCGGGGGCGCAAATGTTTCCGGGGCGCTACTTTTAGCGCCCTGGCGAGGCTGGCGCCCCAAACGGGGCTATACTCAATTTCTCTCCCTGACAGTCTTACTTCTAACCTGAGTCCTTCTCCACAGACTCGGTTAGAAATCTCTCCTGCACAGTAAGCTGAAGGCTGTCACTTTTGACAGTTTGCAACCATTCTGCTTTCTGTGCCGGTGAGATGAGGGACTCTCGGGACCTAAAGGAAGGAAGGCTGAAAAGGTAAGAAAAGGTCATTTAAACTTCTTTAATCAGACACACCAAACACACTTACCTTTGCACTCATGCACACATCACTCACCTGAGCACCGACATCTCGACCCCTCCAAGTCCTTCAACCCGACGGCCCACCTCCTCTAACTTGGCGTGGTTTGGAGCCATCGGGAATCCCACACTTCAACCTTAAAAATAGGGATTAGGCTAAAAAAAATTGACACTAATCCCCTTCCTGCCTCGGTTAGGCGGGTCCCAGTGCGGGGCGAGTACCCGCCTCCTTTGAAACTGGCATGGAGGCGGGTTTGGGTGCAGGATGGGGTCGGGACCCCTGATTTCGGGATTTTAACACCCCCACACGCCTCCAATCCCGACTCCATGGCCCAATGAAAATCCCGCCCATCCTATTTTGGTTGTTGGTGGTACATTGACAATGTAATGCTGTTAAAGTCAGAACATAGAGCATGGAGGCTTCCTTGCAACATATCTAGCCCTTCAATGAGCATCTTCATTTAACCCAAAATCAGTTCATAGAATCGTACAGCACAGAAGGAGGCCATTCGGCCCATCGTGCCTGTGCTGTCACTTTGAAAGAGCGACCCAGTTAGTCCCACTCCTCTGCTCTTTCCCCATAGCCCTGAAATTTTTCCCCTTCAAGCATTTATCCAATTCCCTTTTGAAAGTTACTATTGAATCTGCTTCCACCACTCTTTCGGGCAGTGCAGTGCATTCCAGATCATAACAACTCGCTGTGTAAAAAGAATTAATTTCTTCCCCCCCCCCTCCCAAACCCCAGTTCTTTTCCCAATAACTTAAATCTGTGTCCTCTGGTTCCCAACTCTCCTGCCAGTGGGATCAGGTTTTTTTTTACTCGTTCGTGGGATGTGGGCGTCGCTGGTATGGCCAGCATTCTATTTGCCCTTGAGAAGGTTGCAAATACATCTGAGAATCAGGCTATATATAGAAAGGACAGAGGAAAAGTGAAAAAGAAAATAAGAGGGGCAAAGAGAGGGTATGAGACTAGAATGACTGCCAACATAAAAGGTAATCCAAAAGTCTTCTATAGGCATATAAATAGTAAAAGGGTAGTAAGAGGAGGGATGGGGCTGATTAGGAACCAAAAAGGAGACCTCTGCATGGAGGCAGATGGTATGGCTGAGGTACTAAATGAGTATTTTGCATTTGGCTTCACCAAGGAAGAAGATGCTGCCATAGACACAGTAAAGGAGAAGGTAGTGGAGATACTTGATAGGATCAAAATTGATAAAGAGGAGGTATTAGAAAGGCTGGCTGTACTTAAAGTAGATAAAGCACCAGGAGTGGATGGGATGCATCCTAGGATGCTGAGGGAATTGAGGGAGGAAATCATGGAGGTACTGGCCATAATATTCCAATCCTCCTTAGGTACGGGGCTGGTGCCAGAGGATGGGAGAATTGCAAATGTTACACCATTGTTCAAAAAAGGGTGTAAAGTTAAACCCAGCTACGACAGGCTGGTCAGTTTGGTCTCGGTAGTGGGGAAGCTTTTAGAAACAGTAATTAGGGACAAAATTAACAGTCACTTGGACAAGTATGAATTAATTAAGGAAAGACAGCATGGATTTGTTAAAGGCAAATCGTGTTTAACTAACTTGATTGAGTTTTTTGATGAGGTAACAGAGAGGGTTGATGAGGGTAATGCAGTTGATGTAATGTACATGGATTTTCAAAAGGCTTTCGACAAAGTGCCACATAATAGGCTTACCAGCAAAGTTGAAACCCATGGAATAAAAGGGACAGTGGCTGCATGGATATAGAATTGTCTAAGTGATAGGAAACAGAGAGTAGTGGTGAACGGTTGTTTTTCGGACTGGAGGAATGTATACAGTGGTGTTCCCCAAGGGTCGGTTCGAGGACCACTGCTTTTCTTGATATATATTAATGACTTGGACGTGGGTGTACAGGGCACAATTTCAAAATTTGCAGATGACACAGAACTTGGAAGCATAGTGAACAGTGAGGAGGAGAGTGATAGACTTCAGGAAGACATAGACAGGCTGGTGAAATGGGTAGAAACATAGAAACATAGAAGATAGGAGCAGGAGTAGGCCATTCGGCCCCTCGAGCCTGTTCCGCCATTCAATGTGATTATGGCTGATCATCAAAATTCAGTACCCGGTCCACGCTTTCTCCCCATACCCCTTGATCCCTTTAGCCTTAAGAAATATATCCAACTCCTTCTTGAATATATTTAATGAATTGGCCTCTACTGCCTTCTGTGGTAGAGAATTCCACAGGTTCACCACTCTCTGGGTGAAGAAATTCCTCCTCATTTCTGTCCTAAATGACATACCCCTTATCCTTAGACTGTGACCCCTGGTTCTGGACTCCCTGACCATCGGGAACATTCTTCCTGCATCTAGTCTGTCCAGTCCTGTCAGAATTTTATAAGTTTCAATGAAATCCCCTCTCATTCTTCTAAACTCCAGTGAGTACAAGCCCAATCGACCCAATCTCTCCTCATACGTCATTCCTGCCATCCCAGGTATCAGCCTGGAGAATCTTCGCTGAACTCCTTCCATGGCAAGAACATCCTTCCTCAGATAAGGCGACCAAAACTGCACACAATACTCAAGATGTGGTCTCACCAAGGCATCCTTGTTCCTGTACTCAAACCCTCTCGCTACGAAGGCCAACATACCATTTGCCTTCCTAACCGCCTGCTGCACCTGCATGCTTACCTTCAGCAACTGGTGCACAAGGACGCCCAGGTCTCGTTGCACTTCCCCTTCTCCCAATCTATTGCCATTCAGATAATAATCTGCCTTCCTGTTTTTGCCACCAAAGTGGATAACCTCACATTTATCCACATTATATTGCATCTGCCATGCTTCTGCCCAATCACCCAACCTGTCCAAATCATCCTGGAGTTTCTTGGCATCCTCCTCCCAGCACACACGCCCACCCAGCTTTGTGTCGTCTGCAAACTTGGAGATATTACATCTAGTTCCCTTGTCTAGATCATTAATATATATTGTGAATAGCTGGGGTCCAAGGACTGATCCCTGCGGTACCCCACTAGTCACTGCCTGCCACTCAGAAAAGGACCCATTTATTCCAACTCTTTGCTTTTTGTCTGCCAACCAGTTTTCTATCCAAGTCAATACCTTGCCCCCAATCCCATGTGCCTTAACTTTACACGGTAATCTCTTATACAGGGCCTTATCGAAAGCCTTCTGAAAGTCCAAATATACCACATCCATATCCACTGGTTCTCCCTTATCTATTTTACCAGTTACATCCTCAAAAAATTCCAGTAGATTAGTCAAGCACGATTTACCTTTTGTAAATCCATGTTGACTTTGTCCGATCCTGTCACTGTTTTCCAAGTGCTCTGCTATTACATCTTTTATAATGGACTCTAGCATTTTCCCCACTACCGATGTCAGGCTTACCGGTCTGTAATTCCCCGTTTTCTCCCTACCACCTTTTTTGAATAGTGGGGTAACATTAGCTACCCTCCAATCCATGGGCACTGTTCCAGATTCCATCGAATGTTGGCACGTGGCAGATGAAATTTAACGCAGAAAAGTGGGAAGTGATACATTTTGGTAGAAAGAATGAGGAGAGGACATATAAACTAAATGGTACAATCCTGAAGGGGGTACAAGAACAGAGAGACCTGGGGGTATGTGTACACAAATCGTTGAAGTTGGCAGGGCAGGTTGAGAAAGCAGTTAAAAAGGCTTACGGGATCCTGGGCTTCACAAATAGAGGTATAGGGCTGGATTTTAATACTGGAGGCATGTAGGAGGTGGGACTACAACTTTTGGGGTTGTAGTCCCACCTCCAATGAGTTGTGGCCAACCCATGCGATTTTCACTTGATTGACCTTGTTGAGCCCGCCCAGCGGGCTCAGCAGGCCAATTAAGGGCCACCTGGCAACAGGTGACGTCACAGATTGACATTTCATCTGTCAAGAGCTTTTGACAGATGAAATATCAGCGTTTGACAGTTCTTTGAAATTGTCAAACACTGACAATCTGTACTCCAGGTTAATTCCTTCCTCTCAGGCTGATTTAGAGATCTCTCCAGAACAGAAAGCTGAATGCTGTAACTTTTGACAGCTCGCTTTCTGTGCCGGTGAGATGAGGGACTCCCGAGACCTGAAGGAAGGAAGGCTGTAAAGTTAAGAAAAGGTAAGTAAAACTTCTTTAAACACTTTACACACACCAACCACACTTACCTCTGCACTCATGTACCCATCACTCACCTGAACAACGGACATCTGGAACCCTCCAAGCCCATCAGCCCGACGGCCCGCCTCGCTAACCTGGCGTGGTTTGGAGCCATCAGGAATCCCACACTTCAAGAATAAAAATAGCGATTAGGCTAAAAACTGCCTGTTAACTATCTGTTAACAGGCAGTTAATTGGCACTAATCCCCTTCCCGCCTCGGGGAGGCGGCTCCCAGCACAGGTCGGGTTTCCACCTCCTTTGAAACTGGCATGGAGGCGGGTTGGGGGTGGGATGGGTTTGTGCCCCCCGATTTTGAGATTTTAACGCCCCACATGCTCCAATCCCGGCTCCACGGCCCAATGAAAATCCTGCCCATAGAGTACAAAAGTGTGGAAATTATAATGAACCTGTATATTAAACAGTGGTTTGGCCCCTTCTGGGGCCAATTCTGGGCAACACACTTTAGGAAAGATGAGAAGGCCTTAGAGAGGGTGCAGAAATGATTTACGAGAATGATTCAAGGAATGAGGGACTTCAGTTATGTTGATAGACTGGAGAAGCTGGGGTTGTTCTCCTTGGAGCAGAGAAGATTGAGAGGAAATTTGATAGAGGTGTTCAAAATCATGAGGGGTCTGGACAGAGTAGATAGAGAGAAACTGTTCCATTTGGCAGAAGAGTCGAGAACCAGAGGACACAGATTTAAGGTGATTGGCAAAAGAACCAATGGCGACGTAAGAAAAAACTTTTTTATGCAGTGAGTGGTTAAGATCTGGAATGCACTGCCTGAAAGGGTGGTGGAGGCAGATTCAATCATGGCTTTCAAAAGGGAGTTGGATAAGTACCTGAAGGAAAGAAATTTGCAGGGCTACGGGGAAAGGGCGGGGGAGTGGGACACAGGCTCGACTGGCCAAATGGCCTACTTCCGTGCTGTAACCAATTCTATGATTCTAAGGTGGTGGTGAGCTGCCTTCTTGAACCATTACAGTCCATGTGGTGAAGGTACTCCCACAGTGCCGTTAGGGCGGGATTTCTGGGATTTTTACCCAGTGACGTTGAAGGAACGGCGATATATTTCCAAGTCAGGATGGTGTGTAAGTTGGAGGGGAACTTGCAGGTGATGGTGTTCCCATGTGCCTGCTGCCCATGTCCTTCTAAGTGGTAGAGGTCGCTGGTTTGGGAGGTACTGCTGAAGAAGCCTTGGCAAGTTGCTGCAGTGCATCTTGTAGATGGTACACACTGCAGACACGGTACGCCGGTGCTGGAGGGAGTGAACGTTTAAGGTGGTGGATGGGGTGCCAATCAAGCGGGCTGCTTTGTCCTGGATGGTGTCGAGCTTCTTGAGTGTTGTTGGAGCTGCACTCATCCAGGCAATTGGACAGTATTCCATCACATTCCTGACTTGTGCCTTGTAGATGGTAGAAAGGCTTTGGAGAGTCAGGAGGTGAGACACTCGCCGCAGAATACCCAGCCTCTGACCTACTTTGTCACCACAATATTTATGTGGTTGGTCCAGTTAAGTTTCTGGTCAATGGTGCCCCCCCAGGATGTTGATGGTGGGGGATTTGGCGATGGTAATGCCGTTGAATGTCAAGGGGCGGTGGTTAGATTCTCACATGTTGGAGATGTCATTGCCTGGCATTTGTGTGGCGCGAATGTTACCTGCCACTTATCAGCCCAAGCCTGAATATTGTCCAGGTTTTGCTGCATGCGGGCACGGACTGCTTCATTATCTGAGGAGTTGCGAATAGAACGGAACTCTGTGCAATCATCAGCAAACATCCCCACTTCTGACCTTATGTTGGAGGGAAGGTCATTGATGAAGTTTCTCCCTATCTACTCAATCAAAACTGTTGAGTCTGTGCTTTCAAATGTAGTTATGCTGAATAACTGGACACAGACTACAGAATACTTAAACAGGTCTTTAGTAACTGAGGGTCAGGGCTGAACTGAACTACAAACTGCTCCACAGGGTTTATATACCGGTGTGGTCACCACCGGTACTACAATGTACAGGAGCCATCAGAAAGTAGTCTATCACCTTAAGGTGTCCTCTTAAGGTGGTACAGGTTACATACACTACAATTCCTCCCCTTTTAGCTTAACAGTGTACACCCCAATTTAAACATAACATGGATAACATATATACAACTTTCACACAAAACTGTTCAAAGATTCAGTCTCTGAGGAGGCCTCCTGATCCGGGCCGGATAACGCCTTTCAGGGGTCTCTGGTTCTCGTTGCTGGGGTGACTCATCCATTTGCTCTCCTATGGATTGAACATCATCATGTACGTTCGAGTCTGAGGTAGATGCTACAGGCTCAATAACTTCTTCAACTGGTGTCTCTGCCGTAGACATGGGGTCGACCCTTGTTCTCGATTCCACAAGTTGGTCAGCATGACGTCGTATTACATTCTCAGCAACATCTACCGTGTACATCAAGGGCCCTTGTCGGGCACGAATTGTTCCGGATTGCCATTTATCATTCCTATAGTCCCTGGCCAACACTGGTTGTCCTATTTTGAAACTCCGAGTGGCCTTGTTATTTACGTGCTGGAATTGCTTGTTTTCGACTTCCCTACGCACATTGGGTTTTAACAAATCCAACCGGGACCGCAACCTCCTGTTATAGAACATTATGGCAGGGCTTTGATTTGTCACTGCATGCGTGGCGTTTCGATATGCCATCAGGAAATTGTCCACCTTGTGTTGTAGTGGAATATGGTCTTCGCTCATGGCCTTTATCGCCTTTTTGAACGTTTGTACAAATCTCTCGGCCAACCCATTGGTAGCCGGATGATATGGGGCAGATGTATAGTGTTTCACCCCATTCTTTTTCATGAATTTCTGGAATTCTTCTGACACGAACTGTGGTCCGTTGTCTGAACATATTTGTTCCGGCAACCCATTCCTTGCAAATATGGTTCTTAGAACTGCGATCGTCTTTTCAGTGGTAGTGGTCGACATCTTAATCACTTCTGGCCATTTAGAATGTGCGTCTACCGCTATCAAAAACATGGAATCCATGAATGGACCTGCAAAGTCGATATGCACACGTTGCCATGGGGTTGAAGGCCATTCCCACGGATGCAGCGGTGCAATTGGAGGTGCGTTTTGAACTTTTTGGCACCCTGAGCAGCTTTTAGTCAGATCCTCTATTTGTTTGTCGATACCTGGCCACCACACATAAGCCCTAGCAAGGCTTTTCATCTTGACTCCCCCCAGATGACCTTCATGCAGTTCCTTCAGAACTCTCTCCCTTAATTTTGGAGGAATAATCACCCTTGTTCCATACATCAATGTTCCTTGACAGACGGACAGCTGTTCTCGTCTGGCTGAGAATGCAGGTAACAGTGGTTCGCCATGTGCTGGCCATCCCTTCACAGTCAAATCATAGACCCGAGACAGTGTCGGGTCGTTTCGGGTCTCTCTCTCAATACTCGCATTGGTGACTGGTAAGCATTCGATGATGGTCGAGTGAAATATCTCGACAGGGTCAACTGCCGGTGCCCCTTCCGCTGTAGGTAGTGGCAGGCGCGACAGCCCATCAGCATTACCATGTTGCTTTGTACCTTTGAATTCGATATCATATTGATGTGCCCCTAGGAAAAGGGACCATCTCTGAAGCCTCTGCGCCGTCATAACCGGAACACCCTTCTTAGGGTTAAAAATGGAAACCAACGGCTGGTGATCTGTCAGCAGCATAAACTTTTGGCCTTGCAGGTAATGGTTAAATTTCTTAACTCCCCACACGAGACTGAGAGCCTCCCTATCTATCTGAGCATAGTTGCGCTCTGCGGAGGTCAATGATCTGGATGCGAACGCGACTGGCCTTTCCAAGCCATTTGGCAACTTATGTGAGAGCACTGCCCCGATACCATATGGAGAAGCATCACAAGCTAAGCGAATAGGCAGCGTTGGGTTAAAGTGAGCCAACACTTCCTTAGAGGTGATCAGTGCCTTGCTTTTTTGAAAAGCCCGCTTACAGTCCTCGCTCCACTTCCATGGTACTCCCATTTGCAAAAGAGCGTTCAGTGGGTGTAACACCGTGGATAAATTTGGAAGAAACTTGTGGTAATAGTTAATCAACCCAAGGAACGACCTCAACTGGGATACATTTTCCGGAGCGGGAGCTTTCACAACAGCTTCGATCTTGTCAGGTGACTTATGAAGCCCCTCCTGGTCAATTATGTGGCCTCAGTATGAGATTCGTTTCTGAAAGAACTCACATTTCTGGCGATTAACTCTGAGTCCATATTCTTTCAATCTGGTGAGCACCTGCTCCAAATTCGCGAGGTGTTCCTTATCATCATTTCCTGTAATCAGAATGTCGTCCAGGTAGCATTGAGTGCCTGGAATTCCCTGCAATACCTGCTCCATGGCCCTTTGCCAAATCGCTGGAGCCGATGCCACTCCAAAAACCAGTCTATTATACCAATATAAGCCCTTATGTGTGTTGATCGTGAGATACTGGTGTGACGCTTCATCAACTTCCATCTGTAGGTACGCCTGCGCCAGGTCTATCTTGGTGAAGTGTTTCCCGCCAGACAGCGAAGCGAAGATATCCTCAATCCGCGGAAGCGGATATTGCACCGTGTGAAGAACCGGATTAACAGTGATCTTGAAATCGCCACAGATGCGAACCTTCCCAGGTTCCCCCGGCTTGTTGCTCAACGAACGCTTCATGACGGGAACAATGGGTGTGGCCCATTCGCTCCAGTCCACCTTTGACAGTACTCCTGAACGTTCTAGCCCTTCCAGCTCTGCTTCCACAGCAGGTCGTATCGCATAAGGTACCGGTCTGGCTTTGAAAAATTTTGGGTTTGCATGTTCTTCAACCTTGATGTTTGCCATAATTCCTTTCAGTGTTCCCAGTCCCTGTTGGAACACCTCATTAGCATCGTCCAATATGTTGGACAGTCGTTTAGGTTTGACGTCGTCCTCTTTACGGGAATCTACAGTTAGTGCTTGTAAGGAATGCCAGTCCACATTTATTCTCCGGATCCATTCCCGTCCCAGTAGTGGCGGACCTCCCTCAGGTAACACATACAAGTCCATTTCCTGACTTTCTTTACCATTGTAGACCACCTTTACCTTTATCTTTCCGATGGGGTATACTCTTTGCCCCGTGTATGTTTTCAATACAATCTCCGTATCCCTCAGGGGAATGTGTGAGAATAACCTTTTGTAATCTTGCTTATTCATGACCGTCAATGCCGATCCAGTGTCCAATTCCATCTTCACTTGGACTCCTGCTATCCGAAGCATGACCCAGATAGTTTGGTGGTCTGCTGTGTTACCCACATTATGTATTTTTAGACAACCCAGTTCCTTACTGCTGGAGTCTGAATCCGTCTTCTGTTCATCCGAACTGTTCTCTGTCACCTTGTGTACTTTTTTGTACTTCTCCTGCGGCGACTTTTTGCTGCTGGTCTTCTTTCCTGACCGGCATACTCTCGCTATGTGACCAAGTTTGCCACATTGCCTGCATTCTTTATCTTTGAACCAGCACTGGTTCTGGTCATGCGTTGTCCTTCCACAACGATAGCACTTTACTGCGCCCAATGCCATTTCATTGGTGCTGAATTCCAATGGCCTTTGCTGCATTTCTGCAGTGCCTCGTGCTGCTGCCTCGTGCGATGCTGCAATGCTGAAAGCTTTGTCCAGCGTAAGATCCTTTTCCTCTAGCAGTCGCTTCTGGGTTCCTTCCCTTAGTAGCCCACACACAAACTTATCTCTCAGAGCGTCTGCTAGTCCTGTACCGAACTGACAGTACTTTGATAACTTGCGCAGTTCGATTAAGAATTCAGCGTTGCTTTCCTCTTTAAGTTGAATTCTTTTGTAAAATTTAAATCGTTCCGCTATCAGCAGCGGCGTGGGGTTTAAATGCTCTTGCAGGATAGTAACAATATCCGCGAAACTCTTTCCTACCGGTTTATCTGGTGTTACAAGGTGCCTTAATAACCCGTACGTCTTCGCACCCGTTGAGTTTAATAGGGTTAGTGCTTTCTTATCCACCGGTACCTCATTTGCTGTACAGTAAACTTCAACGCGTTCCACATAAGTGGCCCAATCTTCCACATCGCTATCAAAAGCAGTGATGTTACCCGTTTTTGGCATCCTTGTTGAGTTTCCTTTATTTTTCAAAATGGCGGCTTCCCGCGCTTGGCGGCTTTTCCCACGCTTGTCTTCTTCGCCCACCGACTAAAAATGACGATTACCGTGCTGTTGCCGTTCTCGCCTCCCAGCGGTCCTTTATTTCCCCCGACGCTGCTGCTCTTATTCCCCGCCGCTCCCGCGGTCCTCGTGGACATCAACGCTTTTCTGGCTGCTGCGCGTCTCTGCCCCGATTGCAGTCCGGCCCCTGACACCGGCTGCGGTTGTGTTCTCCGCCCTTTTCTTCGTTTTCCCTCCCCTTCTCCCACTGACAACTCGGCCGACTTCCCCTCCGTGCCGCTCGATCGGGATTACCCGCCGCTGTCGTAGAAGGGATGATCACTGCCTGTTGCTGATGGTGGACTTCGTGGCCAGCAACCCAACCCGGGTTCCCGATGGCCTCCCATGCGATGCAGTGCTCAGCAGGATGTTGAGGGCGGATGCCCCTTTTCGACGCCCGTTCTGAGGACAAAGCTTCCTTGGATGCAAAACTGCCGCTAGGTACGATCAGACTCGTCGCCACTGTTGAGTCTGTGCTTTCAAATGTAGTTATGCTGAATAACTGGACACAGACTACAGAATACTTAAACAGGTCTTTAGTAACTGAGGGTCAGGGCTGAACTGAAATACACTTTGCTCCACAGGGTTTATATACCGGTGTGGTCACCACTGGTACTACAATGTACAGGAGCCATCAGAAAGTAGTCCATCACCTTAAGGTATCCTCTTAAGGTGGTACAGGTTACATACACTACAAAAACTCCTTATAATTTTGAAATTATTGGTAATTAGTGGTACTGGATTATTAACACTCAAGACCTGCTAAACTAGACAATAATGTACGAATTTGGTCGTCTCAGCTGTTGCTGTTTTACATTGAACCTTTTCATTTCAAAACCTACATGAAGAACAAAGCTCCATAGCACAGGACACCACTAAGCTTGTAAAGACTGGGAGGGAAGACTAGGTAAATTGAGCAGCAGTGATTAGCTGATGTCAAACTTGCCTTTTAGAAGAATTGCAACTTGGAAGAAGAAGGGGGTGACTGAGGGAGGCAAAGAGTTTCACAGATTTGAGGTCCTGGGAGAACCCTTCGATCTGTAACTCTTGGGGTTTTTGCTGGTGTACTACTACAAGTCAGATTTTGGTATAGAAACACCATTAACGTCTCTTGTGAGTGTTAACTTCCTCTGCTATGTTTTTTGTACTAGGTCTGTCTGTTTCTCCCTCTGATTTTATTTTTTCTGGCCCCCAGAACTGAAGCATGAGATTCATGTTTGGAGACTCACCGCTCAACGCATTAACCCTGCCAGCCGAGAAGAGACGGCGGTGAAATGCCTGCTAATGCAGAAGGTTCTCACCTTGGAGAACATGCTCAGGAGAAAGCTCAGGACCTTTCAAAGGTTTGTTATTTTTGTTTTTTTTGTTGCCCGTCGCTGTTTAAGCTTGCTAGGTTGTAGAATTGCAATGAAGTTATAGCCTGTGTAATGCTTGATCCGTTCCCTTCACAGAGGGTTCCCAGTGGGACTCTTTCTAACTCTAGGAGGCTGATCAACTTTAAGTGACTTTTTGGATGACTTACTGATTTGCATTTAAATACAACTGATTTATTCTCCATGTCCAATCTTATCACTTCAGTTCCCACTGCAATCCCCCCAACGTCTGTTAACTGTTCCACGTTTCACGCTGATTCAATTCTCGCCATCTCACATACATGGGAGCAAGAAAAAAGAAGAGTTGGCCCATGCCAGCTGGCATTGTTCCTTTAACTGCACAGCCATCAAGGATCTGTTTATTGATTACAGGTCTGTAAATCTCCTGGAAGCGATATGCGCTTGACTCATTTTGTTAGTTAACCCAAACGCCAATGTGCTTCAGCAATGATATTTTCCAATTTGAACAACTTTTCTCCTGGACCTGCCCCTCCTGAATGCACCAAATCATCCCAGGATGTGGCTCCAAGGGTGGTAGCAGCTTCACCTACTTGAACATTAATGATGTGCAAGCTATTTGGTCATGGGAGACATCCCAGATAAGTGTTTTGAAGAAGGGTTTCAACCCGAAACGTCAACTCAAATTTCTCTCCATGGATGTTGCCTGACCTGCTGAGTTTTTCCAGCATTCTCTGTTGTTTTTCTGACCCAGTTGTTACCTAATGCTTATGCATGCAGACTTTCCTTCAAAATTTATATAATCTTCTTATGGAAAGACTATCCGAGCTCTTAACAAGGAGGAATGATGGGCACAGAGCAGGAGGGGAAATAATTGGTGGGAGTGGGGTTGCGTGAGCCAGACAAAAGGGACAGTTCATGGGATAGGCTTAAGGAGGCTTTTGAAAGGAGGGGGAGGAAAGCAACAAGGCTTTGGTGAAAGAGTTCCAGAGAGCAGGTGCGTATTGGCTGAAACATCAGCCTCTGAAGACGGAGCAGTGGGGAGCAAGAAATAATCCACAGTGAAAGGAATGAGGACTGGGACTGATGGCTGGAAAAGGCTTCTCAGAAAAAGGTGGAGAGAGGCCAGAGAGGAATTTGAAATGAGGCCAAGAGTCTCGAAATCTTGCTAGCCCACACGGAGAAAGAGAAGCTTAGAGAGGGTGGAGGTGATGGGTGTCATGAATCTTATCATTCATGAAGAAATGACTCATGAAATAACACTGGGTGGCCAGCTGGTGGCGCCATCCAAGGAGTATAAATACTTGGGCGTGGGCCCAGCTTGCCCAGGATGTTTTTGTAACCAGAAACTAGTGATGTAACTAGAATCTCATGGTTGTGAAACTGTTGATTAAAGTCTTGTTTTATACTCAACCAAGTGCTTAGTGAGTTTTCTTCCGTCAATGGGTATAGGAACACAGGAACAGGAGTAGGCCATTCAGCCCCCCGAGCCTGTTCCGCCATTCAGTGAGATCACAGCTGGTCCATATCCTAACTCCATTTACCCACCTTGACTCCATATCCCTTAATACCCTTCGCTAGCAAAATCTATCAATCTCAGACTTAAAATTATTAATTGAGCTAGCATCTACATGGAACATTTTATGAGACTTAGTGTGAGGAAAAGCTCAGTGTTCTGGATTAGCTGAAGTTTGTGCTGGATGTTGGCAGGAAGGCCACTCGAGAAAGCATCACAGAAATTGTTAAGTCTGTGAGTTGTTCAAGTAATTAATACTCAGACTTAATCAGTAACAATAAAACAGGTCTTTACTGGTTGGAGGTAGGGACTACACTGAATACAAGATTACTGCACAGTGCTTATATACCGGTGTGTTCACCCCCGGTATTACGTCTACAGCAGCCTGAGAAAGTAGTACATCTCTTAAGGTGGAACAGGCTTAAGCTCTCTTAAGGTGGAACAGGTTACATACACAACAGAAATCAATCCCTGATGTGATGAAAGCGTGGATAAGGGTTTCAGCAGTCGCAGGGCTGTTAGAACATACAGACATACCAAATTGACAAGCAGGAAAAGACCAGCTAGTCCACCAAGGCCACCCCACACACCATGATGACCGGAGCTTCGTGATCAGATACATCCCACCCACCACCTCCCGCCCCCGTTTTACAGTCATGTAATCTCCTGGGAGAGGCAATAAACCAGAGGAAAAAGCCCAGGGCCAATAAGGGAAAAAATACCCTGTAAAATTCATCACTGACCACCTCAGGCGATCAAAACCAGGCCAGGAGATCACATGGACCATACGTGGGACACTGTGTAGCAGTTAGAACCAGGAAAACCGGGATGACCTTTTGCAGTTAGAACCAGGGAAACCGGGATGACCTTTTGCAGTTAGAACCAGGGAAACCGGGATGACCTTTTGCAGTTAGAACCAAGGAAAACAGGATGACCTTTTGCATTAGAATCAAGGAAACCGGGATGACCTTTTGCAGTTAGAACCAGGGAAACAGGGATGACCTTTTGCTTGTTCTAACCATCTTCCCTGCAGCCCAAAGCAGCAGGAAGTTACTGGATCGCAATCAGGATCAGGAAGCCAGGGATGATTTTTTTTTCTTCTCTATTCCCTTGGCACTGATGCCAACTGAAACACTCCAAACTGTCACCCTGGCTGAAGTCAACTAACACGTCACAGAGTGGGAATTGAACCTGCAATCCTTCTGGCCTGTGTTGCCTTAATGCCACACCATGTGGTGCATTTAGGCACGAAGCCATCGGGGAACTTTCAACACTGCTTTAGTCATATCAGCAAAGAAGAGTTCAGATACTTAACTCATTAATTCAAAGGAGCTAACTGGTCTCAGTGGAAGTATCCTCGTGTTATCTTGGAACCTGGATTTCACAGCTGGTGAAGAGTTAGTAACAGTATGTCCTTTAGTTAGTGTTCAAAAAACGATGAGGTGTTTTGATAGAATAGATGGGGACAAACTGTTTCCAGTGGCAGTTGGATTGATAACCAAAGGACACAGATTTAAGATAATTGGCAAAAGAACCAGGTGGGGGAAGATAAGGAGAATTCTTTTTGCTCAGCGTGTTGTTATGATCTGGAACATACTGCCTGAAAGGGTGGTGGAAGCAGATTCAGCAGTTACTTTCAAAAGGTAATTGGAGACATACTTGAACAGGAAAGATTTGCAGGGCTATGGGGAAAGAGTAGGGGAGTTGGATTAATTGGATAGATCTTTAAAAGAGCACAGCAAAGGCATGATGGGCCGACTAGCCTCTTTCTGTGCTGTGAGATTCTATGATTCTTTATTATCACGCAAGCTTTAAAAATGCTGACCTGTGATATTGTACCTGGAACACAAGCAAAATTCAAGAAGGACATGCTAAGGATTTTTTGCTGCTCATAAGTTAGAATTGCTACTGTGTGGAATAGTAGAAATGTAATGATCTCCAAGATTTTTCTACCCTCTCCCCATTAAACCATTGATTTTCAAGCAATGTATTCTGATTTATGGTAAAAAAAAAATTTCCATTGTTTCTTAAGTACTTTCAAATGCAAAAGGTTCATCTGAGGAGTTCAGAAGATATTTGTGCATTCAAGGAAGTTGAAGACCAATTTGTTTTCATTGAGTTTTCTTTACTTGTTCTCAGTATGTGGCCGATGTTGGCAAGCCCACGTTTACTGTACATCCCTAGTTGCCCTAAGAAGGTGGTGATGGGCCTTCTCCTTGAACCACTGCAGTTCTTGTGGTGATGTTCTCACAATGGTGTTAGGTAGGGAAGTCTAGGACATTGACCCAGTGACAATGAATGAAAAATGATATATGTCCAAGTCAAGATGGTGTGTGACTTGGAAGGGAACTTGGAGGTGATGATGTTTCCACAACATTGCTGGTCTTGTCCTTCTCGATGGTAGAGGTTGCAGGGAGGGAGGTGTGTCGAGTTATTTGAGATGGAAAAGATCATAAGGTACTTAGAAAAGGCTAACCATTCAATGTAATCATAATGGGAATAGACATTAGTTGTTCAGAGGCCCGTAATTTCCGATAGGAGGCTTCATGCGTGCAGATGCCTCCTATCGGGAAAACAATCTACGGCCTTACCTGAGGGCTCCCGAGGTCCAGCCATTTCCGATCCTGGGCCTGTCCACGGTGAAATGCGCAGGGCCCACGTATCCCAGGGGTGCAGGCGGTTCGCAAGCATCCCTGGGAATTCGTGGGCCAGGTGAGGCAATGGGAGAAGGGAATCCCCCTTCATATTTTTTGACAGATAGACCTGTCAAAAGTATGAATGGGGGTCATTGAAAAAATACAGCAAAACATTAAATCATTTTTTTTTAAATCACATTTTTAAAATGAGTTAAAATGACATTAAATTAAATATTTTAAACATACATGTAATTAAAAAAAAAGAATAATTTAAGTTTGTTACTGGGCTAAAAATAAACTTACCTTGCTTTTACCAGGCGTAAAATTTCTAAGGGTTTTCAGCTGGCGGAGGTTCTGAAGAAAGCGGAACTCTCCCCCCACAGAGGCCCTTCTCCAGGGCAGGCGTGCGGTCTGTCAAGAGGATTATTGACAGACCGGAAATGCTGGTTTTCAGCGCATGCATTTCGCATGCCTGAAACCGGCATTTGCGAGGTCCCTACGGGTGTGTACACACCTCGTACCCACCCGTAGGGATTGGAAAATACGGGCCAGAATCTTGTTCTGACCCAGACATGAGGTGGGGTCATCCTCGTTGGATGAATCCCAGTGGGAGCTCAGTGTCGTGGGCTTTAGGTCTGTCTTGGCCACTGGTGATCATGGTGAGTTCCTGACATCAGCCTCATTATACATTTTTGGGTGGGATTCTGCCAGGGAGTTCCCCTTGGGTTAAATTCCTAACCCTCTGACATACTTTATGCCCATCATTTGGTCTGGGTTCAGGCAAGCAGAAACAACAGTGTGGCTCAACCTTGAGGACTAATCTTTGTGTTGCTATCTTCCACAGTGGTCGTGAGGTACATCTCTCCAGAACCGAGATGAGCATCACTGTGACCCTGAATTACCAATCCTATGTCCTATGTGTGATGTTTTCTGCATTTGGTGAAATGAAGGGAGGATTAAGTAGAGAAGTAAAGCTGAGAAACATTACTGAAATCATATCTTGATCAATTTACTCCAACAAAAAAAGTGAACAAATTTAATTCTGGAATCAACATCCTTTGAATGTTAGGTGTGAGAGCCTTGGATAGAGTTTGGTATTTTTAGGAATACAGGAAACTGTCTTTTAACCGGCACCTAAATATCCAGAAATCTCTCTTAACCAGCAAAATTCAGGAGTAGGTTCAGGTAAGTTTTACTATATATTAGTGGCCGTGTAACCGGGGTTCCTGCACCTGTGGCTGTGCAACAGGGACGCCTGGATCTGTGGCCGTGTAACCGGGACTCCTGCATAAGTGCCGTGTAACCGGGGCTCCTGCACCTGTGGCTGTGTACGGGGCTCTCATACCTTGGTAAGTATACCTCTCTGTAATCCGGACTTTTTGATCAACCAGCACCACGCCGGTCCCGTCGGTGCCGGATAAAAAAGAGTTTCCTGTAATAAGTGGATAGAGGTTGCCATTGTCTCACTTGTGGATCACAGCAGAGTGCAACGTTATTGCAAACTCTGTCTGCCTTTGACTTGTTTTGATTCATTACTGTAACTTTTGGATACATTGATTTCATTTTGTAACTTTATCATTTTGCATATTTAGACAAATTTCACAAGAAGACAAAAACTGGGAAACTAACATTCAGGAACTGCAGAAAACGGTAAGAAAGGTTTGACCTTACAGCTGGACTGTAACACCCCATCCATCACATAATGCTGCTTAAAACTGATCTGAAAAGAAAACCTATTTATTATCTTTTTACTCTTTTTGTACAACTGCCGCCTGGTAAATGACTTGAATTTATAGAAAGTGGTTGATTAGCACCTCCTAATTGTGAACATGTAAGTATCCTAAATTGCCAGTAAATCTAATAAATTTCATAAGCTGGTATCTTTTCTGTGGCTTGGAAAGAGCTGCTAGTCCCTTTTTGGGGCTTGTGATGGTGCAATGTGTTCAAACTGTGGCATCCCCTACCTCCCTCAGTCTTCCATTCCTCTTACACTCCAAAGGGTCTAACTCCCAAATGTTGCTGTCTTCTTTCCCAATTATTTTTATCTCTGGTGGTGCTCTGCACTGTGGATCCTTGGCCTTAAGTTTCCTAAAAACAAATAATCCATGGCGGGTGGGGCAGGAGACACCTGATTTTCATTTGGTAGAATCAACTCTTCCTGGTTAGGAGACACCTGATTTTCATTTGGTAGAATCAACTCTTCCTGGTTTATTTTAAGCAGTAACCTCCAAATACCACTGCTAATTGTTAAGATTTTTAACATTGTAAATTAGTATTGCCCTGGTTATGCCAAGATTGTAGCATCGTAAGTGGCTCAGATGGTAGCACCCTCACCTCTGAGTCAGAAAGTTGTGGGTTCATAGTCCCACTCCAGAGACTTGAACACAAAAATCTAGGCTGACACTCCAGTGCAGTGCTGAAGGAGTACTGCACTGTCGGAAGTGCCGTCTTTCGGATGAGACGTTAAACCAAGGCCCCGTCTGCTCTCTCAGGTGGATGTAAAAGATCCATGGCACGATTTTGAAGAGGAGTTATCCCCGGTGTCCTGGGGCCAATATTTATCCCTCAATCAACATCACTAAAAAAACAGAATATCTGGTCATTATCACATTGCTGCTTGTGGGATCTTGCTATGTGCAAATTGCCTGCCGTGTTTCCTACATTACAACAGTGGCTACACTTCAAAAGCTGCTTCATTGGCTATAAAGCACTTTGGGACGTCCTGCGGTCGTGAAAGGTGCTATATAAATGCAAGCCTTTCTTTTCCTGTAATCCATAGTGATTGTCTTTATAACTATTATACTTACAAAATATGCTGTGTAACGTACTTTATTGATTATGCTATATACGCTCCACAGTATAAGAGTTCTTGGTCCATAGTGGTTTGTAGCTACCTCTGCTATAAAGACCCAACGCTGCTTATATAGAAATTACTTTCTTATGACGTAAGGGCCAATTAACGTAGGAACATGGGAACAGGAGGAGGCCATTCAGCCCCTCGAGCCTGTTCCGCCATTCAGTTAGATCATGGCTGATCTGTATCTTAACTCCATTTACCCGCCTTTGTTCCATATCCATTGATAACCTTGCCTAACAAAAATCTATCAGTCTCAAACTTGAAATTTTCAATTGACCCAGCATCCACACCCTTTTGGGGGAGCGAGTTCCAGTTTTTGCACTAGATCTGTGGGAAAACGTGCTTCCTGATTTCACTCCTAAATGGCCTGGCTGTAATTTTAAGATTATACCCTCTTGTTCTGGATCCCCTCGCCAGAGGAAATAGTTTCTCTGTAGCTAACCTATCGAATCCCTTTATCATTTTAAAGACCATTATTAGGTCACTCCCCTAAACCTTCTAAATTCAAGGCAACAGTTTATACAACCTGTCCTTATAATTTAACCCTTAAGCCCTGGTGTCAATGTGGTGAATCTGCGCTGTATACCCTCCAAGGCCAATATATCTTTCCTGATATTTGGTGCCCAAAACTGAATGCATCACTCCAGATAGGCCTCACCAAGACTTCATATAACTGAAGCATCACTTCCTCACTTTTGAATTCATAAGAACATAACATAAGAACATAAGAAATACGAGCAGGAATAGGCCATTTGGCCCTTCGAGCCTGCTCCTCCATTCAATAAGATCATGGCTGATCTTCTACCCCATCTCCACTTTCCTGCACTATCCCCATATCCCTTGATTCCCTTAATATTCAAAAATCTAACCGATCTCTGTCTTGAATATACTCAACGACTGAGCCTCCACAGCCCTCTGGGGTAGAGAATTCCAAAGATTCACCACCCTCTGAATGAAGAAATTTCTCCTCATCTCAGTCCTAAATGGCCGACTCCTTATTCTGAGACTGTGACCCTTGGTTCTAGACTCCCCAGCCAGGGGAAACATCCTCCCTGCATCTACCCTGTCAAGCCCTGTAAGAATTTTGTATCTTTCAATGAGATAATCTCTCATTCTTCTAAATTCTAGAGAATATAGGCCTAGTCTACTCAATCTCTCCTCATAGGACAATCCCCCCCATCCCAGGAATCAGTCTGGTGAACCTTCGTTGCACTCCCTCTATGGCAAATATATCCTTCCATAGGTAAGGAGACCAAAACTGTACACAATACTCCAGGTGTGGTCTCACCAGGGCCCTATATAATTGCAGTAAGACGTCTTTACTCTTATACTCAAATCTTCTTGTAATAAAGGCCAACATTCCATTTGCTTTCCTAATTGCTTGCACTACTGTCATGTTAACTTTCAGTGATTCATATACAAGGACACCCAGGTCCCTCTGAACATCAACATTTCCCAATTTCTCACCATTTAAAAAATGCTCTGCTTTTCTATTTTTCCTACCAAAGTGGATAACTTCAAATTTCTCCACATCATATTCCATTTGAGGGAGGAGATTACAGGGGCTCTGACACAAATTTTCAGAACCTCTCTGGCCACAGGGGAGGTGCCAGAGGACTGGAGAACAGCTAACATAGTACCATTGTTCAAGAAGGGTAGTAGGGATAAACCAGGGAATTACAGGCCAGTGAGCCTAACATTAGTGGTAGGGAAATTATTGGAAAAAATTCTGAGGGACAGAATTAGTCTCCACTTGGAGAGGCAGGGATTAATCAGGGATAGTCAGCATGGCTTTATCAGGGGGAGATCACGCCTGACCAATTTGATTGAATTTTTTGAAGGGGTGACTAGGTGTGTGGATGCAGTTGATGTAGTCTACATGGACTTCAATAAGGCTTTTGACAAAGTCCCACATGGGAGACTGGTCAAGAAGGTAAGAGCCCATGGGATCCAGGGCAATTTGGCACATTAGATCCAAAATTGGCTTAGTGGCAGGAGGCAGAGGGTGATGGTCGAAGGTTGTTTTTGTGACTGGAAGCCTGTGTCCAGTGGTGTACCGCAGGGATTGGTGCTGGGTCCTTTGCTGTTTGTAGTGTACATTAATGATTTAGATATGAATGTAGGAGGTATGATCAGTAAGTTTGCAGATGACACGAAAATTGGTGGAGTGGTAAATAGCGAGGAGGGAAGCCTCAGGCTACAGGACGATATAGACGGGTTGGTCAGATAAGGTGGTTAAAAAGGCATATGGGATACTTGCCTTCATTAGCCGAGGCATAGAATAATGGCCCACCAATCCTCACTGTTTAGGCTCACACATAGGGGGTTAATAATAGAGGGTGGGAGAATTGCAGACGGAGTGAATACACATGCTGAAGATGGGCTGCTGAGATTTTAGTGTTTTTAGTGTCTAAAGTGGGGAAAAAAAAGTTTCATTTCATTTCAATTTTTAAAAAGGTTTTAAAATTAAATTTAGTTCTAGTTAAGTTAGTTTAGTTTAGGTTAGTTTAAGTTTAGATTCGTCTAGACAAAGTAGAGAAGGAAAAGACCGCCAGAAAGACTACCAAAAAAAAAACCCAGAGGAAAATAGAGGAAAAAAAAAGCCAAAGCAAAAAAAAAAGAAACAAGAGAAGAACTACACAAACCAGTGAACGGCAGCCATACGGGGCTTCAGCAGCGGTGGTTGAGTCGGCGGCATCGGGACCGAGTTCGAGGAGGCGAGGTGACTCGGGCCGCAGCCCAGCGGTCCAGCAACCGGCACAGCCGAGGGGACTCGGGCCGCATCCCAGAAATCGGCACAGCCGAGGAGATCCGGAACGCAGCCCGGCAATCGGCACAGCGGAGAGGACTCGGGCCGCATCGCAGAAATCGGCACAGCCGAGGAGATTCGGAACGCAGCCCGGAAATCCAGCAATCAGCACAGCCGAGGGGACTCGGGCCACAGCCCAACAATCCAGCACGGGAAAGGCCCGAGGAGCCAGGCCAGCAGGCACAGAGACCTCTGAGGAGAAGGAGAGCAACCAGAAGGCTCGCAACCAAGACCGTGAGTACAGGGCCCAGGGAGGGAGGCCCAGGGAAAGGCCCGAGGAGCCAGGCCGAAACAGAGGCCCAGAGACCTCTGAGGGGGAGGGGAACAGCCCGAAGGCACCGGGAAACAGTGGCTCACAGACTCAGACCTGAGAAGGGTGAACCCAGGAGCCGAGGCCCAGGGACCACGGGGTCGGAGAGGGGGACCGGGAAAGTTCGCGAACAGGGAGAGGGTAACACCAAACCCGAGGCCCCAGAAAAGCTTATTCTAAGATCAACAATACTTTACCAAAAATGAGCGAATCAGAAGATCCACAACAGCCCCGCTTCCAGATTCCCCCCAACACCACAAAAAAAGCTATAAAAACGATCAAGCATGCTCAGATGAGAGAAAAACCAGAAACTCTCTTTACTGACTGTTACAACAATGGGACAAAAAGTAACCTCATATTCTACTCAGATCAGCCAGCGGCTTGGATCAGAGCAATAAAATCACACTATACCAGTGTTAAGCTAAAAAATACCGCAAATGGGTCCATAATGAAAATTAACACACCAGGAGACAGTTCAATCACGACTGTCAACGCGTACAATACCGGAACAATATTAGTGCAAGGCAACCTCGACAAATTTGCAACGGCCTTCAGGACACTGAAAAGATCAACTACGAGGGGAATGAACAGCCCCAGAGTGGCCCGCACTCCCCCCAACATTGACAACTTACCAGGAGAAAATCTGCATGGTCAAGGGATGAACGAGCCACACAGTTCAAACCAGACACTAACCCCGGGGAACCACAGCCACACGATACAACTGACAAACCCCAGCATAACTACCACGGAGGAAGCCACACATAGTTCCCCTACCATTCCCAGCCCACCAAGAGAAGAGCAGCATAGCCAGGAAGTGAGTGAGCCTTCCAGGGCCGACCAGCTTAGCCAGGAAGTGAGTGAGCCTTCCAGGGCCGACCAGACACATACCCCGGGATCACACAGCCAGATACAACCAAAAGATAAATTTTATCAATTAGAGATAGAGATGGTTAAACTTAGAGAGGAGGTCCTCAAATTGAATGACAAACAAAAGCAGGAGAGGGAGAGACACAAGAGAGAGCTGAATAGACTTGATAACCAGGTGAATCTACTTAAGAATCAGGTGAAAGAGCTGCAGGAAAAAGAAGAGAGCCATAGAGGAGAGAAAACACCATTAGACCAGCAACCAGAGACTAGAGATAAGACAAGACAGAGCCGGACGGAACGGCTGCACTCCCACACGGAACAAAAGCAACAGACACACAATACAAGGGGTGCCACACAGACCGACCAGCATGCTGACTCGCAATCTTCCCCCACCACCATGGAACCACAAGCGAGCCGCTCACAAGAGGTACGCACACACCAGACACCCCAGCCCAGCACACACACTATGAGTCCAGGCGAAAGCCACCAGACAGTAAACACAAACAAGGCTGACGTCGTAATACTCATAGACTCAAATGGGAAATTTCTATGGGAGAAAAAGCTCTTCCCTAGAAGTAAAGTAGAAAAGATTTGGTGCCCAACAACAGACAGAGCCATGGGATGGCTGACCAAAGCCAGATTAGGCTCCCCCCAACACATAATAATACACACGGGCACAAATGACCTAAAGGCCAAACAGAAAGAGGTAGCAACATCGCTCAGAGCAATGATTAGGAAGGCAAGCAGTACATTTCCAAACACTAGAATCACTGTTTCCACAATATTGCCGAGAACAGACTTCAACAACAACACAATTCATGAGATAAATGCCAGCATAGCAACAGAATGCGAATCAAACCACAACGTACACCTGGCCCAACACCCCACCCTCGATGAAGAATGTCTTTACGACCACGTCCACATCCAAAGGCAAAAAATATCGATCTTTGCTAAAGCCCTGAAGGACGTCGCTTTTAACCGGGTCCATACCCAGACTCCAAGAGGACCCCCCCCCGACCACCAGAGATCAGCGGGGTACATATCAGAAACACTACAAAGACCACCACCACACCAACCGAGACCGGAGAGGATCCCCATGCAAAACAACATTATCAGACCTGCACCACTCCTGTCCCACAGGGGAATAGGACCGCTACCAGCCAGACAGAGGGAGAGATGCACAGGACGTACGCAATACCTCAGACAGAAACAATCCATTAAGAGACAATAAGCAGATGTGCAGCAGCATCTACTTCCGCCTTATGGATCAAGGACTAATTAATAGAAAGAACTGTAACCAAATTGTATTAACTTTTGTAGACAACTGGGGTGATCTTTTTTTTCCCCACACTTAGACACGACAAACACGTACCACTCTTTAACCTATCATAGAAAAAGATAAAACTTAACATGAAATCCTTATATATTTCGACCTGGAATATCCAAGGTCTACGCTCTTCACTGCGAGAAGTGAAGAGTAGGACCCCAGAGTTCATAGAGGAAACTAAAGATCTAGATATTATCATTTTACAGGAAACTTGGTATAAAGGAAAAGGACACACCGGCTGTCCCCAAGGGTACACTGAGCTAGTGGTCCCCTCCAATAAATTACCAAGTGTAACCCAAGGCAGAGACTCCGGAGGCATACTGATCTGGTTTAAAACAGAACTTAAGAATTACATCAAATTTATAAAAAAAGGGCGAAAACCATATGTGGCTCAAACTTGAGAGGGAGATTATCTCAAACACCCAAGATGTTTACATTTGCGCACTTTATATCCCTCCAATCGATTCCCCGTACTACAAAGAGGACACCTTCTCCAACATGGAGGAGGAAATTATCCAATACCAGGCCCAGGGGAACGTGTTGATCTGTGGGGACCTCAATTCAAGAACGGGCGAAGAACCAGACTTCACCAATAATCAGGGAAACAATTACGTATTTGGGAATAACCACTTTGACATCCCTTCCCTTCCATACAGGCATAACTGCGACAAGCAGTCAAATACCAACGGTAAACAGCTACTACAGCTCTGTCGAAACCTGGGTCTGTACATTGTCAATGGTAGGTTCATAGGAGACCTCCTAGGAAGATCGACCTACTGCTCACCTCTTGGCTGCAGCACAGTAGACTATATGATTACAGACTTGGACCCATCCTCTTTCAGAGCATTCACAGTCAAACCACAAACAACACTGTCAGATCACAGTCAAATTACTATGTTTCTCAAAAAGACAGAAACAAACAACATAGAAACACAACCCAGTAAACTGTACAACACCAAAAAATCGTACAGATGGGCCAAAAACGACACGGAAAAATACCAGAAAACAATTAGCAATGCATCAACTCAAGCTCTCTTAGACACCTTTCTGGATAACATATACACTCACAATAAAGAAGGCGTAAACCGGGCAGTTAGTAAACTAAACAATATTTTTGATAATTTGGCAACAAATGCAAACTTGAAAGCTCGCAAGAACAAACCCAAAACAAAAAACTATGAAAAATGGTTTGACCATGATTGCCATAACATGAGGAAAAAACTTAGAAAACTATCAAACCAAAAACACAGACATCCAGAAAACGAGGAATTACGCCTTACTTATTGTCAGACGCTAACACAATACAGAAACACACTCAGGACCAAAAAAGAGCAATTTATTAAGAATACACTCAGCTCCATGGAGGAATCCATTGAGTCGAATTGTTTCTGGGACAACTTGAAAACACTACACAAAAAACAACACGACGATTTGTCCATTCAAAATGGGGACACATGGGTAAACCACTTTGAAAAATTATACCAGAAAAACACACTAGGACCAGAGCAACACCAAATACGCAAAAAACTTGAAAAGCTTGAAATGGCCATAAAAGATAACCAAAACCCGCTAGACGCCATAATAACAGAAAAAGAACTTCTTGAAAAACTCAAGGACCTGCGACCAGGAAAAGCTTGCGGGACAGACGGCATACTAAACGAGATGATTAAACACGCAGACGACAAACTGAAACTGGCTATCCTAAAACTCTTCAACTTGGTTCTGAGTGTCGGTTATTTCCCTGACATCTGGAACAAAGGACTCATAACACCCATATACAAAAGTGGGGACAAAATCGACCCAAACAACTATCGAGGCATCTGTGTAAACAGTAACCTGGGGAAGGTATTCTGTAGCATCATAAACAAAAGACTTATAAACTTCCTTGAAGAGCACAATGTCTTGAGTAAAAGCCAAATTGGATTCCTGCCAAACTATAGAACATCCGATCATATCTTCACCCTACAGACCCTAATTGACAAACACGTTCACCATAACAAAAGCAAAATCTACGCATGCTTTGTAGATTTCCAGAAGGCTTTCGACTCCATCTGGCATGACGGTTTATTCCTGAAACTTATCGAAAGCGGGGTAGGAGGTAAAACATATGATGTAATTAAATCAATGTATACAAACAATAAATGTGCAGTTAAAATTGGAGACAAACAAACAAAATACTTCCCACAGGGGCGGGGGGTGACGCAGGGCTCGCCAATCTCACCGACACTCTTTAATATTTACATTAATGGATTGGCAAAACTACTTGAACAATCTACAGCACCCGGCCTCACCCTATATGAATCCAAGGTTAAATTCCTCCTCTATGCCGACGACCTGGTTCTGCTGTCACCAACTAAGGAGGGTCTACAGCAGAACCTGGACCTGCTGGAGTCGTACTGCCAGACTTGGGCCCTGACAATAAATCCCCAAAAAACCAAAGTCCTTGTGTTCCAGCAAAGATCCAAACAACATGGACCCACAATAAATTTCACAGTAGGAACAACCAAAATTGAACAAACCACTCACTACACATACTTGGGCTTAAAAATCAGTTCTACGGGAAACTTCAAACTGGCTGTGAATGAACTGAAAGAGAAAGCAAGAAGGGCTTTCTATGCCATCAAAAAATCAATCCAAATAGAAATCCCAATTAGCATTTGGCTCAAAATTTTCAAATCAGTAATTGAACCAATTGCACTCTATGGCAGTGAGGTCTGGGGACCACTAACACAACAAGATTTTGCAAAATGGGACAAACACCCAATTGAGATCCTACATGCGGAATTCTGTAAAAGTATCCTCCGGACTCAAAGGAAAACAGTAAACAACGCATGCAGGGCGGAACTAGGCCAATACCCATTAATAATCACTATCCAAAAAAGAGCCACCAAATTTTGGAATCACCTACAAATGAGCAACCCCCAATGCTATCACTACGACGCCCTGAAATGCCAAGAGCTGACCATAAAGAAGAATACCCTCAGTCAACTAGTCCTGGGACTCAATAAAGTAACTAATAACAATACTAACAATAACCAGCCCCAGGACAGTGACAGGGTAACACAAAGAATTCGACCCAACACAATCGTCGCTAAGCAAAAGGAAAAATATCTGTCATATTGGGCAGAAACAACAAAAACCCAAAGCAAACTCAATTGCTACTTGGCCCTAAACAGACAATACAACATAGCTGATTACCTGACCATGGTAAAGGATAACAAACTGAGAAGAACCTTGACAAGGTACAGACTTAGCGAACATAGCCTAGCGATCGAAAAAGGCAGACACAGGCAGACCAGGCTGCCAAGAGAAGACAGGATATGCTCTCACTGCAGTCAGGGAGTAGTTGAGACAGAGATGCACTTCCTCACAGCCTGTGGAAAATATCAGGGCATCAGAGAGAATTTCTATCAAAAATTCTCACAAATATGCCCTGAATTCAGAAATCTGACTGACAACCAAAAACTCCCATTCCTACTGGGGGAGGAGAGAAGCTGTGTAACACTGGCGGCACACTATGTTACAGCTTGCCATGAACAGAGGGACAACCAGTAAACTAAGACAAGAGTATATATAAACAAGGCGAAAATATATTTATAAACTCAGGGATATACCTGTTTATACACTGTATGAATGGAACCGCGTTTATGTGTTCAACCATAAATGTATTTTGATGCTTTGGCAACATAAGATGTACCTTATCATGCCAATAAAGCGATTTGTATTGTATTGTATTATTGTAATGTTGACTTTGGGTGATAGTGTAAGACAGCCGCTATCGATTCAGCCGCCCTTTATACGAAAATCGGGAGAGATCTATAAAGGGCAGCTGAATCGATAGCGTCTGTTTTACACTATCGCCAAAAGTCAAAATTATCCCCATAAAGAATGGCCACTTGAAGGAGGCCCCCAAGGCTGTTCTGTAGAAGATGATGTATTCTGAAACAAAATAAGATGGATATTTTAGGTGAACATAACGACCATGAGTGAGAATGGTTACATGGATTATTGTGCTTTTATTTGCAGCAGAATAATGTACCCTTAAGATTTATATAGCTGCGGGTGACAGGGTTTCCAGTGATTTCTTTTTTGCGCTACTTGAGATGAATAAAGAATATTTTTCAGGGAAGATTTAGAGCGCGCACGTTCTGAAGTTGTCCATTAGATTTTGTTCCAATAGGTAAGGTTTTTTTCACCCTCTAGCCTACTCTAATAAGACAGATAGAAGTAGACTTCTAGCCACATGACACCTTGTAGTGTTTCAAAACAGACTTTTACATTGTCCGCATAAGAGGGTTATGTTTCATTCGGAACATGTAATTCTGTGTAACTGTCATTTCTATTCTTTGAACTGTCAGTTATGTAGAGAGCGACAGGCATCAATAAGCCACGTTTTTTCCCCCCTCTCTGCTCTCACTGGAGTATAGTTTCAACCAATACTTTACACAAGTGTCATTTTTTTAAAATGTGTGAACCAGTGCATTTCAGCAGGTTATTCAACAAAGGGCAGCATCACAGCTAAGCCCGATAGCCACAAATCCTCACTTTTCAGCAGAGCTCAGTGAATAGCGATTTGAAGTGGCCAATTTCTTTCTCTCCCTCCATAGCCTCACTCAAACTACTGCTGCCCTGGATAAAAAGAAAAAAGACTTGCATTTATATAGCGCCTTTCACGACCACCGGCCGTCTCAAAGCGCTTTACAGCCAATGAAGTACTTTTGGAGTGTAGTCACTGTTGTAATGTGGGAAACACGGCCAGCCAATTTGCGCACTGCAAGCTCCCACAAACGGCAATGTGATAAAGACCAGATAATCTGTTTTTTAGTGATGTTGATTGAGGGATAAATATTGGGCAGGACATCGGAGATAACTCCCCTGGCACTTCTTCGAAATAGTGCCATGGGATCTTTTACATCCACCTGAGAGAGCAGACGGGGCCTCGGTTTAACGTCTCATCCAAAAGACGGCACCTCCGGCAGTGCGGCACGCCCTCAGAACTGCACTAGAGTGTCAGCCAAGATTTATATGCTCAAGTCCCATGGAGTGGAACTTGAACCCACAACTTTCTAACTCAGAGGCGAGAGTGCTAACAACTGAGCCAGAGCTGTCACTGAGCAGATAAGGAGCAGCTACTTCAGCACATACTCGGCATTAAAACTAGGACCTTTCTGGTCAGTGTGGCTACATACCACACCACACCACATGAGCCATCATGTAGAAAGTCCTACAAGAGAAGGGGTAGTACTGGACCTAATTCTAGGGAATGTAGCCGGGCAAGTGGTAGTTGTGTCAGTAGGAGAGCATTTTGGTGATCGTGACCATAATTCGGTGAGATTTAAGGTAGTCATGGAAAACGACAAAGATGGACCGGAAATAAAGGTTCTAATTTGGGGGAAGGCCGATTTTAATATGCTAAGGCAGGATCTGGCCAAAGTGGACTGGGATCAGCTACTTGAAGAAAAATCCACATCAGAACAGTGGGAGTCTTTCAGAAAGGAAATAGAGAGCGTACAACGCCAACATGTTCCGGTAAAGGTCAAGGGTGGGACCAACAAGCCCAGGGAACCCTGGATGTCAAGGGATATACAAGAATGGATTAGAAAAAAAAGGGAGGCTTTTGGCAGATACAAAGGACTAAAAACAGTGGAAGCCCTAGAGGAGTATAGAAAGTGCAGGGGGGTACTTAAAAAAGAAATTAGTAGAGCGAAGAGGGGGCATGAAAAAACACTGGCGGGCAAAATAAAGGAAAATCCCAAGGTGTTTTTTAAGTATATTATGGGCAAGAGGATAACCAGGGCAAGAGTAGGGCCCATTAGGGACCAAAGTGGCAATCTGTGTGTAGAGCCGGAAGATGTAGGTGAGGTATTAAATTAATATTTTGCATCTGTGTTCACAATGGAGAAGGACAATGTAGGCATAGAAATCAGGCAGGGGGATTGTGATATACTTAAACAAATTAGTATTGAGAGGGAGGAGGTACTAGCAGTTTTAGCGGGCTTAAAAGTGGATAAATCCCCAGGCCCAGACGAGATGTATCCCAGGCTGCTGTGTGAGGCAAGGGAGGAGATTACAGGGGCTCTGACACAAATTTTCAGAACCTCTCTGGCCACAGGGGAGGTGCCAGAGGACTGGAGAACAGCTAACATAGTACCATTGTTCAAGAAGGGTAGTAGGGATAAACCAGGGAATTACAGGCCAGTGAGCCTAACATCAGTGGTAGGGAAATTATTGGAAAACATTCTGAGGGACAGAATTAGTCTCCACTTGGAGAGGCAGGGATTAATCAGGGATAGTCAGCATGGCTTTGTCAGGGGGAGATCATGTCTGACCAATTTGATTGAATTTTTCGAGGGGGTGACTAGGTGTGTGGATGAGGGTAGTGCAGTTGATGCAGTCTACATGGACTTCAATAAGGCTTTTGACAAAGTCCCACATGGGAGACTGGTCAAGAAGGTAAGAGCCCATGCGATTCAGGGTAATTTGGCACATTGGATCCAAAATTGGCTTAGTGGCAGGAGGCAGAGGGTGATGGTCGAAGTTTGTTTTTGTGACTGGAAGCCTGTGTCCAGTGGTGTACCACAGAGATTGGTGCTGGGTCCTTTGCTGTTTGTAGTGTACATTAATGATTTAGATATGAATGTAGGAGGTATGATCAGTAAGTTCGCAGATGACACGAAACTTGGTGGAGTGGTAAATAGCGAGGAGAGAAGTCTCAGGCTACAGGATGATATAGACGGGATGGTTAGATGAGCAGAACAGTGGCAAATGGAATTTAACCCTGAAAAGTGTGAGGTGATGTATTTTGGGAGGACTAACAAGGCAAGGGAATACACAATGAATGCTAGGACCCTAGAAAGGACAGAGGATCAGAGGGACCTTGGTGTGCATGTACTTAGATCCCTGAAGGCAGCAGGACAGGTAGATAAGGTGGTTAAAAAAGCATATGGGATACTTGCCTCCATTAGCCGAAGCATAGAATAGAAACATAGAAACATAGAAGATAGGAGCAGGAGCAGGCCATTCGGCCCCTCGAGCCTGCTCCGCCATTCAATGCGATCATGGCTGATCATCCAAATTCAGTATCCTGTCCCTGCTTTCTCCCCATACCCCTTGATCCCTTTAGCCTTAAGAAATATATCCAACTTCTTCTTGAATATATTTAATGAATTGGCCTCTACTGCCTTCTGTGGTAGAGAATTCCACAGGTTCACCACTCTCTGGGTGAAGAAATTCCTCCTCATTTCTGTCCTAAATGGCTTACCCCTTATTCTTAGACTGTGACCCCTGATTCTGGACTCCCCGACCATCGGGAACATCCTTCCTGCATCTAGTCTGTCCAATCCTGTCAGAATTTTATAAGTTTCAATGAGATCCCCTCTCATTCTTCTAAACTCCAGCGAGTATAAGCCCAATTGACCCAATCTCTCCTCATACGTCATTCCTGCCATCCCAGGTATCAGTCTGGTGAATCTTCGCTGAACTCCTTCCATGGCAAGAACATCCTTCCTCAGATAAGGTGACCAAAACTGCTTACAATACTCAAGATGTGGTCTCACCAAGGCCCTGTACAACTGCAGCAAGAAATCCTTGTTCCTGTACTCAAACCCTCTCGCTACGAAGGCCAACATACCATTTGCCTTCTTAACCGCATGTTGCACCTGCATGCTTACCTTCAGCGACTGGTGCACAAGGACACCCCGGTCTCGTTGCACTTCCCCTTTTGCCATGCTTCTGCCCAATCACCCAACCTGTCCAAATCATCCTGGAGTTTCTCGGCATCCTCCTCACACCACACACGTCCACCCAGCTTTGTGTCGTCTGCAAACTTGGAGATATTACATCTAGTTCCCTTGTCTAGATCATTAATATATATTGTGAATAGCTGGGGTCCAAGGACCGATCCCTGTGGTACCCCACTAGTCACTGCCTGCCACTCGGAAAAAGACCCGTTTATTCAAACTCTTTGCTTTCTGTCTGCCAACCAGTTCTCTATCCAAGTCAATACCTTGCCCCCAATCCCACACGCTAATCTCGTATCCGGGACCTTATCGAAAGCCTTCTGCAAGTCCAAATACACCACATCCACTGGTTCTCCCTTACCTATTTTACCAGTTACATCCTCAAAAAAGTTCCAGTAGATTAGTCAAGCACGATTTACCTTTTGTAAATCCATGTTGACTTTGTCCGATCCTGTCACTGTTTTCCAATTGCTCTGCTATTACATCTTTTATGATGTACTCCAGTATTTTCCCCATTACCAATGTCAGGCTTACCGGTCTATAATTCCCCGTTTTCTCTCTACCACCTTTTTTGAATAGTGTATAAGAGCAGGAAGGTTATGATGGAGCTGTACAAAACGCTAGTTAGGCCACAGCTGGAATTCTGTGTGCAGTTCTGGTCACCACACTATAGGAAGGATGTGATTGCATTGGAGAGGGTGCAGAGGAGATTCACCAGGATGTTACCTGGGTTAGAACGCTTCAGCAATGAAGAGAGACTGGACAAGCTGGGGTTGTTTTCCTTAGAGCATAGAAGGCTGAGGGGGGACCTGATTGAGGTGTACAAAATTAGGAGGGGCATAGATAGGGTAGATAGAAAGGAACTTTTCCCCTTAGTAGAGGGGTCAATAACCAGGGGGCATAGTTTCAAGGTAAGGGGCAGGAGGTTTAGAGCGGATTTGAGGAAAAATGTTTTCACCCAGAGGGTGGTTGGAATCTGTAACTCACTGCCTGAAAGGGTGGTAGAAGCAGGAACCCTCACAACATTCAAGAAGCATTTAGATGAGCTCTTGAAGCGCCATAGCATACAAGGCTACGGACCAAGTGCTGGAAAATGGGATTAGAATAGACAGGGCTTGATGGCCGGCGCGGGCACGATGGGATGAAGGGCCTCTTTCTCTGCTGTACTATTGCCATGTTCTTGCCCACTCACCTTGCCTGTCTATATCCCCTTGAAGCCTCCTTGCAACCTCCTCACAACTTACATTCCCACCCAGCTTTGTATCATCAGCAAACTTGGATATATTACATTTGGTCCCCTCATCCAAATCATTGATGTAAATTGTGAATAGCTGAGGCCCACGCACTGATCCTTGCGGGTACCCCACTAGTTACAGCCTGCCAATTCCCTTAAGATAAAGGCCAACATTCCATTAAGCTTTTTGAATACTTTTGTACCTGTGCACTAGCTTTTAGCGATTTGTGTACCTGGACACCTAAATCCCTTTGTTCCTCCACAGCTCCTAGTCTCTCACCATTAAGAACACATTCAGATTGGTCTTCTTCAGATCCAAAGTGGATGTCCTCACATTTCCTCACATTCAATTCCATCTGCCACAGTTTTGCCCACTCACTTAATCTGCCTCTGTAGAATTACAACACTGAGCACAACTACATAAGAACGTAAGGCCCTTCGAGCCTGCTCCGCCATTCAATAAGATCATGGCTGATCTTCTGCCTCAACCTCGCCTTCCTGCACTATCCCCATTTCCCTGGATTCCCTTAGTATCCAAAACTACCTTTCTGTTGATCCAAATATTAGCCAAAGTCTGAGATGACACTTGAAAGGCATGATATGGTCCTTGTGGTAACTTGCCTTAAGGCTTATAAAAGGAAAGCTTGATTTTTATGTGCACCACAAACTAAGCTGTGGAGCTCTCTATCTCCCTCGGTCTTTCCTTCCTCCTGCAAGCCTCAAGCTTTTAAAACCCAACTTTGGCATCAGTAAATCTCTACTCCCATGTCTTGCCGAGGTTACTCTTTTCTACTTTTCAACTTTGGTGCTGTTCTTCTATGGCTCTCGGCCTTTCACCTTGATTCCTCAACATCTACCTTTGCCAAATAATCATTTATATTGCAGCCAGTAGTATAGCAAGGAAAAAACGGGGCCAGGTTCCTATCGAGCGCATAAGAAACCAGTTTGTATAAACTGTAATAAAAACAGAAAATGCTGGAGATACTCAGCAGGTCAGGCAGCATCTGTGAAGAGAGAAACAGAGTTAACGTTTCAGGTCGATGACTATCACAGACCTTCCCTTTTGTTCTTTCATCCCCTCCCCCCTTTCCCAGCCCCTACACTTGCTTTTTTCCAGTTCTGACGGAAGGTCATTGACCTGAAACGTTAACTCTATTTCTCTCTTCACAGATGCTGCCTGACCTGCTGAGTATCTCCAGCATTTCCTGTTTTTATTTCAGATTTCCAGCATCCGCAGTACTTTCTTTTTGTATAAACTGTGGCTGACTGCATTTAATTTCCTAGAATCTTACAGCGCAGAAGGAGGCCATTCGGCCCACCATGCCTGTGCTGGCTCTTTGGAGGAGCTAACCAATTAGTCCCACTCTCCTGCTCTCTCCCCATAGTCCTGCAAATGTTTCCTTTTGGAATATTTTGACTAGTCTGTTGTGTTGGAAAAGCCACCATTGCTGAGTGACTGGGCGGCTTGGATAGATCATCCTTTACTCAGGGAACTGGGTTCAAATGCAATTTGTTGCTTTGACTGGGGTGGGTTATTTGAGCAGTGGGGGTGCAGGGGGGGAGGTGGTGGGGTGGAAGGAGTTTTGTTCGAGAAACCTGGAAGTCCAGGTTTCCCCACACTCGGTGGAGTTTTGACTCCATAGCGTGTATCTTTTAGTTCAAGCAGGTTCCCCACCTGGAAGCCAGCCTGATTGACGGGCTTGGCTCCCTGTCAGGCGGGGAATGCTCTGGAGGAGGTAGGGAGACTGCTGCTGGGTTAGTGGGAGGTTACAGGGGTCTGGATCTTCAGGGGGTGTGGTTGCCGATCCCGGGGGGGTGTTACCTATACTGGGGAGGCTTTGGTTGCCGATCTGGGAAGAGGGTTTGATCCCTGATCCTGGTTGGGGGGGTCCAAACCCCAATCTGGGGGGGGGGAACTGATCGTGGCGGGGGAGGGGGGTGGTGGCGCGCAGGGCGGGGGAGGGGTGGTCTTTGGATCCGGTGGGGTGGGTTGCCGATCTGGGAAGGGGGTTCGATCCCTGATCCTGGTTGGGGGGGATGGGGGGATCCAATTCCCAATCTGGGGGGGGGGTCTGATCGTGGCGGGGGGGGGGGCGGTGGGTGGAGGGGAGGGGTGGTCTTTGGATCCCGGGGGGGGAGGGGGTGGTGGTCCGATGGTGGGCAGGGAAGCAGGTAAGCTTGGTGCGCTGGGGGGGGGGGTGGGCAGAGGGTCGCACTCCTGCTCCACCTGGCCCACAACGTGCACCTTTTCCACAAAGCAGCACTCGCCTCCCTTTAGCTGCCGGGTTTCCCGAAGCCTGGGACACCCGGCCGGCCAGGGTTAAACCTGGAAGACAGGTTTAATATGAGGCACGGCATCTCTATATTATTTAAATGGCCAACCCGCCTCCTGAGAGTGCATTGGTTGCCCCCCACCCACCCCCCCACTGCCCCGCCTCCGTTAAAACTGCAAGTGGGCAGGTTGGAGGCGGGTTTGAGATTTTTAAAATTTTAACATCCCACCCCACCCCAACCCAACCCCTGGGTGAGAAAAAGTCAAAAAGCATTGACAATTTTCTCGTCGCAGATGTTATTCACTCTTTTTTGAACTTTGGGGAACAAAAATAAAATCAATGCTATAAAAACAAAAGCACATGCGTTTCCGAAGCATTCAAGCGAATGACCAAGGCAATTCCATTTTTACTTGCTCCTGTCAGCTAATGTTGCTGCATGGCCACTGGAGGACAGGCAATTGAGAAGTAATGAGATTTGTCAGGGAGGAAAAAAATTGTAAAATCGCTTGTTGGTTGAAGAGATTTTCTAAAAAAAAAATCCATTTAGCTGCAGTATTGTAAGAAACCGTGCCGAATTTTCGAAACTTGTATAAGATGGGGACGAAAGTCTGCTCTGGGTCTCCGGTTAACAGTAAAAAAAAATATTAGTATTAAAAATGATCAAAAATTGATTTTCAGCATGAGAATTATTGGTTGTCGGATGGACCCAGTGTCTGGATTACTATGCCGTCTTTCCTTCGGTGCACAGAGACCAAGATCTGATAATGTGATTTGATTTTTCTTTTCTGCCCCATTGATTTTATGAAGTTAGCTGCAATTTTTACACACAGATTTTTTTTATTGATTTTGTTTTTGCAGTACAGGATAATGGACAAAGCCCTTCTGGTGAAATGCTCAACTGTTTTGGGATTCGTTATCTTCATGTTCTTTCTCAACTCATTTGTTCCCTACATCCATCTTGATCTTGGTAAGTAAGGCTTATTAGTAACAGTACGGGTGGTAGGATCATATCTGATGTCCCACTGCGAATACAGCCCATTATATCCATCATTCCTCTATTTCACTAAGATGATCTTCATGTAGCATCACTAGTTTCCACTTGTTACCAGCTTTTTAGTTAGTGTGCATTAGCTAACCCATTAAGTGCCTCACAGGAGTTAGCATACTTGCCTCTTGACTTTTGCCTGTTGCTCTCCCCCACCCCTGCCATTTTGCTCAATCCAATAATGGGGTTTGCATATCTTCCAGTTTCCAGTTCTGGCAGACCCAATACCAATGGACCTGCCGTGTATCTCCAGCATTTTCTGTTAACATTTCAGTCCTTTACATCTATATACTACAGGCTAAACTCACTGGTCCCGAGCAACCATCAGAGAGCCACTCTGGAATTGAGTGTGGGCCAAAGACAGGGCTACGACACAGTAGTGCTAATTCTCCAACTTGTGCTACCTTGAAACGCAACTCTCTATCTCACTGACTATTTATTCTATCTTCTTCAGTGTCTCTTTCTTTTATTTTAACTATTGTGCCTTTTATTTTATATTATACTAAATTGGGGGAAAAATTCAGTTTCGCCCCGTTTGGGGCGCCATTATCGGCCGTGCGCAAAGTTTAGCGCCTGGCGCTAATTATCGCCTCCGACAGCAAACTTGGCTTTTATCGCCCCTGGAGGTGATTGGAGCACTAAATCAGGCGCTTCACACCTGTCTTAAGGTGCAAAGGCTGAGGAGCGAGGCGCTACCTCAGAGCGCTGGCGAAGCAAGGAAGGGCAAATCAAAATAAACCTGCAAAGTGCTGCTCAGTACTCAAAACTCCTTCACACAGCGTTGAATCTCTCCAGAAGTCTCTCTCTCTCTCTCTCAGAATGCCTGGTGCAAAAATGTCACCAACAAAAAAAGGCAGGAAGCGGTGGCCTTTAGATAGCGCTCCCCCAGTCCCTTTCTGACGGCACAACGCTCCCCTCAACCTGTCGTTGCTAGCGGCAGGCGGTAAGGCAGGGGGCGCCACTCAATATGCGGTCCGGGGTGCTAACGGGGCGTTGCGCACTCAACTGACGTCACAATCTGCCGGCGCAGGAGACCGTGGCGGTAGTGTTTAGCGCCACCACAAAATGTCTAATTAATTTCGCGAGCGGCGCAAACATCGCCGCGCCCGGGCGCTGGTTGCTTTGCGCCCCATTAGCGCCCTCTTAAGGCACTAACGGGAAACGCAAACAACTGAATTTTTCCCCCAATGTATTTTAATTGCTGTATTTTTTCTGGCTTATTTTACTTTTAAGAAACAATAACGGGGCTGAAAACCCCTTGGTGCCGGGATTCGTCTGCCAGCGACCTCTGGTATTGAGCCCACTGAGGTTGACGAGGTCACCGAATTTAAATATCCCCGGTAGCTGCCTGCAACACTAGGGGTGTATCTCAGACCCCAGAAGGGGTCAGATCTGGGGGTGGTGATTGGGCTGGGCCTCTTCAGAAAAAAACATCACCAGAGCCTCCTTGGCTCTTTGTAAGAAGGCTGACCTTTTTTCTGGAAAACTCTTTCTTTCTTCAGAGGTCTGGGCCACGGCCCCAACTTCCACCATTCCATGGACTGGTCCAACTCTGGGTACTGACCTACTGATGTCCCACCTGGCTTGGGATGCAGGAACTCCTGGCCTGGGAATCCCTCTGCCCCCTCCCGTCTATGGTGTGTGGAGCAAAGCAGAGAGAAAAGGGGCCAGAGACTTGTTATGCTGAATCGCCGCCCCTTTGTGTTGTCTGGAGATTTCTCGTGCTTTCGCTGAGGGGGGCATGGAGTACCTGTCTGTCCGGGCATTGTAACATTACGTAAGGTAGGCGAGAGGGGCCTGAGGCCCTCCTGGCTGTCCCGGTGGAAGCTGCTCCCAGAAGCGACAGGCATTCGGCCTTGCACCCAGCCTGCTTAGATTGAGCAGGGCCTAGTTGCCACCTGCTGGAGCCCACCAGAACATAGGCACCTTCTTTAACAGCATCAGGAAGATCTTCAGGGCTGAAGGCTTCTGACTGCAGTTTTTTGGACAGTAATCAGAGGGGCCAGCAGCCACTATTACTGCTCAAACACGTAGCAGCGTTTGGATTACCAGTCCCCGATTCTGGGTGCAGGCCACTGCCGGTGGGGTGATGGGGGCGGGGGGGGGTTGAAGAGGATGGAGGGCTTACACTGGGGACCAAACCAGCGCAGTGCTAATGACCTGAATCCAAAATACAGGCAAGTCGTGTGCATTCACCTGAGGAGAGTGGAATATCTGAATCTCTTAAATTTAGCCCTAATTGGTTGCAAACTGAATGAAGGCTCAATTCTCCACTCAGTAAGAAAACAACATCAACATTTAATTTTTGCTTCCAGTGTGAATAGTATCTTGGCTGAGTTTATTAAAAAGAAATGATGCATGCTGCAGATTCTGCTGTTGCATCTTTTGGTCTAAATGCAAAACAATGATTTGTACACAGGTAAGACTTCTACACTGGCTGATGTTCGACTCACAGACAGATATATATTCTTGTGTATAAAACCTGCTTGGACAATTGATTCCTTTAAGATTTTTTTGCTACACTGCCTCAGACCGTCATCCGTCTATGAATATTATAATACTGCCGGTGAAAATGAACTTTTAACAAACACGGACAAGAGGAGCTCCAAAATAATAAGCCAATTCATAAAGGAAGTTATTTTATATATTAATAAAACCTACGAATCTGTACCCGAATTGAACGCCAATTTGCGATCGCAACAAAAGCTAGCTGCTGGCTCAAGCTAACCCATATTTTACAGAGCTGAATCTGCCCAGTTTTACAGGCTCCGCTCATTTTACTGATTAATGCAAGCTCCCAGCTCAGTTTTGGTCTGTGCCTGGCAGCTAACTGAGAGAGGGCCATGCAAAATCTGACCAGGAACTCAAATTGCGAGGGAAGTACACAACATAAAGGTGGTTGCATCTGCAGACAAATACTCAGCATTTATAAAGCTGAATTTTAAATATTTGTCGACTTTTGCCAAAGCTTACGACCTGGGGATGTGTGGGATGGGAAGAACAAAGTGAAGGAAACCCAATTTGAAGGCACAAGAATGGACTGGGGCAGTGTGGTACAGAACCGACCTCTCGTTTGATGGCAGGCAAAGCGGACCCGCTGCTGCATGAAGAGGGTGCAAAGCAGATTGCCAGGGCACCCTCTCCAAAGGTCAGCCTTGCCCATCAGGAAATGCCAACTAGTCTAAATGGGCATGGAGTACATGATGCTATCTACCAATCGCTGGGAATTCTGGGAACCCTGCCCCCGACCAATGCTCTGTGCCCTGTAGAGCTTCTCGTAGCAGAAATGATGAGCGTATCAACATATGCAAATCTTTGAAGGTGGCAGGACAAGTTGATAAAGCTGTTAAAAAAGCATATGGGAAGCTTGGCTTTATAAAGAGAGGCAGTAGAGTAAAAAAAAAAGTGAGGAAGTTATGCTAAACCGTTATAAGTCACTGGTTAGACCTGAGCTGGAGTATTGTGTCCTATTCTGGGCACCACACTTTAGAAAGGACATCAAGGTCATGGAGAGGATGCAGCAGAGATTTACTAGAATGGTGCCAGGAACGAAGGGGGTACAGTTATGTGGAGAGATTAGAGAAGCTGGGATTGTTCTCCTTAGAGCAGAGAAGGTTAAGGGGAGATTTAATAGAGGTGTTCAAATTGATGAGGGGTTTCGAAAGAGTAGATAGGGAGAAACTGTTTCCACTGGCATGTGGGGCGGTAACCAAAGGACACAGATATAAAATAATTGGCAAAAAAAAGCCAGGGGAAGATGAGGAGAATTAGTTTTACTCAACAAGTTGTTATGATCTGGAATGCACTGCCTGACAGGGTGGTGGAAGCAGATTCAATAATAACTTTCAAAAGAGAATTGGATCTCTACTCAAAAAGGAAACATTTGCAGGGCTATCAAGAAAGAGCGGGGGAGAGGAACTAATAGGTAGCTCTTTCAGAGAGCTGGCATAGGCACGATGGGCCAAATGGCCTCCTTCATTGCTGTATGATTATATGATTCTATTCTACATTACCCTTCACAAAGAAGGCCTTTGTCACTCGCATGGTGCAGCAGATTGGTTGATTCGGAGTATATCCCCTGTATAGTCTAGAACGAACTGACACATAAAATGTTAACACACCTACAGGGAGAGCTCTGCCAGTTCTTGAAGTTGTTTGCAGGTCAGCCTGGAGCAGATAGCATACCTCTGACACAGCCTCTGTACTGAAGCAAAGGTGGTGAAAGAAAAAAAAGGCAAGGATATGCATTTATACCGTACTTTATCACATCCTCAGAACACCCCAAGGTGCTTTACAACCAATGGGTTACTTTTGAAATGCAGGGGCGGATTGTGTCAGTGGGGGACCGGAGCCTCGGTCAGGAAGCTTGGCAGTCCGGGTTTTTTTTCTGCAGGTTCCCCCCCCGGAAGTCAGCCTGATTGACACGCTTAGCTATCAGTCGGGCGGGGAGCACTCCGGAGCAGACCGCAGCGTCAGCCTCAGCCGCAGGTAGGGAGCCTCAGCTGCTACTGCGAGCGGGGGGGGTCGGTTCGATCCCTGACACTGGGGGGGGCGGTGTCCGATCCCCGAAACTGGGAGGTGGGGGTCCGATCCCCGACATTGGGGGGTGGGGGTGTCCGATCCCCGAAACTGGGAGGTGGGGGTCCAATCCACGACACTGGGGGGTGGGGGTCCGATCCCCAACAGCGGGAGGTGGGGGTCCGATCCCCAACACTGGGGGGGGGTCCGATCCCCGACTCCGGAGTGGTGTCCGAACCTGGGGGGGGTGGGGGGGCGGCCCGATCCCCTACCCCGGGGGGGTCTTTGTACGGTGGGGGACTTTGATTGGGGGAGCGAGCTTGGGGGGCCGGTGGAAGCACTCCAGCTCCTCCTGGCCCACAAGCAGTCCTGTAAAGCCTTCTCCCTGACGCTGTACCTCATCTCACATCAGCTGGTGGGTTTACCTAGACCTGGGAAAGCCGGCCGGCCAGTGTTAAATCTGCAAAGCGGGTTAAATCTGAGACTGCCAAACTCATGCTAATATTTAAATGGACAACTCGCCTGCTAGATAATAACATAAGAAATAGGAGCAGGAGCAGGTCATTCAGCCCTTCGAGCCTGCTCAACCATTCAGTAAGATCATGGCTGATCTTCAACCTCAACTCCACCTTCCCGCACTATCCCCACATCCCTTGATTCCCTTAAAATCTGTTGATCTCTGTCTTGAATATACTCAACTAGCTGGGGGGACCCGGCGTTGACTGAGCAGCCAGAGCTCTCTGGGGTAGAGAATTCCAAAGATTCACCACCCTTTGAGTGAAAAAATTTCTCCTCCTCTCAGTCTTAAATGGCCGACCTCTTATTCTGAGACTGTGACCCCTGGTTCTAGACTCCCCAGCCAAGGGAAACATCCATCCAGCATCTACCCTGCCAAGTCCTTTAAGAATTCTAAATGTTTCAATGAGATCGCCTCTCATTCTTCTAACCTCTGGGGAATATAGGCCTAGTCTACTCAATCTCTCCTCATAGGACAATCCCCCCATCCCAGGAATCAATCTAGTGCACCTTCGTTGCACTCCCTCTACGGCAAGTATATCCTTCCTTAGGTAAGGAGACCAAAACTGTACACAATACTCCAGGTGTGGTCTCATCAAGGTCCGATATAATTGTAGTAAGGCATCTTTACTCTTATACTCTAATCCCCTCCTGGGAATAGGTATGCTGACCCCCGCCTTGACCTGCCTCCATTAAACCTGGAAGTGGGCGGGTTGGCCTCTGGTTTGAGATTTTTACATTTTTAACATCTCACCCGACCCCAGCCCACCTGTTTTTGGGAGTTAAGATTCAGCCCGTAGTTACTCTTCTTATGTAAGCAAATACAACGGCTAACTTAATTGATTGAAATGGATTGAAGACTGGCTGAAAGCCCATATCTAGAAATGGTTGTAGATGGATTAGGATCTGCTTGTAGGCCAGTCACCACCTACAAGGCACAATTTTTCAGAAAATGTGTCAACTATAATTTATTAGATTAGTTTCATATGGCACTCTTCCATTTTGTTTCTAATTATTATAGCATTAATTTTCTGCTTATTGAGATCAGGCCAATAGGTCTGTAGAAACATATAAACATAGAAGATAGGAGCAGGAGTAGGCCATTTGGCCCCTCGAGCCTGCTCCGCCATTCAATGCAATCATGGCTGATCATCCAAATTCAGTACCCTGTCCCTGATTTCTCCCCATATCCCTTGATCCCCTTAGCCTTAAGAAATATATCTAACTCCTTCTTGAATATATTTAATGAATTGGCCTCAACTGTCCTCTGTGGTAGAGAATTCCACAGGTTCCCACTCTCTGGGTGAAGAAATTCCTCCTCATCTCTGTCCTAAATGGCTTAGCCCTTATCCTTAGACTGTGACCCCTGGTTCTGGACTCCCCCGCTATCGGGAACATCCTTCCTGCATCTAGTCTGTCTAGTCCTGTTAGAATTTTATAAGTTTCAATGAGATCCCTTCTCATTCTTCTAAACTCTAGCGAATGTAAGCCTAATCGACCCAATTTCTCTTCATACGTCATTCCTGCCATCCCAGGTATCAGTCTGGTGAATCTTTGCTGCACTCCCTCCATGGCAAGAACATCCTTCCTCAGATAAGGTGACCAAAACTGCACACAATACTCAAGGTGTGGTCTCACCAAGGCCCTGTACAACTGCAGCAGGACATCCTTGCTCCTGTACTCGAAACCTCTTGCTATGAAGGCTAGCATACCATTTGCCTTCTTAACCGCCTGTTGCACCTGCATGCTTACCTTCAGCGACTGGTGCACAAGGACACCCAGGTCTCGTTGCACTTCCCCTTTCCCCAATCTATTGCCGTTCAGATAATAATCTGCCTTCCTGTTTTTGCCAGCAAAGTGGATAACCTCGCATTTATTCACATTATACTGCATCTGCCATGCATCTGCCCAATCGCCCAACTTATCCAAATCGTACTGGAGTTTCTCTGCATCCACCTCACAGCACACATGCCCACCCAGCTTTGTGTCATCTGCAAACTTGAAGATATTACATCTAGTTCCCTCGTCTAGATCATTAATATATATTGTGAATAACTGGGGTCCTAGGACCGATCCCTGTGGTACCCCACTAATCACTGCCTTCCACTCGGAAAAAGACCTGTTTATTCCAACTCTTTGCTTCCTGTCTGCCAATGAGTTTTCTATCTAATTCAGTACCTTACCCCCAATCCCATGTGCTTTAACTTTGCATGCTAGTCTCTTATGCGAGACCTTAACGAAAGCCTTGTGAAAGCCCAAATATACCACATCCACTGGTTCTCCCTTATCTATTCTACCAGTTACATCCTCAAAACATTCCAGCAGATTAGTCAAGCATGATTTACCTTTTGTAAAAACATGTTGACTTTGTCCGATCCTGTCACTGTTTTCCAAGTGCTCTGTTATTACATCTTTTATAATGGACTCTAGCATTTTCCCCACTACCGATGTCAGGCTTACCAGTCTATAATTCCCCGTTTTCTCTCTACCATCTTTTTTGAACAGTGGGGTAACATTAGCTACCCTCCAATCCATGGGAACTGTTCCAGAATCTATAGAATTTTGGAAGATGATCAGCAATGCATCTACTATTTCTAGGGCCACTTCCTTAAGTACCCTAGGATGTAGATTATCAGGCCCTGGGGATTTATCGGCCTTCAATCCCGTCAATTTCCCTAACATCATTCCCTAGAAATACTGATTTCATTCAGTTCCTCCCTCTCATTAGACCCTATGTTCCCTGACATCTCTGGGAGTTTATTTGTGTCCTCCTTTGTGAAGACAGAAACAAAGTATATATTTAATTGGTCAGCCATGTCTTTGTTCCCCATTATAAATTCCCCTGATTCTGACTGCAAGGGACCTACGCTTGACTTCACCAATCTTTTTCTCTTCACATATCTATAGAAGCTTTTACAGTCAGTTTTTATGTTCCCTGCAAACTTACTCTCATACTCTATTTTCCCCTTCTTAATTAATCCCTTTGCCCTGCTTTGCTGAATCCTAAACTGCTCCCAATCCTCAGGTTTGCTGCTTTTTATGGCCAATTTATATGACCTCCCCTTGGATCTTATGCTATCTCTAATTTCCCTTGTTAGCCAATGTTGAATCACCTTTTTTGTTTTATTTTTATTCCAAACAGCGATGAAAAACTCTGTCGTTCATCCATGTGATCTTTAAATGTTTGCCATTGCCTATTCACCATCAACCCTTTGAGTAACATTCCCCAATCCATCCTAGCCAACTCGCGCCTCACACCATCGTAGTTTCCTTTATTTAAATTCAGTACCCAAGTCTCTGAATCAACTACTTCACTCTCCATCTTAATGAAGAATTCTATCATATTATGATTGCACCTCCCCAAGGGCCCTCGTACAACAAGATTGCTAATTAATCCTTTCTCATTACATAATACCCAGTCTAAGATGGCCTGATCTCTAGTTGGTTTCTCGACATATTGGTCCAGGAAACCATCCCGTATACACTCTAGGAATTCCTCCTCCACAGTATTATTACTAATTTGGTTAGACCAATCTATATGTAGATTTAAGTTACCCATGATAACTGTTGTGCCCTTATTGCACGCATCTCTAATTTCCCATTTAATGCCACCCCCAACCTCAGCATTACTGTTTGGGGGTTTGTATACCACTCCCACTAACGTTTTCTGCCCCTTGGTATTTCTCAGCTCTACACACACAGATTCCACATCATCAGAGCTAATATCCTACCTTACTATTGTGTTAATCTCCTCTTTAACCAGCAATGCTACCCCACCGCCTTTTCCTTTTTGCCTGTCTTTCCTGAATATTGAATACCCCTGGATTTTGAGTTCCCAGCCTTGGTCACCCTGGAGCCATGTCGCCGTAATCCCAATTATATCATATCTGTTTACATCTATTTGCGCAGCTAATTCATCCACCTTATTACGAATGCTCCTCGCATTAAGACACAAAGCCTTCAGGCTTGATTTTTTAACACTTTTAGAATTATTGTTTACTGCGGCCATGTTTGATTTACACCCTTGATTTCTCTGACTTCCACTTTTGCTTTTCTCCTTCCTGTCTTTTGCTTCTATCCTTGCTTCCCTTTCCTCTGTCTCCCTGCACAGGATCCCAACTCCCTGCCATTTTAGTTTAAACCCTCCCCAACAGCACTAGCAAACACTCCCCCTAGGACATCGGTCCCGGTCCTGTCCAGGTACAAACCATCCAGTTTGTACTGGTCCCAACTCCCCCAGAACCGGTTCCAATGTCCCAGGAATTTGAATCCCTCCCCCTTGCGCCATTCTTCTAGCCATGTATTCATCTGAAATATTCTTCTATTTCTACTCTGACTAGCACGTGGCACTGGTAGCAATCCTGAGATTATTACCTTTGAGGTCCTATTTTTTTTAGTTGTTGCCTGGTCTCTCACTTGAACTCAAATGGAAACTACGTTTGCCTTTTTGCAGTCAACCTCCACAGTGTTCAGTGACGTCTTCAAAATGAACACTAATACTTCACAAATCTCCTCCCTTGTCTTTAAGGTGTAGATCATTTTCCATGGTTTTTTTTGGTTTCCAGTCCACTAATCTCATCTAGAGACTTTACTTCACGCTGGCAAAGTTCCAAAACATGAACAACTGGATCGATTTTCAACTTGCCGTCTGGGTCTAAAACTGGTTGATCGACCACCCATAATAGAAACTGACCAATTCTAACTTCCCTTTAAATCAATGGAAATAAACAAATGTGTGGTTTCTATAATGAGTGGTCAACCCGGACAGGATCGGACAAAGTCAACATGGATTTACAAAAGGTAAATCATGCTTGACTAATCTACTGGAATTTTTTGAGGATGTAACTGGTAGAATAAATAAGGGAGAACCAGTGGATGTGGTGTATTTGGATTTTCAGAAGGCTTTCGATAAGGTCCCGCATAAGAGATTAGCGTGCAAAGTTAAAGCACATGGGGTTGAGGGTAAGGTACTGACTTGGATAGAGCACTGGTTGGCAGACAGAAAGCAAAGAGTTGGAATAAACGGGTCTTTTTCTGACTGGCAGGCAGTGACTAGTGGGGTACCGCAGGGATCTGTGCTAGGACCCCAGCTATTCACAATATATATTAATGATCTAGATGAGGGAACTAGATGTAATATATCCAAGTTTGCAGATGACACAAAGCTGGGTGGGCGTGTGTGCTGTGAGGTCGATGCAGCGAAACTCCAGTATGATTTGGACAGGTTGGGTGATTGGGCAGATGCATGGCAGATGCAGTATAATGTGGATAAATGTGAGGTTATCCACTTTGGTGGCAAAAACTAGAAGACAGATTATTATCTGAACGGCAATAGATTGGGAAAAGGAGAAGTGCAACGAGACCTGGGTGTCGTTGTGCACCAGTCGCTGAAGTGCATGCAGGTGCAGCAGGCGGTTAAGAAGGCAAATGGTATGTTGGCCTTCATAGCGAGAGGATTTGAGTATAGGAGCAAGGATGTCTTGCTGCAGTTGTACAGGGACTTGGTGAGACCACACCTTGAGTATTGTGTGCAGTTTTGGTCGCCTTATCTGAGGAAGGATGTTCTTGCCATGGAGGGAGTGCAGCGAAGATTCACCAGACTGATACCTGGGGTGGCAGGAATGACATATGAAGAGAGATTGGGTCAATTAGGCTTACATTCGCTAGAGTTTAGAAGAATGAGAGGGGATCGCATTGAAACTTATAAAATTCTAACAGGACTAGACAGACTAGATGCAAGAAGGATGTTCCTGATGGCGGGGGAGTCCAGAACCAGGGGTCACAGTCTAAAGATAAGGGGTAAGCCATTTAGGACTGAGATGAGGAGGAATTTCTTCACCCAGAGAGTGGTGAACCTGTGCAATTCTCTACAACAGAAGGCAGTTGAGGCCAACTTATTAAATATATTCAAGAAGGAGTTAGATATATTTCTTAAGGCTAAAGGGATCAAGGGATATGGGGAGAAAGCAGGGACAGGGTACTGAATTTGGATGTTCAGCCATGATCTCATTAAATGGCGGAACAGGCTCGAGGGGCCGAATGGCCTACTCCTGCTCCTATCTTCTATGTTTCCATGTTTCTATGTAATGCCAGTTTTATGCCCAGGCAGCAAGTTGAAAATCTATCCCAACACATTTTTGATGGTTTGATCTGTTTGGATACTCTCTGGCAAAAGGCTCCCAAGAAGTAGTCATTCGGATGATTCCTATCTCCTGTTCCTCCTCCTATTTAAATTCATATGGGTCCCCTTGGTTATTAATCTCCTCCCTGACTATGGCCTTGCTGCTAGGATATTGGAAGAGTTTTTTTGGCAGTTTTTGTTTGACATCTGCTATGCTATGCCTGTTTCCAGTTTTCTGTTGGCAGCTGAATCTCTTTTCGTGACCTTCTTCTGTATAAATGAGCACCTGGACCAAAGGTTACCATCTCCCTTTTTCCTACACGCTTTGCAAATCTTCCATTTTCCTCAAATTCAGTGTCAATAAACCAAGGATTTGTATGCCACTGTCAGATTTCACATGGCGTCCCTTATCCAGTTATCTACCTGTTTGAAGGATACCACAAAACAAAGTGAAAGGAAAAGGGAGAAACCCATCAGGACATTTAACATGGGTTTCCAGATATTACAGGAGTTCGTCCTATCTTTCTCTTTTTCTCTTCCCCTCTCTTTGTGTCTCGGTCTCTCTCTGTTTCTCTGCTGCCTTGAATTCCGCAGGGTCACCGTGTTAATTGCAACCGCTACTGGACTGCTGCAGCGCTGTGAAGTAGTTTGTGAACTGACAGCATTTGTCACTAAATTCAAATTCTGTAAGCTGGCTGTCTCAATAACTAGCTCCTTTCTAAAATTAAACTTAACACAGGTCATACATAAAGGCCGCTCTCAGTGCTGTGTCATTCTGTGGAAGAATCCCATTCCCAAAAATTGTCGTCCGAGTTTCTAGTGAGGCAAGGTTAAACCTTGTGGATGAGAAAATGGGCAAACTCCTCTTGCATATTTATGCTAAATATGAAAATATCAAACTGTAAAATAATACCTATCAGCTAATTTTGCACTGTGTTTTAAAGGGATTAGGATTTGCTGCCCACAGTTTTTAACTTGAAATGGGATCGATGTTGCTATAATATTCATTCAAGCTTCTTAATGAAAGGCAACACTTCATTACAGTCTAATTAACTTAACTCTCGAGTGTAATTTGGCACTTTGTAAAATGCTAAAATTGCTAACTGTCTTTGACGACTTAATGGGTAAACGCATTGTCTGGTGTGGTACTGAGCCTCGCAGACCAGAACAACAGCAACAGCAACAATGTGCATTTATATACAAAAGCAAAATACTATGGATGCTGGAAACACTCAGCAGGTCAGGCAGCATCTGTGGAGAGAGGAACAGAGTTAACATTTCAGGTTGATGACTTTTCATCAGAACTGGATAAAGTTAGAGATGTAACAGATTTTAAGTGAGTACAGAGGCTGGGAAAGGGGGAGGGGAGGCAGCATCTGTGCATTTATATAACGCTTTTATTGTCATAAAACGTCCCAGGGCACTTCACAGGAGTGTAATCAGACACAAATTGACACTGTGCCAAAGAAGGAGACATTAGGACAGGTGACCAAATGCTTGGTCAGAGAGGTAGGTGTAAGCCGAGCAAGAAATATAAAAACTGACAGTAAGAGCTTCTACAAGTATATAAAAAGGAAGAGAGTAGCTAAAATAAACGTTGGTCCCTTAGAGGACAAGACTAGGGAAATAATCATGGGAAACAAGGAAATGGCAGAGGCATTGAACAAATATTTTGTATCTGTCTTCACAGTAGAGGACATTAAAAACATCCCAGTAATAGTAGAAACTCAAGGGGCAAAACAGAGGGAGGAACTTAAAACAATCACTATCACTAGAGAAAAAGTGCTAGGCAAACTTATGGCTCTAAAGGCTGAGAAGTCCCCTGGACCTGATGGCCTGCATCCTAGGGTCTTAAAAGAAGTGGCTACAGAGATAGTGGATGCATTGGTTGTAATCTTCCAAAATTCCCTTGACTCTGGAAAAGTCCCAGCGGATTGGAAAACCGCAAATGTAACGCCCTTATTCAAAAAGGAGGAAGACAGAAATCAGGAAACTATAGGCCAGTTAGTCTAGCATCTGTCATTGGGACAATGCTTGAATCCATTATTAAGGATGTAGTAGCAGGACTTTTAGAAAATCATAATACAATCAAAAAGAGTCAGCGTGGTTTTATGAAAGGGAAATCGTGTTTGACAAATCTATTAGAGTTCCTTGAGGAGGTAACAAGCAGGGTGGATAAAGGGGAACCAGTAGATGTAGTGTATTTGGATTTCTAATAGGCATTCAATAATGTGCCACATAAAAGGTTACTGCATAAGATAAGAGCTCACGGTGTTCGGAGTAATATATTAGATCGGATAGAGGATTGGTTACCTAACAGAAAACAGAGAGTCCGGATAAATGGGTCATTTTCAGGATGGCAACCTGTAACTAGTGAGGTGCCACAGGGATCGATGCTGGGGCCTCAACTATTTTCAATCTATGAAGGAAGCGAGTGTATTGTAGCCAAATTTGCAAACGATACAAAGATGGGAAAGCAAGTTGTGAGCAGGATATAAAGGGCTGGATTTTAATACTGGAGGTGTGTAGGAGGCGGGACTACAACTTTCGGGGTTGTAGTCCCGCCTCCATCGAGTTGTGGCCAACCCACGCGATTTTCACTTGATTGACCTTGTTGAACCTGCCCAGTGGGCTCAGCAGGCCAATTAAGGGCCACCCGGCAACAGGTGACGTCACAGATTGACATTTCATCTGTCAAGAGCTTTTGACAGATAAAATATCAACGTTTGACAGCTCTTTGAAGCTGTCAAACACTGACAATCTGTACTCCAAGTTAATTCCTTCCTTTCAGGATGATTTAGAGATCTCTCCAGAACAGAAAGCTGAATGCTGCAACTTTTGACAGCTCGCGGCTATTCTGCTTTCTGTGCCGGTGAGATGAGGGACTCCCGAGACCTGAAGGAAGGAAGGCTGTAAAGGTAAGAAACGGTAAGTAAAACTTCTTTAAATACTTTAGACACACCAAACACACTTACTTCTGCACTCATGCTCCCATCACTCACCTGAACACCGGACATCTCGATCCCTCCAAGCCCTTCAGCCTGACGGTCTGCCTCGCTAACTTGGCGTGGTTTGGAGCCGTCGGGAATCCTACACTTCAGGAATAAAAATAGGGATTAGGCTAAAAGCTGCCTGTTAACTATCTGTTAACAGGCAGTTAATTGGCACTAATCCCCTTCCCGCCTCGGGGAGGCGGCTCCCAACACAGGTCGGATATCTGCCTCCTTTGAAACTGGCATGGAGGCGGGTTGGGGGCGGGATGGGTTCGTGCCCCCCAATTTCAAGATTTTAACCCCCCACATGCCTCCAATCCCACCTCCACGGCCCAATGAAAATCCTGCCCAAAGAGTCTGCGAAGGGATATAGATAGGTTAAGGGAGTGGGCAAGAATTTGGCAGATGAAGTATAATGTGGGAAAATGTGAAGTTATCCACTTCGGTAGGAAGAATAGAAAAGAAAAATATTATTTAAATTTAGAAAGACGGTACAGAGGGATTTGGGTGTCCTTGGAAATGAAACACAAAAAGGTAACATGCAGGTGCAGCAAGTAATTAGGAAGGCAAATGGAATGTTGGCCTTTATTTCAAGGGGGATAGAGAATAAAAGTAGGGAAGTCTTGCTACAACTGTGCAGGGCAATGGTGAGACCACACCTAGAGTACTGCGTACAGTTTTGGTCCCCTTATTTGCGCACTTGCAGAAATGATCATGTGACAGAAGTCAGGAGGGTGACCATTGGCTGAGTTTTTTTTCCCTACCTAACGAGATGAATGGGCACTTAATATTCCAGGCTACAATGTCTTCAGAAAGATTGGGAAGGGGAAAAAGGAGGGGGTGGCAGTATTGATCAAAAATACTGTTACAGCACTAGAAAGGGATGATGCGAGTTCAAAGGCAGAATCTATTTGGCTAGAATTAAGGAACAATAGAAGAGCTACTATCCTGCCGAGTGTGTGCTATAGGCCACCAAGTAGTGGGAAGGGGATAGAGGAGCAAATTTGCAGGCAAATTGCATAAAGATGCAAAAAACTTTAGAGTGGTGTGTCTTGTTTTACACACTTTGTATAAAAATAATAAATTGCAGGACAACGGAGTATTACAGTTTAACTCTTTTATTAAGCATTAGGTCTGATCTTACTCATAGCAGCACCATGGGGCCAAGATGGCAACAATAGTAGTCCTTACAGATGCCTGCAGGCCAATGACAACTCAGCATGTGATCACATGTGAATATAATAGGTAATCCTTACAGATGCCTGCGGGCCAATGATAATTCAATATGCAAATGTTACATGGTGATAATGGGGAGCTTCAATTATTTCAATATAGACTGAGAAAATAACAGTGTAAAGAGAAAGAGAGGGAGGGGGGAGTTCCTGAAATATGGGCAAGAGGACTTTCTTGATCAGTATGCTTCCAGCCCAATGAGGAAGGAAGCAGTGCTGGGTCTAGTTCTGGGAATGAAGTGGGGCAAGTGCAGCATGTTTCAGTGAGAGAGCATTTGGGAAACAGTGATCACAATATCATTAGGTTTAGAGTAGTTATGGAAAAGGACAAGGAAAAATCAAACGTGAAAATACTCAACTGGAGAAGGGCTAATTTCAGTGAGTGGGAAAAGAGTTCTGGCCCAGTTGGATTGGAATAAAGGATTGGTAGGTCAAACAGTAAATGTGTAATGGGAGGCCTTCAAAGAGGAGATAGTTCGGGTGCAGACTAGACACATTCCTACGAGGGGGAGAGGAAGGGTATCCAAAGCCAGAGCTCACTGGATGACGAAAGATATAGGCCGCAAAATTCGGAGGTCTAGCACTGGTCGTTAATGCTGGTTTTGCTCAAAAAATGGCGGCCTCCTCGCTCCTGCCCTCTTCTGGCGCAAAACACGGTGGCCACCATGTTGGGGAGGTCGTTAGCACTGCCATTGCCTGCGCTCGCCGCCGTGTGTAAGTATGCAGACCGCGACGTCAATCGGTGTGCAATGCCTGAATTGATGCACTACCATGAGTTTGGACGTTGACGCTCTGGACACCAACCTCTCCAAACCACGCACAGAAGAATGTGCGTGCAGCAGTACCACAGGGACATTGCTAGCGCTTCTTACAAGGACACTCACAGGTAAGTTTCGATTTTAGCTTTTGGACTTGTTTTAACATTTTATCGGAGTAGTAGCTTGGTGCAATACATTTACAAAGTTGTTAAAGTGTGCAGGGTGCGCTGCTGGATGCTTGCAAGGCTTTGGATGTTAAAGGAAGGCCTTAGAGAACACCACTTGCTCCCAAGTCCTGGGGGCTCTAGTTGCAGTCCCCCTTGGACTGCGACATCACATGGAGATGAAGCAGAGGCGGCAAAGCGGACAAGCTGCTCGCAGAGGGAAGAGGAGGAAACAGAAGGAAGGAGGCAACCCAGACCGTCCCTTTCTGGCCGGGATGTCCGGGATGGAATCATCCGCCTGTGGTACCAGTGAACACAACCCCAATTCCCCTTTCAACATTAGTCCCACACCTTACCTTCCCTCTGTTACTAACCATCACAGCGTCCTCTTGGCCACAATGCTGAAATAATCGCCACCACAAAGCAAACTTTCCAATTCAACTTTATCCATATATGCATCCAATATTACATCAAAAAATCAACTAGTCACCCTTGTACATTCCCTTAGTGAGTGTCTAGCGTCTGCCTTTGCCTATCCTAGTGATGCTTTGCAGTGCTACCTCAGTGGCTGCAGCATAGCTGGTGGAAGGCTGCTGACTTTCAGTGGGGGACACTGCAGATGGCCTTGCAGGGTGACCTCGAGGAGCTGGTGGCTGGGAGTGTCAAATTGAATGACGGTGTTTCTTCTTCTTCACTCTCCTCTCCCTCTTCTTGATCAACCACTGGTTTGGCAGCCTGGATTTCTTGGGTGTGTGAAATGAGGAAGGAACAAGGGTAGGTTTGTGGTGCCAGGAGGGCGGGAAAGCAAGAGGTGTTTGCTTGCACCATGTGCAGCTTGTAAATCAGAAGATATTGTGGGATGAGGGGGTAGTGGGATGTGAGAAGGAGGCAGAATTAAAATGCAGGAGTAGGCCATATGGCCCCTTGAGCCTGCTTCAGTTCAGCTTTAAGAGCTGCAGACTGCCAAGTTTTGAATGATTTTTAATTCTTTTTCAGAAGGCAGTGCACCTTTAAGGGCTAGAGACTGTCTTGAAAACGAACAGCCTAGCTTTAAGGAAAGACAGCCTTGCTCCAGCGATGCTAACTTGGACCCCCTGCTGAGCGCACAGCCTGTCAGTAGCGCGATAGTCGCTAGGCTGTGTGCTGCAATCATTTAAATTAGCAGGCAGCACCAAATTGACAAGGTGCCTGCGTTTTTTGAACGGGCATGGGCATATCTGGCATCGAATTTCCCAGCCGTAGAGATTAAAAAGAAGCAGAGAAAGGAGGCTTATGATAAATGTCGGGTTCATAATTCAGTAGAGAAGTAAGCTGAGTGTATGAGAATAGGTTAGCGGGTAGCGTAAAAACAAACCCGAAACTATTTTATCAACATATAAACAATAGTAAAAAAATAGTCAAAGGAAGGGTGGGGCCAGTTTAGGGACCAAAAAGGAGATTTTGTTGTGGAGGCAGAGAGCGTGGCTGAGGTATTAAATGAATACTTTGCAACTATCTCCACTAAGGAAGAGGATGCCACCAATGTCACAGTAAAGGAGGAGATAATAGAGATAATGGGCTGGATTTTAATACTGGAGGCGTGTAGGAGGCGGAACTACAACTTTCGGGGTTGTAGTCCTGCTTCCATCGAGTTGTGGCCAACCCACATGATTTTCACTTGATTGACCTTGTTGAACCTGCCCAGCGGGCTCAGCAGGGCAATTAAGGGCCACCCGGCAACAGGTGACATCACAGATTGACATTTCATCTGTCAAGAGCTTTTGACAGATGCAATGTCAGCGTTTGACAGCTCTTTGAAGCTGTCGATAATCTGTACTCCAAGTTAATTCCTTCCTCTCAGGCTGATTTAGAGATCTCTCCAGAACAGAAAGCTGAATGCTGCAACTTTTGACAGCTCGCGGTCATTCTGCTTTCTGTGCCGGTGAGATGAGGGACTCCCGAGACTTGAAGGAAGGAAGGCAGTAAAGGTAAGTAAAACTTATTTAAACACTTTACACACACCAAACACACTTACCTCTGTACTCATGCACACATCACTCACCTGAACACCGGATATCTTGAGTCCTCTAAGCCCTTCAGCATGACGATACGCCTCGCTAACTTGGCGTGGTTTGGAGCCGTTGGAATCCTAGACTTCAGGGATAAAAATAGGGATTAGGCTAAAAACTGCCTGTTAACTACCTGTTAACAGGCAGTTAATTGGCACTAATCCCCTTCCCACCTCAGGGAGGCGGGTCCCAGCACAGGTTGGGTATCCGCCTCCTTTGAAACTGGCATGAGGGCGGGATGGGTTCGTGCCCCTCGATTTCATGATTTTAACCCCCCACAGGCCTCCAATCCCGCCTCAATGGCCCAATGAAAATCGAGCCCATTGTATAGGATAAAAATAGATTAAGAGGAGGTACTAAAAATGTTGACAATCCTCAAAGTAAAAAGTCATCCAGTTCAGATGGGATGCATCCCAGGTTGCTGAGGGAAGTAAGGATGGAAATTGTGGAGGCTCTGGCCACAATCTTCCAATCCTCTTTAGATGTAGGGGTGCTGCCAGAATACTGGGGGATTGCACATGTTACACCCCATTCAAAATAGGAGAGAGAGAGAGATAAACCCGACAACTACACCCCAGTCAGCCCAACGCCAGTGGTAGGGAAACTTTTTTAGAGACAATAATACAGGACAAAATTAATTGTCACTTGGGGAAAATATGGGTTAATAAATGAAAGCCAGCCCGGGTTTGTTAAAGGCAAATCGCATTTGACTAACTTGGATCAAGTTCTTTGATGAAGTAACAGAGAGCGTTGATGAGGGTAGTTGCGGTTGATGTTGTGTACATGGACTTTCAAAAGGTGTTTGATAAAGTACCACATAATAGACTTGTCAGCAAAATTGTAGCCCATAGGATTAAAGGGGCAGTGACTGCATGGATACAAAATTGGTTAAGGGACAGAAAGCTGGAATTAAGGGTGAGCGGTTGTTTTTCAAAATGGAGGCTGGGGGTGGCGGGTGCAGTGGTGCACCCCCAGAGGTTGGTGTTGGGATCACTGCTCTTTTTATATATATGTTAATGACTTGGACTTGGGTATACAGGGCACAATTTCAAAGTTTGCAGATGACACGAAATTCGGAAATGTAGTAAACAATGAGGATGATAGTAACAGACTTCAGGAGGACATAGACAGACCGGTGAAATGGAATGGGCAGAAACATGGCAGATGAAATTTAACACAGAGAAGTGTGAAGTGATTAATTTTGGTAGGAAAAATGAGGAGACGCAATATAAACTACATGGTACAATTTTAAAGGGGGTACAGGAATAAGAAGCCCTGGGCGTGTGTGACAGGACAAGTTGAGAAGGCTGTTAACAAGGCATATGGGATCCTTGGCTTTATCAATAGAGGCAATGGGCTCGATTTTGCCAATTGGGGGCGGGCTGGGGCGGGTCAGGTGGTTTTCGTGTCAGGACCCCGACTCCGATGTGAAGTGGGGAAAAAAGTGTGATTTTGCCCTAATTGGGCACTTGATTTCCAGCGCGTGGAAACCCCTGGCCCAATGAGTCTTTTCATAAAGAAAGTCGCCTCCGATGACGTCATCAATGCTGCTGGATTTAAGGCCTGCAAGCAGCCTTGCTTCTTCTGGAGACTTTAAACTTTATGCCCATTGTTGTGATCGCTTCATTCAGCAACTATGTCCAGCAGTAGGCCAAAGTGTGCTCCAAGGTTCGATGAGGCCTCCCTCCAAGCTCTGATGGAGGGAGCAAGATCAAATAAGGAGGTGCTCTTCCCTGCCTCAGGGAGGAAAAAGCCTCCCCAGCAGACTAAAGCTGTGTGGCTGCAAGTGGCCCAGGAGGTCAACTCAATCTCTATGTGCCGCAGAACCTGGCTGCAGTGCAGGAAGAGATTTCATGACCTTCTCCGCACAGGAAAAGTGAGTATGACTTTCCCATCACCCTCAATCTGATCCCCATCACCTCTCCTCACTAGCACTCTGCTTTGCCAACCTCTTCCTCCACATCCCACTTGACACTGACATCCCTGCACTCCCTATCACTGTGATGCAATGCCAACAACTTACAACACACAGGGAGGGCCCTTTGTCTCCTTCTAAGCATCTATGCTATGGATTCTCTACACTCACTCCTTCATTCTCACTCAAACTCCACTTGTGCCCCTCATTGCAGGAAAAGAGAGCCCACAATAAGAGGGAAAGAGTGAGGACAGGAGGAGGGCCACCCTCAGTAGCCCAGCTCACCACCTTGGAGGAGGCAGCCCTGGAAATCGCCGGTGTCGAGGACGATTCGCATGTGGGGGACGGACAGATGGGCGCAACACAGCAAGCTGGTGACAGAATAGTTTGGCATCTCTCTCATTGACATTGCATGAGTGACTGATAATGATTCTGATGCCCTAACAGATGGACTTATGATCATCTGCACAATTCAATGTGCATGCAACCTTTACCTCACATCTCTAACTCTTTCCTTTACTCCCCCACAGGACCATCAACAGCCCCCGTCCCCAATGTCCAGGAGGAACAGCCTGAGCCTCAAGACTCCTCAGAGGAAGCTGCAACCTCTGAGGGCGTAGCGACAGCAGAATTCAGTGCACCCAGCACCAGCGCAGACACTCACACCTCGGTGGGGCCTTTGCGAGATAGAGTAGTGTTGTCACCTGGTGCATCACAGCTCACAAGTGAGCATCAGCAGATGGTTGAGACAGGGATAGCAGTGGAGAGTCCTCGTCAGAGGGCGCAGGATTCTGCCAGCTCGGCTCAGCTGCATGTCGACCCTGTGCCTCCGGGTCCATCCAGAAGGAGGGCAGTGCTGGAACTCCAGGAACAGGTGCAGGAGTCTCTGGCAGGTTTTGTCTCCAGGGTCGCTGCGAGTGTGGAGCGATTGGAGGAGTCCACCGCGAACATGAGCAGAGCCTTTGTGGAGTCATTGCTGCATGAACGCATCACCATGGAAAGGATGGCAACCTCCGTGGAAAGGATAGCTATGGTAGAGGAGAGGATGGCTACGGCCATGGAGGAGCTAAGTCGCCAGAGTGTTGAAAACATGGTCATTGTTCAGAATAGACTGACATCTCTTGAGGAGCGATGGTCAGCTATTGAGCATAGATACCAGACCTTCATGGAAGTCCTCTGGAGTAGGACTGCCATTGCAGAAACAGGTCCTCATGGCCCCCCTGAAGTGCAGCAAGGTGCTGTCAAGCCACTTGCTAGCTCTGAAGTGGGGCTGACCCATGAGAGGGATGTTGGTGGCAGACAACAAGGAAGTGGGGGCTCCTCTCCAAGCGCTCACATGACCATACCACTGCAAAGCCCTCGGTCAGAGTCCCACCAGAGTCCTCACCCAACTGAGATGGGCGCCTCAGCCCCTGCACAGCCGCAGGAGCAGCAGACAGTTGCCGAGGCCTCACAGGCTCCCAACTCCAGAGAATACCCGCCAAAGGTGTCGAGACAGGAGCAGCAAGAAAGTGAGCAAGGAGTCTCCACATCTGCTGAAGCCACAGGGGAAGCACCACGTAGGAGCACGCGTAACAGGAAGATAAAGCACAAGTAGTCACAAGGGTAGTCACTTGGGTGTTCTGTTGTATTGTTTTTTGACAAGCCATCTTGTAATATTATGATAAACAGATTTGATGGCAAACTGTTGAAGTTGTGGCCTGTGTCATCTCGCAAATGGGACTTCCACATTGAGGGCTTAGGGCAACTTGCAATTGTCAGTATGGTGGTCAGAATGATAGGAATCTGCAGCTTCTTGTCCATTATCGATGCTCTGGTAAGAAGGTGTGAGGCAAAAGTGTTTGATTGTGTAGGCTAAGCAAATCTGGCCAACATGATTGCGTCCCTTGCATCCCGGGCAGCAATGTGGTCGCATGCTGGCACCTTCTGGCCTGTGCTGCTGTAGTTCATGGTTCTGCTGCTGCCGTGGCTGGTCTTCGTCCGAATCTGATGTCCAAGAGGAAAGGAAATAAATGGTTCCCATGCTTCTGGTATATACCTCAGTTGAGGAAGCGCTCAGTCAAGGTGTGGAGAGGGATTTCCCAGGAGGTCACACTGGAGATGGGTGTCAGGCTCCAAACTTCCACAACAATGAGTATGCCTGCTAAAAGTTCCCCCAGACCTGAGACAACAAAGTTCTGCCACCTGCAAATGATCATGGTTGAAAACTCCTTTTTAATGGTGGAGCTGCAGCTGTTAGTAAGCAGTCCACTTGTGAGGCCGCCAGGATTAACTGGCGTGTTCCAGAGGAGACGTGAAGGACGGGGGAAATGTGTTAAAATCAGAAACCTCTCAAAATGGAATTATAGAGGCAATTAACTGGTTGTTAAGGGCCTTAAGTGCCTATCCCGCCTCTTGGAGGCTGGCTGGAAACGGGGTCTGAAACCCCGATTCTGGGAAAATTGCTCGGAGGCGGGCTGGAGGCGGGATCAGAGCCGCCCGCCCTTTTTTTTTGCGATTTTAACACCTCACACGCCTCCAATCCCGCCTCCTCGGGCCTGGCAAAATCGAGCCCATAGAGTACAAAAGCAAGGAAGTTGTGCTCAATCTTTATAAAACACTGGTTAAGCCCCGGCTGGAGTATTGTGTCCACTACACTTTAGGAAGGATGTCAAGGCCTTAGAGAGAGTGCAGGGAAGATTTACCAGAATGGTAACAGGGATGAAAGAATTCAATTACATGGAGAGACTAGATAAACTGGAGTAGTTCTTAGAGCAGAGAAGTTAAGGTGTGAATTTGATAGTGGTGTTCAAAATCATGAGGGGTTTTGATAGAGTAAATAAGGAGAAACTGTTTCCAGTGGCAGAAGGGTGAGTAACCGGAGGCCACAGAAGGTGATTGGCAAAGGAACCAGAGGTGACATGAGGAAAAATAAATGGAAGCAGTGAGTTTTTGTGATCTGGCATGCACTGCCTGAAAGGGTGGTGGAAGCAGATTCAAAAATAACTTTCAAAAGGGAATTGGATAAATACTTGAATTCCTTTCCTTAGTGGAAAAATTTGCAGGGCGAGTGGGAAAGAGCAGTGGAGAGTGGGACTGATTGGACAGCTATTTCAAAGAGCCAGTATAAGCACTATTATGTCCGTGTATAATTGAGACACGGACTGCAGGAGTTGATTATAACAAGTCTTTACTGAATGGAGACAACCTGGAAACTGAAACTACAGAAGCCTGCTAGGGCCTTTTATACAGGGGTGGTCACTGCCGGTACTGCAGTCTGAGACCAGTTATTCCCTTAAAGGTACATACACAACAATTCCTCCCCTTTTAGATAAACAGTACATAACATTCATTTAACAACTAAATAATAACTAATTACAATTACAATTATGGTTGCTAGATACATTGGTTGAAGTTAAGCAATTATAAGTTCAGTCTTTGAGGAGGCTTCCTGATTCTGTCTGGATAACACCTCTTTGGGATATCAGGTTCTTCTGGCAAGGTTGAGTCGGGATCAATGTCGTTGTTTGGTTCGTCTGCTTCCAATATCACCGATTCTGCGGTAGATGCAATTGGTACTTCGGTTTCATCTCCAGGTGTATCAGATCGTGGTGTGGAGTTGATGTTTTCCAGTGACTCTAGAATCTGGTCAGCATGGCGTCTTACAATGCTCTCTCCAACGTCCACGGTATACATTAGAGGTCCTTGCCACGTACAAATCGTTCCTGGCTGCCATTTCTCTGTGCAGTAGTCCCGGGCCAAAACTGGTTGACCTATCTTAAAACTCCTGGTCGGCCTTTCATTCATATTCTGAAACTGCCTGTTCTCCACATCTCTTCTGACGTTTGGCTTAACCAAATCCAAGCGGCATCGTAGTCTTCGATTGAAGAACATCATGGCTGGAGTTTGGTTGGTAACCGCATGTGTCGCATTCCGGTAGGCAAACAAGAAGTTATCCACCTTGTGTTGTAGGGGTATATCTTCATTACACATTGCCTTGATAGCCTTCTTGAATGTTTGAACAAACCTCTCGGCCAATCCATTAGTGGCTGGATGATATGGGGCGGATGTGTAATGCTTAACACCATTGTTCTTTGAGAACCTCCGGAACTCTTCAGACACAAACAGTGGTCCATTGTCAGAGCAAATCTGTTCAGGCAGCCCATTCCTGGCAAATATGGTTCGTAAGACTGTGATAGTTTTTTCTGTGGTGGTTGAGGACATTTTTATTACCTCTGGCCACTTTGAATGTGCATCCACCGCAATTAAAAACATCGAGTCCATAAAGGGACCAGCAAAATCAATGTGCACCCTTTGCCATGGAGATGAGGGCCACTCCCATGGATGTAGAGGGGCTTGTGGTGGGGCGTTTTGGACCTTCTGGCATCCTGTACAGCTCTTGGTCATCTCTTCGATTTCTCTATCGATTCCCAGCCACCACACAAACGCTCTGGCTAAGTTCTTCATTTTTACCCCTCCCAGATGACCCTCATGAAGCTCATTGAGCACTCTATCCTTCAATTTGGGTGGAATTACTACTCTGGATCCACACATCAAGGTTCCTCTGCACACTGACAGCTGTTCTCTTCTCAGCGAGAATGCTGGCAGCAGTGGTTCGCCATCTGCTGGCCATCCCTTCACCATTAAATCATAGACCCAGGAGAGTGTCGGGTCATTTCGTGTTTCCTTTTCTATGTTTGCATTCGTCACAGGGAGACATTCGACTATAGTCGAGTGGAATAACTCCACTGGATCCACTGCCAGTTCTTCCACCGTCGGCAACGGTAGGCGCGACAATCCATCAGCATTCCCATGCTGTTTAGTTCCTTTGTACTCGATGTCATATTGGTGTGCCCCTAGGGAAAGGGACCACCTCTGCAGCCGTTGTGCCGTCATTATCGGTACGCCCTTCTGAGGGTTGAAAATGGAGACGAGAGGTTGATGATCAGTTAGTAGAGTAAATTTCTGACCGTGCAGGTAGTGATTGAACTTCTTCACCCCCCACACCAGGCTGAGGGCCTTTCTGTCAATCTGGGCGTAGTTACGCTCGGCTGAAGTTAACGAGCGTGACGCAAAAGCTATCGGCCTCTCTGAACCATCAAGGAATTTATGTGACAGTACCGCCCCAACACCGTAGGGAGACGCATCACACGCCAGTCTTATCGGTAGTGATGGGTTGTAGTGAGCCAATACTTCTCTTGAAGTGATTAGGTCCTTACTCTTCTGAAAGGCCCGCTTACATTCATCGCTCCATTTCCATGCTACTCCCGTTCGTAGTAGGGCGTTCAATGGATGCAGAATTGTAGACAAATTCGGCAACAACATATGGTAGTAATTCATCAATCCGAGGAATGACCTCAGTTGCGACACATTTTCAGGTGCTGGAGCCTTAACTACCGCTTCAATTTTGTCAGGGGACTTATGCAACCCCCCTTCATCAATCACGTGGCCACAATGCGATATCTGTTTCTTAAAAAACTCGCACTTAGGGCGATTGGCTCGTAGCCCATGTTCACGTAGCCTAGTGAGCACCTGCTCTAGGTTGGCAAGGTGTTCACTGTCATCTTCACCTGTCACTAGGATGTCGTCCAAGTAACACTGAGTCCCCGGAATCCCTTGCAGGACTTGTTCCATCGCTCTTTGCCATATCGCCGGAGCTGATGCTACTCCGAATACCAGTCGATTATACTGGTAAAGACCTTTGTGAGTGTTTATCGTGAGATACTTCCTAGAGGATTCTTCAACCTCCATCTGCAAATATGCTTGTGCTAGGTCAATTTTTGTAAAACGCTTCCCTCCAGTTAGTGAGGCGAAGATATCTTCTATCCTTGGAAGAGGATATTGTACTGTGAAGGACTGGGTTCACCATCACCTTGAAGTCCCCACAGATGCGAACCTTCCTTGGCTCCTCAGACTTATTGTTTAACGTTTTCTTCATGACAGGAACGATGGGTGTCGCCCACTCGCTCCAGTCTACTTAGATAACACGCCTGCCTTCTCCAGATTCTCCAGCTCTGCCTCGACGGCTGGGCGAATTGCATATGGTACCAGTCTTGCTTTGAAAAACTTGGGAATTGCATTCTCCTCTATTTTTATCGAGGCGGTTACGCCTTTAAGAGTGCCCAGTTCTTGTTGAAATACCTCTTTGGCCTCAGCTAAGATTGTTGACAATCGTGCAGGAGTGACGTCGTCATCCTTTTTACCAGCCACCGTCAGTGCCTGAATGGAGTGCCAGTCTAAACTTATCTTTCTGATCCATTCACGTCCCAATAACGGTGGTCCACCATCTTGCAGAATGTAGAGATACAATTTCCGTATTTTCTTGCCGTTGTGTTCGACAGGCACCCTTATTTTTCCTCTGGGGTATACTTTTTGCCCCGTATACGTCTTCAAGACAATGGATGTCTCTCTCAAGGGTATGTGTGAGAATAGCCGCTCGTAGTCTCGTCGATTCATGACGGTTCGAGCTGATCCTGTATCCAATTCCATTTTGACTTGGGACCCTGCTATCGTGAGGGTGACCCAAATGGTTCGGTGATCCTCTTTTGCGATTACGTTGTGAAGTTTGCGACAGCTTAGTCTCTTGTTCCCGGATTCACTATCGCTCATCTGGTCTTCGGAACTACTGTCCGTCATCTTTTGTACTTTCCTGTATGGTTCCTTAGTAGCCTTTTTGTTGTCGGTCTTCTTCCCAGACCTGCAAACTCGTGCAATGTGTCCCATCTTTCCGCATTGCCTGCATATTTTGTCCTTGGACCAGCATTCCTTCTGGTCATGGTTTGTTCTGCCGCAGCGATAACATTTTGCAAATCCCCGTGTCATTTCGTGGGTGCCGCATTCCTGTGGCTTTTGTTGTATTTCCGCAGCTCCCCTTGCTGCTGCTTCGTATGATACTGCCACGCTGAAAGCCTTATCTAGCGTCAGCTCTTTCTCTGAGAGTAACCTCTTCTGGGTTCCTTCACTCAGGAGTCCACAGACAAATTTGTCCCGTAAGGTATCTGCCAGTCCTGCTCCGAACTGGCAGTGCTTTGATAGCTTGCGTAGTTCCGTAAGGTAATCAGCGTTGCTCTCATTTTTATGCTGATTTCTCCTGTAGAATTTAAATCTTTCTGCTATCAGCAGCGGTGTAGGATTTAGGTGTTCCTGTAGGATAGCAGCAATTTCGTTAAAACTCTTCGCCTTTGGTTTGGCTGGAGTAATCAGGTCCCGCAATAGGCCGTACGTTCTTGCGCCCATTAAATTTAGCAATACCGATGCCTTTTTCTCATCGGCTATTTCGTTTGCCTCGCAATATACCTCGACTCTTTCCACATACGCAGTCCAGTCTTCTATTGCATTATCGAAGGCAGTGATATTGCCAGTCTTTGGCATCTTGAAAATCTAAGATGGCGCCTCCCGCGCTTTGCCTTCGTCCGCGATGGATCAAAATGGCGCCTCCCGCGCTTTTCCTTCTTCCCCGCCGAGTTAAGTTGGCGCCTCCCGCGCTTTCCCGCCGCTGCCGCTGCTGCCAATGCTGTTGCTGGCAATTATATTTATTTTACTATCATGTAATGGCGATGCCCTATGGTCTTCGCGCCTCCCCGATCGCTGCTGCCAACGCCGCTCTCTGCGGTATTTTTATTTTTCTATCGCGCTTCAATATTTGCTCCGTTAATTGAAGAACCGTTCCCGTCATGGAGCGGACCCTCCACTTCCCTCCCTCTTCTTAGGTCCGAACGCTGCCCGGCTGCGAAGCACCGGCCGCGCCCTGTGTGCTCCACCCTCTCTCTCTCTCTTTGCTTCCCGACTCGCTGCCTGGCCCCGCTGCAGAACCACCCGATCGAGCTCTAGCCCGCCGCAGCCCAGGAAGGACCAGTGCACTACCTGCCACCAGCCCGATTAGTTGTGAAACCACAGACTGGAGACCAAGCCTGGCTCTCGACAGTCTCTCCTGCACTTTTCAATTCGATGATTTGGAGGGCGGTTGCCCACGGTCGACGCCCGTTTCTCGAATTTCTTTGGATTATTTTTTTTTCTTTCTTCTGACTTCGACCTTCAATAACGTCGTCTGAGGTGCTGCCGAGTTGCAGGTAAGTTCATTTCTTCCTCGAAAATCAGGAGAGATCTATAAAGGGCAGCTGAATCGATAGCGTCTGTTTTACACTATCGCCCAAAGTCAAAATTACCCCCCATAAAGAATGGCCACTTGAAGGAGGCCCCCAAGACTGTACTGTAGAAGATGATGTATTCTGAAACAAAATACAGGAAACTTTGTTATATCCGGCACCGACGGGACCGAGCTGTTGCCGATCTATCAAAACTGCCGGACATACAAAGTTAATGTTGAAGCATATGGAGGTTTTCATCTCCGTATCTGACAACAAACACTGTTGCTTAGCAACAGCTTCTAAACAGTCGGCCCGTACCTTGGAAGCGTCTCTGTAGCTTAGCAACAGCTTCAGAGAGACTTTCCAGAGCCCGACTGTTGAAAACAAAGCCACGAGAAGAAAACAAACCTAATAAAACGGCTCCTGATTTCTGCCGGTAGATCGAGGTTTCCAGACATACAACCTCCGGATAAACCAAAGTTTCCTGTAAGATGGATATTTTAGGTGAACATAACGATCATGAGTGAGAATGGTTACATGGATTATTGTGCTTTTATTTACAGCAGAATAATGTACCCTTAAGATTTATATAGCTGTGGGTGACAGGGTTTCCAGTGATTTCTTTTTTGCTCTACTTGAGATGAATAAAGAATATTTTTCAGGGAAGATTTAGAGCGCGCACGTTCTGAAGCTGTCCATTAGATTTTGTTCCAATAGGTAAGGTTTTTTTTCACCCTCTAGCCTACTCTAATAAGACAGATAGAAGTAGACTTCTAGCTACATGACACCTTGTAGTGTTTCAAAACAGACATTTACATAGTCCACATAAGAGGGTTATGTTTCATTTGGAACATGTAATTCTGTGTAACTGTCATTTCTATTCTTTGAACTGTCAGTTATGTAGAGAGCGACAGGCATCAATAAGCCACGTTTTTTTCCCCTCTCTGCTCTCACTGGAGTATAGTTCCAACCAGTACCTTACACGAGTGTCATTTTTTTGAATGTGTGAACCAGTGCATGTCAGCAGGCTATTCAACAAAGGGCGGCATCACAGCTAAGCCCGATAGCCACAAATCCTCACTTTTCAGCAGATATCGGTGGATAGTGATTTGAATTGGCCGATTTCTTTCTCTCCCTCCATAGCCTCACTTAAACTACTGCTGCCCTGGATAATAAGAAAAACTTGCATTTATATAGCGCCTTTTACGATGTCTCAAAGTGCTTTACAGCCAATGAAGTACTTTTGAACTTTAGTCACTGTTGTAATGTGGGAAACGTGGCAGCCAATTTGTGCACAGCAAGCTCCCACAAACAACAATGTGATAATGACCAAATAATCTGTTTTTGTTATGTTGGTTGAGGGATAAATATTGGCCAGGACACCAGGGATAACTTTCCTGGCTCTTCTTCGAAATAGTGCCATGGGATCTTTTACATCCACCTGAGAGAGCAGACGGGGCCTCGGTTTAACGTCTCATCCGAAAGATGGCACCTCCGACAGTGCAGCACTCCCCCAGCACTGCTCTAGAGTGTCAGCCAAGATTTATGTGTTAAAGTCCCTGGAGCGGAACTTGTACCCACAACCTTCTAGATTCAAAGGTGAGTGTGCTACCAACTAAGCCACAGCTGGCACTGAGCAGATAAGGAGCAGCTACTTCAGCACATACTCGGCATTAAAAGTAGGACCTTTCTGGTCAGTGTGGCTCAATACCACACCACACCACACCACACCATATGGTGTGTTTACTCACTGAGACATGAAAGGAACCTAACTTTATAATGCTTCGTTTTTTTGTTGTTGAAATTTCCTTTTCTTATATGGCTGAACAAAATACTTTTGAAACATAGTGAGGTAGAAATTCATCTTGAACGGTAGCGCTAAACATGCGATATTGCATCAACTGCCTGTTAAACACCCCGTCTGAGATTCAGTTCTATTGGAGTATGTGGAAAGTGAATATCGGACGGGGCGTAGAACGGGCGCCTGATGCGATAACGACCTTTTTGCGCTGAGGCCCAAGACTAATTTCTACCCCAATAAATTTGCACAAAAAGAGTACTGACGCCCACTGTCTAGACGAACACCTCAGGGACAGGTGAGGATATGAGAGGGTGCGTGGCACCTGTGACTCATACCCACAGAGGAAGTGAGGAGAAAAGAGGAGGGCAACTAAAATAAAGAACAGGGGGCCCAAATTTTGCGAGACCGCACCAGCAGTGCAAGGCCTCACAGGCCGGCTGTACCAGTCAGAAAATCGGGCCGCCAACCTCACGCTGCCAACGTGCAGATTTTCAATGGCCGATTGAAGGCCAGAAAGTGAGGCTTCACTGCTGGCCTACGTGTGGTCTCATTTTAACATGTAAAAATACATAAGGGCACCGCACCCAGGCGGGTGGGCAGTTAAAATCACCCAGGTTACTTACTGGAAAGCCGCCAGCGACTTATCGTTCTGAATTTTAACCTGCTCTACTAGCAGACGGCAAGGGCACCCACCCAAGGTCCAAAGTAATGCAGAGGAAAATATGCCCCATATTTTTTGAAAATCTTTGAACAATAACAGGTGTGATCAGCTAGTTGAGTAGAAGAATTCATTTGAGAAAGTGTGTGACTGAAAAACAATAAACCACTTGTACCTCATAAGTGTCTGAGGTGCTCATGTGCTGTGCATCTCAGGCCACCACATGGTGTTTTTGTTAATAGATCACTGTGCCACGCATGTATTCATTTTTATCATGGATTCTGCTGATATATATTGGTATCAATGTATTTGGTCCATCCAATGACACACTTTACATTTGTGTCATCCTCATGTATTATTTCATAATGGCCCGGAATTTGCGGTCAGCAGTCTCGCGGGCTCTGTGGCAAGAATTTCGGGTTTTCTGACGCGTAATTGATATCAACGGAAGTTAACGGGGATTCCCAGCGAAGAGCTGCTGTGACGTCAACAGGCTGTCTAAGCAGCCAATCAAAACGCAGAATTCTCACAGACAGCGAACCAGGAAGTGGGTAAGCTCCTAAAATTTGAACTTTTAAAAAATGTTAGAAAGCAAAACAAAGATTGGGGCTCTCACACGGGGAAAGGGCAAACCTGAAATAAAGATGAACAAACTTCTTAAAAAAAAAATGTAATTTTTTTAAAAGTTTCTTAAAAATTTTAATTTTTATTAAAATGGATATATTTGACACTGCACTAAATTAACAATGAGTTTTTCAGGGCCATAAACCATGTTTAGCAGTCGTTACACTGTTAAAACCCCAATTACACCTAATCCCTTTGGATCTAACTTTTAATGGGATATTTAACAACGTAATTACTGTGGAAGAGCCGAAGTGTATGCTGATGCCACCCAGCTCTACCTCACCACCACTTCTCTCGACCCCTCCACGGCCTCTAAATTGTCAGACTGCTTGTCCGACATCCAGTTTTGGATAAGCAGAAATTTTCTCCAATTAAATATTGGGAAAACCGAAGCCATTGTTTTCAGTCCCCGCCACAAACTCCGTTCCCTAGCCATTGACTCCATCCCTCTCCCTAACATCTGTCTGAGGCTGAGCCACACTGTTCGCTAACTTGGTGTCATATTTGACCCTGAAATGCGCTTCTGACCACAAATCCCGCTGCATAACTAAGACTGCCTACTTCCACCTCCGTAACATCGCCCAACTCCGCCCTTGCCTCAGCTTATCTGCTGCTGAAACCCTCATCCATGCCTTTGTTACCTCTAGACTTGATTATTCCAATGCACTCCTGACTGGCCTTCCACATTCCACCCTGCGTAAACTTGAGGTCATCCAAAACTCGACTGCCCGTGCCCTAACTCGCACCAAGTCCCATTCACCCATCTCCCCTATGCTCGCTGACCTATATTGGCTCCCAGTTAAGCAACGCCTCAATTTAAAAATTCTCATCCTTGTTTTCAAATCCCTCCATGGCCTCACCCCTCCCTATCTCTGTAATCTCCTCCAGCCCCACAACCCCCCCGAGATATCTGCGCTCCTCTAATTCTGCCCTCTTGAGCATCCCTGATTATAATCGCTCAACCTTTGGTGGCTGTGTCTTCTGTTGCCTGGGCCCTAAGCTCTGGAATTCCCTCCCTAAAACTGTCTGCCTCGCTACCTCTCTTTCCTCCTTTAAGACGCTCCTTAAAACCTACCTCTTTGAACAAGCTTTTGGTCACCAGCCCTAATTTATCCTTATGTGGCTCGGTGTCAAATTTTTTGTCTTAAAATACTCCTGTGCAGCACCTTGGGTTTTACTGCGGTGTAGGCGCTATATAAATACAAGTTGTTGTTGTTTTCGTCAGTTTCCATGATTTGAGAGATTACACTGATAGCCGGCTCGGTGGGGGGGGGGGGGGGGTGGCGGTGGCGGGGGGGAGGGGGGATGGCGGTGGTGGTTGTGGCATAGCGCAGCCTGTGGAGGAGCAGTGAATGACAGACCGCAACTTCAGGATTTCCGCATTAGACGCTGCCAGTTTGCCGTCATCAGGACCGCAAGTTCCAGGCCAATGAGTCATTCAGCTTGGATTAGTTGGGAACTTGCTTTTGGGTCAGGAGGTTATGAATGCAGGCCCCACCCCAGGATTTGAATGCATAAACTAGGCTGACACATCAGTGACATTCAACAACAACAACAACTTGAATTTATAGGAAGCCTTTAACACAGTAAAATGTCCCAAGGCACCCCGCTGGAGCGTCAGCAAACAAACATTTGACACCGAGTTACTTATGGAGATATTAGGGCAGGTGACCAATCATCCTTTGTGGGGTAATGATACCGCTGTATGTGTGACTGCTGGTAATCCAGACTTCTGAGGAGTTATAATAGAATAAGTTGACGAACACACAGATTAATTTGGTTTGTATGGGGCAGGTCTCATTTGATGTGAAAGAGGTAGGTTTTAAGGAGCGTCTTAAAGGAGGAGAGAGAGGTAGAGAGGCGGAGAGGTTTAGGGAGGAAGCCCAGAGCTCAGACCCTAGGCCGCTGAAAGCATGGAACATTGTATTATTAGAGTTGTGGCCCTTTGGGTGAGAATTAAACTTGAGGTCCCACCTGCCTGTTTGGGTGGACGATAAAAATCCCATGACACCACTTAAAAAAGAACAGAGAATTTTCCTGATGTCCAAGACAACATTCCTTCCTCAACAAGTGCTGTACTCGTTGATGGTTGTGGGATGTTGCTTGTGCAGAATGGCTGTCCTATTTGCCCACATAGCAATAGAAAATCTAATTTACAATGTGAAATGTTAGAGGCATTTCGACAACTTGAAAAGGTGACGTATAAATGCAAGTGTTTCTCTTCAATAGAAGCCATTACTCAGATAGGAACATAGGAACAGCAGTAGGCTATTTAGCCCCTTGAGCCTGTTCCGCCATTCAATGAGATCATGGTTGATCTGTGACCTAACTCCATATACCCGCCTTTGGCCCATATCCCTTAATACCTTTGGTTAACAAAAATCTATCAATCTCAGATTTAAAATTACCAATTGATCTAGCATCAACTATCATTTGCGGAAGAGAGTTCCAAACTTCTACCACCCTTTGTGTATAGAAGTATTTCCTAATTTCACTCCTGAAAGGTCTGGCTCTAATTATTAGATGATGCCCCCTAGTCTTAGAATCCCCAACCAGCGGAAATAATTTCTCTCTATCTACCCTATTCTGTTCCCCTTAATAGCTTGAAAACTTCGATCAAATCATCCCTTAGCTGTCTAAATTCTAGGGAATACAACCCTAGTTTGTGTAATCTCTTCTCGTAATTTAACCCTTGGAGTCCAGGTCTCATTCTGGTAAACCTACGCTGCACTCCCTCCAAGGCCAATATATCCTTCCTAAGGTGTGGTGCCCAGAACTGCTCACAGTGCTCCAGGTGTGGTCTAACCAGGGTTTTGTATAGCTGCAGCATAACTTCTACCCCCTTGTACTCTAGTCCTCTAGATATAAAAGCAGGAATTCCAGCAATTTTCCAATCATCCTTTGTGGGGTAATGATACCGCTGTATGTGTGACAGCTGGTAATTCAGACCTCCATGGGGTTATAATAGAATAAGTTGACGAGCACACAGATTAATTTGGTTTGTAAGGGACAGGTCTCATTTGATGTGAGCGTTCCAAGTACTGCCCACTGTTTTCTTAGCCCTAAAATGTTGTTAGCGGAGTTGAATTGGAATTGTCTCGCACTGAATCTTGCTCATGGATATCGTAACGGTTTTGCCAGAAAACAAACTTGATATGAGTCATGCAACTTCATTATCCCTCACTATAATGCAGTACCTGATGAATTATATTTACTTTAATTAATGGTTGATCTCTTTAAAATTGTGATTCAATTTCATTATATGGTACACTTGATTTAAAGGGGTAATTATAGTATTAACCTAATTTGATATTTCACGCTGTGGAACATTTTTAAAACTAATTTGACAACAGACAAGCTACTGTTTACATGGACTATATTTTCCCCTTTTCTTATTGTTGAATTTATATTCACATGTATGTCATACGAAGCCATTCTACATTTTGATTATACACTTACAGGATTTTGAAGCTTACAGGAGGAGTACGTTAAGGATTTATTTTTTGCCATGTTTCTGCTTATGCTGGGTATAACAAGTCTGTATGGCCACACCTCATGTACTGGGTATAATTCTGGTCATTATATCACAGCACGAATGTCCAGGCATTGGAGGCAGTGCAGGAAGAGCAAGGAAACCGATATCTAAGTTAAGGCATCTGAGCTGTGAGGAGAGACTGGGATTGTTTATCTGGAGAAGAGAAGGCTCAGGGAGATAGTGATTTTCAACATTCTTAAGCAAGTAGAAAAAATGATCACCAATAATATGTTCGACATTGCCACAAACTCTAGAACAGGGGGATATGAGTCCAAGCTTAGAAAAGGGAAGGTGCATCGACAGTTTAGATTCAATTACTTTTTCTGCAGGGTGGAAGACATGTCGGGACGACTAACCAGCGAGGCAGTGGAAACAGATAATATGGAAACATTTAAGGGAAAATGGAATAGATACTTTTATAGAGTAAATAGGGGGTAACTATGGCCACTGGCAGGAGGGTCGGTAACCAGAGGATACAAATTTAAGATAATTGCCCAAAGAACCAGAGGGGAGATGAGGAAAAAAAAATTTCATCCAAGGGAATTCTGGCATACGTGCCTCATTTTAACGTGTAAAAAATCTGAAGCCTCAGAATGTGAGTTCCCTGGACTCTAATTACAGGAAAATTGGCCCCAATATCTAACTGGGTCTGGAATAGAGAGTACATGAATATCAGACATCACACTGACATGTCACTGTTAACTATGACCTGATAAGAGATGAGCAACAATGTGTGAATTGTATTAGGTGCAGGTCATCCTCAGCAGTGAAACATGAAACCATGTTCCACTAATTTGATTTAATGGAATAGAAAATCGTGCGTGGTGTGAAACGGGCTGCCGATTCGCTATCACCATTTTGCATTACTGCCTAAGACCAATTTAACCCCTTGGGGGAAAAATTCGGTTGTTTAGCGCCTCCCATTAGCGCCTCCAGGGGGTGCTAATGGGGCGTTAGCAACTTGGCGCCCGAGCGCGGCGACTTTAGCGTCGCTGGCGAAATTGACCAGTCATTTTGTGCTGGTGCTAAACACTTACCGCCACAATATCCTGCGCCCGCAGATCATGATGTCATGCAAGCGTGCAATGCTACGGTAGCACCCCGGACCGGAAATTGAGTCACGCCCCCTGCCTTAGTGCCTGCCGCTCGGAACGACACATAGAGGGGAATGTTTTCAGTCAGGAAGGGGCTGGGGGAGCGCTATTTAAAGGCGGGCGCTTCCTGCCTTTTCTTGTCAGCAAAATTTTTGGTACACGCAGATTGAGAGGGAGAGAGATGTCTGGAGAGATTTAATGCTGCCCTAAGGAGTTTTGGTCCTCAGCACCACTTTTGAGGTTCCTAAGCGCCGAGCTCTTTCCCTGGGCCTATCCTTTAGTGCTTCCAACACAATTGCTTTTGAGGTCTCTCCAGGCCGAGATTCAAGGCTGCAATGAGCAGGGTGTGGCTGGCCAGCAAGATTGCCCCTCCCCTTTAAGAACTGGATGGCGCCAGTCTGTCTGGTTTCCATGGTAACTGACATTGCCTGAGCTTCGGTAGCGTTCTGAGGTAGCGCCTCGCTCCCTGACGTTAGCGCCTTAAGAGAGGTGTGTAGCGCCTGATTTAGCGCTCAAATCACCTCCAGGGCCGATAGAGGTGAATTTAGCAGTCGGAGGCGATAATTGCTAAACTTTGCGCCCGGCCGATAATAGCGCCCCAAAATGGGCGATACCCAATTTTTCCCCCAATATGTTTTGTTTGGAGGATAAATGTTGGCCAGGACACTGGGAGAATTCCCCTGCTCTTCTTTTCCATCCACCTGAGCAGGCGGACAGGTCCTCAGTTTAACATGTTGACAGAAAGATATCACTTCCTGCAGTGCAGCACTCCCTCAGTACTGTACTGAAGTGCCAACCTAGATCATGTGCTGAAGTCCTGGAGTGGGGCTTAAACCCACAATCTTCAGACTCAAAGGTGAGTGGGCTATCAATTGAGTCAAGCAGGAGAGTAGGGCTAATTGGATAGCTCTTTTAATTTGATAGTGTCAGCCAGTGGCTCAGTTGGTAGCACTCTCGCTTCTGAGTCAGAAGGTTGTGGGTTCAAGTTCCCACTCCAGAGACTTGAGCACAAAACTCTAGGCTGACACTCCAATGCAGTACTGAGGGAGCGCCACACTGTCAGAGGTGCCGTCTTTCTGATGAGACGTTAAACCGAAGCCCTGTCTGCTCTCCCAGATGGACGTAAAAGATCCCATGGTCACTATTTCAAAGAAGAGCAGGGGAGTTCTCCCCAGTGTCCTGGCCAATATTTCTCCCTCAATCAACATCACAAAAACAGATTATCTGGTCATTATCACATTGCTGTTTGTGGGAGCTTGCTGAGCGGATATTGGCTGCCACGTTTCCTACATTACAACAGTGACTACACTTCAAAAAGTGGCTGTAAAGCGCTTTGGGACATCCTGTGGTTGTGAAAAGCACTATATAAATGCAAGTCTTTCTTTCAAAGAGCCGAATGGCCTCCTTCTGTGAGATTCTATAATTCTATGATTACGGAGATATATCCTGAAAACTTTATTAAACTGACTAACAAATCTTACTTCTGTCTACGTTCCTTAAGTATGTACTAGATACTGAAGTGGACCACATTTATATCTGCTGAAACTTGTCAACAAAATATTGGGCGCATTTAAACAAGCTGGAATTTCAATGTTTCATATTTAGGTCAAATAAATATTTGACCTTGCGCTGGCATCACAGCTGAGAATGACCCTGTCCTCACTTGACATACACGTCCCTGCAAGGCAGAGTCACAACCAAGTACAAAGATTTGGGGAAGACAACATCAGGGTTCCTCCAGGATCTGGGAAGGGGGACATAGCCTATGCCAGAACAATGGGCTGGATTTTGCCAATGGGGAGCTTTTGGAGGCGGGACTCCCACTTGTCGGGATTTAGTCCCGCCTCCATCAACTTCTGGCCAACCCACGCTATTTTCCCTTGATCGACCTTGTTAAGCCCGCCCAGCGGGCTTAGCAGGCCAATTAAGGGGAAGCCGGTTACAGAGAACGTCAGCGTATGATGTGTCATCTGCCAAGATTTTTGACAGATGAATTGTCGTCATTTGACAGCTCTGTGAAGCTGTCAAACAGTGACATTCTAGGTAGTTTGATGAGTTCTTGAATTCAAGACCTCATCAAACCTCTTTCTTTTGCAGAAATTAGATGGTTGCTGCATTGGAGAATGCAACGGCCATCTGTCATCTCTGCTGTGGCGGTGTGAGACTCTCCACATACCAAACTCTTGAAGCCTGCAGGAAGAAACAGAGGTAAGTCAACTTTTTCTAACCCTTTCCACTTACCTCACATACTCACCTCTCCACACTTGCACCCATTACTTACCTTCACAGTGCACTTTTGCACCCCGCAGACACCTACAGACCCACTGCTCGCCTCGGTGACCCTGGCGGGGTTCGGAGCCTTCGGGAAGCCCGCACTTGTGTGGGTAAAATGGGGATAATCCTCTTATCTGCCTGTTAACTACCTGTTAACAGGCTGATAAGTGGCTGTAATCCCCTTCCCGCCTCCAAGGAGATGGGACCCGGCGCGGGATGGCTACCCGCCTCTTGGCAAGATGGCATGGAAGTGGGGTGGGGTGGGTTGGGCACCCGCCCCCAGATTCTGCCATTTTCCCAGCAGTCCTGCCTCCCCAGGGCTGGCAAGATCGCGCCCCATGTTTGCAATGTGTGTGTGGGAGGGGTGAGGGGTGGGCGGGGGGTGGGGAGAAGCCAAATCCAATGCTTGCGCCTGTGAAGCAGCAGTCATTGGGTAGCAATCAGGAATGAGAACTCCTGATTTCCCCTCCCCACAGCTCAAGACAGAGATCAGCTAACCCAACGCAGAAGAGAGATTGTGCTGGTCTGAATAGCTCAATTCTCTACTGATCAACGGCTTTACCAACTGAACAATTGAGCCGCCTCCGAAATACATTTATTGTAAAAACTGATGAGAGGTTTTGCTGTTTTACTTGCAATACGTAGGTACTTATTTTTGTTCAAACTGAGGTAGGCATAACAACAGCCCCTGAAAGCATTCTTCTTCTTGGGTTTATAAGGTTTATACAATAAAGCAATGTTATTGTGCTCCAGTGATCAGATTGCTCATATATTGCAGCAAGAGAGATATCACAAAGTATTGTAGCATTGACATTTGATAAAGCGATTTTACTTTGCAATAACCACCATCCTTGATCAGTCACACTGATTGCTATTGATTTGGAAATACTTTTTCTAAAATAATGTAATATCCTTTTGACACTGAGTGACTCATAATAAATTGTATTTGTTTAACAATAATTCACCTGCAATGTGGAGTAAATTGCTCAGATTACAGTTGTGCCATTTGTGAAACGGTAAATCGGCAACACTTGACTTGCAAACAGAAATTCCCATCTGAAAATAGAAACCATTTAAAGGGGCAGTGTTCCCATGGTGGGCAGGCGGGGGTGGGGTGACATATGGGGAAGATCCAATTCAGTCGCAGCAGATAGTGGACCCTGTAATGGTTTAAAAAAAAATGTTTTCCTTGCCCGTGCTCTCAAATAACTTTCTGCACTGCTATGCCGAAGTCGACACCTTGCTGGGTTATGGTTGCACGTTCCATATCTGTCCCTCACTCAAGTGCCTATTCCCAAGGATTACATCGGATATACGGCACAGAAACAGGCCATTCGGCCCAACCAGTCCATGCCGGCGTTTATGCTCCACACAAGCCTCCTCCCGTCTTTCCTCATCTAAATCTATCAGCATAACCCTCGATTCCCTTCTCCCTCATATGCTTGTCTAGCCTCCCCTTAAATGCATCTATACTATTCGCTTAAACCACTCCCTGTGGTAGCGAGTTCCACATTCTCACCACTCTTTGGGTAAAGAAGTTTCTTCTGAATTCCCTATTGGATTTCTTGGTGACTATCTTATATTGATGGCCTCTAGTTATGCTCTTCCCCACAAGTGGAAACATTCTCTCTGTATCCACTCTATCAAAATTTTTCATAATTTTAAAGACTTCTATTAGGTCACCCCTCAGCTGCCTTTTTTCAAGAAAAAAGAGATCCAGCCTGTTCATCCTTTCCTGATATGTATATTATTAAGGTAGGAGCCAGCAGGTATTTGAGGGGGGAAGGGATGATCGCTGCTCTGCCTGATTGGACCCTCGCCGAAAGGGGGAAGCCTTTTAAAGGCGCACGAGTGCCAGAAATGTCTTCTGTGGAAAACGTTCCTACACCGTTCCAGCCCCAGCCAGAAACAGTTAGGAATCTCACCCTCATAGAGTTCCCTTCTTCAGCTAATAATTGGAACAAAATCCAGCGGTTACCACCGTAAGCTGATACCAGAAGATTCTGCTGCTGTTGCTTTGTTGACTGTTGAGGTAGCAATGAATGAGAAGGTATCAGTGATATGGGCCCGCCAGACATTCAAAATGCAAGTGAATCACTGCCATGGTTACCAGAACTGTCAATATCAGAGAAATGTTAGGAGTGAGATTTATCATCTAAAAGGGTGACAAAGATTACAGATCCATTCAATTGTATGACCTGATGTTTCTTTTTCAGAGTGAGAACTTTATAATATGAATATAAATTTGAAATCTCATTTCTTCCACTCAGTGTCCTCGACCTCTTTCCTCCTCTCTGCAGCCTCACTGTGTCAAAATCAAAACTAATCCCGCCACCTCCTGCTTTTAACTGATTCCTACCAGAGCCTCAAAGTAACGGAACTCCCCCCTTCGGTCCTCCTTTCCTCCTAAAATGGGGTTGCCAGCCCTCCAGGATTGCCCTGGATTCCCCAGGAATTAAAGATCAATCTCTTGCACACTGCTGCGAGTGAGCAAAACTCTGAAGAAAAATCATCGGGACGTTAAAAAAATTGTGATTTAAAAAATTTTCTTTGAAGTCTTTTGTTTATTAGTCACAAAAATATTGGACATGGGGAACAAAGTCTGTTTGACTGACAGTCGCGAATCATCCGATTGGGCAATGAAGAGTCTATTGGATTTCCGAAGGTGGTGCACTGCGAGTGCGAGCCTGTCAGGCGCCCAATGGCGGGAGAGTGGGGGCGGGGCGGTTGGAAGCCGGAGGTCATGTGATGACACCTCCAGGAATATATCCAACCCGAGTTGGCAACCCGATCCTAAAATCGACAGGTTGTTAAAACTCAAGCTTTACAATGAGTAATCACTGCTGATTGATTTATCTTGTCTTAGCTCTTTTCAAACTGCTCCCAGTATCAGCTGTGGCTCAGTGGGTAGCACTCTCACCTCTGAGTCAGAAGTTTATGGGTTCAAGTCCCACTCCAACAACTTGAGCACAAAAATCTAGGCTGACACTCTAGTGCAGTGCTGAGGGAGTGCTGCACTGTCGGAGGTGCCGTCTTTCAGATGAGACGTTAAACCGAGGCCCCGTCTGCCCTCTCAGGTGGATGTAAAAGATTCCATGGCACTACTTTAAAGAGCAGGGGAGTTAACACCGGTATCCTGGCCAATATTTATTCCTCAATTAACATCACTAAAACAGATTATCTGGTCATTATCACAATTGGCTGCCGTGTTTCCTACATTACAACAGTGACTACACTTCAAAAGTTCTTCATTGGCTTTGTGACGTCCTGAGGTTGTGAAAGGCGCTATATAAATGTAAGTCTTATCATTATTTTTATTTAAACTTAATTCTGCCCTGCACTGTGTGCATTTCACCTTTCACCTATATTCTCAATTTCAAAGAAATGTTCAACATATACTTTAAAAAAAATGAATGACGCTTGGCAAATCTGGTTTTAATTGTTTTATACAAATGCTTAATTTGTTGTTGCCAATTTGGATTGGTATTTTTAAGCATTAATTCACAAGAATTATTCAAAATTTAAAAAAAATTGCATTTTTGTAATGAGCGCATTTTTAGAAAAAAAGTGCCCAAAGTTTGGCTGCAGAATTACACAGTTTTCAACCTAAACTTAAATTCAAAATGATAGCCAGTCAGAACAGCAGAATCTTTATGCAAAGGAGCATGAAGGGCTGAATTAGAATTCCAAGCCGCATGTTCTAAGTGAGTATTTCAGAGGTGTTACAGTGCTGTGAAAGCCAATTACTGTATCACTGATTACAGATACATTAGGAATTTTACTTCATTGTTCCGAGTTTGAATTGTAAGAAATAATCAAATCAGCATCATTGTCTTAAAAGCTGGAAGCAGCCCAAACTCTGCAATTCTACAACTCAAGAGGATTTAAAATTAGATTGTGTGCAACAATTTGAACCATCAAAACTTTAGTTTCAAAAAAATTCAGAGTATCTGATTGTTATGGGATAAAGATGATCAAATACTGAATTGAGCACATAGGTTTCTCCATTGCTGCTGAGATGCAAGTACTTGTGTCATCAGTGGAGGACAACTGACCTAAATTGAATAGTTGTGATTTGGGGATATAAAGACTTGCTGATATATGAAGACGTCTCAGATGAGACGTAAAACCGAGGCCCTGTCTGCCCTCTCAGGTGAATGTAAAAGATCCCGTGGCACTATTTCTAAGAAGAGTTAGGGGAGTTATCCCCGGTGTCCTGGCCAAAAAAATTTCTCCCTTAACCAACATAACAAAAACAGATTATCTGGTCATTATCACATTGCTGTTTGTGGGAGCTTGCTGTGTGCAAATTGGCTGCCGCGTTTCCCACATGACAACAGTGACTCCACTTCAGAAAGTACTTCATTGGCTGTAAAGCACTTTGAGACGTCTGGTGGTCGTGAAAGGCGCTATATAAATGCAAGTCTTTCTTTTCTTTCTTTATTTGCACTTAAAGATGAAGAATAATCACCAGAGGGTGGCTGATGTGAGCAATTAATAAGATTTCTGTATTAGATTTTAGATGACTTTAGTTAGACAGGAGAATGTGATTTAACATTTGGCTTCAGGTAGCAAAGCCCACTGTTTCCATAGCAGTGGTAACCAATGGTGACCAACAAGTGTAACTGGCTGCACAACCAGGCAGTGGCAATAAGGGGTGTCTGTCCTGGATGCATTTCCTTCTGTATCAACACAACTGTTCAGATTTTTAACAAAGCCAAAGGTGCCTATTGGCTGGGATTCGCTATCTGAAGTCACAGAATTATAGACATTACGGCAACAAGGGGACCATTTAGCCCGGTCACGCTTGTAAACTGTTAATGGTTGCAAATTAAAGATGGGGGAATAGGAAAATTATCTATTGTTTGTTAATCTTTAGTTCTCTCTGTAGCTCTGAAATTCAAGGATTGGGACTTATGTACCTCTTCAGTCACAAAATATTTTCACCCAAATGTCATGTCAATTATCAGACTGTAGAAAAATGCATTCTAAAATGGGTATTTTAGCCTATTGTAGGCTGATTCCATCTTTATTATTTTAAGTATTTTAGTTTCAGCAACTTGTGTGTTACTGTTTTGTTGTATTCATCTACCTGTAATACTGGAGAACTGAAAAAGGAGATTAGAGGGGCAAAGAGTGTAAGAGAATAAATTAGCAGGTAACGTAAAAGGGAACACTAAAGTCTTTTATCAACTTATAAATAATAAAAGGTAGTCAAAGGAATCGTAGGACCGATTAGGGACCAAAAAGGAGATTATCTTGTGGAGGCAGAGAGCATGGCTGAGGTACTAAATGAATACTTTGCATCTGTCTTCACTAGAGAAGAGGATGGTGCCAGTGTCACAGTCTAGGATGAGGTAGTAGCAAAATTAGATAAGATAAAAATAGATAAGGAGGAGGTACTTAAAAGGTTGGCAGCGCTCCAAGTAGAAAAGTCACCCGGTCCGGGTGGGATGCATCCTAGGTTGCTGAGGGAAGAAAGGGCAGAAATAACAGAGGCTCTGGCCGCAATCTTCCAATCCTCCTTGGATTTGGGAGTGGTGCCAGCAGACTGGGGGACTGTAAATGTTTAAAAAAGGGGAGAGGGATAAACTGGGTAACTAGCCGCGCCTCTAGCTAAGCTGTTTCAGTACAGCTACAACACTGGCATCTACCCGACAATGTGGAAAATTGCCCGGGTATGCCCTGTCCACAAAAAGCAGGACAAATCCAATCCGACAAATTACCGCCCCATCAGTCTACTCTCAATCATCAGCAAAGTGATGGAAGGTGTCATCAACAGTGCAATCAAGTGGCACTTACTCACCAATAACCTGCTCACTGATGCTCAATTTGGGTTCCGCCAGGACCATTTGGCTCTGGACCTCAGTACAGCCTTGGTCCAAACATGGATAAAAGAGCTAAATTCCAGAGGTGAGGTGAGAGTGACTGCCCTTGACATCACGCAGAATTTGTTCAAGTGTGGCATCAAGGAGCCCTAGTAAAATTGAAGTCAATGGGAATCAGGGGGAAAATACTCCACTGGCTGGAGTCATACCTAGCACAAAGCAAGATGGTTGTGATTGTTGGAGGCCAATCTTCTCAGCCCAGGACATCGCAGCAGGAGTTCCTCAGGGCAGTGTCCTAGACTCAACCATCTTCAGCTGCTTCATCAATGACCTTCTCTCCATCATAAGGTCAGAAGTGGGGATGTTCGCTGATGATTGCACAGTGTTCAGTGCCATTCGCAATGAAGCAGTCCGTGCCTGCAAGCAGCAAGACCTGGCCAACATTCATGCTTGGGCTAATAAGTGTCAAGTAACATTCGCTCTCCCCCAAGTGCCAGGCGATGACCATCTCCAACAAGGGAGAGTCTAACCACTGCCCCTTGACATTCAATGGCATTATCATCGCTGAATCCCCCACCATCAACATCCTGGGGGTCACCATTGACCATAAACTTAACTGGAGCAGCCACGTATATTCTGAGGTGAGTGTCTCACCTCTTGACACCCCAAAGCCTTTCCACCATCTACAAGGCACAAGTCAGGAGTGTGATGGAATACTCTCCACTTGCCTGGATGAGTGCAGCTCCATCAACACTCAAGAAGCTTGAAACCATCCAGGACAAAGCAGCCCACTTGATTGGCACCCCATCCACCACCTCAAACATTCACTCCCTCCACCACCGGCGTACCGTGGCTGCAGTGTGTACCATCTACAAGATGCACTGCAGCAACTCGCCAAGGCTTCTTCGACAGCACCTCCCAAACCCGTGACCTCTTTCCACCTAGAAAGACAAGGGTGGCAGGCCCTTGAATTAATAAAAAAACACTATAGGCCAGTCAATGTACAGTCGGTGGTGGGGTAACTTTTAGAGACAGTAGTCTGGGACAAAATTAATTGTCATTTGGAAAGACATAGGTTGATAAATGCCTGCACAGATTTTTTAAAGGCAAATTGTGCCTGACAAGCTTGATCGAATTCTTGATGAAGTAACGGAGAGGGATGATGAGGGTAGTGCAGTTGATGTTGTGTATATGGACTTTCAAAAGGCGTTTGATAAAGTACCACATAATAGTCTTGTTAGCAAAATTGAAGCCCATGGGATTAAAGGGGCAGTGGCTGCATGGATATGAAATTGGCCAAGGGACAGAAAGCAGAGACTAGTGGTGAACGGTTGTTTTTCAGTCAGGAGGGACGTACACAGTGATGTCCCCCAGGGGTCGGTATTCGGACCACTGCTCTTTTTGATCTATATTAATGACCTGGACTTGGGTATACAGGGCATCATTTCAAAGCTTGCAGATTACATAAAACTTGGAAATGTAGTAAACAATGAGGAGGATAGTAACAGACTTCAAGAGGACATAGACAGACTGGTGAAATGGGCAGAAACAAGGCAGATGAAATTTAATGCAGAGAAGTGTGAAATTATGCATTTTGGAATAAAGAATGAGGAGAGGCAATATGAACTAAATGGTATAATTTTAAAGGGGTTGCAGGAACAGAGACCTGGGGGTGTATGTACACAAATCTTTGAAGGTGGCAGGACAAGTTGAGAAGGCTGTTAAAAAGGCATAACAACAACAAAAACAACAACAACTTGTATTTATATAGCACCTTTAATGTAGCAAAATGTCCCAAGGCGCTTCACAGGAACGTTATCAAACAAAACTTGACATTGAGCCACATAAGGAGATATTAGGGCAGATGACCAAAAGCTTGGTCAAAGAGGTAGGTTTTAAGGAGCATCTTAAAGGATGTAAGAGAGGTGGAGAGGCGGAAAGGTTTAGGGAGAGAGTTCCAGAGCTTAGAGCCTTGGCAGCAGAAGACACGGCCACCAATGGTGGAGCAAATAAAATCAGGGATGCTCAAGAGGCCAGAATTGGTAGACCGCAGATATCTTGGAGGGTTGTGGGGCTGGAAGAGATTACAGAGATAGGGAGGGGTGAGGGCATGAAGGGATTTGAAAACAAGGATGAGAATTTTAAAATTGAGGCGTTGCTTAACCGGGAGCCAATGTAGGTCAGCGAGCACAGGGGCGATGGGTAAACAGAACTTGGTGAGAGTTAGGACACGGGCAGCAGAGTTTTGGATGACCTCAAGTTTACGTAGGTAGAATGTGGGAGGCCAGCCAGGAGTGCGTTGGAATAGTCAAGTCTAGAGGTAACAAAGGCTTGGATGAGGGTTTCAGCAGCGGATGAGCTGAGGCAAGGGCAGAGTTGGGCGATGTTACGGAGGTGGAAATAGGCGGTCTTAATTATGGCGTGGATATGTGGTCGGAAGCTCATTTCAGGATCAACTATGACACCAAGGTTGCGAACAGTGTGGTTCAGCCTCAGACAGATGTTAGTGAGAGGGATGGAGTCAGTGGCTAGGGAAAGGAGTTTGTGTCGGAGACCTAGCAACAAAGTTGTGCTAAATCTTTATAAATCACTGGTTAGGCCTCAACTGGAGTATTGTGGTCAATTCTGAGCACCGCACTTTAGGAAGGATGTGAAGGCCTTGGAGAAGGTGCAGAGGAGATTTACCAGAATGGTTCCAGGGATGAGGGACTTCGGTTATGTAGAGAGATTAGAGAAGCTTGGATTGTTCTCTATAGAGCAGAGAAGTTAAGGGGAGATTTAATAGGGGTGTTCAATATTTTGAGGGGTTTTGATAGAGTAGAAAGGGAGAAATTGTTTCCACTGTCTTATGTTCATTAATAACTAGACATTCTTATTATGAACACAGCTAGCTTCTAGCTAGTCATTTATTCAGTACACGTTCTCTAGGTACAGTATCTGTAGAGATGCAGCATGTGTGCTCCTGTGTGCAGGCTGCCATCTTGACTGTTGCCTTGTGGGTAGCCTAGTGCCTCATGGGTAATGTAGTCTTAATATCTATACAGCTGGGTAGTGTAGTCTTATATACATACAGCTATATACAGCTCTACACAGCTCTACGGCTCCACCTAGTGTCCACTATAGAATGACATGTTATTGATCATTACATCCCCCTTTCTTTGAGGTTTAACAAAATCAATATCAATCAACTTTCAAGAGAACAATAAAGATAATATCAGTAACACTTTTGTTAGTGCTCTATAAACATAAACATTTTCAAAACAGTCAACACATTTTCAAAGCTTTACATTGTACTCAAAGATTAAGTCTATCAGGCTTTTTTACTTCATGTGTGGATCTTCTCAACATGGGTAAGTCTGATGTGTCTTCATGAGATTGTTCTGGTGGTGATTGACAAGATGCAGTTGCGGCATTGTCATCAATCTGCTCTTGTATAGATCGAGGTCTCCTTGCGATCTTTGCTTGGAGAGGGTTTCAGTGTTTCCTTCACTCTTCATGCCATAACTCTCAATGTAGTCAATGCACTCTCGAAAAACTGCTGGCAGCTGGATCCCATCATACAGCATAGTCCTCTCAGCAGCCTCGGCTAATGGAACACCAAAGATTGGCCTGAGGGAAGAAGGAGTATCCATCGGAACTGCTTCCTGCTCTGGTGCAGGCTTCTTCTTTTTCTTTTTCTCTTTCCACTGCTAAACAACATCTGCTGCGGTTATATCTTTGGACTTTTTCTCCTTGTGTTTTTCCTCTTTGTGCTTTTCTTCCTTTGGCTTCTCTTTGACCTTAAAGTCTTTTTCTTTCTTCTTGGAGAAACTAGGCTTTTTGAAGACATGGATACCCTTTGGCCTTTTCATCCTTGATGGGCTCTCTGCTTCATCACCTGAGTCATCTGGTCTGCTTATGGCACAGTTTATACGGTAGACTCTTTTGACCAGTTCTAAGTCCTCACAAGCTTTGTCACCCAGTAGTGAATCAAGCCTTTCAGCCACAACAGAAAACATGAGATGATGCACTTTGTCTTTGACTGTCACTTTAAGTCTGCATACACCTAAGCTATCTATTTTCTGTCCATTATAGTCCTTCAGTAGTACTGACTTTTTCTGTATTTTGGGCTTTTCTTTCATATTGTTAATGTCACTCATACTGATTAAGTTTGCTTTTGCCCCAGTGTCTAGTTTCAAGGTAACTAATGCTCCATTTATCTGCAGTGGGATCATCCATTTGTCCACTTTTACTGCATTGACTTTATGTTCAGCATTGTTCATTTCTGAGGGCTGCACATTTTCTGTATCTTTTTTGATATCGTCACATGACACCATTCCTACAAAAAATGTCTCACTTAAATCAGTGTCCTCAATCACATTAACTTGTTGCCCTTTCGTCATTTTTACTTTTGAAAAGCATTGTTTGGCAAAGTGATTCTTTCCATTACACTTTGTGCACATTTTTCCAAACGCTGGGCATTGTCTTAACTGGTGTTTGTAACCACAGCGCTTACAATTAAAAATTTCATCCTCCAATTGCTTTTCATTTCTGTTCTGCCCACGTTTCTTCCCCTTGTAGGACACAGCACCGACAGCAGCATTATCACTCATTACAATCGCATCATTATTGATTTCACTGAAAGTCTTCACGTGCTTTCGAGCTAGCTCGCTGGCTTGGCATATTTTCACTGCATTTTCCAAATTTAGTTCGGTTTCTCTCAACAGACGTTCCCTGACTTTTTTATCATGAATACCAAACACAATCTGGTCACGAATCATGGATGCTTTGAGCTCAGAGAAATTACATGTCTGTGCTTTCAGTTTCAGATCAGTTATAAAGCTATCAAAAGTCTCATTTTGTTGTTGTGTCCGAGAACGGAAGATGTATCTTTCATACGTCTCATTCTTTTTGGGAGAGCAATGTGCATCAATTTTTTTTTAGCACATCTTCTAATTTTTCTCTGTTCTCCGCTGGATTAAATACAAATGTATTAAATACCTCTATCGCCTGTGGGCCTGCAACCGTAAGCAGCAACGCTATCTTCCTTGCATCTGGCTTCGTACCGAATCCGATGGCTGCAATGTAGAGTTCGAATTGTTGTTTAAGAGTCTGCCAATTGTAGTCGATGTTTCCTGTGAGTTTCAAACGCTCTGGTGGCTTCAAATTCTCCATGTCGCTTTTCACAATTTTCAGCAGATCTTCACCATCCTGGTACCATCTTATGTTCATTAATAACTAGACATTCTTATTATGAACACAGCTAGCTTCTAGCTAGTCATTTATTCAGTACACGTTCTCTAGGTACAGTATCTGTAGAGATGCAGCATGTGTGCTCCTGTGTGCATGCTGCCATCTTGACTGTTGCCTTGTGGGTAGCCTAGTGCCTCATGGGTAATGTAGTTTTAATATTTATACAGCTGGGTAGTGTAGTCTTATATACATACAGCTATATACAGCTCTACACAGCTCTACGGCTTCACCTAGTGTCCACTATAGAATGACGTGTTATTGATCATTACACACTGGTAGGAGAGTTGGTAACCAGAGGTCACAGATTTATGTAATTGGCAAAAGAGCCAGAGGGAAGATGAGGTGAAATTCTTTTACTCAGTAAGTTGTTATGATCTGGAAAGGGTGGTGGAAGCAGATTCAATAATAACTTTCAAAAGGAAATTGGATAAATACTTGAAAAGGAAAACTTTGCAGGACTATGGGGAAGTGCAGGGGTGTGGATCTAATTGGATAACTCAAAGAGCTGGCACAGACACAATGGGCCAAATGGCCTCCTCCTGTGCTGTATCATTCTGTGATTCTATATACGCTCTATTATATACCTTCCAGACACACACAAGTTTCCATTGGTCAGCGACCCCATGCCACACAATAATTCACACCTAATCGGTGACCTACTTATAGCTGATTGTGTGATGCACTACGGGCCGCAACTGGGGATAATCGTCTGTGCTGTGGCCCAGTGTTCTACTGGTGGTACATGTAAGAGCGCCAGCTTTGGTTATGGAAAGCGTCTTGAACATGATACAAAAGTTATGGGAGAGAGCCTGACCTGTAACGGATGCTCCCGTGCAACTGTACTCCCAACATGAATCAGCGCCTTCAGGAGAGGAGGAAGGAAAAGAGTCAAAGAGACCAGTAAATGTTTATAGATTTCTATCTATGCTTGTCTCTTTAGGAGGTTACATAACGTTTGGGAGAGTCTGGTGATGGTGTAAATTGACCGCGGTCCTTTGGAACCAAAGTCCCGGTCCTGGGGCTCTGCTCCACCAGCGCAAGTGCAGGAGCTGTACCTGCCCATTCTGCTCACCAAATCCTGGGGACGGGGTTCTTCGCAGGGCGATGAGATGAGCTCATTGTGCCTGCATGGGTGCTTCAGCATCGCCCGCTCAGAATATCGGTGCAGTGGCACGCTGCTCCAACGGCGGAGAGGTGACCCAGTGAAAGCCCGAAGAAACTCGTGTTCTTCACATCTTCTCGCTCCCAATGGAACAAGCAGGCCTCTTCGAGAAGGCAATTGATCCCCTCCGGAATTACTTAACATTTCCCTAGTAAAGGTCCGGCATCTCTTAAGTTCCTCAGCGGGACTCGTACCAGCTCTCACTTGGCATGAGTTTCGCTGAGGGCTTTTAAGGGTGTAAAGAGTGGACTTCCTGGGGAATTCCCTTTGGGGATCAGGTCGAGGGATTACTCATGGCCCCCCCCACCCCCACCTCCCCGTGAGGAGGTATATAAAGGGCCAGTGCAGACAGGGCAGAATTCTGATGTACAGTACCTAGGTTCCAATCTGAATTCCTGCCCCGCTCCCCCGCTCCTTTCCCACACCCTCTGGAAGGAGTCGGCCTTCCTGCCTTTTGCAGCCTCAGAAATGTTGGTGTCAGTGTCTTTTGTCATTCTGTCACAGTTAACTGCATAAGCTTCAGATTCTCAGCTTTATGCCATTTGTCCATCTCCATAAAATTACTGCCTTACACCTATCTCCCCATTATTGCTTATTCATGCCTGTGTCTACTTCCATTCACTGTCACACTGTCTGATTTTGATTAAATCAGGAAGCAAATAGTGTAATTGTAAAATGACAAAAAAGATTCATCCTTTTAAGCCCATCTTTAAAAAATGTCCTTTTACTTTGCATCATCTCTCTTTGTCCAATTCTAGTTTTTATTTCACTTTCTCTGGCTCTATTCTTTTTGGATCTTCTTATTCTACCTCTGACAGATGGATTAATATTGCAGAGGCCTTGGAGCAGATTGCCTGCTCACCCCATTAGCAGGGTGTCTTGGCAGAAGCTAATTGGAGAGAAAACAAGCACAAATAAAGGATAAAATAACCTCTGAGAACCCAGATTCAGTCCCAAAAAAAAAAGCCGCATAATAAGAGGGGGGACTAACAATGCAGTCCTATCGGGCTGAATGACTGCAGGTGTAGGAAGCAAAAGGAACGGTCTAGTGCACGACGACAATGGGCCAAATCTTGCTGGAAAAATAATGGCTTGCGGGCAAATCGGCCAGCAAGTTCAGGGGAAGAAGAGACACGCTATGCGTTGAGAATCTCCAGAACTTGCTGGTCGATTTATGCCGCTTCACTTTTTGCTTTGCATATACAGCATCTCGCTGTTAGCCTTCCCGTTATTTTTAGGAACTTGCTGGATTTGCCCATTAAATGCGCAGGAGAAAGTTATTAAGAACATAAGAAATAAGAGTAGGAGTAGGCCATACGGCCCCTCGAGCCTGCTCCGCCATTCAGTAAGATCATAGAAACACAGAAACATAGAAGATAGGAGCGGGAGTAGGCCATACGGCCCCTCGAGCCTGCTCCGCCATTCAATAAGATCATAGAAACATAGAAGATAGGAGCGGGAGTAGGCCATACGGCCCCTCGAGCCTGCTCCGCCATTCAATAAGATCATAGAAACATAGAAACATAGAAGATAGGAGCAGGAGTAGGCCATTCGGCCCCTCGAGCCTGCTCCGCCATTCAATGAGATCATGGCTGATCATCCAAATTCAGTACCCTGTCCCTGCCTTCTCCCCATATCCCTTGATCCCTTTAGCCTCAAGAAATATATCCAACTCTTTCTTGAATATATTTAATGAATTGGCCTCCACCGCCCTCTGTGGTAGAGAATTCCACAGGTTCACCACTCTCTGGGTGAAGAAATTCCTCCTCGTTTCAGTCCTAAATGGCCTACCCCTTATCCTTAGACTATGACCCCTGGTTCTGAACTCCCCGGCCATCATAAACATCCTTCCTGCATCTAGTCTGTCCAGGCCTGACAGAATTTTATAAGTTTCAATGAGATCCCCTCTCAATCTTCTAAACTCCAGTGGGTATAAGCCCAATCAACACAATCTCTCCTCATACGTCATTCCTGCCATCCCAGGTATCAGCCTGGTGAATCTTCGCTGCACTCCTTCCATGGCAAGAACGTCCTTCCACAGGTAAGGCGACCAAAACTGCACACAATACTCAAGGTGCGGTCTCACCAAGGCCCTGTACAACTGTAGCAAGACATCCTTGTTCCTGTACTCGAACCCTCTTGCTATATCATCGACCTCAACTCCACCTTCCCGCACTATCCCCATATCCCTTGATTCCCCTAGAGTCCAAAAATCTATCGATCTCAGCCTTGAATATACTCACTCAGCATTCACAGCCCTCTGGGGCAGAGAATTTCAAAGATTCGCAACCCTCTGAGTGAAGAAATTCCTCCTCATCTCAGTCTTAAATGGCCTACCCCTTATCCTGAGACTATGCCCCCGAGTTCTACACACTCCAGCCAGGGGAAACAACCTCTCAGCATCTAAGAGCATAAGTACCCTTTTAACAAAGTGATAATATGAATTTCTGTGCAATGTAAATGGCGGTCACGCTCAGGTGCTATGACTCTGAAACAAAGTAACTTTAAAAACAGATCTCAAAACAAAACTGTATTTACTCAATGGTTTAAAACACTTTTCAGGGTTAGGGGGAATTGGATGCTGAGCTGTGAGGAAATAAGATACGAGAGGGATGAAGTCAACGGGGTAATCGCAAATGTGGACAGTAAACAACGAGCCAAGTGTTCAAACCCACTCCAAGGACTGAGTACGTCATTTTAAGGAACTAAAGGCTGGAAATCCTGCAGAGCTTCTTCCAATCTGCTCCCATACCTTCGGGCGAGAGACTGGTGGAACCCCCCAGAGAAATGGGGGAGGTTGATTCTTACCTGCCCTCTGAAATGGCGAGAGGCCTGGAGAAGCTCTATAGAATTTCTAGGCCTAAGTTATTAAGTTGAGGCCCGGCCTAGCTCTTCTCTGGTGGTTCAGGTGGATGTTCAAGATTTCACAACGCTATTTGAATAATAATTCTTCCAATATCCTGCCCAACACTCCTCCCTGAGCTAATACCACCAAATATAAATCAACTCATCTCATTTCTGTTCGTGGTATCTCGCTGTGTGTAAAATGGCTGTTGCATTTCCCCACATAACAACAGTCGCTGTATTTCAAAGGACAGTAAAGTGAAATACTTTGAGACCTTTCTGAGAGATGTGATAGAGCTGCATGAATACAGGTAATTCTTTATGCAGTTCAAACAACCCTACAGAAGATTGTATTTGTGTTAAACGATTAAAACTTTAAAAAAAATAAAGTTTCAAAAACAAATCATTCTCGGGATGTCCAGCATTCATTGCCCATCTCCAGTTGGCTTGAGAAGCTGCTGATGGGCTTTCTTCCATTGGTTTGATACAACTGAGCGGATTGTTAGACCACTTCAGAGGGCAGTTAAGAGTTAACCTCCCCCATAATTTAAGCTGACACTTTGGGTGTCCTCGTGCAAGAAACACAGAAAGCTAGCATGCAGGTACAGCAAGCAATAAGGAAGGCAAATGGCCTGTTGGCCTTTATTGCAAGGGGGTTGGAGTATAAGAGTAAGGAAGTCTTGCTACAATTGTACAGGGCTTTGGTGAGACCACACCTGGAGTACTGTGCACAGTTTTGGTCTCCTTATCTAAGAAAGGATATACTTGCCTTAGAGGCGGTGCAACAAAGGTTCACTAGATTGATTCTTGGGATGAGAGGGCTGTCCTATGATGAGAGATTGTGTAGAATGGGCCTATACTCTCTGGAGTTTCGAAGAATGATCTCATTGAAACATACAAGATTCTGAGAGGGATTGACAGGGTAGATGCTGAGAGGTTGTTTTCCCCTGGCTGGTGAGTAGAACTAGGGGGCATAGTCTCAGGATAAGAGGTAGGCCATTTAAGAATGAGATGGGGAGGAATTTCTTCACTCAGAGGGTTGTGAATCTTTGGAATTCTGTACCCCAGAGGGCTGTGAATACTGAGTCTGAGTACATTCAAGGCTGAGATAGATAGATTTTTGGGGGGAGATGTTCGGTATCGCCCTGCTTGGGGCACAATTATCGGCCGGGTGCAAAGTTTAGCGCCTGGTGTTAATTATCGCCTCTGACTGCAAACTTGGCATCTATCGCCCCTGGAGGTGATTGGAGCGCTAAATCAGGCGCTACACACCTCTCTTAAGGCGCTAATGCCGAGGAGCAAGGCGCTACCTCAGAGCGCTGGCGAAGCTCATGTGATGTTAGTCAGCGATAGAACACAGACACACTGGCGCTGGCCAGTTCTTAAAGGGGAGGGTTGATCTTGTTCTCCATCCACACCCTGCTCATTGCAGCCTTGAATCTCGGCCTGGAGAGACCTGTACATCAAATCTGCTGGAAAGAACAATGGAGAGGCCCAGGGAAAGAGCTCAGAGTGCAGCCCCCATAGTCTCTTCTAAATCGATGCAAGGAAGGTCAAATTAAAATGAACCTGCAAAGTGCTGCTCAGTACCCCAAACTCCTTCACACAGTGTTGAATCTCTCCAGAAGTCTCTCTCTCTCTCTCTCAGAATGTGTGGTGCAAAAATGTCGCTGACAAAAAAAGGCAGGAAGCGGTCGTCTTTAAATAGCGCTCCCCCAGTCCCTTCCCGACTGCAAAACGCTCCGCTCAACCTGTCGTTGCTAGTGGCAGGCGGTAACGCAGGGGGCACCACTCAATATCCGGTCCGGGGCGCTACCAGGGCATTGCACACTCAACTGACGTCGCGATCTGCGGGCGCGGGAGATTATGGCGGTAGTGTTTAGTACTGCCGCTAAATATCTGGTCAATTTCGCGAGCGGCGCAAACATCGCCGTGCCCGGGCGTTAGTTGCTTTGCGCCCCATTACCGTCCTCTTAGGGCACTAACGGGAGGCACAACACAACCAAATTTTTCTCCCTTGGACTCTAGGGGAATCAAGGGATACGGAGATCGGGCGGAAAGTGGAGTTGAGGTCGATGATCAGCCATGATCTTATTGAATGGCGGAGCAGGCTCGAGGGGCCGTATGGCCTACTCTTGCTCATTTTTTATGTTCTTATGTAGTGCTGAAGGGGTGGGGGGGGGGTGGGGGGGCGGCTGCAATGTCAGAGGTGCTGTTTTTCAGGTGAGGTGTTAAACTGAGGCTCCGTCTGCCTGTTCAGGAGGTGGTTAAAGATCCAACGGCATGATTCAATGAACAGTAGAGAGTGCGCCTGGTTAACATTCCTTCCTCAACCAACACCACAAAAAAAAACAGATTTCCTGGCCATTCAACTTGCTCTCTGTTTGGTGGACTTTACTGTGTTCAAATTGACTGCTATGTTTGGCAATGTGACAGTGACTGTAATCTAAAAGCAATCCATTGGTTGCGAAGCGCTTTGGGACATTCTGAGGACCTGATAAGGTGTTGTATAAATGCAAGTTCTTTTCCCCCTCCCCCTGTTATTTTTGTGTCTCGAATCCTCTCCACATAACTTATTTTTAGCTATAATTGTGATATGAAATTAGTACAGAAATTTAAAAAAACCCACAATTGGTCCTGACTGCACAGAAAACCAAGCCACCACCTGGAAATCCTAAACCGTTAATTGTTTTAATTTGCATCAGTCATTAGCTTTTGGCAGTGCTTTCAGATGCACAAAGTGAGCTGCTGTTTTATATTTATCACACGCGATTGGATAGCCAAAACCGTGAGAAAAGTCACTTCAAATAAAGCTCCTAGAAATACTTTTGACCAAATTTGTGTAATTCTCTTTCAGTAGGTGATACATGTTTAGTGTAAAAATGTTGTTTTTATACTAACTATAGATGTGCATTTTTAATAGGTTGGATTGCAATGCTGGGTGCAATATGGCTTCTGGTGCTGGCTGATATCCATGACTTTGAGATAATACTGCACAGAGTAGAATGGGCAACGCTTCTCTTCTTTGCCGCACTCTTTGTCCTGATGGAGGTATTTTACTCTTGTTATCAGTCTCGTTTTTATTGTTAAGATGAAGAGCTCACTTGTAAGTAGTAAGGAAAATGTACTATTGTCCCAATCGGGCCTCCCAGTGGGCATCAACTCGCAGCACAAGCTACCATTTGATTTGGCACAGTTGGTGTTAATCTGGAATATTACTCAGAAACACCTACTGCTAAACAGATTAGGAAATGAATAATCACACCTGTGCAATAAAGACGAGAGGTTTTAGCACTCTGTCGGGGTGATTTAGGGGAACTTCACATTAAAGCGGTGACATGGGAATGCTTGATGCTGCCAAAGGCTACTGTTACTTTTGTGGGTTTTTATGCTACATTAGGAGGCACGGTAAAGTTGTGTGGATGGGAGGAGGAAGTTACAAAGGGACATAAGACAGACTAAGTGAGTGGGCAAATCTATGGCAGATGGAGTTCAATGCGGAGAAGTCTGAGTTCAACACAGAGAGGTGGAAGAAGTGAGCACAAAAATGAGGTGCTGATGTATTCAGGGATCTTATCTCCAGCGTGGAGGCTTAAGGATGGAGTTTTTAAGGAGGAAGAAATAATGGCAATTTTGAAGGTCGATGCAACAGTACCTGAGGAGGTATTGACAATGCCAGCAATCATTGGGTTGAGGAGAGGAAGTTAAGTAGCCAGGAGCTAGCTCAGGAAAGGTGAGTATTGAGATTCATGGAGGAGATGTGTCAGCTAAGGGCTGTGGGAAGATAGAAGAGAAGCTACAGAGTGCCTAGGGTCAGGGCTGAGGCAGATCTTGGGGGACACAATGGCATGGTAGACATTAGTGCCACAGGAGGTTGAGGCAGCTGAACAGAGATTTAACAAGTCCACAAGCGCCTCACACCCAGCATCGGAAATAAGGATGGATGAGAGAGAAATGAAAGGCGAGGAGATGGTTTGTGGCAGAGAAGAGGAGTTTGGAGTTGCTCTTACCCTTTAAGATGAATATTGAGAAGTAAGAGGATTTGATGAAAGAGAGGGCGAATGATTTTCCTTGAGGTGCCAAGCCAGGTCTGGTAGTGGATGACCCGGTTAGTTGTGTATTATATATGTTCAGACTATAGTCCTCAGATTTAGTTCTGTGCACCTCTCCAGCTGCACAGGAGATAGCATCCGATGTGGGCTGAACTGCTTTTCCCTCATCTCCTATCCTATCCATTATCAAAGGGAAATGACACAAGTCATAACTGAAATGCTATCTAAAATAAAATAAATTATTCTAAGAGCCACATAACATATTAGGCTGGAAATTACTGTTGGTGATAATAGTGGACATATGTATACGCCTCTGTCATCGACATTTACCCTTGTTGACAGTAGGCTCCCGAGGTATGGAAAGTGGTCCACGTTGTCCAAGGCCTCGTCATGGATTTTGATAATCGGGGAGCAGTACTGTGTCGGCGGGGGCAGGTTGGTAGAGGACCTTTGTCTTACGGATGTTTAGTGTAAGGCCCAGGCTCTCGTACGCTTCGGTGAAGATGTTGACGATAGTTTGGAATTCGACCTCAGAGTGTACGCAGATGCAAGCGTCGTCTGCATACTATAATTCAATGACAGAGGATGGGACGACCTTGGATCTGGACTGGAGGCAACGGAGGTTGAACAGTTTCCCCGTTTGTTCTGTAGATTAGCTCCACTCCAGCGGGGAGCTTACTGAGAGTGAGATGGAGCATTGCAGCCAGGAAGATCGAGAAGAGCGTTGATGCGATGACACAGCCTTGCTTGACCCTGGTCCGTACGTGAATTGGGTCTGTGGTGAATCCATTGGTCAGGATCATGGCTTGCATGTCGTCGTGAAGCAGGCGGAGGATGGTGTCAAACTTTTGAGGGCAGCCAAATTTGAGGAGGACACTCCATAATCCCTCACAGTTGACGGTGTCGAAAGACTTTGTGAAGTCCAACACTGCCTTCAGTGTGCCAGTGCAGCCTTCGGTCTCCTGAGGAAGAGAGTGTTTGAAGACCAGGACCTCAAACCCAGCACCAGGCTCATGGTCTACAGAGCAGTAGTGATATCTGCCCTCCTGTATGCTTCAGAGACATGGACCATGTACAGCAGACACCTCAAAGCACTGGAGAGGTACCACCAACGCTGCCTCCGCAAGATCCTGCAAATCCATTGGCAGGAGAGGCGCACCAATGTCAGTTTTCTCGCTCAGGCCAACATCCCCAGCATCAAAGCTTTGACCACGCTCGACCAGCTCCGATGGATGGGCCACATCGTCCGCATGCTCGATACGAGACTCCCAAAACAAGCGCTCTACTCGGAGCTCCGACACGGCAAGAGAGCCCCAGGTGAGCAGAGGAAATGCTTCAAGGACACCGTCAAAGCCGCCTTGAAAAAATGCAACATCCCCACTGACACCTGGGAATCCCTGGCCCAAGACCGCGCAAAGTGGAGGAGACACATCCGGGGAGGCGCTGAACACCTCGAGTCTCTTCGCCAGGAGCAAGCGGAAGCCAAGCGCAAACAGCGCAAGGAGCGCACGTCAACTCAAGCACCCCACCCATCCGCCCCTTCAACCACCGTCTGCCCCACCTGTGACAGAGACTGTAGGTCCCGCATTGGACTCATCAGTCACCTGAGAACTCATTTTTAGTGTGGAAGCAAGTCATCCTCGGTTCCGAGGAACTGCCTAAGAAGGAGAAGCCTCTGTCCCTGTTATAATGGAGAATGCAGAAGATTAAAAATCATGAGGGGGGTCCAGACAAACTGTTCCCATTGGCGGAAGGGCCGAGAACCAGAGGACACAGATTTAAGGCGATTGGCAGAAGAACCAAAGGCGACATGAGGAAAAACTTTTTTACGCAGCGAGTGGTTAGGATCTGGACTGCACTGCCTGAAAGGGTGGTGGAGGCAGACTCAATCGTGGCTTTCAAAAGGGAATTGGATAAGTACCTGAAGGAAAAAAAACTGCAGGGCTATGGAGAAAGGGCGGGGGAGTGGCACTAGCTGAAGTGCTGTTGCAGAGTGCCGGCACAGGCTCGACGGGCCGAATGGCCTCCTTCTGTGCTGTAACCATTCTATGATTCTATGATTCTATGACTCATCTGAATGCACTCACCATTTGTGTAGAATTATCACCAATTCACTTCTGGCTAAGTGTGAGCATGTACCAGCACAGATTATTTGGAATATTGAGTAACACCCTGATCTTCACCAAACTTTTATTTAAAAAAAAAGAAACATTTCTAGAATATTTAACCCCTAGAAGACTTCATTTGAGTGTGATCGGGCATCTGGCAAAGGAAAGGAGATAACTCGTCCAGCAGTTAGTGCTCCAGTGTTGGACGAATACACATCATGTCAAAGGTTCACCTGGTTGGATGTGTGATGTGACCATGTTAGTCTCTACACTCCTTGCCTTCTCAGCGCTGAGGAAGTGGAATCTAGAACTAGTTTTTTGGCCAGCTAGGGGCCGTTTTGTTTTGTGAAGGGCTTTCGATAAGGTCCCGCATAAGAGATTAGCGTGCAAAGTTAAAGCACACGGGATTGGGGGTAAGGTACTGACTTGGATAGAGAACTGGTTGGCAGACAGGAAGCAAAGAGTTGGAATAAACGGGTCTTTTTCCGAGTGGCAGGCAGTGACTAGTGGGGTACCGTAGGGATTGGTCCTTGGATCCCAGCTATTCACAATATAAATTAATGATCTAGACGAGGGAACTAGAGTAATATCTCCAAGTTTGCAGACGACACAAAGCTGGGTGGGCATGTGTGCTGTGAGGAGGATGCCGAGAAACTCCAGTATGATTTAGACAGGTTGGGTGATTGGGCAGATGCATGGCAGATGCAGTATAATGTGAATAAATGTGAGGTTATCCACTTTGGTGGCAAAAACAGGAAGGCAGATTATTATCTGAATGACAATAGATTGGGAGAAGGGGAAATGCAACAAGACCTGGGTGTCCTTGTGCACCAGTCGCTGAAGGTAAGCATGCAGGTGCAGCAGGCGGTTAAGAAGGCAAATGGTATGTTGGCCTTCATAGCGAGAGGATTCGAGTACAGGAGCAAGGATGTCTTGCTGCAGTTGTACAGGGCCTTGGTGAGACCACACCTTGAGTATTGTGTGCAGTTTTGGTCGCCTTATCTGAGGAAGGATGTTCTTGCCATGGAGGGAGTGCAGCGAAGATTCACCAGGCTGATACCTGGGTTGGCAGGAATGACGTATGAGGAGAGATTGGGTCGATTGGGCTTATATTCGCTGGTGTTTAGAAAAATGAGAGGGGATCTCATTGAAACTTATAAAATTCTAACAGGACTAGACAGACTAGATGCAGGAAGGATGTTCCCGATGGTCGGGGAGTCTGGAACCAGGGGTCACAGTCTAAAGATAAGGGGTAAGCCATTTAGGACAGAGATGAGAAGGAATTTCTTCACCCAGAGAGTGGTGAACCTGTGGAATTCTCTACCACAAAAGGCCGTTGAGGCCAATTCATTAAATATATTCAAGAAGGGGTTAGATATATTTCTTAAGGCTAAAGGGATCAAGGGATATGGGGAGAAAGCAGGGACAGGGTACTGAATTTGGATGATCAGCCATGATCTCATTAAATGGCGGAGCAGGCTCGAGGGGCCGAATGGCCTACTCCTGCTCCTATCTTCTATGTTTCTATTAATTTCCAAAATTGATGGCAGAACCACGAAGGCGGGGAAAGAAAGGTAAGCAAAAATATTCACATTTTATGCAAGAAAGTTATGGGAAAAATCAGAATATGGCATATTAGAAATAAAGTAAAAATAATGTTCATATAATGAAAATAGAAGGTCGAGAGAATGGGTTAAAAGGGATGGCAAGGCAAGATAAAGTGTTTCAATTTTATTCGAACTGTTTTAAATCTCTATTTTAGCAGCTCATAACACCACAAGAAATCTACTGCTGAAATCTGAGCTGCTTTATCACTGCATTTATTAGGGTTTGTTTCAGCATCACAGCTTGTCAGCTGAAAATGTGAAATAATGGCTGTTCCAAGAAGCCTGTAATTCCTCCCAACCTGCCAGATGCTTATAAAACCAAACTAAAAAGGTATAAAGTAGGCCTCTTAAAGCTACAGTGATGAAGCCATGGTGGGTTCTTCTAAACGGAATAACTGTGCAAACAGTTGTGTTTGTGTCCCAGCAGAGCTGTGCAATAACTGAAACAGAACGAATTTTCCAAATGCATGAGTCGTTTCTTGCTGAACTATTCTATGTAGAGAGCAATCATACCCCCTCCTTCTCCTACACTGACCCTACGTATGACTTGATTTTCTTCTCATTGTAACATTTCTATTCTAGGCACTGGCTAACTTGCAATTGATTGACTACATTGGAGAACAGACAGCCACGCTGATAAAGGTAACGTGGAACTGTTTGTCTAGAAGCACTGAGGAAACGATTTGCTGTTTCTTCCCCATACTTTCCAAAGGCTGATTTATTTCAGGGTTACTAAGGCTTTTAGATCACATTTATCATGAATGAAATTATAACAATGGTAAGAAACAGCAGTAATCCCAAGTTATGAGAGGACTCCTGCTAACTGTGTCAGCCATGGCTCAATTGGTAGCACTCTCGCCTCTGAGTCCCACGAGGGGGAAAGGAAGGGCATCCAAAGCTAGATCTCTCTGGATGACTAAAGATATAGGGGGAAAAATTCAGTTGTTTGCGCCTCCCGTTAGCGCCTTAAGAGGGCGCTAATGGGGCGTAAAGCAACTGGCGCCCGGGCGCGGCGATGTTTGCGCCGCTCGTGAAATTAACTAGACATTTTGTGGCGGCGCTAAACACTACTGCCAAAATCTCCTGCGCCGGCAGATCATGACGTCAGTCGAGTGCGCAACGCCCCGGTAGCGCCCCGGACCGGATATTGAATGGCGACCCCTGCCTTACCGCCTGCCGCTAGCAACGACAGGTTGAGGGGAGCGTTTTGCAGTCAGAAAGGGACTGGGGGAGCGCTATTTAAAGGCGACCGCCTCCTGCCTTTATTCGTTGGTGACATTTTTGCACCACGCATTCTGAGAGAGAGAGAGACTTCTGGAGAGATTCAACGCTGTGTGAAGGAGTTTTGAGTACTGAGCAGCACTTTGCAGGTTCATTGTGATTTGCTCTTCCTTGCTTCACCAGTGCTCTGAGGTAGCGCCTCGCTCCTCGGCCTTTGCGCCTTAAGACAGGTGTGAAGTGCCTGATTTAGCGCTCCAATCACCTCCAGGGGCGATAAAAGCCAAGTTTGCCATCGGGGGCAATAATTAGCGCCAGGCGCTAAACTTTGCGCACGGCCGATAATGGCGCCCCAAACGGGGCGATACTGAATTTTTCCCCCATAGAGATTAAAATGAAACAGACAAAGCAGGCTTATGATAAATGTGAGGTTCATAATTCAATAGAGAACCAAGCTGAATACAGAAAATACAGAGGAAAAGTGAGAAAGGATATAAGAGGGACAAAGAGAGTATATGAGAATAGATTAGCAGGTAACAACAAAAGGAGCACTGAAGTCGTTTATAGCCATATATAGGGCTGGATTTTCTCAGCCCCGAGGAGGCGGGACTGCCGGGAAAGTTGCAGAATTTGAGGGCGGGTGGCAAACCCACCTCCGTGCCCTCTTGCCAGGAGGTGGGAAGCCGTCCTGCCCCGGGTCCCGTCTCCTCGAGGCGGGAAAGGGATTAAAGCCTATTAACTGTTTGTTAACAGGTAGTTAACAGGCAGAAAAGAGGATTAGCCCCATTTTTCGTTCCGAAGTGCGGGCTTCCCGACCTCAGGGAACCCGGCCAGGGTGTAGGAGCCGAGTAGGAGGTCTGCGGGGGTCAGAGGGGTCTGAAAGTGCGATGTAGAGGTGAGTGATAGCTGCAAGTGTGGAGTAGTAAGTCCGTGAGGTGAGTGTAAAGTGTTAGAAAATGTTCACTTACCTTTGTTTCTGCCGACAGCCTTCAACCGCTGTGGAGCCAGAGTCCCGACATCTCCATTGTAGAGATCACAGACTGGCTGTTGGATCCTCTGATCCAACAGTCATCTGATTTCTACAAAGTAGAAAGGTTTTATGAGTCCTGAACACAAGGACTCATCAAACTACACAGAATGTCAGTGTTTGACAGCTTCGCAGAGCTGTCAAATGATGACATTTCTTCTTTAAAAAATTCTTGACAGATGACATGTTGTGGCGGATCGCCACCTAAACGGGCGCAATCCACTTTTCCGTCCGTGGACAATAAATCGGGCACCTTGCCTTTAAGAAGCATGCTGCCTTTAAGGCATGACAAAGGAGCGGGCGTCGCCCTCAGTGTGTACTCAAAAGCGCGGGTGTCGCCCTCATTCTGTTTTCGGGTTTAGCAGAGAGAGGAGCTGGGGCAGCCATCTCTCAAGAGAATGTAATAAAAGCCATGCGTTCCTCAGATCGGCTCGGCCTCCATTCGTGTTCCGTGGCAGCCTCAACATTGGTGACCCCGATGCTCAGAACGTATTCCGAGCACTGCAATGGCGGACACGAACGCAGTTTCCGTGAAACTGCCGGAGTTTTGGGAAAACCAGCCCGAAGCCTGGTTCCTCCAAGCTGAGTCCCGATTCCGGCTGCGACACATCACCACAGATGGGACGAAGTATGACTACCTCGTCGCATCACTCGGTAGCTCCACAGTCACGAAGGTCTGGATAGCGCTGCAGAACTCACCAGAGGAGGGCAAGTATGCACATCTTAAGGCCGCGCTCCTTAAAAAATTTATGACCTCGACATACCAGCGAAACTGCCGCCTCCTCGACCTTCCAGGCCTCGGTGACGCCTCACCGTCAGACCTCCTCTCCCACATGCTCTCACTCACCGACGAGAGCCCACCCGGGTCCCTCTTCCGCACGCTGTTCATCTGCCAGCTACCTCCCAGCATCTGCCCTGCGATCGTGGCGTCCGGCCTCATGGACCTAGAAGCCCTGGCCGACGAGGCCGACAAGCTGCTGTCCGCTCACTCCAGCCGCGACGTCGCTCCGGACCTGGCAGCCACAGCCTGGGCGCGCCCCTCACCGGCCACCACGCAGCCACAAGGCCCAGCCACGGGGCCCACGGGGCCTTCGCACCCCACAAACCCGGGCTACTGTTACTACCACGCACGGTTCGGCGCCAGGGCACAACGGTGCACACCTCCCTGCTCCTTCAAGTCCGCCCCCGTACCAGCCCCCGCGATGGCCATGGGCCACGCGGGCTCCCTGCTGTATGTCACGGATGACAAAACCGGCCGCCGGTTCCTGTGCGACACTGGAGCTCAGCACAGCATCATCCCGGCCTCCGCCCTCGACATCCAAAAGGGCGAACGAGGACAGGCGCTGGCTGCCGCTAACGGCTCAGACATCCGGACGTACGGCACCCGCACAGTCACCCTCGACCTCGCTGGTCGCCGTTACCGATGGGAGTTCATCACTGCCAAGGTACTCTCCCCTCTCATCGGCGCAGACTTCCTGTGCGCCCACGGCCTACTGGTAGACATCCCTCGACACCGCCTCGTGGACATGAACACCATGTCCCCCATCCTGGGCGCCATGGCCCCCCGTCAACCCGCCGACATGGCGTCATAGTGCCACGCCCGGGCCACGGATGACTACTCGGCACTCCTGGCCGAATTCCCGGCCCTCACCAACCCGACCTTCTCCGCGGAGGTCGCCAAACACGGGGTGGAACACTTCATCCCCACCACAGGCCCCCCAGTGTACGCCCACGCCCGCAGGCTGGACCCGGCCAAACTGGAGATCGCGCGGACCGAGTTTGCCACTATGGAACAGCTCGGCATCATCCGCCGCTCCAACAGTCCCTGGGCCTCCCCACTCCACATCGCCCCCAAACCAGGCGGGGGTTGGCACCCCTGCGGAGATTACCGCCGCCTCAACGATGCCACCACCCCTGATCGGTACCCCGTGCCGCACGTTCAGGACTTCTCGGCTAGACTGGCCGGCCGCTCAGTCTTTTCCAAAGTCGACCTGGTGCGCGGCTACCACCAAGTCCCCGTCCACCCCGCGGACGTCCCCAAGACGGCCGTAATCACCCCCTTCGGGCTTTTCGAGTTCCTGCGGATGCCCTTCGGCCTCAAAAATGCGGCCCAGGCATTCCAACGGCTCATGGACTCGGTCCTTTGGGACCTGAAGTTCCTGTTCGTCTACCTGGACGACATCCTGGTAGCCAGTTCCTCCAAGCAGGAACACCTCGAACACCTTCGCATCCTGTTCGGGCGCCTCAGCGACCACGGGCTCATCCTTAGCCCAGCCAAGTGCCAGTTCAGCCTGGACAAGATCGACTTCCTCGGCCACCACATCACCCATGCTGGGGCCATTCCCCTGCCCACAAAGGTGCAGGCCGTCCAGCAATTTCCCCGCCCCACCACCATCAAAGGACTCCAGGAGTTCCTCGGGATGGTGAATTTCTACAACCGCTTCATCCCCAAAGCGGCGTCCCTCATGAGGCCCCTGTATGAAGCCCTCCGGGGCAGGAGCGGCAAGATGGCGGTCGAATGGACGGCAGACGTATCAGCCGCCTTCAACTCCACCAAGACCGCGCTCGCCGACGCCACCCTGCTCGCGCACCCACGGCCCAATGCCAGAGTAGCGCTCACCACGGACGCCTCCGACCACGCGGTCGGCGCCGTGTACGAGCAGTGGGTCGACGGCGCCTGGCAACCACTTGCCTTCTTCAGCCGCCAACTACGCCCCCCGGAGGTCAAGTACAGCACTTTCGACCGCGAGCTCCTCGCGCTGTACCTGGCGGTCCGCCATTTTCGGTTTTTGCTGGAGGGCCACCCCTTCACTGCGTTTGTCGACCACAAACCCCTGACATTCGCAATGGCAAAGACAACCGACCCCTGGTCCGCCAGGCAGCAGCGCCAGCTCGCGGCAGTGTCCGAGTTCACCACGGACATTCAACACATCTCTGGCCGAGACAACGTGGTAGCCGACTGCCTCTCCCGCCCCGCCATCCACGCCGCACACCTGGCAGTCGACTACGCTCAACTCGCAGCAGACCAGCTCACGGACTCTGATCTGCTCTCCGCACCTACCAACCTACCAGGGCTACGCCTGGCCGACGTCGCCTGCGGCCCGACCGCAGTCACGGTCAAGTGCGACATATCCCTATCTCAACCTCGGCCCGTCGTCCCAGCGTCCTGGCGCCGCCGGGTATTCGAGATTCTCCACAACCTCTCCCACTCCGGCGCCCGTGCATCCATCAAATTGGTAGCCAACCGCTTTGTCTGGCGCGGCCTTCGCAAGGATGTGCGTACTTGGGCCAACTCCTGCCGAGCCTGCCAACGGGCCAAGGTGCAGCAACACACGAAAGCACCCCTCGAGGAGTTCACCGTCCCTTCACGTAGATTCGACCACATCCACGTGGACATCGTCGCAAGGCCACACGCACTTGCTGATGATCGTCGACCGCACCACGCGCTGGCCCGAGGCAATTCCACTGACCTCTACCACCACCGCCGACATCGCCAGAGCCTTCGTCAGCACCTGGGTCGCACGGTTCGGCGTCCCCTCCAACATGACGTCAGACAGAGGTCCGCAATTTACCTCTGAACTCTGGACCACCATCGCACGCAATCTCGGGGTGACCATTCACCGCACCACAGCGTACCACCCCCAAGCCAACGGACTGTGTGAGCGGTTCCACAGATCCTTGAAGGCATCTCTTCGAGCCAGCCTCCAGGACGGCGCCTGGACCGACCGACTCCCGTGGGTCCTCCTCGGCCTGCGCTCCGCGGTTAAAGAAGACCTCCACGCATCGGCAGCAGAGCTCGTGTACGGCCAGCCGCTGCGCGTACCCGGCGAGTTCCTGCCCACCGCCACGACACCCTGGTCAGCCGACCAGCAACGCCACGACTTCGCCTCACCGGCGCTACAGTTCGCCCCGGTGCCCATTGCCCGGCACGGCGAATCCACCTCACACGTCCCGCTAAGCCTGCACCAGGCACGGTTCGTTTTCGTCCGGCACGATGCCCACCGCGGACCCCTTCAACCCCCGTACGACGGGCCCTACAAAGTGCTACAGGCTGGGGACAAATTTTTTGACCTACAAGTGGGCGACAGGACTGAAAAAGTGTCGGTTGACCGACTCAAGCCAGCACACTCGGAGCCCGGTGAGCAGGTCCCAGTAGCTCGTCCACCGCCATGCGGCCGACCTGCCCTCAAGCCAGTACACCCGGCTGCTCCACGCCCGGCCGTTCCACGTCCACCGGCGTCCTACAAGACCCGCTCCGGCCGGCCCATCAGACCGCCGCACCGTCTCGTCCACACCTCCTAAGCGGATTCTGGGGGGAGCTGTGTGGCGGATCGCCACCTAAACGGGCGCAATCCACTTTTCCGTCCGTGGACAATAAATCGGGCACCTTGCCTTTAAGAAGCATGCTGCCTTTAAGGCATGACAAAGGAGCGGGCGTCACCCTCAGTGTGTACTCAAAAGCGCGGGTGTCGCCCTCATTCTGTTTTCGGGTTTAGCAGAGAGAGGAGCTGGGGCAGCCATCTCTCAAGAGAATGTAATAAAAGCCATGTGTTCCTCAGATTGGTTCGGCCTCCATTCGTGTTCCGCGGCAGCCTCAACAATGTCATACATTGATGTGCTCTGTCACTGACTTCCCCCTATTTGGCCTGCGGAGCCCATCGGGCGGGCTTAACAAGGTCAATCAGAGGAAGATCCCACTGGTTGGCCAGAGGCTGATGGAGGCAGGACTGAAACCAGGCAGGCAGCAGTCCCACCTCCAACACATCTCCATTGAGAAAATCCAGCCCATAGATAGTAAAAGGGTAGTCAAAGGAAGTGAGGGGTTGATTAGAGACCAAAAATGAGACCTTGTGGAGGTAAAGGGCATGGCTGAGGTACTAAATGAATACTTGGCGTCTGTCTTCACAAAACAAGAGGATATAGCCAATTCACCATATAGGAAGAGATAGTAGAGATATTGGATAGGATAAAAATAGATTAAGAGGAGATACTTAAAAGGTTGGCAGCGCTCAAAGTAGAAAAGTCACTCGGTCCAGATGGGATACATCCTAGGTTGCTGAGGGAAGTAAGGATGGAAATTGCGGCGGCTCTGGCCACAATCTTCCAATCCTCCTTGGATATGGGAGTGGTGCCGGAGGACTGGGGGACTGCAAATATTACACTCCTGTTCAAAGAAGGGGAGAGGGGTAAACCGGGTAACTACAGGCCAGTCAGCTCAACATTGGTGGTAGGGAAACAATAATACGGGGCAAAATTAATATTCACTTGGGAAAATATGGATTAATAAATGAAAGCCAGCATAGATTTATTAAAGACAAATTGCGTTTGACTACCTTGATTAAGTTGATGAAGTAACGGAGAGCGTTGATGAGGGTAATGCGGTTGATGTTGTGTATATGGACTTTCAAAAGGCGTTTGATAAAGTACCACATAATAGACTTGTTAGCAAAATTGAAGCCCATAGGATTAAAGGGACAGTGGCGGCATGGATACAAAATTGGTTAAGGGACAGAAAGCAGAGAATAGCGATGAACGGTTGTTTTTCCGTCAGGAGGGACGTATGCAGTGGTGTCTCCCAGGGGTCGGTATTAGCACCACTGCTCTTTTTGATATATATTAATGACCTGAATTTGGGTATACTGGGCATAATTTCAAAGTTTGCAGATGACATTTAAAAAAAAAAAATGTTTATGCGATTAGGGCGTCACTGGCAATGCCAGCATTTAAGGGATCATCCCTAGTTGCCCTTGACAAAGTGGTGGTGAGCCGACTTCTTGAACCGCTGCAGTCCGTGTGGTGAAGGTACTCCCACGGTGCTGTTAGGTAGGGAGTTCCAGGATTTTGACCCAACGACGATGAAGGATTGGCGATATACTTCTAAGTCAGGATGGTGTGTGACTTGGAGGTGTTCCCATGCGCCTGCTGCCCTTGTCCTTCTAGGTGGAAGAGGTCGCGGGTTTGGGAGGTGCTGCTGAAGAAGCCTTGGTGAGTTGCTGCAGTGCATCTTGTAGATGGTACACACTGCAGCCACGGTACGCCGGTGGTGGAGGGAGTGAATGTTTAAGGTGGTAGAGGGGGTGCCAACAAGCGGGCTGCTTTGTCCTGGATGGTGTTGAGCTTCTTGAGTGTTGTTGGAGCTGCACTCATCCAGGCAAATGGAGAGTATTCCATCACACTCCTTACTTGTGCCTTGTAGATGGTGGAAAGGCTTTGGGGAGTCAGGAGGTGAGACACTTGCCGCAGAATATCTAGCCTCTGACCTGCTCTTGTTGCCACAGTATTTATGCGGCTGGTCCAGTTAAGTTTCTGGTTAATGGTGACCCCCCAGGATGTCAATGGTGGGGGATTCTGTGATGGTAATGCCATTGAATGTCAAGGGGAGGTGGCTAGACTCTCGCTTGTTGGAGATAGTCATTGCCTGGCACTTCTGTGGCGTGAATGTTACCTGCCACTTATCAGCCCAAGCCTGAACGTCGTCTAGGTCTTGTTGCATACAGGTATGGACTGCTTCATTATCTGTGGAGTGAAACTCAGAAATGTAGTAAACAGTGAGGAGGAGAATAGTAGCAGACTTCAGGAGGACATAGACAGACTGGTGAAATGGGCAGAAACATGGTAGATGAAATTTAATGCACAGAAGTGTGAAGTGATGCATTTTAGTAGGGAGAATGAGGAGAGGCAAGATTAACCAAATGGTACAATTTTAAATGGGGTGCAGGAATAGAGAAACCTGGGATCAAGGGATATGGGGAGAAGGCAGGGACAGGGTACTGAATTTGGATGATCAGCCATGATCTCATTGAATGGTGGAGCAGGCTCGAGGGGCCGAATGGCCTACTCCTGCTCCTATCTTCTATGTTTCTATGTGTACATACACAAGTCTTTGAAGGTTGCAGGACAAGTTGAGAAGGCTGGTCTCCCTAGAGCAGTGGTTAAGAGGAGATTTGATCGAGGTGTTCAAAATCATGAAGGGTTTGAATAGAGTAAATAAGGAGAGACTGTTTCTAGTGGCAGAAAGGTCAGTATCCAAAGGACGCAGTTTTAAGGTAATTGGAAAAAGAACCAGAGGCAACATAAGGAAAGAAACTTTCATGTGGCGAGTTATGATCTGGAATGCGCTTTCAAAAGGAAATTAGATAAATAGTTGAAAATGAAAAATTTGCTGGGCTCCGGGGAAAGAGCTGGAGATTGGGACTAATTGGATAGCTCTTTCAAAGAGCCAGCACAGGCACGATGGGCCGAATGGTCTCCTTCTGCGCTGTATAATTCTATGATTGTAGGAGTCAGAAGGTTGTGGGTTCAAGCCCCACTCCACTTACGCAGAAAATCTGGGCTGACACTCCAGCGCAGTGCTGAGGGAGTGCTGCTCAGTGGGAGGTGCCGTCTTTCGGATGAGCCGTTAAACCGAGGCCCCGTCTGCCCTCTGAGGTGGACGTAAACGATCCCATGGCACTATTTCCAAGAAGTGCTGTTCTTCCCGGTGTCCTGGCCGACAATGATCCCTCAAACAGCATCACCAAAAGCGATGATCTGGTCATTACCTCATTGCTGTTTGTGGGACCTCGGCTGCCGCGTGATCTACATTACAACAGTGACCACACTTCAGAAAGTAACCCCATTGGCTGTAAAGCACAATGGGAGGTCCTCTTTACACAACCGTTTTGTCAGTTTCAGTAACTGCACGATTTGTAGGGTGGACAAATCTGCTCCGTCTGCTCCGCTGGTAGTTTCTGGCACCTGCACAAATCTTTTGACACATCAACGCTTGGATGAAGCAGCTAGCCAGATGGCAAATTACAACAGTAATGCTACAGGTCTGTCATAAATTAACACAATTTAAATGTGCACTTTCCTTTTGAACCTACTTGTTAATTTCAGGTCAGTTTCACAGGTTCGGTGATCTCTGCGTACCCCGGCTTGTACACGAACATCAGTAAACAGGTTCGGGGCAATAATTGGTGCCTTGATACAGCGGTGAAGGGGGCCGAGTCACAAGTAGTGCGATCTACAGCAGGGAGTCTGCAAAATGTAATCGTTAAACTTCCTGCCACTTTTGGTTTAATAACGTTTTTGTCTTTACACATTAAAAGCCTTCTTGCCAGCTTGCCGCGTGGCTGGTCAAAGTTAATTGTGGTCAGCCGGGGTCAGGCTAATTAATATATTTTAGGAGCGCTCCTGGCATCGTCAATGCCTTTGATTGAGAGCATCTGTTAGCCGGTGGGAAATGGTGCGCGGGTGGAGAAATTAAAGGCTCGATTTCCGCCCTGCCCGCCTAGCATTTAAAGTCGGGGCTGCGACTTGCACCCATCCCTCCCCGATCCGCCGCCTTCCCGTGGGATGTAATTTTAACCTACCGATCGGAGCTGGGGGGGATACCCGTCGGGAGTTTTTAAATATGCAGATCAAGCTTCGACTACAACCTTAGCTATAATTTTAACCCTAGGCCTGCGTGGCTGGGCTTTCCAACTCTGGTTGGACGGAATTCCTGGAGATTTCATCACATGACCTCCAGCTGCCCCGCCCCTACGCTCCCGCCATTGGTCGCCCATCCTCGCGGCGCCCCGCACTGCCTTCCCAATTAGGAACAGAGGAACAGGAGTGGGCCATTCAGCCCCTCGAGCCTGCTCCGCCATTCAGTGAGATCATGGCTGATCTGCGACCTAACTCCATATACCCGCCTTTGCTCCATATCCCTTAATACCTTTGGTTAACAGAAAGCTACCAATCTCCGATTTAAAATTAACAATTGATCTAGCACCAATTGCCGTTTGCGGAAGAGTGTTCCAAACTTCTACCACCCTTTGTGTGTAGAAGTGTTTCCTAATTTCACTCCTGAAAAGTCTGGCTCTCATTTTTAGACTGCCCCCTCGTCCTAGAATCACCAGCCAGTGCAAATAGTTTCTCTCTATCTATCCTATTCTGTTCCCCTTAATATCTTGAAAACTTTGATCAAATCACCCCTTAACCTTCTAAATTCTAGGGAACACCACCCTAATTTGTGTAATCTCTCTTCGTAACTTAACCCTTAATTGGAAAGTGAAAACACTCTTCATTACCGGATTGGATGATTCTTGACTGTCAGGCAAACAGTCTTTTTTTCACCATCTCCAATATTTTTATAACTAAGAAACAGAAATGTGCAAAGAAAATGTAAAAAAACCCACATTTTTTTAACACCCTTACGATTTTTTCCCGGGTTTTGCTGGCAGCAGTTTCCTGGAGATTAATCTTCAGTTCCCGGAGACTCCAGGGCAATCCTGGAACGTTGACCACCCTATGCATGGCAGTGTCGCCAACTCTGGTTGGACGTGTTCCAGGAGGTTTCATCACATGACTTCCCGCCTCCCAACGCCTCACCCAGTTAAACAGCACTTTTTTCCCCACCATCTCCAAATAATTTTATAACTAACAAGCAAATCTGTAAAGAAAATGACGAACACATCCCGTTATTTTTTTATTGGCCCAGTGATTTTTTTTCTCCTGGGTTGCTTGCAGCAGCGTCCTGGAGATTAACCTTTAATTCCTGGAGATTCCAGGCAGGATTGCCCTATGAGGAGAGATTGAGTAGACTAGGCCTATATTCTCTAGAGTTTAGAAGAATGAGAGGTGATCTCATTGAAACATACAAAATTCTTACAGGGGATTGACAGGGTAGATGCAGGGAGGATGTTTCCCCTGGCTGGGGAGCCTAGAACCAGGGGCCACAGTCTCAGGATAATTTAGGACTGAGATGTGGAGAAATTTCTTCACTCAGAGGGCTGTGAATCTTTGGAATTCTCTACCCCAAAGGGCTGGGGATGCTCAGTCGTTGAGTATATTCAAGACAGAGATCGATAGATTTTTGGATACTAAAGGAATCAAGGGATACGGGGATAGAGCAGGAAGGTGGAGTTGAGGTAAAAGATCAGCCATGATCTTATTGAATGGTAGAGCAGGCTCGAAGGGCCGAATGCCCTACTCCTGCTCCTATTATATTCTTATGTTCTCAAAGACCTTTCCCTCGCCCCCGATCGCTGACACTCCCCTCGACCAGGCCTCCAATCTCCCCGTGGCTTCCGATCTTTATCCCTGGTCTCCAAACTCCCACCCCTCTGACCTCCAACCGTTTCCCCCAACCCAGTCCTCACTTACCTGAGGGTCGCTGGGATGCAAGCACTGGCCCGATCTTTGTTCAACTCTCCGCGGCAGGCTCTTGGCTCCTCAACGGCTTGATGCCAATGACGCTCAAGGCCCAATATCGTGGGCACCTCAGGCCTCACCATTTAGGAGCAGGAATCGTAGCTTGCGTCCCCCGCACGACCATAAATTGGCCTTTTCCAACTGAGAGTGGGGTGTTGGAGGCTAATGTAGAATGTAGGTGATGGAGGAAACAGTTATGACATTACAAATAAGTTGGGCTATACTGGAGTATTTCTTTCCTTAAGGTATTAAGTTTCACTGAAGCTCATCTCCACTGAAAGACAGACAGTTCAGAGACTCTAAGGGCTAAAAATTGAGTAGGCCCTCATTTGGGGCGCTAACTTCGCCGGGATGCTAATTTTAGCGCCCCGGAAAAATTAGTGCCCCCACACCAGAAATTGAGTGGTTGCGCCCCAAGAGGGAAGCGGGGCGTCACTGGAAGTGTCCCGCATCTCTCATGGGGCGCTGCGAGTGAATATCGCGGCGGTACGTGCTGCAGCACCACACGCTGCGGCACGTCGTGCCACGGGATTGCAGGCCTTGCTCCCCTTCTTAAAGGGGAGGGGCCTTGCGCAGCGCGACCCGGGGCCCAGCTGGGCCAGCGGTGATCGGGAGTGCCGGCAAAAGATCCTGGCACTCAAGAGAAGTGCCAGGCTCTTGGAGCGAAGCCGGCACTCCGCGGGGGGTGGGGGGGGTGGCAGTTCAGGAGTCTGGGGACAGGAGTGCAGGCAAGTGCTGGCAGGCGGCCAGCAACAAAAATGGCCGCCCCGCACCTCGCCTTTAAATTGCGCCTCCCCGGCTGCAGGTAGGCCCTCCTGACCCCGTCAGACATAGCATCCGGCGCCAAGTCAGTGGGCGCTCCCGAAGATCACGGCCGGGGCGCTGTGCACGGCGATGAATTTCGCGGGAGGCGTGGGTCGCGCCACACCCGGGCGCTAGTGGGAGGCGCAAAACAACTGAATTTTTACCCCTAAATGTGATGCTGGTGAGGTTACCTACTTAGGAGACTCTGTTAATTTCACCCCACAACTGTGCCCTAGGAGGTGTGTGAACTGATTCACAGAATCATGGAATGTTACAGCACAGAGATAGACGATTCAGCTCAATTCTACTTGAGCCACCTAGTCTAACCCTACGCTTTGCTCCCCTTATCCTTGATCCTCAGTTTCAAGTAACTGTTCAATTCCCTTTGATGGACTCTGTTTTCACAATAGTTTGTGGCAGAGAATAGCACTTCTTAACTGTGCTCAGGATTTCTCTCTTTTTGAGGAAGCACCTCACCTCCTCCCAGCGCCATTTTTAGCTGGCTTATCTAAATTTGTTAGGGTAGAAATTGATCCTCATTGCCCCCATTTTATGGGGGCAAAACAGCAGCAAAAAATGTCCCATTTCGGAACGCAACGCCCATGTTGCAGGCATCCTGGGTGGCCGCCTTAAGCAGACGTAGGCCCCTTAAATGTGTTAATGAGGGACCTAACGCCTATTTAAGGACCCTTCCCTCTCTACAAAGATTTTTTTTCTGACCTCAGCTCTAATTCCTTTTGTGATGATCTTATATTTACGCTCTCTCGAATTGTCTTGCCAGTAACTGAGCAAACAATCTATCACCGTTTACTTTACCATAACCCTTCATAATAATGAAGATCTCTATCAAGTCACCCCTTTACTTTCTCCGCTCTAGTGAAAAAAAGCCTCAGGGGGAGAAATTCGGTATCGCCCCGTTTGGGGCGCAATTTTCGGCCGGGCGCAAAGTTTAGCGCCTGCCACTAATTATCGCCTCCGACTGCAAACCTGGCTTCTATCGCCTCTGGAGGTGATTGGAACGCTAAATCAGGCGCTACACACCTCTCTTAAGGCGCTAACGCCGAGGAGTGAGGCGCTACCTCAGCGTGCTGGCGAAGCTCATGTGATGTCAGTCAGCAATGGAACACAGACACACTGGCGCTGGCCAGTTCTTAAAGCGGAAGGTCGATTTTGCTCTCCATCCACATCCTGCTCATTGCAGCCTTGAATCTCGGCCTGGAGAGACCTGTACATCAAATCTGCTGGAAAGAACAATGGAGAGGCCCAGGGAAAGAGCTCAGAGTGCTCTGCCCACAGTCTCTTCTAAATTGATACAAGGAAGGGCAAATCAAAATGAACCTGCAAAGTGCTGCTCAGTACCCAAAACTCCTTCACACAGCATTGAATCTCTCCAGAAGTCTCTCTCCCTCTCTCTGAGTGCGTGGTGTAAAAATGTCGCTGACAAAAAAAGGCAGGAAGCGGTCGCCTTTAAATAGCGCTCCCCCAGTCCCTTCCCGACTGTAACACGCTCCCCTCAACCTGTAGTTGCTAGCGGCAGGTGGTAAGGCAGGGAGTGCCACTCAATATCCGGTCCGGGGCGTTGCGCACTTGACTGATGTCACGATCTGCCGGCGCAGGAGATCATGGAGGTAGTGTTTAGCGCTGGCGCAAAATGTCTGGTGAATCTCTTAGGGCGCTAACGGGAAGCGCAAAGCAACCGAATTTTTCTCCCTTAGTTTCTCCGGTCTCTCTTCATAACTGTAACCCCCTCATCTCTAGTGAATCTGTGCTGCACATGTTCCATTGCTTTTCTATTCTTGCTCTCGTGAGCTGCCCAAAAATGTACGGAATACTTCAAACACGTCAACATTATCTCCTTTACTTTGTATTCAATGTCTCTAGATACAAACTCAAGATACAAACCCATTTCCCTTTATGGCTGTATCTACTTGCATTGCCACCTATAGGGTCCAAAATTTCAGTCGGGCTCCAGGGAGAAGTGCTGTGAATTACTGGTTGGAAGACTGGAAAACGCTGGAGCGAAACCCAGTTTCACAAGCATTCTGCCAACTGTTAAGTCCCATCCTGAATTCCGGTGGGAGGTGGGCGGGCAAATGTAACCCTGCCTCTCATATCAAGGAGGTGTGCACAGGAAAGCTCCTGGGCTCCCCCAGGGGTCTGTGACTTTTTGCAAGGGCAGCCAGGAATTCCAGGCCTAAATTTTGGTCCCAGGATACAAGAATGTACATGTATTGGACAAGCGCACAGAAGATCAACAAGATTGATCCCAGTTACAAAGGAATGAGCTATTGGTATAGTTGAGAGAAGCTCAAGTTCTATAGTCTAGAAAGAAGAAGGCTGAGGTGGGACCTCATAGGGTTATATAAAATATTGAAGGTTATAAAAGAAAGACTTGCATTTATACAATGCCTGTCATGACCTTAGAATGTCCCAAAGTGCTTTACAGACAATGAAATACTTTTTTTTAGAAGTGTAGTCACTGTTGTAATGTAGGCAAGAGAGCCCCAAGTGGGCAGAGCAAACGTTTCAAGGATACCCTCAAAGCCTCCTTGAAAAAGTGTAACATCCCCACCGACACCTGGGAATCCCTGGCCCAAGACCACACAAAGTGGAGGAGAAGCATCCGGGAAGGCGCCGAACACCTCGAGTCTCTTCGCCGGGAGCAAAGCACAAACAGCGGAAGGCGCGCACGTCAACCCAAGCACCCCACCCACCCGCCCCTTCAACCACCATCTGCCCTACCTGTGACAGAGACTGTAGGTCCCGCATTGGACTCATCAGTCACCACATTTTTAGTGTGGAAGCAAGTCATCCTCAGTTCCGTGGAACTGCCTAAGAAGAAAAAGAAGTAGGAAACACAGCAGCCAATTTGCACACAGCAAGCTCCCACAAACAGTAATGTGATAATGACCAGATAATCTGTTTTTTTTTAGTGATGTTGATTGAGGTGATATGTACTGGCCAGGACACTGGGGATAATACCCCTGCTCTTCTTTGAAATAGTGCCATGGGATCTTTTACATCCACCTGAAGGAGCAGACAGGGCCTCGGTTTAATGTCTCATCCGAAAGGTGGCACCCCCAACAGTGCAGCACTCCCTCAGCGCTGCACTGGAGTGTCAGCCTAGATTCTTGTGCTCAAAGTCTCAGAGTGGGGCTTGAACCCAGAACCTTCTGACTCAGAGGCGCGAGTGCGACCCACTGAGCCACAGCTGACACTTAGAGATAAGGACAACTTTGAATATGACTGCAAAGTTAGTCAATGTTTTAAGACATAAATTTGTTATTGAAAAGTACATTTAAAATAGACATTAGTAAGAATTTCTTCACACAACGGGTACTAAAGGTTTGGAATAATCTGTCAATGAAATTGGATGCTAGACTGAGAGAGTAAGGATACGAGAGGGATACGTTTCAATGGGCTGACTGGCCTTTTCTCATCCTTTACTGTTCTTATGTTCAATAAACACTGAAATGCTTCAATAATGGGCATTTTAATTTTATTTTAGAGTCCCTCGGTACATTAAGGGCTAGAGAGTCAGAAAGTGGTATAGCTCCTCACTCATATTCCCATTTTAGTTCATTGTTGCCAGTTAATTTAGGATATTTGCATGTTCTGTTCTTGTATACCTATAGAGTACAGGATTATTGCTTAACTGAAATGTTCAGATCAGCAAAATAAACCCTTCATATATCTGTAGCCTAGATCTAACTTTGGACTCCAGTACTTTCTCATTAATGAAACAAACTGAAGCAAAATACTGCGGATGCCGGAAATCTGGAATAAAACAGTAAATGCTGGAAGCCCTCAGCAGGTCAGGCAGCGTGTGTGGAGAGAGAAATGGAGTTCACGTTTCAGGTCAAAGGCCTGAAGTCACCAGAGTTCCGATGAAAGGTCATCGGCCTGAAACGTTAACTCAGTTTCTCCCTCCACACAGGCCGCCTGACCTGCTGAGGGCTTCCAGCATTTACCGTCTTTCCAAACTGCCTTATTCTGATGTGTTATTGTTTTTCCTAAACTAATGCTCTCCACTTTTACTTTCTCTCTATACCAGTCTGTTCCAGAAGACCAACGACTCTCAATCGCTTTAATCCTCGTCATTTGGGTCTCTGCCCTGGCATCTTCCCTGATAGATAATATTCCTTTTACAGCCACTATGGTAAGTCAGTTCTAGGATGCCAGACCTGGCTCTTGGACAGGGAAGCTTCAATCAGTACAAGTTTGCCAAGTTCTAAATTCAACCTCCCAGCATCATAACTCGGTCTTTTGCTTTTGGTTAACAAGCCAACTTTGAGAAAGCCCATTCAACTCAGCACTCATCTTTAGTTCTCCGAAGTTTCTGCCCACACAGGGAAGTTTTAATCTGCTTCCGTTCACTTCAAGTCTAATGGAATATTTAATAAGAGTGAATAAATTTAAAAAGAAATTGGGAGAAGCATTTTTATTATCAGCTGGACTGCCTATCAAGATTAGTAACAGAATATTTCCTCTGTGTGATGAAATTGTAAAACACATTCGTTATAAAGAAGTTCAAGGCTTTGTTACATAAAGTGCACATGTAACCTCTTCTAACTAGTACATTACCTCCTTACACTAGTACATTATCTGCATTCACCAGTACAATTACTTTCCTTAACTAATAAATTACCTCCGGTCACTTGTACAATGACCTCCCTTAACTAGTAAATTACCTCCGGTCATAAGAACATAAGAAATAAGAGCAGGAATAGGCCACTTGGCCCCTCGAGCCTGCTCTGCCATTCAATAAGATCATGGCTGATCTTGGGCTCAAAGCCACTTCCCCGCCTGCTCCCTATAACCCTTCACTCCCTTATCTTGCAAAAATCTGTCTATCTCCACCTTAAATATATTTAATGACCCAGCCTCCACAGCTCTCTGGGGCAGAGAATTCCACAGATTTACGACCCTCTGGGAGAAGAAATTCCTCCTCATCTCAGTTCTAAAAGGGTGACCCTTTATTCTAAAACTGTGCCCCCGTGAGGGGAAATATCCTCTCTGCACCTACCTTGTCGAGCCTTGTCACCAGTACAATTACCTCCCTTAACTAGTAAATTACCTCCGGTCACTTGTACAATGGCCTCCCTGGATGGTAACAATCCTCACTAAGGTCCAGCTTGGTGCATTTTTTAAACGTTATTTTCAGCTGAATTTGTAAAGAGGTAATTGAGATGAATCAAATTCCCATTTTCTATTTTTTTTGTGTCTGTTTTATTTTCCAACCCATCGAGTGCAGACCACGATCTATATATAGGTTATTGCTGCCCTGCAGGCATTTTGTGTCTGAACCAAAAATAGGATAGTGCTGGTGAATGGTTTGAACTCTGTTGTATTGGGTGCACAGCAGCGATGCCATTTCCCCATTACAGAGAGTGTGCAGCTGTTCATACTGGCTTCAACTGAGAACCAAACACACACATGGAAAAGGTAATTTCAGAGAAGCTGCTACACTTATAAGCAGGCAATCATGGTGGACTACTAGAGGAGAACGAGCTGTAAAGTTTATTTTTATAAAAAAGCTATTTAATATAAAAAATACATTTTTTTTCAACAAGTGCTGCTTAGTGGGCTGCCGTCACTCATTAAAAAAATGACCTTATTTACAGGCCTGGTATCGGGGCATTGGTTCACTCTGTGCTTTGAAATCTGCAACAGATGCCAAGCACACATTAAACTCCAAAGAGCCAACAGATTCTAATTGCTGCTCATCACTTTTTCTTAAAAATAGGTTGAACTCCACTGGATCTAACATTGCTCTCAACTGTGTTGTCCACTTTTTTTCCCTAATAGATTCCCGTGTTGCTTAATCTGAGTCAGGACACTGATGTAAACCTGCCAGTGAAACCTCTGATTTTCGCTCTGGCAATGGGAGCCTGTCTGGGAGGTGAGTGACAGTGTTGTATTACTCTGAAAGGTGATCTGTTTTAGTAACAAGAGACAATGAAGCCGTTCCATCGAAGCGTGCTGCAGATGAATTCCTGAAAATGCATTCCAGTGCACGGAGACTTTTCCCCCCCACCCGCTAATACTTCATCACTGTCAGCGTACCTGACAGTGGGAGAAGGCTCTTTCTACAAAGGAAGCTAATTATTGGCAATGAATCTTAGAGAAGTTAAATTATGAGGGGTGTGTGTGTGTGTGTGTGTGTGCGAGTGTGTGTGTGTGTGCGAGTGTGTGTGTGTGCGAGTGTGTGTGTGTGCGAGTGTGTGTGTGTGCGAGTGTGTGTGTGTGCGAGTGTGTGTGTGTGCGAGTGTGTGTGTGTGCGAGTGTGTGTGCGAGTGTGTGTGCGAGTGTGTGTGCGAGTGTGTGTGCGAGTGTGTGTGCGAGTGTGTGTGCGAGTGTGTGTGCGAGTGTGTGTGCGAGTGTGTGTGCGAGTGTGTGTGCGTGCGAGTGTGTGTGTGTGTGTGTGTGCGCGAGTGTGTGCGCGAGTGTGTGCGCGAGTGTGTGCGCGAGTGTGTGCGCGAGTGTGTGCGCGAGTGTGTGCGCGAGTGTGTGCGCGAGTGTGTGCGCGAGTGTGTGCGCGAGTGTGTGCGTGTGTGTGTGTGAATGCGTGTGTGTGTGTGTGTGTGAGTGCACTGGGGGTGTGTGCGAGTGTGTGTGTGCGAGTGAGTGTGTGTGTGCGTGTGTGTGTGTGTGCGCGCGAGTGTGTGTGTGTGCGAGTGTGTGTGTGCGAGTGTGCGAGTGTGTGTGTGTGAGTGTGTGAGTGTGCGAGTGTGTGTGCGAGTGTGTGTGCGAGTGTGTGTGCGAGTGTGTGTGCGAGTGTGTGTGCGAGTGTGTGTGTGTGCGAGTGTGTGTGTGTGCGAGTGTGTGTGTGTGCGAGTGTGTGTGTGTGCGAGTGTGTGTGTGTGTGTGTGTGTGAGTGTGTGTGCGAGTGTGCGTATGTATGTGTGTGCGAGTGTGTGTGTGTGCGAGTGTGTGTGTGGGCGCTGGGTGTGTGAGTGCGTGTGTGTGTGTGCGAGTGTGTGTGTGTGCGAGTGTGTGCGAGTGTGTGTGTGTGTGTGTGTGTGGGCGCTGGGTGTGTGTGTGTGTGTGCGAGTGTGTGTGTGTGAGTGTGCGTGTGTGTGTGTGTGTGCGAGTGTGTGCGTGTGTGTGTGTGAATGCATGTGTGTGTGTGTGAGTGCGCTGGGGGTGTGTGCGTGTGTGTGTGCGTGTGTGTGCGCGAGTGTGTGTGTGTGTGCGAGTGTGTGTGCGAGTGTGTGTGTGTGTGCGAGTGTGTGTGTGTGAGTGTGCGAGTGTGTGTGTGCGAGTGTGTGTGTGCGAGTGTGTGTGTGTGTGTGCGAGTGTGTGTGTGTGTGCGAGTGTGTGTGTGTGTGTGTGCGAGTGTGTGTGCGAGTGTGTGTGTGCGAGTGTGTGTGTGTGCGAGTGTGTGTGCGTGTGTGCTGGGTGTGTGTGTGTGCGAGTGTGTGTGTGTGTGTGCGCGCGCACTGGGTGTGTGCGAGTGTGTGTGCGAGTGTGTGTGCAAGTGTGTGTGTGTGTGTGTGTGTGAGTGCGCTGGGTGTGTGTGTGTGTGCGAGTGTGTGTGTGTGCGAGTGCGCTGTGTGTGTGTGTGTGTGTGCGAGTGTGTGTGTGTACGAGTGTGTGTGTGTGCGCGAGTGTGTGTGTGTGCGAGTGTGTGTGAGCGAGTGTGTGTGTGTGTGTGCGAGTGCATGTGTATGTGTGTGCGAGTGTGTGTGTGCGAGTGTGTGTGTGTGCGCGAGTATGTGTGTGTGTCTGTGCGAGTGTGTGCGTGTGTGCGAGTGTGTGTGTGTGCGCGAGTGTGTGTGTGTGTCTGCGAGTGTGTGTGTGAGTGGTGTGTGTGTGTGTGCGAGTGTGTGTGCGCGACTGTGTGTGTGCGAGTGTGTGTGTGTGTGTGTGCGAGAGTGTGTGAGTGTGTGTGTGTGTGTGTGCGAGTGTGTGTGTGTGTGCGAGTGTGAGTGTGTGAGTGTGTGTGTGTGTGTGTGTGTGTGAGTGTGTGTGTGTGCGAGTGTGTGTGTGTGTGCGTGAGTGTGTGTGCGAGTTTGTGTGTGTGAGTGTATGAGAGTGTGTGTGTGTGTGCGCGAGTGTGTGTGTGTGTGTGTGTGCGAGTGTGTGTGTGTGTGTGTGCGTGTGCGAGTGCGTGTGCGAGTGCGTGTGCGAGTGCGTGTGCGAGTGCGTGTGCGAGTGTGTGTGCGAGTGTGTGTGCGAGTGTGTGCGAGTGTGTGCGAGTGTGTGTGCGAGTGTGTGTGCGAGTGTGTGTGCGAGTGTGTGTGCGAGTGTGTGTGCGAGTGTGAGTGAGTGTGTGAGTGTGTGTGTGTGCGAGAGTGTGTGTGCGAGTGTGTGTGTGTGAGTGCGTGAATGTGTGTGTGTGTGTGCGAGTGTGTGTGTATGTGTGCGAGTGTGTGTGTGTGTGTGTGTGCGAGAGTGTGTGAGTGTGTGTGTGTGCGAGTGTGTGTGTGTGTGCGAGTGTGAGTGTGTGAGTGTGTGTGTGTGTGTGTGTGTGTGTGCGAGTGTGTGTGCGTGAGTGTGTGTGCGTGAGTGTGTGTGCGAGTTTGTGTGTGTGTGTGCGCGAGTGTGTGTGTGTGCGTGTGCGAGTGCGTGTGCGAGTGCGTGTGCGAGTGCGTGTGCGAGTGCGTGTGCGAGTGCGTGTGCGAGTGCGTGTGCATGTGTGTGTGCGTGCGAGTGTGTGTGCGAGTGTGTGTGCGAGTGTGTGTGTGTGTGAGTGTGTGTGTGTGCGAGTGTGTGTGTGTGAGTGCGTGAATGTGTGTGTGTGTGCGAGTGTGTGTGAGTGTGTGTGCGCGACTGTGTGTGTGCGAGTGTGTGTGTGTGTGTGTGCGAGAGTGTGTGAGTGTGTGTGTGTGCGAGTGTGTGTGTGTGTGCGAGTGTGAGTGTGTGAGTGTGTGTGTGTGTGTGTGTGTGTGCGAGTGTGTGTGCGTGAGTGTGTGTGCGAGTTTGTGTGTGTGTGCGCGAGTGTGTGTGTGTGTGTGTGTGTGCGAGTGTGTGTGTGAGTGTGTGTGTGTGTGAGTGTGTGTGTGTGCGCGTGTGAGTGCGTGTGCGAGTGTGTGTGCGAGTGTGTGTGCGAGTGTGTGTGCGAGTGTGTGTGCGAGTGTGTGTGCGTGTGTGTGAGTGCGTGTGTGTGAGTGCGAGTGTGTGTGCGAGTGTGTGTGCGAGTGTGTGTGCGAGTGTGTGTGCGAGTGTGTGTGCGAGTGTGTGTGTGTGCGAGTGTGTGTGTGTGTGAGTGTGTGTGTGTGTGTGAGTGTGTGTGTGTGTGTGAGTGTGTGTGTGTGAGTGTGTGTGTGTGTGCGAGTGTGTGTGTGTGAGTGCGTGAATGTGTGTGTGTGTGCGAGTGTGTGTGTGTGTGTGTGCGCGCGAGTGTGTGTGTGCGAGTGTGTGCGAGTGTGTGTGCGAGTGTGTGTGTGTGCGAGAGAGTGTGTGTGTGAGTGCGTGAATGTGTGTGTGTGTGCGAGTGTGTGTGTGTGTGCGAGAGAGTGTGTGTGAGTGCGTGAATATGTGTGTGTGTGCGAGTGTGTGTGTGCGCGAGTGTGTGTGTGTGCGAGTGTGTGCGAGTGTGTGTGTGTGCGAGTGTGCGCGAGTGTGTGCGCGAGTGTGTGCGCGCGTGTGTGTGTGTGTGTGTGTGTGTGTGTGTGTGTGTGTGTGTGTGTGTGTGTGTGTGCGAGTGTGTGTGTGTGTGTGTGCGCGCGCTGGGTCTTTCTTGCTTTCTTCCAGCTGTGCTGAATCAGTGGAAAAAAAGTGAAGAGAAGGATAGACAATGTTGATTTCAATATCTGTTGTGTATTTTGTTGTCCCATCAATTTTCTCCCACCTCGCACCCCCCTCACTCCTCTCATGGGTGCCCAATCAATATTCTTCCCCCGCCCTTTGAAAATGCTGATTCTCCACTATCTCTTCATCTATAAGCAGATAGGCTACTGGGCTTCATCAGATTTTCGCATAGCAGCTCTCATTGCAGCACTCTCCAATCAGGCGAATGAACTCTGGTTGATTTTTCCTCTTTCTAATTTAAGGGCACTGATACCAATTGTAGTCCCTCCTACAGCCGCAATTGAGATCAATTGTACAGGGCTTTGGTGAGACCACACCTGGAACACTGAGGATATTCAAGGCTGAGATCGATAGATTTTTGGACTCTAGGGGAATCAAGGGTTCTGGGGATAGTGCAGGAAAGTGGAGTTGAGGTGGAAGATCAGCCATGATCTTATTGAATGGTGGAGCAGGCTCGAGGGGCTGTATGGCCCACTCCTGCTCCTGATTGTTCTTATCAACTATTTCAACAAAGATTGGGGATACAATATGGGATCTTCTTATTCTGTATGGTTCAGTGTCACACCAGGCACTGCATCTATCCACTAAGCCACTGGGGGAAAGTCATCATACACATACGAAAGCAAGTACCTACGAAATCACAGATTCTTACCGCACAGAAGGAGGCCATTTGGCCCATCGTGCCTGTGCCGGCTCTTTGAAAGAGCGCTCCAATTAGTCCCACTCCCCCGCTCTTTCCCCGTAGCCCTACGCATGTTTTCATTTTCAAGTATATATCCAATTTGCTATGCTGTATGATTCTATTCTGTATATATCTCTAGAATGTCTGCAGGAAATTCCCTTTGCTCTGTGGTAAAGTTAACCTTTGGATAGTTAATCCACATAGCTGGCTGCAATACCAATAGCCTTTCAGGCACTGCATTCTGGATCGTAACAACTCACTGCATGAAAAAAAATTCTCATCTCCCCCCCTAGTTCTTTTACCAATTACCTTGAATCAGTGTCCTCTGGTTACCGACTGCCGCCCCCCCCCCCCACCCCCCACCATTGTCAGTGGAAACAGTTTCTCATTATCTGCTCCATCAAAACCCTTCATACTTACACAGGCTTTGCATCTTACGTCAGAGGTGTACACAACGGGGGCAACTTTCAGTTTCACCGTGGTAAACTGGCAGAGCAGGCTGCCAGTCCAGTGTAGAACCCGCCTGATTTTCATCTCGGTGATCTAAATGGAAATGAAAATTGGACAATGGGCGGGTAATCTGGTCCGCACAGTTTACCATTGAAGGTGAGAAAAAATCACCAACATTCCTTCACTTGTATTAGAGGAGTTCAAAAATAACATGAAAGTCCGAAGGGAGAATCTAAGGCCTAGAAATTCGTCTCGGGCAGCGGTGAAAACCGGGCGGTATCGGATCGGCCGTCCGTTATACGCAGCGCCTCATATTTAGTTGCGTGACTGCAATAGAACTGAATATCCAGCGCTGCGTATAACGGACGGCCGGTCCGATACCGCCCGGTTATCGCCACCGCCGAGACGAATTTCTAGCCTAAGATATCAGCTGTACAAAACTGCTGCTGCCTTTCTAGGGTGCAGTGTCCCCAGGAAACATTTTAGAATTTCTACATTAAAAATAACGCACTTTTGTTCATTTTAAGCACTTTTATATTTCACGATTAATAGATTTTTAATGTTTAAAAAAAGAAACGGCAGAGCGACATTTGGATTTTCAACAGACCAGCCAGATCACCACTGGCCCAAGGGTTACTTTGGCAGTCAGTCTCCTGCACCCTAACCCCTCCAGGCCCAGTTCACAGAGATGCTGCGGGGCGGAATTTCGTCTCTGTTCTGCCTCCTTTGCGCCTGTAAACAGGGTGGTAGCAAGACGAGAATCAGGACAAAAATTAAACCGTCAACTTACCGCAGGAGGTCCACCCGTTTCGATTTTAAGCGTCCAGCGCTCCCACGGGAAACAGGCGGGGGCCTAATCAACACATTCAAATAAGAGTCAGCGGACACAGTTAAGGCTCCAACAAAATTTTCATGTAAATAAGGTGCAGCTTCCTCTTCATGTCCACAAATCACAGGTGGTGCAAGTTGGGAGGCAGCTATTTTCAACGTTACTGAAAAGGATCCTCACCTCTCTTTTTTTATTCGTTTTTATGGGATGTGGGCGTCGCTGGCAAGGCCAGCATTTATTGCCCATCCCTAATTGCCCTGGAGAAGGTGGTGGTGAGACGACTTCTTGAACCGCTGCAGTCCGTGTGGTGAAGGTACTCCCACAGTGCTGTTAGGGAGGGAGTTCCAGGATTTTGACCCAGCGACGATGAAGGATCGGCCATATACTTCTGTCAGGATGGTGTGTGACTTGGAGGGGAGCTTGGAGGTGGTGGTGTTCCCATGCGCCTGCTGCCCTTGTCCTTCCATGTGGTAGAGGTCGCGGGTTTGGGAGGTGCTGCCGAAGAAGCCTTGGCGAGTTGCTGCAGTGCATCTTGTAGATGGTACACACTGCAGCCACAGTGCGCTGGTGGTGGAGGGAGTGAATGTTTAAGGTGGTGGATGGGGTGCCAATCAAACGGGTTGCTTTGCCAGGGATGGTGTCGAGCTCCTTGAGTGTTGTTGGAGCTGCACTCATCCAGGCAAGTGGAGAGTATTCCATCACACTCCTTACTTGTGCCTTGTAGATGGTGGAAAGGCTTTGGGGAGTCAGGAGGTGAGACACTCGCCGCAGAATACCCAGCCTCTGACCTGCTCTTGTTGCTGCAGTATTTATGTGATTTATCTCATTTCACACGCTCCAAAGGTTTGGGAGACATTTTGCTGGTAGTTTGTAGTGGTTTTTTTTGAATAGCCATTTAATTTTAAAGTGCTTGCTGTGCCCAGACAACCTTCTGAAATCATAAGGGGACACTGGCAAAAAAAATAAAAATAAGGCCTCCTTCTAGCAAAACCATTCTGGCTCGAGGAAGAGGAGCAGCAGAAGCAGGAGGCAGGTGGATCAGGCGCAGGGAGCTGTAGCTGCAGGGAGACCAGCTGTCCCTGCATTGCCTGGTGCAGTGAAGTTTGACTGCAGCCCTGAACTTCTTTCCCTCTGGCTCCTTCCAGGCTCTGACAGGGAATGTCAGCAACATCAGTCAGCCTGTAGATCGTGCTTGCATTAAGCAGGTGACTGATGCCGCGTTCGCTAAATCAAACTTTCGTCGCGTTCCCCATGGACAACTGGAAATGGGAAATGGTTCTGGAGTTTGCACAGATTGCGGGCCTCCTCCCCCCCCACCCCCCACCCCCCCGCAAAGTCCTGGGCCTCATTGGCTGCACCAACGTTGTCCTGAGGGCTCCTCCTATAATCCCAGAATTCAGATTTGTAATTCCCTGTTATAAAAAAAAGGAAAACTGTTAAGGCAGGCAGAGAATTTGATATAATAAACGTGTTAAGCATTTGTACAATATCGAGTGACCAGGTTCTGGTGTTTAAGATCAAAGTCATGGAGGTAGAGATTCTACCCTACAAGTCGTGACCAGTGAGGTCACTGAAGGTCCTCAGATCCATTTGGTTTCCACCCCTCTAAAGTTACCCCCCAAAATCCAGGAGAGGTGGCTGCTTCTTCTGCCTGGCCCAGTCCAGCAGCTCGGGGCCGTGCAGGTGGCATTCTGGGCCTTAACTGGGGCCTACAGTAGAGAAGGCAAATGGCAATCAACCCCTGAATGATTGAATGCAGTCGGTAGAGTGGCCACAGTGGGCTGTTGAGTTTGAAAAAAAAAATGATTTTGCTTTTGTTCTTCGGCTTTATTCGGGCTTTGGGCTCCGACTCTCAGAATGGCAAAGCATGGCAGGTGCCTCTGTTGTGCCTTTACAAGCACGGGGAGTCCACCCTGAATATTTAAAAGACAGACGGAGGTGAAATTCAACTTCGGCGGGGGCGCAAAACGGTCAATAGCAGCTCAGCGGCCTGTCATAGACCCTACCATGACTTGAAGCCATTGGAAAGGAAAACTGGGTGGGCTGTATAATGGGGAGGTCAATCTGCTGTTGTCCATCCTGACGTTCAATTCTATCCCTTCACCTCCTCACCGCCCCCCGCCACCCCCAATGGGACAATGGAAAGTTGAAGTATCAAATGGAGGACCCACCCAGCCGCACTTCCTCCCCCTCACCAAAGTACATGGATGTTTTAGGCTATGATGTGTTAAAGTGCACTGCTCTCCTAATGTTGGATCAAAAGTGGTCTTCGATGTTTCTTACAGACAGGACATGGGTTTTTGAATTAATAGAAACATAGGAAAATAGGAGCAGGAGTAGGTCATTCGGCCCTTCAAGCTTGCTCCACCATTCAATATGATCAAGGCTGATCCTCTATCTCAATACCATATTCCCGCTCTCTCCCCATACCTCTTGATGCCTTTTGTGTCTAGAAATCTATCTATCTCCTTCTTAAATATATTCAGTGACTTGGCCTCCACAGCCTTCTGTGGTAGAGAATTCCACAGGTTCACCACCCTCTGAGTGAAGACATTTCTCCTCATCTCAGTCATAAATGTCCTACCCTGTATCCTGAGACTGTGACCCCTCGTTCTAGAACCCCAGCCAGGGGAAACATCCTCCCTGCATCCAGTCTGTCTAGCCCGGTCAGAATTTTATACGTTTCAATGAGATCCCCTCTCATTCTTCTAAACTCTAGTGAATACAGGCCTAGTCGACCCAATCTCTCCTCATATGACAGTCCTGCCATAGGACTAGGAACAGTAAGTTATAATTATCTGAATTTGCCCATGTTAATCAAATCTAATAGCATAATTCATTATTTATACTTTAACTTTCATACAGATAAGGTTTAAAATTTTCACTTAATAGGGAAGGTCTGCATTATATATAAATTGTAAAAAGTACAATTCATTAATGTTATTCCTTAATAGTGTAACTCGGAGTTTCACACACCCACATATAATTTAGATTTTTAAAATTGTATTACACAATGAGAAAAGTTAACGCTTGCTGCTCCTTCCTTCCCCTCCTGTCACGCAGGCAAAATTTAAAACTGGCCAACGCCAGCTTTGAAAAATATTACTTTTGGCAAACTTAGCTGAAGGGCCAATGCCCAAAGTACAGGGTGCTACCAAGGGTTGAAAAGAAGTGGGATGTTGAGATAAATCAAGATTATACTGATTAAATTACATCGAGCTTGCATTTGGAAAGCCTCCAGGTTGTAGGAGTTGCATCATTTTGAGGTAATGGGAAATAACAATATTGTGCACAGGCCTCCATCTGTGCTTTAGCATTCTATGATTCTAAGAACCGAGCCAATATTCATGGCTCTTGTTTTTTTTCTAATACATGGCAAGGCTGGATGGCATTTATTTTAATGCAAGGAGTCTTGCGAGTAAGGCAGATGAATTGAAGGTGTTGATGAACACATGGGAGTATGATATTGCTGCTATCACAGAGACATGGTTGAGGGAGGGCCAGGACTGGCAGCTCAAAATTCCGGGGTATAGAATCTTCAGGCGAGACAGAGGGGGGTGTAAAAGAGGAGGGGGTGTCGCAATATTAATCAAGGAGTCAATTACTGCTGTAAGGAGGGGTGATATCTTATCAGGTTCCTCTAATGAGGCCATATGGGTAGAACTTAAAAACAAAAAGGGGGCAAGCACTTTGCTGGGAGTGTACTATAGGCCCCCAAACAGTCAGGGGGAGATAGAGGAACAGATATGTAGGCAAATCTCAGAGAAGTGTAGAAATAATAGGGTAATAATAGTAGGGGATTTCAACTTCCCCAATATTAACTGGGATAGTCAGAGTATGAAAGGCTTAGAGGGTGCGGAATTCTTAAAGTGCATCCAGGAGAGCTTTTTCAGCCAGCATGTAGAAAGTCTTACAAGAGAGGGGGCGGTACTGGACCTAATTCTAGGGAATGTAGCCGGGCAAGTAGGAGAGCATTCTGGTGACAGTGACCATAATTTGGTGAGGTTTCTGGTAGTCATGGAAAAGGACATGATGGACCGGAAATAACGGTTCTAAATTGGGGGAAGGCTGATTTTAATATGATAAGGCAGGATCTGGCCAAAGTGGACTGGGATCAGCTACTTGTAGGAAAATCCACATCAGAGCAGTGGGAGCCTTTCAGAAAGGAAATAGAGAGAGTGCAACGCCAACATGTTCCGGCAAAGGTCAAGGGTGGGACCTGGCAGATACAAAGGACTAAAAACAGTGGAAGCCCTAGAGGAGTATAGAAACTGCAGGGGGGTACTTAAAAAAGAAATTAGGAGAGCGAAGAGGGAGCATGAAAAAACACTGGCGGGCAAAATAAAGGAAAATTCCAAGGTGTTTTATAAGTATATTAAGGGCAAGAGGATAACCAGGAAAAGAGTAGGGCCCATTAGGGACCAAAGTGGTAATCTGTGTGTAGAGCCGGAAGATGTAGATGAGATTTTAAATGAATATTTTGCATCTGTGTTCACTATGGAGAAGGACAATGTAGGCATAGAAATCAGGCAGGGGTATTATGATATACTTGAACAAATTATTATTGAGAGGGAGGAGGTACTAGCGGTTTTAGCGGGCTTAAAAGTGGATAAATCCCCAGGCCCAAATGAGATGTAGCCCAGGCTGCTGTGTGAGGCAAGGGAGGAAATTGCAGGGGCTCTGACACAAATTTTCAGAACCTCTCTTGTCACAGGGGAGGTGCCAGAGGACTGGAGAACAGCTAACGTAGTACCATTATTCAAGAAAGGAAGTAGGGTTAAACCAGGGAATTACAGGCCAGTGAGCCTAATATCAGTGGTAGGGAAACTTTTGGAAAAAATTCTGAGGGACAGAATTAGTCTCCATTTGGAGAGGCAAGGATTAATCAAGGATAGTCAGCATGGCTTTGTCAGGGGGAGATCATGTCTGACCAATTTGATTGAATTTTTCGAGGGGGTGACTAGGTGTGTGGATGAGGGTAGTGCAGTTGATGTCGTCCACATGGACAAAGTCCCACATGGGAGACTGGTCAAGAAGGTAAGAGCCCATGGGATCCAGGGCAATTTGGCACATTGGACCCAAAATTGGCTTAGTGGCAGGAGGCAGAGGGTGATGGTCGAAGGTTGTTTTTGTGACTGGAAGCCTGTGTCCAATGGTGTACTGCAGGGATCGGTGCTGGGTCCTTTGCTGTTTGTAGTGTACATTAATGATTTAGATATGAATGTAGGAGGTATGATCAGTAAGTTCGCAGATGACACGAAACTTGGTGGAGTGGTAAATAGCCAGGAGGGAAGCCTCAGGCTACAGGACGATATAGACAGGTTGGTTAGATGGGCAGAACAGTGGCAAATGGAATTTAACCCTGAAAAGTGTGGAGTGATGCATTTTGGGAGAACTCACAAGGCAAGGGAATACACAATGGCCTCGATTTTAACTGAGCCGTGGAGGCAGGCCTGGAGGCATGCGGGGGGGTTAAAATCACAAAAACTGGCGGTCGGGACCCCCCCGCCTGGTTCCCGACTCCGAGCCATTTTTACTCAGGCGCGTCTGATGGTCCCGAATCCGTCCCGCATCCAACAGGCGGGACTGGTATTTAAGGCCCTTAATCACCACTAAGTGGCCTCTATAATGCCATTTTAACAGTCCCTTGCACTTTTAACCCTTTTCCCACGTAAAACACGCCTGGTGGGAATCACGACTGTGAAACCTGGTGGTAGCACAATTGGATTGCTGACTATCAGCTGCAGGTCAACCATTAAAGAGGAGATTTGATCAGCCATCATTTGCAGGCGGCAGGATTTTTTGTCTCAGGCCTGGGCCAACTTTTACCAGACTTAACCACACCTGTGGAAGGTTGGAGCCTCACACACATCCCCAGTGTGAACTCCTGTGAAACCCCTCTCGCCACCTTCACTCAACGCTTCCTCAACAGAGGCATATGCCAGAAGCATGGGAGCCATTTTTTTCCTTCCCTTCTGGGCATTAGAGGAGCTCGAGCACCAGGTGCGGCAGCAGCAGAGCCAGGAACAACAGCAGCACCAGCAACAGCAGCAGCAGCAGGAGCGACAGGCTGCTGCTCACCCACCTGAGGCAGCACAGGCCAGACGGGGTCAGCGCCTGGAAGCCTGTCGGCGCAGGAGATACCCCCCAAACAAGGTCTACAGACAGAGGGTCAGCTACCTCAACATGACTGAGCAGCAGTGCCAAAGGCGGCTCCGACTTTCGCGAGAGGTAGTGACTGACATCTGCGCAATGCTACAGCAAGACCTGCTGCCCAGAGGACCAGGTGGACACTCCTTACCAGTGGCCATCAAAGTCACCACCGCACTCAACTTTTTTGCCTCAGGCTCATTCCAGGGATCATCAGCGGCATTTCACAGGCGGCCGCACACACTTGCATCACGCAGGTAACCGATGCCCTCTTTGCCCTTGCGCACAATCACATCCATTTCACCAAGGATCGCGCAAGTGTGACAGCGCGAGCGGTTGGATTAGTTCATGTGGCAGACTTTCCAAGGGTGCAGGGCGTCGTTGACTGCACACATGTGGCCCTTAAGGCACCCCATCGCAATCCAGGTATTTTTGTCAACCGCAAGGGCTTCCACTCCCTTAACGTTCAGCTGGTGTGTGACCACAAGAAGGAGATTTTGCATGTTTGTGCCATGTACCCTGGCAGTTGCCATGACTCCTTCATACTGCGCCAGCCTAGTGTGCCTCTGCTATTCAGGCCGCCAGACCAACTACGCGGATGGCTACTTGGAGACAAGGGCTATCCCCTGGGGACTTGGCTAATGACGCCATTGAGGAAGCCAGCCAACGAAAACGAGGAGCGCTACAACTCCAGCCACATTTCCACCAGATCCATTATCGAGCAAACTATCGGTTTGCTGAAGATGCGCTTCAGATGCCTGGATAGATCAGGTGGAGCCCTGCAGTACTCAGCAGCCAGGGTCTCCAGAATCGTCATGGTTTGCTGTGCACTTCACAACATGGCACAGCGTCGTGGCTTGCAGATTCCTGAGGACCAAGTGGCTCCTCACATATCCTCCTCAGATGATGATGAGGAGGAGGAGGAGGAAGAGGAGGAGGGCGAAAACGACCATCCTGCAGAGGACCAACAACCAGCGGCAGCATTACACCAGAATATTGCTGCCCGGGATGCAAGGAACGTACTCATCCTGGCCAGATTTGCTTAGCCTAGCCAAGCACTTTTGCCTTGCAGCTTCTTACCTGAGCTTCGACAATGGTCAAGACACTGCGGATTCCTAGCTATTTGTCCAGCATACTGACAATTGCAAGTAATCCTAAGCCCTCAATGTGAAAGTCCCATTCGCAAAATGACACATGACAAATACAGCAGTAGCCATCAGACTTTTTATTGACAGAATTCATCTGATGGCTTTTTTTAACAATACATAAAATTTCACCCAAGTGACTACCCTTGTGACTACTTGTGCTTTATTTTCCTTTTACGTGTGCTCCTACGTAGTGGTTCCCCTGTGGCTTCAGCAGATGTGGAGGCCCTTTGCTCACTTTCCTGCTGCTCCTGTCTCGACACCTTTGGTGGGCGTCCTCTGGGGTGGCGAGCCTGTGAGGGCTCGTCAACAGTCTGCTGCTCCTGCGGCTGTGCAGGGGTTGAGACCTCTATCTCACTTGGGTGTGGACTCCGGTAGGGCTCTGACTGAGGGCTCTGCAGTGGCATGGAAGTGTGAGTGCTTGGAGAGGAGCCCCCACTTCCTTGAGGTCTGCCACCAACCCCCCTCTCATGGGTCAGCTCCCCCTCTGCGCCTGCAAGTTGCTGGAGAGCACCTTGCTGCACATCAGGGGGGCCATGAGGACCCGTTTCTGCAATGGCAGTCCTACTCAGAAGGACTTCCATGAAGGTCTGGTTTCTATGTTCAATAGATGCCCATCGCTCCTCAAGAGATGTCATTCTATTCTGAACACTCACCATGTTTTCCATACCCTGGTGACTAACCTCCTCCATGGCCGTAGCCCTCCTCTACCGTAGCCAGCCTTACCACAGAGGCAGCAATCATTTCCACGTAGGTAGCCATCCTTTCCGTGTTCATGCGTTCATGCGCCAATGACTCCACAAAGGCTCTGCTCATTTTCGCTCCACATTCACAGCGACCCTAGAGACAAAACCTGCCAGAGACTCCTGCATCTGTGCATGGAGTTCCATCACCTTTGATCTTATGGATGGACCCAGAGGCAGAGGGTCGACATGCAGCTGAGCCAAGCTGGCAGAGTCCTGCGCCCTCCGACGAGGACTCTCCACTGCTGTCCCTGTCTCCACAATCTGCTGATGCTCACTTGTGAGCTGTGATACACCAGGTGACAACTGTTGCGTTTGCAAAGATAATCCAGAGACTGCAAGCAGAGTTCAGTTCATGCTGCTTTTATAATGGCTGCCACACACACACACTTCCAGGCACAAGCAATCGAATACCTATACACAATACAATGATAACAGCACTATCAAACTCCATGTGCTCAGGCCAAGGCAATCGAGAACCTATCCCCAATGTCAGACATAACATTTCCTCCCCCTCACAGAATTTCAAACATGAAATGTAGTGACAAAGTCCTGTAGGTGACCAGGGCGAGAACGTGTACGAACAGGCCGAGGTGCGGACTGGTGAAGAGCAGGCTGAAGTGGGGACTGGTGAGGAGCAGGCTGAGGCACAACATCTGCTTGAGGGTTGGCTGGCTGAGCCACATGTGCATCCCGCCACTCTGGGGGTAAGGCTTGGGGATTAGGTCCGTATAATCCTGCATCAGGGGGTGCTGGCACCTTCCGAAGGCGGCTGGCATGCCACCGAGAGCCGTCAGTGAGGCAGAAAGTGGCTGGTCCAAGTTGGCGGCTGATTTGGAGAGGGGAGGACCAGAATGACGCCATCTTATTGTGGCGGTGAGGCCTGCGGACTCTGACCCAATCAGAGACTGAGATGTTGGGCGCCTTGGCCCTCTTCGACTGGTTGAAGCGGAGTTTCATCTTCTCCTGCTGTCTAGCGACTGTGGCTTGAGCCGGTGGAGCAGGGCTCTGAGCTAGCGAGGGGCGGAGCCTGCCAAGGGGCAGCATGAGCTCACGGCCTAGCATGAGGGATGCAGGTGAGACCCCTGTAGTGGAATGCTGGGAGGCTCTGTAGTGCAGCAGTGTGTGGAGGAGGGCCTTGTCAAACGCACACCCCTGGGATAGGTGTGCTCTGAGGCCATTTTTCAGTGTCTGGTTAAAACGCTCCACCCCCCCATTTGACTCGGGGTGGTAGTATGTGACGGATGCCCTTGCTCTCAAGGTAAGAGGAGAGTTCCGAAGAGACCATTTCGGGGCCATTGTCTGTGGTGATGGCCTTTGGATGCCCCCAGCGGGAGAAGAGGGACTCCAGGATATCAATGATGACCCGAGAGGTGACGGAGCCCATGGCAGTGACCTCTGGCCATTTTGAGTGCAGGTCATAGGTCACCACTAGGAACCGTTGATGGTGGGGGACACCATGGATCTCCCCGCAGACGTCCAGCTGCAGGTGCTCCCAGGGCTGAGAGGGCCAGGCAAGGGGTTGCAGGGGTGGAGGAGCTTGGTGGCCAGTCTTGCCACTTACAAGGCAGGCTTCACAGTCCTTGACCAGGGCCTCGATTTCCCTGTCGATACCCGGCCACCACACTAGGTCTCGGCATCGTTGTTTGAGCTTCACTATGCCCAAGTGGCCCTCGTGCGCCATGGATAAAACACGCGCACGAAGGGCACTTGGGACCACAGTGCAGAGCCCACGTGCAACACAGGAGTCATTCCAGCAGGAGAGCTCCTCTTTAACTCTGGAGTAGGCAGACAGTTCCTCAGGCACCTTGCGAGGCCAGCCATCTCTGATGAAGGTGCACAGCTGGGAGAGGGCCGGATCCTGTTCAGAGGCCTCTTTGAGCTCCTGGAGAGAGACTGTGGTTTGGAGAGGCGTGTGCAGCATCTGGACGATATCCTGTTCCACATGGTCAGACCCGACGAGTGGGGCTGGGGCAGAGACAATGCGGGAGAGCAGATCTGCAACAACATTGTCACGTCCTGGTGTGAACTGGAGACTGAAATTGTATTGGCGGAGGCGGTCAGACCAGCGGTGTAGACGCAGTGGTCTGTGGCCCGTGCCGGATGTCGACATCAGGGCAGTGAGAGCCTGGTGATCGGTTCGCAGGGTGAAGGCACGGCCATACGTGTACAGGTGCCACCGCTCACATGCCCAGACGCACGCTAGCGCCTCATGCTCGCCTACTGAGTACTTCTGTTCAGTGGGGCTGAGGGCTCGGGAGGCAAAGGCGATTGGTTTCTCCACTCCATTCTGTATCTACGATAACACCGCCCCCACAGCTGCAGTGGACGCGTCGCAGGTGACGAGGGTGGGGCTGGCGACGTCAAAGTGAGCCAACACTGGAGGCAACGTGAGCTGCGATTTGAGGAGGCGAACAGCTTCCGTACAGGCTTGTGACCACACCCAGGGCTCATCCTTTCGCAGGAGCTGGCGCAGTGGGGCTGTGGTGGCTGAGTACTGGGGCAAAAACTTCAGGTAGTACCCAGTCATGCCAAGGAAGGAGGCAACCTGTGCTGCAGAGCTGGGTTCTGGGTTGCTGTGAATGGCATCCACGTTTGACTGGAGTGGGGATATACCATCAGCCGACAACCGAAACCCCACAAATTCGATCTCTGAAACAGCAAAGACACACTTTTCGCCATTCAGTGTGAGCTTGTGTTTTGCTAGAGCTGTGAAAACTCTGCGAAGGCATTCGTCATGCGTGGAGGTCGAGGGCCCATGCACGACGATGTCATCCAGGTAGATGGCCACCCCAGGAATGCCCGTGAGCACAGAGGACATCACCTTTTGGAAGCAGCTGGGTGCAGAGCTAAGTCCAAATGGCATCCTGGTGTACCGAAAGACGCCAGCATGTGTCACAAAAGCAGTGAGGTCCCTGCTGCTGGGGTGGAGGGGAACCTGTAGATAGCCCTGTCGAAGGTCCAGTTTCGAGAACAGGATGGAACCATAGAACTGCGCTGTGAGTTCCTCTGACGTGGGCAGTGGATATTTGTCAGGGATTACGGCCTTATTCACTGCTCGAAGATCGACACAGACGCGTAGACCACCTGACTTTTTCGTTGCGACCACTAGGTTGGAGACCCATGGGGAGGCATCAACTGGTTCGATGATGCCAGCTTCCAGTAGCTGCTTTAGTTCAGCTGTGACCCCGTCACAGAGAGCAAGTGGGATGCGGCGCAGTGGCTGAATGACAGGGGTAACGGTGGAGTCAACCATGGGCTGGTGGGTGAAGGCAGTCAGGCAGCCCAGACCCTCGAAGAGTGCTGGCCATGTTTGGCGCCACGGTGAGGCGACGTGCAGAATCGCAGAGCCGCCGATGTCCAAGAGAGAAAAACCCAGGTCAGTGAAAAGATCCAGTCCCATCAGGTTAGCTCCTTGGCGTGCCACATGAAAACAAAAATCTGGCAAAACTTTTGTTCCATAGCGTACTGTGAGGTTGACTGAGCCCACTAGTTCAATTTTCGAATTACCATACCCGCAAAGGGCAGTGGAGGGCGCAGAGAGTGGCAGGGAGCTGAAAAAGCATTTGAATGTGTCCACATTCAGCAGTGAGACGCTGGCACCGGTATCCAATAACAGAGGGATGCACACATCATTCAGGTTAATTGTGCATGACTTGAAAGCCACTACTGGCCCAGAGCTCACGTTGTGAATCATAGGCCAACTGCTTGAGGACTGAGAGTGTTCATCTGTAGCAACAGGGGCAGAGCGGCAGACCTTGGCAAAGAGATTTTGTTTTCCACAATTGCGACAGGCTTGGCCGTGCGCGGGGCAATTCTGCGCTCTGGTAGCATGTGAACGAGATCCGCAGTTTCCACACTGTTGCTGCGGTAGCGCGTGTTGCTGCCGTCGCGCGAGCATTACCGTGTCAGGGCTGTCGGGGCCGAGGGCGCCGTCACTGGGTGTGTGTGCTAGTTTCGCTGCACATTCGGCTGCAGACTCCACTTGAAAGGCAATGTTGACTGCCTGTGACAACGACAGATCGTCGGACTCGAGTAACAGTCTTTCACGCACTCTCACGTTGTTGGTGTGCTCTATTAGTTGATCACGCACCATCTCATCTTGTAGCACACCGAACTTGCACGAGCTAGCTAACCCCCTCAAATTAGCCACATATTGATGCACTGACTCGCCGGGAAGTTGGTGACGCTGTCTAAAAATGAATCGCCGCAGGAGGGCACTTTGTGGGGCAGAGAAGTGTGTGCTTAACAGAGCCACAGCCTCATCATACGTTTGAATTGAGTCTGCTGTGCATAATGTCCCAAGAACACGCTTGGCCCTCCGCTCCCAAGCAATGGGATAACAGTGCCTTTTTCCGAGCCGTACTCACAGTTTCTAGTCCAAGAGCAATGAGATAGGTTTCAAAGGACTGTAACCATCGAACCCATGGGATCGGGGGCTCACCTGGTAGTGCAAGGAAGGGAGGAGGTGGTGGAAGAAAGATTTCAGCCATCCTTGTCGCCAAATGTTGTGTTTGCAAAGATAATCCAGAGACCGCAAGCAGAGTTCAGTTCATGTTGCTTTTATAATGGCTGCCACACACACACACTTCCAGGCACAAGCAATTGAATACCTATACACAATACAATGATAACAGCACTATCAAACTCCATGTGCTCAGGCCAAGGCAATCGAGAACCTATCCCCAATGTCAGACATAACAACAACACTACTCTATGTCCCGAAGGTCCCACCGAGGTGTGAGTGTCTGCGCTGGTGCTGGGTGCGCTTATTTCTGCTGACGCTGCGCCCTCAGAGGTTGCAGATTCCTCTGAGGAGTCTGGAAGCTCAGGCTCTTCATCCTGGACAGTGGGGACGGGGGCTCTCAATGGTCCTGTGGGGGAGTAAAGGAAAGAGTTAGAGATGTGAGGTCAAGTTTACATGCACATTGCATATTGCAGATGATGATATGTCCATCTGTTATAGCTTCAGAATCATTATCAGCGACTCATGCAATGTCAATGAGAGAGATGGAAAACTATTCTGTCACCAGCTTGCTGTGATGCACCCGTCTGTCTGTCCCCAACTTGCGCATCTTTTTCAACCCCGACAATTTCCAGGACCGCCTCCTCCCAGGGGGTGAGCTGGGCTTCCTCCCAGGGGGTGAGCTGGGCTACTGAGGGTGGCCCTCCTCCTATCCTCGCTCTTTCCCTTTTATTGTGAGCTCTCTTTTCCTGCAATGAGGGAGACAAGTGGAGGTTGAGTGAGAATGAAGGAGTGAGTGTAGAGATTGCATAGCATAGATACTTAGAAGGAGATAAAGATGGAGTGAGGTTGCAAGACCAAGGGCCATCCCTGTGTGTTGTCAGTTGTGTTCAAAGCATCAGAGTGATAGGGAGTGTGAGGGCTGCATGGTGAAATAGTTATGTGATTGTGAGCATAGAGAGAAAGGGAATGGGTAAGGGTGCATGGATGTGAGTGTCAAGTGGGATGTGGAGGAAGAGATTGCTAAAGCTGAGTGCTGGTGAGGAAAGGCAAGGAACGTACTCATCCTTGAGATCAGATTGAGGGTGATGGGAACTTCATACTTACTTTTCCAGTGCGTTGAAGGTCATGGAACCGTTTCCTGCACTGCATCCAGGTGGCCCGTGTGACCCCCAAGGAGTTGACCTCCCCAGCCACCTGTATCCACACAGCCTTGGTCTGACTGGGAGGCCTCTTCCTCCCTGATGAAGGGAACAGGACCTCCCTGTGGGCCCTAGCCCCATCCACCAATGCCTGTAGTGCTGCCTCATCAAACTTAGGAGCTGCTCTTGGCCTCCCGCTGGCCATTGTTCCTGCAGGTTCCTGTGCCATCAAATGGAGAAAGCTTGGAAGCCTGCAGAAGAAGCAAGGCTTGCTGTGGACCTTAAATGCAGCAGCAATGATGATGTCATCGGAGGGGACTTTCAGTCATGAGAAACCCATTTGCAAAGGCTTCCCACACGTTGGAAATCAATTGGCCAATTGAGTTAAAATTGCATCAGTCTCTCACATCCATTTAGATTCATGTGGGAAACACGAAATTCGGGGAACACGCCAATAGCGCGCAGCTGAGTTAAAATCGACCCCAATGAATGGTAGGACCCTAGGAAGGACAGAGGATCAGAGGGACCTTGGTGTGCATGTACATAGATCCCTGTAGGCAGCAGGACAGGTAGATAAGGTGGTTAAAAAGCCATATGGGATACTTGCCTTCATTAGCCGAGGCATAGAATATAAGAGCAGGGAGGTTATGATGGAGCTGTACAAAACGCTAGTTAGGCCACAGCTGGAATACTGTGTGCAGTTCTGGTCGCCACACTATAGGAAGGATGTGATTGCATTGAAGAGGGTGCCGAGGAGATTCACCAGGATGTTACCTGGGCTGGAGCGCTTCAGCTATGAAGAGAGACTGGACAGGCTTGGGTTGTTTTCCTTAGAGCAAAGAAGGGGGGACCTGATTGAGGTGTACAAAATTATGAGGGGCATAGATAGGATAGATAGAAAGGAACTTTTTCCCTTAGTAGAGGGGTCAATAACCAGGGGGCATAGTTTCAAGGTAAGGGGCAGGAGGTTTAGAGGGGATTTGAGGAAAAACTTTCTCACCCAGAGGGTGGTTGGAATCTGGAACTCGCTGCCTGAAAGGGTGGTAGAGGCAGGAACCCTCACAACATTCAAGTAGCATTTAGATGAGCACTTGAAATGCCATAGCATACAAGGCTGTGGACCAAGTGCTGGAAAATGGGATTAGAATAGACAGGGCTTGATGGCCGGTGCGGACACGATGGTCCGAAGAGCCTCTTCTGTGCTGTATAACTCTATGACTCTATGACTTGTGCAAGTTAAGAACTCAAGTAGGAGATGATCAACTGAGTCTTAATTCCAACCCAGTAAGATCAGTTTTCTGCTGCTTACACCAATTTCACATCCCTTTTATATTGGAAGGGAAATGGGGAAAAAGTGCAAGCAACATCCATCTGCCATTTTGGTGCTATTCCGAATATTATATCCTGTGATAAAGAATTAGTAGCGTTAATTTCCTGGCATTAAACATAGAAACATAGAAGATAGGTGCAGGAGTAGGCCATTCGGCCCCTCGAGCCTGCTCCGCCATTCAACGAGATCATGGCTGATCATCCAAATTCAGTACCCTGTCCCTGCCTTCTCCCCATATCCCTTGATCCCTTTAGCCTTAAGAAATATATCCAACTCCTTCTTGAATATATTTAATGAATTGGCCTCCACCGCCCTCTGTGGGGGAGAATTCCACAGGTTCACCACTCTCTGGGTGAAGAAATTCCTCCTCATCTCAGTCCTAAATGACTTACCCCTTATCCTTAGGCTGTGACCCCTGGTTCTGGCATTTTAATGTCCAACCCTTAATAATGACAATTAAAGGGTTAACAGTGTTTTCTGTTTGGTGCAACATATTCCCTAATGGCGTACATTGCTTCCAAGTTGAACTCAAGTTAATGGGGTGTACTTTCCAATTGGCGAATTTCATGTACTAATGCCTAACACGTTTGTACTACATTAAAATAAATACGTGAATGACTGCCTAAATGTGGCTGGCAGTGGAATGTAGGTGTCATCCTTGGCTCAGTAGTAGTGCTCCACTCAAAAACCATGAGCACAAATTCTACAACAACAACAACTTGTATTTATATAGCACCTTTAACGTAGTAAAACGTCCCAAGGTGCTTCACAGGAGTATTTTAAGACAAAAAATTTGACACCGAGCCACATAAGGAGAAATTAGGGCAGGTGACCAAAAGCTTGGTCAAAGAGGTAGGTTTTAAGGAGTGTCTTAAAGGGGGAAAGAGAGGTAGAGATGTGGAGAGGTTTAGGCAGGGCATTCCAGAGCATAAGGCCTAGGCAACAGAAGGCACGGCCACCAATGGTTGAGCGATTATAATCAGGGATGCTTAAGAGGGCAGAATTAGAGGAGCGCAGTTATCTCTGGGGGTTGTGGGGCTGGAGGAGATTAGAGATAAGGAGGGGTGAGGCCATGGAGGGATTTGAAAACAAGGATGAGAATTTTGAAATTGAGGCATTGCTTAACCAGGAGCCAATGTAGGTCAGCGAGCACAGGGGTGATGGGCGAACAGGACTTGGTGCGAGTTAGGACACGGGCAGCCGAGCTTTGGATGACCTCAAGTTTACGTAGGGTAGAATGTGGGAGGCCAGCCAGGAGTGCATTGGAATAGTCAAGTCTAGAGGTAACAAAGGCATGGATGAGGGTTTCAGCAGCGGATGAGCTGAGGCAAGGGCGGAGATGGGTGATGTTACGGGAGTGGAAATAAGTGGTCTTAGTTATGCCGTGGATATGTGGTCGGAAATTCATTTCAGGGTCAAATATGACACCAAGATTGTGAACAGTGTGGTTCAGCCTCAGACAGATGTTAAGGAAAGGGATGGAGTCAGTGGCCAGGGAACAGAGTTTGTGGTGGGGACCGAAAACATTGGCTTCGGTCTTCCCAATGTATAAGTGGAGAAAATTTCTGCTCATCCAGTACTGGATGTTGAACAAGCAGTCTGACAATTTAGAGACTGTGGAGAGGTCGAGAGAAGTGGTAGTGAGGTAGAGCTGGGTGTTGTCAGCGTTCATGTGGAAACTGACGCTGTGTTTTCTGATGATGTCGCCAAGGGGCAACATGTAGATGAGAAATAGGAAGGGGCCAAGGATAGATCCTTGGGGGACACCAGAGGTAACGATGTGGGAGCGGGAAGACAAGCCACTGCAGCTGACTCTCTGGCTATGATTAGATAGATAAAAATGGAACCAGGCGAGTGCAGTCCCACCCAGCTGGACGACGGTGGAGAGGCGTTCGAGAAGGATGGAGTGGTCAACCGTGTCAAAGGCTGCAGACAAGTCAAGAAGGACGAGGAGGGATAGCTTACCTTTGTCACAATCACAAAGAATGTCATTTGTGACTTTAATGAGAGCTGTTTTGGTACTGTGGCAGGGACAGAAACCTGAGGGATTCAAGCATGGAGTTGCGGGAAAGATGGGCATGGATTTGGGAGGCGACAACATGTTCAAGGACTTTGGAGAGGAAAGGGAGGTTGGAGATGGGATGGTAGTTTGCAAAGACAGATTTGCAAGAGTTGTTTTTTTTTAGGAGAGGGGTGATGACTGCAGATTTGAGGTAGAGGGTGACAGTACCCGAGGAGAGAGAACCATTAACAATGTCGGCTAACATGGGAGCCAGAAAAGGAAGTTGGGTGGTCAGCAGTTTGGTGGGAATTGGGTCGAGGGAGCAGGAAGTGGGTCTCATGGACAAGACGAGCGCTGGGAGGTCATGAGGGGAGATCGGAGAGAAACTGGAGAAAGATGTGATTTCAGGGCTAGGGCAGGGGGGAACCTTAGAGAATTCTATAGCCACTGTAGCCCGACACTTTGGAATTATCTTCCTCAATCACTTTGTCTTGCTGCCTCTCTCACTGCCTTCAAAAGCCTCCTAAAAATTTACCTTTTCAATTACCTCTTCAATCTTCCTTGACTACAAAATCCTTCAATTGCTGCCATGTGCCCAGCTTGAGGATGTTTATTGCTCTGAGAAAGTTGCCTGCATGAGGAGTGTAATGTTATGTTAAAAATGTATAAAGTATTTAGTGGCCAGAGATGGCATTGATATAAAAACATCATGTACTCAGCCCAGAAGTGGTGGAGATGCATAATACATTTATGTATAGTAAAGGGAAAGATAAATGGACACGTTTGAGGAATATGTGACACCTCAGAAGAATATTACGTATGAAAGACATGCTTTTAGCACAAGGCTTCAAGCTTGGGCAGAAAGCATTGATTAATACGTAATAGATTTGTGGAAAAAAGCTAAGTCTTGTGAATACAGATCCTCGTAGACAGCCTCATTAAAGACAAAACTGTAGTCAGAATAATAGATAACCAATTCGGAGACTGATTACTGAGACAAGTCTAGTTCTACAGAAAACAGGTGATACTTGCAGTGCAACAGAAAGCAGCAAAACAGCAGTGTGAGTGGAGCAGAGATTTCACTTCATACAGTGATACAAAAAAATATGAGCTAGCTGGTCAATAACAGATCCTGGAGTGCAATCACTGTGCTAAATTGCATGACATCAGTCACAGAGGACATGTTGCACAAGAACTTAAAAACTGATGGATGAAAAAGGCGGGAGCAATCAAACAGTTGAAAACAACAAGTTAACAAAAAAGAACCTGCGACAGCATCTTGGCATGGTGATCAAGTTAGTCAAATGGCACAGAAACAACGACGGAAGCAACTTGAACCAGATGCAGCTAAGCACTGGTCTCGTGAGCATGATGGGAGCTCTGATGTTCTGCAATGTCTGGTGACCGAAACCCCGACACTGCAATACTGGGAGGTGAGCAAGCCAGTGAGGGTTAGCATTGATGCTGCTAGTTTGGCACTTGGTATGGTATTATTACACGAGGGCAAAACCCATTGGGCTCGATTTTGTCAATGGGGAGCTTTTGGAGGTGGGACTCCCACTTTTTGGGTTGTAGTCCCGCCTCCATCGACTTGTGGCCAACCCACGCTATTTTCCCTTGATTGACCTTATTAAGCCCGCCCAGCGGGCTCAGCAGGCCAATTAAGGGACACCTGGTTACTGGTGATGTCAGCAATTGACATTTCACACAGAATCACAGAATCTACAGTGCAGATAGAGGCCATTTCGGCCCATCAAGCCTACACCGACACATATCCCACCCTAACCCCGTAACCCCACGTATTTAATCCCGTAACACTAAGGGTCAATTTATCATAGCCAAATCAACCTAATGTGGTAAACCACTTTTATCATTCACTATCGTTACTCTATAGTTATCACTGTTGTATTGTTCTCACTGTTCTCACTGTTGTATCACTGTACGAGGTCGCCTCTTGTCGCGCTGTTATACCTGGGCTGACCACCTCCGACTCCGCCCATGGCTCCACCTACCTGCCCAGGTATAAAGGTAGTCGACTGGCTGGTATTCCTCCTTGTTGGACCCGATCACCCACGAGGGTGGGCTCTGTTATTTAGTCAATAAAAACCTTTAGTTACGTTCCTAATTCGTCGCTTTTTATTGGACGAATTGATAGGTATATCACCTAACCTGCACATCTTTGGACTGTGGGAGGAAACCGGAGCACCCGGAGGAAACCCACGCAGACACAGGGAGAATGTGCAAACTCCACACAGACAGTCGCCCGAGGCCAGATTTGAACCCGGGTCCCTGGCGCTGTGAGGCAACAGTGCTAACCAATGAAAAATCAGCGTTTGACGGCTCTGTGAAGCTGTCAAACACTGACAATCTGTCTTCTAACTTGAGTCCTTCTACTCAGACTCAGTTAGAGAAATCTCCAGACCAGAAAGCAGAGGCTGCAGCTTTTGACAGTTCAGCGGCCATTCTGCTTTCTGTGCCGGTGAGATGAGGGACTCCCGAGACCTGAAGGAAGGAAGCCTGCAGGAGAAAGTAAGGGTAAGTAAAACTTATTAAAACACTTTACACTTACCTCACACACTTACCTCTGCACACATGCACCCATCGCTCGCCTGCACAACGGACATCTCGACCCCTCCAACCCCTGCAGACTGACGGTCTGCCTAGCTAACTTGGCGTGGTTCGGAGCTGTCGGACAGCCCACACTTCAGGGCTAAAAATAGGGATCAGGCAAAAAACTGCCTGTTAACTACCTGTTAACAGGCAGTTAATTGGCACTAATCCCCTTCCCGCCTCGGGGAGGCGGCTCCCAGCACAGGTCGGGTACCCGCCTCCTGGGACATTGGCACGGAGGCGGGTTGGGGGCGGGATGGGTTCCTGCCCCCCCGATTCTGCAATTTTCCCACCACTCCCGCCTCCAAACCCGCCTCCTCCGGGCTTGGAAAATGGAGCCCATTGTGTGTGTAATACCCAAATTTATACCAACTGAATAAAGATGCACCCAATTAGAGAAAGAAGTGACAGTTGCAGTACTTGGGCGCAACAACTTCCACCAGTATGCGAATGCACAAAATTATGTGGTGGCGACAGTTATGAAGGTACCATTGTATGGAAACCCACCAAGGCAATAGAGCATGTTACTTAAATTGTAAAACGTATAGATTGACAGCAGCACAAAGCGGACACGTTGATTCGAAACTACCTACCCAGGACTGACAGCACAAGATGAGAAAGATGATCAGATATCTGTGTGCATGATACCCTCTCTCCCGACGTTGCAAGCAAGACTAAGTGAGATAATAACAGAAACTGAGAAAGACCAGTCTGTACAAAAAGTTGACTGATTGATAGAACTTCTGCTGGTAAAATGCATCAAAGCCACCAAAGATTTCAAAAATCCAAAAAGTTGACGGGAGATTCTGTAGCAGCCTGGTATGTCAGCACAAATTGCAGATGTGGGTTAGTTGATATTCGACATGCAACATATATAGAAATAAAGTTTGCAACAAGCCAGTGGAAGCACCGTAGCACTCTAAGCAGACCACGGCAGAAAGTTGGGACCGATATATTTGAATTTCATTCCAATCAATATTTAATCATAGAACAATTTTCACTTAAAAAGAATTTAGAAGTTAATCAATACCAAGAGTTCAAATATAATTGTGCATCTAACCATATCTGCAATTTCTGCCAATGTAGTAGAAAATTTCTATTGACACCCTTTTGGATTTTTCAATTTCTTGGTGGCTTTGATCTATTTTTACTAACGTACGTTTTCTGGACACTGTAACCTAAATGAAGTAGGTTCAGATCATTTGAACCCAGCTTACCAATATAGAGTTCAGAAAATGTAGCAAAATCTATGGATTTAACCATTAGCAAGTACCCACAGAATACCAAGAAAGCTGTTCAATTTGCAAAAGTAAACTTGTTGACGAAAACATGAGTTCAAGATGCACATTTAGCCCTACTTGATTATTGTAACACGCCTGGAGATGTTATTGCTTTAACCGCCCAATTGTTGATCGGTCGTAGGATTAAAACAACACCTCCCACCTCAGAATGACTTCTCAAACCACGACACATCAAACGGGTTCATAACAGCTAAAGTATAGCAAAAGGAAGCAACGGTGTTCATAGAAACATAGAAACATAGAAGATAGGAGCAGGAGTAGGCCATTCGGCCCCTCGAGCCTGTTCCACCATTTAATGAGATCATGGCTGATCATACAAATTCAGTACCCTGTCCCTGCTTTCTCCCCATATCCCTTGATCCCTTTAGCCTTAAGAAATATATCTAACTCCTTCTTGAATATATTTAATGAATTGGCCTCAACTGCCTTCTGTGGTAGAGAATTCTACAGGTTCACCACTTTTTGGGTGAAGAAATTCCTCCTCATCTCAGTCCTAAATGGCTTACCCCTTATCCTTAGACTGTGACCCCTGGTTCTGGACTCCCCCCGCCATCGGGAACAGCCTTCCTGCATCTAGTCTGTCTAGTCCTGTTAGAATTTTATAAGTTTCAATGAGATCCCCTCTCATTCTTCTAAACTCTAGCGAATATAAGCCTAATCGGCCCAATCTCTCCTCATACGTCATTCCTGCCATCCCAGGTATCAGACTGGTGAATCTTCGCTGCACTCCCTCCATGGCAAGAACATCCTTCCTCAGATAAGGCGACCAAAACTGAGTAACTGAGGATCTCATAAACCTACTGCTACCAGGCAGTGAGAGTTCATGCACCCGAGCAGCAACATCAGAAGGGATTCCATCAAAATATCTGAAAGTTTGGAGCCAGTGCACGAAGAGCCAATAAAAGGAATCAAAACACCAGCGCAATGGGCGGGTTGTCTTATGAGGAAAGGTTGGACAGGCTAGGCTTGCATCCGCTGGAGTTTAGAAGAGTAAGAGGTGACTTGATTGAAACATATAAGATCCTGAGGGGTCTTGACAGGGTGGATGTGGAGAGGATGTTTCCTCTTGTGGGAGAATCTAGAACTAGGGGTCACTGTTTAAAAATAAGGGGTCGCCCATTTAAGACAGAGATGAGAATTTTTCTCTCACAGAGAGTCGTGAGTCTTTGGAACTGTCTTCCTCAGAGCGCGGTGGAAGCAGAGTCTTTGAATATTTTTAAGGCAGAGGTAGATAGATTCTTGATAAGCAAGGGGGTGAAAGGTTATCGGGGGTAGGCGGGAATGTGGAGTAATCAGATCAGCCATGATCTTATTGAATGGCGGAGCAGGCTCAAGGGGCCGAATGGCTTACTCCTGCTCCTAATTCGTATGTTCATATGTATGTTCGTATAAACTAAACCTGGGATGAGGAACAGTGAATCAGAATAGAAGTTAGGAAGAGTGAACCAGAACAGAAATACCCAACCAGAATCCAAAACCACTTGATAGATTAAATAGACAATTTACCTGTATGGCCATAAAATAATGATCTCCATATACAGTTTTGCATTTATCTGAATGTTGAGTTGGTCAAAGAAACATGCTGAAGGAAAGGGAGATGTAATGATACAATTGCATAGAATATCTTGTGGTCAGAGATGGAACTGATATAAAAACTCATGTTCTCAACCCAGAAGCAGACATTGGAATAAAGCTTCAGGCATGCTTCAGTCTCCTGAGAGTTGTTGTTCAAGTCGTCTGTAAATCCTTGCAATGTATAGATGGGGGCTGTTATTGTATAGTCCAATAAGGGACCAGTTTACTCAACCACTGGGGCTCATGTTACATCATCCCTTGGAGTATAAAAGCAGGGAAGTCCTGCTACAACTGTACAACTGTACAGGGTATTGGTGAGGCCACACCTTTAGTACTGCGTATAGTTTTGGTCTCCTTATTTAAGGAAGGATATACTTGCATTGGAGGCAGTTCAGAGACGATTTACTAGGTTAATTCCAGAGATGAGGGGATTGATTTATGAGGAAAGGTTGAGCAGGCTGGGCCTATACTCATTGGAATTTAGAAGAATGAGAGGTGATCTTATTGAAACATATAAGACACTGAGGGGGCTCGACAAGGTAGATGCAGAGAGGATGTTTCCCCTCATGGGGGAATCTAGAATGCGGGGGCACAGTTTTAGAATAAAGGGTCGCCCTTTTAGAACTGAGATGAGGAGAAATTTCTTCTCTCAGAGGGTTGTGAATCTGTAGAATTCTCTGCCCCAGAGAGCTGTGGAGGCTGGGTCATTAAATACATTTAAGGTGGAGGCAGACAGATTTTTGCAGATAAGGGAGTGAAGGTTTATGGGGAGCGGGCAGGGAAGTGGCTTTGAGCCCAAGATCAGCCATGATCTTATTGAATGGCGGAGCAGGCTCGAGGGGCCAAGTGGCCTATTCCTGCTCCTATTTCTTATGTTCTTATTTAGGGTGGTTGCAGAACTTATAGAGTGAGTAGCAGAGCTGCACAGAGCAGGAAGGTCCAAGGTTGGAGCACCAGTCTGTGCTGAGTCAGCTGATCTCAGCTGGGATGATAGTCGGGGTGGAGCCGTTGGTGCTCGGTGACTGCAGGAAGTGAAACCGCATGGACGTCAGCTGAAGATAGGAATGAGTTTGGCTATAATTCATCCTGTGGTAAAACCGTCTGCTGATGCACACTTTCAAGGCTCACGCGTGAATAGTGGCCATTTGGCGACTGAAAGTTGCCCATGGAACAGTTATCTCAGCAAGAAGTAAATGCCTTCAGGAGAGGAGCGGAGAAAACTGGTGAGACAGATGTACAGGAAACTCTTTATTATCCGGCACCAACGGGACCGGTGTGGTGCCGGTTTATCAAAAAGTCCGGAATACAGAGAGGTATAGTTTGAAAGGTACGAGAGCTCCGTACACAGCAACAAATCCAGGCTTCCCTGTTGCTTAGCAACAGGTGCAGGAACTCCAGCCACAGACCAAGCATCCCAGTTGCTTAGCAACAAGTGCACGAACCCCAGTTACACAGCCACAGATCCAGGAACTGCCACTAATATGAAGTAAAACTTACCTGAACCTACTCCTGAATTTTGCCGGTTAACAAAGATTTCTGGTTAAAGGAGAGTTTCCTGTATATATAAATCCCTTTGGATAGTTGCACAATTATTTCTCACCAGGTAATATTGGTCCATCCAAAAACGATTCTTTGACGTTTTGACCACGCTGAAGTTCTGTTGAAAGCAAGGCGAGCCCTTTCCCCATTTCCATATTCTCGGAGCGCTAGCCCTGATTTTTAAATAGCTATTTTCCTCCCTAAAATAAGGTTGAGATGTGTGGGCTGGCTGAAAATTTGCACCATATGTAGCAGGCAGGAGAAAAGAAAAAAAAACTAGTTACAACACTGGCCTAATCACTTCGACTCTGTCAGCTGCTATTGATTGGAGACCTGATGTTATCACTGCTGATTGCTTTTTTTTCCCCAACTGCACAGGGATATAGTGCACCTGACTGACACATGTTTAAGCAGACGAGCATTGATTGAGTCTACTTGATGAGGCAGACGCCAGGTCTTACAGGGAATGCGAGCAGTGGCGAATGAATAGGAGAGTGCATAAGCCTCTCCTGTAACAAAGGTTAATCAGAATTGGAAAATGAATGCCCCAGTTTGAATCTCGCTCAGCAATGGAAAATCTATTGTTAATCGGACAGGAAAATAGCATCTGAAGATGTACCTTTTCATTTTATGAGTGCTGCTGAAAAAAAATCTACAAACATGGGGCTCAAGATGAAATGAAAATGCATTGAATGGATGATTGAGTGCCCATTTTAAAATTGAAATTGCGCTATTAAATGGAGATGTCTGGAAATTACTGTAAGCGATATTATCGTGCAAAAATGTAATGGCTCCTGTATCAATTTCCTCCCACCTCTATTTTAATGGAGCCATTAAGCTATTTAAAATAAGCAGGTTAACGGCCCTGTTAAAATAGCAGTGAGAGGAATTTGGTGTGAATGCAATTAACATTCATACCATGGGGGAAAAATTCAGTTGGTTGCGCCTCCTGTTAGCGCCTTACGAGGGTGCCAAGTGGGGCGCAAAGCAACTAGAGGCCGGGCGCGCCGATGTTTGTGCCGCTCGCGAAATTAACTAGACATTTTGCAGCGGCGCTAAACACTCCCGCCACGATCTCCTGCGCCGGCAGGTCGTGATGTCAGTCGAGTGCGCAACGCCCTGTTAGCGCCCCGGACTGGATATTGAGTGGCGCCCCCTGCCTTACCGCCTGTTGCTAGCAATGACAGGTTGAGGGGAGCGTTATGCTGTCAGAAAGGGACTGGGAGAGCGCTATTTAAAGGCGACTGCTTCCTGCCTTTTTTTGTCGGTGGCATTTTTGCACCACGCATTCTGAGAGAGAGAGACTTCTGGAGAGATTCAATGCTGTGTGGAGGAGTTTTGAGTACTGAGCAGCACTTTGCAGGTTTATTTTGATTTGCCCTTCCTTGCTTCGCCAGCGCTCTGAGGTAGCGCCTCACTCCTCGGCCTTTGCGCCTTAAGACAGGTGTGAAGCACCTGATTTAGCGCTCCAATCACCTCCAGGGGCGATAAAAGCCAAGTTTGCTGTCGGAGGCAATAATTAGCGCCAGGCGCTAAACTTTGCGCACGGCCAATAATGGCGCCCCAAACGGGTCGATACTGAATTTTTCCCCCCATAACTTTAGTAAATTTCATCTCCAACCTATAGTAAGCACAATGTCACTTGACGGTTTTCAAAAGCATAATAACGCTTTATCAGCAGTTCGCAAGGGCTGCTTTAGCAATCCATTGTCTACACCGAACTATCAGTATGTTGCCTATAATCTCGGCTGTCACTTCAGCGCAGTACTGAGGGAATGCTGCACTGTTGGAGGCGCTGTCCTTCGGGCGCGACATATTAACCGAGGCCATGCCTTCCCTCTCAGATTGACATGGAAGGTGCCACGGCACTATTCGGAGAAGAGCAGTTGAGTTCTGCGGTGTCCTGAACAATATTTATCCCTCTGCCAATATTGTCAAAAGCAGAGCGGGGTTAGATTTTGGTTTGGGGCCGTTTCCATATTAAAAGGGTCCTATCATCTGAAACATGGACACCCGGTCCAAGGTCCCGTTTTAAAATGGAGATGGCCTGTTAACGGGGAGTTAAAGCTACCGACCCTATTTTGAAGTTGTTACCGTCCCGTTACTGCCAGGTGAAGGCAGCCAAAATCGACCCCAGGGAGTTTAACATTTCAGATGCGACCCATCAACTTTCTTCTAGGTGCTGATTGACCTACTGAGCATTTCTGGCACTTCTTGCTTTTATTTGATGTTTTCTACCCTTGGCAGCTTTCTTCTAAATATATCTTCTTCTTCTGGTTATTAGTTAACGTTTCAGGTCTGTGACCCTTCGTCAGAACTGGAAAAAGTTAGAGATGTAACAGGCTTTAAGCAGGTGCAGAGGTGGGGATAGGGGGGAGGGGAGGAAAGAACAAAAGGGGCGGCCTGTGATAGGGTGGGAGGCAGGAGAGGTTAAATGTTGCAAATGGGGATGGCAGAATCATCAACATCTCCTCTGGAGATTTTCTCTCCATGGCTGTCAACCTCATAGTCCCCCAACCCCGCACAGCCTGCTTCTACCTCCTTCCCAAGATCCACAAACAGGGCTGCCCTGGTAGACCCATCGTTTCAGCCTGTTCTTGCCCCACGGAACTGATTTCTTCCTATCTCGACTCTTATTTTTTCTTCCCTTGTCCAGTCTCATCCCACCTACGTTCCCGACGCCCTCCGCCACTTTAACAGTTTCCAGTTTCCTGGCCCCAACCATCTCCTTTTCACTATGAATGTCCAATCCCTCTACACCTCCATCCCCCTCCAGGATGACCTCTGTGTCTCTCTCCATGGATGCTGCCTAACCTGCTGAGTGTTTCCAGCATTTTTTGTTGTTGTTTCAGATTTCCAGCATCCGCAGTATTTTGCTATTGTAACAATTATTAGTGGTGTTATAGAAACATTTGCATTAATATGGTGTACTTCATGTCCTCAGGACATCCGAAAGCATTTCACAGCCAATGGAATACTTTTGAAATGTAGTCGCTGTTTCAATGTAGTGAAATTCAGCAGCCAATTTACACACAGCAAGGTTGTACAAGCAACAAATGAAATGAATGAACAGTTAATGGCCCAGAAATTCGGGTCGGAGGTTTCCCGCGGGTGCAAGCCCCCCGACCTGCACTTACCTCGCGCGCCGGCCGTTGAGCTATGGGCCCGCGTGGGATTCTGATCCTGGGCCTCCTCCAGCTGCCAGTGCACAGTGCTTGCGCATCCCAGGGGCGCAGTTAGTTCGAAGCATCCCCTGGGATCACATGGGCCATGGAGAACCAATCGTAGCAGGGAATCTCCATTCATAAATTTAACAGGAAGACCTGTCAAATCTATGAATAGAGATCGGCCCCAAAACCTAACTAAAACTTCAAATAATTTTTTTTTTAAATCACATTTTTATAATAACTATAAATTACATAAAATAACTATTTTAAACAATAATTTAAATTTTTGGAAAAATTAATTACAGTTTTTAATGGGGCTAAAAATAAACTTACCTTTCTTTAAAGTATTTAAAAATAATAAACCTATGGAAAAAATATTTTAATTTTACTTAATTCGCCACTTACCTTGTTAAAAGCAGGCCTTGCACAGCTGCTGGAGACTTACCCGCATGGAGAAACCTGTAAAGAAATTGGAAGTTCCAGGCGTACGCGCTGCCTCTCCGGCGCACGCGTTTGACCTGTGAACCCCTTCCTTCAAGGGAACGGAAGTTCCGGTTTCCAGCGCATGTGCAGTGCATGCACGAAACCGGCACTTTCGTTGGCCCTATGCATGTACTCACCCGTGGGGACCCGAATTTCTGGGCCAATCTGTTTTTGTTGGTGTTGATTGAAGGATGAATCTTGCCCAGGACACCAGGAGAATTTCTCTGCTCTTCTTCAAATAGTGTCCTGGCTGTTTTACATCTACCTAAAAAGGGAAATAGGGCCAGGGTTTAATATAAATTCTGAAAGATAACAGAGCCTAAATTCATTAGCGCCCCAAACCGGGAGCGACTCCTGTGGTGTGCAGTGACGGTACACCGGAATGGAGAGGCCTGGAAACCGAACTAGATTCGTCCATGAGCCTTGTCAACATAATTCAGGCGAGCTGGGGGAGCCAGTCGGGCATCCCAGTGCAGCTCACTTGTCTGGGCCTAACCAATTACAGCCAGTGCCAGGGGCCCACAGGTAGGTTCGGGGATTGGGGGTGGATGGGGGGGGGGGCGGGGTGGTGGAAGTGATTGGGAAGGGGGTGAGAGGGGGCCATCAGCGGTCCTCAGCTGTTTTGTGCAGTCAGGAGGAGCCCTAGCTGCTCTTTCAAAACTGAGATGAGGAGGAACTACTTCACTCAGAGGGTGGTAGGTCCATGGAATATGCTGCCCCAAAAAGCTGTAGAAGCTACATCATTACATAAATTTAAAACAGAAATAGACAGTTTCCTAGAAGTAAAGGGAATTAAGGGTTACGGGGAGCGGGCAGGAATTTGGACATGAGTCTAGGTTCGGATCGGACATGGCCCTGTGGGTAGCGGAGCGGGCCCAGGGGCCGTGTAGCCTGATCCTGCTCCTATTTTGTGTGTCTAATTCTGTTAGATTCAGGATATGGTTCTGTGATAGTAGATTGGCGGTTAGGATCAGATCAGCCATGATCTTATTGAATGGCGGAGCAGGCTCAAGGGGCCGATTGGTCTACTCCTGCTCCTATTTCTTATGTTCTTATGTTCTTAGAAGCGTCAGCCTAGATTGTGACTGGAAGCCTGTGTCCAGTGGGGTACCTCAGGGATCGGTGCTGGGTCCCTTATTGTTTGTGATCTACATTAATGATTTGGATGAGAATGTAAAAGGTATGATCAGTAAGTTCGCAGATGACACGAAAATTGGTGGGGTGGTAAATTGCGAGGAGGAAAGCCTCCGGCTACAGGACGATATAAACGGGTTGGTCAGATGGGCGGAAAAGTGGCAAATGGAATTTAACCCTGAAAAGTGCGAGGTGATGCATTTTGGACGGACAAATAAGGCAAGGGAATACACAATGAGTGGTAGGACCCTAGGAAGTACAGAGGGTCAGAGGGACCTTGGTGTACATGTACATAGATCCCTGAAGGCAGCGGAGCAGGTAGATAAGGTGGTTAAAAAGGCATATGGGATACTTGCCTTCATTAGCCGAGGCATAGAATATAAGAGCAGGGAGGTTATGATGGAGCTGTACAAAACGCTGGTGAGGCCACAGCTGGAGTACTGTGTGCAGTTCTGGTCGCCTCACTATAGGAAGGATGTGATTGCTTTGGAGAGGGTGCAGAGAAGATTCACCAGGATGTTACCTGGGATGGAGCGCCTCAGCTATGAAGAGAGGCTGGACAGGCTGGAGTTGTTTTCCTTGGAGCAGAGAAGGCTGAGGGGGGACCTGATTGAGGTGTACAAAATAATGAGGGGCATAGATAGGGTAGATAAAGAGGAACTTTTCCCCTTAGTGGGGGGGTCAATAACAAGGGGGCATAGATTCAGGGTAAGGGGCAGGAGATTTAGAGGGGATTTGAGGAGGAACTTTTTCACCCAGAGGGTGGTTGGAATGTGGAACTCAATGCCTGAAAGGGTGGTGGAGGCAGGAACCCTCACAACATTCAAGAAGCATTTGGATGAGCACTTGAAATGCCATTGCATACAAGGCTATGGACCAAATGCTGGAAAATGGGATTAGACTGGACAGGGATGGATGGGCGGCGCAGACACGATGGGCCGAAGGGCCTCTTTCTGTGCTGTAAAAACTCTATGACTCTAACTCTATGACTCTATGAGATTATGTACTCAAATCCTGGAGTGGAGTTTTAACCCACAACCTTCTCAGTTGGAGGGAATAGCGCTACCAACTGAGCCAGGGTCAGTTTGTGGGAGATTAGGGCATTACAGTAGAAGTGCTTTTCCTGTTTTCACTTTTTGGTTTTGTGTTTGAATAAATGAAGTTTTGCCATGAACATACATTTACATATTTTGCATCGCTTATGAGAAGTAAAAATTGCATTTGTTTTTAATCTACCTTCAATTGCCCAATCAAGTAATTAAGGTTACTACGTCATTCTTGGGTTTGTTGATTGCTTTTGGCCTTTTCATGAAGTTTGGGAACGTATTACATGATCATTGATATTTCATTGTCTTTTTCTTCTGAACTTCTGATAATTGCCCTTTGCCATTTGCAGGCAATGGAACATTGATTGGAGCTTCTGCCAATGTAGTGTGTGCCGGGATAGCAGAGCAACATGGCTACGGCTTCTCCTTCATGGCATTTTTCAGGTAAAACTTGCTTGAAAACTTTGTCTAAATATAAGAAGGCATTTAATAAACTTGCAGAATGAGTGTGTAATTGGCAAATTAATTTCAATATGGATAAGTGTGAGGTGGTGCATTTTGGTCGGTAGAATAAAGAGATCACATAATGCTTGGATAATAAGAGTCTAAATGGGGTAGAGGAGCAAAGGGATCCAGGAGTACACATTCACAAATCACTAAATGTAGCGACACAGGTTAATAAGGACATAAAAACAGCAAACCAAGCACTGGGGTTCATTTCTAGAGAGATAGAATTGTAAAGCAGAGAAGTTATGTTAAACTTGTATCGAACCCTGGTTGGACCACACTTGGAGTACTGTGCACAGTTCTGGTCTCCATATCACACTTGGAGTACTGTGCACAGTTCTGGTCTCCATATCGCACTTGGAGTACTGTGCACAGTTCTGGTCTCCATATCACACTTGGAGTACTGTGCACAGTTCTGGTCTCCATATGAGGAAAAGGATATAGAGGCAGTGGAAAAGGTGCAAAAACGATTCACAAGGATGCTACCAGAACTGAGAGGATATACCTATCAGGAAAGGCTAAACAGGTTGGGGCTCTTTTCTCCAGAAAAGAGAAGGCTGGGGGGTGACCTGATCGAGGTCTTTAGGTAATGAACGGGTTTGATAGGGTAGACGTAGAGAAAATGTTTCCACTTGTGGGGAAAAGCAAGAGGTCATAAATATAAGATAGTCACTAATAAACCCAATAGAGAATTCAGGTGAAACTTCTTTACCCAAAGTGTGGTATGAATGTGGAACTCGCTACCACAAGGAGTAGTTGAAGCAAATAGAAGAGATACATTTAAGGGGAAACTAGATAAGAACATATTAGGGAGAAAGGAATAGAAGGATATGCTGGTGAGGTTAGATGAAGAGGGGGAAGGAGGAGGCTCGTGTGGAGCATAAACGCCAACATAGACCAGACTGAATGGCCTGTTTCTGTGCTATAGACTCGATGTAAAAATAAAGGTCTTGTGTCATCGTAGCCAGAGAATCTCCAACAATGGTTTCTCTTCCCACCGAGGCATCGTTACCTCTACAGTAGAGAAAGTCTTCTAAGGTTGGGGTTCAACATATTGGGGGAAGAATTGTTCTGTTCACCATGTTTAGCATTAATGTACATGCATTCAAAAAGTGCGGGCTTATGACTTATGATATAAGAGTAAGTTCACCAATCTTGCACTCCCAGTGGGGAGCTTACCTTTGACCTCAAATCAAATCAAATCAAATCAACTTTTATTGTCATTGTTAGTGCACAAGTGCAGCACAACGAAATGTAGGCTTGCGGCTCCCGAGAGTGTACAATTTGGATTAGGACACTTAAACATTTCAACATACATTTGTACATATATATTAGCATAAATATGACCATAATAAAGTGCATCGGCAGGTGTGCAGGCCTTAGTGTCCATCTGTGGAGTTCAGTAGGATGACAGCCCTGGGAAAGAAGCTGTTCCCAAATCTGGTCATACGGGTGCGAATGCATCCGCAGCGTCCTCCAGATGGTAGGAGGGCGAACAGACTGTGGCTGGGGTGGGCAGGGTCCCCGATGATGGACCGTGCCCTCCGCAGGCAGCGTCTCTGATATATATGTTCTATGGTCGGTAGACCTATGCTCGCTTCAAGCATAGCTAACCACTGGGAGCACAGGATTGGTGAATTTAATCAATAATGAACAGAGCAATTTTTCATCCATTGCTGGAGGTGAGCAGCAGAAACTTTAGCTTGTGTCTAACGTCGTTGTATATCAGGACTTGGGAATTCTTGATCCTGCCACTCGCTGCAAAATATGTTTCATTCCACAGACAAATATTCAATAAAATATTAATCCCTTTTCTCCAAAGCATGTGTAATGTATCCTGAGATGGAAACAGAATTCAATGTTTGAAATAACATCAACCAAGAGTTAGAGACTTCTAAGGTTTCCCCAGGAGTGCGGACCTGAGCATGGGCCTGTAATATCAGAATCATCGTCATTAGGTGAGAGGGGGTATTCCTAGCCTCCTCCTGTCGATGTGCACCTAGACACAGGGTGCCTCAAGAAACCGGTCTAAGTGGGTCCTGACAGCAAGGTCAAGAGGACCCCTCAAGATATGTCAGAGTGGGCCACCATATCTTGGGACCTTCTTGGCTGCTGCTGGAGAACAACGGGGAATCAAGGGATATAAGGGAATCAAGGGATATGGGGATAGTGCAGGAAAGTGGAGTTGAGGTAGAAGATCAGCCATGATCTTATTGAATGGCGGAGCAGGCTCGAAGAGCCAAATGGCCGACTCCTGCTTCTACTCCTCCTATTTCTTATGTTTTTAACAATCAGAGGTTCTTGAGGCCAGCAGAGCACAATTGTCTGGTGCTAAGATCTGTTGGTGGGGGGCAGGAGGTGGTGGTGGTGGGGATGGGTGTGGGGTGGGGGGGGGGGCTGGGGGTGAGTGGAAGGAGCTTTTGCCGAGGATGCCCGGACCATGTACTTTGCCTTTGTTCAGTGTTGGGGCAGGAAATCCGGTCTATAGAATATTTAACTGGCAGCACAGAAGGCGGTCATTTGGCTCATCAAGCCTGTACTGCAGTGAAGCATGCACCCTGATTCCATTTTCCCAGTTCATTCCCTGTATTCCCATGCACTGAGCATAAAATGTATCATTATGTATATTTTATATCTTTTAATCTTTCAATTAGTATATTGGATTTATAAAAGTTTCCGTATCAGTTTATAATGAGCCAAATCAAACACTTCCTGAAAGAAAGCCATTAATATGCTCCAGTGAACTGTGAAACTATCAAGCAGAAGCAGTTCCATTATCAGTAGGTCATTAGCGTTTCACTAAGGTCATAGCTGATTAACTCTCAATGTGTGCTATGTACTCAAACCCAAGCCGTTTCAGATCATGTTGTGGAAGCATTTACCAAGACAGGGTGGTAACTCTGTTAATTACCTTGTGAGCTTCTGCCTCTGCAGTGGCAGCATATATAAGGCTGCAATACTATAGGCAGATATGAAAACAAGAACTTGTGACCATATAGCACCTTTTAATGTCCACAGGATTATCACAGTGCACTTCACAATCAATTAATTACTTTTGAAATGCAGTTACATAGGCAAACATGACAACCAATTTGCGCACAGCAAGCTCCTACAAACAGCAAATGAGATAAATGGCAGGTGTTGTGCCAGAACAACACTGCAGCTCTTTTTCAAATAGTGCATGGGCTCTTCTACATCCACCTGAATGGACAGACAGGGCTTCTGTTTAACCTCTCATCCTAAAGACTTCAATAAAGTAGCCCTTCTTCAGTACTTCACTGAAGCGCCAGCCTTGATTATGTGCTCGAGTCCTGGAGTGCGGCTTGAATTTATGATCTTCTGACTAAGCAGCAAGAGTGTGACTGAGTCAAGCCAATGGATTTAAACGTTTAGAGTAAAATTGTAAGGTATATATTAGAGTGCCTAACATAAGAGGGAACAGATCAGTTGTTAATGTTGCAGCCCCTTTATTTTGAATTGTACAAGTCGACAGTACTCATCCAATTACAGGGTCCTTGAAATCGGAGGTGAAAAATGTTGTTGAAAGATCATACCCAAATGAATTGAAATTACTGTGTGCAAAATTAGTAATGAGTGCGCTAATTTGTTTATGTGAAATCCCCTTTTCTGCTTTAAGATAGCAAAATAGTTAATCCTTCTATTGGGGCACTAGCTTTGGCCTTATCTCCTTTTGGCTAATGAGGTGAAAATCTACCGCCGCTATTCAGAGACGCCTGTTGCAAGGTGCATGCGTGAGGATTTTGGGTTGGGTGTGATGTCTTCGATGAGTAAGGATGGGATCAGGGTCAACTGCTGTCATTCATGAAGCCATATCTAAGTAAGACTGACTATTTTGGAGGGAGAAAAATTGGGGGTGTTGGGAATTGGGGAGAAGACCAATTTAGGTTTTCTTGCTTTACTCTTACATGAGAAATAGCAGCAGGAGCAGGCCATACGGCCCCTCGAGCCCGCTCCGCCATTCAATAAGATCATGGCTGATCTTCGACCTCAACTCCACTTTCCCGCTCGATCCCCAGATCCCTTAATTCCCTGTGCCCAAAAATCTATCGATCTCAGTCTTGAATCTACCCAATGGCTGAGCATCCATAGCCTTCTGGGATAGAGATTGTATTATTTGCTTGGCACTATATGTGCAGCTTTGCACGAACCACCTCTTGGTCTGATCCTGTATTATTAGCATTCATGATTTTGTTCTCGTTGTTAACTTGGTAGCCAAGCTTCATGGCAATTCCATTGTTGGTCTCTGACTACTGTTTGAGGTGATGCTTTAGTAATCTTAATAGATAAACCCTACGGGATTTAATTGGATCACTATCGCAAACTAAAAACTTGCCTCATATGTTTAATTATATCCTTAATTAACTTTTTATACACACTGCAGAGTCTCCTCTATCTTTAATGAGAAAGTTAAATATATTCACATTCAGCAAATTGTACCAACTCAGGAAAGAAGATAGGAACTGAAAAATGCAGAATTTATCAAGTGGTGAATTTTCGGGTCGTTTTTTTTTAAGTCGACGTGAAGTGTCAGTGTGGGATAATCTGCCAGGGCCTGGAAACCAAATGGGAATCCCTTTCATCGGGTAACCGCCCGATTACCGCGGCGTGCAATATTCCAGGTGACCTGTTAGACTCGCCCAAATTCTTCTTACACATTCATTTTAATGATGGATTAAATCAGAACATTGACTCGCGCAATTTACTTTCGCACGGGACACTCTGGATTGGGTGAAACAGGAAGTAGCAAGCACGAGGGAGCTCTTAAAGGGGCGGATGCTTTTGTGTATTTTTTAAATGTCATTTTCCACATCCTATTTTAGTGCTTTTTATTATCTTCATTTTTTTTTGCTTTTGTCTTTATACCCTGCTCCCTGATACTATGGTCTTTCGCCTCCAGCCCAAAGGCTACACAGGACTGGGACTGTGAACAATGCACCAGGAGAGCCCCTTATCGTTTTTGAAAGCCATACATTTTCTTTCTGTGCCCAAAGTCTCATGCACTTGGGGATAAGCTCAAATGTTAAGTCCTTCTGCTTCCTCCCGCTCTCTCTGAAGCCCAATATAGAATCGTGTAGCACATTTATATCGCAGAGTATGCTGAGGGCGACAGTGCTCTGGTCAGTTTTACACTATGGGTTGGACTTCAGAGCGCTTGCGGCATTGGGGAGATGACAGCATAGGGTTGGATTTCCACAGGAGTTTTCCCAATCACCCGCCATAACTTCGGGGTTTTCATCTTCCCCCCCAAAGTTATGGAAAATAATCAGGAGAACTGCCATGGGAGTTCAGCACCAGAGAGTCGGAGCCGAAGCTTGTAGAGGAACATTAATTTAAGTGGAAGGAAAATCAGGCAAGGGTGGCAAGCTTCCTTTCCTGAAGGACGTTAGTGAATTAATTGGCTTTTTACAACAATCCTGCAACTTTCATCCTCATTTTTCTGGAGCTAGCCCACAATTTACCAGCATTTCACAACTTACTATTTTGAAGAACTTCACCTGAAGAAGGAGCAGCGCTCCGAAAGCTTGTGATTTCAAATAAAGCTGTTGGACTATAACCTGGTGTTGTGTGACTTCTTACATTTGTCCACCCCAGTCCAACTCCGGCATCTCCACACCATGGCTACTATTGTGGTATATGAAGTTCTCGGTGTTGTTAGTCTGGTACCATAACCATGACAGTACCACACCCAACCTACAGCCCATCCTGGGTGTTAGTACGTGACCATGTATTGTAGATAGTAAAATAGATAAGGGAGAACCAGTGGATGTGGTGTATTTGGACTTTCAGAAGGCTTTCGATAAGGTCCCACACAAGAGATTAGCGTGCAAAATTAAGGCACATGGGATTGGGGGCAAGGTATTGACTTGGATAGCGAACTGGTTGGCGGACAGAAAGCAAAGAGTTGGAATAAACGGGTCGTTTTCCGAGTGGCAGGCAGTGACTAGTGGGGTACCGCAGGGATCGGTCCTTGGACCCCAGCTGTTCACAATATATATTAATGATCTGGACAAGGGAACTAGATGTAATATCTCCAAATTTGCAGACGACACAAAGCTGGGTGGGAGGGTATGCTGTGAGGAGGATGTCGGGAAACTCCAGTACGATTTGGACAGGTTGGGTGATTGGGCAGAAACATGGCAAATGCACTATAATGTGGATAAATGTGAGGTTATCCACTTTGGTGGCAAAAACAGGAAGGCAGATTATTATTTGAATGGCAATAGATTGGGAGAAGGGGAAGTGCAAAGAGACCTGGGTGTCCTTGTGCACCAGTCGCTGAAGGTAAGCATGCACGTGCAGCAGGCGGTTAAGAAGGCAAATGGTATGTTGGCCTTCGTAGCAAGAGGGTTCGAGTACAGGAACAAGGATGTCTTGCTACAGTTGTACAGGGCCTTGGTGAGACCGCACCTTGAGTATTGTGTGCAGTTTTGGTCACCTTACCTGAGGAAGGACGTTCTTGCCATGGAGGGAGTGCAGCGAAGATTCACCAGGCTGATACCTGGGATGGCAGGAATGACATATGAGGAGAGATTGTGTCGATTGGGCTTATACTCACTGGAGTTTAGAAGATTGAGAGGGGATCTCATCGAAACCTATAAAATTCTGTCAGGTCTGGACAGACTAGATGCAGGAAGGATGTTTCTGATGGCCGGGGAGTCCAGAACCAGGGGTCATAGTCTAAGGATAAGGGGTAAGCCATTTAGGACTGAAATGAGGAGGAATTTCTTCACCCAGAGAGTGGTGAACCTGTGGAATTCCCTGCCACAGAGGGCGGTGGAGGCCAGTTCATTAAATATATTCAAGAAAGAGTTGGATATATTTCTTGAGGCTAAAGGGATCAAGGGATATGGGGAAAAGGCAGGGACAGGGTACTGCATTTGGATGATCAGCCATGATCACACTGAATGGTGGAGCAGACTCGAAGGGCTGAATGGCCTACTGCTGCTCCTATCTTCTATGTTTCTATGTATCTTACAGTGGGTTGTGTTCTACTGCTTTGATATGTTAAAGCCCACGGAAGATATAATTGTACCAATGCTTTCAGTGTAAGTTACAGCTTGAATGTGTGACCTGTTGAAGTATGTCCTCGCTGACCTACATTGGCTCCCAGTCCACCAACATCTTGATCTTAAAAATTCTTATCCTCCTGTTCAAATGACTCCGTAGCCTTGTCCTTCCCTAGCTCTGTAAGCACCTCCCGCTCTACAACCCTCCAAAACCCTGTGTTCCTCCCAACTCTCGTATATCCACTCCCTTCACTGCACAATTGGTGGACTTCAGCCGTATAGGCCCTAAACCTTTCCACCGCTTTCTTCAAAAGTGTGGAAGTTATGATGAACCTGTATAAAACACTGGTTCGACCTCAACTGGAGTACTGTGTCCAATTCTGGGCACCGCACTTTAGGAAGGATGTAAAGGTCTTGGAGAGGGTGCAGAAAAGATTTACGAGAATGATTCCAGGGATGAGGGACTTCAATTACGTGGATAGACTGGCGAAGCTGGGGTTGTTCTCCTTAGAGCAGAGAAGATTGAGAGAAGATTTGATAGAGGTGTTCAAAATCATGAGGGGTCTGGACAGAGTAGATAGAGAGAAACTGTTCCCATTGGCGGAAGGGTCGAGAACCAGAGGACACAGATTTAAAGTGATTGGCAGAAGAACCAAAGGCGACATGAAGAAAAACTTTTTTACGCAGCGAGTGATTAGGATCTGGAATGCGCTGCCTGAAAGGGTGGTGGAGGCAGACTCAATCGTGGCTTTCAAAAGGGAATTGGATAAGTACCTGAAAGAAAAACATTTGCAGGGCTACGGAGAAAGGGCGGGGGGAGTGGGACAAGCTGAGATGCTCTTGCAGAGAGCCAGCACGGGCTCGATGGGCCAAATAGCCTCCTTCTGTGCTGTAACCATTCTATGATTCTATGATTCCTTTAAAACCCTCCTTAAAACCTACCTCTTTGACCAAACCTTTAGTCACATATCCTAATATCTCCTTCTTTGGATTGGTGTCAATGTTTGTCTGACTACGCTCCTGTGAAGCGCCTTGGGATACTTTCCTATGTTAAACGCGCTATATAAATGCAAGTTGGTCTTGTTGTAAATGCATGAGGTGCGATGAAAGAGCTGTGAGATTGTGTGAGGGCTAGTCATTGTTGAGCAGTAATTGGTGGAACAGGTTGACAAGCAACATTTTGTGGCATGAAGTCACTTGTTACATACGTTATAATTCTCACTCCTTATATATTTCAATACACATCATTGCCTATGTCAAATTAGTATTCTTTGGAGATTTTACTTTCTACTATGTTTATGAAAGTTAAGGTAATCATGAAAAATTGGACACCAAAATGTTGCAATATTTGTGATACTTTACAACTAAACATATTAGAAACCGGCTAACGTGGTGCCCCTTTTCAAATAGAGCGAAAAGGCAGACACAAGCAAGGACAGACCCATTTGTTGTACGCAAATGCCATGCAAAATAATGGAATCAATTATCAGGAGAAAGCTGTAGAATTGTTTGTAAATAACAGCTGCCAAGGATTCCGAAGGGGAAGATCCTGCCTAGCAAATTTTCTTGACCTCTTTGAGGAGCTTACGTCCCAAGTGGGCCATGGAAAGGACTATGATAGGGTCCACCTAATCTTCCAGAAAAAAACTTGACAAAGATCCACACAAATATATTCAAGGCGGAGGTAGACATATATTTGAACTACAGGGGTGTCGAGGGTTACGGGGAGCGGGCGGCAAAGTGGAGTTGAGGCCAAGATCAGATCAGCCATGATCTTATTGAATGGTGGAGCAGGCTCGAGGGGCCAAATGGCCTACTTCTGCTCCTATTTCTTATGTTCTTATGTTCTTAAAAGGCTACTAGTTAAGCTCAAAAGTGATGGGGATCCAGTGTAAGCATTGGAAAATGATTAAGAAACTGGCTAAAGGGTAGAAAACAGCACGTACTTAAGAGGAGAGTTATGTAGGTGCAGGGGGAATTGCTGAGATGGCGTCCACCAGAATGGCTATGAAATTTTGGCCCCACTATGTTTACCCTGCATGGATATGGGATAAAACTGTACCTTTCACAACTGGGAGTATTTATTAGAAAGTTGATATTTTGCATGGTTATTACTGTTGTGTCGGTACCTTTCTACCTAGACACAATTTAGGACTCAGAACTCAGAGATTCAAACATGAAGTTCTTTATTGGAAGGAAAAGAAGTTCTGGAAAGTTCCGAACAAGGAGACCTAAAACTTAACAGAGAACACCCAACCATTTATCTCCTGTGACAGCGCCACCACAGGTGGGAGGAGAACACACAATAGAACACACAATACATAACATTTCCTCCCCTCTTAAATGGAAGGTCCACATTATTCCTCAACAGGTAAGTTACTTTCAATGCACTCAACTAACCGAGGGTAGAGGTAGACTGCCTCAAACCCTGACTTTACCCTGGGGTTTATTCACCCCAGTCTTGTGGGTAAGTCACTAAGCCTACAGATCCAAGCGTCTTGGAGGCCGCCGCTCTCTGACAGGATACCGGCGGTCATCGCTGGCTTCCACAGCAGTAGGCATTGACACAGGCCTGGATGGAGAAGGTGCCTGTGTCAGTTGAAAGTCAGGAGTTTGCACAGGTGGAACAGTCTCTTTGACTTCCTGTGTTGGAGAAGAGCACTGTGGCAAAGGATGCTGGTTTGCGGTATCATCCGGAAACAGTTCAGGCCAACCAGCCGTTGGAGCCTCTGTGGCTGTCTCTGCTCCTAGCAACAGTTGATCAGTGTGTCTTCTCCAGACGACATCCTCAGCAGTCTCAACCGTGTAAGACACAGGGCCCGTCTGCGCGATCACCGTAGCAGGAACCCATTTCGGTCCAGTGTTGTAGTTTCGAGCTAGGACGTGCTCTCCCGGATGAAACCGTCTCTCCTTGGCTCTTTTCTCTCTCTTTTCAACTTGAGCTTGTTGTTGACAATGGACAACCTGTTCTGCCCTTGGAGGTTTGAGTAAGTCAAAACTTGTCTGCAACTGCCTCTTCATCATGAGCGAAGCGGGGGAAGTTTTGGTTGTGGCACGCGGCTCGTTCCTGTAGGACAACAGGAAGCTGTTCAGACATTGGTGGATTGAGCCCTGACCTTGCGAGGCCTTCAAGGCGTGCTTCAAAGTTTGCACAAACCTTTCTGCCTGGCCGTTAGTAGAGGGATGATAGGGCGCAGACCTGATGTGTTGGACACCATTCACATGCAGGAAGGTTGCAAACTCCTGTGATACAAATTGTGGACCGTTGTCACTTACGAGTTGTTCTGGTGAGCCATAACGGCTGAACATCTCACCAAGTTTCTCAATTGTTTTCTCTGCCGTGGTAGACCTCATCACAGCGACCTCCAGCCACTTGCTACGAGCGTCCACAACCACCATAAACATCTTCCCTTCGAAAGGACCGGCGAAGTCTACATGTACTCGCTGCCACACTTCTGCAGGCCAATCCCAGGGGTGTAGGGTTGCCAGCTGTGGAACATTCCGGACCCTTTGACATGGGGAACATGTTTTGGCTTTCTCCTCAATATTCCCATCGAGACCTGGCCACCAGAAGTAGCTTCTTGCCATTTCCTTCATCCGAACCATCCCACTGTGGCCTGTATGAAGTTGTTGCAGTATAGGTTCCCTCAGAGGTGGCGGAATGATGACATGGCGTCCCCAAAGAAGACAACCTGCCTGGACGGAGAGCTCATTTCTTTTTGAAACATAAGGTTTCAAACTAGGAGAATCTCCTATCGCTCTCCCTCGAATGACATCGTCCATTACCTCAGACAGGACTGGATCGTTGCGGGTGTACCTTCGCACCTGAACTGCAGTGACAGGTGCTCCCTCCACTTGTCTAAAGTAGAAGATGTCTATCTGACGAGGCTCTGGGGGAGTAACAGGCAAGGGTAGCCTCGAGAGACCGTCTGCGTTGCCGTGCAAGTCTGATTTGCGATATTTGATGTTGTATGTGTGTCCTGACAACAGTAAAGCCCACCTTTGCATCCTGCTTGCAACGAGAGACGGAATTCCGGTGTGGGGCCCGAAGATTGAAGTCAATGGACGGTGGTCCGTCAGGAGTGTGAACCTTCTCCCAAACAGGTACTGATGAAATTTTCGAATTCCAAAAACGATTCCCAAGGCCTCACGCTCGATCTGCGCATAGTTACTCTCGGCCTTGTTCAAGGTGCGTGATGCGAAGGCGATAGGTTTCTCTTCACCCGAAGGCATGATGTGGGATATGACTGCTCCCACACCATATGGTGATGCATCACATGCTAGCTGCACGGGTAGCTTTGGGTCGAAGTGTGTCAGGACCTCCGAATTCAGCAATGCTTTCTTTGCTTGGGCGAAAGCTTCATTGCACAGTTCAGTCCATTTCCATGTTTTGCCTTGACATAGCAACTGATGTAACGGCTTCAGCAATGTTGCTAAGTCTGGAATAAACTTCCCATAGTAGTTAAGTAGCCCCAGAAATGAACGTAACTGGCTCACATTCTGGGGTGCTGGGGCCTCCACGAGCGCCTTGACCTTTGGCGGCGCCTTATGCAGGCCAGTAGCGTCAATCACATGCCCCAGGTACTCAGCTGAAGACTGAAAGAATTCACATTTGTCTTTACGAACTCTGAGTCCGTACTCTTTCAGTCGTTGTAGTGTCGCATCCAAGTTCAGAAGATGATCCTCATTTGTCCCAGTGACAAGGATGTCATCCAGGTAGCACTGGACTCCTGGCAGTCCACTCAAAATCTGATCCATTGCCCTTTGGCATAGAGCAGGGGCCGACGTAATTCCAAACGGAAGGCGGCAGTACCTGTATAGCCCCTTGTGTGTCACAATTGTCAGCAGCTCCTTTGATTTGTCATCGACATGCATTTGTAGATAAGCCTGGCATAAGTCTATTTTGCTGAACTTTTGCCCTCCGGCCAGGCCCGTAAAAAGATCATCAATGAGGGGAAGAGGGTACTGTTCCACAGACAGCACCGGGTTAATAGTCACTTTAAAATCCCCGCAGATTTGAACAGATCCATCCTTTTTCAGGACAGGAACAATGGGTGTGGCCCATTTGCTCATGCTCACAGGCTCCAGGACTCCATTCTTGACTAAGGCCTCCAAGTTAGCCTCAACTTTTGGCCTAATTGCATAGGGTACAGGTCGGGCTTTGTGAAACTTCGGCTTGCTGTCAGGTTTAATGTCCAGTCTCACGCTGATCTTTTTCATGCTCCCAAGTTCCCCATTGAAGAGTTCTGCATGTTTGTTTAACACTGCAGTCAGACCTGACTCCCCTTTTGACATCATGCGGACTGCAGGCCAGTCCAGCGTGATTTTCTCTAGCCACGCACGTCCCAGTAGCGATGGGTAATTTCCCTTTACCACATATAGTGGCAGTTTTGCAGTCTTTCCGTTCAATTTAACTGTCACCTCAATGACGCCTCTCATGGCCACAGGTTCGCCGGCATACGTCTTTAGCACGATGTTTGTTGGCTGAAGGGTAAGATGCTTTAGCATTTTGTTGTAGACAGTGTCTGAAACAAGGGACACAGCCGCGCTGTGTCCACCTCCATCCGCACTGATTGTCCCTCCACCAGTGGTGACACCCAGTAGCCATTTGAACCACCTGCAACCGTCAGTATGTGCACCTCTTCCTCCTCAGAGGTGTCGCTCCCCTCTGTTTTGCTTGTTCCATCATACTGCACTGAATGAACACTCTTTTTCCTCTCTTGTCCAAATACAGACATTTTGCTTCCATGCATCCCAGCTCTGTCTGTTCTTTTATTACCTCTACAGGCGCGTTTAATGTGACCTTTTTTGCCACAATTTCGGCATTCCAGCTCCATACACCAGCAGTCATTAGCGTGATGGCCCGTTTTCCCACACGGTAACATGTGCCGTTCCGCGCACCTTTAGGCTCAGACGACACCTTGTGAACTCTCCCTGTTGAACTCAACTGGTGAGCCTCCTTTTCCGCCATCTCCATGGAGACACTAACTTCAATGGCCTTTTCAAGAGTACGGTTGTCCTCAGTAAGAAGGCACTTCTGTGTGGCTGCATTTTGCAGACCACGCACAAGTCTGTCTCTAATGGTGTCATTCAGCACCTCCTTGAACTGGCAGTGTTCCGACAACCTTTTTAAAGCAGCAATAAACATTGTCACTGATTCCCCCTCCTCTTGATTCCGTTTATGAAATCTAAATCTCTCAGCAATAACCAGAGGTTTTGGTGAAAAATGTGCTCCAAGAATTTCCACTAGTTGCTTATATGTTTTAGTTCCTGGCTTATCTGGCTGCACGAGGCTGCGAAGTAAATTGAAAGTCTTCGGCCCGATTACACTCAAAAAGGTAGGCACGACCTTTTCATTTGCCACCGCATTCGCCAATACAAAATAGTCAAAACGTTCCGTATATGCGCTCCATTGCTCCACATTTTCATCAAAATCACCAATGTTTCCTAATATAGTAGCCATCTCACGTTTCAAATTAAATTTTCTGTTTACTCACTGCACCCGTAACGTACGCAGATTCATCCGCTCCTCGTTGCCACTTGTTGTGTCGGTACCTTTCTACCTAGACACAATTTAGGACTCAGAACTCAGAGATTCAAACATGAAGTGCTTTATTGGAAGGAAAAGAAGTTCTGGAAAGTTCCGAACAAAGAGAGCTAAAACTTAACAGAGAACACCCAACCATTTATCTCCTGTGACAGCGCCACCACAGGTGGGAGGAGAACACACAATAGAACACACAATACATAACAATTACTTAGCTGAATTTCTTCTCAAGTCCTGCTCCTACTCCCAGTTTCAGGTTTCACCCCCTCCTCTTCTCCTCTTGACTATGACAATTCATTATTTAGGTAGTCACTGTTGTAATGCAGGTAATATCAATTTGCGCACAGCACGGGCCCACAAACACAACATCATAGAAACATAGAGATAGGAACAGGAGTAGGCCATTCGGCCCTTCGAGCCTGCTCCGCCATTCAATGAGATCATGGCTGATCTTCGTCTGAGATCATAGCTGATCTTACCAGTTCAGTACCCCGTCCCCGCCTTTTCTCCGTAACCCTTAATCCCCTTAGCCGTCAGAAATATATCCAATTCTCTCTTGAAAATATTTATTGAATTAGCCTTCACAGCCCTCTGTGGCAGGGAATTCCACAGGCTCACCACTCTTTGAGTGAAGAAATTCTTCCTCATCTCTGTTTTAAATGATTTGCCCGCTATTTTTAGACTGTGGCCCCTGGTTCTGTGCTCCCCGGCCATTGGAAACATTCTCTCTGAATTCAGCCTGTCCAGGCCTGCCATAATTTTATATGTTTCGATGAGATCCCCTCTCAACCTTCTAAACTCCAGTGAGTACAAGCCCAAACTATTCAATCTCTCCTCGTAGGTCATTCCCGCCATTCCAGGTATCAGCCTGGTAAATCGCCGCTGCACTCTTTCCATGGCAAGAACATCCTTCCGCAGATGGGGCGACCAAAACTGTACACAATACTCCAGATGCGGTCTCACCAGCACCTTGTACAGCTGTAGTAAGGTATCCCTATTCCTATACTCGAACCCCCTTGATATGAAGGCCAACATACCATTTGCCTTCTTAATCGCCTGTTGCACCTGCATGGTGAAGGGACTGAGCTAATTCTGCCAGTCTGCAGGAGTACTCGAGCCGAGCTACCATCTTGTACTGGGCTGTCTTGGTCAACTTAGAACTGATGATTCTTACAGAGAGTTCAAAACATTAGCCAAGAGCGACACTCAAACTCTCTCCCTTCTGTATTCACAATCTGATGCTGAAAAACTGAAACTAGACTGTGAGTTTTGATTTAATTGCTTCTTTTTAATGCATTCTTTATTCATAGAATGTGTCATGAAAGGGAAGTCTTATTGATTGCAGGAAAAGGGAAACCAGCAGTACGCACTTAAGTATAGGTTGATTCTACCCTGGAGACATTTTCTTCAAACCTACATGTGCGTCAAAAATCTGTTTGAGGTCGGCCTAAAATGAAACCTATTCTACAATTTCAACAAATGGATCAATACTTCCAATCATTTCTAAGAAGCCAGGACAACAATTTATCGACATTACCTCTGGGAAAAGTTTTTTATGATTTCTTCAGCATAGTCTACAAAATGTCATTTGTGCTTGAATTCATTTTTATATTCTCCATATTCTGGAGCCAGCTGAGGCAGATTAACACGGAAAATCTCAAAGGATGCCTGTTCCTTTTAAAGAGATTTTCATCTGACACTGCGATTTCCCTTTTACCCTATATATAGAAAATAGTTTCCATGGGACCAACTTCATATTTTCTTGCTGTCCAAACCAGTTCCTATTCCTACTTCTGACGAAAGGTCATTGACCTGAAACAACAACAACTTGTATTTATATAGCACCTTTAACATAGTAAAACGTCCCAAGGTGCTTCACAGGAGTATTAAAAGTCAAACAATTTGACACAGAGCCACATAAGAAGCAATTAGGGCAGGTGACCAAATGCTTGGTCAAAGAGGTAGGTTTTAAGGAGCATCTTAAAGGAGGAAAGAGAGGTGGAGAGGTTTAGGCAGGGAATTCCAGAGCTCAGGGCCTAGGCAACAGAAGGCAGTGCCACCAATGGCTGAGCGATTATAATCAGGGATACTCAAGAGGGCAGAATTAGATGAGTGCAGATATCTCGGGGGGTGGGGGGGGGTAGTGGCGGGGTGGTGTTGTGGGGCTGAAGGAGGTTACAGAGATAGGAAGGGGTGAGGCCATGGAGGAATTTGAAAACAAGGATGCATCGGCAGCGGGTGGAGGCGGAACAGCACGGCAGAGCGACTACAAGAGGCCCCAGAGGCTCAGGTAGGCGTACCAATCTCCAATCTCAGGCAAGGAGAGAGGTAAAAAGTATTCAAGGTGTGACGTCACCACAAAACAGGTAGGTGATTGGTTGGAGTATTTCTCTCGTTTTAAAACTTTAAGTCTGTGGTTTATAGTTTTTAAGGTTGCTGTGGTGTACCAAGGCCTTTCTGGTGCAGAGTGACTGTTGGTAAACCATTTAACTGGTGTAACTAGAGGGATTGATTTAATTTAAATCCAATTAATTAAAGGGGATACTAGCATCTAAAATCGGGCAGAGGGTGTCCATAACTAACAATAAATTTTTTAAATTAATTACATAGAATGGAGCAGGTGATGTGTTACTGTTGCGAGATGTGGGAGCCGGTGAACCCCATTGAGGCTCACGGTGATTACGTCTGTGACAAGTGTCTGCTGCTACAGGAACTCCAGCTCCGTGTTGATGAGCTGGAGTCGGAGCTTCAGACACTGCGACACATCAGGGAGGGAGAGAAGTACCTGGACTCTGTGTATCAGGAGGTGGTCACACCGATGAAGTTAAGTAATTCAGATGTAGCCCATGGTCAGGGACAGGATGGTGTGACTACGAGTGAGGCAGGTACGGGGATCCAGGAGGTAGAGCTGGAGGAGCCGCAGCCCTTGCTCTTGACCAACAGGTTCGAGGTTCTTACTCCCTGTGGGGACAGGAGCAGGGACTGCAGGGAGGATGAGCAACCTGGCCACAGCACCGTGGAACGGGGGGCCATTCAAGAGGGGGCAGTAAATAGAAATGTTGTAGTGGTAGGGGATAGTATTATTAGGGGGATAGATAGAGTTCTCTGCAGCTGACAGCAAGAGTCCCGAAGGCTGTGTTGCCTACCCGGTGCCAGGGTTAAGGACATCTCCTCTGGGCTGGAAAGAAACTTGCAGTGGGAGGGGGTGGATCCAGTTGTCGTGGTCCATGTTGGTACAAACGACGTAGATAGGACTAGGAAGCCGGTTCTGTTAAAGGAGTATGAGCAGCTAGGGGTCAAATTAAAAAACAGAACCTCAAGGGTAATAATCTCTGGATTATTACCTGAGCCACGAGCGAATTTGGCTAGGACAAATAAAATTAGAGAGTTAAATGCGTGGCTCAAAGACTGGTGTGGGAGAAATGGGTTTTGCTTCCTGGGACACTGGCACCAGTACTGGGGCAGGAGGGAGCTGTTCCGTTGGGATGGGCTTCACTTGGCCAGTGCTGGGACTAGAGTCCTGGCAGATCATATAACTAGGGCTGTAGAGAGGGCTTTAAACTAACTAGTGGGGGGGAGGATCCTAGAGAGCAAATAATAAAAATGACAACGGAGAAGGTCATAGACTTAGGTAGCAGTGGGGAAATTAAAAGCCAGAGTGTGTCAGGAAGGGGCAGAAGGTATGGAGTAAAAGGTAAAGTAATAAAAAGGGCAAAAGCAGGAACTAAGTGTCACAAAACACATTTGAAAGTTCTCTATCTGAATGCACGTAGCATTCGTAACAAAATAGACGAGTTAACGGCACAAATAACTACATATGGGTATGATCAGTACAAAGAAGGTTCACTCGGTTAATCCCGGGGATGAGGGGATGGACATATGAGGAGAGGTTGAGTAGATTGGGACTCTACTCATTGGAGTTCAGAAGAATGAGAGGCGATCTTATTGAAACATATAAGATTGTGAAGGGGTTGGATCGGGTGGATGCGGGGAAGATGTTCCCGATGATGGGTGAAACTAGAACTAGGGGGCATAGTCTTAGAATAAGGGGCTGCTCTTTCAAAACTGAGATGAGGAGGAACTACTTCACTCAGAGGGTGGTAGGTCCATGGAATATGCTGCCCCAAAAAGCTGTAGAAGCTACATCATTACATAAATTTAAAACAGAAATAGACAGTTTCCTAGAAGTAAAGGGAATTAAGGGTTACGGGGAGCGGGCAGGAATTTGGACATGAGTCTAGGTTCGGATCGGTCATGGCCCTGTGGGTAGCGGAGCGGGCCCAGGGGCCGTGTAGCCTGATCCTGCTCCTATTTCATGTGTCTAATTCTGTTAGATTCAGGAGATGGTGCTGTGATAGTCGATTGGCGGTTAGGATCAGATCAGCCATGATCTTATTGAATGGCGGAGCAGACTCGAGGGGCCGATTTGGCCTACTCCTGCTCCTATTTCTTATGTTCTTATGTTCTTATGTATCATGTGGCCATTACAGAAACATGGCTGCAGGGTGACAATGCCTGGGAATTAAACATACCAGGTTATTTAACGATCAGGAAGGACAGGCAGGAAGGAAGGGGAGGTGGGGTGGCTATGTTAATAAAGGAAGGAATCACTGTAATACAGATAAATGATATTGGGTCAAAAGATCAGGATAATGAAACAGTTTGGGTGGAGGTAAGGAATAATAAAGGGAAAAAAACACTAGTGGGCGTAGTCTATAGGCCTCCGAACAGTTGCAACTCTGTTGGACGGAGTATCAATCAGGAAATAGTTGAGGCTTGTAATAAGGGAGCATCTATAATTATGGGGGATTTTAACTATCATATTAATTGGACAAATCAAATTGGGCAGGGCTGCCTTGAGGATGAGTTCATTGAGTGTATTAGGGATGGGTTTCTTGAGCAGTATGTAACTGAACCGACCAGGGGGCAAGCAACCTTAGATCTGGTCCTGTGTAACGAGACAGGATTAATTAAAAATGTCCGAGTAAAGGATCCCCTTGGAATGAGTGACCATAACATGGTTGAATTCCATATTCAATTAGAGGGTGAGAAGGTTGGATCTCAAACAAGCGTGCTAAGCTTGAATAAAGGAGACTATGAAGGTATGAGAGCGGAATTGAGTAGAGTGGATTGGGAAAATAGATTAAAGGGTAAGATGATACATGATCAGTGGTGTACATTTAAGGAGTTATTTTACAACTTCCAAAAAAAATATATTCCACTGAGAAGCAAAGGGTGTAAAAGAAAAGACAGCCATCCGTGGCTAAGTAAAGAAATTAAGGATAGTATTCGACTAAAAACAAGGGCATATAATGTAGCCAAATCTAGTGGGAGAATAGAGGATTGGGAAAACTTTAAAAGACAGCAAAAAATAACAAAAAGATTGATTAAGAAAGGGAAGATAGATTATGAAAGTAAATGAGCAAAAAATATAAAAACAGATAGTAAGAGTTTTTATAGTCATATAAAAAGAAAAAGGGTGGCTAAAGTAAATGTTGGTCCCTTAGAGGATGAGACCGGGAAATTAATGGTGGGAAATATGGAGATGGCAAAAACACTGAATGAATATTTTGTATCAGTCTTTACAGTAGAAGACACTAAAAATATCCCAACACTGGACAAACAGGGGGCTATAGGGGGGGAGGAGCTAAACACGATCAAAATCACTAAGGAAGTGGTACTCGGTAAAATAATGGGACTCAAGGCGGATAAATCACCTGGACCTGATGGCTTACATCCTAGGGTCTTGAGGGAAGTGGCGGTAGGGATTGTGGATGCATTGGTAATAATTTTCCAAAACTCCCTGGACTCAGCAAAGGTCCCGGCAGACTGAAAAACTGCGAATGTAACGCCCTTATTTAAAAAGGGCAGTAGACAGAAGGCTGGAAACTATAGACTGGTTAGCCTAACATCTGTGGTAGGTAAAATATTGCAGTCCATTATTAAGGAGACAGTAACAGGACATTTGGATAATCATAATTTAATAGGACAAAGTCAGCAAGGTTTTATGAAGGGGAAGTCATGTTTGACAAATTTACTGGAGTTCTTTGAGGAAGTAACATATAGGGTGGATAAAGGGGAACCAGTGGACGTAGTGTATTTAGACTTCCAAAAGGCATTTGACAAGGTGCCACACAAAAGATTATTGCTTAAGATAAAAAATCACGGGATTGGGGGTAATATTCTGGCATGGATAGAGGATTGGCTATCTAACAGAAGGCAGAGAGCTGGGATAAATGGTTCATTCTCGGACTGGCAATCAGTAACTAGTGGTGTTCCACAAGGGTCAGTGCTGGGTCCCCAACACTTTACAATCTATATTAACGATTTGGAGGAGGAGACCGAGTGTAACATATCAAAGTTTGCAGATGATACTAAGATGGGAGGGAAAGTAGTGAGTGAGGAGGACATAAAAAACCTGTAAGGGGACATAGACAGGCTAAGTAAGTGGGCAGAGATTTGGCAGATGGAATACAATACTGGAAAGTGTGAGGTTATGCACTTTGGCAGGAAAAATCGTAGAGCAAGTTATTACAGGTAGACTACCTTTTATCCGAACTTCTGAAAACCGAAACCCTCTAAAAACCGAAGGTTTTTTCGTTCAGCTTAAGTCGTGCGCACGACATGACCAGAGTGGCGCACGACCCCGACCCCCGCCGACGACCCCCCGCGGACCCCCGCCGACCCCGACCCCCCCGCCGACCCCCCCCGTGGACCCCCGCCGACCCCGACTCCCGCCGCCCCCCCCCGCTGACCCCCCCGCGGACCCCCGCCGACCCCGACTCCCGCCGACCCCCCTGCCGACCCCCCCCGCCGACCCCGACCCCCGCCGACCCCAACGACCCCCCCCCGCCGACCCCCGCCAACCCATCCCGACAAATTTCCCAGTCTTATAAAATACCTTTCGAAATCCGAAATTTTCCGAAAACCGAAGCACGGCTAGTCCCGAGGTTTTCGGATAAAGGATAGTCTACCTGTATCTTAATGGCAAGAAACTGGAAAGTACTGAAGTACAAAGGGATCTGGGGGTCCTGGTGCACGAAACTCAAAAGGTTAGTATGCAGGTGCAGCAAGTGATTAAGAAGGCCAATGGAATGTTGGCTTTCATTGCTAGGGGGATAGAATATAAAAATAGGGAGGTATTGCTTCAGTTGTACAAGGTATTGGTGAGACCGCACCTGGAATACTGCATACAGTTTTGGTGTCCATACGTAAGAAAAGACATATTGCTCTCGACTCAGTACAAAGAAGGTTCACTCGGTTAATCCCGGGGATGAGGGGATGGACATATGAGGAGAGGTTGAGTAAATTGGGACTCTACTCATTGGAGTTCAGAAGAATGAGAGGTGATCTTATTGAAACATATAAGATTGTGAAGGGGTTGGATTAGGTGGATGCGGGGAGGATGTTCCCGATGATGGGTGAAACTAGAACTAGGGGGCATAGTCTTAGAATAAGGGGCTGCTCTTTCAAAACTGAGATGAGGAGGAACTACTTCACTCTGAGGGTGGTAGGTCCATGGAATATGCTGCCCCAAAAAGCTGTAGAAGCTACATCATTACATAAATTTAAAACAGAAATAGACAGTTTCCTAGAAGTAAAGGGAAAAAAGGGTTATGTGGAGCGGGCAGGAATTTGGACATGAGTCTAGGTTCGGATCGGTCATGGCCCTGTGGGTAGCGGAGCGGGCCCAGGGGCCGTGTAGCCTGATCCTGCTCCTATTTCGTGTGTCTAATTTTGTTAGATTCAGGAGATGGTGCTGTGATAGTAGGTTGGCGGTTAGGATCAGATCAGCCATGATCTTATTGAATGGCGGAGCAGGCTCGAGGGGCCGATTGGCCTACTCCTGCTCCTATTTCTTATGTTCTTAATTTTGAAATTGCGGCATTGCTTAACTGGGAGCCAATGTAGACTTCAAATTATTTTCTTCAAGCAAGTTTTGAGTTCCAATTTTACACTTAGGTTAAGATTTATGCCAAGTCTGGATTTTAAAGTTTCGTCAACTTCAAAAAAAATACTTTGCTAATGTACGCTAAGTTATCATGATCTTCCACCAGACCATGGCTTCACATTGTGCTGATTTTGACGGAATTAGAGCAGCACCACAGGAGTTGTTATAGCTTAAGCCAGACCTACATATTTACATGCAAAACGAAGTATACACTCCTTTGAAGCAAAGAAATTATACAACAACAACAACTTGTATTTATATAGTGCCTTTAACATAGTAAAACGTCCCAACGCGCTTCACAGGAGTATTAGAAGAAAAAATATGACAACGAGCCACATAAGGATAAATTAGGGCAGGTGACCAAAAGCTTGGTCAAAGAGGTAGATTTTAAAGAGTGTCTTAACAGAGGAAAGAGAGGTAGCGAGGTGGAGAGGTTTAGGGAGGGAATTCCAGAGCTGAGGGCCGAGGCAACAGAAGGCACAGCCAACAATGGTTGAGCGATTATAATCAGGGATGCTCAAGAGGCCAGAATTAGAGGAGCGCAGATATCTCGGGGGGGTTGTGGGGCTGAAGGAGATTACAGAGATAGGAAGGGGCGAGGCCATGGAGGGATTTGAAAACAAGGATGAGAATTTTGAAATCGAGGCGTTGCTTATGGGTAGGTCAATGTAGGTCAGCGAGCACAGGGATGATGGGCGAACGGGACTTGGTGCGAGTTAGGACATGGGCAGCCGAGCTTTGGATGACCACAAGTTTACGTAGAGTAGAATGTGGGAGGTCAGCCAGGAGTGCGTTGCAATAGTCAAGTCTAGAGGTAACAATGGCATGGATGAGGGTTTCAGCAGCGGATGAGCTGAGGCAAGAGCAGAGATGGGCGATGTTACAGAGGTGGAAATAGGCGGTCTTAGTTCAGCTGCAGATATGTGGTTGGAAGCTCATTTCAGGGTCAAATATGACACCAAGGTTGTGAACAATGTGGTTCAGCCTCAGACAGATGTTAGGGAGAGGGATGGAGTCAGTGGCTAGGGAATGGAGCTTGTGGCAGTGTCGAAAACAATGGTTTCAGTCTTCCCAATATTTAATTGGAGAAAATTTTTGCTCATCCAGAACTGGATGTCTGACAATTTAGAGACCGTGGAGAGGTCGAGAGAAGTGGTGGTGAGGTAGAGCTGGGTGACGTCAGCGTACATGTGGAAACTGACGCTGTGTTTTCTGATGATGTCACCAAGGGGCATCATGTAGATGAGAAATAGGAGGGGGCCAAGGATAGACCCTTGGGGGACACCAGAGGTAATGATGCGAGAGTGGGAAAAGAAGCCGTTGCAGGTGATTCTCTGGCTATGATTAGATAGATAAGAATTAAACCAGGCGAGTGCCGTCCCACCCAGCTGGAGGACGGTGGAGAGGTGTTGGAGAAGGATGGAGTGGTCAACCGTGTCAGAGGCTGCAGACAAGTCAAGAAGGACGATGAGGGATAGTTTACAGTCACAGTCACAAAGGATTTCATATGGGACTTTGATGAGAGCTGTTTTGGTACTGTGACAAGGGCGGAAACCTGATTTGGGGGATTTAAACATGGAATTGCATGAAAACATGAAAAGATGGGCACGGATTTAGGAGGCGACAACACGTTCAAGGACTTTGGAGAGGAAAGGGAGTTTGGAGATGGGGCAGTAGTTTGCAAGGACGGAGGGGTCAGGGGTTGTTTTTTTGAGGAGAGGTGTGATGACGGCGGATTTGAGGGAGAGGGGGACAGTACCTGAGGAGAGAGAACTGTAAACAGTGTCAGCTAACATGGTAGCCAGAAAAGGAAGTTGGGTGGTCAGCAGTTTGGTGGGAATACAGTCGAGGGAGCAGGAAGTGGGTCTCATGGACAAGACGAGCGCTGAGAGGTCAAGAGGGGTGGTCGGAGAGAAACCGGAGCAAGATGTGAGTTCAGGGCTAGACAAAATAAGCTGTGTGGAATTGGAGGGAAACCCATGACATGGCTAGGAAATTAGTTGATAGGCGAGCCGTTGACATAAAAGGGACATTTTTAGAATTACTGGGAGGTAACAGGTGGTATCCAAGGGATTGGTGTTGGGTGACAGTTTTTTTCCTCTCTATATAAATGGCCTGTATTTAGGAATTGATGGGGAAATGTTCAGATACCTAGACGATACCAATGTAGGCAGTGTAGTGAATTATGAAGAAGAAAATGGTAAGTGGGTAGACAATGGCAGATGCGGTTTAATATAACAAAGTGAGAGTTATTACATTTTTGAGATAAGAGTGGCGGATGGTATTCCTGTGAAAATAGGAAGCACTTGGGGATATAGGGGAACAGAGGGATTCCCACTTCATCCTTGATTGGCCGAAGGTTCATGAAGGTGGGACCGGTGGGTTGGCTTCCTTCTTTGGAATTCTCTTGACTTCCACCTCCTGAGCACTCTGTACTCTGGACAACCACAAACAAACTGACACCTAGGGCGTGATCTTGCCAGCCCTGGGGAGGCGGGTATGGTGGCAGGACTGCTGGGAAAATGGCAGAACCTGGGGGCGAGTGCCCAACCCGCCTCCGTGCCATCTTGCCAGGAGGCGGGTTGCCAACCCGTGCTGGGTCCCGTCTCCTTGGAGGCGGGAAGGGGATCAGTGCCACTTATCAGCCTGTTAACAGGTAGTTAACAGGCAGATAAGAGGATTATCCCCATTTTACCCACACAAGTGCGGGCTTCCTGAAGGCTGTGAACCCCGCCAGGGTCACCGAGGCGAGTAGTGGGTCTGCGGGGGTCGGAGGGGTGCAGAATTGCACAGTGAAGGTAAATGATGGGCGCAAGTATGGAGAGGTGAGTATGTGAGGTAAGTGGAAAGTGATAGAAAATGTTTACTTATCTTTGTTTCTTCCTGCAGGCTTCAATCGGTGGATATGCGCAGAGTCTCGCACCTCCGCGGCAGAGATGACAGATGGCCGTTACATTCTCCAATGCAACAACCATTTAATTTCTGCAAAAGAAAGAGGTTTGATGAGGTCTTGAATACAAGAACTCATCAAACTACATAGAATGTCAGTGTTTGACAGCTTCACAGAGCTGTCAAACGACGACAATTCATCTGTCAAAAAATTTTGACAGATGAAACGTCATACGTTGATGTTCTCTGTAACCGGCTTTCCCTTAATTCCCTGCTGGGTGGGCTTAACAAGGTCAATCAAGGGAAAATAACGTCAGTTGGCCAGAAGCTGATGGAGGCGGGACTGGAACCTGACAAGTGAGAGTCCTGCCTCCAAAAGCTCCCCATTGGCAGTTTTTAGCCTAATCCCTATTTTGAGGGGTGTCATGTGAGATTCCCGACGGCTCCAAACCACGCCAGGTTAGAGCAGGCGGGCCGTCGGGTTGAAGGACTTGGAGGGGTCGCGATGTCGGTGTTCAGGTGAGTGATGGGTGCATGAGTGCAAAGGTAAGTGTGTTTGGTGTGTCTAAAGTGTGTAAAGAAGTTTAAATTACCTGTACTTACCTTAACAGCCTTTCTTCCTCTAGGTTTCGGGAGTCCATCACTCAGCCGGCACTGAAAGCAAAATGGCTGCGAGCTGTCAAAAGTGACAGCCTTCAGCTTTCATTGCCGGTGTGAGTTCTAACTGAGTCTGTGGAGAAGGACTCAGGTTAGAAGTCAGACTGTCAGTGTTTGACAGCTTCAAACAGCTGTGAAACACTGATATTTCATCTGCCAAGGCGTCTTGACAAATGAAATTTCAGTCTGTGACGTCACCTGTTGCCGGGTGGCCCTTAATTGGCTTGCTGAGCCCGCTAGGCGGGCTCAACAAGGTCAATCAAGGGAAAATCGCGTGGATTGGCCGGACGTCGATGTAGGCGGGACTAAAAACCGAAAGTTGTAGTCCCGCCTCCTTCCCGACTGCTGAATGAAAATCGACCCCAAAGAGTCAACGTTTCAGGTCGAAACCCTTCGTCAGGACTCTATTTCTCTCTCCACGGATGTTGCCTGGCCTGCTGCGTTTTTCCAGCATTTTCTGTTGTTATTTTGGATTTCCAGCATCTGCAGTATGTGTGTGTGTGTGTGTGTGTGTGTGTGTGTGTTTACTTGCTGCCTTAACTAGCTGAGCCATCCGGGGAGGTGCTGTCAACTGCTTCTCCTGTACAAGCTCCTGTTTTATGAGTACTAATTAGAATAGGTCTACAGCAGGCTTTGCAGCTCCTCAGCTGTCCGCAATGATATAGGCTTCAAAATGTTTCCTTAACCTCCAGAGAAAATGCGGAAGAACGAATGGCTCCAATTCACCAGATATTCAGCAAAAGGACATGTAATAAATCATGGAGGGAAAGGATTGAATATAACCAAACCCAGCAGGTGAACTAAGAAAGAACTTCCATTTTATATCGCACCTTTCACTTCCTCAGGGCATCCCAATGCACTTCACAGCCAATGTCGTCACTGTTATATAGGCAAACGAATTAAACGTTTAACACAACAAAAAGTTATGTGCATATAATAGCAAAATACTGCGGATGCTGGAAATCTGAAATAACAGCAGAAAATGCTGGAAATACTCAGCAGGCCAGGCAGCATCCGTGGAGAGAGAAACAGAGTACAGGAAACTTTCGATTAGCCGGCCCCTAAATAACCGGAAATGTCGGTTAACCGGCAAAATTCAAGAGTAGGTTCAGGTAACTTTTATTACTTGCCTTGCTCCATGTGTTGCTGTGCAAGGGTGTGGCTGCAGCTGTTGCTAAGCTACAGAGACACTTGCAACTTGTGGCCATTGTTTTGAACCTGTTGCTAAGCAACAGGGTTTGTTGCTTTATACGGAGCTCTCAGCTCTGTATCTTTTACTATAGCGTTCGGTTATCCAGAATTTTTGATGAACCGGCACCACGTCGGTCCCGTGCGTGCCGGATAAAAGAAAGTTTCCTGTAAATGTTTCAGGTCTGGGACTCCTCTGCTGAAGGGTCCCAGACCTGAAATGTTAACTCTGTTTCTCTCTCCATGGATGCTGCCTGGCCCGCTGAGTATTTCCAGCATTTTCTGTTGGTATTTAAAATGTTATGTGTTTTTGAAACATAGGAACAGGAGTAGGTTATACATCCCCTCGAGCCTGTTCTATTATTCAGTTAGATCATGGCTGATCTATACCCCAACTCCATTTCCCCGCTTTTGCTCCATATCCCTTGATGCCCACACCTAACAAAATCTATTGATCACAGTCTTGAAAATTTTAATTGACCCACCTTCCACAACCCTTTCGGAGGAGAGAGTTCCAGGTTTCCACTACCCTTTGTGTATAAAAGTGCTTCCTGATTTCACTCCTACCGTTTAAGATTGTGCCCTCTTGTTCGAGATTCTTGCACCAGAGGAAATAGTTCCTCTGTATCTACCCTATCGAACCACTTTATCATTTTAAACACTTCTATTAGATCACTCCTCAACCTTCTTAGCTCAAGGGAATACAAGCTAAGTCTATGCAACCTGTCCTTATAATTGAACCCTTTAAGCCCCAGTATCATTCTGGTGCACCTGTGCTGCACCCACTCCAAGGCCACGATATACTTTCCAAAGAAGGGTGCCCAAAACTGTGTGCACTCATCCGGGTGGGGTCTGTCTAGGGCTCTGCATAACAGAAACCTCACTTCCTCTCCTTTGTATGCCAACCCCCTTGAATAAAGACCATCATTCCATTAGCCTTTTTAATTACCTTTTGTACTTGTGCACGAGCTTTTAGTGATTGGTGTACCTGGACACCTAAATCCTTTTGCTCCTCCACAATTCCTCATCTCTCGCCATTAAGAAAATATTCTGATCTGTTATTCCCAAAGTGGATGACCATACACTTCTCTACATTGCACTGCCAGTTTTGCCCACTCACATAAGAACATAAGAATTAGGAACAGGAGTAGGCCATACGGCCCCTCGAGCCTGCTCTGGCATTCAATAAGATCATGGCTGAACGTCTACATCAACTCCACTTTACCGTCCTATCCCCATATCCCTTGATTCCTTTAGTGCCCAAAAATCTATCGATCTCAGCCTTGAATATACTCCACGACTGAGCCTCCACAGCCCACTGGGGTAGAGAATTCCAAAGATTTCTCTGAAATCTGAATGAAGAAATTTCTCCTCATCTCAGTCCTAAATGGCCAACCCCTTACCCTGAGACTATGACCCCTAGTTCTAGACTCCCCAGCCAGGGGCAACATCCTCCCCGCATCTACCCTGTCAAGCCCTGTAAGAATTTTATGGGGGAAAAATTCAGTTGGTTGCGCCTCCCGTTAGCGCCTTAAGAGGGCGCTGATGGGACGCAAAGCAACTAACGCCCGGGCGCGGCACTGCCCACGCCACCCGCAAAATTCAGCGGCAGGTTAGTGGTGGTGCTAATTGGTAGCGCCCTGCGGTGCTGCGCCGCTGGCGATGACGTCATTGGCGTGCACAGCGCCCCGGCCACGATCTTCGGGAGTGCCTCCTGACTTACCGCCGGACACTATGTCCGACGGGGTCAGGGGGCGCACCTGCGGCCGGGGAGGCGCAACTTAAAGGCGAGGTGCGGGGCGGCCATATTTGTTGCTGGCTGCCTGCCAGCACCTGCCTGCGCTCCCGTCCCAGACCTCCTGAAACTCCCCCCCCCCCCCCCCCCTGCGGAGTGCTGGCTGTGCTCCAAGAGCCCAGCACTTCTCTTGAGTGCCGGGCTCTTTTGCCTGCACTCCCGATCCCCGGGGCCCAGCTGGGCCCCAGGTCACGCTGCACAAGGCCCCCTCCCCTTTAAGAAGGGGAGGAAGGCCTGCAATACCGCAGCACGACGTGCCGTAGCAGGTGGCGCTGCGGCACATAACTGCGGCACAATATTGACTCACAGCGCCCCAAGAGAGATGCGGGGCGCTTCCAGTAGTGCCCCGCTTCCCTCTTGGGGCGCAACCACTCAATTTCTGGCGCGGGGACGCTAATTTTTCCGGGGCGCGAAGTTAGTATATGTTTCAATGAGATCACCTCTCATTCTTCTAAACTCCAGAGAATATAGCCCTATTCTATTCAATCTCTCCTCATCGGACAACCCTCTCATCCCAGAAATCTGTCTAGTGAACCTTTGTTGCACCTCCTCTAAGGCAAGTATATCCTTCTTTAGGTAAGGAGACCAAAACTGTACAAGGTACTCGAGGAGTGGTCTCACCAAAGCCCTATATAATTGCAGCAAGACTTCTTTACTCTTATACTGTAACTTTCTGCTTCCACCAGCCTTCTAACTTAGTGGAGACTTTTTCAAAATCAGGATTGTCATTACTGACACATCTGAGAGTGGAGTCTGGGGTAACATATTTTATAAAGGCTCAGAATTTGATGACAAAATAATGGTGAGTTTATTGACACTCGTCATTATTAGTGTGTAAATCGTCCGGCAACCTGTGGCGAGGAAAAGATACCCCGTGAATTACGAATCACCACAAGTTGCTGGACGATTTGCGCCGCTCCGTCGTTAGCCTCGCAAAAATGGCAGCTCGCTCTCAACCTCCCTGTTATTTTTAAGAGCTTGCTGCATTTGCACATTAAACTCACTGCAGAAAGTTAGAGCTCATAATTAACAGTGTAAGAACCCTCTTAATGACGTGATAATTGTTAATGCAATGCCAATCAAACTCTCTGGCCCAGAAAGGGAACTATTTAAACGGTTGCGTCTCATTCCTGCATGTAGTAAATTCTTCTTAGAGATTTAGAATCATAGAAGCATCGAAAAATAGGAGTAGGAGTCGGCCATTCAGCCTTTCAATATGATCATGCCTGTCATTCCTCTGTTTCCTTCTCTATCCTTAAATCTAATTGGTTAAGGAGATAGACTGTTGGCCCACTAAGGTTCCAGATGCCCCTCTGTCCTCGTCGTTATCAGCTCGCACTTCCAACAACTTACAAGGCAAAAACTTTTTGAGCTGAGGGGTGCAGGAAAAAGTCTAACTAACGACGCAGCAAAATCTGGACCATAAAATGAATTATGCTTTGTTGAGCTTAGCACCTGAATTGCACCCTTGTGTATTTATTTCGAGCACTGTAACATGTACCTTCAGACATTTTCTGTGGAAACCAGGGAATTATTTTACTTCAGGCGTTTCCTTAGTCAGTCTGTATTAAGGTATTTAAGTTTTATAATAAGGCATTATGTTTGATAGCAGGAACTACTAGAAAACAATGAGCAGCTATCCGATTTGCACCTTATAAACAGGGCACTCTTCCATCCATTTTAAAGCATTTATCTAGATTTAGTAACAAAGGGCTTTGTATGTGTCAGATGAGATTAGATGCACGTAACTTGACAGCAAAAGTATATTTTGCTCTGTGTGTAAACTTCAAGGAAGTGAAATGGAATTACCACGGGAGTTATTCCGAACTCCTGCCGTTACTCCAACAGACAATTGGTGGAAATCGTCGTTTCTCGGGGGTTTCCGCTGACCTTCTGTTAAAGTAACGGGTGGGAGATCGCCGTGGAGATTCTACTCCAAATTCTCTCGCTGAACTAGGGACATTCTGGGCTTCTCTTTGGCTGGACTGCCAGCTGGAAGCCGGGTGGGTTGTGCACGGTGCACGATTTGCCTGGTTGAGTCTTAAAATGGCAATTGAAGGGGGGGTTCCTATGTACATTGTAGTACCCAGATTTTACATAGAAGAGCATAGAATTTAAAGCACAGGAACAGGCCATTCGGGCCATCTGGTCTGTGCTGGTGTTTATGCTCCACACGAGGCTCCTCCCACCCTCTTCATCTCAGCCTATCAGCATAACCTTTTGTTCCTTTCTCCCTCGTGTACTTATCCACCTTCCCCTTAAATGCAACGACTAAATGGGGTGGTCATTCTAACACATTTTAAATGTGCAGCCACGTACAGTATTCTGAGATAAGTTAGTCTGTGGGGCAATTTAATGTTCTTCGTAAATCAATTACTGAACAATAAGGATTCAATGAACAACGAGTTGGACTTTCCTTTCACCAACAAGATAAAAAGTTCCTTTCTTTTCTGGAAATGATTTTCCCAGTCAAAATCAGTATCCAATTAAATCCTAAAGCTTTTTGAATGGAAGTTATTCAAGGGACTAATTAAATTTGGACGACGGCCCAGTGATATTTACCGAGCATTTTATTTGCCATCAGAGTCCTGCAAATGTTCTGTATCTCCAGTTGTCTGTTCTATTTTTATGTTATCCCTTCAGACCGCCCCAACTAATAACTTTGTCCTACGCTCTTCCAGATTCTCCGTATCTATCTCGATAACAAACAGTGACTGTCACTCCAAACAAATGCTCTGCCTTTTCAATTCTATAACAGTGTATTATGCCTCTGACGGCACCTTTGATTCATTGAGACAGCAAACTTATACACATAGGATGCAGGTGGCCACACTTACTGGATGGCAGATGAATTGTACAGCTTCTGCCATACTGTTAATTTGACTGCACAAACAATCTGTGCAGTGCTGTAACCTGGGAGATAGCCAGTCAGCAGCCCATTTTACATCTCTCCTGATTTTTTTAAATTTCCATTGAATTCAATCAGGAGAGATGTAAAACCGGCTGCCGATTCGCTATTGCTCGTTTTACACTATCTCCCAAAGTCAAAATTGCCCCCCCCAGTTCAGGGCTGAGCAATTATTTGGGCTGGAGAACCACTTAACACGTTTTGGTGAGCTGTTGAGGGCCGCACAGCAATGTTCCCCCTTAGGTCGCGCACCAATCGTGAGGTCCCGCGCAGGCCGCTTACCAGCTCCTGCTGCTGGAAGGGAAACTGTGCATGCTCGGCCAGAACATTAAAAAAAAATGTTTTATTCGTTCCTGGGATGTGGGCATCGCTGGCAAGGCCAGCATTTATTGCCCATCCCTAATTGTCCTTGAGAAGGTGGTGGTGAGCCACCTTCTTGAACCGCTGCAGTCCGTGTGGTGAAGGTACTCCCACGGTGCTGTTAGGGAGGGAGTTCCAGGATTTTGACCCAGCGATGATGAAGGAACGGCGATATACTTCTAAGTCAGGATGGTGGTGACTTGGAGTGGAACATGGAGCTGGTGATGTTCCCATGCGCCTGCTGCCCTTGTCCTTCTAGGTGGAAGAGGTCGCGGGTTTGGGAGGTGCTGTTGAAGAAGCCTTGGCGAGTTGCTGCAGTGCATCTTGTAGATGGTACACACTGCAGCCACGGTGTGCCGGGGGTGGAGGGAGTGAATGTTTAAGGTGGTGGATGGGGTGCCAATCAAACGGGCTGCTTTGTCCTGGATGGTGTCGAGCTTCTTGAGTGTTGTTGGAGCTGCACTCATCCAGGCAAGTGGAGAGTATTCCATCACACTCCTTACTTGTGCCTTGTAGATGGTAGAAAGGCTTTGGGCATAAACATAAACATTGTATAAACATAAACATGAATTCAGATAGTAGTCAGATACTATCGTAAATACACCAAATGTAGTGTCAAATAGTAAAATCATCCGTTATTAAATGAATGAAATGGTTGATTGATCGATGACATGTTGTACTGAAAGTCTAGGTGGCTCGAGTCTGCTGGGCTTCCAACGCGAGAGGCGTACTCTTTTTAATGTGCTGAATACTGGAGCCTGAGGCTTTGCAAGGCCTGAACTACAATTGTGTGCCACTAACCAGGAGTCCTTGTGATCCGGGATCCACTCTCGTGTCTCAGACGGCAATGAGAACCCCCCGCCGCCGCCGTCGTACTCTGGGTGCCTGGAGAGGAAAGACGCAGCGCCGCTCTCTTTCTTCAGTAAAACCAAGAGTCGTTCGCATGAGCAGCCGTGACTCGACAGAGGAGGAGCGTCCAGTGCGCGTGCGCAGCAGCGCCCCTGCCAGCCAGCGCTGAGCGGCGGGTTTGGCAGGATTTAGAAAAGCGGTTCACGGAGCCGGAGCGGGAGAGAGCCACAGGCAGACGTTAGGCCGGCTCTGAGTCACAAAGGGGAAGCAGACCTGCAGCAGACATATAGCAGCAGTCCCGGCAGCTTTATTTTTATTAATTGCCCCGGTTCAGGGGCGCAGCCTACTCCCAGGCCCTGGTAACCCTGAGCGAGCTCTCCTCGGGGGCCCGCGCAAGACTCAGACAAATGTCAAGCTCCAGCAGGCCAGATCTGGACCACGGGCTGGATTTTGCTCACCCCTGCCCTAGTTGTTTGTAGATCCCAGCTTGTGACGGTGGTGGATTTTCTTAGCCACAGATTGTCGGAATGGCTTTACTTTTGGCTTGCGTTGGCATGATGCCTGCTTTTAGATTTGCTCGTGTAGTTCAGTTTTATCCCCAGCACTATCTGGGGTTTGTTTTTCCATTGCTAAGATACACTGATGCGTGGGCTGCATAAATTGTGAAGGCATCCTTGCTTGGAGTTCTTGAGTACTTAGGAAACAGACTATCATACAACAGATGGCTGAATAATTGCTCATTTATCATAGGATACCGCACCTAATCGGCATGCTTTTTAGCTCCATAAGATATACATAGGGATGTAAGAGAATGTATATTTCTAACAGCAGATTAGCAACTTGTAAATAAGCAGACAAACCAGCAATGGCTTAGTCTAACAATTTGTATTTACAAATGTTCTGACATCGACACAAAACAACAACAACTTGCATTTATATAGCACCTTTAATGTAATAAAATGTGCTTCACAGAAGCGTCATCAAAAAAACAAAACGTGACACCGAGCCATGTCAGGAGATGTTAGGGTAGGTGACCAAATGCTTGGTCAAAGAGGTAGGTTTTAAGGAGCGTCTTAAAGGAGGAAAGAGAGGTGGAGAGGTTTAGGGAGAGGTTTCTGGAAATCCAGAGCTTAGGGCCTTGGCAGCTGAAGGCACGACCGCCAATGGTGGAGTAATTAACATCGGGGTTACTCAAGAGGCCAGAATAGGCAGAGCACAGAGTGCTCGGGTGATTCTAGTGTTGGATGAGATTACAGAGATAAGGAGGGGCGAGGCCGTGGAGGGATTTGAAAACAAGGATGAGAATTTTAAAATCGAGCTGTTGCTTAACTGGAAGCCAATGTAGGTCAGCGAGCACAGTGGAGATGGGTGAGCGGGACTTGGTGCGAATCAGGATACGGACGGCAGACTTTTGGATGGCCTCAAGTTTATGGAGGATAGAACTAGGGAGGCCGGCTAGGAATGCGTTGGAATAGTCAAATTTCGAGGTGATAAAGGCATGGATGAGGGTTTCAGCAGCAGATAGTTGAGGCAGGAGTGGTGTCGGGCGATGTTACGAAGGTGGAAATGGGCTGTCTTAGTGATAGAACGGATAGGAGGTCGTAAGCTCAATTCTCAAAACTCAGAATTCTCGAGCACAAATTTTTAGGCACATATTTTTGTTTTCAGTTCAGAGCTTTGCTTCCCAAATATGACGACTAATGTTATAACTGCAACACCAATACAAAACCTTTTTGCTTTACAGTGATGCTAAAGCTGGTAGTGGAAATCTGCATCAGGGCCTCGCATAACTCGAGTGAGATTCCCTGGAGGAGGGAGTCTCACTCCGCTTTCTCTTGGAGTTAGGCCAGGCCCTGATTCTAGATTTACACTAAAACGTCTTAGTGCCGATTCCACGGAAAGCTTAAGCGACATGCAACTATTTCAGTCTTAAGTCCCAGTAATATTTCTAGTCCTTACATTTTTTTGCCTGCACGCATTGAGTGCTAACACGGAGGTATTTGAATAGTTTCATGCTAATGAATGTTCATCTGCTTCCAAAGCATTTCCAAAGGTTTCCCCGTCGCGTACACTGGTTTAACAAACAGTCCCTCGGATATGAAGTTTAACCTGTTAAGGCCCCATCAAAGGTCAATGACAAAGTGGCACCTTAAGCCCCTTTTGCAAGGGAGCTATGTTATAAACAACTTAAAAAATATATATATTCTTCAGCAGACCATGCCTGAACCGCCAAGTGATCTGCTGAAGTAGCTAGTACTTCTCCTTCCACTGCATGTACTCATTGACATAAGAACATAAGACGTGGGAGCAGGAGTAGGTCATTTGGCCCCACGAGCCTGCTCTGCCATTCAATAAGATCATGACTGATCGGATCTTGGCCTCAACTCCAATTCCCCATAACTCTTGACTCCCTTATCATTCAAAAATCTGTCTATCTCCACCTTAAATATATTCAATGACCCAGCCTCCACGGCTCTCTGGGGAAGAGAATTCCAAAGATTCACGACCCTCTGAGAGAAGAAATTCCTCCTCATTTCCAATTTAAAAGGGTGCCCCCTTATTCTGAAATTATGCCCTCTAGTTCTAGATTCCCCCACAAGAGGGAACATCCTCTCTGCATCTACCCTGTCAAGCCCCCTCAGAATCTTATATGTTTCAATAAGATCCCCTCTCATTCTTCTAAACTCCATTTCCAGGGAGCTGCCAGGCTTCTGAGAGGCCAAGGGATGCGGGAACTGCCAGGCTTGTCTGGGGCAGGTGGAAGCTCTGCCCGCAACCCCCCCCCCCAACCCCAACAACGGCCGCAGGAAACTCTGAAGCAAGGTTGAGACCTCAACGATTCTGGGTCCTGACCTAGTTTGCAAACCTTCCACCTCACTCCCGCCAGAGTTCCAGCAGGTCTCCACCAGAAGGGCCCAGAACTTTTGCTTCAGTCAAGTTTTAGGTCTGAAAAGTTGCAAGTTCTTGACTTCATGCGATTCTCCATTCGCTGGCGATGCTATGATATCCAGTCATAGATCAGTCAAAGGCCATGCAGAATAATGCAATTTACAATATCAGGCTGTAAGCACCAAAGCATATTTTATTACTTTTACACTTACATGTCCTATTAAATAATGATTCCAGGTGACTTGCTTAAGATATTAGAATAAAGAGAAAGCTAAATTGATTATTTTTATCTACATGTGCCATTCAATATTTGCATGCTTCATCCCTTTATTATGTAGAGTAAAAATAACAGGTTAATAAGTATCATGAAAATGCACCTGAGCTTTTACGATCTGCCCAATCTGAGGGCCATAACTTAATTGTGTTTTCTTTGTATGACAATGTAAAAGGTTAGTACTACCACACGACTCCTGTCAAGGCACCTGATCTGATTGCCCTCCCCCAGTTTACCAAGTGCTGGGATTAGTGTTGCTAAGAGCTACAATATGCAGTATCCAATAGACTGGCCTGATGGGCAACCATTGACACCAAGAAAATCAAGCCCATTGTTGGGATTAATGAGACATCTAACAGGTGCTGACCTCAGGCTGGGGCATGTTTCAGTACCTTTCTGTGTCTCTTAAGAGCAACAAAAATCACTCCAAATTTTTTGTTCAAAAAATTATCAAAATGTTCTTAGAACTGGCTGAACATTTTTTGTTTAAAAAAAAATACTTATTCCTTTAACACTCAAAAGTAACACAGATATTATAAAATGTGTCTATGTGCCCATCATATACAAAAAGTGAGGAATGAGTAGAGGACTGCAAGTGCAGAAATGTAATGTTTAGAACTGCACCACAGATAAACAGGATTTCTGTCTAATTGGATCATAATGTATAATTAAAAAGAAATTAATTTTAACTGTTTTGCAAATTGCAAGTAATAAAGTGTCATAGACTGAAAGAACATTGCCAGCATGTCTTATAAAATCTTTCCTGATACATATACAAAGTAACAACAACTTGCATTTATATAGCGCCCTTAATGTAATAAAACGTCCTAAGGCGGTTCACAGGAGCGTTATCAGACAAAATTTGACACGGAGCCACATAAGCTGAGAGGAGATTTGATGGAGGTGTTCAAAATCATGATGGGTCTAAACAGAGTAGATAGAGAGAAACTGTTCCTGTTGGCGGAAGGGTCGAGAACCAGAGGACACAGATTTAAGGTGATTGACAAAAGAACCAAAGGCGAGGTAAGAAAAAACTTTTCTACGCAGCGAGTGGTTAGGATCTGGAATGCACTGCCTGAAAGGGTGGTGAAGGCAGATTCAATCATGGCTTTCAAAAGGGAATTGGATAAGTACCTGAAGGAAAAAAATTTGCAGGGCTACGGGGAAAGGGCGGGGAGGAGTGGGACTAGCTGAAGTGCTCTTGCAGAGAGCTGGCACGGGCTCGATGGGCCGAATGGTCTCCTCCTGTGCTGTAACCATTCTATGATTCTATAAGGTGATATTAGGACAGTTGAGGTAGGTTTTAAGACACACCTTAAAGAAGGAGAGGGAGGTAGAGAGGCGGAGAGATTTAGGGAGGAAATTCCAGAGTTTGGGGCCTAAACAGTCTGGCTCAGGGCATGGCCGCTAATGGTGGGGATAAGGAAATCGGAGATGCACGAGACGCTGAAGAGGTTTGTAGCAGGGTTTAATTGCTTGAGCAGTAGGGAACCATTGCTGTTTAAAATGACCGCGTTCTAGAAATGAGATTGTCACCTCAGGAAATAATTTTCCTTTCCATTAATTGTTTTCAGCTTTGCTTGAGAAAGCTCAGTATCTTCGCATGTGTAAAGCTGCTGACATAGAATGGATTTTCGGTTTAATTAACAAATCCTATGGAGCTCAAGATACCAGCGGTTCATTTGCTAATTTCTGAAGCTTGATAATTCTATAGGTTTATCAAAATTCCAAGAGTTCTGAACTCTGCACCAAATGTCTGAGATTTCTCCTGATAAATATTACACTGGAGCTTACTAGGACTCGGGTGAAGTCTTTGGAAGTAGCCATGTTCAGCCCTTGCTTGGACTCCTTTCCATGATCAGCATTCATTTAAATTTGCGAAATGGCATTCTTTCTTTATTCCAATTAGTAAAACAACATTCGCTTCACTCACTTTAAGTATCGATGTGTTCTAATTGTTTCTTCAAAGGAAGCTCAGCTTATGTCTTTATTTAAAATGACATCATAAAGTGTCTGATTGCTCAATTATTTTGCATATCTCAAATGGTAAAAAAAAAATGACACGAATCCATATTTGAGGATTAATGTAGCAACTGTTACAAAAGAGAACGACAACCTTTGTCCGTGGTCTTCCAGGTAGCAGCTCACTATCTGCACTGGTCTCATACATTCAGTCCTGAAGCTACATATTCACCACTAAAGTAACCGGGAACAGTTGAGGCCCATCAAACCTCTAGGAACTGGGCATATACTCCCAGGGTCTGATGGGTCCACAAATCTATCAGGATTAGCCACCCACCATGGCCACACGTCTGCCATGGGTTAAGCACATATTGCGGTGGCCTTGTGTTTATACTAGCCAACATAGGCTGACAGGTCTGAACATAAGAGGGGAAAGAACCTTTGCTGTGGCTTCAGCACCTTTTTGTCATGATGACCGGTTCTGTGGAACAGTCACGCGTGGTGTCCAGAGAACGATGCACATCATTATGGTCAGAATTGTACCAAATTTAACTCTTAAAGGGCTCTATTCAGTTCAGCTTGTATTAGAATTTCAATTTGAGACTCTGCCTAGTAGAAACTTTGGTGCCTTGTTCAAATATGCCAGTATAGTTTATCACCTCAACTAATATTTCAGAACTCCCAAAGGACAGGACCAGACAATGCCATACTTTGCCAATATTATTATGAGCTTAATTTAGCTTGCTTGTTCTGAGAAGGCCTCCATATTTTATTTTAAATTTACACTGCCATGCTCTTTGATCATGCCTTTGGTCCCCTCACCAACTTTCTACTCATTGTCAACCATTCCCTCTGTAAAGAGCCTTGGGATGTTTTGTTATAATTCTATTGAGTTCTGCTTTAAAAACAGTGGATGCTGAACAGGAAGGAAAAAGGGGATAATGGAACGTTTGGGATTGGTGGCATGCTTTCAAAAGCAAAGAGGGAGATGACAAAATGAGTGAAATGAGACAGTGAGGAACAGAAGAAAGGAGAAGGCGGCTAAAAGAGTGACCAGCGACGAAGGAATCAAGAGAGTCGGGAAAGAAGGAGTAACTCACTGTGGGAGGAAAGGGCTCGTAATGCATGCAGAGATGTTTGGCTGAAGATACTGCAGAGATAGGGTGGGGCAAAGCCATGGATTTGAAAACAAGGCCGAAGATGTAAAGATATATGTTTAACTAATTAGATTGTCGTACAGGTTCACAAATTGAGTGTTGAGCGGGTAATTCAGTGTGTAGAACATGCTGGTGTGTATGGTGTGCATGTTTCTCCACTTGTCACTGTTAGTGTTTCCTCCGAAATGTGACAGCAAATTTGGTTTCACTTACCTTCAGCAAAAAATATAGGGGGTTATTTTGGTGAGAGGGTGAAAACAGACACTAAGGGCTGGATTTTGTCAATAGGAAGCTTTTGGAGGCGGGACTGCAGCTTGCCGGCTTTCAATCCCGCCTCCATCAGCTTCTGGCCAACCAGCGGGATTTTCCCCTGATTGACCAGCGGGCTCAGCAGGCCAATTAGGGGGAAGTCACTGACAGAGCACGTCAACGTCTGATGTGCCATCTGTCAAAATTTCTTGAAAGAAGAAATGTCAGCGTTTGACAGCTCTGTGAAGCTGTCAAACACTGACATTCTGTATAGTTTGATGAGTCTTTGTGTTCAGGACTCGTCAAACCTTTCAACTTTGCAGAAATCACCGAGCTGTTGGTTCAGAGGATCCAACAGCCAGTCTGTGAAATCTACAATGAAGATGTTGGGACTCCGGATCCACAGCAGCTAAAGACTGTAGGCAGAAACAAAGGTAAGTGAACATTTTATAACACTTAACACTCACCTTACTTAATCACCACTCCACACTTGCACCCATCACTCATCTCTAAGTTTCACTTTCAGACCCCTCCGACCCCTGCAGACCTCCTTCTTGTCTCCTACACCCTGGCGGAGTTCTCCGAAGTCGGGAAGCCTGCACTTTGGAGCTAAAAATAGGGATAATCCTATTTTCTGCAGTTAATAGGATTTAATCCCTTTCCCGCCTCGAGGAGATGGGACCCGGGGTGGGACAGCTTCCCGCCTCCTGGCAAGAGGGCATGGGGGTGGGTTGGGGGCGGTTTTACCAGCCGCCCCCAAATCCTGCAACTTTGCCGGCAGTCCAGCCTCCATACCCGCCTCCTCGGGGCTGACAAAATCCGGCCCTAAGTGAGGGCTGTGCTATTAAGACATGCCTGTTTAAAAGCCTGGTTTTTGCCTTCAATTTTGGGGTTAATTGATGATTACCATGATTTTAAACTTGCCTGGAGGTGCTAAAACAGACACCTGCAGGTTTAGCACTCAAGCACTGATTAGAAGCAATTTTCATGGCGCGGTATATGTAGCCTCCACACACCCACTTCCACTGAAGGTGTGGAGTGTGCTGGCTGACACACAACGGAATGTTTCAGGATGGCTCAGGGACCGAGGGAGAGGGCGCACAAGTTCTCGGACACCGCACTGGAGGTCCTGGTGGAGGAGGGATGTCCTGTACCCACAAGGGGGGGAAGGAGTCCACCTTGCTCTCCTGTCCCTCCTGCAGCAGCTGGTGCTGCTCTGCCTAACCTCATGTCCTCCTCCCCTTCCTCCAGCAGACCAAGGGGGAGCTCTAGCAAGATGCCCATGACTAAGCACTCCCTTTCTCCTGGTGACTCCTATAAGGGTAGAGTAGCACAGCACTCACTCTTTTTAGGTGAAGTCCTCAGAGAACTTCTGGGAAAAATGTTGATAGAGTGTTGGTGAAGCCTTGACAAAATGTCCCAGAAAGTCTCCCGATGTATCTCAAAAGTGAACAGTGAAAGTTGAGCATGGCTTTAATTCACGCTCGAAATCCTCAGCAGCGACTTCTTTACTCCTGCTCAGCTAGTCGCTGTTAGGAGAGGTTGTTATTTTGAAGCGCTAGCCACCAAATTGTGTGCAGCCTCTTTAACGAGCGCTAGTAGGCAATTTAATTGTTAATCACAGCCTTAACGATCCTCGGGGCAGCCGTTCCTAGCATGCGCTTTCACCTCTTTACCAAGATGGCATCCGGCGCTAAAGGCGGGCCAAACCGGCATTGCAGCTCAAGACCCCATCTTGGCCACCTGGGAGGCTCTTTAGTGCCTATAGAATCCTGGAAAAATTGCCCCCATAAATTCTTTCTTCAAAAGGGGGTTTGTGCTTTACCTTATAGCAGCACAAAACATCAGTGAGTGGACTTTGCACTAAAGTGAGACAAAACCAAGTGCACCTGAGGTGCGCAATTCTTATTTTTTTGGCTGTTTTGAACCTGCCTCATATGTTGTTGTTTTTTGTATGGACTAGCAGATCTCCTGTGGCATTGCTCACAGTGAATCAGAGGTTATGATGGGGCGGAGGCAGTTGCTGAGTTGTGGGGATGGGGGAAAGCTGCACATGGCAACTCAGAGATTTTGGAAAGAAGTTTGTCAGAGTTTTGCTCGGAGGCAATGAGGTTTTATTTCATCAGTTGATGTACAAAGGGACCTGGGTGTCCTTGTACACCAGTCACTGAAAGTAAACATGCAGGTGCAGCAAGCAGTTAGGAAGGCAAATAGTATGTTGGCCTTCATTGCAAGAGGATTTGAGTACAGGAGCAAAGATGTCTTACTACAGTTATACAGGGCCTTGGTGAGACCACACCTGGAGTACTGCGTGCAGTTTTGGTCTCCTTACCTAAGAAAGGATCTACTTGCCATAGAGGGAGTGCAGCGAAGGTTTACTAGACTGATTCCTGGGATGGCAGGACTGTCATATGAGGAGAGATTGGGTCGACTAGGCCTGTAGTCATTAGAGTTTAGAAGAATGAGAGTGGATCTCATGGAAACGTATAAAATTCTGACAGGGTTAGACAGACTGGATGCAGGGAGGATGGTTCCCCTGGCTGGGGAGTCTAGAACGAGGGGTCACAGTCTCAGGATACGGGGTAGGACATTTAGGACTGAGATGAGGAGAAATTTCTTCACTCAGATGGTGGCGAAACTGTGGAATTCTCTACCACAGACAGCTGTGGAGGCCAAGTCACTGAATATATTTAAAAAGGAGATAGATAGATTTCTAGACACAAAAGGCATCAAGGGGTATGGGGAGAGAGCGGGAATATGGTGTTGAGATAGAGGATCAGCCATGATCATATTGAATGGCGGAGCAGGCTCGAAGGGCCAAATGGCCTACTCCTGCTCCTATTTTTCTATGTTTCTATATTTCAGTTCATGGAAATTTGAAGCAATCAGGACTTTTTTGTGTGATTATGACTGCAAATATTTGATGGACACACAAAGCCGGAACACTTGTCTGTAACGGATCTCCCATTGCATGTTGAATCAGAGATTCATTAGTTGCAAGAAGTGGTGCTCTGGTGTGGGGGAGGGGTGCCCATTGCAATCCTTTGATTATAATTAATCTCTTATACAAGATAATCAGACATAAGAAAGGCCCTTTGGCCCCTCATAGTCCATCTATGTAAATTGAACCTTTCAGCAGCTAATTACTTCTTATGAGACCAGGGTTTTTGCCTTCACTACTCTACCTAGGAGACCATTCCATAAATTGATCACTCTTTCTTTATATGAAGAAAAAATTCCTGCTATTAGTACCAAATTTGCTTTTATTAGTTTGAATCTAGTTCTACTCCCGCAATTTACTACAACAACAACAACTTGTATTTATATAGCGCCTTTAACGTTGTAAAATGTCCCAAGGCGACGCACGGGAGTATTTAAGACACACAAATTTGACACCGAGCCACATAAGGAGAAATTAGGGCAGGTGACCAAAAGCTTGGTCAAAGAGGTAGGTTTTAAGGAACTTCTTAAAGGAGGAAAGAGAGGTAGCGAGGCGGAGAGGTTTAGACTGGGTATTCCAGAGCTTAGGGCCCTAGGCAACAGAATTTAACCTAAAGTAACAAAATTTAACCAAAAGTAATTTTCTGGATTCACTTTCTCGATGCCAATTGCAATCTTCTGTCCATCTATAAGATCACGGCTGAGAGGCCCCCCCTTCTCAGGGCTGAAAGGCCCGAGTTTCTCCATGTCCTTTGGCCTGAATTTTCCTCTGGCTCGGATTCACCACTGGAGGAGGGTCGTGCAATACATCCGCCCACTGCCCTAACTAACCCTACAGTGATCATGACTCATTTTGCTGGACATTAATTGTACAAGGTGGGGGTCCTAAGTTGACACCTGCCGCACAGAGGGAGCCCAGCACTCCTCCCCAGGGAAATGAGGCTCATTATTTTTACGCCCTTACGCGTCAAGTACCTCAACAGGCAGATTGCACCAGTCTGTTAAATATGATAAATCCCATTTTTAAAAGTTTGGTTTCACTGTGATGCCGGCAATCATTGGGTGCCGCACCACCTCTTCCTATTAAAAGTAGTCCATCATCCTTCTCCAGCTGCTGTTAAAATGATTATGTGCCATTTATCTCTTCTGTAGCTATCATTATCATTGATTGATTCACTGCGAGGCAAACGTTTGTTTTGTCAGGGAAAACGAGATATAAAGGAACGTACGGAGTCAACTATTCTAAATGTGTCATTTAAGAAAACCAATCTTGTTTAAGGGAAAGGCACCTGCAGGACAAACTAATTGGCCCTTCCCCCTTCTGTGTCCTACACCATTTTCACCTGCCTGCTAAAATATCCTTTATTGAAAGGGTTCCTCGGCAGAGCTCAGGAGGCAGATGTTTCATCAAAGCAGAGGCTCTGCTGGCATCTGGCAAGGAGATCCTCACGGCGCGCAATCTGTTAGTCACTGTTAATTGACGACTCGTCTGTCTGTTTGCAGACTGATTAGAAGCTGTCGTTTCTTTGCAATGCAGCTCTGCCACGTTAAGCTTCGCGCCACAGCCTCCAGTTTACAATTATTTTGCACAGGTAAGAAGAGTCAATTGAATAAAACTGATAGTGATATGTGGCTGATTTAAAATTGAAAGCATTTGCTCTTTTTGTAGAAATGAGAGTTAAGGTTTTCCATATTGGAATAAAGTCAGCACAGTGGGCTTTACACTCGCCTGATTATATGGAGTGTGAGAGGTTGCAGCCCCTCTTCCACTATTTGAAGGGGCTGCTCCTCGATTTTTGGCTGCACTTCAGTCCCACGCTCCTGATCTTTGGTCAGCCGGTGCGGAGGGGAGCGGACAGGTCGGGGGACCTCCTCGTAGGACTGCTCCTGGGCCTGACCAAAGTGGCCATCAACAGGTCCAGGCAGCGGGCGGTCAAGGGGGGGTCATTCGGCCCGACTGCCTGCCTCTCTTCCACGGCCACGTTCGCGCCTGGGTGGCCCTGGAGACGGGGCACGCGGTGTCTGCCGGCACGCTCGAGGCCTTCCGCCACCGGTGGGTACCGCAGGGACTGGAGTGCTTCATCACCACTGGGAATACAATTTCCTTTAATGTTTTAAATTAAGTTGCAGTTTATTTGGCAGCACAAAAAAGTACACTCACCCGACTTCGAAACTGCTTACCTCGGCAAATTTCTCGGGTGCGGTCTCATTTGCATAGTTTTTGTGCCCAGTGGGATTCCCACCTGGGTCAGGGAGTCGGCCTCAGGGATGGGAGGAAAGTGGCTGCTACAGCCCTTTCGCGCCTGCAGCAGCAAGGTAGGGATGGCTGCCTCTGTGGCAGCTGGACAGGGCAGATTATCACAAAAAAATTCAAATATCCCCAATAGAGGACCTTGTAACTTGTAATTCCCCTCCCACCCATCTTAGCCATGTTGAACTGCGGGAACATGCTGGCATTCCTCGTGGTTAGTGTTACTGTGCGGAATTGGTGAAAACTATGGCATATTTGGGTGAACATGTTCAATGATCGTGTTACTTCTAGCAGAAAATCTTGGAAGCAAGGGCGATTGGTAGGGAAGCTACCAAATTTCATCCCGGCTTACCTTAAATCTGCCCAAAATGGAGCGGAAAATTCTCCGAGATTCGTGGCAGCGTGCAGAAAGTTGCCCAATGCATGGTGTATATTTTTCTCGTTAAGATGCAGGTGTGAATGTTCACCTATTTCTGTGTGTGAGCTGTGCTCGCCTATCACACTTACAGCTTTCCTCCAGTTAAACTTGTGTTTCACAGAGATGACAATTTCACCTGGCAGAAACCAGCCAATCAGTGTGTACCTGCACTGATACTCATTTTCACACTTTCTTTTGATTCATTCTCGGGATGTGGGCATCGTTGGCAAGGTTGGTGCTTATTCCCCATTTTCGAAGCGGTTTGATACAACTGAGTGGCTTGCTAGCCCGCTGAGGCGGGCAGTTAAGAATCATCCGCGTTGGTGTGGGACTGGAGTCACATATAGGCCAAACCGGGTAAGGATGGCAGTCGGGTTTAAATGACAATCTGACAGTGTCACAGCCACTTTTACTGATACCAGCTTTTAAAATTTCAGATTTGTTAAACTGAATTCAAATTCTCAACCTGCCATGGTGGGATTTGAACTTGCGTTCTCTGGATTTCTCATCCAGTAGCACAACTACTGCGCTGCCGTAACCAGTTGTTGACCAGTTAACGAGCTGCTTAACCATCATTCCTTACAAAGTAGCCAAAGGTACAGCTGTGCAATGAGGGAAGCAAAGCACTGAAGCAATTGCTGTTCCCGTGTTTTTTTTTTAATGAGTTGACCATCTGTTTTAGCATGCTAAATGAAGAGCATGTAACCCATGTGTGATGCAGCGAGAGTGCACTGGCATGCTTGGCCACTTCTGCTAGGCTCGCTTTAGACTGGATCTATTTGGAGGATTTCCCTCAACCTCAAAAAGTGACCACTGGTCTCAAGGACACCTCCTCCAGTAAAACCTGTTGGTTCTCTTCACCAAAGGGGGAGCTCCTCCAACCATGCTGTCCAGTGAATTCGCTTTGCATGAAGCGTCGCCTCTCTTTTTAAGAGTGCAACAGCCCTTTTAAGAGCTGTGATTTAGATGGGAAACAAGCAAAATCCCAGAGAAACAGCGTTAAAGGCCATTTGCAGAAGTTTCTTCAGGGGATTTATTGGTCTCCCACCAAAGTTACAGCAAGACATCGGTCGAACACCTACAGAATTTCATAGAAACATAGAAGATAGGAGCAGGAGTAGGCCATTCGGCCCTTCGAGCCTGCTCTGTCATTCAATGAGATCATGGCTGATCATCCAAATTCAGTACCCTGTCCCTGCCTTCTCCCCATATCCCTTGATCCCTTTAGCCTTAAGAAATATATCCAACTCTTTCTTGAATATATTTAATGAACTGGCCTCCACCACCCTCTGTGGCAGAGAATTCCACAGGTTCACCACTCTCTGGGTGAAGAAATTCCTCCTCATTTCAGTCCTAAATGGCTTACCCCTTATCCTTAGACTGTGACCCCTGGTTCTGGACTCCCCGGCCATCAGAAACATCCTTCCTGCATCTAGTCTGTCCAGGCCTGACAGAATTTTATAGGTTTCGATGAGATCCCCTCTCAATCTTCTAAACTCCAGTGAGTATAAGCCCAATCGACACAATCTCTCCTCATACGTCATTCTTGCCATCCCAGGTATCAGCCTGGTGAATCTTCGCTGCACTCCTTCCATGGCAAGAACGTCCTTCCTCAGGTAAGACAACCAAAACTGCACACAGTACTCAAGGTGCGGTCTCACCAAGGCCCTGTACAACTGTAGCAAGACATCCTTGTTCCTGTACTCGAACCCTCTTGCTACGAAGGCCAACATACCATTTGCCTTCTTAACCGCCTGCTGCACCTGCATGCTTACCTTCAGCGACTGGTGCACAAGAACACCCAGGTCTCTTTGCACTTCCCCTTCTCCCAATCTATTGCCATTCAAATAATAATCTGCCTTCCTGTTTTTGCCACCAAAGTGGATAATCTCACATTTATCCACATTATAGTGCGTTTGCCATTTTTCTGCCCAATCACCCAACCTGTCCAAATCGTACTGGAGTTTCACGACATCCTCCTCAGAGCTTACCCTCCCACCCAGCTTTGTGTCGTCTGCAAATTTGGAGATATTACATCCAATTCCCTCGTCCAGATCATTAATATATATTGTGAACAGCTGGGGTCCTAGGACCGATCCTTGTGGTACCCCACTAGTCACTGCCTGCCACTCAGAAAATGACCCGTTTACTCCAACTCTTTGCTTTCTGTCCGCCAACCAGTTCTCTATCCAAGTCAATACCTTGCCCCCAATCCCATGTGCCTTAATTTTGCACGCTAATCTCTTATGTGGGACCTTATCGAAAGCCTTCTGAAAGTCCAAATACATCACATCCACTGGTTCTCCCTTATCTATTTTACCAGTTACATCCTCAAAAAATTCCAGTAGATTAGTCAAGCATGATTTGCCTTTTGTAAATCCATGTTGACTTTGTCTGATCCTGTCACTGCTTTCCAAGTGCTCTGCTATTACATCTTTTATAATGGACTCTAGCATTTTCCCCACTACCGATGTCAGGCTTACCGGTCTATAATTCCCTGCTTTTTCTCTACCACCTTTTTTGAATAGTGGGGTAACATTAGCTACCCTCCAATCCATGGGTACTGTTCCAGAGTCTATCGAGTTCTGGAAGATGACCAGCAATGCATCTACTATTTCTAGGGCCACTTCCTTAAGTACCCTGGGATGTAGATTATCAGGCCCTGGGGATTTATCGGCCTTCAGTCCCATCAATTTTCCTAACACCATTTCCCTACAAATACTGATTCCTTTCAGTTCCACCCTTTCATCAGACCCTATGTTCCCCGGCATCTCTGGGAGGTTATTTGTGTCCTCCTTTGTGAAGAAAGAACCAAAGTATGAATTTAGTTGGTCCGCCATTTCTTTGTTTCCCATTATAAATTCCCCTGATTCTGACTGCAAGGGACTTACGCTTGACTTCACCAATCTTTTTCTCTTCACATATCTATAAAAGCTTTTACGGTCAGTTTTTATGTTTCCTGCTAGCTTACTCTCATATTCTATTTTCCCTTTCTTAATTAATCCCTTTGTCCTCCTTTGTTGAATCCTAAACTGCTCCCAATCCTCAGGATTATTGCTTTTTCTGGCCAATTTATATGTCGTCTCCTTCGATCTTATGCTATCCCTAATTTCCCTTGTTAGCCACGGTTGAGTCACCTTTTTTGTTTTACTTTTATGCCAAACTGCGATGAACAAATTCTGTAGCTCATCCATTTGGTCTTTGAATGTTTGCCATTGCCTATCCACCGTCAACCCTTTGAGTGCCATTCCCCAATCAATCCTACCCAACTCGCTCCTCAGACCATCGTAGTTTCCTTTATTTAAATTGAGGACCCTAGTCTCTGAGTCAACTATTTCATTCTCCATCTTAATGAAGAATTCGATCATATTATGATCGCTCCAACCCAAGGGGCCTCGTACAACAAGATTGCTAATTAATCCTTTCTCGTTACATAATACCCAGTCTAAGATGGCCTGATCTCTGGTTGGTTCCTCGACATATTGGTCCAGGAAACCATCCCGTAAACACTCCAGGAAATCCTCCTCCACAGTATTATTACTAATTTGGTTGGCCCAATCTATATGTAGATTAAAGTCACCCATGATGACTGCTGTGCCCTTATTGCACACTTCTTTAATTTCCCTTTTAATGCCATCCCCAACCTCCGCCTTACTGTTGGGAGGTCTATATACCACTCCCACTAATGTTTTTTTCCCCTTAGTATTTCTCAATTCTACCCATACAGATTCCACATCATCAGAGCTAATATCCTTCATTACAATTGTATTAATCCCTTCTTTAACCAGTAATGCTACCCCACCTCCCTTTCCTTTTTGCCTATCTTTCCTGAATATCGAATACCCCTGGATGTTGAGTTCCCAGTCTTGGCCATCCTTGAGCCACGTTTCCGTAATCCCAACCAAATCATATTCGTTTACCCCTATTTGCGCAGCCAATCGTCCACCTTATTGCAAATGCTCCTCGCATTAAGACACAAAGCCTTCAGGCTTGTTTTTTTAACGCTCTTAGACCTATTAGAATTATTATTTACTGTGGCCACATTTGATTTAAACCGTTGATTTCTCTGTCTGCCACTTTTGTTTTTCTCCTTCCTATCTTTTGCGTTTATCCCTGTTTCCCTTTCCTCTGTCTCCCTGCTCAGGTTCCCAACCCCCTGCCATTTTAGTTTAAACCCCCCCGAACAGTGCTAGCAAACCTCCCCTCAAGGATATTTGTCCCGTTCTGGTTCAGGTGCAACCCGTCCGACTTGTACAAGCCCCACCTTCCCTAGAAGCAGGCCCAGTGATCCAGGAAACTAAAGCCCTCCCTCCTGCACCAACTCTTTAGCCATGCATTCATCTGCTCTATCCTCCTATTCCTATACTCACTAGCACGTGGCACCGGGAGTAATCCAGAGATTACAACCTTTGAGGTCCTGCTCTTTAATCTGCTACCTAGCTCCCTAAATTCTTGCTGCAGGACCTCATTCCTCTTCCTACCCATGTCATTGGTCCCAATGTGAACCATGACCTCTGACTGTTCACCCTCCCCCTTCAGAATGCCCTGCAGCCATTCAGTGACATCCTTGACCCTGGCACCAGGGAGGCAACAAACTATCCTGGAGTAACGTCTACGGCCACAGAAATGCCTATCTGTTCCCCTTACGATAGAATCCCCTACCACTATTGCTCTCCCATCCTTTTTCCTCCCTTCCTGAGCAGCAGAAGCACCCCGGTGACCGGAATTTGGCTGCTGCTGCCTTCCTCTGGTAAGTCATCCCCCTCAACAGTATCCAAATCGGTATACCTGTTTGAGAGGGGGATGGCCACAGGGCTCCCCTGCACTACCTGCCTGCCTCTACTGCTCTGCCTGATGGTCACCCATTTCCCTTCTGCCTGTGCAGCCTTTACCTGCGGTGTGACCAACTCACTAAACGTGTTATCCATGACCCTCTCAGCATCGTGAATGCTCCAAAGCCCATCCATCCGCAGCTCCAGCGCTGCAATGCGCTCTGCTAGTAGCTGCAGCTGGATGCATTTCTGGCACACATGGTTGTCAGGGACACCGGCAGTGTCCCTGAATTCCCACATAGAGCAAGAGGAGCATAACACGGGGCTGGGCTGTCCTGACATGACTTACCCTTTAATTAATTTAAATTAAATCAATACCACCAATTTAATGATATACTCAAGGGCGCTTGCCTGCCAGCAGTCCCCGCTACACCACAGAGACCCTAGAAACTATAAACCACAGAATTTAAGTTTTGTAAAGAAGGAGAAAGAGTAAATACTTACCAACCAATCACTTACCCGCTTTCTGGTGACGTCACACTTGGATTACTTTTTACCTCTCTCCTTCCCTCGGACTTCGGAGATTGGAGATCGGTACGCCTACCTGTTCTCGGAGCTGTTTTTGAACTCGCCGCCGCTCAGCCTCGTTCCCTCGCAGGTCCGCCCGCCTGCCTCCGCTGCTTTGAGGCCTTACCTGGTCTCGGAGCTGTTTTTGAACTCGCCGCCACTCAGCCTCGTTCCCTCGCAGGTCCGCCAGCCTGCCTCCGCTGCTCTGAGGCCTTACCTGGTCTTGGAGCTGCTCTGAGGCCTTACCTGGTCTCGGAGCTGTTTTTGAACTCGCCGCCGCTCAGCCTCGTTCCCTTGCAGGTCCGCCCGCCTGCCTCCGCTGCTCTGAGGCCTTACCTGGTCTTGGAGCTGTTTTTGAACTCGCCGCCGCTCAGCCTCGTTCTCTCGCAGGTCCGCCCGCCTGCCTCCGCTGCCTATTTTACAACCATATGTGTGTTTCTGCTGTACCGTGCAATGTGATCATTTTTTTTCCCCAGATAGGGCACCTCTATCATGACTTATGCTATTTACTCGGTCATTCACCTGCTTTTCATTTAATGAGGGCTGGTTAGGGTGGACCTAGTTGAAGAAGTAATGGGAAGCTTACCAGTTCCCTGTGCTGCTAGGGAGTGTGGTTTCAGCTAGTTAAACTCCGTCGCCAAGAACTTCCTCGAGGTTTCTGCCACTGTAACCTTGGCAGAAACCCCGCTTACACGTGTAAACTAGCACAGCAGTAATCCCGTGTACACTTAAGGGGTTCCTTGCTTATTGCCAAACTGCACCTATGCTCTCGACTGAGTGTCCCTATAGGGAGAGAGTGCGCTCTGTATGTTGGGCAAACAGACACTCGACCTGTGTGGATTTCTCAGAAGCTTGGTTTGGAGATTTTGAAGCATAGTAATGTGCTTATGTGTGTGGCACATACCAAGCTGATCAAACAGAAACTAGACCTCTGATGAAACAGGAGTATTTTCTCTACTCCAACTTGTCCAATACAATAAAAGCCCACATATGTAAAATACTTGCTGAGTAGGCGGGAGGGGGGATGTGGTGAAATTCTAATGCATCCTTTTGGACTTGTTCATTGATTGAGAGATAGTCATGGCTTTGAATTGATGTTATGGCCTACAGCATTGTCAAGATCATAGACATTCTGATTGGCTCATGGCAGAAACTGCGTGCCTTAGCCCCTGATTACATCCCACTTCCTACATACTCACTCCAGCTCAATCTGGCAATGCGCATCTAAGCTGAGATACGAACTTGATGCCCAGTTCTACCCAAAGACCTCCCACTTCCACCTTCGAAATATTTCCTATCTTCGCCCGTCCCTCAGCCCACTGCCGCTGAAAGCTTTAATTATGCCTTTGTCATCTCCAGGCTTGACTGTTAGAACATCTTCTTCGCCAGCCTCCTGAGCTGCACCTTGCGGAAACCCCAACTCATTCAGAATTCATCCTTCCCCATCTGATTCAGTACAAAGTATCGCCTATTTGTTACCCTGGTCTTTGCCAATCTCACTTGGCTGCCCTTCCCTCAGCACATGTTCACAATCCTCACCCCGCATCTAAAAGTTCCTCCACAGCTTCGCTCTTCCCTACCTTTGCAACCTCCTCCAATATTACACTCTCCACTCTTACAACTCTGGTCCACTGTGCGTTTCCCCTGCCTCTGCTCTACCATCAGTGGCCGAGCTTTCAGTCATTTTCCCACAATCTCGAGGTATCTCCTTCAACCCCTCCTCATCTTCAAAGCCTTCCTCTTTGACCATGGCCACCGACCCTAATTCCCGTTCTACTCTAGTCCGACCACTAACTGTGAAGTATTTTGTTATGTTGAAGGTAGTGTAAGTAATTTTGCTGTTGGAACCAGACCTTTAACACTGTATTTTGGGATTGCCATTAAAGACCCTCTCTGGGACCCATGTGTAGGGAGATCCAGCATTGTGGTGCCAGGCAGCCCCGCCGATGCAGGCTATCTAGAAGTAGATTGTGGCACGTGGCACCGTCAGAATGAGACACCTATTTTCTCTGTCTGAATCAGGAGAAATTCCTGAAGGTATGAGTCTCTTTTCTTGGGTGCAGGTCAGTTAATAATCAGTTGCAGGGCTCAGCCACAGATTGAAGTACTATTTAACAAGTATGTGTTGAAGGTGATGAAGACATTTCTTTATACCTCATTCATCTTTTCATTTCCCAGACCTCTATACCCTTTGTCTCATCTGAAGAGCCTTGAAACATAACTCTTCCTTTATTATCTGTCTAATTCCCTTATTTTTTTCTCAGGGTCAGAATGTGCTGGCTCTTGTTTTGCCCTTTCTTTTTACTAACAGTTCATCTTCCTTTGACTTGGCCCTACCAACATGACACAAATCAAAAATAATTCAGTATCTTAATTGAATTAACTGTATTTAATCACAATTTGTAACTGCAGTGAACATGTTTGATTATTTCCTTTATGTCGGCTTCCAATGCCAATTTACTCTTTAGTTATAAATTGGTTGCAAAAATTGTCACTTTTTAATGATTTTTTTTTAGAAAACATCCAGCTGAGAGGAAATGTTTCTGTATTGTCAGCTTAAAAGCTCCTGAGATACTGAATGAGCTTTGGAGAGTATATAGCGATATCAGCCCTCTCCTATTTAGTGGTCCCGTGTAATTCAAAAATAATGGACATTGACACTTGAAGAAATCAGCTTTATTACAGTTTTAGCAATTGAAGCCAAGCAAACTTGGTTGCATTCTGGGCCTACCTAGAGATGCCAATTTTCCGTATTTGGTGTGAAAACTCTGAGGGCCCGAATTTCTGGGGGTGCCGTTCCACTGGCACAAGTGAGGCAGACTGAAACTTCCCTCTCTCCGTGCAGAAGGACATAGACCCTGTCCCAAATTGTGGGGACATAGACATAGAAGATAGGAGCAGGAGTAGGCCATTCGGCCCCTCGAGCCTGTTCCGCCATTCAATGAGATCATGGCTGATCACCCAAACTCAGTACCCTGTCCCTGCTTTCTCCCCATATCCCTTGATCCCTTTAGCCTCAAGAAATATATACAACTCCTTCTTGAATATATTGAATGAATTGGCCTCAACTGCCCTGTGTGGCAGAGAATTCCACAGGTTCACCACTCTCTGGGTGAAGAAATTCCTCCTCATCTCAGTCCTAAATGGCTTACCCCTTATCCTTAGACTGTGACCCCTGGTTCTGGACTCCCCCGCCATCGGGAACATCCTTCCTGCATCTAGTCTGTCTAGTCCTCAGAATCACAGAATCTACAGTGCAGATAGAGGCCATTTCGGCCCATCGAGCCTGCACCGACACATATCCCACCCTATCCCCGTAACCCCACGTATTTAATCCCCTAACACTAAGGGTCAATTTATCATAGCCAAATCAACCTAACCTGCACATCTTTGGACTGTGGGAGGAAACCGGAGCACCCGGAGGAAACCCACGCAGACACAGGGAGAATGTGCAAACTCCACACAGACAGTCGCCCGAGGCCAGATTTGAACCCGGGTCCCTGGTGCTGTGAGGCAATAGTGCTAACCACTATGCCACCGTGCCCGTTAGAATTTTATAAGTTTCAATGAGATCCCCTCTCATTCTTCTAAACCCTAGCGAATATAAGCCTAATCGACCCAATCTCTCCTCATACGTCATTCCTGCCATCCCAGGTATCAGTCTGGTGAATCTTCGCTTCACTCTCTCCATGGCAAGAAAATCCTTCCTCAGATAAGGACACAGTCATTAGAATGCTCGGGCTGGCATCTGCAAAGATGGTTCAAAGGTGCCCATCTCAATACGCCCTTAAAAGGGGGAGTGGGCCCCAACCACTCGACAGCTGGTCCCTCTAGGCTCTACCTGGGAAAAACAAAAAAATATTATCTGGAAGATGATCTTCAATTCCAGTGGGAGCCAAGATTCTTGTAAAATAAGGTCATCGACCCTGGAAGCTTGGTAAAGGTTTGGGCCGTTCTACATGCCTCAGCACAACTCACGGCAGCTCTCAGCTGTTCTGAAGAGTCTTTGCAAGGCTGGAATGGGCACATAGGGATGGGCAATAAATGCTGGCATTGCCAACGACGCCCAGATCCCATAAACGAATAATAAAAAAAAAATTCCTGTGGTAGCCTGGGAACTCTTTCAGACAAGTTGCCTTGATATAGGGGGCTTGGGCAGAAGGCCCCCCATGTCCTTCCCCACTGGACAATGGCAGGACATAAGAAACAGAATGGAATCCTAGCAGAACCAGGCTTCACCCCATTTTCCGTTCCCCGATCCGGAGATCCAGCACATTTATGCCTTGCCTGGACCGGAATTTCGGCCGAGATCTGAGTTTTTTTTTAAAGTGAGCTCAGATTCTCCTAGGTTTCCCTGAGTTCTGACAGTTTCCAATTCTGTGCAGGTGTGGGCGGAGACTTCAACTGCCAGTTGCTATTGGTTGCAGTATGTGCAGGATGGGGTCAGAGCAGAAGGGTGACGGAGCCTGTGCTGCATTGCTTCAGAGTCCGCCGCACAAATATCACCAGGGTGGGGAGTCAGAGTACTGTGAGGAAAGTATAGCGGATATGAGAAGGTACAGAGAGCATAAGAACAGCAGCTAGAAGACCCTGAAGCTGGTGGCCATTACTACTGCTGCCTTGGGAGACAGTGCACTCACATTCCCTGTTTTTGGGGCCAAGCCCTTTCCAAGGGGTGTTGCTTCCGGGGCATCAAACACACGGCAATTACTGAACTTTTTTAATTCATTCACGGGATGTGGGTGTCGCTGGCAAGGCCAGCATTTATTACCCATCCCTAATTGCCCTTGAGAAGGTAATGGTGAGCCGCCTTCTTGAATACAACTGAGTGACTTGTTAGACCATTTCAGAGGGCAGTTAAGAGTCAACCACATTGCTGTGGGTCTGGAGTCACATATAGGCCAGAGCGGGTAAGGACAGCAGATTTCATTCCCTAAAGGACATTAGTGAACCAGATGGGGTGTTACGACAATCCGGTATTGAACTGAATTGAAATTCAGCTGCTGTGTTGGGATTTGAACTCATGTCTCCCAGATCATTAGTCCCCACCTCTGGATTACTAGTCCAGTACCCTAACCACTATGCTACCGTGCCCCTTACATTTAGATGAAGGGGCAGGGGGCTGGAATATTGCCCCTGTAAGCTGTTCTCACTGAATGGGACCTGCTACCATAGTTTACTCTCGGATACGCTATTAGCCTTTTATATGTCGGAGTGACGACCGGAAGCTGCGCAGAAGCGTACTGTGTATTAATTAACACAAAAAGTGCGCCTTTCGTTTGCTGTTAAACACCATCCTCTCTGTTAACCTGCCTTGCTGTAAGTGCAGACAATGAAGTGCCAAGCTAATACAATGGTTTATTATACTTCTGATCCTTACAGTGGATGAAAGAAAACTACTAGGCATTTGGTCTAAGTGTTAAACAAAGCTTTAATCAACTGTTTCACAACATGGAGGTCCAGTTGTGTCCTTCACTAGTTCCTGTTAAGAATGTCCTGCGCAAGCTGGGCCCATGCCCGAGTATTTATACTCTCCCTGGACAGTGCCACCTGCAGGCCGCTCAGTATTATTTCATAAGTCTTTCTTTCATGAATGACTGATTCATGTCAGTGGACTTGTCAGGCTATGCGATATAAGGTCAGAAATTACGGTAATACACCCATGCCGAATTCCTCACTGAACTAATTTAATATTGATTAGCACATTAAACAGTTATATAACAATAATGCATACCATAATTTCTATCCTGCAGTATTTCTGTATTTTTTCTTCAAAAAGGCTGGAATGAACTTGCTGCCTTGTTCCCTTTGTGTTTGTACGTGTCTCTATTCAGCTTTTAGCAATTTAAAATAAATGTTGGAAATTAATTTCTGTCCATTTGCCTGCAATATCTTTTTTGGCTCGCTCCTTTGTTCCCTTGTCTTTGTTCACTTTCCATTGTATTTTTTGTTTGTGTCCATGGCCTTTCTCTGATTTTCTTGGGCATTCTCTCCACACTCTTTTGTAATCTCCTTTTGCTGATTTTAGAGTGAGTCTTTTTGTTAGCCCAGTGTTTTACAGAAGGCCTTCCTAGCCATTGAATGAGGCTTCTTTAAGCCGTACATGGTTCTGAATCACTGCCTGGCATGTACTCTTAGGATCATAGAATCATAGAACCTTACAGCACAGAAGGAGGCCATTCTTTGAAAGAGCAGTCGTACTTAGTCCCACATCCCCGCTTTTTGTCCGTTGCCCTGTCAGTTCCTCATCCTCAAGAACCTGTCCAACTCCCTTTTAAAATGATTTATGGAATCTGCTTCCACCACCTTTTCAGGTAGAGCGTTCCAGATCCCGACCACTCTGAGTGGAAAAAATTCTCCTCATCTCCCCTCTAGATCTTTTGCCAATGATTTTTGAATCTACGACCTCTACTTATTGACCCACTCACCAGAGGGAATAATTTTTCTTGATCTACTCTATCTAAACCTTTCATCATCTTGAAAACCTCTATTGGGTCACCTCTTAACCTTCTCTGTTCCAAGGAGAACAGTCCTAATTTTCCAACCTCTCCTCATAACTGAAGTCCCTCATCCCTGGTAACATCCTGGTAAACCTCCTCTGACCAATGCCCTGCAACTTCATTCTTAAAGTGATGTAAATCTCAGAATTTTCACACATTCAAATGTTGGGATCTTTGCTTATCTGTGAAGCTTCCTCTAGATTCTCAGCTGACCATCTCTTTGACCTTCTGTTTGATGCTTATTGGTGTATTAAAGTCTTGTGGCTCCAGCCAATGCTGCCTGCACTATCTGTCTGAGTCAATTGGCTCCAGGGTGTGGCCCAGTCAGAAGGATTATGAAGTCTCTTACGCAGCACCAAATAATGTTTCTGCAAGTCTTGTTCCCCGCTCTTAGATTTATATCAGTGACATTCTTGGACCTCTGTAATGTCAGGATTTCTGGTTGTTCTTATCTAGAAAGCCTTGGTATCCATGCCAGTTACATACAGTGCTTTTGTATCTTGCTCCTTGAGGCCTAGTCGTGACTGTAAAGTTTCTCAACGGAATTATTAATTTATCCGAACTTTTTTTTTGTCGTCTTCCTCCTCGTTTATTTTGCAGACTTTAGTTCTGTAATCCCTTTTAGCAGTTCTGGGCTATCTTCCCCTTACTCGCCCCACTTTTGCAGAGCCTGACTTCTTTGACGAATGGCTGGCTCATGCTGATGATGGATTCATAAGGTGCCCAGTTTTTAACTTTCTGACAATTCTTTTACATAGAACTACATAGAACTTACAACACAGAAACAGGCCATTCGGCCCAACTGGTCTATGTCGGTGTTTATGCTCCACACAAGCCTCCTCCCACCTTGCTTCATCTCACCCCATCAGCATATTCTTCTATTCCTTTCTCCCTCATGTGCTTATCTAGCTGCCCCTTGAATGCATCTGTGCTATTCGTCTCAACACTCCATTTGGTAGCAAGTTCCACATTCTAACTCTGAATTCTCAGAAGGTTGTGGGTTCAAGTCCCACTCCAGGGACTTGAGCACATAAAGCTAGGCTGACACTCCAGCGCAGTACTGAGGGAGCGCTGCACTGTTGGAGGTGCCGTCTTTCGGACGAGGCGTTAAACCGAGGCCCCGTCTGCTCTCTCAGGTGGACGTAAAAGATCCCCTGGCACAATTTCGAAGAAGAGCAGGGGGAGTTATCCCTGGTGTCCTGGCCAATATTTATCCCTCAACCAACATAATAAAAACAGATTATCTGGTCAGTATCACATTGCTGTTTGTGGGACCTTGCTGTGTGCAAATTAGCTGCCGTGTTTCCCACATTACAACAGTGACTCCACTTCACTTCAAAAGTACTGCATTGGCTGTAAAGCACTTTGAGACGTCCGGTGGAAGGCGCTATATAAATGCAAGTCTTTCTTTCTTTCTTATTGGATTTATTAGTGACTATCTTATATTTATGACCCTTAGTTTTGGACTCCGCCACAAGTGGAAACGTCTTCTCTACATTATCCCATCAAACTCCTTCATCACTTTAAAGACCTCTATTAGGTCACCCCTCAGCCGTTTCTCTTTGAGGGAAAGAGCTCCAGCTGATAGTTATAACCCCTCAGTTCTGGTATCATACTTGTAAATCTTTTGTGCACCTTCTCCAGTGCCTCTATAGCCTGTTTGTTTCATGTAGTACTGCCACTTATTGATGCCACCTTGACACCAGTGCTTTATACATGCGTGTGAGCCAGTGTGTGACAGTCAGCCTGCACATGTACAAACTACTGGGATCAACTTTGGAGCCAATTTACAACATGACAGAAATAAAAACAGAAAATGCTGGAAATACTCAGCAGGTCAGGCAGCATCTGTGGAGAGAGAAACAGAGTTAACGTTTCAGGTCGATGACCTTTCAGCAGATCTGGAAAAAGTTAGAGATGCAACAGGTTTTAAGCAAGTGCAGGGGCAGGGAAAGCGGGGAGGGGAGGCAAGAACAAAAGGGAAGGTCTGTGATAGGATGGAAGGCAGGAGAGATTAACTGATAAAAGGGATGTAAATGCAAAGCAAAATGAGATGGTAATGGGACAAGTAAAGAATCAAAAGATGGGTCTAGACGAAGTGTAAATGGGAATGGCAGAATCATCAACAGCTGCTGTCCAAAAAAATAGGGGCCGAGGTTATGGTCTGAAATTGTTGAACTCAAGGTTGAGTCCGGAAGGCTGTAAAGTGCCTAATTGAAAGATGAGGTGCTGTTCCTTGAGCTTATGTTGAGCTTCGTTGGAACAGTGTAAGAGGCCGAGGACAGAGAGATCAGAGTGGAAGTGGAGAATTAAAGTGACAGGCGACCGGAAGCTTGAGGTCATGCTTACGGACTGAATGGAGGTGTTCCGCAAAGCGATCCCCCAATCTGCGTTTGGTCTCCCCAATGTAGAGGAGGCCACGTCGTGAGCAGCGAATACAATATACTAAATTGAAAGAAGTACAAGTAAATTGCTGTACAATGAGATAGACTGTGCTATTAAGGTAGAAATGAAGAGGAGTGGCACATTTAGGGCACTTCCCCAAGTATCAGCATCTATCTATCTATATATATATATAAAGCGGCTCTTCTGTCTGTCTGTCCGTCCGTTCTCTATACGTTTGAAAGTTATAGAGCGTACCTACGCGCTCGTCGCGTCAAAAGAAAGCTTGCGATTCCAGACCGGTCATAGGCGTATTTGCGTTTTGGCCGGACAAAGATCGCGCCCACGGTATCCAAAAAACGTTCAACATTCCGCTCATTAGCAGCTCATTAGCGACCGTGTGACATCGAGGTCGACCAATCGTACGGCGGGTTCCTGGCGCGTGCCATCCTACAGTTGAGTGTTGAGTGACTTGACGATTGACCAATCCTACGCTTCGGTGACCTGACGGTCGACCAATCGGTGCGTGTGTGGGCGGGCCTTATCGTTCTGAACCGAGGTGAGTGGCCGCCATCTTGCTTCCATTCTTTTTCCTGCTTTCTGCGTCTTTCTTTTCAAATATACATTTCCAGCAAAATAAAATTGAATTTATTAAATTGTTTTAAAAAAAACTTCATTCATTTGTAAATATTTTTTCTAACCTGAACATTCTTTTTCCTACCTTTCCCCGTTTTTTTGTTAGGCCTGAAAGCCTGGGCCTTTCTTGCCCAGCCAGGCCCGAGCTAGGGCTTCTGCTAAGCTCCTCACAGCCCGCCCCCCCCCCCGTCACGTTACCCGGGGCAACGGCGTCAGCCATGAGGGTCAGGGTGCGCGCACAGCAGGAGCACCTGAGACGCGGCTCAGGCGGGGGGTGGGTCTCTCAGCCGCAATCGGCGATCTGGAGGGCGGGGCTCCAGAGAGCGGGAGGGCGGGGCTCCGGAGAGTGGGACGCCGCTGCTCGGGAGGGCGGGGGCGGGGCTCAGGACATCGGGGGGACGGGAGGCGGGACATCGGGAGATCGGGGGGCGGGACATCGGGAGATCGCGGGGCGGGACATCGGGAGATCGCAGGCCCGGACTACAGATCGGGGGGGGCGGGGCTTGGGAGATCGGG